>NC_090446.1:699332460-700729890 GCF_031143425.1 Pleurodeles waltl
TCCATGTATGCAGTGCCTTGCAAAAATGGTTGACCTGTTGACACTTATATTATTGCAGGTTATAGACCCCCAAAGCTATTTCCATTTAACATTAAATGAAATAAGTAAATTTCCAAGAATAACACAACTAATGTCCCTGTGGATTAGTGATCGACTCCCACAGGAATATTAGGAACATTCGCTCACTTCAGGACATTCAATCTGTAAAAAACATTATCCAGCTAATGAAAAGATAGCAGTTTGGATACATTGTAAGGGTTTTCCTCATTTTGGACAACTCTGCTCTGAGGAAATCTATCTTCCCTGACACACTAAATTAAGTGGGGGGATGTGGAGAGGATGTACAGGAAAGCTGATAAGACATCTCTCTTTTTTAGTAGCTATTTGATTACCAACTTTTACCTCAAAGATTTTCTCTACTTCTTTTCGAACCCATAGTTTATGCAATTACTTCAACCCGCCATGACGTGTTGCTCCTTTGTAGATGGGAGTCATAAAGATTGATAGTGGGTTGCTCAATAGAGTCTATAAACCTCCTTCTGCCTATCACTCCAAGCCCTGCCAAGACTGGACTGTGATAAAACCCAACATAGGGGTCAGTAGAAAATATGTTTGAGCACACCAAAAAAGAAATGTAAAGGCTTCAAGAAATAATACGTACTCTCCATACTGTTTTTAGCCACCTTCAACCCAAGGCAAGACGAAAGGGGAATCGTGTGCACATACTACATCACCCTTGGGCAAGGTAGGAGTAATACAATGCGCCAACACAAGGTGAAGGGCATACACTACTCAAACGCCTGGGCCTTTGGTTGTAATATTTATTTATTACAAAAAACGCCATGCCATCCACAGGAAAGGCCAAGAGAGATTTTCGTTTAAAGGTAGCCTCAGGACAGGAGTGGAAGCGTTGTGCGTAAACATTCTACTAATATCGGAGCTATTTTTTTAAGGTCTCCAAATGCATACAAACACTGGGAGAGACTTAAAAAATATCAAAGCCTTGTGTTTAAAGTTATGTGCCAGACTTTCTGGTTTTGGCAAAGTTATAGCTGGCGGGGCTTTACAGAGTAGATATAGGCATGACAGAGTGGCAGGTGCAGAATCTGGCAGAGTGCAGGGATCATGCAGAAGGACTGCAAGAGGGGCAAAGGAGCACATAAAGTGGCTGTAGGGAGATGGGGTACACAGTGAGGCAGCAGAAGGTTGAGAACACATAGAAGGCAGGCAAGGGGATGCCCCTTATGGACTGCAGGGAGGAGCACTAGGTGCACAAAGGGACTGCGTGGTGAGGTTTATATAAAAAAGTTTAAATGGAGTGAAGACTAATTGACACATTAAAATAATAACTAAAAGGACATGAAAATTCATGAGTTAAGGTGCCACCTTCACCTTGTGTACAATCCTCACTATACCAAGTCACACACACACACAAACACACCCACACACAGAAATATATATGTACATTCACTGAAGAAAAGTCAAAATATAAAGTAGAAGTATACAGAGGTCTTCTAATAATAAACGATCTAGGGGCATATTTATACTCCGTTTGCGCCGAATTAGCGTCGTTTTTTTCGACGCAAATTCGGCGCAAAACTAACGCCATATTTATACTTTGGCGTTAGACGTGTCTAGCGCCAAAGTATGAGGAAAGAGCGTCATTTTTTTGCGTGAACGCCTTCCTTGCGTTAATGAGATGCAAGGTAGGCGTTCCCGTCTAAAAAAATGACTGCGCCGCAAATGCGTCGTATTTATACTCCCGGGCAAAAATCACGCCCGGGAGTGGGCGGGGCAAAAAACCCCGCATTTGCGCCGGATTTTAGCGCCTGGGTCAGGGCAGGCGTTAAGGGACCTGTGGGCTCAAAATGAGCCCACAGCTGCCCTCCCATGCCCCCAGGGACCCCCCCTGCCACCCTTGCCCACCCCAGGAGGACACCCAAGGCTGGAGGGACCCACCCCAGGGACATTCAGGTAAGTTCAGGTAAGTATATATATATTTTTTTTTAATATTTTTTTTTGGCATAGGGGGGCCTGATTTGTGCCCCCCTACATGCCTCAATGCCCAATGACCATGCCCAGGGGACATAAGTCCCCTGGGCATGGCCATTGGGCAAGGGGGCATGACTCCTGTCTTTACTAAGACAGGAGTCATGTAAATGGCGTCTGGGCGTCGTTAAAAATGGCGCAAATCGGGTGGAGGCGATTTTTTGCGTCAACCTGACTTGCACCATTTTTAAGACGCCCTAGCGCCATTTTTCCCAACGCCGGCGCTGCCTGGTGTACGTGGTTTTTTTCCACGCACACCAGGCAGCGCCGGTCTGCTTGCGCCGGCTAACGCCATTCAATAAATACGGCGCCCGCATGGCGCTTCAGAATGGCGTTAGCCGGCGCAAAAGTTTTTGACGCTAAACTGCGTTAGCGCAGTTTAGCGTCAAAAAGTATAAATACGGGCCCTAGAGTTTCAAAACAAAGAACTCTGAAATTCCTTATTTATGTGTAACTGACATAAGTATAACTTGCACATCCGTAGATTTCAGATGTCAACAGTGATGTAATATGTGCAGACATAAGCAGTAGATCATAGCAGTGCAAGTTATACTTATGTTTTACTTATGTCAGTTACGTAATACTCGTGAGCTACAATTGTAATGGATCTGTTAAAGTCCCAGTAAGATGGTTGTGATCCAGTGAGTAAGAAAAAAAAATGTATAATGCAGTTTGCTAAGAATACTATTTGTTAGGTATAATATGATATTTGATATTTATTTTTTATAGACTGTGGCGTATGCCCAAGGGCAACTTGGTGCTAACATCTGCATTGAAAAGAATTCTGTAAGGAAAAAGTGAGGCGTGGCTACATAGAGAGTGTTGTGAGAAGTTTCCTAAAAGTAAACAGATTTGATTGGTTTCTAAGGTAGCAAGGAAACTGATTCCAAAGTTTGCTGGTTGACATTATAAAACTTCTGCAAACCCATGCAGTAGTTAGAAATGTTGGCACCTGAGAATTTTAGAGGTTACTGATCAAAGGCTTCTTCCAGGGGCATCCTACTAGATATTATTTAAAGGTATCTTGGGGCAGTGTGGTGGAGTGCTTTAAGAACTAGGCATAGAGACTTGAAAGCCACTCTTTTTTTATTGGAAGCCAATGGAGCTCCTGTAGGGATTTCGATACTGAGTCAAATTTCTTGATGTTTTTAACCAAGCATGCTGCTTCACTCTGCACTCTCTGCAATTTCTTGAGAAAGACTTGCTGCATGCCAAAATAAACGGCATTTCAGTAATCCAGTCTTGATAACACCAGAGAGATAGCAACAGTTTTCTGGAGGTCTACTGGGAGAAAGGGTAGAATCTTTTTTAGGATTTTTAGCTGGTTGGAACAGATAGAGATGAGGTTATTTGTATGTTTGGAAAAGATACGAATGGAATCAAATTTTACCCCATGATTCCTAAGTTTTGAACCTTGGGTTGGAAGAGGACCTAAGTTCTGTGGCTACCAAGTATCACTCCAAAGTGTTGGGGTCCCTACCGAACATGAGTTCCTCGGCTTCTTCAGAGTTCAACTTGAGACAGTGATTTCTCATCCAGGTAACCACTGCTCGCATAAAATTGTTAAATCTCAATGCTACCTCCTCAGTATTGCCCCTGGTGGACATAACAATTTGCATATCATCCGCATATGAAATGGTAGAAACACCAAAGGATCTTATGAGTTTCGCAAGCGGGGCCACGTAGATATTGAATAAAGTGGAACTGAGCGAAGGCCTTTGTGTAACACCGCACGGTAGGGAGAAGAGGTTGAAGGCAAAATCCCCAAATGTTACCAGTTGCTCTCATTCCACCAGGAAGGAGTGAAGAAGGTCCTATGCTGACCCACCTATTCCTATCTCTGCAGTTCTTTGCATAAGTACCAATTGCTTACGGTGTCAAAGGCTGTGGGCAGTACCAGTAGGACCACACAGCCTTGCCTCCGTTATCCATGATGTCCCTTATTTCCTGAGTGGCTGCTAATAGAGCCAACTCGGTGCTCAGAGCCTTCCTGAAGCAAAATTTGCCTTCGTCCAAGATCTTGTTATGGTCGAGGTATTCCGATACCACAGTATTAATGATTTTTTTCTGGGATTTTGGCAGAGAAGGGAATGAGCGAAATAGGATGATAATTCTTCTCCTCATTGGGATCTAATGTAGGTTTTTTGAGCAGCTGCATGTTTTTTCCACGTTAATGGTAATATACCCGTATTGATAACCTGGCTTAGTAATGAAGAAAGAGAAGGGGACAGTGTATCTGCTATCTCATGAAGTATTTTTGGTGGGCAGAGGGAGTGCCCGATTTAGTCAGTTTAATCAGATCAGACACTCTTTCAGTGTCGAGAGAAGGGAAACTGAGAAGATTAGGGTGGTTCAACTTCGCCGATTCCTTCTCTATGAGACGGGTGCTAGAATTTATTGTTGCATTGAAATCCCTATATACAGATTCCAACTTATCTTAGAAGAAGTCTGTTAAATTTTTGCAAATTTTTTGACTGGGAATTAACTTACTGCAAGGGGAAAGACATGCAAGTTCCTGAACCGTCTTGTAGAGCTCAGGGCGAGTTCTTTGGCTTATTTATTTTTTCCGTGTAGAAGTTGGTTGTTTTTGTTTTTGTTATCATATTTTTATAATCCTGCAAAAGTTGTTTATATTTTACTTTCTACTCTGTGGAATAGTTTCTCCTCCAGATGCTTTACTGTTTCCTACAGTTCTTTTTCATTTCTCTGAGCCTGGTGGAGAATCAAGGAGCAGTCAGCTTATTTCTAAAAGATTCAATGGATTTAACTGGAGCCAATTTATTAGCAGTGGAGCCATACCCTGCAGCAGTGGTGTTGTCTATCAAAGATGGTTGGGTTGCCTCCAAAGTATGGTTGAGTGTACTCAGGTTAGTTTTATCCCAAGTCCTTACTAACTTGATCTGACCTGATTTTTTGGTAGTGCATTCATATGAGTATAAGTTAAAACTATACCCCACCTCCATGTGATCTGACCATGTGAGAGGAAGAATTTGTTCCAGCTGTAAATCTGGATGATTTGCCACTTAAAATGTGTCCAGCAGAGTGCATAGCAGCATTGACTCGGTGAAGAAGGTTGAAAAAAGTTAAATTATCTATCAAGGTTTTGGTAACTCTGTTGTTTAGATGATCCAACTGAAAGTTAAAGTCTCCTATAATAGTGTAGTTTACAAATTGAATGCTAGACTTCAAGAACTCAGAGTGCTTCTAGGAACTTTGTTTTGGGGCCTGGGAGTCTCTAATAGAGTAGTACGTAAAGCATGGAGTTATTGTCCACGTTACACTTAAAGAAGAGAGCTCCGCAATCCTCTATTTTGTACTTTTCACCAGTGAGGTTGAAGTGTTCGCTATATATTATCACTAAGCCCCCTACTCAATTTCCTACTCAATCTAATCTGACAATATCATAGCCGGAAGGTAGCATTGGTGGCTATATTAGGATCAGAGAAACTATCCGCCCAGGTTTCTGTTAAGAATGCAATGTCAGGGGCATATGAGTCCAAATGATTAAACAGTTCAACTTTGTGTTTAATAGCAGAACACGTCTTCAGCAGAATACATTTTAATTTAGGGACCTGAAGATTTTTGTTAGGGGGCAAAGGCCAAGAACAGTTGTGGTTAAATTCAGCCAAGGACGTAAGAGGTCTAATGTCGCAGGAGAATTGACAATTTCTACAGACAAAACTGCTGTGCGCCAGACCTAATTTAAATTTGGTACATAATGAAGAAGACTTATTAGCTGCTTCAATTTCAAGAAGCATTTCCTATGAATAATTAAAAAATCAGGCAGGGGTCCAGGGCCATTTGCAGTCTGGCCACAGATGTGCTCAGATGGGCTTGCTATAGGCGTGCCTTTGGTTTTGAAGGCAGGAATGGGGGCGTGATCGTAGGTGTGGCCTCGAGGCCGAGCGGGAGTGATTTAAAAACAATTGAACAAATGAAGAGGTTAACTGGGGTCTAGCAACCCCTAACACCTGGATAAAGGCTCCCCTGAACCAGGTGCCTACTGGTAACGTAAAATAAAATTAAAATAAAAGTGAGAAAAGCAAAATCATAAATGTAAAATAACCGGGTCTGACCTGTTTTGTGTGGAAGTATATTTCAGGAGCCTAAAAAGTAGACACTTGAGTGTCAATTACAAGGAAATAACGCAGAGGATTCCTCATCTGCAGACTCTGCACGAACACTCTCTGCATCCCGTTTTGAAGGCCAGCATGGGGGTGTGGCTGGGGGCGTGGCTAAGAGGCCAAGCATGAGTCAGTGCGTGTGATTTAAAACAAGTGGACAAATGAAGAGCTTAGCTGGGGTCCAGCTATCCCTGACTCCTGGATTCAGGCTCCCTTGAACCAGTCAGTAGCAAGTGCTTACTTCCTGAAACTGTGGGATGAAATGTTTGACTTACAGTGCACATTCTTAAAGACCGTGATATAGACAAAATAAGACTGATCTAGCAGAAATGCAATTCCCAAGAATAATTAGCTTAACAGTACATCAGTTGCCTTAGGTAAGGCAGCAGAAATGAGCGCCATCCCTATGTGAAAGTATAAACCTAAATACACATAAACAGCTATGGTTTCAACTTGACTAACAATCCACAAGCAGAAGCTAATTCGCACTAAAGCTGATGCTGCCTCTGTCAGAAAGGCCACAAACAATACCCCAGTATTAGGTAAGGGGGTAGGAATTGTGAACACTCTTTAAAAAACATAATAATTACTCAATTGTTGTAGGGGACAGGTAGCTGAGTCATGTGTAACTCAAACCTGTGTTTTCCTTTGAAATACTCCTTCCATGCATGCACAGTATCCTCCAGTGCTCTGTTCTGGGGCCAGAGGCTATTTGCTTGCGCTCCCTTCACGACCTCTAACCGCCATTTCAGCTGATTAACATTAGCACCCGTGTCTCAGCAAACTAGCTGTCAATGTTCAAGCAGACATGAGAAAATGGCCAAGCCAACCACATGCTATCATGCTGCTGTTAATATTACTCAGCATTAGAGAGGCACCAGGATTTGCTGGAGCATTCTGCCTCGACGCTCCCTGAGGCACTGGGTGCCTGTGCCTGCTCTTCACCCAGCTGTCTAAGGCAGCTCGAGTTGGAGAGGTTTAAAATGCGCATGTCAAGCTGGCATCACAAGACAGCCGGCCAAAGTAACATGTGCATTTTAAACTGGAGCTCCCAATCAGCAGCAATGATCCCGCCTGGCGTTGCCACTTGGCTCACTGAACAGAAAAATAAAATGGCAATGAAATCGCTTCATTACCATTTTAGTTTTCATGCATGCTGCAGTCAGCAGGGGGGCAAACAGGTGACTACTGGTAATGGAAAATAAAATTTAAATAAGAGTGAGGAAGGTGAAATCATAAATTTAAAATAACTTGGCCTGGCCAATATTGTGTGGAAGTGTAATTCTGGAGCCCAACACCTCCTAAAACGTAGACACATGAGTATCAATTACAAGAAAATTTAACACAGGAGTCCTCACCTGCAGACGCTACATGAACGTGCTCTGCATCTAATTTTGAAGGCCGGGATACGGCATGTGTCATTCCCTTGTATCATTTCCTGGGACACTCTTGCAGGGAAGATGCACCTCTCATTAAGTGATAAAAAGATAAACCATGTTTACCAATGGGGTTACATCGAAAAGTGCAGTTATGGTGGATCATGAGGACCGTTGTCTCATGAAGAACCTCTTGACTAGGACGGGGGAGTAGAGAGTGGGAGACAAGGAGATTGGAGACAGATGGGACCAGTAAATTACAACTGAGTGCAAGTGAAGGGGACGTTTCAAGCCCACAGGTGAGGCAGATTAGTACAGAGATGGAATTAGGAAAAGTTAAGAAGTTAGGTTCTCAAATTGTATTGAACTGGCTGTGCAAGATTAGGTGAAAATTTATCTGGAACAAATGTGGCCTTCCTTCAAAAGTGGGGGGGTAGGGGGCATGTTCTTTAAGTCACGATGATTACAATGATATCGGGAATGTCTTGGAGATAACTCCATACCACACATATTGTAAATGTTTTTGTACTTCCTCCTCTCTACTCTGTGAATGATTCAGTTTCATGGTATTGAATGTAACAACAGGTCAATCAAGGATTTCATGTCAGACTCCGCTACCTGTTCGCATTGTTTCTTCACATCGCAAGATAGGCATCTGGTTGACCTGGACCTTTGACGCAAACACAACTAAACCACATGAAGGAAGCAAGACTTGTCCCTGAGATAGAACAATATGAATACTAAAAATACTTTCACACAAAAGGCAGATGTTACCTGAGGTGGAGTAGCAATAGAGTCACATGTGGGTTCCGGACAGCTGAGCAGGTGCACCAGGCCCTCCTTGATTCGAATTTCGAAGTACCCTCTTAGACAGTCTTTACAGTAGACATGTTGGCACATCTTGAACTGTGTACATTCAGTGCCCAGCTTTTCTGAGAAGCAGACATTGCACGTGTATGGTTTGCTCTGGAAGCTCTTCAATTGCTGAGCCTGATCAAAGTCCCATATGTCCCTTATCAACCTGTCCAGTGACTCAGCCTCTTGCATAGCTCTTTTGTCAAGGAACACACATTTTACCATTGCTCCACGTACTGATGTATCTGGCTCTTCTTTTTGTTGTGCCTTATCTCCCTGACTGCATATCCCATCACTGGACACTGTGACTTCATACGGGGATGTGATATTCAGGTGCTGTAAAGTTTCTTCTTTTAAAAACTGCATCCAGGTAAATAAAACTACAGAGCCTTTGTTCTCCTCCCACAAACTGTCCAACTGCTTGCAAAGAAACGAGAGCTAAAACAGAAAACATAAAGTGCCTTCAAACGCCTGATATTACCACTTCATGATGTTTTGTGGGTGTAATCTTATAGAATAGTGCTATTTTAGAAATAATATACTGCTGATAGCCAAAAGTTACCCCTTAAATATCACTACTGCTGTATGTGTTGAGTGCTTCTAATTGAGTAAATAATGAAGTAAAATAATGCTATGAATATATGATGATTCAACCTTCAAATGCATACACAAAATGAAGATCCCATAGACAATCTCAGGAATCGTGGACAGACATAGTCCAATGTCTCATCAATTTTAGGTTTTGTGTTAGCTTATTGCAATCAGCTATCAGTAATTTAGGACATTGTCACACAAGCCAGATGGAGCTGAACACTAAGGCCTCATTATGAGTGTGGCGGTCCGGGAAACCACACATTCGCATTGACGGTCGGACCGCCACACTCCTGGCAGTCCAACTGCCCAGTTACAATCCTAGCGGGCAGACTCGTCATGGAACCACCGTCCCTGCCTGGAACATGTTTCCTGATGACATGACGGCAGTCAGAGTTGTACTAAACCAGGGCAGCACTGAACTCAGTTCTGTGTGGCTGATTACAACTCTCTGACATGGAAAGCCTGGCAGGAGTGCTGAGGGCCACAGGGGGACCCCTGCACTGCTAATGCCCCATTTATAGTCCAGTGCATCTGACAATCGTCTTGTGTTGCAGGCAAGACTAGTGCTGTTAGTAGTTAATGCGACAGTGCCATCTTCTGGTTAATCTCATGCTTGCAGCGATGGGCACGCATTTCTTCCTTTAAAATCTATTCTGGAGTGTTTATAATTAGTGCTCAGCAAAGTGTCGATCAACACACTATGAAGACAATTTTTCAGCAAATCTCCGCGATTAGCACGCTTCAGTTTCTTCTGCACGCCTCAATTTCATCTGCACATTAGCGACTAGCACGCTTTTTAGTCAAAGTGTTAATTTATTTTCAGTGTATTTTGGGGTTTTACTTACTACCAGTGTTTATTGGTGTGGTGGTAATTTCAGCCATTGGTTTTGTTTTTCACTTTCTTTTTTCGCTTTCTTTCTGTTGCACAGTATACATTTCAGTGTTACATTTAACTGGTTTATTTTTTGGTGAGTGAGAGTTATTATGATGCAATCAGTTACACTACTGACATCATTTCTCCAAGAGCCAGGGGAACAACATCTTAGATGGAGATTGTGGCTCAAATCATTAAATGCTTATTTAGGGGCCATCAATGACCAAGTACTATTATCTTGAGGTTGAGGGACAAAATGTATTTGATCATTTACTGGAAATTATCCTGGAGAAGCTGAAGAGTTAGATGAATTTCAAATTGCAGTGAGACAATTAGAAGTTCATTTTGAGGGCAGAGTTAATCTGGTAGTACGCAGACATCCATTTTTCACTAGAGTACAAGTACCTCTGAGTCCATTGACACATACATTGCATTTCTTAAAATATTATCCTCTTCTTGTGAATTTGATAATTTTACATCACAACTCACTAGGGATCAGTTAGTGTTGAGGTGCAGTTCTACAAAAAATAAAAGAAAGATTATTAGCATGTAAAAATCCTACCCTGGATGACGCGAGTGACATTGCAAAAAGTGTTGAATTATCCAGGGAAGACTCCAAACAATTGGAGTTTAACACACAACAGGTAGCCAGTGTAAATCCGAATGTTAGCACAGGACCAAATAACAAGTTAGAGCAGTCCAGTCCTGCGCAGTTTAGTTTAGCATCATCACCTACAAAAAGCCAAGGTATCATTAGACTGCATTGTTTTAAATGTGGTTCATGTGTCATAATTTAAAAACTGTCCTGCACTTTCATAAGAATGTTGGAAATGCAACAAGATTTCGCATTTTGGCAAAGTCTGTAAAGCAAGTAAACTTTCTGGTACCTATAGTAGCAAGGTTGGTTCACCTGAGATGCCCATTCGTACAGTCCAAAGTTTAAAACAAAGTCATGATCTGCATGAAACAGAAAATCAATTGGAAGAACTAGTTTTATCTCTGAATAGTGTTGAGACAAGTGATGAAAGTTACACTAAATGTTACAGAGACACATTGGTCGAATTTACCATCAATGATATATGTATTCCTTTGCTTATTGACTCAGGTGCCAGAATAATCATTATTGGCATCAACAAATTTTACGGAACATGGCATGATCAAGTATTACTACCTCCGGATGGCATAACTACAGCTTTTGAGGGGAGCAGAATAATTTGCAAGGGTATTTTTGGGTTACTATTGGCTTTTTCAACAAAAATATCAAAGCAAAAGTGTATGGAACTAAAAAGGCATAAGTGTACTGGGGTGGTGGAACCAAGCTGATTTTGGCATTGGCATAAGACCTGGAAAAGAACCACCTGTTTCTTTGGAGAATTGTCTTGATATTGGTGGTGTAGTCTCTAAGCAAAAGATACAGCAGATTTCTGACTTTCCTAAAGTTTTCATTGACAAAATAGGTGAAATTAAACATTTCCAACATGTCATTAAGGCCTGTCAATCACAAACTGCGTAATGTCCCTTTCAGTGTAAGAGCCGAGTTGACAAACATTTTGTCCAAAATGCAAGAAAATGGAATAAATGAACCTGTAGATGCTACTTTGTGGTTATCTCCAGTGGTTCTGGCAAAGAAAAGTTCTGGAGCATTAAGACTTTGTATAGATTTAAGAAATCTTAATGATGCCATTGGGTTGGAAATGTTTCCATTGCCTCTTATTGATGATTTAATCACAACAGTAGGTCAGGCCAAATGGTATACAAGATTGTATTTGAAAGCAGCATACCATCAGGTGGTATTGGAAACTGGATCTTGTCATCTAACTGTTTTTAGTAACGATGGATTTTACTTTTCAGTTTTGCAGAATGCCATTTGGTCTGGCCTCTGCTGCATCGGTCTTCGAGAATATCATGGTCAAGATTTTGAAAGGGATAAATAATGTGGTGGCATTTCAGGATGATATTTTAGTATTTGCTAACACCTTAGAAGAACATGACGGCGCATTGGAAGCTTTGAATATTTGGGACACATTCTCTCATCTGAAGGTGTCAAACCTAAACCAGGCTTAGTTGAGGCAATTGTGAAAGCTCCACATCCCAAAGATAAAGATCAGGGGATGTGTGAATTTTATTCAACATTTGTAAGGAATTAATCAGATTTGACTGAATATTTCAGGAATTTATTGAAGAAGAGCACAAATTTCATTTGGTCACCTTCATGCCAACAGCATTTTGACCTTTTTAAATTTCATATGGTATCTGTGCCTGCATTACAGCCTTATGTTGCAGGTCGCAAAACATTGGTAACTGTAGATATGAGTGCATATGGTATTGAAGCTGTCCTTTCAGAAAAGCATGGAAACAAAGAAACGACCATTGGCTTTGCTTACCGAAGACTAACTGAAGAAGAGACACCATACTATGTAATTGAAAAGGAGATGCTAGCATGCACCTGGGGGGTGGAGAAATTTAAGTCATACTTATGGGGAAGATCATTATATCTTCAAACGGACCATTGTCACCTTGTAGAAATTACCAAAACAAAGAAATCTACTGCTAGACTTGCCAGATTATCAGTGAAATTACTTGAATTTAATTTTGAAGTAGTATATATTCCTGGGGGGAAAAATTGTAAAGCAGACAGTTTATCAAGGTTACCAATAGATAATCAATGAGAATATGAAGGGGAAGAAATCAAAGAGTGCATGATTGTTATGGTTGAAGATCAATTAGTATGTGAGAGTGTACATGAATGGTGTAATGCTATGAGGATAGATGAAGAACTACAGAAGGTTATGAGATTTGTGTTAGATGGTTGGCCCAAAGAAAGAAGTTCGAAATCCAACATACAACCATATTGGAAAATTGCAGAAGAGTGGTCCATGGAAAGTGGTGTACTTCTTAGAGATGAAAAGTTGATTCCACATTTGTTTTATAGGAAAAGAATCATTGAAACTGCTCATGCTGGTCATTTGGGCATGACCGCTACCAAGAGATAGATCAGAACAAAATATTGGTGGCCTTTCATGATAAGGAGGTGAATGAATTGGTACGAGAATGTAGCCAATGTTGTATGAGTGATAAACATTTGGTTCCTTTTGTCCTGGAACCCAAAGTTGTATTAAGTACAGAGAAGGTATGGTAAAACGTTTTGATTGTTTTCTTGGGACAGTTTCAAGGGTTACCTATGCAAATGAGATACTTCATTGTAATGATTGATCAGTTGTCTAGATGGGTAGAGGTGAAAGGAGTCGCTGGGCCTAATACATCTAGTGTGTTAAAAAAGTTTAAGGAAGTATTTTACAGAGAAGGTAGCCCAGCTGAAGTTTTATCGGGTAATGGTGTCCAGTTTCCTTTGGCACCTATGCAAGAACGTTTTCAAAAACATGGAATTAAGCATGTGCAGACACTTCTTTACTGTCCATAATTTAATGGAAAAGTTTAAAGATTCAACAAAGTATTAGTAGAATATATACAAAGTGTTCTTAAATCAAAGGTGGATTGTGCTGAGGCAATACAATTTGGGATTTTTTACCACACCACACTCAATAACAGGGCAAATACCTTTTGAATTGATGAGAGAGAAGAAGGTGAGATCTTGTCTGTGTCCTGAATGGATGTCGTGTATAGCTGGAGGTGGAATTGATGTACAGTCAATTACTGATAAAGCAAGAGTGGCGAGTTATCAAACCAGCAGGATGAGAGTTGATGATGTTTTGATAAAAAAAGAAAACATAAGAATGCAGCAGTAGTGAGGGTAGGTGGTTGGGTTTGCATTAAGGATCCTTTACTTGTGAGGAAATGTTTTCTAAGTTCAAGGAACCCATTAGAGTAAGAGGAGTGAGTGGAAATTCTGTGCAAGTATCCAATGGCCAATGGTGGAATTTATCTTGTGTTGCTAAGATGGATGAAAATGTGGAGAAAAGTGGAGAGATCAACACAAGGGAAACAGGAGAGGAGCAATTGAATAAAATTTAATTAACACTCCAAGGAGGAGTTCTCGTACTAAAAATGTACCCAAAAGACTCATTGATTGAATATGTTTTCTTTAGTTTCTTTATTGTGTGTTATTAAGGGAAAGATGAGTGGTATATTATTATGTTGTCTGGGTCATTCGATTAGTTCTTAGCCTTGTAGTTATGACATATGGGTCTTTTAGATTGATGCGGCCTGGGATGGGAGAGAGGAGACTCTGAGGTTGATTAAGACCAACCATTCTCTCCTGGGCTTTGTAATTATATGTCTTGTAATTATATGGTTGGACAAATAAACAAATGTATTTCTTACCAATACTCCAGCCTTCGTGTCCATACATAAATGTGGAAACACTTCTCTCTTCTTTGTCTTTCCCACTCCTACCTCCATCCCTTAGCCTGTGTCCATTGAGGTGCACATTTCATCAATTTGTGTCTTCTAAATTGTATTAACTATAGCCCACAAATCATTTCTAAGGGCGTTTCCACTGTAAAATGTCTTCAGTCCTTCATAAATGTGGCCTTAATGTGCATGCATTATTTGTGCTTTGCAGTGTGCTATTTGTTACATACATTTCATGTGCCTGGGACTATGTGCACTGGATGAATAATGCACTGTGGAGGAAGCAGTGATGGCTGCACAAAAGGGAGGCTACCATTTAGATTGTCCTTGTCCTCATTTGTGGATGTGATAACATGCATGCAGCTGTCCTTGGGGCTCTTTCTAGTACCCTTGTTGTTGTCTAGAGGGGTGGGGAATTATGCATACTGTTTGTGCCAAATTCACCTCTACCTAGTAAGAGTACCTGGCCAGAGCCAACCCAATAGCATCTGTCTGAACAAACAATTGAGGATCTGTTAACATTCCGAGACCAGGGATGTACAAGCTGACATAATCTGTGACTTATCTGGAGTTATCCATGACATTGAGGAAATCCATGCCTCCCCTTCTCAACCACACACAGAGATTTAGGTAGTGTTGGTCCCTGATTTAGGAACTGTTAGAGTCGTCAGTATAGTACTTAATGTTCAGAGATATGTTTGTTTAAAATTGTCATTCAATATTAAACCAAATTCCCGGTTCCTCGTTTTCAGTGTATGGTTTTAGTGGCCCCATTGGGTGTACCATGTCCCAGAGGTGCCCCTGCCAAACAAAAATCTTGATTTGTCACTTAGGTGATGAGGACCAATTAAGTTGTGGGGCCATTATCTGGGTGCTGGGCAGCATCAATAGTCCTCCCTGCATTTAACACTGCCTTGGTGACTAGTTTGGAAACTAAATGGTCCCACTTCTCTTGGATACTATGTTTACTTATCAGCTTACAGATTGAGGTCTAAGGGACCCTCATACTCCCTTATTAACTTAGGGTGGACTTCTGTTCCTCTCGAGTGGTGGGTCTTGGAGTTTCTTGGCCTTCTTTCCTGAAACTTTTTCTAGAGTCTCAGGACACTTAATTGCCCTACCTTGCCCACTGGGTCACTAATTAACTAGGGCACAGAGCTGACAAGTTGTAGCAGGCTTGATGTTTTGTAGCATCCAGTCTGCTACCACTGGTCCAATGCCTGAGTCTAATAAACAAAACCCATAGTGAATACAAGAGTCTCCCGAGAACACTCAGCCACTTCCATTGTGAATAATAGTGGCCATAATACCCCAGTAGTTTATCATCTTAGGTCCATCTTATGTCCAGTAAATCTGTTTAGTGGCTGCATCTAGGCCCAGAAGATGCATGGGTTTTCATGGCACTTCTACATTTTTGCGTGATTTCAACATTTTCACCACCACAGGTTTCAATTTGTTTTGTAAGGTATTTAATGCCCAATTCTCTGCACAAATAACTCAATTGGAGAATGTGTTTATTTTGTGTAATCAGTGGAAGTATAAGCATTTTAGCTACCAGTCCTCTATAGATGCTTGACTGTTTGTATTCACTATCGCTGCAGGATCAAGTATACAAAGGGAGTAACATGGTTTTCCAGTTGGCATAAAATAGTCTCCAATCCCTGGTACATCAGTGATCAGAGGCATGAAGAAGTGACACAAGGGTGTGTAGAATTTCCATTACCTGATACCCAGGACATATTGTGGGGGGCAAGGACAACACATTTTCACATTTACTTTGTCCACTACGCAAGCAGAACCATCCACCTGGAATACAAACCATTCAGGAGCTAGTGCACAATATTTTGTGGGAAAGAGGATATTTTTTGTTGATAACCAGCAGGCCTTTTGTTGATAACCATCAGGTTTCTCTTTGAACTCAGACTACAAACTTATTGCTTATTACCAACTGTACAAGCTCTTCGCTGCTACTCCCTTATCATCAACTTTACTACTGGATTTTAAGTGACAGAAAATATAATCATGGCCATCTTCATTGTTCTTACATCCCTATTTGTGAGGTGAAATGGGGCAAACGTGAAAAAAGTATGTTTGATACTTTTACCCCATACCGATGGGCAGACTCTACGAATGGTATGTGCACTCCTCTGTTGACCCACCTGACACAGGAAAGTTGCCCAAAACTAGGACTACACCTCCTACAGTCAAGTGCATACACACTATCCAAAAGGTGATCATAGCCCTCAGTGACTTTAAATAAAAGTAGAACACAACCAAACAATTTGTGGCCACCTTGGCACCAGTCACTCGAAGTTGACTCACTTGTCCCTCTCTTTCTTCGTAACAACATGTTATCTCCCTGTTCTGTCCACTTGTCATTAAATCAGGACACCCAGATTTCCCAGGCCAGAGTAACTTTGCCCCAGTCATTCTGGTGTGGCACCAGAATATTCTTGTTGGAGTATCATCTGACATACTTATTGTGTTTTAAATATTCTATACATAAATACGCTTTACTGGAGTTATATAACAGAAAATCTAGATCCAATAGGGTGATATTGTTGTTGACAATATTTAGGAAAAAATATTTATATCAGGCAATATTTCTGTATGTGATATTCTGAAATACAATACAAATTATTCCTCTGTGAAGTTCAGCCATGATATGGCCCAAAGGATCAGAGGCTTAGGATGATCCTGAGAGTCAATAAGGCTGCTCCTATTTCGCTCTTAGGGTTGTATTCTATGATTCTTGTAGAGCGCATGTCTACCTGTAGGCCTCCCAGCGCTAGAATAGTCATAATAATAGCTAGAATGCTACTCAGGAGGAAAGTAGTTTTTCAGGGCTTTACGAAACGAAAATGTGTTTATCACCGTTGTTGTTGCCAGTATCCTCCTCTCCACCCCTGAATGCCTGTAATACAGGCAATCACAAATACAGCTATCTCATAAGTGCACACCAAGACACCAATCACGGATCCAGAATGCAGCATCCACTAATTGCCTCGGATAAAAAGAAGGGTCTCTTCTACACTCATCAAATAAGGTAGGGGAATGGACCATGGATCAGTTTTCCTTAAGGTACAGTTGCACTAAAACACATAGTAGGTGATTGTCGAGCTACAGTGATGTAAAATTAAGTTTAAGGTGATTCTGACTGCCTTTAGAATTGTGTGTTTTCTGTTTGAATAAGACAATTTTGAGCAACTAATTATGACTGCTGGCTTTGCTTATTAAGTGGGATATTGGGCTGTTTAGCAGAGGGGGCTGTGATGTGTGAAGAGCATGGTAGTTAATCACATAATTATTTTATGTGGTGTGCTTTGTTTAGGTGTGGCAGAGTGCAGATTGATGTGGTATCTGAGAAGGTTATAGTGGGAGGTGGGTTCATGAATGTTTTAGGAGAGCAATGAACATTATTCCTGTGCTGAAGGTAGCTGTGGTGGGCGTAAAAGTCACTGGATAGTTAGAGGGAGAACTAACAGCTGATGAATAACAGGGTTTTATCTTGTGTATGGCTATGTGTAAAGGTATTATACATAAGGACCGAGACGAGGTACATGTTTTTGCTTTATACGTCTGACTTGGAAGGTATTAGAGGGAAAGTAACAATAATGTGTTAATGTTAATAGGGAGAGACTGGGAACTATTTTCTTTCTCAAAATATATTGTAATAAGACATTTTAGTGAGTTAGCAGCATATTTTCATTGATTAAGCTAAATGGCAAATCATTTAAAGATCACTGAAAAAAACATTATATTCCCTCACTTTTCTTGCCCCCAGAGGACAGTGCCCTTTAATCAACTCCTAAGGCTAAGTATATATTGCCCATCACACATAAGTACATTATTGAGCAAAACCTTTTCAACTGTCCTAAATATGTTCTATATTTTAGGTGGCGTTAGGCTACATAGCTCAAGATAGTACATCAATGATTTAAAAAGAATAAAGCCAGTATTCAATAAATAATACCATAAAAAGTATTTTACAATACTGTAGGTAAAAATAACTTCGAGTGCTTCACATTATCGGTGATTCTTCAAAATATTGTTTAATTGGTAACTTTAAAGAAGTAGGGTTTCAATCGAACCTGCGTTGGTGTGAGCCATTTACAGCTGAGTACAAACACTGGAGCAGAGGCTGACGGGTAATCTGCAGGGAGTTCAAATGTAAGCAGAACTGGAGGCAAAAAACAAACTTCAAATTCACCTTTGAGAGGATTTCTAGCATCATCGCCTGTGTGAACAAAAGACTGGAAAATTAAGTGATGTCTTTAGGGTCCAGAGAATCAATGAGAACCAATGTATTTGATTACAACAATACAGCCTTACAGACTATCTGACAGGATTATTAATGAATACTCAATATCAGTATTACAAATAATGATAAAGTCTGCAAAACTGTAATACAGCACTTCCATACCACTATCACGATATGCCTTGGTTTAAACCTTTACTGTCACCTGAATGTGTTATCTTATGAAAACTTACAAAAATGCCTGAAAGGGAAGGAAAGAGTCTTATGAAGACAAAGATGACTAGCTAGCCTTCTATAAATACTACAGACTGATACGATATGTACTATTCATATATAGGTTAGACGCATATGTTGTCTGGGGGTTTCCACTGCCTCAAGCATGTTAATTTTCATTTATATACAGAAGCATTTTGCAGAGGTGGCTTGACAACAGTGGCCATTTCACAAAAAAAACGTACAGGTTGAAAAAACACAACAAAAATAAGTGGAAATCCATCTGCACCATTTTTGCTATTTGTGTAAGATGGAATGGTGCAATGGTATTTGCAAGAAGACAAACGTATGGAGCAAGAATGTTTACAAGTATTTTCCTATTTGCTAAAAAACATAACCAACTGAAAATGCATATTCTCCATATTTCAAGTGTAAAATATGGGTTTGTGTTTGACTAAAAATCAATGATGCAGAATCATCTTGTTTATTTTTAAGAGCCGCCCATTGATTAGGATTGCTTTATTCCCTGAATTAAAATTAATTTATATGCAATACACGAGTTGAATGAAGTCAACAATTATTTTCTTCTTTTATGTGATACTGGTGGCAAAAAGCGTGATTTTAAGTTTGGGGGAATGAGTACTTCATCACAAACATGACAGATATATTGTCCCGCTTATTACAATTGCCATAGGTGTTAATGCATTTATAATTTAAAGAGATATGATTTTGGTTGGCTTCTGAAATCCAAATCTAATTCTTAATATTGTAAATAGCATGGCTGAGTGTTTTATGCACACAAATGTTGATGCCTTTATCTATTCGTTATTACTTTCACATTGAAATGGTGGAGGCACAACAAATGTTACCGCTAGGTGCTTACTGGGGGTAAATGCTCAGAGGTAATCTGTCACATACCACGAGCCCGCGGTGATGGGCATATGCCACTTTCAGCAGGGCCACAGGGTCAAGGGTCTTCTTCTGGCTGAGTCACAAGGACTAACAAATGACCATATGCACCACGACCTGTTCTTTTGCGTCCAAATACCCCATACACAGATTGTCAGTCAATATAGGACTCACTAGAATTCTCAAGATTTTAATGCAGGTCGATCCTCTCACCAAACAACCCTCTCACTGGAACAACACCTGAGAATTGGAAACACCACCAGCAGGCAGTGAGATACTCTGGATGTATCTCCGGCGGATGAAACGTGCATGCCTTAATGACTGATTTCTTTTATTTTATCTTTAGTTATAAAGAAATAATTCAATCCCTTTCAGAGCAGAATCTGTGACTTATTAGTAAGAAAAGGGAGGGCATCTGTGGTTTTACATTTTAGAACTAGTTTGAACAGCAAAACTGACCCACCGCTAACAAATATTCTGAAGCCCTGTGGCAACTCTAGACGCGCCTTTATCTGCCCGCCTTGGACAAACATTGCTCTCTGGAACTCATCATCTGTATAAATACTAGCCAGGGCCAGCAGCTCATCCTCCTGGGCTTCCCTGTCTTCTGCAGACATGTTGTCCCCTGTAGATGATGAAAGAAGTACACCATTAGCGAATTCAAAACATCTGATGCACCTAATCACTATTTCACCTCTACAGAACATATTAAAAATTACATACTTAACAAGTGATACATTGTGTCTTAGTCATAAATAGGATTTCTTCTATCATACATAATTCATTTTTACCAAAGTGGGACCACACACTATACAAGTATAAATCTACCAATCGGAAGAAATACTGTATTCAAAGTTATTTGGAAAGCGCCTAATTACCCCCAAATGCACCTTCGAAAAATGTTAAATGAATGGTCCATACACCAATCTATTCATTTTAAAGCCAATACGACAAGACCAAACCACTGCATGAAAGAGGACTGCCGCAACCGGACATTTACACCTATTCCTCCTTACTTCTGTCGAAAATACTTCATAAGAAATTCTGTATGGCAGTGAATCAGAACTCTGTCTTTAGGTCACAGCAGTTAAGATGAAGAGTGCAATTCAGTTCCAACTCATATCTACTGGATTTTAATACCGTAAGGGAAAATTACTCCCACATACAGTTAAACAACACTACTCAGCAAAGTCAAAACTCTTGCACTAATTCAAACAACCTGGTATCTTGGGCAATCCTAGAACACCAGTAGCTTGCTGGGGGAGATGGGGCACATTTCCTTTGCCATGCTCTTGTTCCGGGTGCTGCCCAGGATTTAGCTGAACAAAGAAAATATTCCAGACTGGGAAAATCCATGGTTAAGCAGATGGATTCCTGAAGAGTAGGAGGAAATGTTAACTTCAATATAGTATTTGCTCTCTGCAGCTCACCTCTGATCCACCAACAACTTTTCACTCTCTAACTCAAGAAAACAAGTCACACAGTCCTCTCGCTCTCTTGCAACCCCACCTCCCCCCGTTAGGTGCAATTAGATATAAACCTGTGGCTAATTTGGGAACACTAAATGAGGGAGTGCTGAGCACTTCCCCTCATTGCTCGTCATCCCGTGGCATGCCTCTTTTTCCCAAAAACGATAATTAACAAGGGTTTGCAGCTGCTGCTGCTGGCGGGGGGGGGCGACGCTCCTCCACCCTTATGTGGAAATAAACATAAATGAGGTGCGGGACCGGACCGGCTGTAGCGGGCATTGGGTGTTTCCCTGGGAGGCTGGAAAGGTGGGGCCCAGTTTTGCAACAGTGGGGGCCAGTATTGTTACTGGGGGCAGGTTGTGCAGCTGTGCTGCAATATCGGCCCTCAGGAACAAAACAGCAGTGGTTCGCACTTGCACCCCCCATACCCCCAACCTGGGGACTGGCCTGACAAAATTGCTGCCAGGGCTGCTTTGAGTTCCCAGTCAGGCCCTGATAAGGTAAGCACACTCTAAACGTCACATGTGCACTTACCCCATTAGGGATATTAGTCCTACCACCACAAGACACAACACATATTAACACACCAATCTGCAAGTAGGCAGGGACCAACTCCAAAGTTGCTGAAACTTCACATATATGAATCTGTCACACAGTAAATGAAGAACACATCTAATTGGGGGATTCTAAAGAGGGTCTGGATAGAACAGAGTAAAGAAGTGATAAAAATACAAATTCATCCAGCAATACAAACTTCAAAGAAGAACCTACTTCCAGTGCTTGCTCCCAAACCACACTAGACTCCCTGGAATATGAACTCCCTACAAGCTGATCCACCTAGCCCAGCACCCCACCAGTGCACACAGCTCAAGGTAATCGAAAGGCACTTACCCCCAGGGTTTGCCCCTTCATCCTACACAGACAACGTTTTGTAGCTAAAACTTGCATTAATAAATCATTTGTTTACTGATGTCCATCCATGACTTTCGGTGGACAGCCAAGAACTGGAGCGATGAGAGATCTATAGACTGCTGAGATCTTTGTTTACCCTCAGAAGGGTCCTCCTCTTTGAAAGGTCTCTGGAGTACAGCAGGAGATCAAGAGCAGGGAATGATCATCAAAGCACATCTCTTTTTAGGTCGAGCTTGGCAGCACGCAGCGCTGTCTTCAAGACGTGTTGTATTCAATATGGGCTTTTAACCATGCCCACTGTTGCCATTTGTTCTTTGTTGTGCTTGTCTTAAATGCTTCCCTTTTATTGGTCCCTTTTTCAAAATGTCCCTCCTTTTTGTGCTTAGTTCTCTCCCAGGGGATTTCACAAAGAGAACATTTTTGTTTGCGATCTCACGATGTCACGCCTCCTCCTGTTCCTCCTTGCTCCTGTTACAGCATGTGATGGCCTCTCCTCTGGTATGGTTTTGGTTTTGCCTCTAATCCCAGCCACTATCATTTCTCCTCCCAGCTTGGTGCCATGTTTCATGTTCGAATGTATGTTTAGTTAACCCATTAAAAACTAATAATTTGTTTGCATGTGTTTGAATGTGTTTAAGCACTCAGGCTACAGCCTGCAGTTCTCTCATGCATTCTCCGCGAGGGAGCAGGGATTGTACGGTCAATTGCCCACACCACGCTGTTTGCTCTGGTGAAACTTTCTTTATTGCGTGTTCAGCGTTGGTCTCCCGGCTTCCTGTCGGGGGCGCCATGTTGTGCATTTCTGTACTGAAGTCTTTCATTAAACTCAAGCTGTCAAGGAGTTTTTGTATGAGGTGTACTTTACACTTTTTTAGAAACTGAGATGTCTGAAGGTAGATAGACATGGAAGGGGGATGCATGAACTCCACACTGGGGGGGCGACTTAAAAAGTTTGGCGTGTACCTCTGAATTCCGGCAGTAGTCCGCCAGAGTGGCAGGTATTTTTATTTCCTTACTGGGTGGCACTAGAACGATTTTTGCTGCTTGTCCTGGCTTCCACAGCTCTTGTGTTTCTGTGTTGAGTTGCGTTTTAAATTCTTGTGTTCACAGTGAGGCATGTGGGAAGCGATGTATTCCACTGCTCCTGCTCAGGAGGATTTCCAGGTGTTCAGACCTGATGGGCACTGCCCAATGTTACTGGTTTAAAAAAAAATTATTCAACAACCTAGAATGTTCAATGTATGTGTTCCCCTGTTTTAAGCACTGTCCTGCTAGTAATTTAAAAGGGAGCCCCGAATACGTTTTCTTTTTTTTTACTTTTAAGACATATGAAATGCTGAGCGCCTAAAATAAAGTTTTATTAAAAGGCGCCAAAGTTTGGAATGTTTATTATATTAAGCTCAACCTTATGTGGAAAATACGTCACACCCACAATATGGTTGAGTAGCTTTCACCGTGTGTATCCAGTTAGGGAGATGTGGGGTCATTCTGTCCCAGTGGGATTCACTGTTTGGTACCCAATGTGACAGTGTTAAGGAACATCTGGGCTTCAAGCAAATACATTGTTTCAACGTCCTGGCCGCCCTTTTAATGTGGTCACATTAGCAGAAGTGCAGAGGCAGGACACTAGTGTTGGAGCAGATATGCAAAATTAAAAATATTAATGATGATATATGTGTGTTTACTAATGAGAAAAATGTGTAGAAAAATTAATTGCAGGAAATAATGTGCATGTTTGAAAATGTACCCTCGGGGGGTGACCACCATGTGTACTAAAATGACTAAAATGTGCAAAATAATGAAAATATACCAGAAAAATGTAGTAATATGTCATAATAATGAGACGCATAACCTCTGTTCTGTGTTATTAAGATAGCTGAATTAGAGGCCTAGTTCCACTGGGCTTTGCACACACTGAACATGGAGAAACCGAACACCTTGCAAAGGACTGGTAACCGGGGACGGCAACCTTGAACCGCTCACTGCATGACTAGGATACTCCATGCGAGTCAAAAGGTTAATCGACCTATACGCGTCCCCTTGTAAGTTTATTTACTAAGGACTAGGAGCGCTAGCATTAGCATACTTAAGACTCAGCGAGTTAAGCCTTGCAGCCGACATCTGGTGTGACCTGGAGGTCACAAGTTCAAATCCAGGCTAGATTTCATCCTGGCGAGGTTGAAAAATTGTCTAACAGTATATCGTGTGATAATCATGATACACGTTATTTCTTCGTGTTATACTGGTTTGTGTCATCGGTGTGTTTAGCACCACTGTCATTATTATAAAGTGCCTCGAGACAATTCAATAATACAGAAGGAGCTGGAGTGCGTTTCCTGCAACAAAACTCACGATTTTCAGGATGTCCGCAGCAAATTATCCTCTTAGAAATTACGAGTTGTCAATTTGGGGACATAAAAGCAAAGCACAATATATTTTTTTTTTTTTTAGTAATCTGTCTGGACCTTAGGCACAGCTGAGAAGTTCAGTGCATGACATCATCAATGTGTAACAGTAGAGCTACTACCCGCAAATGAAGAATACCGTGAACAAAATTCCCACTAAAGTACAAAGTGAGACACATTTCTGAAATAGTAATCCTGTACATTTATTTCCTAGTGATTACTTTTGACTCCTGGCTGTTTTTTATAGGTTACTTGTGGGAAAAGGAATAGACCAGGCACATGTTCTTCTAAGGTTGCCCTATAGAGTTCTGCTAAGGGATCCACAGCATATGCTATACAAATTGTACGCTCTGTTGAAATGCCCATAAGATTGCTTCCTGTTGGGTTGGTCCTATAGACACTGACCCCACTGTTATTACAGATGGCTAGCTGCCTTTTGTAGAAGTGAGGCCAGGAAGTGAAGGAGGCGGTATGTGTGTATCTGTGGGGGAGGACGGTTGTCAGAGGAGATGTCCCCTCTCTACTCGACACACAATTAGCATGTGGTCAAATAAGGCTCGGTGTATCATTTTTAAACAAGAAATAACATCGTCCCACCCTGAACAAGAAACAGGATCCAATCTCCCTGCTACACGCTTCACACACACAGACAAGAACACTCAAACAGAACACTTTAAAAAATACATTTTGCTCACATTTGTGCCAACAATTGGGAACAGTCCAGAGGATGATTTTGAGCCACAGGGTATTTGCCATATTCTTTACACTGGATCAATGGTTATTTTTTCAGGGAGAGACATTCAAATATAAACATTTTTTGGTTAAAAAAAACTCCTTTCAAAATGTGAAGAAAAAACAAGACGAAAATACTTGTTGGTTCAAACTCCTGCAAGATTGAAAGGAATAATGGTAGTGTACATAAATAAACGTAAGAAACCAAAACACATTAACATGTTGTGCTTTCCCTGTGTGGTCTTCTCGAATTAGTTCCTGCACTAAGCCTTTGTCATTCTTTCCATTTTCCCTTCTGGCCTATGTTATCTCTTCTCTAACCTTTGTCCTCCACCAGGCGACATCAGTTCACTTACATTACTGCAAATAATCTCTGTGACACCCTCTCACTTCTCATATGTGAGGTCCTGTTTTGGTCTTAAAGAGCTTTTTTAGAGACGCTGCATGAAACAAATGCAAGATTTCTCTGAAAATGTCAGTAACGGTCAAGTCATCAGGGCAAGGCCCCTTGCAGTAAATGGAAGTGCTTGAGGTATTTGCAGGGCCAATAGAATTATGTGGCAGAGAGGTCCAAATTATGCGGCAGGGTTGACCAATTTATCTGGCAAGAAAAGTCCAGTTATGCATTTACAATGGCAATAGCTCTAACTCACGCAAATGCGAGACCTATTGCATTTCAACTGCTTGTTAATTTTGCCCTGGAGCACAGAACTTCTCAGTTCAGGCGATCTATGAATGTTCATCACCATTGCAAGGCTCCTAACGAGAGAAACCAAAGGCTCTTATTCCACAAACCATAATGCAAGCAAAACGGAGTGGTGCGCATGAATCAGGATTTAACCAATGACTCATTTTGAGCGCTGTGGTATTTTGGAAACAAATACGAAACCAGAAAGATACCAAAATCATGGTTCTCCGTTTCACCTCCCATTTCGAGTCTGTCGCGCAGATTGGGGAATAGTGCGGTAATGACACGTTATTCAGCTCGATGCTTCAACATTGGAATGAATGTACAGTATGTTAATTTACAAATTCTGGAAGGTTTTATCTGCACGGCTGATGTAATCTCTATTCAGGTTCAAACTAGCGTTCGTAGTGTTAACATTGCGGGCAGACGTGTAACTTTCAATAAATAGTTTTACTTTGCCACCGTGCTATGACTTCAAAAATACAGCTATTCCCACCCTAGACCTGTAACTAACAACACTACACACGTGAACGGGTGCCCCAAATGCCAGCTCTGTGTGCTTCAGGTTGTTGGCTGCCTTTGTAAAAGCTTATTTTCATAACATCAGGTACACGACTGGTTTGTTTTATTTTTAAGTAGATTTCTCATTATCGTCGAGTAATATAAAAAATGCAAATACCTGAAGGAGGAGGGCGAGAAGTGGAGACTGTGTTCTTGCTTTCCTGGCTCCAGCAAAGCTCCTGTTTTAAGTCAGTTTAAAAGGGGCCTGAATCACCGTGGGCGTCAGCTGATGTAAACGGAGAGAAACTCTTCCTGGTGACGTCAGTGTGGGCACAGTCTCGGCACATGCAAAGCAGCAGCGGAGGAGACTCGCAAAGAGAGCGCACCAGTGGAAGACCAGTAAGGGTTGAAACCCATTCTAGGCATGTGAAACACGTCACTCTGGCATGTGGCATATGCCACACAATTCATGTGATATGTGCCACAGCATGCCACAGATTTCTGTTTTATGCCTAACTGCAGATAGTGCTATTGGGTGATTTCCAAAGTACCCTATTTAATTTGGAAATATAAAAAAATAAAAACAATATAAAGACAAATTGCTTGAGGTGGGATTTGAACTCTTGCCAAAAAGACCCTTTGTATGTAACCACTACTCCAACAATTTCAATGAGAGAATCAATTGGCTACATGCCTTCAAAGAGATGGCATGGAAGTCTCTTTTCTATTTCAATTACGATTTTCTTTTACATGCCACAAATTCATGGTTGTTTTTCATGCTTTATAAACAAATAACCCCTCTTCTCTTTCACCCTGACACGGGCCCATGCATTTTCTCCTTATACAAGCTTCCCGTATCTCTAATTCAACAAATGATTGGATTTCCTTCACTTCAAACCTTGCTTCCCTCCCACATGCCACATCATACCTCTCACTAGCTGGTGCTAACCACAAATCTTGCACCCCGAGCCACCATTCTCAAAAGACTTCCTGGACCTGTAGTAGAACAGAACAGACCAGACCAGGGTAGGACTGAACCTTGCTTTCTGGGACCTGAGAGAAGCCCGATGGACTGGACCTCCTCCATCTTGGGCTCAGGAAAAAGAAAGTGGACTCCAAGGGTCATTCAACTGACCTCTTGCGATGCTGTTAGGACACAACAAACTGAAATACCACTTTTTCCTGGAAGACCAGTTGCCCAGGTTCAACTGGACCTACCCAGGTTCCTGGAAAGCCTTGATAGGGTCAAGCTATAAAATTTCAAAAAGCTTTCTCTAAAATATGGAAGCCTTAGGTGAAGGAGAAAGAGAAGGAGATCTGCAAAATTGGGACTTAGAACATTTTTAGACTGCTAGACCTCAGAAGGAACAGGGCCATGAGGGTGGGGGAGCGTCACCCCTTCGCCCGCCCGCTGCGAGCCATGCTAAGTGTTAAAAATAAAATGCCAACGAAATGATTTAATTGCCATTTTATTTTTAACCATGGTGCACTTCAGCCGCCAGCCTGCCCCCGAGGTGTGTCCTCTGCTGCCAATGGGCAGCATGGAGGACAGAGTAGTCATGGCCAGACACTTCAAAGTGCGCATGCCACTTTGACCAGCTGTCTTGTGCTAGCCAAAGTGACATGCGCACTTTGAAGCTCTCCACCCAGCTGTCTTAGGCAGCTGGATGGAGACCCAGAACAGGCCTCTGTTTGGGCTTTTGAGGGAGGGTTTTATTTTGATTGGGCTTATGTAGGGAGGGAATGTTTTTTTTGTTTTTTTTGGAGGCTGTGGGGCACATTGTTTACCCCACCACTCTGAAAGGTCACTAGCCACTCCTAGAACAGGACCTACCACCAAAGTCAATCTAGCAAATGAGCAGCCATTCTGGGTTAAAGAAACACACTTATAATCCTTGGAACTTCTTTGGAATAATAACATTGTTTCAGTATGACCTTGGAGAGAAGGTATCCTTTCTACTGTAGTCCTATTCAGATATAACCTGCCACCTTGCCCTGCTGGAGGAATTCAAGCTCCAAAAAAACAGACCAAGTACCTAATTTAGAGTTTGACGGACAGGTACTTTGTTATAAATGCAACAGATACCCTGTCCACCTTTTTACAAATGCATTAGGATATTATGCACTTGAAGCAATGTAGGCGTGATATCCAGCACGTTTGTGATGGAGTACCCTTCCACGAACTCTAAATCAGGCCCTAAGTCCCACCATAGAATTTGGGACCAGGTTACAACACCAAAAGTAGCTGGCTGACATGATGACTTGTATTGGAACGAAATTTGAACTTTTTCCCGCTCAGAGCTTTTTCCCCGAAACCAAAAACTTAAAAGGGACCTGACTCAACACCAATCCAACGTTAGAGAAACATTCTTAGAAACAGCCTGCTGCATTGCTTGATTTAGAGGGGCTGATTTAGTTTATGGCACAGAAGGTATTCTGTCACAATGGCGACAGATTACCCTCTCCTACAACATTTTGGTCCACCCGCCCAATTTACTTGTGACCGGAATATCAGATTTACTCTGACAAATTAAAGTTGACTCCATTGGCTTAAACTTGCCTCCAACAGGCCGAAGGATTAGATGCCATTGGGGGTAAGCTGTCTGACCGCCAGTCCTATTCAAAGCGGGTGGTTGCAAGGCTTTTTTCTGTCTGTCTAGAACGCCAAAATTGTAGATAACCCACTTGTATAAAGTGTCAATGTTATAGTAGTGCCTCAGTTTGAAGTCAATGATGATACATTGTATCTATACGTTCAATTTAAGTGCATTTATTGTTGCCAGTTTGACTTAGAAATCAGGGATATCTGTGAAAATCTTATTCAATGTAGACATCTTAAAGATATGGAAGAAAACAGCCGACAAATGTTTCGCCCCCTTGTGGTCGGTCACCTGGGGCTTTTTCAAGGCTGCAAATAATAAATAGGGGTTGAATCAAATAATGAAACAGTCAAGATGATGAAGATGAGTGCATAGTAAAGAGACTGACATGGAATAGCGCATTGATTCAGTGATAGAAGAGAAGAAGAAAAAAGAAAAAAAATTATCTTTAACGAAAGATGATTTTTCAAGCTATAGTCCCATATTCTTAACCCAATACAGTGAAGTAAGGTGTAGATGGGTGTCCATAAGAAAAAGATACATGCTCATGGAATTGTGACGGTTTTAAAAAACAAGACTGGTGCTATCAGAGAGAAATAAGTGGTTTCAATCCCATTAGTATTTGTGTATTGATATGAATTGATCAAAAGACTATGTATAGTGATCATAAAAGTGAGAAAGTATCATACCTAGTATTGTTCATGCTAAAGAGTAAATTTTTTAATTATTGTGATTGATCTAAATGAAACCAATATATCATGAATATATATTCTCCTCATAATTAATTATTTGAACATATAGATAACAAATTTGATACGATCTTATAGTAAAGGACATTTTTTATAAACAAGTAATCAAATATTACAAGGGTTATGTAATTTTCTCATATTGAAACTCATGCGAGTACATAGAAAATGTTGCAGTCTGTCTAAATCCTATATCAAGAGATCAAATAATCAAAGAGAGGCTAGCTAAGTCAAGTCAATTCAAGCATCTACATGGAGTTCTCCTTTTTATGTTCACGATGTGAGAAAAATTAATGTTATGTTATCAGTCTGTCAGATCCTATGTCAAGAGCCTCAAGAGGAAATTTATTAAGTCAAGTTGATTCAGATAGCTACGTGAAAGACACACTTGTTTGTACATTCTCGAGGTGACATTTCATAAGTCGATATGAGGACGCTGGGGCTGGTACATGATTAGCTGAGTGCTTAAGGGTAAAGTATACTTTGCAACGAGCAGATAAAAGCTATGCAATATTGTTGCGACTGTTCGTATTTTGAGAACGAGTATGTAATGGTATACTAAATAGAAATAATCTGCTAACAAGGTCATATAAATATCATGAATACCAGTGTAGATAAGTTGTTGAATATCCCAAAAAGGAAACACTCACCAATATCGTAGATGAGCAAAGTCTTGGGATTAATCCTGTGCATACTTCTACGGCGCCCTAGTCAGGCGCCATTTTAAAAGGAGAGGTTTCAAGAAGTCCTTCTCCTATTTTATTTACAACAGTGGGAGACAAAGTCCTACCACTATTTCCATGACCCCTGTGGGACTGGAAAGAGTGTATAGGAACTGTTTGGGCCATCTTAAATCGATCATGTTTATCTATAGATTAATCCCTAAAAACGGAATGCACAACCTCATATTGTGTGAGGACTACAGATTAGTTATTATGCTGATGTATATTTGGTCGGCCAGGGTTCAATGTTTGCTATATAGTAAAGATTTATTAATAATGTAACCTCAATCGTTTTTGGTTATTTATGAGTTAATCTTAAAAGACTGATCCTAAATACCTTTTATTAGATATAGACAGAGATGAGAAATTGAAATAAAATCTAAAATTCTGTCAAATAATTAGAATATAGTCTCATAGGTCCAATAAAAATTGGAATTATAAATAATTGAACTAGGAAAAACAGTAAGTGGTATTCCATGGCCAAGTAGATCATGATATTTAACTAATCTTATAGCATACTGTAGCAACTAAGAATGGTGTTAATCAAATATAAAGTATTGCCCAGACAAACTCCTTTGTGTATGTCGCACTAGTGAGTGGTGTTGAGCCATAATTTATGGTATATGTATAGAAGAACACATGTAACATGCTATACATGAACAGTGTTTATGTTAGAAGACTTTTAGACTACTCAGAGAAAGTGGTAGTGGAACCATTAAGATATGGTTATCATCACTAATTTATACTGGTAAAGATCATCAATGAAGCCAATAGTGCCATTCGGGATCCTTGTTGAGGCCTTGTCGGACAGTATCAAAGCGAATGATAAGTTTACTTTCATTTTGTCGCAGCTTGAGTTGAAGGTTGCCTTCCCGTGGGTGTTGTTTGAGTTTAATTAGCCCGCAGAAAGTAAAAGATCATGTATGTGGATGAAATTTCACAAAGTGTTCAACTAGTGGGAATCTAAAGTCATCCTTCTGTATGTTACAGTAGTGTTCCTGTATACGTTTTTTGAGTGCTCGAGTGGTACTACCTATGTAAACCTTATTACCAGGGCAGATGATAAGATACACTGCATTAGTACTCTCACAGTTGATAAAATCATGTATCTTGAAATGTTGATCAGTGATTGAGGCATTTTTGGAATTAGTCAATCCAAGTTTAAAGATGGAACAGTTTGTACAGGTGTAGAAGCCAAATAGGGATCGCATGTAGCATTGAGTGAGTGTTGTTTCTTGAAAAAAAGAAGAACATAGTTTATCACATAAATTCGGAGCTCTTTTAAAGCCCACCTGTGGAACAGGAGGGATATACTAAGTAATAGAGGGATTTTTATTAAGTAAGTACCAATGTTTGTGAAGTAATTTGCGAATATATTTATGGCCATTGTGGAAGCCTGTAATAAAGTGGATGGGAATAGTCAGAGTAGTGATTTTATTTTTATTGAGGATTATTGTACGGTCTATTTTGGCAAATTGTTCCTTAGTATTTTTCAATCTGGAGGGTGTATATCCTCCTATCGAGAGTTGCGCGACGATTTCAGAGGATACTGTCTCATAATCATCCCAATTGCTACAATTGAGTCTAGCCCGTCTAAATTCTCCCGCAGGTATATTGTAAATTGTAATGTGTGGATGACAGCTTGATGCATGTAAGGTGGACTTGGCTGCTGTGCTTTTTCGATGAAAACGGGTATGTAATGTGTTTTTATCATCAATGTATAGAGTGAGATCTAAATATTCAAGTGTTGTTTATGAGAATTTATAGGTCACTTCAATATTCCATTTATTAGGTGTAAGAGAATCAAGAAAGTACTGAAGAAGTGATTCTTGGTCCTGCCAGATGAGAAGGATCGACCCCAGAAGATATTATGTTGTGAAAAGTGTTCCAAATCCTCATTCCAGAGCAAGTGAGGTTCTACTGTCCTGTAGTTGGAGAAAGGATTGTCCTTTGAAAAGGAAAAAAATGTTTTTGAGATAAAAGGACAGCTTATCAATGATCATTTCATTTCTTTCAAATAGATGTACTGAACTTGTTGATAGGCACCTCCAGCAGCCTTAATCCCGTCTTGGTGTTTAATAGAAGTGTACAGACTGACCACATCTATAGTTGCAAGTATGTAGTCAGGTTGCCAGTCAATATTTTTAAGTTTCTGTAGTATATCTTTGGAGTCCTTGATAGATTCTTCATAAAAGGTTGTAGTTCCAAATCTATGAAGATACCCAAGTTGGAGCAAATAGAGTTGATGCCTGAAATGATGGGTCTCCCCTTGGGTGGGTGGCCCCCTTTGTGGATTTTAGGCAAAAGATATATTGAGTAGAGTAGTTGGGTGTTCAATAAATAAGAAGTTCCTCTCTTCTGGGATGAGAATTTCCCTCGAGCACCAGTAGTCCAACAATTCCTTAAGTTTGGTCTGTACTTCCTTTGTGGGAATGCTTGGGAGACTTTTGTAACAAATAGTGTCATTAATTTGTCGATAAGCTTCTTGAAGAAAGTCACTTTTGTTTAAAATGACAATGTTGCCTCCCTTGTCTGCTTCTTTTATAAGGATAGTGTTTTATTGTAGTTCTTGACTTGCCTTTCTTTGTTTAGAGTTAGTATTGAGAGGAAGATATTTTTGTTTTTTGACATATTTGCGATATTCTTGGTCAAGATCCTCCATCATAGCTGTACAAAACAAATCAATAGATTTACCTGATGGTAATATAGATGTAAAAGTTTATTTAGTTGGTAAATTGGATTGTTTATGTAATGATGTGTCAATATTAAGTTAATTAGCTATTTCAGAAAGTGATTGTTCTTGCTCCTCAGTTCTTGAGAGATTACTTAGTAGCTGTATCGTCTCCAGGTCCAGGACTGTAAGATCACTCGACATATGTTGTTGAAAAGATTACGTTTTTCTTGATTCTAAAGTAGAAAAGTAGGATTTAAGTTTACATTTTTATGTAAATTTAAACAAATCTATTTTAGTTTGCACTAAGTCACAGTCGAGAGTGGGGCAAAATGAAAGGCCCTTGGTAAGGATATCAATTTGAGGTGTGGATAGAGTTCTGTCAGAAAGATTGACAATCAGTTCTTTGTTCTTTGTTGTTCTTTGTGTCTGGCTTCCTTGCTGCAGGCTTGTGTCTGTATATCTGATATGTTTGGCTCTTGTGTTGTAGAACCTGGGGTTTTGTATGACTGTCTTGTGCCATTCCCAGGTGATGTCTTCTGACCTCTTCGTAAAACTTTTACTGTTGGTCTACTTGGTTGTCTTTTTTCAGTTTCTTCCAGTGATTCTATCTCCGATGAGAGTAATGTTTCAGAGCAACTAGGTAGGTCTGTGGTCGAATTTGATGACTTTATATTGTCATATTTCTTATCAAAGGTGTAGATTTAGGCGAGTTGGTAATCTGTAAGATCTCGTCTGAATTTCCTGTTTTTTTCTTTTGATGATATCCTCTTCATATTGGTCAATGATTTTATTAAGGATGTCGTAGTTATTGATTGTGATACCACCTCATTAAGCTTCATCAATTTGTTGGTTGAGTGTATCCACTTCATTCTGATATTTTTAATATTCTTCGTGTGCTATGTCAATTAGTTGTCGTATCATATTGTTGGAAGCTGTCTGCAAGTTTGCTTCCCACTGTTGAAGTCTTTCTTGATATGTGGTCTCGATAGGGGGAAAAATCGAAATTCTTAAGCCTTGTGGTATAAGATCATGTTCAAGATATTTTTTAAGTGAAGCGGTCTCCCACCATTTTGATGTCTCTTTTTTAACTGCTCGTTCCAGGGCTTGAAAAGTGCTTTTAGCAGAAAATAAATTTGTGGTGTTGGGTCGATTCAAGCTAGCACCAGATGTGTTAAATACTTGATCAAGTCTGCTGCTCCTTTGTTCGCGTCTAGTTTGGTTTACTGTCTGTCACCACTAGGTATATCTTGGCGATGAGGGACAGTAAAAGAAAAATGCTTTTAACACCATATGGATCATTAGGTCTTTTAATTATTCAAAAACAAACTCCCACTTAGGATTTTCTTTCTGAAAAAATATAAAACTTTGTAAAGGTTTGACAGATGGCCCCCATGTTTGAGAGAGTCGTCCTTCAAACCTTTCCCACACTGATAGGAATTACCATGACAGATGTTCCTGCCAATCTATGAAGGTGTCGTGGGGCCTCTGGACATCTCTAAATGTGGCTGGTGGAGTAGAGACAGTGTGTCTGACATAAAGTAATACAGAACCTGACCTAAAGTGACCAGTCAGATGTCAGTTATAGATTGGCAGCATCATATACCTGAGACATCTTAGTCTGAGCATAGATTAGTTTAACAGCCCAGCCCTTTCACACATGTTAACATTTCACATCATTGTTCATACAGGGCCCGAGGACTCTTCTAGGAAAAAGTAATTATAGCTTGTAATTCAAATGTGGCTGGTAGTACGATTTATAGGTCCCATTTGAATTATGACCTACATCGAAACACTGAGGGGGTCATTATGACTGTGGCGGTCTTCAGACTGCCAGGGTAGCAGTCAGACCGCCTCCAATGTGGCAGTCTGACAGCCTCATTACAACCGTGGTGGAAGCGCCACAGTCGGATCTCCAGCACTGCCAGTTTTCCTTCACAGGAGGGACTGGCAGTGCTGGTGGTCCTTATCTGCCAGGACAGTGCTGCCTTATCATGGACAGTACAGGAGCCCCCTGGCCAGCCCCGTTGCGATGTTCACTGTCTGCCAGATTGTTTTGTGAAAACTAGTAGGAACAACAAATTGAAGTTAATTCATAGAACAAATTGATTCTGAGATGTATTAACAGATATTTCTGAAATAATGTCAAGTCAAAGTTAATTTACAGATATAGAATATTTCTGAGATGTGATAAAAGTATTTTCTTTTTAAGAATGTCAAGTCACGATTAATGAATAGAAACAGACTATTTCTGAGATGTGATAAAAAAGTTTTTTGAAATAATATCAAGCTGAAGTTAATTTATAGAAACAGAATATTTCTGAGATGTGATAAAAGAGCATTTTTTAAAGAACATCAAGTCGAAGTTAATTTATAGAAACAGACTATTTTTCTGATGTGATAAAAGAGTGTTTTGAAAGACTTTAATCAAGAATCACAGAACATTCATGTATTTTAGAGAAAGAGAACACAAGTGAATTTACCAGGTGTAGACAAGCTTGAAAGCAACCAGTACTCTAGCTTTTGGTGACTATTCTTTTGATGATTTTTGTCTTCTGGTATTTTAAAAAACTAGTGCTATTTTAAGGAAACCTGCATAATTTGTTTATAGTTTAATACATATCTGAACTTTTAAGTTATATGAATATAAGCCTCTATATCTTGGGAAGATAAGAATAGAAACCAAATTCCCTCAACAATCCCTAAATTACCCAGTATTGGAAAGTAATCCAACAAACTACAGATCCGGTTCATTCATCATAAATCAAACAGGTGAGAGTAGGTTCATACAATCATATCTGTTAAAAGTAGATCAAGACATTTAATATATGACATCTGATTTCGGTCCTTATTATTGTCACAGGTCTCCCTCCCCGCAGTACCCTCCCCAAAATCCCTTCCCCTCATCCGGCCACTCTGAACCTCTGATAACTAATATAGTCGCAGAGTCGGTGTTGCCAGAAGGTGGGCATTGGAGGGTACTGCTTCTGAGGAAAGTGCTCCTGACAGTGACAGGTGATAGCCAATAGGCTACTCACCTTTAGGGTGACTACACGCTTCCTATGACCACTTCCTTTGGGAAGTGGCATAGCCCCAACCCTATTGCCCTAATTCCTTCCATGCAAGATATAGGAATTTAAGAACTAGTGTCCACTTATGCCAAAAGTGGGGTCAGGAACTGGGGGTCAGCCTCCTCCACAATTTGGAGAGGCCTGGGTCGTATTTCAAAGGTGGCAAGACCTTTGAAGCTTCTTGCACTGGAATGTCCATCCTGCCTGGGAGAGGAGTTCATACCTATGACCAGAGAAGGCCTTTGTTTTGAGCCCCCAAGATCATTGACTCTCACCTTACGGGGCCAGAACACTGTTTTAAGGTGGCTGTACTGGGTTTGACCAGTTAGTGCCCACGCTAGGAGTTGGTAGGTTTTGCAGGGGACACCTATAAGGTGCCCTCTGAGTGCATGTATTATTAAATCCATCACTGGATTCAGTGAGGGTTTATTAATGCAAGATGCTTTATACCAAACATCAACATTGTCAGTGAAGCCAACATGTAGCTGGGGAACTCGTAATCACCAGTGTCCAGCACATGTACTTAAAATGGGTTCACTGTTCACTTACTATGTTTGAGAATTGACAAAGACATAGCAGGGGCATATCTGCTCATGCAGGTATGCCCTCACATGCAATATAATGCACCCTGCCTTTAGGGCTGGAAGGCCAACTAGAGGGATGACTTACATATGTTGCCACAGTTGGCTGTTTGCCATGTCGTGATTTCATTTTAGTTCTCCACCAAGACACACAGTCTGCAAAAGCAGCACCCCCCTTAGTGAGGGGTCCCTGATGGTGGCACAATTTGTGTTGTAGCTCTCCAGGGCCTTCCTTTAGTACCTCACGCCTTAGGTGCCAGGGGTACCATTTACTAGGGAATTATAGTGGTAGCTAAAGGTTTGCCAATTTGGAAAAATGACTGTGCAGTTTTAGGGAAAGAGATCTGGCACTGGGGACCTGTTTAGCAGGGACCCAGTGCACTTTCAGTCGAAATTGCACTAGAAACCAGGCAAAAGGTGGGGTGTGACCATGTCAAACGAGGCATGTTCTTATATGACCCCCTCCTGAAAGAAAGAGGATGAAGCTAACCCTTCTTAGGGGAGTCTTCTTTTTCTAAGTGTAAGAACCTGGAAAGGCCATCTGCATTGGCATGGTCAGTCTCAGGTCTGTGTTCCACTGTAAAGGCCATTCCCAGTTGGGAGATTTACCACCTTAACAGTTTGGGGTTTTCACCTTTCATTTGTATTAGCCATCTGAGAGGCCTGTGATTAGTTTGAACTAGAAAGTGAGAACCAAATAAGCATGGTCTCAGCTTCTCGAGGGACCAAACCACAGCAAAGGCTTCCAACTCAATGGCACTCCAACGCTGTCTCTGGGTAGTAACCTCCTGCTAATGAAAGCAACAGGTTGGTCACAGCCATCATCATTGATTTGGGACAGGACTGCTCCTATCCCATGTTCAGAGGCATCTGTCTGCACAATGACCTACTTAGAGTAATCTGGAGTCTTTAGAACAGGTTTAGAGCATACTGCTTCTTTCAGGGTGTCAAAGACTTGTTGACAGCTGACAGTCTAGTTTACCTTTTTGGGCATCTTTCTGGATGTGAGTTCTGTGAGGGGTGCCACAACGGTGCCATAGTCCTCCCCTATCTTCTGTAATAGCCAGTCAAGCCAAGGAATGCACTGACTTGGGTGGGGGTTGATGGAGCTTCCCAGTCTAGAATAACCTGGATCTCGGGTTGGAGTGGTTGAACTTGGCCCTCGCCTACCAGGTGTCCCAAGTATACAACCTGACCCTGCCCCGTCTGACACTTAATAGTGAGAATTGCACTTCTCAGAGCCTCAAAGAACTTCTGAGGTAGATCAGGTGATCCTTCCAGGTAGAGCTGAATACAGCAATAACATCTGGATATGCTGCACTAAAGTCTTCTAGTCCAGCAATAACTTTATTCATCAACCCCTGTAAGGTGGCAGGGGCATTCTTCAGACCAAAGGGCATAACAGTGAACTGAGAATGCAGATCTTTCTTTTGCTGCTGGAGTCAGGCCTATCTGCCAGTACCCTGATGTGAGATCAAAAGTACTCAGATATTTGGCTGCTCCAAATCTGTCAATGAGCTCATCTGTTCTTGGAATTGGGTGGGCATCTGTTTTGGTCATTGCATTGAAACCCCTATAGTCCACATAGAACCTCATCTGTTTCTTTCCACCCTGGGAATGAGGATTGGGGACCAGCACAACTGGACTGTCCCAGGGGCTGCCTGAGTGCTCAATAGCTCCCAATTCCAGAATCTTGCAGACTTGTCATGATCACATTTTCTGTATATTTTGTTTTGTACAGGTAAACTGTCTCCGGTGTCCAAATCATGGGTACGCCAGGTAGTTCTGCCAGGGGATAAGGAGAAGAGTTCAGCAAACTGGTGCAAGGCCTGTCAGAGTTGGTGCCCAATGTTAGTCAACAGAGACTGGGAGGGGCTGAAGACGTGCTGCTCCCAGGTAAGTAAAGGTAGCGTCAGAGGTTGGTCTTCCGGGGGGCCACGAGGTAGCACCAAACTTACACCCTCAACCGCACAAGGGTGGCCGGGTGCAGTTTGCCAACACAGCATCAGGCACCCATTGCTATCCAAAGGAGACAGGGGGTATCCAGTGCAGCTCTGCTTACAGGTGAGTAGAGTGGGGTCAAGGGTGGATCTCCTGGGGTTGAAGCAATGACAAGGGGGGCCACAAGGCAGCCCCAAACTGCAGATGTAAATGCAACAAAGATATAGCAGGGGCACATCTGTTCATGCAGGTATGCCCTCACGTGCAATATAATACACCCTGCCTTTAGGGCTGGAAGGCCTGCTAGAGGGATGACTTGCAAATATTGCTTGCAGTGCAAAGGGGACAGGGCACACAGGTTGTGTGCCATGTTGTGCTTTAATTTTAGTTCTGCACCAAGACACACAGGCCCTCATTCCAATGACCGCCAGGGTGGATGGCCACGGAAGCACCGCCAACAGGCTGGCGGTGCTTCATGTGGCATTCCGACCGCGGTGGTACAGCCGCGGTCGCCCAGCCGGGTCTGGCGGTTTCCCGCCGGATTTCCCCCGGCTGGGAGAATCCTCCATGGGGATTCCGACCCCCTTCCCGCCAGCCTGTTTCTGGTGGTTTTTACCGCCAGGAACAGGATGGCGGGAACGGGTGTCGTAGGGCCCCCTAACAGGGCCCCAGCATTATTTTCACTGTCTGCATAGCAGACAGTGAAAATCGCGACGGGTGCAACTGCACCCGTCGCACCCCTGCAACACCGCCGGCTCCATTCGGAGCCGGCTTCTGTGTTGCAGGGCCTTACCCGCTGGGCCGGCGGGTGCTCCCTTGGCGGGCGCCCGCCGGCCCAGCGGGAAAGTCTGAATGGCCCCCGCGGTCTTTTGACCGCGGAGAGGCCAATTGGCGGGGTAAGTTTGGCGGGCGGCGACCGCCGCCCGCCAAACTTGTAATGACCCCCACAGTCTGCAAAAGCAGCACTGTGCGCACTTAGTGAAGGGGTTCCTGGGTGTGGCAGTATTCATGCTGTAACCTTCAGGGGCCGTCCTTTAGTAATCCATGCCCTAGCTACCATGAGTACCATTTACTAGGGACATACAGTGGTAGCTAAAGGTTTGCCAATTGGGAAACATGACTGTGTAGTTTTAGGAAAAGAGATCTAGCATGGGGACCTGTTTAGCAGGGATTCAGTGCACTTTCAGTTGAAATTGCACCAGAAACCAAGCAAAAGGTGTGTGGGGGTGACCATGTCAAAAGAGGCACTTTCTCATGGGACCCCCACTTTCCTACAGTAGTTCACATTACATTTTGCAAAAATAGGGAATTGGTTACTCTTGTTCCTCAGAACCACAATAAACTTAGCACAGACTTGAGATAGTGAACACAGACCAAATACATAATTTAGTGTGGCCAATCTCCAGGGCTGGCGGGGAGTGAAATCTTTTAAATGATTATATTTGGGGCTGCCATTTAAGGGCAAGAGATTCAGGGTGTGAAAGACACCTACAGTTTAAGGGCCTTCTGTTTGTACTAGTCTTTTTATTGAAGAATTCCCATTTGAATTGTGAGTAGTAGCCTGATTATAAGCATTATAAATGATCCCTTTATTTTCGAGTAAACTTAAATTAAAAACCCCTGCTGTGATCACTGCTGCTCCTACATAAAAGGTATTCAGGCTGTTGATATCAATCCAGAAATCTGAAAAGAAATGTTGTGGCAGCTTTGATGCATATATAGATTGACCTTTGCTACTAAAAAGTGAAATTATTTTCTTGTTATCCAACATTTACCCAAGAGAACCACTTTAAAGTCAGTTCAAAATTGTGTAATTGTGTAATCATAGTATCAATAGCTGTAGATATGTAAATTGAAAGGGTAACTGGTGAGTGGCCATGTTTACATCTCTTTATAGCTAGGAAGTTGATTTTATGGTAGCCCTTTGCGGCCTAAGTTTTTGTTCTTCTAGTCTCTTGCAAGCATAAAATATACCAGTTTTATAAGAAGGAGAATGTAGAGGGTTCTTGAGAAGATTTCCTGTGTCCCAATGCATTCCAGGAGATTAAGGATTATGATACTTGATTAGGCACATCTAATAATCGATGCACGTTATTAGGGGTGTTGCTTGGACTGATCCCCAAAAATGTTCAGAAGCCACAAGCAGTCAACTGGATCAGTGGTTATCAAAGTTTATGGAAATTAATATTGAATGTCTGGCGTATTAAAAAAGGTTTCAGTCTTCTACTGTTCCAATCAATGCTGTAGGGTCCGAAATTAAAGAACTTGGTCTGTGTATAGTATTCATAAAAGTTTATGGATATTTTTCCACTTTTTTTCAGAGCTCATATCTGGCACAATTATGACCATTTCTCATGATTGTTCCTTATTATGCTTGTAGCGGCATAATAATAGTAAATACTGCTTATGTCTGGCATCCTGGGCCTAATTATGGTATAATTGCAGCTATACTTGCCATATTGTTAGTATTCATGGTCTAATTGTGGCCATATCTCATATCATTCCGGCTATCCTTGGAATAATAATGACTATAACTGACATGCTGTGGAGGTTCTTAGCATTATGGCGAACATCCATGGAGCAGTCTTGGCTCTGACAAATTGGTGGGCATCCTTGGCATAAAGAAGGCATCTTTAGCATTATGGTAGGCAGATCTGGCATGTGATAGTAAAACCTGGTCAGGCATAGCAGAATCTGTCAATGTGGTTCATTGGTATTAGGAAAATGCAGATTTTCCTCAGCCTTGGTGGGCAGTAAATTTGGAGTTTTTTAAAGACACAGAAGCTAATATTATGCAGTAACTCCTTTATTGCCACCACTCAGCAGCCACTTTAAAACCAGAAGAATGTAAAACACAAAAACATTCCAAAGATAATGATACCCCAGGTAGCCAGCCCTCTTCCTTCTTTTATGACAACTGTAAACACACTTTAAATAACACATACCTTCAATTTCTTGGTACATTAAATTCACAATAAATCTCATCTTTAACCAATTTCTTCAAATGCAGTTCTACTCTCATATTCCTTTACACACCGTACCACACGCAACTTCTCTCTTCCATCAAAATAAGGATAGAAAATTGTTACTGAATTCGTCTTACTTTTCTGCTTCAAATGACAACATATCCTTCTGCAGTATATGATCTATATCCAATCTATGATCTACTTTCAATATAAAACGTGCCTCTTCTGCAACCTATCCTACCAATACTAATTTAAAGTTAAAATAGAATGCACTAAAACACTCACAACCTAATTCAAAATTCTCAAATTACATTTAATTCAAGCCTAATGAGGGGTTAATTTCCCCTTTCACATAAAACCAAATGACACTCTGTTTCCACTGTATAAAAGGTTTTATTATATTTTATTAACCTTTCATAAAAAATATTCAAAAGAATGTTGTCCATCTCCAAATACAGACTTTAAATATCCTCTTTTTAAGTCAGTTTCATTAGCATACCAAAATTGTTTCTCTTCCATTGAATGGGTTCATCAACAACTCCAGTTTCTTACCCCTCTTATTTGAAATCTTCATTGTTATTTTCTCAATGGTTTAATTAAGCTTATCTTCAAAGCCCATATCTTGAGAACATTCTCCCCTCTCCATACTTAAATGTTAAAACTCTCCAAGGTACAATAAGAACGTGGTACAAAGCTTAAATGTCGAAATAAACATGAAACGGCCACACATTAAACTGATAAATCTCCTCAGAACAACTCACCCGACGCTGTCAGTGACAAAACTCTACATCTAACACTGTCCCTGAGAATGACGGATAGCTTGAATGCCCAGAACAGCTGACTGCCTCTCAAGAACGTTAGTGTTATAGTTTTAATTCCCACATGGCGCCTGACATGGCTACACACATCAGCCCCAGAAGAAGACGGTTGAAATCAACAGCTAACTAACACCCCTGCAAGCATCAGTTTTCCTTATTTCTAAATTAAATACTGAGCCCTCATTGCCTTCATCACATTGCCCGCTCCTAAAATAGATTAATGTTGACTCTTCCCGTATGCGAGGTGACCCTCTCAAATTTTGAAGCGGTACGTTTGCATACAGCTTTGTTCGTGGGCGAAGCAACTCATTCATAAAATGAGCAGCTTGTTCCTACAAGGAGGTGAAACTCCCACGATTTTAGCTGGTATTGTGGCTGAAGTGGCCTGCTTGCTATCTCTAACCAGCACGACAAATAGCCCCAACCCTATTGCCTCTGAGACAGAGCCTGTATATAATATATGGGTAATCCTGACACCTTCAAGAACCGGGGGCCATACAACCTATAAGAAGAAACAATGGTTTTCATGGACTATAATCCGAAAAGGAGCAATAGGTGATCTATAGTTTTATGTTTTACCCACACAAGTACAGAACAGGCAAAAAATACTATTTTTTAGCAAGTCATTTATTAATTGCATACTTTCTAAATTTCAATAATTATAGTCACGATTCAGTGCTCACTTTGAATTGAAAAAGGTGCAGTGATAAGTGCTGGAAAAAGAAAAAGAAAACCTGCATCACACATAAAAAGACATATGACTCAATAGAGTAATTTTACACAGTTTAAGTACCAAGGGCCTGATTTATAAAGTTAGCGCCGCCTTTGCGTCATTTTTTTTTTTGCACCTTTGCGCTGCCTTTTCAAAGCGGCGCAAACTTATAAAATATACTTATATTTGGTAAGTTTGTGCCACCTTTGCATAAAAAAATGACGAAAAGGCGGCGCTAACTTTTCATAAATCAGGCCCCAAGTATCTCAAGGGGTAGTGGGGGAACCAATGCCATTGATTTGTGTAGACCCAGAGGGTTTGTTGGCTGTCCCGCGTTTGTTCCTGACCGGGTATGCCAGCTGTTCATGGCTCTTACTGCCATTGCAGAACCTAACTGCTGGAGCGATTACTCTTCTGAGTTGGTATAGGGCTGAACTGCACGCCCTCATTTCCTTTCTAATTCGTGAAAGATTTACTGGATTGATTCCTCCACTACCCCGTGCTCACCCCCTGTCCTGATGATGACCTCATATTATCAGAGGGCAAAACACCTTCCACAATAGACTTATACAGCTTCCATTTACATTGTGTAAAATAACTCTAGGGAGTCATATGTCACAAAACTATACAGCACATAATGCTCCTTTTGGGATTATGGCCCATAAGGATAGTTTCTTCTTATAGTCTGAGACAGAGCAGCCAGAATGAAATAAATACATTTCTATCTGTAACTGTCGCTCAACAAACCTAATCAAGCGAAGTAATTAAAACCTATATAGTAAACACTCATCACTCGTAGCACGCAGCAGACACTACAAACCATGCAGATACTCATGAACCTATCTGAGTGAGCAGCAGCAATAAAATAAGGGAGCGGACTGGTTACCCAAGGTTTTCAATATTTTTGGAATGTTTTTGTGTTCTACATTCTTCTGGTTTTAAAGTGGCTGCCGAGTGGCAGCAATAAGGGAGTTACTGCATACTATTTGCCTTCGGGGTCTTGACATAAAATCACAAACTATCATTTAGGGGTTATGCTGAAACTGATTTTGAAGTAAAAATGGAGTTTCCTTTTCAGACAAACACACGATTTTCTTTAAATGTGTTTAACCAATATGAAAAGTTAATATTTGATTGAAATACATGTATTTAGATGAAAGGGCTAGAGGTCTTGTTGACATTTCTCCTTCTAGTGTGACCATGTGTCATGAATGAGTTTCGGGAACTGCGGTCCAGGAAAATGTAGTTGCAGACGCGCAGGGGCTATCGGGAAGATTTGCTGTGAAAATAAATTGCCATGAATTAGTAAACTCAGCTCTTTTCAACACATACCTCATAATCTGGCATTATTCTGAAAACTGCCCATAATTCATTACCTATTCCCAACATAACATGTAAACTAAAACGTACTTTTCTACTATTGCATAATAAAGGAAACGCAGACATTAAAATGTGCTATTTAAAAGTGTACTCACATAAACCTCAACCTAGTTTGTGTTTTACTCATCATTGATAGACTGTAAAACATAGAAAATTGAATGGCAGGACATTTTTCAAACACAACTACTATAGGCAAATTGCTGTTATAGTATATTAAAGTTTGAAAAATCTGACAAGCATTAACATGTTCTCAAATGTAGGTAGCAAGGTAAAGGATCAATATTAAAATTAAGAAAGACAACAAAAGATAAGCCATACTCACAATCTTAAATTGTTGCACATTTAACTATGTGATGCTGTGTAACATGCAATAAAAATGTTTGCGTACAAAGAATTCAAATTAAGTGGCATTTTAGTACAGTACTTATGAATCAAAGTCATGAAAATATCAACTAAGGGGCATATTTATGGGAGGCTTACGCCTGCATTGCTCCACACATTTTGAGGTAACAGCGGCACAAGCAATGTTCCATATTTATAAGAAAATGCATTAGCCCAAATGCATAGTTTCTGAAGGCTTGAATCAGGCAAAAGTTGCCCCAAAACCAGTCATGCCACGCGCAAATTAAAATATGCAAGATATGCACCCTCTGCAAAATCTAATGCAGATGTAACACAGTGATATTTATGGGTTTGCCAATGTGTGACACATCGTTGGGATGTGGCATGCAAAGGCTGAAATGTGCAAAAAAATCTGCGCATTGGCAACCCAGGCATAGGATATGACGCAGTGGCTGTGGTTTATAAACCTGAACATCATAAAACACTTTAGCAAGCTCAACTATACCACAGAGGTTGTGATCCTGCAGCTTGGAGCCATGAGGAGACCACCATGTAGGCAGCAAATAAGGAGGGAGCGTGTGTTCCAGTAGCGTATCTCCCTCAGTGACCTCAGGGAGAATGAGGTTATCAAGTATTACAGACTCAGGAGGGAGTCTATCACTAAATTGCCCCACAGGATTGGGCCAAGTCGCCAGCCACCAACTACCAGAGCCACTAACATCCCTCCACAGGTCAAACTGATGGCTGTGCTCCACATGCTGGCACCTGGTTTCTTCCAGATCACAACAGCCAGAGTGGCAGGAATATCATAGCCATAATTTTTTGCCTTCCTCCTGTCCATCCTGGATGCCATGATCAGGCTCACACCACAGTACCTCCAATATGTCAGATTGTTGAAGACACACAAAGCCACTTTGCATGGCGTAAAAAATCTGCAGTGATGCAATGCAGTGAAAAATGCTGTAAAGCATTACTTTGTGCAAGGGAGGTGTTCCATGGGTGTTGTGTGGGTGTTTCCATGCATCTTCCATGGTTTATGACACATGTCATATATACCAGACCAAGTAAACCTTGGACTGCATCACATAAATATGTCTCCCCAGGTGAGGTGTAATGAGGATAAATTACTTAATTCATCCATGTTACTCCCTCTTGCCATGTGTGCTGCATTCTGTGGCACACATAGATAGAGGAATATGCCTCCAGGGATTTTTTTATTGCAGGAAGATGACCCTTTCTGTCAAAGAAAACAATACTGCATGCAACGCAGGCACCTTTGCACCATTGCACAAGGGTGCCTGTGTTTGTGTTAGGCAACACATTGTGTGCCAGCACAGGCTGAAAGGACAGGAAAGTGCCATGTGGCTTAAATACTGTGCATTCCTGCCCTTTCCTGGGGATGAAGTGCAGCGCAGCAAGGTGATGTCCTGCACTGCACTGTGCTACTTTGCCAAATATCTGGACCCCAGTGTCACGTGCACACAATGGGAACAACTTACTGCAACATGTAGACAATGATTTTCCATTGTGTCTTTCTCTCACTAATCCTGCAACGGCAGTAGCAGCATTACATCTGTGCCTAGTACTGTGTCATCTCACACTGTATGAATGGACTCAACCACATCATCTGCACGGGCAAACAAATCAAGACAAAAATTATGTGGTAAGCAAGACCACTCAATAAGAGTACAAAGGGCACATGATGACTAACTGAGATGTTACCTCAAAGGCGTACCTAGTCTCAGTATTATTTAAGCTTCCAATTAATTGATTGTGTGTGAACAAATCGTGTGTTCATAAGTAAGTGTATGGAGGATGATAATGTAGGAGACATCTACCACACAGCTAGCAGTCTTGCTATGTTATGCAGCAACAAAGGCCCTCATTATGACATTGGCGGTAAATCCCACTTACTGCAATGCTGACTGCCGCCAACATCCGCCACCGCAGTAGATATCCGTTCACCATATTATGACACACACACACCAATCCGTCACTGTTCAGCCACAGACACAAATTCGCCACACGAAAGGTCAGTGATAAACTGTCGGTATCCAAACCTTTACGCCAACAGAACTACGCCCACCACATTATGGCCCACGAATCACCACTGTGGACATTCAACCGCGGTAAATCATTGGAGGTACACACTGCCGTGCTCAAAATACACACACACACACAAACAAACAGCACCACATTTGACAATTCGAACTACATACACCTGACACATATACACACACTACACCCACACACCCACACCACTATAAAACACATACCCACATTACCCACATCTCTTTATGAATACAAATAACTGCCACCAAAGAGAGACAGCAAGACCACACACACAACCAGAGCCACATACTGCCATCACCTATACACCACCCACACACCTCACAACACACACCCCAACAAACCCTCACCCACACTATTCTCACAACACCCATGGCACCACAACAACACCCCAGATTCTCTGAGGAGGAGCTGAGGGTCATGGTGGAGGAAATCATCCGGGTAGAGCCACAGCTATTTGGAGCACAGGTGCAGCAGATATCCATTGCTAGGAAGATGGAGCTATGGCGGAGGATCTTGGACAGGGTCAATGCCGTTGGACAGCACCGCAGAACAAGGGACGACATCAGGAAGAGGTGGAACAACCTATGGGGGAAGGTGCGTTCCATTGCAGCAAGACACCAGCTAGCTGTAAAGAGAACTGGCGGTGGACCCCACCTCCTCCCCCACAACTAACAACATGGAGGAGCAAGTCTTGGCAATCATGCATCCTGAGGGCCTAGCAGGAGTAGCAGGAGGACTGGACTCTGGTAAGTCAACTCTTTACTTTTATCACCCCCCTACCTGCATGCCATCACATGCCCCCACCCTCACTCCCATCACTCCACCACTACCCACACACCCCACCATCACATCTCACCCATCCCAATGCCAAGCCCTGCATGCACCATCAATGCATGGACACCACTCACAGACCTGCATGGACACATATCACTAAAGCATGCACACTGGAGAGAATCAGCTAACCCATCACATGCCAACTCACACAAGTTAAAGCTGCCAGGACAAATATAAAATAAGAGGGCAACCCACCCATGTACAAAATGTCATACACAGAAACAATAACACTGCATTTATATCCCCACAGGTATCCCAGCCAATGTCACTGGAGAAGAGATGCCAGCACTAGCCAGTCCCCCCACAGAGGAGGCCCACAATGATGACAGTGACTCGGCTCGCCTGGATCTGGATGACCAACCTGGCCCATCAGGGACCTACGGACAGTCGGTTACCCAGGCACAGTCACACACCACCACAGAGCCTCCCCCATCTGGAAACACCACCACAGCACCCACCTAGTGTACCCACGCCTCTGTCCCCAGGACTCGTCAATTAGCAGTGGGTCCACCACCACAGGGCACCCCCCATACCCAAGACAATCAGGGACCTGGGGTCATTGGGCACATGGTTCAGGGGACAGAGGCACAGGATAACAGGGAAGCTGGGAGGACAGCTGTGCGCCAGGGGGAGGGCAGAGTCGGGGAACGACTCTCCAGGAGGCACTCACTGAGATCCTGGGAGCATACCAACATTCCCAAGCTATGCTTGGCCAGATCCTGGCCAACGTGCAGGAGAACAGGCGGCTGCAGGAGGGACAGTACCAGGGGATCAGGGAGGACTTGCAGGCCCTTAACACCACCCTGGTCTCCATTGCAGAGGTGCTGGCAGACACGGCCACCATAACGAGGGAGGCAGCCTCACAAAAGCAGGCCCCTGCCACTAGCCAGACAATTGAACAACCTTCCAGCTACGCTGCCGCTAGTGGACAGGAGGCCCCGCCACAGGACCAACAGGTCACCAGCACCCCTCCCCCTGCAGAAGGAGACCCACCCCACAGACGATCCCTGTGATCCAGGCAGAAGCCAGAGACTTTTGCCAAGACCCCAGCCAGGAAATAAGACTCTCCTGATTGTTACCCTTGTGTCCCACTCTGTCACCCTGTCCACATTGAACTGCCATTGCTCCCCTTCCTATGCCCCCTTGGATAATGCACCTGTGCTACAAATAGACAGGAACTATACCCTGGACTTCCCTCCGTCATCACCCCCATTGCACTTCCCCCTTTTCTTCTTAGCACTGCAATAAACACACTTTGAAAAAATACAAGTATGGAGTATGTCAAATGATTCAAGTATGTATTTGTTTAACAAGGTTCAAACATTGCAATTCAACTGGACAGTAATGTGCACATAGGATAGACCTGTATTTGGCTGCAGTGAACACACCAGGAGCGATAATTGGGCACCAACATCTGCAACAAGAGTTAGCAAATGATACAGTGAGTGGGCATAGAAGTGAGAAATCACAGCTTGCCAGTGACAATCACAAACAGTAAAATGACAATGAACTGTGAAGTAACACTGTCTTACCTGTGTGTCATTGGAAATATTGGCAAATGACTGCAGTTCTGTTGTCCTAATCCTCATCCTCTACCTCCTTATATTCACTGTCCACAGGGTCCACTGCTGCCATACGGCCATCTCCACCTCCTCCTCCTGCAGAAAAGGCACCGGGCGTCTCAAAGCAAGGTTATGCAACATGCAACATGCAGCATGCAACGATTATCTGGCAGATCTTCTTGGTTGAGTAGCACAGGGATCCACCTGTTAGATGGAGGGACCGAAACCTGGCCTTCAGGAGGCCAAAGGTCCTTTCAATAATCCTTCTGGTTCGCCCATGTGCCTCATTGTGACATTCCTCTGCCCTTGTCCTGGGATTCCTCACAGGGGTAAGGAGCCATGATAGGTTGGGGTAACCAGAGTCACCTGCAAATATCGAGGGACAACATTTATCCACACATGATCCCTTATGGCCCACATCATACCCATATACCAGCATCCACTGGGTGGGAAGCAGGGCTCACCTATTAGCCACACACAGTGCCTCTGTAGTTGAGCCATCACATTTGGGATGCTGCTATTCCTCAGGATAAAGGCATCATGCACAGACCCTGGATACTTTGCATTGACGTGGGCGATGTACTGGTCCACCAGGCACACCATCTGCACATTCATTGAATGAAAACATTTTTGATTTCTGTAGACCATTTCATTTTGCCGGCGGGGGGGAACAAATGTAATATGTGTCCCAGTCCCATAAGTTGCCCCAGTTATGTTAGGGATTTTTCCCATTGCATAAAAGTCATCCTTCAGTGTTGCCAAATCATCCACTTGGGGGAAAACAATGTAGCTGCACATGCATTTAATCAGGGCAGACAACACTCTGGTCAGCACTATTGAGAACATTGGCTGTGATATTCCTGCTGCCAAGCCCACTGTCACTTAGAAAGAACCAGTTGCCAGGAAATGGAGCACTGATAGGACTTGCACAAGAGGGGGATCCCAGTGGGGTGACGGATATCAGATATCAGGTCAGGCTCCAGTTGGGCACACAGCTCCGTGATTGTTGCCCTGTCAAGTCTGTAGGTGAGGATAATGTGCCTGTCCTCCATTGTTGCCAAGACTACCAGGGAGTATGTCTCCATCTCCTATTCATCCGCAGCAGTTGCAATCTAGGGAGCAAAAGAGTGAGGAGCCGGTCATAAACTGTACATTGGAGCCACAACAGTACAATGCATTATGTCATTTTGAAATGTATTTGTTGCATTTGTCCAGATTGTACAATTGTGAACTGTGACGCAGTTGTAATCCAGGGCCTGCCCCCCCACCCCCTGAAATGGCGTCCGCCTGTCATGTGTGGATGGACAGGTGGAAGTGAGGCAATTCCGCTGACGTGCGCCGTTGCGGGAGGCGGTCGTGAATTGTTGTGCAACACCTCATTGGATAATATTGGCCCCTATGGGGTACACTGGCCAATGGTGATGTATGCTGGCGGAGACGGTATGCACCGCCGCGACGTGACCACCATTTTCTATCTGCAATCTCACTTGCTACCTAACCTTCAACAGGAGAGGACCTACACTGCAGGTACTGCTGTGACCTGTGTTTGGAACCTATCATGGCTCGTGTGACTATGGAAAGGGCCCCTGCCTTCACCTCGGCAGAGTTGGAGCGACTACTGGATGGGGTCCTACCCCAGTATCGACTTCTGTATGGGCCTCCAGACCACCAGGTGAGTACACTGTGAGCACGATGCATGGAGCATGAATGCATGCAGTGTTGTTTGTGAAGGCCCCGTGTGGGGGGGGGGTTGGTGTATGTCCCCTGGATGTTGTGCAGCTTGTGTGGCAGGCCATGTCTGTGCAAATGGGGATGGGAAGGGGTATGGTGGGGCATGAGTGTAACAAGCAGGACAGTCTAACTAATACCTTTTCCTTTCTGTATTTACTCTGCAGGTCAACGCCCATCAAAAGATCAAAAGAAGGGTATATGGCGTGCCATCGGCAAGGACGTGTGGACCCTGGGGTCTATGGCAGGTGGATTACCCACTGTCCCAAATGGTGGGAGGACATGCAACGCTGGGCACGGAAGATGGCAAAGGTCCAGCTGGAGATGGCCTACCAACGAGAAAGGGATGCCTGTCGAACCCTGACCCCCCTGATGGCCTGCATACTGGCAGTGGCCTATCCGGAGCTGGATGGGTGCTTGAGGGCATCACAGCAGCCACAAGGGGGTGAGTACAGTGCCCATCATTCCAACCTACTCATGGTAGGGTGGTATCCAGGTGGGGGATGTGTGCCTGTGGGTGCCCCTAGGCCAGGCCTGACATCACAGAGTAGGTCCCATGTTGGGCAGGGCTCAGATGTGATATTCCTCCTACCTAGCTAGTAGACAACCACTACTGGGCAGGGCCGTGTGGGTCCCAGGTATGCTGCAGTTGGCGGTATGTGTCCCTCCCAATGCCCTGATGAGTAGCATTGTTACTGGTAGTGCACTGCATAGTGCGTAGGCCTGTTCCCTGTATGTGAGGTTGCTGTGTACGCCAACAGTGGTGTTGGTGCAGCCATTGACCAAGTGTTTCCTTTGCCTCTCCCCCCTTTTTGTTTTGTAATCCTGTCCTTATGTGCATTAGCATCATCTGGCAGAGGAGCCGAGGCACTGGCGACGGAAGGAGCTGCATCCCACAGGACCCTGGAGGCTGAGTCCACCGACCCTGAGGGCACCAGTGAGACGGAGGGTGAGGGGAGCACCACGGCAGAGAGTGGAGGGGACAATTCGCACACAGATACCTCCTCCGATGGAAGCTCCCTGGTGGTGGCAGACACCTCTGTGACCACCCCAGCTACAGGTACAGCCACCACCCCCGTACCAGCACCACCCTCCCAGAAGCCCCTCAGCGAGTTGCCCGTGCCCGCTCACCCAGGAGGGTGGGCATCTCCTTCGCCCCAGGCACCTCAGGCCCTGTCCCAGTTAGCCCTGCTGCCCTGAGTGAGGCGGCTATTGACCTCCTGAGATCCATCTTGGTTGGGCAGTCAACCATTGTGAATGCCATCCAGGGGCTGGCAGCCCAAATGCAACAAACCAATGCATTTCTGGAGGGCACTCACACTGGCTTAGCTGCCCAACAGAGATCAATCCAGGCTCTGGCCTCCTCTCTGATGGCAGCCATTGTCCCTGTTTTCTCTACCCAATCCCATTCACTTCATCCCAAACACCATCCAGATGCAGACATACCAACATCCACTGCCTCCACTGTGTCTCCCTCCTCCTCCTCCTCCACCTCCCTCCCAGTTGCATCTCCACTCACACCTGCATGTACTACATCCTCAGCCACCACCGCCATCACCACCAGACCTAGCAGCACACACACCTCACTGGCAGCCATCACCCCAACAGCCATGCACACGTCCCCTGTGTCCTCTCCCACTGTGTCTGTCCCCCCTCCCAAGGTACACAAACACAAGTACTCAGACACCCAACAGCCATCCACCTCACAACAGCATCCAGCCCATGCACCTGCACCCAAACACAGCAGACAGACAGACACCTCCCACAACCACTCCCTCTTCCTCCACTCCCAAACCTTCTCCCTTTCCCTGCCCCAATGTCCCTAAGAAGTTTTTCCTCTCCACCATTGACCTCTTCCCTACCCCTCCCCCCACCGTCCTTCACGTATGGCCAGGGTGTGTAAAACCCAGGCAAGCACCTCCGCCACCCAGTCCACGGGCCCAGTAGTTTCCACAGCAACTCGTGGTGGTAAAGGATCCAGGCTACCAGCCAGCCTCATGGAAAGGGTGCCTGCCCAAAGTGCTGTCAGGAAGGGCAAGGAGCCATCCCCAGCTGCTGCAAGAAAGGGCAAGGAGCCATCCCCAGCTGCTGCAAGGAAGGGCAAGGAGCCATCCCCAGCTGATGCCAGGAAGGGCAAGGAGCCATCCCCAGCTGCTGCCAGAAAGGGCAAGGGGCCTGCACCAGCTGCTGACCTGAAGAGCAAGGAGCCATCCCCAGCTACTGCCCTGAAGAGCAAGGAGCCATCCCCAGCTGCTGCCAGGAAGGGCAAGGAGCCATCCCCAGCTGCTGCCAGGAAGGGCAAAGGGCCTGCACCAGCAGGCAGGAAGGAGAAAGGGCCTGGTGCAGGGCCTCAGTCGGAGCCCCCACCACCAACTATGGTTGTGCAGCCATCCAAGGCTGCAGGGGATGGGCTGGAGCTTCCCCCCACTACTGCCACCACCAGCAGCACAGCAGCAGCAGCACTGCCACCAGCAGTGGGCAGCAGTCCAAGGCTGCAGGGGATGGGCTGGAGCTTCCCCCCACAACCACCACCAGCATCACCAGCAGCACCACTGCCACCACTGAGCAGCCGTCTGAGGGTGCAGGGGATGGGCGGGAGCTTCCCCCCACAACCGCCACCACCAGCAGCAGCACCACTGCCATCAGCAGTGGGCAGCCATCCAAGGCTGCAGGGGATGGGCTCGAGCTTAACCCCACAACCACCACCAGCATCACCAGCAGCACCACTGCCACGACTGAGTAGCCGTCCGAGGCTGCAGGGGATGGGCTGGAGCTTCCCCCCACAACCACCACCACCAGCAGCAGCACCACCACCACTGCCACCACTGAGCAGCCGTCACTGCCTGCGGACATTCATTAGACCTGCATCCATGGGCTGTTGTGCGGCCTGCTCCCTGTAAACCTGTGAGTATGACACCCATCTGAGAGACCGTGACCTTGCACTCCCAAGGATCAGGAGCACAGGGCACGATGCCCCCTCCAGAACCAGTGGGTATGGCACCCACTCACCCCATCCTCCCCAGGATGAAGATCACAAGGCACAAAGCCCCCTCCAGAACCAGTGGGTATGGCACCCACACACCACATCCTCCCCAGGATGTAGATCACAGGGCACAAAGCCCCCTCCAGAGCCAGTGGGCAAGTCACTCACTTGAGAGACTGTGGCCTCGCACTCCCCAGGACCAAGCACATGGCATGTTGCCCCCTCCAGAGAATGTGGGCAAGTCACCCACTTGAGAGACTGTGGCCTTGCACTCCCCAGGACCAAGCACAGGGCATGTTGCCCCCTCCAGTGCATGTGGGCAAGTCACCCACTTAATCCCCAGGACCAAGCACAGGGCATGTTTCCCCCTCCAGAGAATGTGGGCACGTCAGCCACTTGAGAGACTGTGGCCTTGCCTTCCCCAGGACAAAGAGCAATGGGCATGTTGCCCCCTCCAGGACCAGTGGTGTTGTTCCATCTGCCGGCTGAGTTGCCCCCCATTCCCCCTCCCCCGGAGGTGCCTGCCTATTTTTGAACTGATGCCCCTGCAGTGTTCTCTCCGTGTTGTTGCAGGAGACAAGTGGGGCCTTGGACTTTGTGATGTGGCCCGGTGGCCCACGCACGTTGAGGACTGGGCTGTGCTCCTTGATTTGTACATATGTATATACATTTAGATGTGATGGATGTATTTGATGTATTTATATTATTACACTCACTTTCATCTATTGGTGTTATCCTTGCATTATTCCTGAAGAGTACAGGGTAAATATGTTTTTTTGTGTATCTGATTGTGTGCACGGTGTTGGGGGGGGGGGTGTTGTGCGTGTCTGTGTCACTCTCTTTTTCCTCCCCCCCTCCCCTGTGTGCTAGGCTGCTGTACTCACTGTGGTCGTCTTCGCCGTTGTTGGTGTTCGTGGTGGAGCAGGACGTAGAAAATCATTGGGAAGATCTGCAGCTCGGGCTCCATGGCGGTGTGGTTCTTCCCTGTGTCTCCAAAGGTGAGTCTTTTCCCTTCTGTGCAGTGTTTCCGCCAGGCTTTTGATGTTGTTGGTACTGCCCTGGAAAAGGTGACGGATTGCATGGCCTTAATACGGTGGGCGGAACATTGACTTCCACCTGGCTGTATACGGCTACTGCCGTGGTGCATGTTGTATCCGCCCTGGCGGTCGGTGTGGTAAAGTGGCTGTCTATCTGAGCTCTTTTCGCCATGGTCATAATTTGGCGGTAATTACCACTGGCCTGTTGGCGGTATTACCGCCACTTTATCACCGACCGCCTGGGTTGTAATGAGGGCCAAAGTGTTTTCGTATGGTACTCAGTGAGTGATGGAACACAACCCAATATGTCCATACCTGAGACAAACCACTGAATGCAATGTGTCTCGCCAATGTGGTAGCATGCAAAATGTCAGCACTTTCCACTAGCAAATGTTGCATATACCATCACAGATCATGAGTGACAATTGTCATGGCCAAAAGCCGAGTATCATGTGCACATGTAACAATGTCAATTGTAAAGAATGCATACATGCATGTGCGGGGATCCTCAAAACACTACACATGTAAGTCAATTTCTGGAAAGATTGTCATATATATCACATCCGACCATAGTTGACAAAAATGCAATTTTTACATGCATTGCACAGCAGTGTGATGAGGCTTAAAGACCTGCAACACAACACTATGAAAAGATGACCTTGGAATGTGCGGCATTACACAGAAAAGTAAGACAATGGATATGTTTTTGCAAACATCACAACACCTGCAGAATACAGGGATGGCAAAAGTGAGAAGTGTCCATGTCACAAGTCACACAGAAATGTATGTGTACGTACACTACCTCACTGAACATGGTGCTACTGAGTATTTTGAATATGAATTTACTGGTGCATGGTAAAAGTGGTCTTTCCCTGCCCTGAACACACAAGTGCACAGTTGAAGGGATCACAAATCTTGTATCATCCCAAATGGGAAACGGCATTTGAGTGGGTGCCATTACATAGGTCTGTGTCATGGATTGCAGTTTTCCTGGACCAGAAAGGCCACACAAAGACCTGGCCTCAGGGTAGATATACTGCTACTGCCTTTGACAGCAGTAAGACTAAGAGAAAGTTTGGTTGCAGCATGATGTTTACTGAACAGTAGTTGTGAATATGACTATGTGGGACAGGCTCATTGCGTGAGGTTTACTCGCTAACTGACCTGTTTGATAGGTCTTGTTGCTGTGTGTTACACTCACCCCTGCCCAACATCATTTTGAACCAAATATGTGTGCATGATAAAACCATGTGAGAAACCATGTGCCTGTGCAAGACATGAACAACACATAGGTTCAAATGTGGAACAGTGTGCACATGGTGAGTGTATGCGTGCTGGTAGTGAGTGTTCACCATCAGACACTCTAGCACAGTGCAAAGAGAGTGCAGAACCAAACAGTGTGCAGTGCCCAAGTGTGTGTGCGGTATGTCATGATGTTTGTGGCAGGCCCAATATATGTGGATCACAGTATTGTTCCACTAATGTCCTGTGACTGTAAACAGAGGGCCATATAATGAGCATGGCCACACAGTGCAGCACAGATAGTCACCCTAATGCACAGCTATGTGTGAAAGCAAAAGGGAAGTAATGTGCTGTGTGTAATATAATACATATCATTACTGCCTTTTTCCATGTGCTGTTTTGGCTGCCTAGGGATGCATTTGAGCATGGAGCTATGCCTTCCCGCTAAGCAAAATATCCTGTGAGCCATATTCTGCTGTTAGAAATGGGGTTTCTGGTTGGCTAGGGTACACACCTAAGCCAGGCAGAACCCACCCACTCTAGTCAGGTTGAGGGAGTTACCCACCCAAGATAACCCCTACTCACCTCCTTGGTAGCTTGGTACAAGCAGTCAGGAATAACCTGGAGGCAATGTGTAAAGATTGCACAACACACATAACACACGTGACGCAATAAATACACCACAAATGAGAACACAACACCAAGTTATATAAAAATAAACTGTATTGAACATAACATCATTAGACCAAACATAACATGTCATAATACCCCTCCACCCCGCTTGGGTAGTGGCCGCACCCGACGTGGTGCACGTGTCTTTCTTTAGCCCTTCTCGGGCAGCAGCGGTAAAAGCACACAAACAGAGGGACCTACAGGTACCCCAGGGGTGCTCCTTAGTACGTCTCTCCCCGGGGGCACCACCATGAGCACGCCTGCTCCCATTTTCATATTTTGCATGTCCCGGGGGCACGTCAGGGAGCACTGTTCAGACACGCTGAGGGATCCCGGGCTGCAGCAGTGAGTCTTCAGCAGGGCAGAACAATTAGAGCGCACAGGATGCGCATTCCTTCTACCGGTCAGCCAGCACTCTCCAGACGATACAGATCTGTAAGGGCAGGCGCCTTCAAGATGCTGGATGGGCAAAGTACAGTGCCGTAGTCTCGCTAACAAGCCCTCAGCTGCAGGGGCCACAGGACCCAGCCCCGGGACACAGAAAGGGGGAGCCCAGGGCTGCAAGGCCCCACCAAACAGGCCAGCAAGAGAGATGCAGACAGTAGCAGTTCTTGCTAGTGACCCAGCATGTCACAGGTCAGCACAATAGCAGCAGTCCAAGGCGGTTCCTGGTGAGTCCCTCCAGCAGCATTCTGTGTCCAGTTCAGCTGTCCATTCATGTCTGTTTTTATGGGGAAAAATCCCATATACTTATACTCAGTTTTGCAAGGCATTTTCAATGAGGAGGAGAGGAGGTTCCAACCAGTTGAAACTGGTTTTAGGAGTGTCCCCACTCTCCTCCAGCACAAGCTCCAGACATCAGTTGGGGGTAAACGAGCGCATTGTGTGAGGCCAGGGCACAGCCTTTACAGATGCAAATGTGCCCCGCCTCCCCTTCTGTCAGCCCAGGAAGACGATTCAATATGTAGATGCACCTCTGTGACACCTCCACTCTCCCTGTGTGCAGGGTGTCTGAAAAGTATGCACAAGGCCCAGCTGCCACTCTGCCCAGATGTGGATTGGAGTCAAATTGCAAAACACCAGAGTCATAAGCATAGAGAATTGCTCACTTTCAAGAAGTGACATTTCTATAATGGTAATAAAAAATCCACCTACACTAGTAAGCAGTATTTCTCAATACCATTACGCTACTCCTCATAAATCAGACAATACCCCCTAGACCTAAGGCAGGGCATTTCTAATGCAAACCTATGAGAAGGCAGCACTCACAGCAGTGAGAAACCAAAATAGGCTGTTTGTCACCACCAGGACAGGCCACGCTACCAGGCACATGTTCTGCCTTCTACATACATAGAACCCTGCCGGGGGGGCGGAGTCTAACTGTAGAAGATGGCGGGCACCTAATCTAAGAGCTCCAGGTCACTCCGCCAAATATCCTGGTTTTTATCCCGGCGAGGGGGGCTGCAGCTGCCTTAAAGTGTGGTCGGGGAGCTGCTGAGGTGCGGGCCAGGCAATCAGTGTGGTCCAGGACCGCGGGCCCTGCACAGAGGACCAGTGCGGCCCACGTGGCATTCACTGGGACCCGCGGACATGAGCGGTTGGCCTCCAGCCTGCCCCGAGGTGATACGTGGCTGAGCCCAACATTGCTTGCTAGGCGGGGGCGGACCGGACCTACAGGGAGGCAGTGACACCCCTGCGCCTGAATGGAGAGATGGACGCCCCCCATCTGTGAGGCTGGAGCATTATCGAGGAGGAGTGAAGAGTGGGCATTGCACGCAAATCGGCCCGCAGTCGCAGCGTGTGGAGTGACCTGACCGGATGGAGGGGGCCTGCGAGAGCCTGGCTGGACTCTGCTCAGATGCCCTTAGGGCAGGACGGCCCAGTTCACCAGGGGGCTGTGAGGACGGCTCACCCTTCTCCCGGGGGCCTCGGGGGTCACCTAAGGCTGGGTCCCCTTCCCGGGTGCCACTGGATCTGTGTGCCCTCAGCTGGTGATCTGATGGAGGCGGACCTGTAAGACCCAGTGGGAGAACTGGGCTGCATAACCTACCGGGCCAGTCCCTGGAAGAACACAGGCCCTGCCCTGGTGGTGGCAATGAGAGCGATCCTGGAGGGCCATTGCTGATATATGGAGGCGGTGACCCTGGGGCCCATGGGTCCCGGCATAACCTCCTGAGTTTGAGCAGCAACACACTTGTACTACATGGAAGCTGGTGAGGGGGATTGCAGCATTTTGGCCTACCCGCTGGTCCACCTGTATGGTGTAAAAGTAGACCCCCGGTGGAGGTGTGGGGAGATGCTTACGTGCATACTGTGATAGCCGTGCTCACAAAGAGGGCCCATGAAAACTGACTCGCCAGTACACCTGCTTATAGTGTCACAGGTTCTGCGGAACGCGCTGGCCCAATGGGACCAAGGCCTGGATCGGGGACCTCCCCTATCATCTTGGACCTTGCTCTCCTGTGCTGGGGTGCCGGGCCTCCATAAAGTAGCTGGCACACAGTGACCATGGGAAAGCCCAGGCCCAAATCGCAAGGGTCAAACTTGTCTGTCTTGTGCATGGATCAACCACAGGCAGACAGAGAGATGGGTGATGGTCCTGGGCCCTCCAAAAAGCAAGAGACTCTAAATAAGATACTGCAGGCAATTGAAGGTACTAAATTGACCCTCAGCCAGGAGATAGGCAAGGTCTCTGCTGAGTTAAGCCACCTATGCACCGACCATCACAAATTGTCAGATAGGGTGAAAGACACAGAAGCGGTGCTGGAGGATCTACAATCTGCTCATCGGGCAATTAAGTCCCACATTACCCAACTTACCATGCAGGTCCAAAAACATGAACATCGAGCCGAAGACGCCGAAGGATGCGGCAGGTGTAATAATGTGCATATTGTGGGGCTCCCGGAGGGCAGAGAGGGACTGGATGAAGTGACCTACCTGGAAACCTGGCTGAAAACACTTACCGAGGACCAGCCCCTTACACCGTTCTTTACACTGGAAAGGGTACACTGGGTCCCGGCACAGCCGTTGGCACCGGGGAAGCTTCCAAGACCCATTGTGGCCAAACTCCTACACTATAGAGATCGGGACATCTTGTTACAGCGAGCACGTGAAGCAGGCCCCTTTGAAGTGGGAGGTGGTCGGGTCACCCTGTTCCCGAATTACAGGGCGGCAGTCCAGCGCAGGTGCGCCACCTTCACGGCAGTGAAATGCAGTCTACGTGATGAAGGAATCATATACTCATTGGTGTTGTGCTCTATGCTGACGATCATGTGAGAGGGTCATACCTAATTTTGCCAGATGAGGCTTTGGCCTGGCTTGAGACACAACACACTGGGTGGGTGCTAATGGGACATGTGGTGAGGGCCCTAGACCACACAAGTGCCGGAGACGCTGGCGAGGGCAGCTATTTGCAACTAGCTATTCTGTGTTTGCAAGGGGAGCAGCAGTATGGGTGAGAGAGCGGGAGTACCCTTTGTGGCCTCCTCAGTGGATGTGGATAAAGAAGGCATTATGTGCTTGTGGAGGGATGCCTGTATGGCAAACCTGTGGTAGTGGGGAGTATATATGCACCTAATCAAGAACAGATCCCCTTTTTACATTCTGTGTCTGCCCCACTGACAGGATTTATTGATGTCCCACTTCTCCTGGGGGGTGATTTTAATGGAGTATTGGATCCTGTTCTGGACCGCTAAACCCCACCATTGCAGGGCGCAGGAGCAATTAGGGTGGCGGCGGGCATGACGAATTGGATAACCCACTGGGGCATGGTGGACGTACGGCACCTACAAAATCCCCACGATAGAGACTACTCGTACTTCTCCCATCTATTTCTGGAACACACTAGGATGGACCGAGTTCTATGTACTGCTTCCGTAAGTGGCATTGTCACGCAGGCCGAATACCTCAGTCAGACCATATCTGATCATAGCCCACTGTGTATATCAATATGAATGATGGAAACTCACCCACCGGTCCCAACATGGTGATTACACTTCAATGCATTAGAGGACAATGTCTATCGAAAGGCATTGACGGCTAGGCTGGCTGAATACTTATCACTCAACTCTGGGATGGCATCTAGCCGGGGAGTGAGTGGGAGGCCTCAAAGGTGGTTATACAAGGGCACTGCTTAAGACAAACAGTGGGCATTAGACGAGACCTGGAGCGAGATGTCACACACTTGGAAGCCACCCTCCATAAACATGCCAATGAGCTAGATGTCAGCCCGGGGGCACAGACGAGGCTACTGGGGACCCAGGTACTATATAATTTTGCACTGGAGCGCCTTTGCTGCTACGACTATAAGAAATATATTAGCAGAGTGCATGAAGAAAAAGGGAGGACAGGGAGATTGCTGGCCTGGTTATTTCACCTGGGAACTGGGGGACACCGATCACTATACTGACCACCAGGCAGGGCATTATGCTATATTTACCTATTTAGATGAATACTGAGTTTATGACCTAGTATACATCTTTATACAGCCCCTTGCAAGGAGACGGGTCTGTTGGAAGTGGAGCTTCCTGGCTGCCCTGCTCCGAAGTGTTCTTTCAGAGGCGGATAGGGATGTGCTGGGGACATGGCTGACAGTGGAGGAGATAAAGGTTACCATTGCTCTGATAGCAATGATCAAAACAGACTTATACCTACCCCGGACACCTCCCATAATTTCTGTAGGCTCTGTTCCCTGCTGTATGACAATGCCTACCCCCTGAACCCAGCAGAAATTATTGTGTCCTTGGATCTTAAAAAAGCTTTCGACACTGTGAGCTGGGACTTTCTGGGGGACACCATGTTACAAATGGAAATAGGAAATGCTTGGGGTGACAAAGTTATGTTGCTTTACTCCCACCCTACTGCCCGGGTTAGGACAGGACGAGTGATCTCAGGTAGTTACAGCATTCATAGAGGCACACAACAGGGGTGCCCGTTGTCGCCGCTGTTGTTTGCCCTGGATATTGAACCCTTGGCGGCAGGGCTCAGAGAAATGGGACAGGGCTGGGGGGTATACCGGAACGGGAGGTGCTATATAGTCTCACTGTATGCAGACAACCTCCTTATATATCTCAGAGATGGAGCGTCAATGTTGTCTCAGGTGTTTGACCTACTGGACGACTTTGGGGTCTACTCAGACCTCTGCTTGAACCACGGTAAAACATTTGTTTTCCCAATGGTCCACGGCATCTCCCGCCCTCACTCGTGCCCGGAGAATGTCACTTGGGCACCCCACTCATTCCGTTATCCCAGTATTCAGACCTATCGTGAACGCTGGGACCTCCAGGAGGGTAACCTGGGGAAGGTGCTTAGAGCAATACGGTCGTCTGTCTTCTTTTGTCGCTCCCTCCACTTGACCATTGTGCCACACATCTCCCTCTCCAATATGGTGATGCTTCCCAGGCTACTCTATTATTTAACTAATCTGCCCATCTCACTTCCTGCCTCCTGGTTCTGATCGTTGGATGTCCTACTTAGGGAATTAATATGGGACGGTGAGTGGCAGCGGGTGGCCTTGGCCACTCTCTGCTTGCCACCAAAGACAGGTGGGCTAGGAGTACCTGACTTTGAGCTTTACATTTTGGCAGCCCAGCTCCAGCGGCCTACGCGTTGGCTCGGTGGGGTGGATCTCTCAAAGATAGCTTCCAATGCGAGAGACCCGAATCGGAGTAGGCTGCCAGCCACAATACTGAGACCTACTCTTGGGGGCCACAAACCAGGTGTGCTGATGGTGTCAGTCCTCGCCAACCTGCGGAGGGCACTTAGGAAAACAAAGACCAAGACTCCTTACGTGCCAGCTACTCCTTTGGTGGGAATCCCCCATGGTGACCCCTACTCCTGCTTAACAGAGAAACAGCTATGTCACTGGACAGGAATACAAACATTGGGTGAGCTGCACTGCCAGGGAATGCTGATCCCGTTTGGTGAGCTGATGGAGCAAACTGGCCTTTCTACAAGGCCATTCTTGACATATGAGGCGGTAATGAGGGCCATTCAAGACCTCTGGGAGAGGCACCAGGGGAGCCAACCATGCATAGGGTTATCCAAACCACGCTGCCTATCGGAGGCGGTTCTCACCTTGTCTCTTGGCTGTATAGAGCATTAATTGGAATGATACTGGGCCCGTTGGGTGCTCTCCGCACCATGTGGGAGACCGATCTGGGTAGACACCCTCACAGACTCAAAATTGATCAGGGTATTGGCGCACGTGCCATCTGTGTCCCGAAATACACAACTGAAATATATTCAGTTGAATTACACCCACAGGACTTATCTTACTCCACACCGACTTAAGCTTATATATGGTGGTGACGCAGTGGGTTGTTCCTGATGCACCCTGCAGGATGCAGACTTTGGACATATGACCTGGGGATGCCCAAGACTTCAAGAGTTTTGGCAAGGGAGTCATGCACAGAATTATTCGCGTGCTGCGTAGAGAACTTGAAAGCTCCATTGCAACCTGCTTACTAGGTTTGTACAGTCTACCTGGTCCCAAAGAGGTTGGTAACAAATTTGTGGATCTGGCTTTGATCCTGGCCAAATGAAGAGTGTCCTTGGTCTGGAAACAGAGCAGAGGACCTAGCCTAATCATATGGAGTGCGGATGTGACTAGATGGGCCAGACCGGAGGAGAGGGCCCTGAGAAGGGAGTATAGTAAAGGGATAAGGTGTAGACCAATAGCTCCCCTGTGGACTGAAGTGATTGATGAGCGGGAATTACCGGGTCCGGGGGGAAAAGTCCAGCTCAGATGGACCCTCAGGAGGTGAAGACAGAACCAGACAATGCTGATTTACGAGAGGTGATATACACTCTGAGGACATGAGTGTTTGGCAGGCTGGGAGCTTGGAGCCACCTGCTCCCCCCCCTTTTCCTTTTATCTCCCTCTCCCATCCCCACCCATTGACTACCCATCACAACTTCTTTACTTAGTTCTGCAGGATGGTACAATGTAGCTAAGATACGGCTGCTGCTTAGGGCACATGAGATGTGTGCACACCACAGGTGAGTTTACAGTTTATAGTTTTTAGACCTTAAAGTTTGTTTAGTTCCTCATAGCTGGCAAGAATGCATTTGCTGATATGGCAACACATAGTACTCACCTCCCTGAGTGCCCATAAACTGGCATTGCCATATTATACACCTACTCTGCCAGCACTTTAGTCAGTGTGCCTTGTTTGATTAGGAGATGTGTGTATACATAACATATATTGTCCATATCTCTTTCTCAATAATTGGTAATGGGCTGGCCTGCCACAAATAATGTATGATAATGTAAGCCTATTATGCAGACATCATGTAAATTTCCCACATGAGCTCATACATTCTTCCTTTCCTTTCTAGACATGACAGATGAACAGGCCAAACAACATTCAATACATTTGGAGCTCTACAGCTACATCTGGCATGTAGCCAAGGCCTACATAAAGATGGAAGTGCTTTATAAAAAAGCCAAGTCTCTGGGAACCTGGAATGCAGGAAGGCAGGGACACACAGGAATTCGAATGGCCAGAAACAACAGGAGAGTGCCCACCAGCAGCCAGTTTTTACTCATGCCATTCCTGGTCCATCTATTGCCCATCATTTGCCAGCAACACAGGCCATGGTTCCAACCCCTGCCACAGGATTCTAGTTTGAGGCCTAGGCCCTAAAAGACCTGCAAGAGCTTAAAATAAGGATGAAAGGTGTAGAAGATCAGCTTGCAAGCCTCCGTGCCATCATGCTGTAGGTACAGGAGGCCATGGTTCACATCAGTGCGCAATTTGAACTCTCCCTCAGACAATTCCCCTTCCCTTTCTTTTATATATTTTTTTATAGGTTTAGTAATTTAGACATAGGCGGTCATTACAACATTGGCGGTAAAAGCCACTTACCGCCGTGCAGAAGACCGCCAACACACCGCCGCGGCCGCGGAATTCCGCCACAGCTATTCTGACCCACAGCACAGAATCCGCCAATATTCAGACACCCACACAAGTCCGCCACACCAAAGTTCAGTGATAAACTGGCGAAAACAAAACCTCCACTGTCACGCCAACAGAAATACACCCACACTATCACGACCCACGAATCCATGCGGCGGTCTTTCAACCGAGGTATTCCATTGGCAGTACACACCGCCGTACTCAAAATACACACACACTTACAAAACACAGCCACATTGGACAATTTGAAATACACACACCTGATACACATACACACACCACTCCCACACACCCAATACAATATAAAACACACACCCACATCACCCACAAACCCCTATGACCACAATGGAGAAAGAAGCACAGAGAGAGACACCACCATCAACAATATTAGCATCCACAGGCACACAACACCATCACCCACATACCTTCCACGCACCTCGCACAACACCCCACTACATATCAGCACACTTATCACCCCACACACTACCCCACACATCACCCACACCACCCCATGGCACGGCAAAGACACCCCAGGTTCTCGGAGGAGGAGCTCAGGGTCATGGTGGAGGAAAGCATCTGGGTAGAGCAACAGCTATTCGGATCACAGGTGCAGCACACCTCCATTGCAAGGAAGATGGAGCTATGGCGAAGAATAGTAGGCAGGGTCAACACAGTGGGATAGCACCCATGAAATCGTGATGACATCAGGAAGAGGTGGAACGACCTACGGGGGAAGGTGCATTCTGTGGTCTCAAGACACCACCTTGCGGTTTAGCGGACTGGCGGCGGACCCCTACCTCCTCCCCCACTACTAACAACATGGGAGGAGCAGGTCTTGGCGATTCTGCATCCTGAGGGCCTCGCAGGAATAGGTGGAGGAATGGACTCTGGTAAGTCAAATCCTAACTATTACATCCCCCACCCTACCTCAATGCCATCACATACCCCCACCCTCACCCCCATCACTCCTACTCCTCACAAATGTCCCAACATCACGAACCACACATCCTAACACAAAGCCCTGCATGCAACAACAAAGCATGGACACCCATCACTAAAGCATGTCCATTGCACATACCCATACACCCCCCTAAACCATCATCACACAAGGTCCCACACAGGAATGCAAGCACTGGGGTACACGGTCACCCACCCATTGTACACCATGGCACACACAGATGTAATAAACATCCTTTTATACCCCTGAAGGACCCCTACCCAACGTCACCGGACAGGAGGGTCCACACATGTCCACACCACCAACAGAAGAGGCCCACAGTGATGATAGCACCTCTGTCCAACTGGATCTAGTTGACCAGCCCGGCCCATCGGGGACCTCGGGACAGTCGGTTCCCATCACACAGTTACAGGCCACTACAGAGCTTCCCCCCCTCTGAAACACCAGCACATCACCCACCCAGCGGGCCCATACCTCCGTCCCCAGGACACGTCAATCAGCAGTGTGTCCACCACTACAGGGAACCCAGGCTAACCCACCACCCCAACAACAACAGGAACCTGGGGCAGTGGCAGTAGGCACACGGTCCAGGGGACGGATGCCCAGGAACACAGGGGAACTGGGAGGGCTGCTGTGCGACAGGGGGAGGACAGGCCAAGGGAACCCACTCTCCACGAGGCCCTCTCCAACATTATGGGAGCCTACCACCACTCCCAGGAGACGATGGCAACGGTACTTGCCAAGTTTCAGGAGACCCAGCGCCTGCAGGAGGAACGGTATTTGGGCTTCAGGGAGGAACTCAAAGCCATCAATTCCACCCTGGGGACCATCGTAGGGGTGCTGAAGGAAGTACTCAACACCAGGAGGGACACTGTGGCACTACAAGGGGCCCCTGACACTAGCCTGAACGATGAACTGCCCACCACCTCCGCCGGCGCTAGTGGACAGGAGTCATCGCCACAGGACCACCACACCAGCACCACACCCCCTGCAGAGGGAGAACCACCTCGCAAATGGTCCCTGAATTCCAGGACAAAGACAGAGAACGATGCCAAGACCCCCGCCAAGAAATGAGACCACCCTGAATGTCATCCTTCTGTCCCGCTTTGTCACCCTGTCCATCCTTAAACTGCCTCAGCTCCACTTCCTATGCCCATTTGGGCAATGCACCTGTGAGACTAATAGACTGGACTCTGCCATGGAAATTCCTCCACCATCACCCCTCACCATTTTGCTACCCTCTCCAATACTGAGCGCTAAAATAAACACCCTTAAAGCACAAAACAATCTGGAGTCAGTCTGTGATTATGGAATAGTGTATTAGCAATTACAGTGTCAAAAAGCTCTTTCATTTGTAATGTCAACATATCTATGTCACACAGCTGTAGTCTGTGGGACCCACATCTGTGAAATTGTAAGGGAAAGTGACAACTCAGTGACCATACACTGGGTGAAAACGACAGACAGTAGAGAGGTAGTAGTGTTAAAGTACTTGCAGTAGGCAGGTTTGTATTCTTACCTGTGTTTTTCTGGAAATATTGCTGGATCACTGAGTCCCTGTTGTCCATGTCTTCTTCTTCTGCTTCCTCGTCTTCACTGTCCACAGGCTCCACAGCTACAACAACACCGCCATCTGGACCATCCTCCTGCAGAAAAGGCACCTGTCGTCGCAAAGCTAAGTTGTGAAGCATACAGCAGGCCACAATGATCTGGCACACCTTCTTTGGTGAGTAGAATAGGGATCCACCTGTTATATGGAGGCACCGGAACCTGGCCTTCTGGAGGCCGAAGGTCCACTCGATTATCCACCGTGTACGCCCATGGGCCTCATTGTAGCGTTGCTCTGCCCTTGTCCTGGGATTCCTCACTGGGGTCAGTAGCCATGACAGGTTGGGGTAACCAGAGTCACCTGCAAATGGCGAGGGACAACTGTTAGACACACACTAACTCATAGGGACATCCACAGACCCAGACAACCATTCCCACTGTCTTGCTTCCAGGTGCTCATCTAATAGCCACACACGGTGCCTCTGGAGTTGACCCATCACATAAGGGATGCTGCTATTACGCAGGATGTAGGCGTCATGCACTGAGCCAGAAAACTTGTCATTAACATGGGAGATGTACTGGTCTGCCAAACATACCATCTGTACATTCATGGAATGGTAACTCTTCCGGTTTCTGTACACCTGTTCACTCCTGCGGGGGGGACCAAAGCCACATGGGTCCCATCAATGGCACCTATGATGTTGGGGATATGTCCCAGGGCATAGAAATCACCTTTCACTGTAGGCAAATCCTCCACCTGAGGGAAAACGGTGTAGCTCCGCATGTGTTTCAGCAGGGCAGACAACACTCTGGACAACACGTTGGAAAACATAGGCTGGGACATCCCTGATGCTATGGCCACAGTTGTTTGAAATGACACACTTGCAAGGAAATGGAGCACTGACAGCACCTGCACTTGAGGGGGGATTCCTGTGAGATGGCGGATAGCTAACATCAGGTCTGGCTCTCGCTGGGTACACAGTTCCTGGATTGTGGCACGGTCAAGCCTGTAGGTGATGATCACATGTCTTTCTTCCATTGTCGACAGGTCCACCAACGGTCGGTACACCGGAGGATGCCGCCATCTCCTCACATGTCCCAGCGGACGGTGCCTATGAAGGACAACAGCGAGCACAGAGTCAACCAACTCAGAGGTACGTACCCACAGCTTACACAGAACACGAATGCTAATCCAAAAAGTGTCCTGTATGTGTGTTGAGTCTAGGCCTAGGTATGTGTGACGCAGTTAAAAATGAAGCCATGTGGGCCCCTGAAATGGCGGCTGCCTGACCTCTAAAGTGGGACAATCGGATGTGAGGTAACTGCGCTGGCGTTGTACATCGTTGCGGTAGGCGGTCGAAGACCGCGGCGCAATGCTGCATTGGTTAACATTGGACCCTATGGGTCCCATGAGCCAATGACGATATACGCCGGCGATGAGGGTACGCACCGCCGCGGACGTGACCGCCATTTTTTTATCTGTTCAATCACTCGATACCTGATCTTCGACAGGAGAGGACCTACACTGCAAGTGCTGCTGTGACCTCGGTCTGGAAGAGACAATGGCTCGAGTGTCTGGGGAAAGGGCCCCTGCCTTCACATCGGAGGAGTTGGAGAAACTCGTGGATGGGGTCCCCCCCCAGTACACGCTACTCTACGGTCCTCCAGACAAACAGGTAAGTACACTAGGAGCATGCTGTATGGGCTATGCCTGTGTGGAGTGGGGTGGATGTAAGAAGGGGGGGAGAGATTGCGGCGTGCATGAAACGACGGTGAGTGCATGTGCCACATGGCAAGGGTATGGATGGGGGCCAATGACTGTGACGGTGCAGTTGGGAATAAGTTTCTCTTCCCCCTGTACAATTCATGTAGGTCAGCGCCCACCAGAAAAAATATGTTTGGCGGGCCATCGCCAAGGATGTCCGGACCCTGGGGGTCTACCACAGACGGAGCACCCACTGCCGTAAAAGATGGGAGGACATTCGCTGCTGGAGCAAGAAGACGGCGGAGGCTCAGCTGGGGATGGCCTCTCAATGTGAGAGGGGTTCCAGTCGCACCATGACCCCCCTGATGTTCAGGATCCTGGCGGTGGCGTACCCGGAGTTGGATGGGCGCTTTAGGGCATCACAGCAGCCACAAGGGGGTGGGTACACTCTCATCCTGCTGATTTTGCGTGCAGTGGAGGTGTCTGGGTGGGGAAGGTGGGCTGTGGGTTTCCCTAGGCCAGGGCGAGTTTTGTAGGCAAGGTCCCTCCGTAAGGCAGGCCATGTGGCACCCCACCCCACCTCTGTAGAGTGCCAAGTACACCTAGTCATGCCCCTGTGTCATCCATGTGTGCAGATGTCATCCATAGCCTAGTAGGCCATTTCCCAGGGATTGAACAGTGGACCCCAAGACCAATAGACCTGCAAGTTCCTGGTACATAATGCTGCATGACTACCATCAATTGACCACTGAGTTCCAGGAGATAATGGGTATTGCTGACACCAACTGACCTGTAAGTCCCTAGCAGATAATAGGGCAGGGGAGGGCAGGCAATTGTTTTGTATCATGGCACATCATGGTGCACTGATGTGTACCCTGCACTTCTTGTCTGACAACAGCCCTGCCATACAGGGTGTGTGTCAAAAGTAAATCAGTGAAATAACACATGAAGCGCAAGGCCACTGTCAAAGTGTTTGTGTAGGGTACCTCTACACAAATTACTACCAAATTGTACTCCCTTGTTGCCCTCTGCATTGCTTGTATCACTAATTTGAACATGTGCAAATGCAATGATGAAGCAACGGACCTGGTGTATCTGCACACCTAGGTATAGGAGAGATGTCTCAAAGTTTTGCAACATGTAATATACCATAAAGGTCAAAGGTACTGCACAGACGGACTGCATTGGCCCATCATACAGTTCATGTTTTGCTAAATCTTACTTCCAGAACACACAACTGTTGTTTGCAGAAGATGAAGTTACATGGAGAACAATGGTCATTCACATGCATGTCATGTCAGTATCTTTAAACCATTGAAATGATATGTCCATCACATACCAAAATATGTCTGCAGCACTAATTGAACTCACCCACCCAACAACCTTGCATGACGCATACACTCAGCACTTTAGGAAGTTGGTCATAATATGTGACATTTGGACAAGTCTACATGTTGATGTACCAATCATATTCCATGTCAAGTACATAGCATCCATGGGTGTGACATAAGTATTGTAATTTGATAACACAATGTCAGCACATGAAACAAATATCTGTAGTTAACATGTACAATACTAAAACAAAATGAAGCCTTAACATGTACATATCCTTGTAAGGCAAGTATCATAATCTCTGTAAACAGTTGACACAGACATTGTACACATGTATAGAGGAGTATGTGCCATACAAACATAAATACGCAGGACATACATCCACAAGGCAAAAAAACAGTGAACCTGTGTACTACATGACACCATACATCTGGAAATACACATTACATACATTGCTACCGAAAAATGACACATTGGTCAGATGTAAGCTTTTTACACAAGTTGCGTATGAAAAATACAACGCATACAGTGCGACACATATTTACTACTTCATGTTTTGATATTGTGGCTTCATGTGAAAATGATGCATTTGAGTATTGCATAAAAAAACTACGTATTTCCAAAAACGTGCAGCATGTGCACAGAAAGTTATGTAACAGATCTCGCATGATGCCAAAAGACTTGCTGACTTACTTTTGCTTTCATTTTTGAATTCCAGTCTTTTTGTCTATCTTGGAGGAAGGTTGTGAGAGTTTTTTGGCAGTTTCGATACTGTGATTGCTGCGGAACCCTGTCTGGGATGGGTCCAGGATGCTGTTTTCTTCGAGGTAGTGGATCAGTTGTCTGTTGACGATCTTCTTGATGACCTTGGCCGGGAATGGGAGCAGGGAGATCGGATGGAAATTCTTGAGGTCTCTCAGGTCCACCATGGGTTTCTTGAGTAGGGGATTGATCTCAGCATGCTTCCAGATCTCGGGGTAGGTTGCGGTCTCGAAGGAGATGTTGATGACTTTGTGGAGGTGGAGTGCGATGGTGGCGCTTGCTTTGTTAAAGATGTGGTGCAGACATTGGTCTGACGGAGATCCAGAGTGGATAGTGCTCATGGTTTTGATTGTGTCGTCTTCGTTCATGTTGGCCCAGACGAGCAGGGGGTCGTAGTTGAAGGTGAGTGGAGAGTCTGAGAAGTCAGTGGTTGGCGGGGTGGTCTGGCTGTGGAAGCTGTCATGGATGTCTGTGATCTTGTGGTGGAAGAAGGTGGCGAGGGAGTTGCACAGGTCTTGTGATGGTGGGAATATGCACATCTGCACCCCCACATATGAGATGGTGGTGCTGAGTGCTGTAGTGCTACAAGCAATGAATATGTTTAGGACCACTATTCAAACTATGCTAAATATAGTGCTAAGCATGAAGTAACTCTTGGATTCTCCCATCAGTTATGACACAAGGAACCCGGTACAGAGCTGTGTTGATATTTGGAATGTGTCCCCCTCCTCTGTGTAACATGTGTGACTGCTATGACATATGATGAGTATAATATACCATGGACACATGGATGCTGTGTCTGATCCTAGTTATCCATGGGGTCATGGTCCTTAGGAGATGATAAAGGACAGTGTTTTTCTTTTAGTCTACAGTTGATTACTGAGACACCCTGAAGAAGCCCCATTTCTAGGAAGGTTTAATATGGGCCAAATTGGCAATATCTTGCCCATAAGACCCGATTATTTAAACATGTACATTAATGTCAGAGCTTTGCAGTTGCTGTTTTTACTGCATGCCTGTTTGTCATTTGCCCACAAACAGTAGCCTAACATGTCCTCTTTTTCATGCAGCTGCCAGAATGACCCCAGAAGGAAGGAAAAATGTACTTACCCAGTAGACATCTGTTTGTGGCAAGCAGTGCTGTGAATCACAAACCAATCTGGAGTCAGTCTGTTCTTCCATAAATGTATAATTACAACTTCATCCACAAATATCAATGTAAATGTTCATTTGCTCATACCATTGTATGACAGTTGTTGGGCAGCAGTAACTATAGCAGAAGGCAGAATGAGGTACCCAGATCTGTGAAATGGAAAGCCAAAGTGAACTGTCAGTGTCCATAGACTGTAACCCACGCCCTTGTCACAAGTCGCCTGGACTACGGAAACACCTTATACGCAGGAACCACCACAAAACTTCAGAAACGTCTTCAGCGCATACAAAACGCCTCTTCATGCCTCATCCTCAATGTACCCCCCCACAGCCACATCTCCGCCCACCTGAAGCACCTGCACTGGCTACCCGTCAACAAAAGGATCACCTTCAGGCTCCTCACCCACGCACACAAAGACCTACACAACAAGGGCCCCGAATACCTCAACAGTTGCCTCACCTTCTACACGCCCACCCGTCATCTTCACTCTACCAGCCTCGCTCTTGCCCCCGTCCCTCGCATCCGCCGAACCAACGCTGGAGGGAAATCCTTCTCCTACCTGCCAGCCAAGACGTGGAATTACCTCCCTACCCACCTCAGGACCTGGCTCTTCGAGAAGCAGTGACCCCCCCCAGCGCCTTGAGACCCTCACGGGTGAGTAGCGCGCCCTATAAATACCATGATTGATTGATTGATAGACAGAGGTTTAGAGTCTAACATTTATAATGTCCTACTGTGTGTCACTGGAAGTACTGCATGATGCTGTTGTTTCAGTTGTCAATATCTTCTTCCTCTGCCTCCTCTTCCTCACTGTCCACAGGCTCCACAGCTGCCACAAGACCATCATCTGGCCCATCCTCCTGCAGAAAAGGCACCTGGTGTCACAATGCCAGGTTGTGAAACATGCACTATGCCACGATTATCTGGCTCACCTTCTTCGGTGAATAGTACAGAGAGCCACCTGTTAGATGGAGGCACCGGAATCTGGCCTTCAGGAGCCGAACGTCCTCTCAATAATCTGCCTAGTTCGCCTATGTGCCTCATTGTAGTGTTCCTCTGCCCTTGTCCTGGCATTCCTCACTGGGGTCAGTAGCCATGAGAGGTTGGGGTAACCAGAGTCACCTGCAAATGTTGAGGGATATCTGTTAGACACACACTGGGGGTCATTCTGACCTCGGCGGTAAAAGGCCCTTACGCCGGTCAGAAGACCGCCATAACACCGCTGCGGCCGCGGTTAACCGCCACGGTCATTCTGACCCACAACGGCCAAACCTCCAAAATTCCGTCCTCCACTGCAGCCCGCCACAGCAGCGGGCAGCGATAAACTGGAGATGACCAAACCTCCACCGTCACACCAACAGAAATACGCCCATGCCATTCTGACCCACGAATCCACACGGCGGTCATTCAAACGCGGTATTCCATTGGCGGTACACACCGCGGCGGTCAGAATACACACACATCACCAAAACACAGCCACATTGGACAATTTGAAATACACACACCTGATACACATACACACACCACTCCCACACAATCAACCAACTATAAAACACACACCCACATCACCCACAAACCCCTGCGACCATAATTACTGAGAGAAGGAGAGAGAGACACAGCAGAAAATCCAAAGCAAGACACACTGAGGCACACTACACCATCACACACACCACATAGTAGCACAAAGCACCACTCACCAACATACTCATCATCACATACACCACCCCACACCTCACCCACACCACCCCATGGCACCCCAAAGGCACCCACGCTTTTCGGACCAAGAACTTCGGGTCATGGTGGAGGAAATCCTAAGAGTGGAACCCCAGCTCTTCGGCTCGCAGGTGCAGCACACCAGTATAGCTAGGAAGGCGGAGCTATGGCAGCGGATCGTGGACAGGGTCAACGCGGTGGGACAGTATCCCAGGAATAGGGAGGACATACGCAAAAGATGGAACGACCTACGGGGGAAGGTCCGATCGATGGTCTCCAGGCACAACATCGCGGTCCAGAAGACTGGCGGCGGACCCCCACCCACCCCTCCCGAATTCACATCGTGGGAGCAAGACGTCTTGAACATCCTCAGGGCCTCGCAGGAGTAGCCGGAGGAATGGACTCTGGTAAGTCCAATCTCAACTACTATATCCCCCCCACCCCACCAGCATGCCAACCCACACCCCCACCCTCACCCCCAACCCCCCAGCACACATCCTCCCTGACAATGTCTCACCAGCACAACCCACCCATCCCAACACCAACTCCTGCATGCCAACACAAATCATGGGCACCCATCACCTAAGCATGACCACTGCACTAACCCCCCCCCCCACTAACTACCCTCACAACACCTCCCTCAAGGGAATGCCTGCACTGGGGGACAAGGGCACCCATAACACGCACGCTATTGTACACACAGAAACAATAACCAAACTCTCTTACCCCATGCAGGACCCGAACGACAACACACCAGCCAGGAGGGTCCAGAAGTGTCCATCCCACCACCGGAACAGGCCCACACTGAGGATAGCAGCTCTGTCGACAGTGAACCTGATGACCAGCCCGGACCATCGGGGACCTCTGGGCAGTCGGTTCCCCTCAGGCAGCCACAGGCCACACCAGACCCGACCCCCTCTGCCAACACCAGCACAGCTCCCACCCAGCGGGCCCATGCCTCTGTCTCTAGGACAGCTCAATCAGCGGTGTGTCTGCCACTACAGGGCACCCAGGCTAACCCAACACCCCAACAACAACAGGGACCTGGGGGCAGTGGTAGCGGGCACACCGTCCAGGACAGAGGCCGGGGGAAACCGGGCAGCTCGGACAGCTGCTGTGCGACAGGGGGGGGAGGAGAGGCCCAGGGAACCCACTCTCCAAGAGGCCCTCACCACCATCATGGGGGCATACCACCACTCCCAAGAAACGATGGCGACGGTACTGGCCAGGTTCACTGAGATCCAGGCACAGCAGGAGGAACGCTACATGGGGTTCAGGGAGGAGCTGAGAATCATCGGGACCGTAATGGGGACCATCGTCCTGGCCCTCCACAGGATAGAGGACGCGTTGCGGGACCATGGTGCACCACACAGGGCCCCTGTCACTAGCCCGGACCAGGAACAGCCTACCACCTCCGCCGGCGCTAGTGGACAGGAGGTCCCAACACCTCGACAGCCCCCCAGAACCCCACCTCCTGCTGAAGAACAACCACCCCGTAAGAGGAGCCTGAGACCAAAAAAAAAGACAGAGTAGGATGTCAAGACCCCCGCCAGCAGGACATACCCCCTCAAGTCTTCCCACTGTCCCACATTGCCACCCTGTCCAACCATGAACTGCCTATGCTCCATCCTTCCACAGGCAAAAGGACAATGCACCTGTGAGACTGAGAACTGGACTCTGCCATGGATATTCCTCCACCCCCACCCATCACCCTTAGAATCACATGTACCGATATCTAGCACTGTAAATAAATCACATTTTGCACACAAATCTGTTTTGAGTCATGCTGTATTATTAACAAATGTATTACATATTACTGTTCGATTTCTGTTCTGTCAATTAGTCATGACAACATACCAATGTCAATACGCTGTAGTTCATGGGCGAACCAAGCAGAAGTCAGGTACTGAGTCAGACAGCACTGAGAAGGGAAGGGAAATGCAAAAATTAATGAAAAGCATCTGTGGGGAACTACAGAAAGTACAGATGCAGGAGGCTATAAGCAATTGTGAAATGGCGTGGGTGATTCTTACCTGTGTGTTACTGGAAATACTGTTGTATCACTCTGTCCCTATTGTCTGTGTCGTCCTCAGAGTCTTCCTCCTCTTCACTCTCCACAGGCTCCACGGCTTCTACAACACCACCATCTGGACCATCCTCCTGCAGGAAAGGCACCTGGCGTCGCAAAGCCAGGTTGTGGAGCATACAGCACGCCACGATGATCTGGCACACCTTCTTTGGTGAGTACATTAGGGATCCACCTGTCATACGCAGGCACCTAAACCTGGCCTTCAGGAGCCCAAAGGTTCGCTCAATCACCCTCCTAGTACGCCCATGGGCCTCATTGTACTGTTCCTCTGCCCTGGTCCTGGGATTCCTCACTGGGGTCAATAGCCACGGCAGGTTGGGGTAACCAGAGTCACCTATTAGCCACACACGCTGTCTCTGTAGCTGTTCCATCACATAGGGAATGCTGCTATTTCGCATAACATACGCGTCATGCACTGACCCAGGGAACTTGGCATTTACATGGGAGATGTACTGGTCAGCCAAACAGACCACCTGGATATTCATTGAATGGTAATTCTTCCTGTTCCTGTACACCTGTTCATCGTCATTTGGGGGGACTAAAGCCACATGGGTCCCATCAATTGCACCAATGATGTTGGGGATGTGTCCAAGGGCATAGAAATCAGCTTTCACTGTAGGCAAATCACCCTCCTCTGGGAAAATGATGTAGCTCCGCATGAGTTTCATCAGGGCAGACAACACTCTGGATAAGATCTTGGAAAACATAGGCTGAGACATCCCAGATGACATGGCCACTGTTGTCTGGAATGAGCCAGTTGCAAAGAAATGGAGGACAGACAGAACCTGCACTAGAGGGGGAATTCCTGTGGGTTGGCGGATGGGGGACATCAGGGCTGGCTCCAGCTGGGCACACAGTTCATGGATGGAGGCTCGGTCAAGTCGGTATCGTAGTATTATGTTGCGTTCTTCCATTGTGGACAGGTCCACCAGCGGCCGGTACACGCGAGGATTCCTCCTTCTCATCGCTAGTCCCAGCGGACGGTGCCTAGGAAGGAGAATATGGAGTACAGAGTCAATCCACTCACAGGTACGTACAACACAGCTTGCACAGTACAGGTAAATGTATGGTTTGATATGTTTGTATGTGTGCCATTGCAAGGCCTAGGCCTGTGTGACGCATTAGAAATTAAGCCATGTGGGCCCTTGAAATGGCCGATGCCTGACCTGTGAAGTGGGACAATGGGATGTGAGGTCACTGCGCTGGTGGGGCACACCGTGGCGGTAGGCGGTCGTAGACCGCTGTGCGAAGACGCATTGGTTAACATTGAAGCCTATGGGTTTCAGGAGCCAATGACGATGTGCGCCGGCGGTCGCGGGACGCACCGCCGCGGTACGCACCGCCGCGGGCGTGACCGCCATTTTCTATCTGCTCAATCATTCGAGACCTGATCATCCACAGGAGAGGACCTATACTGCAAGTGCTGCTATGAACTCGGTCTGGAAGTGACAATGGCTGCTGCTACTGGTGAAAGGGCCCCCGCCTTCAGTTCAGAAGAGTTGGAGAAGCTCGTGGACGGGGTCCTCCCCCAGTATGCGCAACTCTACGGTCCTCCAGACCAACAGGTGAGTACACTCAGTGCACATTGAATGGGTTATGCCTGTGTGGAGGGGGGGGATGTAAGTTGGTGGGGTGTGGAGGGAATGGGGAGTGCAACGCACGACAGATGAGAGAATGGGAACCATGACAAGGTTGGGGAGGGGGGGGCATGTACTCCAAACATGCAGATATGTGACGGTTTCTCTTTCCCACCCTGTACATGTCAAACAGGTGAGCGCCCACCAGAAAATCGATATTTGGCGTGCCATCGCCGAGGAAGTCCGGAACTTGGGGGTCCACAACAGACGGGGCACCCACTGCCGCAAGAGGTGGGAGGACATCCGCCGCGGAACGAGGAAGACCGCAGAAACACTGCTGGGGATGGCCTCCCGACCTAGGAGGGGTGCCAGTCGCACCATGACCCCCCTGATGTCCCGGATCCTGGCGGTGGCCTACCCTAATTTGGATGGGCGCTTGAGGACAGCACAGCAGACACAAGGGGGTGAGTATCCGCACATTCTCCTATCTGTATGCGCATTGGAGGCGTCTGGGTGGGGGAGGAGGGCTGTGGGTGACATTAGGCCCGGGCGCTCTCTGTAGTGTAGTCCGCTCCCTTAGGCATGGCCCTGTGCCCCCGCCCCCCACCTCTGTAGGGTGCCAAGTGCAGCTACCCATGCTCCAGCATCACACATGTGCGCGTGTGTTATCCCTAGACCTGTTTGCCTAGTCAGAAGTACTGAGTAGTGTACCCCAAGTTCGCGACTTAGTGCACGAGGCACCTGTGTCTGTCCTCTCCGCAAAGGGTATTGCTAAGGCATGCACTCAACTTTGTTTCATTTCTCCCCCCACCCTAAATCTTTGTCTTCTTGTGTTTTAGCATCATCAGGCGGAGGAGATTTGGCGTCGGAGCAGGAGGGAGCTGCAGGTCACCAGGCCCCGGTGGGCACTGACACAGACACCGAGGGCACCAGTGATCCGGAGGGCGAGGGGAGCACCACAACGGGGGCCGGTGGAGACACCAGCGACACGGACACGTCCTCGTTTGGGAGCTCCCTAGCGGGGGCGGCACCATCTGTGCCCCCCGCAACAACAGGTACAGTCGCCACCCAGCGCACCAGCACCGCCCTCCCAGCAGCCCCTCAGTCTTCGCTCCGTGGCCGCTCGGCCAGGAAGGCGCGCGTCTCCTTCGCCCCAGGCACCTCAGCCCCTGCCTCTGTTACCCCTGCTGCCCTCAGTGCGGAGCTCATTGACCTGGTGAGGACGCTCATTGTTGGGCAGACTACCCTTCTGAATGCCATCCAGGGGGTGGAAAGGGAGGTGCATCGGAGCAATGCCTACCTGGAGGGCATTCATTCGGGTCAGGCTGCCCATCAACGAGCGTTCACTGCTCTGGCCTCAGCACTGACGGCAGCCATTGTCCCTGTCTCCAGTCTCCCTCTTCTATCTGCCTCCACCCTTTCTCTGTCTCCTGTACCTCAACCTATCCCATCCACACCATCAGACCAGCCTGCACACACCTCAACACCCAAGGCCAGCTCATCCAAACATAAGCACCACAGAAAACACAAGCATTCACCCAAGCAACACACAGATGCAGACATATCAACAGTCACTACCACCTCTGTGTCCCCGTCCTCCTCGTCTCCCTCCTCCCTCCCTGTGACGTCTACACTCACACCTGCATGCACCCCAACATCAGCCAGTTATTCCACCACCAGCAAACCCTCCACTACAGTCCGCACACCTGCAGTCACCACCCCCACTGGCATTTACACGTCCCCTGTGTCCTCTCCCACTGTGTCTGTCACCCCCTCTTCCAAGACACATAAACGCAGGCAGACACCCAAACAACAGCCAACCACCTCACCACAGCCTACGTCCCAGTCACCTGCACCCAAGGACAGCACACCTGGCTCTCATACAACCACATCCTCTTCCGCCAATTCTCTCACCACTACTCCTACCCCTTACCTTGGTCCCAAGAAAAATTACCTCTCCAGTTTTGACCTCTTTCCCTCCCCCGACCCACCCCCTCCAACTGGGAAAAGTCCCAAGGGCACCTCAGCCACCACCAGCCCAACTACTACAGTGCAAGTGGTGCATGGCATGTGGAGTCCACCCTTTGGCGGCAGTAACACTTCGGTGAGCAGCAAGGGGACAGCCAGCCCCCCCCAGGGAAGAGGACCCGGAAATTGAAGGGCCGCCGTGAGCGGACAGAGACGGCTGCCCCCAAGGAGGTGACTCCGGCCACTTCACCGGCCACAGCAGCCAGGGGAGGCAAGGGCCCGAGAGCCCCATCTAAGGAACGGAAGGACAGCAGGGCGGAGAGGACAACCACCAGGAGCGCGGAGCAGGAGGGCCCCACAAGCCCCATCCCGGCTGCAAGGGACGACACCAAAGGGCCCAGGACTCACTCCCCGAAGGGGCCTGACACAGCACGGTCGGAGGGCGAGTGAGCGTGTCCAGGCCAGGTATGACTCCCTTGACATACTGCAAGAGCACCGCTGAACAGGGCCCCGCCGTGAAGACAGGTACCGCTGAACAGGGCCCCGCCGTGCAGAAGAGCACCGCTGAACAGGTCCCCGCCGTGAAGACAGGTACCGCTGAACAGGGCCCCGCCGTGCAGAAGAGCACCGCTGAACAGGGCCCCGCCGTGAAGACAGGTACCGCTGAACAGGGCCCGCCGTGAAGACAGGTACCGCTAAACAGGGCCCCGCCGTGAAGACAGGTACCGCTGAACAGGGCCCCGCCGTCTCAAGCACCGCTCCGCTGGGCCCTTCCTGTCAAGCACCGCTCCGCTGGGCCCCGCCGTCTCAAGCACCGCTCCGCTGGGCCCTTCCTGTCAAGCACCGCTCCGCTGGGCCCCGCCGTCTCAAGCACCGCTCCGCTGGGCCCTTCCTGTCAAGCACCGCTCCGCTGGGCCCCGCCGTCTCAGGCACCGCTCCGCTGGGCCCTTCCTGTCAAGCACCGCTCCGCTGGGCCCCGCCGTCTCAGGCACCGCTCCGCTGGGCCCCGCCGTCTCAGGCACCGCTCCGCTGGGCCCTTCCTGTCAAGCACCGCTCCGCTGGGCCCCGCCGTCTCAAGCACCGCTCCGCTGGGCCCTTCCTGTCAAGCACCGCTCCGCTGGGCCCCGCCGTCTCAAGCACCGCTCCGCTGGGCCCTTCCTGTCAAGCACCGCTCCGCTGGGCCCTTCCTGTCAAGCACCGCTCCGCTGGGCCCCGCCGTCTCAAGCACCGCTCCGCTGGACATCGCCATGTCATGCACCGCTGCGCTGGATCCCGCCGTCTCAGGCACTGTTTATGGTTCACTGTGCCCACCATGCCTCCTCCTTGACCACTGGACTCTGTAATCCACCTGAGAGACTGTGGCTTTGCACTCCCCAGGATGGTCCAGTGGGCAACCCACCCACTGCAGAGACTTGAGAGACTGTGGCTTTGCACTCCCCAGGATGGCACAGTGGGCAACCCACCCACTGCAGAGACTTGAGAGACTGTGGCTTTGCACTCCCCAGGATGGCACAGTGGGCAACCCACCCACTGTAGAGACATTGAGAGACTGTGGCTTTGCACTCCCCAGGATGGCACAGTGGGCAACCCACCCACTGCAGAGACTTGAGAGACTGTGGCTTTGCACTCCCCAGGATGGTCCAGTGGGCAACCCACCCACTGCAGAGACTTGAGAGACTGTGGCTTTGCACTCCCCAGGATGGCACAGTGGGCAACCCACCCACTGCAGAGACTTGAGAGACTGTGGCTTTGCACTCCCCAGGATGGCACAGTGGGCAACCCACCCACTGCAGAGACTTGAGAGACTGTGGCTTTGCACTCCCCAGGATGGTCCAGTGGGCAACCCACCCACTGCAGAGACTTGAGAGACTGTGGCTTTGCACTCCCCAGGATGGCACAGTGGGCAACCCACCCACTGCAGAGACTTGAGAGACTGTGGCTTTGCACTCCCCAGGATGGCACAGTGGGCAACCCACCCACTGCAGAGACTTGAGAGACTGTGGCTTTGCACTCCCCAGGATGGTACAGTGGGCATGGTGGCTCCTCGTGGATCTGGCGTCGTGGACTCATGTGGCTGTGGTGGCCCCCCTTACCTTCCCCCTGAGGTGCCTGTAGTTTTGACATCGGATGCCCCTGCAGTGTTCTCTCCAAAGGACTCAGGTCTCGTGTGTGGGCTTTGCCCTTGTTTCGCAGAACCTTGGCCCACGGACATGTTAGATTCGTAGGATGTGCAGGACTTGTTACTTCAGTGATACACTGATGTGTTTATCTTTTTGGTTTTTGTAAATATTTTTCACGGTTGCTCAATTATTTCCAGGTGCTTTTTTTGTACATGAAAATTTATTCCAAATTTGGTTGTGTCATTGTATTTTTAAAGGGGCTTTGTGTGGTGTCACTGTGACTTCCTGCTCTGCATTGGTGTGTACATATTGGGGGGGTGAGGGGGTCGCATATGTGTATGCCCATAACCTTTCTTCCTCCCCCCTCCCGTGTGTCGTAGGTGCAGTACTCACCGTTGACGTCTGCGCCGGAGTTCGTACTCGTGGTAGATGAGCAGGTAGACGAGAGCAGGTATGATGTTCAATTCGGGTTCCATGCTGTCCGGATTCCGCGTGGATTGTGTCGAGGTGAGCGTTTTCCATTGAAAATGTCTGTTTCCGCCGTGTTTTTATCGGCGGGGCTCCCGCCCCGGAAAAGGTGGCGGATTGGTGGGTCGTGATAGGGTGGGCGGTACATTGTCTGCCGCCTGGCTGTTGGCGGTGACCGCCGCGCTGTTTGTTTGATCCGCCGTGGCGGTCGGAGTGTTAATGCGGCGGGCTGTGTTGGCGGTTCCCGCCAGGGTCAGAATTGCATTTTTTTGACCGCCGGCCTGTTGGCGGGTTGGCCGCCGCTTTATCACCGACCGCCAGGGTCAGAATGACCCCCACTAACCCTTAGGGACAACCCCATACCCAGACACCTATTCACACTGTGTGGGGGCCATGGGCTCACCTATTAGCCACACACGGTGCCTCTGGAGTTGGCCCATCACATAAGGGATACTGCTATTCCTCAAAATGTAAGCGCCATGCACAGAGCCAGGATACTTGCCATTCACATGAGAGATGTACTGGTCTGCCAAACACAGCATCTGCACATTCATAGAATGGTAGCTTTTTCGATTTCTGTACACTTGATCATTTCTGCGCGGTGGGACAAATGCCACGTGTACCATCAATGGCACCTATGATGATGGGGATATGTGCCAGGGCATAAAAATCAGCCTTCACTGTAGGCAAATCCTCCACCTGGGGGAAAATGATGTAGCTGCCCATGTGTTTCAGCGGGGCTGACAACACTCTTGTCAACACATTAGAAAACATTGGCTGAGACATCCCTGATGCCATGGCCACTGTAGTTTGAAAGGAGCCACTTGCCAGGAAATGGAGCACTGACAGGACCTGCACTAGAGGGGTATTCCTGTGGGATGGCGGATAGCTGACATCAGGTCTGGCTTTTGTGCTCACAGTTCTTGGATTGTGGAACGATCAAGTCTGTAGGTGACAATGATGTGTCTGTCTTCCATTGTCGACAGGTCCGCCAGGGGTCTGTACACCGGAGGATGATGCCATCTCATCATCTACCCCAGCGGATGTGCCCTACGGAGGAGAATGGTGAGCAGAGGGTCATGTACCACATAGTTTGCACAAGTGTGTTTTCAGTAGTGTGAGTAAATCCGTGTGTGTAGTTGTTTGTCCGTATATCTGTCAAATAGAGCTGTAACGCAGTTAGGTGCCATGCCATGTGCCCCCCTAAAATGGTGGCTGCCTGACCTGTAAGGATGGACAAGGGGAAATGAGATAACTGCGCTGGCGTTGTGCAGCGTTGCGGTAGGCGGTCGAAGACCACCGCGCAATTTAGCATTGGTTATCATTGGGCCCTACGGGTTCCAGGAGCCAATGACGATGTACGCCGGCGGTGACAGTACGCACTGCCGCGGACGTGACTGCCATTTTCTAGCGCTACACTCACGTGATACCTGACCTTCAACAGGAGAGGACCTACACTGCAAGTGCTGCTGTGACCTGTGTCTGGAAGCGACAATGGCTCATGTGTCTGGGGAAAGCGGAGGAGTTGGACAAACTGGAGGATGGGGACCTCCCCCAGTACACGCTACTCTATGGTCCTCCAGACAAACTGGTAAGCTGTGAGCATGATGCGTGGGCAATGCCTGGTTGGAATGGTGTGGATGGAAGATACATGTGGGAGTGGGGCTGAAGCCTGCATGTGAGGATGGTGAGTGTATGTGCTTCAGGGCATGGGCGGGAACTGGTGGGCAATGAGTATGATGGCCCGGACGGGAGAGTAATTTCCTTTCATCCTGTACTTTTCCTCTAGGTCAGTTCCCACCAGAAGAAGGGTATTTGCGTACTACTATTTGAGGTGCGGACCCTGGGGGTCTATCATAGACTGAGCACCCACTGCCGCAATAGATGGGAGGGCCTGCGCCGCTGGAGCTAGAAGACGGCAGAGGCCCAGCTGGGGATGGCCTCCCAGCGTGGAAGGGGTGCCCATCGCACCTTACCCCCCTGATGTTCCAGATCCTGGCGGTGGCATATCCGGAGTTGGATGGGCGCTTGTGGGCGTCACAGCAGCCACAAGGGGGTGAGTACAGTGTCATTCAGCTGACTCTGCACGCTTTACGAAGTGTCTGGGTGGGGGATGTGGGTTCTCCTAGGCCATGGCGAACTTGGTAGGGTAGGTCCCTTGTTAGGCAGGCTCTGAGGCACTCCAACCCCAATAGTGTTAGTGGGCATCTACAACTAGTCAGGCTCCTGTGGGTTCCAGGTGTGCAGCAAATGGTTTTAGGCATAGTACCCCATGGGCAGGTGATTTTCCTACTAAATGCTAGTGCATGGCCTAGTGCATAGGGCTGCTCCCTGTGTGTTGTGTCCGCCAACAGTAGTGATGTTGCTGGCATTGACCATGTGTCTCCTCTGTCTCGCCCCCCCTTCTTGTTTTGTCACCCTGTCCTTGTGTGCATTGGCATTATCTGGCGGAGGAGCAGAGGCATCGGAGACAGTGAGAGAGCTGCATCCCACATGGCCCTGAAGGTTGACTCTACGGAGTGTGAAGGCACCAGTGGGACGGAGGGCGAGGGGAACTCCACGACGGGGACACAGCGACTCCTCCTCTGATGGGAGTTCCCTTGCCGTGGCGGGCACCTCTGTGCCCACTGCAACAACAGGTACAGCCGCCACCCCCCTACCAGCACCGCCCTCCAGCAGCCCCTCAGCGCATTTCCCGTGCCCGCTCACGCAGGAGGGTGGGAATCTCCTTTGCCCCAGGCACCTCAGGCCCTGCCCCAGTCAGCCCTGCTGCCCTCAGTGAGGAGGCTATTGACCTCCTGAGATCCCTCACTGTTGGGCACTCAACCATCGTGAATGCCATCCAGGGTGTCGAGAGGCATTTGCAGCAAACAAATGCATACCTGGAGGGCATTCATTCTGGTGTGGCGGCCCAACAGAGAGCATTTCAGGCTCTGGCCTCAGCACTGATGGCAGCCATTGTCCCTGTGTCCAGCTTCCCTCCTCCAACTTCCACTACCCAGACCCAATCCCTTCTACCTCAGCCTACTTCAAGCACACCTTCTGACCAGCATGCACACACATCAACACACAAAAGTGGCTCAGGTAAACATAAGCACCACACATCCCACAGCCATGCAGACACACCAACATCCACTGCCTCCACTGTGTCCCCCTCCTCCACATTGTCCACCTCCCTCCCTGTCTCGTCTCCACTCACACCTGCATGCACTACATCATCAGCCACTACCTCCATCACCAGCACGCCCATCACTACACACTGCTCACGTGCAGTCACCACCCCCACTACCATTCACACGTCCCGTGTCCTCTCCCAGTGTGTCTGTGAGCCCTCCTGCCAAAGTACACAAACGCAGGCACACACCCACTCAACTGCCATCCACCTCACAACAGTCTCTAACCCATGCACCTTTACCCAAACTCAGCAGACATACACCTCCTACAACCACTACCTCTTCCTCCACTCCAGAGCCCCCTCCGTCTTCCCGTCCCAGTGTGTCTAAAAAGCTTTTCCTAGCTAAATTTGACCTCTTCCCTACACCCCCGTCCTTCCCCTAGGGCCAGGATGTCTAGATCGCAGCCCAACACCTCAGCCAGCAAATCTGCATCCGCTGTGGTCCCTGCTACTCCAGGACGATCTAAGGGGGCACCCGTCAGAGCTGCCAGTGTGCCACCGACAGACAAGGACCACCCCATTCCACCACCTGCAAAGGTCAAAAAGGGGCCGGCTTCCGCCAGGGGACAGTCACACCACCCACCCAGCAAGGCCTTGCCCAAACACTGAGTGGAGAGTGCCAAGGTCTCTGCAGCGACTGTCAAGATTGGGAAGGGCCACAAGCCAAAGGGAATATCACCTCTGGGCACAATGTCACCTGGTGAGAGGCTGGTGACCACCAAATCATCAGGGATGGCAGCCCGATGCACCACAGTCACGACCGCCACCTGCACCGCCACCTGCACCGCTGTTGCCACAACATCAGTCTGCAGCATCCTCCCCAAGGATCAGCCATCCAAGGCTGCCGGAGACGGTATGGTGTCTCCATCCACCGCAACTGTCACTTGCACCACGGCCAGCACTGGCAGCATCTCCGCCATAGCCACCGCTGCCTGCAGCACCATCAGCACCGCCACGTGCACATCTGATGCCACTCTGTCAGCTGTCAGCAGCATCCCCAGTGTGCAGCTGTCAGAGTCTGCAGGTGACGTCCTGGACACGCCACTTGAGACACCACCTCCAGCACTGACACGAACCAGCAATTGGCAGCTGCAGGATGGAGTGTGGGTCTGCCTCCATGGAGTATCATGCTACCTGTTCCAGGTACATCGCGTGGCTGAGACACCCAGGTGAGACGGATTCAACTGCCACACCCCAAGTGCTGCATCACTGGGCACAAAGCCCCCTCCAGAACCAGTGGAGAAAAGCATCCACTAACCCAGTCCTTGGCAGGATGAAGAACTCTGGGCACATAGCCCCCTCCAGAACCAGTGGAGAAAAGCATCCACAAACACAGTCCTTGGCAGGATGAAGCACTCTGGGCACATAGCCCCCTCCAGAACCAGTGGAGAAAAGCATCCATTAACCCAGTCCTTTGCAGGATGAAGCACTCTGGGCACATAGCGCCCTCCAGAACCAGTGGAGAAAAGCATCCACTAACCAATTCATTGGCAGGATGAAGCACTCTGGCCACTAAGCCCCCTCCAGAACCAGTGGAGAAGGCATACACTAGAGAGACTGTGGCTTTGCACTCCCCAGGACTAGGCAGTGGGCAACCCACCTACTTGAGAGACTTGAGAGGCTGTGGCTTTGCACTCCCCAGGACCAGGCAGTGGGCAACCCACCCATTTGAGAGACTGTGGCTTTGCACTCCCCAGGACCAAGCAGTGGGCAACCCACCCACTTGAGAGACTTGAGAGACTGTGGCTTTGCACTCCCCAGGACCAGGCAGTGGGCAACCCACCCACTTGAGAGACTGTGGCTTTCAGGCAGTGGGTAACCCTCCCACTTGAGAGACGTGAGAGACTGTGGCTTTGCACTCCCCAGGACCAAGCAGTGGGCATGGAGCCCCCTCGAGGAGCAGTGGCGTCGTACCATCATCCGGCTGAGGTGCCCCCTCCCCTTCCCCCTGAGGTGCCTGTTATATTTTTCGACCTGATGCCCCTGCAGTGTTCTCTCCGTTTTGAGGCAGGTGTCATGTGTGGGCTTCGCCCATGATTTTTTTGCCCACTGGTCCATGGACATCTGCAAAGGACAGTGTACAGCCTTCTGTACATATTGTAAATATTTGTATCTACTGGTTTTTACAATTGTTTACTTTATCTGCCTATTTCTAATATATGAAAGATTTGACTCAATTCCTTTTGTCCTTGCGTTCTTCCAGGGGGTTATGGTGTGTATATGTAATGTTGTTGCATGTATTTGTGTGTATGGTGTTGTGGGTGAGGGTGGGGGTGAGGATGTTGCATTTTGCGTGTGTGTCACTCTCTTTTCCCTCCTCCCCTCCCCTGTGTGCTAGGTGCAGTACTCACCGTCGTCGTCGATGCCTTCTTTCCACTTCGTTGTGTATTAATAGATACAGCAACATGGGCAGGACCTGTAACTCGGGCTCCTTGGCGTCCTGGTTCTTCGTTGATTGTCGAGAGGTGAGTGGTTTCCCTTCTGGGTTCTGTTTCTGCTGTGGATTTGGTACCGCACTGGAAAAGCTGGCGGATTTGTGCCTTGTAATAGTGTGGGCAGTACATTGTCTTCCGCCTGTCTATTGGTGGTGACCGCAGCAGTGTTTGTTGCTACCGCCGGGGATGTCGGAGTGTTAAAGTGGCTATCTGTGTTGGCGATTTCCGCCATGGTTGTGATTACATTTTTTTATCCGCCGGCCTGTTAGCGGTATTACCGGCAGTTTAACACCGACCGCCAGGGTTGTAATGAGAGCCAATGTCTTGAATTGAGGGTTTGAATGGATAAATGTATTAAGGTTGACAGTAGCAAACAAAATGTGTCCATTTTGCAGCATAACAGTGTCTAGTTGTAGTTTACATGTCTCTTTAAGAATTTCCATACATTCTGAGGGCAGATTCAAATAACCAAACTCTATGACTTATGAGCCCTATCGCAAGATTGAGTGTTTCTGGATCTGGATGTCTGATTTTACCCCGCCTTTGAGTCAGAAGGCTGGCCTGTTCGGGAGTTTCTCGTGATGAACCACTGAAAGATCCAATAGCGTTGTGAACCAAGGTTGATGTGCCCATGTGGGAGCTACATCATGTGAGTTATATTTTTCTCATTTTGAGAACTAGAGATGGAATGAGTGGGAGAGGTGGAAAAGAGTAAGCAAATATCCTTGACCAATTCATCCTTAGAGCATTGCCCTTGGACTGAGGTTGTTGGTATCTGGACACAAAGTTTTGGCATTTTGAATTTTCTGCTGTGGCAAAGAGGTTTATTTGTGGTGTTCCCCACCATTGAAAGTATTGGTGAAATACTTGTGAGTGAAGTTCCCATTCGTGGACTTGTTGCTGCATCCTGCTGAGGTCTGCAAACTGGTTGTCCATTCCTGAGAGATTTTCTGGCAGTAAGTGAATGTGATGGTGAATTACCCATTTCCAAATTGTCTGAGCAAGAAGTGACAATTGAGACAAATGCCTCCCCCCCACGTTCTGTAGATAATACATGGCTGTCATGTTGTCTGTACAAACTAGAACCACTTTGTGAGAGAGTTGTGGCAGAAAGGCTGTGAGTGCTAGAAAGACTGCTTGTAACTCCAAGTAATTGATGTAAGAAATTTGTTGAATGGGATCCAATACGCCTTGTATTGTGAGGTTGTAGAGGAGAGCTCCCCAATCTATTTGTGATGCTTTGGTAGTCAGTGTCACTTGAGGCACAGGGTCTTGAAAGGACCTCCCCCTGAAAAGGTTGGTGGGATTCCCCCATTGCACAGATCAGTGAGTATGGCGGTCCAACAACACTAGTTCCTGGAGATGACCCTGTGACTGAGACCACTGATGAGATAGACACTGCTGTAAGGGACGCATGTGTAGTCTGGCAAGAGGAACGATGGCAATGCGGGAAGCCATCATCCCTAGTAGCTACATCCCTATTCTCACTGTGTAAGTGTGATTTTCTTGTAATTGAGAAAGAAGAATTCGGAAAGCTTGAATTCGAGCTGGGCTTGGATATGCCAACTCTTGAGTGAGCATTGAGAACTGCTCCCAGATAGGGCTGTATCTGTGAAGGTTGCAGATGGGATTTGAGAAAGTTGATTGTGAATCCCAAGGTGAGGAGAAGGTCTACTGTGTACTGAGTATGACGCTGACATTGTTGGATGGTACCGGCTTTGATGAGCCAGTAGGGCAAGACATGGATGTGTTGTCTTCTGAGGATTGCGGCAACTACCGCCAGACATTTTGTGATTACTAAGGGAGCGGATGTTACCCCGAATGGTAAAACCTTGAAATGTTAGTGTTCTTCCACAATGACAAATCTGAGGTACTTGCGATGTGCTGGATGAATCGGAATGTGAAAGTATGTGTCTTTCAGATCTAAAGCTGTCATGAAGTCACCTTGCTTTAATAGAGGAATAACATCTTGGAAAGTGACCATATAGAAGTGCTCTGAGAGAATGTATAGATCTGAGATCTACAATTGGTCTTAGTGATCCCTCTTTCTTTGGTATAAGGAAGTATAGGGAATATACTCCTACCCCTTGCTCTGATAGGGGAACTGCCCCTTTGAGAAGAAAGGATTGTACCTCTTCTTTTAAAAGAATGAGATGGGCATGTGAAAGTTTGTGAATGCAAGGGGGAATATTTGGTGCCGTGGAGATGAGCTCTAGAGAGTAACCATGTTGGATAATTGACAGAATCAATCGATCTGTGGTTATATTCGACCACTGGGGATAGAAATGTATTAGTCTTCCCCTACTGGAGAGGTGTGGGCTGGTGTAAGTTGTAAGGGTGGCACCTCTGTAGGATCCTATGAAGGAACACCTATTGTAGAAGTGTGTGCCTTGCTTGGTTTGGGATGTGGAAGGCTCAGTAGATGATGTTTTGAAGACTCCCCTAAATTGTGGCCGGCAAAAATTACCCCTATGTGGTGTGGTGAGTAGGGCCCCCATAGTTTTTGCTGTTTCTGAATCCTTTTTGAGCTTTTCTATGGTGGTATCAACCTCTGGGCTAAACAAGTGTTCTCTGTCGAAAGGCATGTTAAGAACTGCCTGCTGGATTTCTGGCTTTTAGCCTGAGCATCTGAGCCAAGCATGCCTTCTTATAAAAACACTGGTATTTATACCATGTGCTGCGGTATCTACTGCATCAGTGGCACACCTAACGGAATTGTTTGAAATAGTTTACCCTTCTGAAACTATTTCCTGTCCCCTTTTTCAATGTTCCTCCGGGAGGCACTGGAGACGATCCTCCATCTTGTCCATGTAGGTCCTATCATATCGTGCCAGAACTGCCTGTGAATTGGCAATACGCCAATGATTAGCAGCCCGTGCAGCCACTCTTTTTCCTGCTGCATCAAGTTTTTTGCTCACCTTGTCAGGGGGAGCAGCATCTCCTGTTGATTGGCTATTAGCACGTTTCCGTGCTGTGCTGACAACTATAGAGTCAGAAGGTATCTGTGATCTAATAAATATTGAGACTGAGGGTGCTGCCTTGTATTTTGTTATCGACCCTTGGGGTTATAACTCTTGACCTAACAGGTTCTTTAAAAATATCTGTGGCTTATCTAAGCATACGCGGCAACCAGGGCAGGAACTGATTTTCTTTATCGGTGGTTGTCAGTGTATCAAAGAGGAAATCCTCTTCAATAGGGTCAGTGTGCATGTTTACATTATGGTATGCAGCTGCCCATGCAATGACCTGTTGGTATGATATTGCATCTTCAGGAGGTGAAGAGTGTACCTGGTACCCAGGTACAAATCAGGGACATTAGGATTAGGTAGTAAGGGATCTGGACCATATGGATCCCATGGGTCGAACACCTGAGAAATTACGCCCACATCATCTCCGTGAGGAGGTTGTGAACCTTGTGGAGAAAACTGTGGCTCAATAGTAGGTGGAGGAGATTGTGGAGAAGGTGGATGAGTAGGCAGAAATACAGGAGAATTAGGTGGAGAAGGCTGAGGTTGAACTGGGGTCTTGTACTTGGAGACCTTTTTAGGAGGAGGAGCAGTGTCCAAGGTCTCTTGAAAAGTAAGTCTCCTCTTGATTGGGACAGCGAGATAAGCAATTATTTTTCCTGTTCCCTTTTGTATGTGGAGTTGGCACTGACAAGCGTCCATTACTTCAAGAATTGGCTCTACTGGTAAAGCTGCCTCTGAAGAATAGGTGGACTCTTTAGAAGAAAGCATTTTCAGCTCCGAAGTTTTCAGAGTGGAAGCCTTGTTTCGCGTGGAAGGTGTCACCTTTTAAGCTGATGTGGAAGGCTTCTTTCTTGGAGCTGAAATGTTCCGATCAAAGGGTCGACTTGATCTCGGGACTGTGTGGGATGCTGACGAGCCGAAAGTCGATGCCGAAGACAGCTTAGTCTTGGCAATTTTCAATGCCAAGCTGGAAGGCGGTACATCCGAATGTAACTTTTGGATCCGACCATGGCCTGAAGACAGTGCTGGACTTACAACAAGTTTGTATGTTTTTTTCAGAGTCTTTGTATGGGAGGTCGGGGCTGATGTACTCACAGGTTGTGCTGAGGTGAGATGGCGACTTTCAATGTCAGATTCAACATCCAACTCTGAATCTTGAATAGAGAGGGCTACGTCATGTTCGTTCTCCTCCTGTGCAGGCTCTTCTCAAAAATATCAGGAGTGTCATCCGGTGTCTTTGACACCATCTCCTACCAATGCACCCTTCAATCTCGGATGGTCTTTTTGGACCAAAAAGACCGACAGGCGTGGCAGTTCTCCTCTTTATGTTCCGGGAACAAGCACAAGTTACACACCAGGTGTTGGTCGGTGTGTAGGAATTTCTAATGGCATTGAGTGGGAAACCGAAATGGAGTCCGTTCCATCAGCCCTGCATATTCCAACACCACATGGAAAAGTAGGCCCGAGAAAGGTATTGGTGCCCGAAAGGCGGTAATCCGACCCCTGACGTAGAAATTCGGGTCAAGTACGTCAGGTTTTGAAAATGTGATCAAAATACAATCTCGTTGTTGAAATAAAGACGGAAGAATACCGGAGTGAGAGGAAAACACGTCCAAACCCTGACGGCGGAGAGAAAACAATCTAACGAAGAGCTCAATGCCCATGCTCAGTATCTCTGAGAGGAGGGGTCACTTGATCTTGTGACTCAAAAAGATTCTTCTAACAAAAAGAACTTGCAACATTCCGAGCCAGACTTATGCAATGCATGTGTATCAATAGCCACACATGTCATCAAACAGAAGAATTTTGCGAAGGGCTGAATGTTCTCGCAACATCAGGCAGGTCCACAGGGGGTACAGGAAGATGGAGGCCCTCTATGACCGCGAAAAGGGATAAAGGGGAGGTGGAGGGCATTCTCAATAGAGGGACAAGGAAGCAACAATGTGAGTTCCGCCATCCAACCAGCAGGCAGGTCAGAAACAACAGATGTGGGAGGACAATCAGGAGCAGGATCATCCTCAGCACCTATGCCACCTAATGTACAGCCACCATCTGCAAGATCATAGCCAGGGCATCACCATGTTGAGTCACCTTACATACAGGACCTGCGCACAGACCTGCCGATCAAAAATACTGGATTGCTTGGCTTGAACATAAGGTGGAACAAATATTAAGTATTGTGAAGTACATACAGGCCAACCAGAGGAGGAAATGATCTTGGAAACCATTGATTATATCAGTTTTCCCTCCTTGTTCAAAATGTTAATTGTTATTGTTTGGGGTTTCTATTAGTTAGCATAGGTAAGTTAGTTTAGTGTAGGGATTTTTAGACCATAGTACTTCATAAATATGGGGGTGGGGTTGGTGGGCATCATGGTGATAAAGTGGGGTGGGAAGGTTTTGTTTTAGGTCAATGTTCCATGTAAAAAAAAAAAAGAAATACAAACAAAACACAAAAATATATAATTGTGTAGCATATATGTATTGTTTGCCAATGTTTAGCTGTAGTGACTGTTGTTTTTGTCTATGGATGCAATTAAGGGGTCTGAGTAGTTGATGTTGATTGTGGCATCTGATGTTCAGAATTAGGCTAAGCTAAGGTAGTTCTAGTTATAAGGTAGATTAATTTAGGGCAGGTTAGCATAGTTTATTTAGGTATTATAGTTAGTGTGTTAATATATTTTGTTAAATAAATCTTGTTGTACCATATAGCTTTCTCTCCATCATGTCTCTTGTGTAGTTGATAGCATGTCTAATCAGGAAACTTTTGACACATTCCATTGACCTGAGCAGCAGTACTTTGTGACATATGTGACAACGTTTATCACCTGTGCTGAGCTTCCTGTCAGATTGCCAATAGTGTGACATCAACTATTGAAAACACATTTCTGCAACGTACGTGGCACTCTGGTTGTGGATGGATACACATCCTGATACAAGCACTCCAACGTAAATTTACAATGTGGTTTGAAGGCGTGTGATTGGCACTGTCAATTGAATAATTATCAAAGGATTCCCCCTACATCAACCTTTTGGGACAGGGTCACTCATGCCTGGCCCTCACATTATTACACATGCATCATGTCAATGTCATATAGATGGTGTGATGTAACAAACAGACTTGCATCGCCCAGCCACATGTGTTTTTTTTGTCAGGTGCTACATGACACATGCCATGCATGGATGGCTCATGTATTACTTAGTTCTCCTCATAGTTTTCAATGACTGTAATCATGTTGCAGTCAGTATATGTGGCATTGTTCCAGACACATTGACACACATATCCCTTTGGGAGGTACTCAGTGGCATATGTGCAATGCAATGACACACCATGCTGTCATTTATTGCAACAATGCTGTGCTGATGACTTTTTACACGTATGTCATAATGACGACTGTGGCACTATGGCTGCCACAACGCAAATTTACATGTGTAGCTCCCCTGCAGCAGGGTGATGCGGTTGAGGGGCATTTAATGGGCGGTGATTTGGGCAAACCCAAGCAAAATGCATGATGTTTAACATAGCATGATACGTCTACCTGAGGCAATGGATAATTTACTGACACTAGCCAAGGGGTGTGGTTTGCATGGCACATTTGTGAGTAAGAAAATTCTTGTTTCACAGATTGGCTTCCACTGTGTTTGCCCAATTATCCTGCACACATGAAGAGGGCAAAGATACATTAGGGACTATTGTCATTCTGAAAGGGACACCTTCCTGCACATACAGCAACAAACACCTGAGGCCTGCCACACATTGCAGCATGGTGCTCGGATGGCAGCATTGGTGCTGGGCTGTGGATCATACACATTACTACAGTAGGCACACACTTTGACTTTGCGCTATTTCCTATTTCATATGTCGCCACCCTTCACTTTGTGTAAGACACACCTCAGTATATTTATTTCACTTGTAGAAATGCACAGCTCCATTTCTACGTACATAGGCCCCACATTGTTTCAACAGCGAATGATGCTTTCTGTTCAAATACATTTAACCTCAGATACAGATTGACACAGATTATGTGTAACGTGCATTTATTTATATTTGCTATTGTGAGGTACTGATTCAGTTCATTGCACAGGAGATAGACTCAATGAGAGATCTCAATTCATTGGATGCCCAATGATAATAGAGGTAGGGGGACATGTAAACAGACATGCGTGGAAGAGGAGTGGTTCAGTCAGGAAGCAGTCACATTGCCATTAGGTGGGATGGGGAACATTGACAGTCCATAGGTCTGATTGGTCAACAATAGGTAAGAGAAGTGGAGGTGTAGATTGTTTTAGCGCCACTGGCACGATCTTGAACACAGAGCTAAAGAGAAACTGTCCATGGGCCACAGACTGTAGCTACCTGGATGTCTCATGGGTGAGATTTGTTTCTTCTCCATCTTCATCCTCTGATGTGTGCATTGCCCCCTGTGCAAAGGATTGTGCTGGAGTTGGTGCTGAGGAAGGCACACACACATCAGGGGCAGAAGTGGTATTGTAGGTCACAGCAGCTGACATTAGTGGGAAGATGTGAGGCATCACTGCAGCAAGGAGGAACTGCTGGTTTCTCAACACAGCAGCAACATCACAGTGGTGGGCAGTCAAGTACTCCTTAATGGATACCAGCTCCTGCTGCATGGACTGCATGACATTGAGCATTTCTCCCAGCCTGTGGGCAACCTTGCTGGTGAAACTTTGATAGGGCATTTGTTAGTGCCTATGCCTAAGGACAGGACACCAGCGATTTCAGTCGGGGTCTGCTTCAGTCCATGCAGCGGGGAGTGGATGCCTCTGATGGCAGCTGAGTTGTCCCTATTGGGACTGAGGCACCTCTGTACTTTAGCTAAGATGCCCGCCAGGATCTCCATCCCCACCCACACATTTTGTGCCAGCTCCCACTGGATTCCTACTGCTTGAATTTGGAAAACTATGTCAGTGTCCTAGGAGTCCAGGGCTGTGTGTGAGCTGGCAGGTGGAGTGTGTGCTCTGTTGAGTGAGTCATCTGGAGACCCCACAAGGCTGTGTGTCCTCCCTACAACTGGAGATGGTGATTGAATGGAACCCAGAATCTACTGGATGGTGTCTGGATTGATGGTTGCTAGCTGGTCATCAAGATCGCATTGGAAGTCCAGGACAGGAAGCTGGGTAGGAGATATTTCTTCAATCTCTATAATGAGATGCTGACTTTCCTGTCTTGTCACTGTTGTCCTGTACTAGCTATTCTATTTAGTACTAAGTTGAAAAATGAATTCTTCCTATTTTTGATGGCACTGAGTCATACATCAAGTCCCCAATTCACAGGGCCCTGCCTGCACACAGCACCACCAGGACATGTATTTGGATAACCTTCTGTTGACACATTGTGCAAGTCCACATGTCCAAGTCATTTCACCTCTCAGTTATGCAGCTTTTTATTTGCAGCTGAATGTGACCCATTTCATGCTGTACAGGGCAAGGCATTTGGATGCCATAGGTGTTGTTTTTGGTGTACCCATGCAAGACCCATGCAATCAGGGAGAATCAATTGCATTTCCAGATCTGCATTTTAGGGACTGTGCCAGCTACTTTTGCCACCCCATTTGTGCTGTAGCAGTGATGTAAGGGGGGTAACATTCACCGTGCATCCTCCATGTTATCTCTTGTTTTGTGTGCAAGTTACATCAGTGCCCTTTCCAAGTGGTACAGGCAGGCCTTTCCCAGCCCTTGGTGCCCCTCCATGCACAACATGCCTGGTCCGTAGTGCCCATTGTTAGTCAGAAACGGCTAGATGGTACAGTTGACACAGAGAAGGTAGTGGAGTGAAGATAGTGAGGCGGTCTGTGCATATAAAGGGAGGGTAGGGTCAGGGGAAATTACATGCACTTGTTGCTTAACCATTATGTGGCCCCATGCAACACATAAGCATACATGCAGTGCCTCCAAAGTGACTCCCATCTTATGTCATTTGTGAGTTAAGACATTGCCCCCCCCCACTGCTCCTTACCCTGTGTTTGTTGTGGCTTTTTAATTGCTGCAGTGTCCTGTCCCTGGATTCCTTCCACCACATCATCCGAGATGACTCCTGTCACTGTCTTCTCCATTATATCCGGCTGCTCCTGGTGTGCGGGGTTTCCACCTCCAGTCCGCAATGATGCCTTTCTGTTGCTGACCAGTTTCTTTATGAACTATGGTCCGCCAAATGGCCTCCTTACTACTATTGGCAATTTGAAGGTGACAAAGAGCTGGTGTGATGCTCTGTCACCTCTGTGATCAGTATTTTATTTTCCTCCTGACTGATCCTGCACTTCTTCTTCCTTTTCCTGCTCTCCTGTTAGTCTGCATGGGCATCCTGGCTGGTACCTGGCTCAATGGGGTCTCTCTGGGGTCTTTCCTGTCCAAATATCTCCATACTTCTATTTTCAGGCTTCTGTTTGGCATTTTTGATTTTAGCTGAAAGGTGACGCTATTATGATTAGTGTCACATAACGTGCTGCAAATCAGGTTTGCGCCACTTTTCTGACAATAGCGCCATTTCTTTTACGTTAGTGTCATTTTTTGTGGCACTGATCTTTCCTTAACGCCATGTAACGCCATATTATAAATATAGTGCATACATTGCACAAGAAAATGTTGTAGCGCAGAGTTAATTTCTTTGACACAAATCTGTGCTAACTGTGTAAATCTGTACACATCGTATATTTCAGATCGCAAAGGATCCGTAGAGCAAATAGATCTCAAGGTGAGATATGATTGCCTGCCCCCACATCAATAACAATGAGGCGGCAGCCATCTTAGGGCTCGGGACTCCTAGAAAAAACACATATCCAAAAGACACCTGCTCCTATTGCATCTTCGCTCCATAGGGAGGTAAAGCATCTGCTCAAGGAGCATGCCAGCCACCAGAAGGTATTGACACAGGATACATTGTGGTGACATCTTGCTGGAGACTATTTTTGGCAACATAAACCCTAAACATGTTTCTGCCTAACTAAGCCTTGATTACATGACAGGCCTTATAAACCTGTGTATTCATAAAAGGCAGACAATAAATATGGAAACAAGCACCATCTTATCATGTCCAAAATGCAGAAAACACAAAAAATAAATATGAATGAAATTGTCATCACTGGTAAAGTTCTCAGTGCAAATAAATGAATAACTTGTGAAATAATTTGTTCAACATTACAATAACACACAAATAATATACAAAATAAAAATTAAATCCCCCTTTACTTCCATGAAAGCAACTTACCCAAGCTGTGGCAAAAAAGCTAGCATTGCCTCCAGTAAGTTTTCTCTTTTGCTACTCATTTGAAAAGGTGAGTGATGGGGGAAAAAAGCAGTTTGGTGGGCAGTAGTCTAAGTGAACAGTCAACGCAGACAGCACAAAGGACATTTTTAGTAGACGAGCAAAGAAGAAAACAGGCATCATCCTTTTTATGCTCCCCTCCTCTCCTGGGATCCGGCCTGTGCCTGGTGGTGCATATGGTAGTGGCATAACTTGGGCTTACCTCAGTGAGTTCTGTTGATAAAAGTAGGTGGCCAGAGGCAGCTCCAGAATTAAAGTGATTAGCAAGCTTGTCTGGGGGAAAGAGACGCACAACCTGAAAGCATGGTTCCATGTGGCAACCTTACAACTCATGGTAGCCTCTTGCTAAAGTGGTAGCAGGCAGATTATGCACAGCATCACAAGGACCTCCTTCGTCAGGTCCCTGGTTATGCATTATTAAACTAAAGAATTACACTTTCTCAAGTCTACTTCTGAGAAACACAGTTACAGCAGTAATAAGAAGTGGAAATATAAAGCTACAGTAAATCAAAAGATGAACAAATTGGTTGGTAAGTAAATATGGTAAAGTGGAATTGGCTCGGTCTGTAGACATTAGTTCTTGGGCACAGTATTCTGATGAGTACTGCTTTGCCAACTACAATGTTATGTCACCTTGACCTTTGACTTTGATCACCAATACAATGTCTCTCCTCAAAACCACCCCTCCCCCAGTCCTACTCACACTCAGCAACACTTTGGGTCTAATGTATAGGTCATGAAAAGTAGAACACCTGTTACAAACCATTTTATACCAGTTTCTACATTTTCTCCTTTTGAGCATTAATCACAAATTGCTTTCACTCGGTTCTTGCTACACTTCAGCTTATATCATCCACTGTTCCTTCCCTCCTCCCCTACTCATTACCTGCTTCGCCCATGCTTCCTCTCCCGCTCTCCTGTGCTCCCACTAAGCCTCACCTTGTCCCCCTTTTCTCCCAGGACCTGCTTGTTAGGGGCACAGTGCTGGTCCAGGAAAGATAAGTCAGTCTGCCCTGATCTGCTCCAAGTCAGAACCCTGGTCCAACCACTCTCCAGAGATACTCTGCTATACTCCTGTGATTGCTAAGCACTAGCCGCACATCCCCCTACTGCTGCCACACCTCACCACACACCACACAAGGAGGCATCTCTAGCATGCATTGCCATTTCACATGCAACACCAGATCCACAACACAAGCACCCCCTACAATAACTAATCCCCCCCATAGCATGCCACCCTGCCTGGCCAGCAAAGTAGCACCCCAGAATCACTTTCATGCATGTACTCAAGATTTGCTCACTCTGCAAACACTTCACCAAGACCAGGAACCTGCTCAGCAACAACACCTTAGACCTCCTATTCCTCACGGAAACCTGGATGACCCCCCTCGTCTGCACGAGACATTGCCACAGCAATCCCAACAGCACACAAGATCACACAATGAGACCGACAACACAAACCAGGAGGAATCAAAATCATCTTCAAGGAATCTCTCAACTGTGATGGAGCACTTCATGTATGCTCTAAGTGAGGCTGACAAACCTTTTCACCCAGCTGGAGGTAAGAGTTAAGGGCATCCCAAATCAACAAAACATGTATCATTTACAGCAGTGGTTCCCAGCCTTTTCACTTTTGTGGACCCCCACTATACCATTACTGGAACCCAGGGACCCACATTGAATCATTATTGGAATCCTGGGACCCCTTCACTGAGTCATTCCTGGAAGCCAAGGACCTCGGCCTAAACATGGTTGATGATTTCAACAGCAAAACAATACACATATAATCTAGAAACAAGCATACATCAAACACATACACAAACAAATATAAATAAAAAAATTAACAGGAAGGTTGGAGCTTTTCTAAATTCATCTGAAGCCACACATCACCTATACTACATTCTGACTGATGCACCTGCATGGCTCCTACAAATCAATCTGCGGATACTAATTACATTTTTAGCTTCCAATTTCAAATTCCTTAACATTTACAGTACATTTTAAAATGTTTGGTTGTACATTTAGCCAGTTTATTCATATACACTTTAATAACCTGTTCATATTATTGAATTTTCATAGCTGTCACAAACCTCCTGAGGAGGATTAGTGGAACCCCAGGGGTCCCTGGACCACAGGGTGGAAACCACTGGTTTACATTATGACCAATGTGGCTACACAAGGAAACTCAAGTTGTAATAAATGTTTTATTACAAGCTAATGGACAAATGTAGGAGAGCGTCAGAAATGGAGGGACACACTTGTCTTTGTTATACTGGTTTATTAAAGTAAAGAAGAGTTGGATAGTCTCTTAATTGTGTTATTCTTGGTAAGTCTTTGTCTTTTAGCGTCTTTGCCTTCTCCTTTAATCTTCACGCTTTTCTCCTCTTGTTCTTCTTCTCTCATCCAGGGCCAACTCAGGAGAGCATGCAAAAAGGAAAACACAGGTCTTGGTAAGTATGTTCTCTTTTTGTTTTTCTGTTACCCTTCTTTTCCTGTGCTTTCTCAAACTTCCTGTTGTGCTTCTGTTCTCTTTTCTCTTCTTCTTTCTATCTTGCTTTAATTCCCTGTTTTTATTTGTCTTCCTGTTCTGCTTGTCGTTATCTGTCTTCTTTTTATTATTCTCAAATACTTAACAAAAATGATTCAGGTATTTCTAAATAAAAATATTATCCCATACCTACACTGTTTCTGATATACCTTTTTTTTCAATGTATCCACTTGACTGCTATATCTTTATATTTGTCACAGTCCAATTTACCACAACCTTCGGGTTTGGAAAACAATTGTCAACGAAACACAACCACTTAAAACCACGTTCCGATCTTCTCTGGGCCAGTTTTAGTGAAACATAAATTATCTCGAGAACAAAATCAAAGTATAAACAAAGGGGAAAGGAAAAACAACCCGTTCCCTTCCTAACCCGCATCCACGGAGGACGCCCCGCTACAACAAGTTAATGTAGACATGTCTCAAAACCAGACTATAAAGGTACAAAATCACAATGGGATATCCCAGGCATTGGAAGAATCGAATTTGAATCAACATTAAACATACTAAGCAATCTATCAATGTGATAAGAAGAATAGAAGAACTACTTGGTGGTCAAAAACATTAAACATACTAAGCACTCTATCAATGTGATGAAGAAGAATAAAAGAACTACTTGGTGGTCAGAAAACAGAAAGAAATACATAACTGCATGTAGTTGAGCAAAGTTTTCCCTGGAGCGCCTAAACCACTTGAAGGAGCAACCAACCTCTTGAAATCTGATTATCTTACTTATTACCAGATCAGAAAAGGAAATAAAAGAGATCTGAAAATGAATTTAAATTTGAAGGATAGGAAAAGCATTAGGGGCCACATGTATGAAAGGATTTAGCAGTTGCAAGCTGTGAATTGGGCCGTTTGCAACAGCTAAACGGCTTTCTGGCATCTCTCAACCCTATTTTGTGAGCTGGTCCCTTCCTAATAGCAACTTGCATGACCATGTATGAACGTTTTGTGACCCGAGTGCTGTCTGAAAACATTTGCAGATTACCACCAATTTCAAGTTAGTGGTAAGCAATTCACAGACCACTTCCTACATGGTGGTCTGCTAACCCCAGCATGCAACCATCCCTGTGAGTGCCGGCCATTTCCAATGGGTTGCAAAATGAGACCTGCCTCATGAATATTAATGAGGCAGATCCCTTGCGAACCATTTGGGAATCGCAAATGGTGTCTCAGCCACTGTTGTACATCGTATTTTGCGACTTCCTAGCTACGAGTCGCAAAACGTCATAATTAGGAAGTCATAAATCCATGCAATATTACATGGGGCCCTACATGTTTTTAATAAATTGTTCACTTATTTCTTCAAGTTTAAAGCGATTTCACCTACAATAGAATTGAATGATGGCATAACAAGGGTAAACACAATGGACATTTTTGTAGTTAATTCTCTTAGTACAGCCCGATCACAAGTAACGGGTAACAGAGTGCTTTTGTGAATCAATTGTCAGTGATCTAATATATTTCAAAAGAAGTCAAATTATGAAGCCGAGTAACACATTTGGCTCAATGTGCATAAGGTCCTTGTGAGAATGTTCCTGACTCCTTAGTTAGAAGTCCTTCATTCATCCACCCCAAAGTGTACAAAGTAAAACCCCTACTTGAAAGATTGTAATTAGAAGGGCAATATGAGGAGAAATGGATGAAGCTGTTCTGCTGACTCCTTCTTTGTTGGACTTGTTTGCCTCTTAACCATCTGGCTTTGTTTTTTTTCTTTCCTTCTTCAAGGATTTGTTGTATTTCCTCTACCAATCACAGCCTAAGACAAAATATGACATAAAACATTGTATTAATCAGTAGAAGAGATCATAGTTCCATGGTCTATTTTATATTTTGAGAATAATGTGAGGAATCCACCAACATGCTTTAGGAAGATAAAATGCTTTACTGACAAAGAAAGACAAGTCTTACAACATTACACCTGCCTAATTACTTTACTAATTAGAATGAAATTGTTAAGCATCATACATAGCCCACCACAAAAAAATCAACTAAACCTAATATACTCTAATTGCGCTTAGGGATGTCTCCAATCGCCATATCTCTGTTGACCTCCCGGTCCCGTACCAGTACTGCTGCCACTTTACTTTGTATGCATCCACATTTTTTCCATACTGGAACATACTTTTCCACTGAGAAGCTTGCCTGTGCACTGGACCGATGTTGCCTACTAAAATCTTTTACTCCTTTGGAGCAATTATCTACTTGTAAGCCTGCCTCCCTGCTACTTACTGTAGTTTAAAACATCTTTGATTGATTTAACTCCCTACACATTTGCACTTATACAGCTAGTTCAAAGCACACATGTGGAGCATGATTTCACAAGGAAGAGAAGGAGGAAGACTCAGCAGCTATGAGATTGTGAATTAACTTTCTATTGCTTCCACTCACTGAGGGTAACATTCTGGATTGGCTGCAGTACATCCCTGAAGTATCCAGGATATCGGCAGTATCCAGACAACCAAAAAATAAAATTTACTCCAATGACACCAGTGAAAATAGGTAATAAACCATTAACCGTATATTGACTGCTCAATCATGAATCTTTTTTGAGATTCCTGGTGGTTAAAACTGCATGTTTCAATCATGCAACATTAAATCAACCAACACATTAGAAAAGCGTCTTTCACTGGAGCTGAAGATCATAAAACCTAAATTAAGGAAATGCAAAATAGTCTGGTAGAGGTTCTCCCTGGAAGTTACTGAAAAAGAAATAAGACATGCCATAGAAAATATAAATCTGACACTTTCTCGCCCAACAAAATCGTTTTACATTCAGAAAATCAAGAGACAGGGAAACGAATAAGGAGCTATTTAAGATCCTTTAATATACTGAAAGTCCTGCTCCCTAGCTAACTAAGGGCCTAATTTAGATACTGGTACACGGGTTACTCTGTAACAACAAATCTGAATCTCATTAGGTTCTATGGGATTCAGATTTCGGAGGACAGGATATCCAACACTATTGTGACAGAGTAACCCATCCGCTATCTAAATCAGGCCGTATGTCTTTGGACTGGTAATAAACATGCACCATTATTTTGTACAGAAAACTGAGTATATCAGGCAGTCTCTGGATGCCATTGGGACACTAATTTTTCTAGCTCTTGTAGTTCTTTGAAATCCAAATTGGATTTAAAAGGAATCTAACATGTTGTTGTGGTAGTCGATTACTTCCTCTTGTCACCAAAAGTGTTTTGGGGCCTTGATTTGATGACTACTCAAAAAAAATTGTTTTGGACTGGGACAATTCTGAACCTTATGAAACAACCACTTGTGACACCACAAATAAAAATGCAATCTTCAGAGCCCGCCCAAAGATTTTCAGGATTATTGGCCAATGTCTAACAGCTTATATTGATCATCATTAAAAAGGCTGTTGCCGCATTGCAGCTCCAGGTTTATACAGAAGCAGATAATCATTCGGAAGCCTGATCTGAGAGCAAGAGAAACTGTGTTCAAATATATGTTCAACTATCCACTCTGGAAAAATGGTGAACATTCTTAGTCTGATAAATTTGTCGGCTAATTTCCACATCACTGTCCACCTTTAATCAATCCATCAATCAATTACAGTCCCTTGCATTGTGCTGAGAGCTTTATTTAAGCATCATAGTGCAGTAAATGTACCCCATTCCCAAGAGCACCAGTTTTTATATTTCGTCTGTACTCTAAGATAGCTTATTCTGGACAACACAGGCATTCTTAGGGATCAACCTCCTGTCCTGGTCAATTTTACTCCTGATGGGGTTAGGTTTTTTTTTGGCAAAGGAGTTAAGTGTCCTGTCTGGGTTGTGTATGCTGGATTCAGTGTTTTTTAGATATTCATGTGTATTTATCTGATTTGGCCTAAGAGCATAGGTCAGAGTACTATGTTCCATCCTTACTTCCACAGGCAGTGCAGCTTCTTGTGGATTTTGGTGGCATGTTCTCTTATTTTGAGAATAATAACTGTCACCCTTGCTGCAGTATTTTGCACTTTCTGGGATTTTGTGTGTGTTTCATTTGTTGTTCCTACTAGAAGAGTTTTGCAGTAGTAATTATTTGTGCCCTAGCAACTGTTGGCTAGTGCTTTCAACAATGGGCACAAGCTCCTACAGCACTTCAGATCATATATTGTTGCCATGACAGCTGCATTTACTAGACTCTTCACTGACACATTTTCATTAAAAAATACTTCTGAAGTTTCCACCTTTGAGATGGGCTTGATTTCTGATGAGCCCACTCGGAAAGTGGGATGATTCTTAAGGGTCTATTCTAATCTTGCTAGCACAAAACCTGTTTGTCGTCATTGAGATTCATCCAGTTATTGTTCAGCCACTTTTTTTATATTTTCATGAGGGTTTTCTCAACATTTTGCCAGTCACTCTGTCTTTCTTTAGAACTATGAAACAACACTTGGTGCTGAAATTGCATCTTTTTTTAGCGCAACTTCAGCGCAAACTTAACTCCATATTCATATTTTGACGCTAGACACATCTAGCGTCAAAATATAGGAGTCTGCACCATTTTTTGGATGCGTGAACCTACCTTGTATCAATGAGAGCGCCATATTTATCCCCCGTGCAAAAATGACGCACAGGTGGGATGCGGCTCCAAGTAATGGAGCTAAGCTTGCTTAGCGTTATTATTTAACGCCTGGGTCAGACCAGACGTTAGTGGACCTGTGGACCCATTTCCATGGTCAAACACCATGGAATGGGCCCACAGGTGCCCACCCCAAACTCCAGGAACACCCCCACCCACACCAGAGGGACACCACAGGATGGGGGACCCCATCCCAGGTAAGTAGAGTAAGTATAGGTAAGTATTAGGGGATTTTTTTTAAAGTGCCATTGGGTGCCCTAACAAGGTCCCCCCTGCATGGCACTGGAGGCAACGGCCATGCCCAGGAGACACCGGTCCCCTGTGGTGGCCATTGGGGTGGTGGGCATGACTCCTTTCTTTTCTAAGACAGGAGTCATATTTTAGGATGGTTGTGCACCTGGAAATGATGCAAACCTGGTTAGTGGCATTTTTGGTGCCACTAACCAGCCTAACGTCATTTTTTGGCACACAACCTCCTCACCCCACAGGACCCCCCACCCGGCTAGTGTCATTTTTGATGACGCTATCCCAATTTTAGTGCTGGCTTTCACCATTCCTTAAATATGGCACCCGGCTGGCGCTGTGGAATGGCACAATCCGGCGCTATTTTTGCTGCAAAACTGCATTAGCTCAGTTTTGCGGCAAAAAGTTTAAGTATGCCCCTTGGTTTTTATCAGTGTAATTCTGAAACATTTTTAATTTCACCTAATATTATGTGATATGGCTACATTTAGGTGTTAAATAACAGAGGTGAGATGCATGATTGAACCCTTAATTCTATCAATATTAATGGAGAACATGTCTTATCAATAACAATTTTACCTGTTCTGGCTCCTAGACATGATGTGTACTATCATAAAGCGGCCTTCACCACCCTCGTCTGTTCATTTAGTCTATCATGTGTTATCAAGGGTATTTAAATCGTCAAATAGATCCAGCAGCAAAACCAAAGTTGGACTATCTTCATCCAATAGTTTCATTATAGAAGAGTCCACAACAATTAAAGATGTTTCAGTACCTCTGCTTGGCATATATTCAGATTAGTATTTATCTAGGACCCACATTAAGATCAATTAGGGAGGTATCAAAACAGGATGGACCAGAATTGATTCAGCTCCGTCATGCCTCCATTGGCGCAATTGAGAACTGCTGGTTGTATATAAGTTCCCTACTACTCTGGGACTGCATTTTAATCAAAAGTGCTCTTGCCAACTAGACAACAGGGGCGGCTCCTCCATGAGGGCGGAGGAGCGTCGCCCGCCTGCCAGCAGCGACAGCTGCAAAACCTTTCAAAGAAAAGGATAATAAACTATGTTTACTATCCTTTTCTTTGAAAGGGGTGGGCCTCATGGGGTGAAAAGTGTACGCATATGTGTTTGGCCGGCCGTCTCGGACTGTGTTGCCGGGCTCGAGAGAGCCTGTACAGGCTCACAGTCTGCCATCAGGATTGGCGCAGGGCAGGTTGGGAGCCTGTGCCTGCACCAAGACACCAAGACTGGAGAGGAGCGGCACGCGGTGCGGAGCAGAGTTCAGGTACGTGTACTTTTTTTTTTTTACTTCTTATTATTATTTCTCCCTCCCTCCCCTTGGTCCCCCTGCGTGCCACCCCGCCCCCTTTAACACCCGTGAGCTGCGACTGCTAGACAATGTCACTATCGGTAGAAATTAATGCTAGGAGAGCTACCACATAATGGCGACCCGCTCATCATGTTTTTGTTGTTCAGAAACCTTTCACCTGAGGATTGCTTCTGAAAAAGAAAATAATAATGACTCTGATGCACAAGGTCATTGGCAGACCAAGGAATGAAATAATGTGTTCCAGGTGTCTTGTCCTAGGTAGGATCTTTGTTTTAATGAAAGGTGTTTGGTGGCTGTGTGATGGATAGGCTGCTGCCAAGAAGTTTCCAGGAACATTAACTGGTGTCAGATAGAGAGTTGGGTCAGCTGGTATGGAATCCATATGAAGGAGGCTTTTGGCCATTTAACTTCACCTACTGTTCACATCAATCCACCCTAGGAAAGACTCAAGTTTTAGATCTGGAAATATAGAAGGATGACAAGCCACTCTGGACCATGTGCATGGGCTGAAAGGGACATGCACCCTAAATGAAATTACAATCCTTATCCCTAGTGCAGTCTTTTACAACCATTCCTGGTAAAAAGACTAGCTCGACCCTCCATCCAGAAGAAAGACCTTGAAAAGGTTTTCTGTCGTCAAGGGGGCAAATGACAGAGAGCTCTTGTGATCCCACCAGAGTACTCCTAACATAAAGCTGTGGAGGACTCACCAAACTAATAAGGCACGAACAGAGAGGTCTTTAAAAGGTATAACCTTTAAATGGTACAAGTGGAAGAAAAGTGACCATTGACCATAACAATCAGTGAAAGGATGGATTAGTGGGATCCTATGTTTAACACCGATGAAATGCATCATGAATACTGAATGAATGCATAATGGGTAGTTAGGGATTTTTACAGTTCGAGGAAGCATAGCATTAAGGCACAGCAATGGATATGCATTGTTCAGGGACTGGTAGTGTTAAGGGTTGCTTGGGGCTTCTAGGGTGAATGGAAGGGCAGCATTAAGGAGTAGCAAGGTTTTTTAGGGTTCAGGGAAGGTTAGGATTAAGAGGCAGTTCACAGTTTTATGGGTTCAGGAATGGCAAAGTCAATAGGTCTCACTTTTGGGACCTACTGTCTCTCCAAATGCTTTTTGACAATACTGAACAGGATCGGTAAAAGGCACAAAGCTTTTGCTGATGATGTTTAGCACCATAAAAAGAAACAGCTCAAAAGGCACGATGATGTGGCTGCTATTTGTGGGCACATCATTCTTTAGACACACATATACATCACCACACCATCTTGAAATTACATCTATTCAATTAACATTAATTATAAATATTCAAAAAACACAATACAGTACAAAAAGTCTATCAAAGAACATTTACATCTGTGCAACATCCATAAAAATTCAAATAGGACGTTCATCAAAAGTATTTCCAATAGTGCAAAGATGTAATTTCGAGTGACAAAATATTTTAGATACTGTTTTTTATAATGAATTCTAGTCCTAACTGAGGAGTTAATAATACTGCACTTGAGACAATTTTGATGAAACATTTAGAAATGTGTTTAGGAACATGTTTTGGTTATGCCACATTGTTTGTGAAGCAGTATTTTTTAAAATGGATGTACATTTCTGATTTTCTGATCAAACTGCGCCTGCTCGCAATCAATGTCCCCCTGCATGTCATCCCTCCTATTGTTTCTGCCGTCTCCACAGAGCACAGGGTATTGTAAGTACCTGAGTATTTTCTTTCAAGTGCAATGTACTGTGAATGAAACTTTTTTCGTGTGCGCTAAGTAACAATTTGAAAGCCTTTCTCTGTAGCTTCCTGATGACGAGCCTGATAGAAAAACACCTTTGCATGGCCTTTTGTTAGACTAATAGATCATAATGTTGTGCATCTCCCGACAACAACAGCGTAGAAGCTGCAGGAGACTTCTGTAAAGGGAAATTAGTTCTAGTGTGAAGTAAAATGACATTTATGCCCTCATTATGGGTCTGGTGGACACAGGCCCACTACGCCGGCGGTGGCGATCCGATCACCAAAAAGCTGCCGGTGCACCACCATAATATGACCGTGGCGGTGAACAGGCCAGTACACACCCAGTACACCGCCTGTACCGCCAGTGCGGGCTGACCACCGATGATGGCGGATACAATCTACAGGGTGGCAGAAAGGACCTTACCGCCCACTGTATTAGGGATCAGCACACAACCACGATTTCCAGGGCAGGCCACCCTCCACTCAAAGCCTGGTGGAAAGGAACTTTATATAAGGAAACACTCACCGTAGGGACACAGAGGAAGCCGCCGATGACATGGAGCGTGAACTGGAGATCTTCCTGATGCTGGTACTTGCAATTCACCTCCAGGACATACAGTGTCAACGAAGATGATACCTACCACGCAAGGGGGAGAAGGGGACAATTACATACCCACACGCCACACACACACCCAACACCAACCGCTATGCCCACACACAAACACGCTCAGAGCAACGCCCATACCCATATTCACACACACACACACACACGTGCACTCACAATACACTCACACACAACCACAACACACTATGCCCTACACACACGACACTCACACACCAAACAACACCAACCATAAACACGTCACAACACTCGTACCCAGCCACACACAAACTGATCACAAAACCACGGCCGACACAGACACCAGGCAGAAGTCGCATACCAGACACACATAAGGCACACAACCACAAGTGCCATCCACACATACACTGGTACCATACCAGGAAGCCATCGTCCATACCACTCACTCCACCCACACCATGCACAACTGAACACACATCACAACAAATTACCACACACATACCATCCAACTTCCAAAACCATCACCACACAAATACCATTGCACACACAAATACAGACGGGGCAAAAGTGAAAAATAGAAGTGATGCCCCCACACAATCACAGTACACATGCACAGATGAGGACAACGATGCACATTCCTGTGCACACAAGGCAGCCATAATGAAACGTGGGACATCTTGATCAAAGTGCACCAACTGTGCTGATTGGCCAGATTTATTAGAGGTAAAGTATGAAAGGGGAATCCGGAACGATTTACAAATGGGCCCATTGGGCAGTTCTGAGGTCCATGACCATGCGGACAAACAGTCACAACAAGGCCCCAACTTGACTCCTGACATGACCATGGTCTCCACAATGCAGGGTCTTCAATGGGACAGGCACCTCAGGGTGCAGGGGAGGGGTTGGTGGTGGGGACTCAGGTCATGAAGGTGGGGGCTTGGGCTTCAGCTTTGGAGGGGGTGGCTTGGGCTTTGGCTTGGGAGGGTGAGGGCTTGGCCTTAGTTCCTGATGGAGAACGGTGGATGGTATCGGGATCAGGCCTCTTGACAGGTGTTTTCTTGGAGGGGGAAGGGACATGGAAACTGGAAGGAATGTCCAGGAAGGAACCTGAAGCTGAGGTACTGGGTTTGGGGAGGCCACAGGAACACGCTGGGACAAGACGTGGTGGGCCAGGAGGTTCAAACAGATCAAGGCAGGAAAGGAAATGTTTTTTAGGAGCACTGGAAGGGCTGTGTAAAAATAGGTGTGGGAGTAGAGGTAGAGGGAGCGGTAGTAGGACGTGTAGGTGTGCTGGACGTGGATGCAGGTGGATGCTCTGTCTGCTTGTGTGTGGTGGATGAATGTGGGGTGCCTGAGTGGGTGCGTTTACGTGTGTTGGGAAGAGGTGGGTGAAAAAGGGTGGGAGAGGACAAACAGGTCGTGTGAATGTAAGCTGTGGTGGTGTCTGCATTTCTGGTGTGTGCTGCAGGTATCTGTAATGGTTGTTGAGGTGACTGCAGGTGTGGTGTCTGGGGTGCATGTCTGGGTGACTGCTGTTGTGGTGACTGTGTCAGTGGGGGCAGAATCTGGGAGTGGCGATACAGTGCTTGCGGGTGTGTGTGGTGAGGTCACTGTAAAGGAGGATGGGGTGGGGAGACAGTGGAGGACGTGGCTGTTGTTGTGTTTGCATCTGTATGTTGCATGTATGCATGGCAGCGGTGCGACTTGTGGTGGCTGTGTGTGTCCTTGTGTGGCGTGTGTGTTGTTCTGTGTACATAGTGTTTGCCTTGGGTGCTTGGGGTGGGTGAGGGGAGAGCAGTGCTGGATGGTGCCACAGGTGGTTAGAGGGGGAACAAAGGTACCAAGTACACTGACTGCTGTCACAGAGGAGGCCAGAGACTGAAACAATCTCTGGAGGCCAGACAAGGGACTGTGAATGCCTTCCAGGTAGGCACTGCTCTGCTGCATCTGGGATGCCAGCCCCGGATGGCATTCAGGATTGTTGTCTGTCCCACAGAGATGGTCCTCAGGAGGTCAATAGCATCCTCATTGAGGGTAGCTGGGCTGACAGGGCAGGGGCTGAGGTGCCTGCGGTGAAGGAGATGCCCACACTCCTCGGTGAGCAGGCATGGGCAACTCGGTGGGGAGCTACTGGGAGGGCGGTGTTGGTAGGGGGTGGCAGATGAAGATGTTGTTGGGGTGGTCCCAGAGGGGTCTGCCACAACCAGGGAGCAGCCATCGAAGGAGGAATCCAAGTTTGATGTTCCAGTCGGAGTAGGCTCCCCCGTGGTGCTCCCCTCGCCTTCCAACCCACTGGTTCTCTCAGCGTCAATGGACTGTGCCTCCTGGGTCCCGTGGGCTGCAGCATCCCCACTCGCCGGTGCCTCTCCTCCTTCGCCTGATAATGCTGATGCACACAAGGACACAAGAAAACAGAGAGGGAGGGGGGAGACAAAGAAAGGGATGCAGGCTGTGAGCAACTCAACTATGATGCAGGTAGGCACACATGCAGTACACGTCAGTCTCAGACCTCACCTTACCATAGCCTTTGCACTACAGGAATGTACCACTGATAGGGATTACACCTGCCTCTTTGGAGTACACTACACTGACAGTGGTGCCCTACAGATTCAATGCACATGTCCTGTAACTCCAACTGAGGTATCCATTCAATGCTCAGATGTATTGAGTACCACTACGTTAATTAGCAAGACAACAGGAACACTACCTGACTGACTGTACTACACAATTTCCACCTTACCTGGGTACCCACAACAAGGTAACATAACCCGGTCAAGAAGCTGAACACCTGCATACCCTGACACCTATGAGTCACTGTAACATCGACCTTTCCCCACGTTGCCTCCGATCCCCCCAATACAGTTGGCATGCAGGAAAGTGTGAGAACTCACCCCCTTGTGGCTGCTGTGATGCCTTCAAGCTCCCATCTAAGGCTGGGTAGGCCACCGCAAGTATGCAGGCCATTGGGGGGTCAGGGTCCAATGTGCACCCCTTCCTCTTTGGGAGGCCATCCACAGCTGGGGCTCTGCGGTTTTCCGGGCCCAGTGTCTCAGGTCCTCCCACCATTTCCTGCAGTGGGTGCTCTGCCATCTATAGACCCCCAGGGTCTGAACGTCCTTGGCTCTCCATAACCCCTTTTTCTGATGGGCGCTGACCTGCATGGGAGACATAGAGGTATACACATAAATGTAGACTGACCACATGCATGCTGACATAGGGTACAATCGCACTTACAGTAGACAACCATACATTCCATCATCTTCCTACAGGTACACATTGATGGCCTACTCCACTACTCCTACATGCTTGGTAATCCGACATTCACACATGCACCCAATCAATCGCACTCACTGCTAGGACACTGTTAATCCACTCACCTGCTCCTCTGGTCGCCCATACAACTTGGCATTCAGTGGTGGGACCCCATCCATAAGCCTTGTCAGCTCCTCCTGGGTGAAGGCTAGGGCTCTCCCCTGTAGCACATGCCATCTTCGACACCAGATTCAGGACACAGCAGCACATGCAGTGGAGTTGTGGTGAGTGAAGGAGTCAAGTGGCTACGGGAAATCAAAATGGTGGTGAAGACCGCGGTGGTACGCACCGCCACCACCGGCGGCTATCATGATTGGCCCCTGTTCCCCATAGACACCAATGTTAACCAATGGGAAATTGCACAGTGGTACAGACCGCTTAACGCAATGATGTCTCACGCCAGCTGAGTCTTGTCACTTCCATCTGTCCTCAGCATGTTGGACAGGGGACCACCATTTGAAGGGTAAAATGTAATAGAGTGCAATCTCTACGCGCTCTCCATGCTGTCATATATTCCTGTACGTGTTAGGAACACCAGTCATACACAGCAATACATGCCATATGTGATGTGCTGCATCAGTTAGCTGCATTTGTAGGTTGCATAGCACCATGTTTACACATCGATTGTCACAGTGCTAGCTGCATACAACCCTTCCATTATGTGAAGGCTATGTTTGTGCAGTTCTGTGTGCGTTAACATCATCCGTAATGTGTTGGTGTGGTGAAATATGTGTGTTGTCCCTCTACAGGTACTGACCACTGCAGAGACTGAGATATGCACCGGTGTATCGGCCCCTAGTTGACCTGGCAACCATGGAGGAACGACACATCATACTGATCTACCATCTGAACCGGATGAAAATACCTGAACTGTGTGCCCAATTGGAGCCAGATCTACTGCCAGCTCTTTGTAATCTCTATGCTATTCCTCCTCCATTTGCAGGTACTATCTGTACTATATTTTTTGGCCACTGGGTTGTTTCAGGCGACAGTCTCCTTGGCAGCAGGTGTGTCCCAGCCAATGGTCAGTAACATCTTAAGGGATGTCCTGACTGCCTTGCTGAAACACCTCCACAGCTACATCAAATTTCCCCAAACTGCTGACTTCCCCACTGTGAAATCTGATTTCTACGCCATTGCACGGATTCCACATGTGATTGGGGCCATAGATGGCACCCATATTCCCTTGATTCCTCCCAGGGTCAATGAGCAAGTGTACAGGAATAGGAAAAGTTATCACTCCATTAATGTACAGGTGGTGTGTCTTGCAGACCAGTTCATCTCCTGAGTATTTGCCAAATTCCCTGGATCTGTACATGACTCTTACATTTTGAGGAACAGCAGTGTCCAACACCTGATGGCACAACTACAAAGAAAGAGATCCTGGCTTGTGGATGAGTGAGATGTGAGAGTGTAGTAGCTAACAACCTGCCTTTCTTACTCTTTACCCTCTACACAATGCTCACATGCGCTATGTATTCCCACTCTTCCTAGGTGATTCTGGCTATCCAAACCTGTCCTGGCTGCTGACCTCAGTGAGGTATCCAAGGTCAGGGGTGGCATTTGCTACAATGAGGCACATGGCAGGACAAGAAGAGTTATCGAAAGGACATTTGGCCTACTGAAGGAAAGATTCTGGTGCCTGCATTTGTCAGGCAGATCCCTGTGCTACTCCCCAACATGGTTTGCCTGATCATCGTGTCCTGTTGTATGCAGCACAACTTGGCACTAAGGAGACACGTACCCCTACTGGAAGAGGAGGAAGCACCTAATCCACCGATGACAGCTGAGGAGACAGAGGACCGCAATGAAGAAGGGGAGGATGATGTGGACTCCAGAACTCAGCTCATTCAGCTATACGTCCAATGAGTTGAAGGTACATTTTGCCTAATGTTTCCCACATTCCTATGTAGAATTGTGTACAATTTGAATGTACAACCAGTGCTGGAGACACAGCAGTGTGTGTTCGTGGTGCAATATGTGTACTGTCATATACCCCTTACTGCTTCATGTGTGTGATGACTCCCAGAGGTAGTTCACACACAGAAGTTTAGTTTCTTGGATGTGTTTCCTGCCTTCACATGTATGGTCTGTTTGGACATGCTGCGTGGATAGAGGGTGTGGGCCAGTTTTGCTGACAGTACTTGTGACACCACATCTCCTCAGTACTTGCACACCAACCTAGTATCCCTCACAATGTGGGTGGAGGTCACCTCAGCTGTAGTAGATGTCCCTACAGTTGTCCTAATCTGCAAAGCTGCATATATGAGTGCGTAACTGGTGTGTAGTGCAACTGACAAATGGTAATACTGGTCAGTCAAGAAGTGACAGTACTCTGGCAATGATGTCCAACTTCGGACACAAAGCAGGTACATGTATCATTGAAAAAACTGTACCTAAATGTATGCTCCATATCTGTTCCTCACAGGTCTTACTATGGTGGGATACCCTTTGCCATGCCATCTACAAGGAGGGTTAGGACATTCCTGGTGTAGTGTCAGAAAGCCATTTCTCAGATTTGTAATTTTACATGCCTGCAGACATTCGCCCAAGCCAAATTCTGGTACTGTTTTAACATTTGACATTGAGAAGTAATACATCACATGCATGTATTATGAATAAAGTACAGATACAATGGGTCTGAATGTAGAATGTACAGTTTTTATTAAGTGCAGCAAAATAAGGGATGGGGAAATACAAGAGAGTGGGCAGATGGTGGAGGAAATAGTTAGTCTGGTATTCACGGCTGTTGGTAGCACAGGTTCATGGGGCCATTAGGAAATGGAGCACAGAAATTAGATGTTCAACAAGGTGTGTCAATGGCACACAAGGGAGACAGTTCAAGAAGGGATCACTTCCTGGTGGTGGGTTTTGTCATGGCTACAGTGTCTGAGGTATGTCTGGTTGGACGGCCACGTTTGCGAGGGGGTTCTTGGGCAGCAGAGGAAGGGGAGCTGGTGTCCTGTGAGTCCTCTGGCAGGGCCACTAGTCTGCTACCAGCTGCAGATGTGGAGGACTGGGGTGTCTTGTTTCTTGTGGATGGGGCCTGCATGCGGGTGGAGATCTCACGCAGGACTCCAGTCATGTCCTGCAGCACCCCTTTGATGGAGGCCATGTTGACATTGTGGGCCTGCCATTGCTCCATGGCCTCCTGATGGTGTTTACTCTGCAGCCTCTGAATTTCCTGCAAAGTGGGCAGGATCTGGCCCATCCTGTCCTGGGTGTGCTGGTATACTGACAGGATTTTGGAAATGGCCTCAGTCGCTACCCTGGTTTGCCCCCCACTTGTCCCACTGATGGCCTCCCACTGGCCTGTGCCCCCGGTGCCTAAGACCCAGTTACAGTCACCCCACTCCCACTTGCACCAGGACCTTCATGGTCTTGCCTGGTGACAGGTGGTGACTCGGTCCCTGTACAGGTGGGCACACAGTAGCTGAGTCAGGGACACTGGTTTGGGGGCATTGGGGCACAGCTGTTGTTGGTGGCTGTGTAGTGGGGGTATGTCTGCTGGGCTGGGTGGGGCTTCTGGAGGGTGATTGACCAGAGGTTTCCGATTGGCCAGACTACTCGTCCAGATCCAGACATCCCCCTGTACTGTCATCACTGGGGCCTTCTTCTGCTGTGGGACTGGCACTTCCTGGCACCTCCCGGCAGCTGCCATGAGCAGTGTCACCTGTGGAGTAGTGGAGAAAAAACTGATTGTGTGTCCTGCAGAGTGTTTGACTGTCCATTAGCTGGGTGGCGGTAGTGTTCAACAGCTTCAGGGGATATGGCACTGACAGTCTGTTGGTTGTTGATAGTGGACAATGCACATGTGCATTGCTTGCACACATTAGCAGTGGCATGTGTTTCCCTTTGTTTCTGCCCTCTGTCCTGTCATTGCCATTTCCCTGTCAGCATCTGCCACCAGTTTCTTGTGCTTACATCCCCATACATCTGCAGGCAGGCCTCCCGTTAGGATGGGTGCAGTGCATGGAATTAGTAGGATGGGTGATGCATTATGGGTCTTGTTGTGTTTCAAGGATTACATGCAGGAACTGGTGGTTGTGTGCACATTGGTTGCGTAGGTTTTAGTGGGGTGTGTGGGCATGCAGGGGATGGATATGGGTGGTTGATGGGGTGGGATGGATATGGGATAGGGTGACCTGGGTTTGGTACAGGGGAAAAGTGACATGCTTTCAGGTGCAGGTGGTGGGAGGGGTGTGTCATTGACTTCCCAGAGTCCAGTCCTCCAGTGAGTCCAGTGAGGCCCTCAGGATGCAGGGTAGCCATGACCTTCTCCTCCCACTCAGCCAACTCAGGGGGAGGTGGTGGGGGACCACTGCCAGTCCTCTGGATTGCAATCTGGTGTTGTGATACCATTGCCCGGACCTTCCCCCGCAGTTTGTTTCACCTCTTCCTGATGTCACCCCTTGTGCGTGGATGGTTTTCCACTGCATTCACCCAGTTGACGATTCTCTGCCGTAGCTCCATCTTCCTGGTTATAGATGTCTGCTGGACGTGTACACCAAACAGTTGTGGCTCCACCCAGATTATTTTGTCCACCATGGTCTGTAACGCCCTGTCAGTGAAACGAGGGTTCTTAGGAGGTGCCATAGTGGGTTGTGTGGGAGGATGTGTGCTGTGATGTGGTGGTGTTGTTTGGGGTAGTGGAGTGTGTAAGTGCGTTTGTGTGATGCGTGGTAGTGTGTTTGTGAGTGGTATGTGGTGTGGGGTGTGCAAAAATGTTACTTGAGTTTGTGGTTTCCCTTTCCAGTTGGCCGGTGGTTGTGTGGCAGCAGGTAGGAATAGCTAAGGATTGTGGGTATTGTGGGTCTGTGTTTTATAGTGGGGTGTGTGAAGTGTATATATGTGTCTCAGGTGTGGGGTTTTTAAATTGACCAATGTGGGGTGTTGTTGTTGGTGAGTCCATTTCGTGGCGGTCCCTACTGCCAATGGCGTACCGCCATTGCACAACTGCTGTGCTGATTTCTGATTTGTATTTGGGAGGGCAGTTTAGTTTTTGCCATGGGTCCTACTGCCCAGTACCCTCGTAATGCGCACTGTCTGCTCTGCAGACAGTGCGCATTGTGAGGGTGCTGGTGCCCCCTGTGTGCAGCAGCATTGATGCCTGCTCTATTATGAGCCTCCGACAATGCTGCTGCCACTTTCCCACTGGGCTGACCAGAGGAAACCTTGGTTTCCGCCAGTCAGCCCAGCGGGAAAGTCGTAATGGGGCTGGTGGGGAGGTCGCCAGTAAGGAGGCAACCACCCCATCTGCAGTTCAGCAGACGGGTCTTCCTATCCGCTGAACTTGTAATGAGGCCCTTAATTTTTTGCCTCCAAATGCCGTGGACTCCTAAGTGTTTGTGGACCACAGGTGAAAAACCACTGTTCTAGGTTAATTATCGTAAAGAAAAGTCTGGATTCTAGCAATGACATTAAGGTGAGCATTATTCCAGCCTTCATATATTGTACATAGGACAACCCACTGCTGACGGTAATTATGCTTACAATAGAAGGTAAGTAGTAACTGGCACTGTCATATAGCTTGAATCTTAACAGTCTGACCGCGGTGGCAATGATGTGATCATTATCAAAAAAAGGAAGAGAGCAACTAGATATGAAGTAGTGAATTGACTCTGGAGAACATAAAGAGAAAGGTGCTGTTTCCACACAAAGAAAAAGTCAGTGTTGAGGTGGACAGAGAATATTTACCTGAAAAACTAACAGCATGGGAGCCCGGTGGGCAGTTTTGTTTGAATTTTTCCCCCTGGGTTCTAGTGAAATCTGGTTTGGAATTGTTTTCTGCTGTTACAGCTGACAGCTATCACTAGTAAAGGAGAGTTCATCCCACAACTGACTTTGGCAGCCTAAACTGATCTACAAGTGTTAATAATACTTTATGGAATATCCCTCAATCACAAAAAAAGCTTTTAGCACCTTAACCTAACGCCCAAAAAAGCAGAAACACTGTATCGGAGGACTCACGCTTTACCTTCAAATGTACCAGCAGAGCTGCAACAACAGCAGATTCAAAAGAAAACGGTAGGTGAAACTGGTGAAATAAGGACTACTCTTAAAGCCTTTACTGTTAGCAATGATCCTCTTCTTGTATGAATCTATAATGAAAACTGAACTAGAAAGCAAAGTAAACAGCCTCATTCAGAGAGCCACAGGTTGTGAGAAAGGCTTACACGACAATTGTGATGCTTACAGCAGCATATATCTGGACCCCACTGACTCAAGGGAGAAGAGCAGTTTAGCTTACCATGCACTGCATTTAAATAATCAAAGTTTTAAGATGCCTCATGTGTCCTTAAACGTAGCCTTTGAACATGACATCATGCCAGACTTGTATCAACTGGTGCCTGCCACTGACAGAAACTGAAAGTCCAAACACACTTGGAGGAAACACATGGGAGTTTGTGTTTATTTCTTACACCAAAGTAAATTTGCACGACTTACCCCAGAAGTTGTTACCAAAGGAAATCATTTGCAACAGCAAGGCAGATAAACATCATGGAAGAATCCATTTGTACCTTAGCTGCACCCCTTCTCATGAATATTACTACACACAATCAATGAAAAGCAATGATAGCATTAAATATCATAAAAAAGTATTAATATGTTTAGTTATTAGAATGCAAGTTTAAAATTGGATAAAAGTTTTGTTCCAAACGTCTCAAACGCGAAGTTACAAATAGCGGGAGTATCAGTATCTAACGAAGAGATGGGCTTACTCCTCTGTCCATGTTTTTGGGTAAAACAGCCCGTGACAATCTGTATTTCCAGGTTGATTTTTGTTTGTTTACTCATGCAGTTTTAAAGGAGCTTCCGGGTAAAACATGGAAACGTATATTCCCAAAGGTGCTACAAACTCCGATCACCAGCGCCCTCAAAATAACCAAACTGCTCTTTAGGCCTTTAATGATCATCGGTAACGTTTAATTTTCTATAAAATATATATTCAATTTAGGAAGGCCCCGGCCATGGGAGCTGGCCTCTCTGTGTGCTGCCTGGCGGGAATAGACGTCCGAGGCACTTGGGGTCTCCTTTTCCTTCTGCTCGTCCCATCGACTGCAGGTTAGGCCCCACAGACCAGGACGCTAAAATGCTGAACGTCCGGTGCACGAGTACTGAAGGCAAAAACACTTTATGGTCAAAGGCTCGGCTGCAAACCTATACACAAGTGAGTTAATATGATTATATTGCTTTCAGTATCTCTGTTGCTACAGTTTCAGAGACGTTTAATGCATCTACTACAAAGATATGTATCATTTTCTTATCACACCTCGAGGCTGGATGACAAAATTGTGAAATCGGCTCTGCCCTGTGATTAGAGGTTTGATTTTTCCTCGAACTCAAAACTTTTGTATAAGATCAGGCACCCATTTGAAAGGCAAATTCCGGAATTGGGCTGGTTTGTTTTAGTACGTAGATGAAATTACAAGTTTAGGAAATTAAACTTGAAAAGCTCAAGATTTAAAATGCCACATTGGCCATCTAAGCTCTCTGAGGAGGTATTTGTGGCACTTTTTTGGAGTTGATTTACAAAGAAAAAAATAATTCGCTTAAACTGCAAAATTTGCTTTTGTGTCAGCTGTTTATTTAATACATGTTCTTCATGTTACCGTTATTTAATTGTAAGCGTGATCAATATGAAAGATAACTGAACTTTTTGTCTCCTTTTTGCTGGGTTTTTAGAGCTTAACACCTGCTTCAACACTGTCTATCAGCTGTATTAGGAAGAAACCCCCAGCTTCCTCTTCTGAGGAGGACTGGCCTCAAGTAATTCTGGCCACTTCAATGTCATTCTATGTTATGTTGAGTTATTTTTATATATTGTGCAGATACGTCAAGTATTTGGCCAGCTAGAGCATCCTAATGCAGAGTGCTGACTTTGGGTTGTGTTTTTTGTCAGAGAGAGTTTACGATGGGGAGATTCGCCAACCAACTCTGTCCAAATGGGTGAGCACAATGTTTTTAGGAAGGTGAGATGTTGCCCTTGTTTGTACCCTGTTGTAGGATAGCGGGACTTTCAAACTGCTAGTTGCTTATATGCAGGGCCGATAGAAGACATTGGTTGACTCTTTTCAATGCAGTGGGGATTTGGTCAATTAGCCCACCATGTAAGCCATGACAGTTGTGAGAGTAATGCCTGACATTTTTTTTCTGAGTCTTGGCAAACTTTACAATAACATGCATGACTAATACCCTTTTCTAGATCTGCGTGAGTGTGTATTTCAGCAGATGTGGTACGGTCTTTGTAAATGATTTGCTCCGCATGGGTGACCTGTACCTGAACTGACTTGGGGTGATGCTTATTCTGGCAGCCTGTTCTTCATCCTTAAACACAGAATCGAACTGTCTTATCATACCAGTTGGTGTCTTTGGATCATTACCAATGCTTTTTTATGTTGCTCCTGCCTAGTTCTCCCTAAGCATGTCCACCTGTTCACAGTTCCCATGTGTTTGTCATCCTGGTGTGTACCTTTCGAGCCTGGATGTATCATGCTTAAGATCCCCGCTTTCTACTTCCCTGGTTTTCTGCTACTGTAGACCTGCTGTCCTAAAGGCTGTCGTTTCCTGGTTCGTAGAATTTTTAGAACATTTGGTATTTTGCAGAGCTTTTAGAGTGATACTGGTCTACAACCTTATAGAATGTAGGAGAACAGCGTTCGGGCAAATCCAAAACAGGCACGTCTTCTGAGATCACACCCAGAGAAGGAAGCTGAGAAATGGTGGAAACACGATGTCATAGGCTTGACCAGCACATGAGGGAGCACCCACAAAACTGGTGGCAGAGCAAGCAAGGGTAAGTCTGGAATTGGTATAAAACATTGAAAGTTCAATGAGTTATTTCATGAGAGCTACGTTTTCTGGCATCAACCCCCACTCCATTCTTACTAAATATCGGCATTAAGGCATAGGCAGGAGAAGTTTCACAAGAATATTCACTGCCACTTAGAAGATGTGGCTTTCCTTTTCAACAAGATTGTCATGCTGTTAGTCCTATCTGCTGGTCAGTTAGAATTAACAGGCTGGCTCAGATGGTTCTCCTGCTTGCATCTCATGAAACGCTGAATGATAAAGGGCAAGGTGACACTGGCATGCTACTGGTAGATCTCCTGATTTTCTTAGGTGACAATGCAGGTTTCAAGAATTTGATGGGATTTAATAAACATAATCGAGTCACCACTTAATGTACACATTATACATAATTTATATAAAGGATATATGTAATTATATATGATTTTATGTTTAAAGTTGTTCTGAAAAAGGGAGGCCCCAATAAATCTTTCCTTGGCGCCAAAGAGGTTTAATATAACTCTGTAGTTTGAATGAGCTTGAAGTGTTTGAATTTGGTGAGGCAAGAAAAATGTGCCCAGTTCGCAGCAGTGAGTGCAGAAATTGCCTTCCAGCTTGTTATCAGGTCTATGGCTCAAAGACATGCACGTGCTAGCACTAGAGAGCCATCAGTAGCATGAGCTCAGTGCACGTCCACCCAAGACCTCTTTAAATTTCACAGGATTCACAGGACGCTGTTGGTGATGGATCCAGGCAGGGAAATAAATCAATGACCTCAAAGGAGAAAACCACTTGCACAACAGGGCTATTATGTTTTATTTCTCAAAAAGAAACTCTCTTTGGGATTTTGTTTTTGCAAAACGAAAAGGTTGATGGAGCTGGGCCAAAACGTCGTGGCACCCACTCAGCAAACTCCTTTGCCTTCAGAACAAAAGTGGGATCAGCTGCTGCCATGTAGATAGGCAGGGATCTCAAATAGGGCAGTCTTCTTACAGGAAAGTAGAGCCCATAGACTCCACTCATCTGGCGGGCCATAAGCAAGACTCTAAATGAGCCACCTAGAGGTTTCCCTTTTCACAGAGTGGGAAATAACCTCATGAGATTTTTGCCATTGTTTAGCATTTTAACAAAAGTCATATGACTGCTATTTGAATAGTATCACACATTAATGAAATATCAGTAGCTCCACCAACCTAAATAGCAAGAAACAAATGCAGTGCTGCAGCACTGCTAACCTGACATACTGTTTTTATGGGAATGATTTGGTGGATGTTGAAGCTAAGAAGCTGTGTAGAAAGTCAGTAGAGCATAATGTTCATAGGTAGTGCATGAAAAAATCCTGCAGGATCGCCATCTCCCTTGACATTTGTAAATCTTAAACCGTCCTCTAGTGTGCAAACTTAAATGAGGGTAAGGACTTTAAACTGGGTCCAGATTTTAGGGCGGAAGTTCTGTTCACTTACAAAAAAACATAACAGTATCAATTCAGGTACTCTAAGGCTTTTGCACGCTCTTACATTTTCTTCTTTTCAGTGCATAATCCCGTTACAAGATAGGAATAATTTGAAAGACAATCATATAACTGACTCACTATTGTTTTACAAAACTTTAATAATTAGTGAGATCATATTCTGGTAGAAGTGACTTTTGGCATGGTTGAAAAGAGATAGCATGAAAACTGTGTGCCGCATTTATTCTGCTCAATGACATTTCACCAGCTACACTGTCATGACTATTTAGACAATGCTGCAATTGGAGGTGACAAAATGCCCTTGGGCAGGGTGGAGCAGGCAAGAAGTGCAATGGGGGTGGATTTTGGGGGAGCCGTCATGAAGAAAACAAACAACAATCACTGTGTGGCAAACACAGGCGGCGATAATGTGCCTGTGTTTCCCCATGCAGAAAAACGTACACAATTCAAAAGAAAGATATCAACTTTGTATGGAAGCTTTACTTTTTGGTACTGAAAGATAAGGAATTTCGGTTGAAGGTCACATCATAGTTATTGGGCTTAGTGGGGATGTAGGTGGCACAGATGTCATGCAGCTCCAGGCAGGGAAATCCCGTGCGGGATACTTGCTTGGCCACCTTGCCATATTTAGGTTGGTCAATATGACCAGATGGCCCAGTGGCAGATGGGCCACCAGATCATGGGTTTCCACTGGCAGAGCCAGCTGAAGTTCTGCCAACAGAAGTCCAGCAATGTCCCACCTGCAAATAGGGTGGGGCAACCACAAGTTTGGCAGTGCAGAAGTATCACTGATTTACAGTGGTACTCTTGCTCCACTGCACTCTAAGTTACCTTCCAAGGAGCTTGATACAAAAGCCTTATAAATGGGGTTATGATTGGCTCTGATTTTGGGGAATATGGAGGTCCATGCTAGGGGTGGTCTCCCTGAGAAAGGCATGTTCGAGAGTTCTTTTTTCCTTGGAGGCTGGTTTTTCAAGAATGACTCTATAGTAGTGCGTTTGTGGGCCAAGTACTTCCAGGTTTACAACTAAGGAGAGATATGCATTATGTAGGATGGCTTAAAGTTTAAATATGTTCTAGGCCAGTGGTTGTTTACCTGTTGTCCAGAGAACCTCAGTGTCCCCGAGGCCTACTCTGGGGTCCGCAACTGTTTCACAAAATTAAATAGTATCAAAATGAATAAATCAAAAGTCATAAAGTATTTACAAATAAAGAAACAAAATAAAAAATGTGAAACATTTTTGATTACGAATCAAAAAAAATATTTAAATATTTGAGCATTTGTTTGGTGTATGCTTGTTTTTGTACTTTTGTTTATTGTTTTGAGGTTCAAATCATAGAAATTGCTTTGGCCGAGGGTCCTGAGCTTCCATCCAATAAAGAATCAGTAGGGCTCCTTGGATTCCAATATTGATCCAGTAGGGGGTCAACCGAAGTCAAAATCTTAAGAATCACCGCTCTTGGCTTCAATTGTGGAGCTATTCTGAAGGTGATCAGAACTGGCAAAATGTGCCAAGACCATTGTTTTCCTGTAACTAGACCTGCAGGTGCATGGAGGGCAGCTTTCAAGGGGATCAAGGGAAGTTTGGGAATATCTGTCAGTAGGGAGTTTCCAACCCCAACCCTAGATAATACTCAGGACTGTGTAAAATCATCCTCAACAATGAAAAATGTAATTCCTCTTAGGAGTCTGACGTTAAATTGTAGGCCCGGGCTTTAGCAAAATATGTGAGCATAAAAATTCAGGTTTTTGTCTAGCATAAACCCAAGAGACTTGATACAGATAACAATGGAGGGTTTACAGGAAACAAGTTGATGGAGTTGAGCCATATTTACACTGGAATTGGTAAATGAGGCAGGGAGCTCAGGAGAAAATCCGTTTTAGTTGTGTTCAGTGTTAGTTGCTGTGTGGACATACAAGATTGGATTTTAGCGAGTCTCTCCATGAGGGCCAATGAGCAGGGAAAACTAAATAAATCATTTACTTCTCTGAATGAGTAAACTCCTGTGAGATTTGCTCCTGTGTGGGTGTATCCCTCATGTGCATGCCTGACACTGGCTACTTCCATTCCGCATAAGCAAAGTAGGCAAGTTTGCAATTTCAACTTGCGTGCAAGTTTTTCACAAGAAATGTAGGTTATGCATGGGGCATCTCATGCATTTTGAGCATACACAAGTAACACAATTTTACGGGTGCAAGTTTATTTGTTACTAGAAAAGAGTTTTCTTTATCAGACCCTTAATTTTAGTTAAGGTGTTTGTAGGAAAGTACCATCTTGCCTGGCATGTTACCCCCATTTTTCACTGTATATATGTTGTTTTAGTTGTATGTGTCACTGGGACCCTGCCAGCCAGGGCCCCAGTGCTCATAAGTGTGCCTGACTGTGTTACCTGTGTTATGACTAACTGTCTCACTGAGGCTCTGCTATCCAGAACCTCAGTGGTTATGCTCTCTCATTTCTTTCCAAATTGTCACTAACAGGCTAGTGACCAATTTTACCAATTTACATTGGCTTACTGGAACACCCTTATAATTCCCTAGTATATGGTACTGAGGTACCCAGGGTATTGGGGTTCCAGGAGATCCCTATGGGCTGCAGCATTTCTTTTGCCATCCATGGGGAGCTCTGACAAATACTACACAGGCCTGCCACTGCAGCCTGAGTGAAATAATGCACACATTATTTCACAGCCATTTTCACTGCACTTAAGTAACTTATAAGTCACCTATATGTCTATCCTTTACCTGGTAAAGGTTAGGTGCAAAGTTACTTAGTGTGTGGGCACCCTGGCACTAGCCAAGGTGCCCCCACATTGTTCAGGGCAAATTCCCCGACTTTGTGAGTGCTGGAGACACCATTACATGCGTGCACTACACATAGGTCACTACCTATGTGTAGCTTCACAATGGTAACTCCGAATATGGCCATGTAACATGTCTATGATCATGGAATTGCCCCCTCTATGCCATCCTGGCATAGTTGGCACAATCCCACGCTCCCAGTGGTCTGTAGCATAGACCCTGGTACTGCCAAACTGCCTTTTCAGGGGTTTCACTGCAACTGCTGCTGCTGCCAACCCCTCAGACAGGTTTCTGCCCTCCTGGGGTCCAGCCAGGCCTTCCTCAGAGAGAGGGTGTTACACCCTCTCCCTTTGGAAAATGGTGTGAAGGCAAGGGAGGAGCAGCCTCCCCCAGCCTCTGGAAATGCTTTCATGGGCACAGATGCTGCCCATTCCTGCATAAGCCAGTCTGCACCGGTTCAGGGACCCCTCAGCCCTGCTTAGGCGCGAAACTGGACAAAGGAAAGGGGAGTGACCACTCCCCTGACCTGCACCTCCCCTGGGAGGTGACCAGAGCTCTTCCAGTGTGCTCCAGACCTCTGCCATCTTGAAAACAGAGGTGGTGCTGGCACACTGGACTGCTCTGAGTGGCCAGTGCCAGCAGGTGACGTCAGAGACTCCTTCTGATAGGCTCCTTCAGGTGTTGCTAGCCTATCCTCTCTCCTAAGTAGCCAAACCCTCTTTTCTGGCTATTTAGGGTCTCTGTCTTTGGGAATTCCTCAGATAACGAATGCAAGAGCTCATCAGAGTTCCTCTGCACCTCCCTCTTCACCTTCTGCCAAGGAATCGACTGCTGACCGCGCTGGAAGCCTGCAAAACTGCAACAAAGTAGCTAAGACGACTACTGCAACTCTGTAACGCTGATCCTGCCGCCTTCTCGACTGTTTTCCTGGTGTGCATGCTGCGGGGGTAGTCTGCCTCCTCTCTGCACCAGAAGCTGCGAAGAAATCTCCCGTGGGTCGACGGAATCGTCCCCCTGCAACCGCAGGCACCAAAAAGCTGCATCACCGGTCCCTTGGGTCTCCTCTCAGCACGACGAGCGAGGTCCCTCGAATCCATCAACTCTGTCCAAGTGACCCTCACAGTCCAGTGACTCTTCAGTCCAAGTTTGGTGGAGGTAAGTCCTTGCCTCCCCACGCCAGATTGCATTGCTGGGAACCGCGACTTTTGCAGCTACTCCGGCCTCTGTGCACTTCCGGCGGAAATCCTTTGTGCACAGCCAAGCCTGGGTCCACGGCACTCTAACCTGCATTGCACGACTTTCTAAGTTGGTCTCCGACGACGTGGGACTCCTTTGTGCAACTTCGGTTGAGCACCGTTTCACTCTTCTTCGTAGTGCCTGTTCTGGCCCTTCTGCGGGTGCTGCCTGCTTTTGAGAGGGCTCCTTGTCTTGCTCGACGCCCCCTCTGTCCCCAGACAAAATTGGCGACATCCTGGTCCATCCTGGGCCACAGCAGCATCCAAGAACGCTAACCGCACGACTTGCAGCTAGCAAGGCTTGTTGGCGTCCTTTCAGCGGGAAAACACTTCTGCACGACTCTCCACGGCGTGGGGGATCCATCCTCCAAAGGGGAAGTCTCTAGCCCTTGTCGTTCCTGCAGAATCCTCAGCTTCTTCTGTCCAGTAGAAGCTTCTTTGCACCCACAGCTGGCATTTCCTGGGCATCTGCCCATCTCCGACTTGCTTGTGACTTTTGGACTTGGTCCCCTTGTTCCACAGGTACCCTCGACTGGAAATCCACCGTTGTTGCATTGCTGGTTTGTGTCTTTCCTGCAGAATTCCCCTATCACGACTTCTATGTCCTTTGGGGAACTTTAGTGCACTTTGCACTCACTTTTCAGGGTCTTGGGGTGGGGTATTTTTCTAACCCTTACTATTTTCTAATAGTCCCAGCGACCCTCTACAAGGTCACATAGGTTTGGGGTCCATTCGTGGTTCGCATTCCACTTTTGGAGTATATGGTTTGTGTTGCCCCTATCCCTATGTGTTTCCATTGCATCCTATTGTAACTATACATTGTTTGCACTGTTTTCTAAGACTATACTGCATATTTTTGGTATTGTGTACATATATCTTGTGTATATTTGCTATCCTCATACTGAGGGTACACTCTGAGATACTTTGGCATATTGTCATAAAAATAAAGTACCTTTATTTTTAGTATATCTGTGTATTGTGTTTTCTTATGATATTGTGCAAGTGACACTAGTGGTACTGTAGTAGCTTCACACGTCTCCTAGTTCAGCCTAAGCTGCTCTGCTAAGCTACCATTATCTATCAGCCTAAGCTGCTAGACACCCTTTACACTAATAAGGGATAACTGGGCCTGGTGCAAGGTGTAAGTACCCCTTGGTACTCACTACAAGCCAGTCCAGCCTCCTACATTGGTTGTGCAGCGGTGGGATAAGTGCTTTGAGACTACTTACTACTCTTGACATTGTACTTTTCATAAGAGAAAAATATACAAAACAAGTTCAGTGTGTGTACACATAGCTAAAAGGTTTTGCATTTCCTCTTTTCACTCTTTTCTAAGTGCTGAAAAGTACATCTAAACTTTCTAAAGTTCTTAAAAAGTTGAAAAAGTTTTTTTCTGTCTTTCCAAAAGTTCTGAAAAACTTTTTCTTCACTTTTTCTTCACTTTTTCTATCACTTAACTCTTTCTAAAAATGTCTGGCACAGGCCAAACTGTTGACCTGTCCAAAATTGCATATGATCACCTTAGCTGGAAAGGAGCAAGGAGTCTCTGCATAGAAAGAGGTTTGAGTGTAGGGAAGAATCCTTCTTTGGAATTGTTGCTTAACATGCTTAGAGAACAAGATAAGGCCAGAAGGGCCCCATCTGTTGAAAAAGTAGCTAATGGTTCCCAATCTGATCCAGGGACTCCCCTAGAGATAGATTCAGGAAGGAAACTTAGTAGCCTGCCCATTACTAGACAGTCTAGCATAGTTAGTACAGATGCTGGGTCACATTATACAGATGGTGTGCTCTCACATTACACTGTTAGCCATGCTGTTAGGGTGAATTCTGTAAGGGATAGGTCTCCTTCTGTCCATTCTCACCACACTTCTGTTTCAAGACATGTCCCTCCCACCCACCCTGATGACAGAGTGTTAGAAAGGGAGCTCAATAGATTGAGAGTGGAGGAATCCAGGCTGAAGCTCAAGAAGCAACAGCTGGATTTAGATAGGCAGTCTCTAGAGATAGAAAGAGAAAGACAGAAATTGGGTTTAGAAACCCATGGTGTCAGCAGCAGTATTCCCCATAGTCATCCTGTAAAAGAGCATGATTCCAGGAATCTGCATAAGATAGTTCCCCCTTATAAGGAGGGGGATGACATTAACAAGTGGTTTGCTGCACTTGAGAGGGCCTGTGTTGTTCAAGATGTCCCTCAAAGGCAGTGGGCTGCTATCCTATGGTTATCATTTAGTGGTAAGGGTAGGGATAGACTCCTTACTGTGAAAGAAAGTGATGCCAACAATTTCACTATTCTTAAGAATGCACTCCTTGATGGTTATGGCTTAACCACTGAACAATACAGGATAAAGTTCAGAGAGACCAAAAAGGAGTCTTCACAAGACTGGGTTGATTTCATTGACCATTCAGTGAAGGCCTTGGAGGGGTGGTTACATGGCAGTAAAGTGACTGACTATGAAAGCCTGTACAACTTAATCCCGAGAGAGCATATTCTTAATAATTGTGTGTCTGATTTGTTGCACCAGTACCTGGTAGACTCTGATCTGACCTCTCCCCAAGAATTGGGAAAGAAGGCAGACAAATGGGTCAGAACAAGGGTGAACAGAAAAGTTCATACAGGGGGTGACAAAGATGGCAAGAAGAAGGATGGTAAGCCTTCAGACAAAGGTGGGGACAAATCTAAAAATGAGTCTTCATCAGGTCCACAAAAACACTCTGGTGGGGGTGGTGGCCTAAATCCTCTTCTAATCAAAATAAGGAAAAGAAACCATGGTGCTATTTATGTAAAATAAAAGGCCATTGGACAACAGATCCCAGTTGTCCAAAGAAAAGCACCAAGCCTCCTACCACTACAACCCCTACTGCTACACCTAGTGTCCCTACTAATAGCAGTGGTGGTGGGAGCAAACCTACTAATAGCCAATCTAAGGGAGTAGCTGGGCTCACCTTTGGTAACTTAGTTGGGGTTGGTCTGATTAGGGAGACCACAGAGGCTGTGTTAGCCTCTGAAGGGGCTATTGATTTAGCCACCTTGGTTGCTTGTCCCCTTAACATGGATAAGTACAGGCAACTACCCCTAATAAATGGTGTTGAGGTCCAGGCCTACAGGGACCAGTGTCACAATGGTGATTGAGAAACTGTTCCACCCTGAACAACACCTATTTGGTCACCAGTACCAAGTAACCGATGCTCACAACAACACACTTAGCCACCCCATGGCTGTTGTAAATCTCAACTGGGGGGGGTTACTGGTCCAAAGAAAGTTGTGATAGCCTCAGATTTGCCTGTAGACTGTCTACTAGGGAATGATTTGGAGACATCAGCTTGGTCAGATGTGGAGTTGGAGGCCCATGCAGCAATGCTGGGCATCCCAGGGCATATTTTTGCTTTAACCAGGGCTCAGGCCAAAAAGCAAAAAGGACAGGGAAGCTTGGATCCTGGAACAATGGACCAAGCGCTCCCTAAAGCTAGGGCTAGTAGAAGTAAAGCACTTCCTACTATCCCTCCCTCTACAGTGGATTCTTCTTCTGAGGAAGAAGAGTTTCCACCCTGTGCAGAACCTACACCAGAGGAGCTGGAAGCAGACACTGCTGAGCTTTTGGGTGAAGGGGGGCCTGCCAGGGAGGGGCTGAGTGTGGCACAGCAGACCTGTCCCACACTAGAGGGTCTAAGGCAGCAAGCTGTCAAACAAGCAAATGGGGATGTCAGTGACTCTCACAGAGTTTACTGGGAGGACAACCTCTTGTACACTGAAGCAAGGGATCCTAAACCTGGAGCTGCCAGGAGATTAGTGATTCCTCAGGAGTACAGAAAGTTCCTCCTAACTCTTGCTCACGACATTCCCCTTGCTGGACATTTGGGGCAAATGAAAACTTGGGACAGGCTTGTTCCCCTGTTTCATTGGCCTAGAATGTCTGAGGACACAAAAGATTTTTGTAAGTCCTGTGAAACCTGTCAAGCCAGTGGCAAGACAGGTGGCACACCAAAGGCACCCCTTATTCTACTGCCTGTGGTTGGGGTTCCCTTTGAAAGGGTAGGGGTTGACATAGTTGGCCCCCTTGACCCTCCTACTGCTTCAGGCAATAGGTTTATCTTGGTGGTAGTGGACCATGCCACAAGATATCCTGAGGCAATTCCTCTAAGGACCACTACAGCTCCTGCAGTGGCAGAGGCCCTCCTGGGAATCTTTTCCAGGGTGGGCTTCCCAAAAGAGGTAGTTTCAGACAGAGGAAGCAATTTCATGTCTGCTTACTTGAAGGCCATGTGGAAAGAGTGTGGGGTGACATACAAGTTCAAAACACCCTATCATCCACAAACAAATGGACTGGTGGAGAGATTTAATAAAACTCTCAAAGGCATGATTATGGGACTCCCAGACAAACTCCGCAGGAGATGGGATATCCTCTTACCATGCCTCCTTTTTGCCTACAGGGAGGTACCCCAGAAAGGAGTGGGCTTCAGCCCCTTTGAACTCCTCTTTGGACACCCTGTTAGGGGTCCACTCACACTTGTCAAGGAGGGTTGGGAACAACCTTTAAAAGCTCCAAAACAAGATATTGTGGATTATGTACTAGGCCTCAGATCAAGGATGGCTGAATACATGAAAAAGGCCAGTAAAAACCTTCAGGCCAGCCAAGAGCTCCAGAAGCAATGGCATGACCAGAAGGCTGTTTTGGGTCAGTACCAACCAGGGCAGAAAGTGTGGGTCTTGGAGCCTGTGGCCCCAAGAGCACTCCAAGATAAATGGAGTGGACCCCACACAATTGTTGAAAAGAAGGGTGAAGTCACCTACTTGGTTGACTTAGGCACTGCCAGGAGTCCCCTTAGGGTGCTCCATGTCAACCGCCTGAAACCCTACTATGACAGGGCTGATCTCACCCTGCTCATGGCAACTGATGAGGGACAGGAAGAAGACAGTGATCCTCTACCTGATCTCTTCTCTTCCACAGAACAAGATGCTCTAGTGGAAGGTGTTGTACTGGCAGATTGTCTTCCTGCTGAGCAGAAAGACCACTGCATAAATCTCCTGGGTCAGTTTTCTGAACTCTTCTCTACTGTGCCAGGTACCACTTCTTGGTGTGAGCACACTATAGATACTGGAGACAGCTTGCCTGTCAAAAGTAAGATCTATAGGCAGCCTGACCATGTCAGAGACTGCATAAAGCAAGAGGTCCAGAAAATGTTAGAACTAGGAGTGGTTGAGCACTCTGAAAGTCCATGGGCCTCTCCTGTGGTACTTGTGCCAAAACCTCATTCCAAAGATGGAAAAAAGGAAATGAGGTTTTGTGTTGATTACAGAGGTCTCAACCAGGTAACCAAACCTGATGCTCACCCTATACCCAGGGCAGATGAGCTCATAGATACACTGGCATCTGCCAAGTATCTAAGCACTTTTGACTTGACTGCAGGGTATTGGCAGATCAAATTATCAGAAGATGCAAAACCTAAAACTGCATTTTCAACCATTGGAGGACATTACCAATTCACAGTAATGCCTTTTGGATTGAAAAATGCACCTGCCACTTTTCAGAGGTTGGTGAATACAGTCCTACAAGGGCTGGAAGCCTTCAGTGCAGCATATCTGGACGATATAGCTGTCTTTAGCTCCAGCTGGGATGATCACCTGGTCCACCTATGGAAAGTTTTGGAGGCCCTGCAGAAGGCAGGCCTCACTATCAAGGCTTCAAAGTGCCAGATAGGGCAGGGGAAGGTGGTTTATCTGGGAGACCTGGTTGGTGGAGAACAGATTGCACCACTGCAGGGGAAAATCCAAACAATTATTGATTGGGTTCCCTTACTACTCAGACTCAGGTGAGAGCCTTTTTAGGCCTCACTGGGTACTATAGGAGGTTCATAAAGAACTATGGCTCCATTGCAGCCCTTTCTTAATGACCTCACTTCAAAGAAAATGCCTAAGAAGGTATTATGGACAGCAAACTGTCAGAAAACTTTTGAGGAGCTGAAGCAGGCCCTGTGCTCTGCACCTGTCCTAAAAAGCCCTTGTTACTCTAAAAAATTCTATGTCCAAACTGATGCATCTAAATTAGGAGTAGGGGCAGTCCTATCACAACTTAATTCTGAGGGCCAGGATCAACCTGTTGCTTTTATTAGTAGGAGGTTGACCCCTAGAGAAAAGCGTTGGTCTGCCATTGAGAGGGAGGCCTTTGCTGTGGTCTGGACACGGAAGAAGTTGAGGCCATACCTGTTTGGCACTCACTTCATTGTTCAAACAGACCACAAACCTCTACTTTGGCTAAAACAAATGAAAGGTGAAAACCCTAAATTGTTGAGGTGGTCCATATCTCTACAGGGAATGGACTATACAGTGAAACATAGACCTGGGAGTACCCACTCCAATGCAGATGGACTCTCCAGATATTTCCACTTAGACAATGAAGACTCATCAGGTCATGGCTAGTCTTATTGTCCTTCGTTTGGGGGGGTTGTGTAGGAAAGTACCATCTTGCCTGGCATGTTACCCCCATTTTTCACTGTATATATGTTGTTTTAGTTGTATGTGTCACTGGGACCCTGCCAGCCAGGGCCCCAGTGCTCATAAGTGTGCCTGACTGTGTTACCTGTGTTATGACTAACTGTCTCACTGAGGCTCTGCTATCCAGAACCTCAGTGGTTATGCTCTCTCATTTCTTTCCAAATTGTCACTAACAGGCTAGTGACCAATTTTACCAATTTACATTGGCTTACTGGAACACCCTTATAATTCCCTAGTATATGGTACTGAGGTACCCAGGGTATTGGGGTTCCAGGAGATCCCTATGGGCTGCAGCATTTCTTTTGCCACCCATAGGGAGCTCTGACAAATACCTCACAGGCCTGCCACTGCAGCCTGAGTGAAATAATGCACACATTATTTCACAGCCATTTTCACTGCACTTAAGTAACTTATAAGTCACCTATATGTCTATCCTTTACCTGGTAAAGGTTAGGTGCAAAGTTACTAAGTGTGTGGGCACCCTGGCACTAGCCAAGGTGCCCCCACATTGTTCAGGGCAAATTCCCCGACTTTGTGAGTGCTGGAGACACCATTACATGCGTGCACTACACATAGGTCACTACCTATGTGTAGCTTCACAATGGTAACTCCGAATATGGCCATGTAACATGTCTATGATCATGGAATTGCCCCCTCTATGCCATCCTGGCATAGTTGGCACAATCCCATGCTCCCAGTGGTCTGTAGCACAGACCCTGGTACTGCCAAAATGCCTTTTCAGGGGTTTCACTGCAGCTGCTGCTGCTGCCAACCCCTCAGACAGGTTTCTGCCCTCCTGGGGTCCAGCCAGGCCTGGCCCAGGATGACAGAACAAAGGACTTCCTCAGAGAGAGGGTGTTACACCCTCTCCCTTTGGAAAATGGTGTGAAGGCAGGGGAGGAGCAGCCTCCCCCAGCCTCTGGAAATGCTTTCATGGGCAGAGATGCTGCCCATTTCTGCATAAGCCAGTCTGCACCGGTTCAGGGACCCCCTCAGCCCTGTTAGGCGTGAAACTGGACAAAGGAAAGGGGAGTGACCACTCCCCTGACCTGCACCTCCCCTGGGAGGTGCCCAGAGCTCCTCCAGTGTGCTCCAGACCTCTGCCATCTTGAAAACAGAGGTGCTGCTGGCACACTGGACTGCTCTGAGTGGCCAGTGCCAGTAGGTGACGTCAGAGACTCCTTCTGATAGGCTCCTTCAGGTGTTGCTAGCCTATCCTCTCTCCTAAGTAGCCAAACCCTCTTTTCTGGCTATTTAGGGTCTCTGTATTTGGGAATTCCTCAGATAACGAATGCAAGAGCTCATCAGAGTTCCTCTGCATCTCCCTCTTCACCTTCTGCCAAGGAATTGACTGCTGACCGCGCTGGAAGCCTGCAAAACTGCAACAAAGTAGCTAAGACGACTACTGCAACTCTGTAACGCTGATCCTGCCGCCTTCTCGACTGTTTTCCTGGTGGTGCATGCTGTGGGGGTAGTCTGCCTCCTCTCTGCACCAGAAGCTGCGAAGAAATCTCCCGTGGGTCGACGGAATCGTCCCCCTGCAACCGCAGGCACCAAAAAGCTGCATCACCGGTCCCTTGGGTCTCCTCTCAGCACGACGAGTGAGGTCCCTCGAATCCAGCAACTCTGTCCAAGTGACCCTCACAGTCCAGTGACTCTTCAGTCCAAGTTTGGTAGAGGTAAGTCCTTGCCTCCCCACGCCAGACTGCATTGCTGGGAACCGCGACTTTTGCAACTACTCCGGCCTCTGTGCACTTCCGGCGGAAATCCTTTGTGCACAGCCAAGCCTGGGTCCACGGCACTCTAACCTGCATTGCACAACTTTCTAAGTTGGTCTCCGGCGACGTGGGACTCCTTTGTGCAACTTCAGGTGAGCACCGTTTCACTCTTCTTCGTAGTGCCAGTTCTGGCACTTCTGCGGGTGCTGCCTGCTTCTGAGAGGGCTCCTTGTCTTGCTCGACGCCCCCTCTGTCCCCAGACGAAATTGGCGACATCCTGGTCCATCCTGGGCCACAGCAGCATCCAAAAACGCTAACCGCACTACTTGCAGCTAGCAAGGCTTGTTGGCGTCCTTTCGGCGGCAAAAACACTTCTGCACGACTCTCCACGGCGTGGGGGATCCATCCTCCAAAGGGGAAGTCTCTAGCCCTTGTCGTTCCTGCAGAATCCTCAGCTTCTTCTGTCCATTAAAAGCTTCTTTGCACCCACAGCTGGCATTTCCTGGGCATCTGCCCATCTCCGACTTGCTTGTGACTTTTGGACTTGGTCCCCTTGTTCCACAGGTACCCTCGACTGGAAATCCACTGTTGTTGCATTGCTGGTTTGTGTCTTTCCTGCAGAATTCCCCTATCACGACTTCTATGTCCTTTGGGGAACTTTAGTGCACTTTGCACTCACTTTTCAGGGTCTTGGGGTGGGGTATTTTTCTAACCCTTACTATTTTCTAATAGTCCCAGCGACCCTCTACAAGGTCACATAGGTTTGGGGTCCATTCGTGGTTCGCATTCCACTTTTGGAGTATATGGTTTGTGTTGCCCCTATCCCTATGTGTTTCCATTGCATCCTATTGTAACTATACATTGTTTGCACTGTTTTCTAAGACTATACTGCATATTTTTGGTATTGTGTACATATATCTTGTGTATATTTGCTATCCTCATACTGAGGGTACACTCTGAGATACTTTGGCATATTGTCATAAAAATAAAGTACCTTTATTTTTAGTATATCTGTGTATTGTGTTTTCTTATGATATTGTGCAAGTGACACTAGTGGTACTGTAGTAGCTTCACACGTCTCCTAGTTCAGCCTAAGCTGCTCTGCTAAGCTACCATTATCTATCAGCCTAAGCTGCTAGACACCCTATACACTAATAAGGGATAACTGGGCCTGGAGCAAGGTGTAAGTACCCCTTGGTACTCACTACAAGCCAGTCCAGCCTCCTACAGTGTTGGTATGACTTAACAGAATACCCTACCTGTGCTCCCACAACTGAGTGCATAAAAGAGATCCAATCTTCATCCACCCAATGACACCAATATACCTGCACACACAAACACATACATATACTTATGCACACACACACACCACACACTCAGTTCATGCTTGTAATACAAATAAATAAAGTACGCAAAGCATGCTTACCTGCACGTGCAGATCTCCTCCTCTGAGAACACATTTTTCCGGAATGTAGGAAGAGTACAGTTCCAGCAGAAAGTGAGTGAGCAATTGGCACACCACATCATGTGACAGCCTCCATTCTTCTGAAATGTAACAGATCAATATGCACCATTAAGGTTATCACAGTGTCACATGCTGAGCCACAGTATTTTCTTGAATGTAAAGATGAGGGAAAGAAAACTGAAACTATGATGCAAAACTGTACATAAACTATAACACTGAAGTGAACTGTAGTTTTTTCAAACACAAACGGCATAAGAATGAAAAGCTTGTACATACTGTTGTTGAAAAAGCTCCTTATAATGTTACAAAGTCCTACACATCTGTCAGAATAGTTTTCTCTAACTATATAATGATATGCCCATAGGAAGGAATTGTGGAAACAAGAGATCAGCATCTTGCAGGATGCCAAGGGGTTCAAAGAACATGGGAAAGAGAGAAAGTAAGGTCAAAGTTCAACAAAGAAAAAAACACTGCCAATGGATTTAACAAAGTCACAGATAACTTTAATTTAGGGAACATAGCAGGCATGAGTGACAGAAGCAATAAGCTAGCTTCAAGAGCCAGGGGAGTTTTAGGAAGATATGTAGATGCCTCATGGTCAATAAATGCACACGAACAGTAAGCGGTTAGCAAATTTCAACAAATAGTAACTTTGTTAAGACAAATATCTGGTGAACGTTCAGCATTTACCAATACAGGCAGAACTGTGAATGAGGGACTCATGGGCATAGACACTCTGCACCACATGTGGTCTGTCCAAGAGCAGATGCAGAGGACATTCTTGAGAATCCCCTTTTCTTCTAGCAAACAGAACTCATCTAATGCAATGGGGCAAAAGTAGGGATTGCTCTGGACCACAAAATAATTGGAACATCCCTAAATGGCTTTCTTACTGACGATTCAAGAAATGTGGAAGAACTTGCTGCCCATACTACAAATACCCAAATGGCAGTAGAAAACTGCCCCTGTGTTGGTTGAGGCTTTGAGTTCATTGATAATGATGTACCAGTATGACTGAAGACTGTCTTTCAGCCCACTTACCATGACACACATGTGACTGAAGACTCTGGGCCTGATTAAGAACTCAGTTCTGCATCACAACAGTGACAGATATCCCGTCCACCGAAATCTAAATCCCATAGGACATAATGCGATTTCCATTTCAGCAGATGGGATATCCGTCACCGTTGTGAAGAAGTAACCCTTCCACCGAGTTATAAATCAGGCCCTCTGTGTTTCAGCTCACCAAGTGGTGCAGGTCTCTATTTCACACATGCTCTCTAAAAAAGGGATCTTTGGATGTTTGCTTGGTCCATTGGCTCTGAGAAGGTCAGCCGCCTTCATAATGACATCTGCACAATCTCCGAAGCCAGTAGACAGGATAAACATATATACCATGTATTATCAGTCTAGGAAGATAAATGTTAAACAGACACCTTTGTGAGCTGCAGGTTCAGAAGCAAAGGGTTCTATTGCAGATTAGGACACATATCACAGCAGCTTTTCTAAGCGTGGCCTCGGAGTACAGTTAGGGCAAGGAGAATGCTGAATTTGTAACAATGTTAAGAGGTAAGCTATTTGGTGCTATGCAGCTGCAGTAATTGATTTGTAATTGCACCAGGGGGATTTTACTCATATTATGCATGTTAGAAAATAAACTATAATCTCATGAAGGAGCGCTGAAAATGAAGCACAGGCATTTCAGTATGCATGGGCCAGACCGACATTCTTACGCCTATATGTGGGGGTATGTTTGTAGAAGAAAGGGATTGCAGCGTGTAATCTATGTGATGGTGTCTTAGGGAACTGCCAGAGCTCTTCGGAATGGACCTCATCTGACCACTACTTAGATGTTTTTGGATGCCTTAGGATTGTAACATTACACTTTTAGGTGGCTAACTCAAACCTGCTACTATGATGACAGTAGTTGTTTCTAATCAGCCTAAGATACCAAGGCCCAGATTTATCACAGACTTGCATTGTCCTTAACATTCTCCACCTCCTTTCAATCCAGCTTTTGCACATTGTATTGAAATGTATTGTGCTTGTATTTATGTAGCGCTTTCCATATCCGTTTCAACTCCTATAGCACTTTTCCAATAGCTGAGGAAGCTATGTAGGCTAATTATTAACAAGGCCAATGAGCCCTTCAATTTTCATGAGGTTCCTGGGAGCACTTCAGGTGTATAGTTCAAAAGTGGGAAAATGTTGGGTACAATGCATGAAGTATGGAAGGAGGGTAGAATTGGTGGAACGCACAACCTTGGATGTTGCAGAGAGTCAGAGCATAAACACAGCCATCCATGTGGGTACCCAGCATCTTTGTGTATAGACTGCAGTAAGAAGAGGTAGCTGGTAATGACATCTGTACTGTCCAAAAGTTAACGTTCTGATTGTATTTAATCACAGGAATGTGGCTAATGTTTGGGGAAGCATGCTTGGTTTCATTGCTTTTATCAATCATAGGTGATTGCAGACTGCCCTTATTTTCTCCAGCAAGCGTTTCACAGTTTGCAGGTTGAAGGGCCTATCACCCATATAGAGTCTGAATAGATTGACGATTAGCAATGATGTAAGTGGGCAAGAACGTCGACTGCACAAGGGTTACTGGTTCCCGAAGTAGGTCTGATGTCTTTGCAGACAATGCAGCACATGCTTCTTTTACATAGTGCGAGGATGTTTGTCATCAAATTGTCACTGGTTTCTGATGTATGCTGAACATCTTTTGCATTGTAACAAGAGATTCTTCAGTGCATGTAGAGATATAGTTGGAATGCAGGTGATAATGTGTAGAAGAGAAACACTGTAGGGTTTTGCAAACCAGGGGGCATTACATTGGTCATGCCAAGCTGCATCTAAAATAGTCATAGTGATATAATGAGTACTTTGAAGAAGCATGTGATCATGACAATGGAAATGCTCTTCCAAAACAGTACGAAATGGAAAGTAAAAAAGTATGATTTACTCCTGTATTTTCACAAGTAAACCAGGCATATTTGCCTAAAATCTCTTTGCGAATCACAAGAGATTTTCTTCCATGAGGGACCTTGTTTTATTTATGGAAATCCATGAGTAAATCACAAAGACTACACATAAGTGTAGACTAAGACACTGCTACTCAGAGAAAATGCTTTGTGAATCAGGTCCAGTGCATTTGTTGGCAGTTAAGAAACGGAAAGTCTGTCTAGTGTGTCCACCCTAAACCTTCATGCAGAAATGTTGATATCTGGACAACTTTTTATCCTGTCCCATAAGTGCTTTGAAGTGGATGCCAGCTGTGCACATGTGTTTCGATAGCTGATCATGTATTCATAAAAACAAGCTTAGTGACGTTCCACAAACAAAACCTCAATTCCTCCAATTTTCTCCCCTAACTCCTTTTCCCTCAACAATCCCCACGCTACAAGTATATTTTGAGCTCAGGTGGAAATCTTAATTTACAGTATGAGAGATTATGGGCAGTAATAAAACATGGAGTGCGCTTGATGAAGCACATCTCTGAAATATGATCTTAGACAAACAGGGGCTGACATACACACTTCACTAGGGGTAATAAGCCCTATACAAAGGCAATTTAAACACGTCCACCTTGAAAACAAAAACGTTCATTGATTCAGTCATTTATTTATGGGATGATTACAAGAAAAGCTAAGATATTAACTCACCTCAATGTTGACTTTACACTGAGGGCACTTTTTGCAGTTCTCTTCAATACATTGGTTACTAATCGCTTCTTCCCATTTCTTGAATTTACTTTGTTTGTGACTAAAGGGTGTATGTGGTAGAAAAACGGTATTTGATTCATCATCTGCATCCTCTTTTTCTGTAAATAAATGTATGAATGAATGAACCTACATTAAGGAATCATTTTAATAACAAACATCTCAGGGAGGTTGTTAAACATGGAACCCCAAGCATTTAACATCAAAGACACTGCAAATGTAGGTGTGATTCGCCAGTATTTTTTGAGTAGTTGTCTCTTAATACAGACTTAGGAATGTTTTACTCAGGTGTTTTCATGCGTAAGACACGGGTACTGATAAATCCTTTGTGAATACTGGTTACTTTTATGTGATTGCACTACAATGAATAAAATGTTTATGGTGGTTATTGCGACAGAAATTCAGAGGGATTTAGGAGTATTTTGTTATACCGTACATTTAAGGTTTATGCTAAGCCTGCACATTCAAATCCTGATCAGTGCGCTACTGGATTATCTGTCGACCACTTTAAAGAGAGTGAAACAGCTCCACTGTTCTACAGTCTTTAATTAATTGGTTAATTAATTCAGCATACCCTCTGTACAGAGAGGGCACATGAAGACAATGAGTATCCACGGAAGTAAAGAAAAATGTCAAGCTACGTTGTGATGTGGTGACCATCTTGAAAGTACAAAGATAACACTTTCAAGATGGCCAGTCGCTAGTATTGGCTTTGCCAGTGCTGGTACAACTGTGAAAGCACCAGCAAAGCCAATAGTGGCAACCAAATAGCATTGGCAAAGCGATTTTGTTTGGCTTTGTCAATGATTGTTTTTTGGAGGCTTCATTTTTCTGCAAAGCTTTTAAAAAAATCTGATAATATGTGGGTGGATGGAGCTAGATTAGTCCTGCTAAGAAAGTCAACTGCAGGCAGTTTAAAAAATGAAATGTTTGTCGTTTGTCCACTAGTGAAGTGGAATAAGCCGAATATAGGCCTTGGTGGAAAAAGCAACTTTATCTGTAGAGTGCCTTTTCTCCTACCCCTTCCACTCCTGTCCCCATTGTTATATCCATGGTGAAGTGACTGGAGGGCAGGCTTTTGGGGGAGGAATGTCCTCTGCATGATAAATGGGCATGTAAACCTGCCTTGAGTTCCCGACTGCTTGTGAAACTGGAATCCTGATTTTTTTGGCCCTAGGGATCACAATAATTTAGATGAAGAGACCTAGGCCTGTCATCGGTAATGCGAGGTCCAGAACTTGTTCTGTGACCTTGAGGGGCGCACTGAGCTTGCGCTCAAAGAGGACATTTGACTTATGTCCCTGCCCTGGGTGCATCACATAAAGCAGTGGTGACAACTAACGGATTTTGTGAATCTTTAATGAGATCAGACCTTTTTCTCTGTGTCAGAGAGAGTGAAGTCTACTGACTTCTCTTGTGTACATTTCTGTTATGTGAAGACCAGAACCTTGCGCTGATATTCTGGTATGTGTAGAGTGCATTTATGAGCAGTGATTGAGCACCATATGTCAGGTAGTAGGAGTATCTGTATGCCATAAAGCCTGAGCAGTAGAACAAGTTGGATCATTTTAGGTGCCCTGGTTTAGCATAGCACAAAATGCAGGATGAGAACTACTTCCTCAGAAATTGAAAGTGTAATATCTGCATTCTGTGGCTGGAGGAAGACGATCCAGACACTGAAGTAAGGTAAGAAGAGGCAGAGCTCCCCTTAGAAATTCAAGGTGAAGGGCTGCTGATTAGTTCTTTCTGGGTACTGCCATTTGGTAGATTGAACTGGTAAGGGGTGGGGCTGCAGTTTCTGTTGCTCAAGGTGAGGACGTTAGGGTAGGGCCTGCCCTTTAGTTTGTCTCTCATTACTGACTGAGCTGATCAGAGAGGAGAAAAGAGTGCAAGACCCTGCAGGACAAATGACAGTGAAGGGGCCGTTTCCCCAGAGGGAGCACAATTCAGATATTGTTGACAGGCTTTGGGAGCGAAGCCGGAGTCACCCTGTGCCATAAGTGTTCTTCCAGTCTCTCATCATGGTCCCTGTAGTCGGCCACATCTAGAAAACAATCCAAGAAGCCATTGCATCCTGTAAGGCAAACCCGCAACATCCACCTGCTGCTGTTGCGGCCATAACAAAGTCTGATTCCATCCCGAAATCTGCAACAGCCCAAAGAAGCAATTAAGTGAGAATCCGGCCCAGAAGCCACAAATGACTGAAACAAGCACCATTCAAATCTTGGCCTGGAGACAGCATCTGCGACAACAGTTTCCGCTGAACAGGCCCGCCAACTGCTATGGCTCAAGTTCCAAGTGAAACCATTGTTGTGGTTTAGTGTCAACGGAGACGTTGCTGAAAGTGTTAGCCAGAGGAGCGCCCTCCAGCAAAGGAAAACCGTAACAGTAATAGCAGTTAACAGAGTCGGGCACCAAAGAATGCACTAAATAAATACAGCTTGAGTTCCGCAATGGGAGCAGTGATGTTTGCCTATAGCAGTCCTTTTAATCTCAATATGCAACAAGTGACTTGAACTGTGAACTACCCCAAGCGAGGAAAGACCTACTGAACTTCATCTGTGCCTATGACTACATTACAGTAGAACATCTATTGACACAATAACCACTACTAGAATGAGGAGAGGGAAAGTCATTTAACTAGGTATCATAGTTGAATGTATAATCCAGAAACCGAGCCTCACTGCTCTGTGTAGCATTATGTTTTCTGTGCTAAAGTACTTTGCTTTTACTAAGATAAGCACTGAGCTGGACAACAACTTTATTGTGTTTGTTGTTTGTTGAGTTCTGAGCTTTTGCCCCACACCACTTTCCTCAGGAGCCTTTGCCCAATCCCCCCCACTACCCGGTTAAGTGCAAGAAGGGTTTACTTGGTCCAGTTTGGAAAGCTGTATTGGGATTGACCCGTGGACACCAGTGGCAAACAAAAACCTCTGCAGTTAAAGCCCAGTAGCCCCTGCCTGCCCTGTGGCCTGCCGAATGGGGTCTGGCGCAGACTGTACTCTACTCCACCACCCAGAGCAGTCAGCACTGTCTGGCTCCTTCTGCATATACATAAGGGCAGCATAGAGCCCATATAGATGCTGAAAGCAAAGTACCCTTGCTTATGCAGTATGCTTTGCATTTTGAGTGAAATCCTATTTTTCTACTACATTTGTAAGCATCAGCCTGACCTTTTCACAAGCACAGTTGTTATATAATGCCATAAATGTTTAACCAGGGAGCTAAACACAATTTTGTATGATATAGCTGTTTAGAGTGATTAGTTCACTACAGAATCTCCACCCTTCCTCTTCCTCTCACCCACACTCTTACTCGGGCTATATTGGTGAATCAAAGGGCACGGTCCGAAGGCATGTCACCATCCAACATTGAAATTAGCCAATATGCATCTGCTGTCACTAAGTAACACCTTGCACCAGAGCCAAACGTCAACAATTAGCACATTACATCTGTTAGAAATGGGGTTTCTGGTTGGGAAGGGTGTGCACCTGAGCCAGACAGAACCCAAGATAACCCCTGTTCACCCTCTTGGTAATTTACCAAGAGCAGTCAGGCTTATCCCAGAGGCAATGTGTAAAGCACTTTCACAACACACACACCACATGTGACGCACTATCCCCACCACAAAAGAAACACAACACCAAGGTATATAAAAATAGACTGTATTGTACACAACATCATTAGACCAAACGAACGAGTTACTTACCTTCGGTAACGACTTTTCTGGTGGATACATTAGCTACCTGTGGATTCCTCACCTGATGAATACTCCCATGGCGCCAGCATTTGACGGAAATCTTCTTACTAGTCTCTGCACGTCGACGAGGACGTCACTCTAGCCCACGCGACGCCGTCTGACGTCATACAGGCAATAAGAAGTCCTCGCCGACGTGCCGATGACAGTACCAACATTTTTTACGTGCATGAGAATAATAATAATAACCCAATGCAATGAAAGAGCAAAGCAACATCTCTTAATATTGTAAATCACACAACATTGCAATAAAATAGCTGTAGATTTAATATAACCTTTTTTTTTTTTTTTTTTTTTAAACAAATAAATATATTTATACATACGAATCATGTATATACCCAATATATATATAGATTTATATATAAATATACACATATATACAAATATCATACATGCAAAATGTATTGCAACTTTGAATACCAAAAGGAGCACACTCAAGGATTGCTTGGAGAGACCAAAAAGGCAACGGGGAGGCGGGTGGGACCGTGAGGAATCCACAGGTAGCTAATGTATCCACCAGAAAAGTCGTTACCGAAGGTAAGTAACTCGTTCTTCTGATGGATACAACTACCTGTGGATTCCTCACCTGATGAATAGAGTCCCAAAGCAGTACCACGCCCGGCGGTGGGTGCCTAAATGGTCAAACCAAGAAATCCTGCAGCACTGACCGTGCAAAATGACCGTCCCTTCTGACCTCAGAGTCCAAACAGTAATGTTTCACAAAAGTGTGAAGGGACGACCAAGTTGCGGCCTTGCAGATGTCAACCACAGGAACACCCCTGGCCAAGGCCGAAGAGGCCGACTTAGCTCTGGTGGAGTGAGCTCTAATGCCCTCAGGCGGATCCTTCTTTGCCAAAGAGTAACAGATTTTAATGCAAAGAACAACCCACCTGGAGAGTGTTCTCTTGTGGACTGCCTTTCCTCTCCTCTTGCCCACGTATCCGACAAACAGCTGATCCTCCAGCCTGATATCCTTCATTCTGTCGATATAGAAGCTCAACGCCCTTTTTGGGTCCAGGCGATGTAGTCTTTCTTCCTCCTTTGAAGGATGAGGCGGAGGATAAAACGTGGACAAAGTGATTGTCTGAGCCAAATGGAAGGGTGAAACAACCTTCGGAAGGAAAGCAGCCTTGGTCCTCAACACCACCTTATCCCCATAAAACGTTATATAAGGGGGTTTAACCGATAAGGCCTGCAACTCACTCACTCTCCTTGCAGATGTTATAGCTACCAGGAATACTGTTTTAATAACCAAATACCTTAAGGGGCAAGAATGCATAGGCTCAAAAGGGGACCCCATAAGGAAAGTCAGGACCAAGGACAAATCCCATTGAGGCATAACGAATGGTTTTGGAGGATATTGATTCAGAAGACCTTTCAAGAATCTGAGAACAATAGGGGATTTAAATAACGATGGTTGGTCTGGAAGACAAATGAAGGCTGACAAGGCCGACAAATAACCCTTAATGGTAGCTACTGCACAACCTTTCTGCGCTAGAGACAGTGCAAAAGACAAAACATGTGACAGATGAGCATGTAAGGGATCAATCTGTCTCTCTCCACACCACATAACAAATTTAGACCACCTATTAGCGTAGATAGATTTAGTGGAGTGTCGCCTGGCCGCTAAGATAACATCCACTACATCAGGCGGGAGAGAGAAGGAACTCAGGTTGCCCCGTTCAATCTCCAAGCATGTAGGTGCAGACTCTGGAGGTTGGGGTGTAAAACCTGCCCCTGCGACTGCGAGAGGAGGTCTGCCCTGAGAGGGAGACGGAGCGGAGGGCACAGTGAGAGTTGGAAAAGGTCGGAGTACCATACCCTCCTTGGCCAATCCGGAGCTATTAAGATGACTTGGGCCCGGTCTTGGCGAATTTTCCTCAACACTCGAGGAATCAAGGGTATGGGGGGAAACGCGTAAAGCAACTGGTCGCACCAGGTTATCTGAAACGCGTCCCCCAACGCTCCCTGCATCGGATACTGGAGGCTGCAGAATAACGGGCAATGCGCGTTCTCCCGAGTGGCAAACAGATCTATCCGAGGAAACCCCCACATCTGGAAGATTAAACAGACTTGATCTGGATGGAGACGCCACTCGTGGTCTGCCGAGAATTGGCGACTGAGACTGTCCGCACGTACATTCAAGACCCCGGCCAGATGATTTGCCACCAAGCAAATCTGATGGTCCTTTGCCCAGGACCATAGCCGAAGAGCTTCTCTGCAGAGAAGGTACGACCCTACTCCTCCCTGTTTGTTTATGTACCACATCGTGGTAGTATTGTCCGTCAGGACCTGTACCGACTGACCACGAAGGGATGGGAGGAAGGCCTTGAGAGCCAAACGTACAGCCCGTAACTCCAACAGATTGATATGAAACACCTGTTCCTCTGGAGACCAAAGCCCTTTGATCTCCAGATCCCCCAGATGAGCTCCCCATCCTAGGGTGGAGGCATCCGTTATTACCGTGGCCACTGGTGGCGACTGCGCGAACGGCTTCCCCTGTGAAAGATTGTTGCCCGCAATCCACCACTTCAATTCCACAGCAGCATCTCTGGAGATCTTGACAGTACCTTCTAAATCTCCCTTGTGTTGAGACCACTGCCTTCGGAGGCACCACTGAAGAGCCCTCATGTGCCAGCGAGCATGCGTGACCAACAGAATGCAGGAGGCGAACAGACCGAGCAGACGAAGGACCTTGAGGACTGGAACTACCGCTCCATTTCGAAACATTGGAACCAATTCCTGAATATCTTGAATCCGCTGAGGCGGAGGAAAGGCTCGACTCAATGTTGTATCCAGTACTGCCCCTATGAACAGGAGGCGCTGAGAGGGCTCCAGGTGAGATTTGGGCACGTTCACCGAAAAGCCCAGGTCGAACAACAACTGGGTTGTTGACTGCAGATGATGCGACACAAGCTCCGGGGACTTGGCTTTGATCAACCAGTCGTCCAAGTAAGGGAATACTGCTATCCCCTTCCTTCTGAGCTCCGCCGCAACCACTGACATCACCTTTGTGAAGACTCGAGGTGCTGAAGTAAGACCAAACGGGAGGACCGCAAACTGATAGTGCTGCGACCCTACCACAAACCGGAGATACTTCCTGTGCGACTTGAGTATCGGGATATGAAAGTAAGCATCCTGCAAGTCGACAGACACCATCCAATCTTCCTTGTTCAACGCCAAAAGCACCTGTGCTAGGGTCAGCATCTTGAACTTTTCCTGTTTGAGGAACCAATTCAAGATCCTCAGATCCAGGATTGGTCTCAACTGACCATCCTTTTTGGGAATCAGGAAGTATCTTGAGTAACAACCTCGACCCTTTTCCTGCTCTGGGACCAACTCTACCGCGCCCTTTGAAAGGAGGACTTGAACCTCCTGTTCTAGCAACAGGAGGTGTTCTTCTGAACAATAAGATGGGCGGGGCGGGATGAGGGGCGGGAACTCCCGAAAGGGAAGGGCGTAGCCTTTTCCCACAATGCCGAGAACCCAAGTGTCCGTTGTGATAGACTTCCACTTGTGGAGAAAACGCTGTAATCTTCCCCCTACAGGAGAGGAGTGAGTGGGAAACGGTGGAAGCCTAAGGCTGCTTCCCCTGCTGCACCCCTCCAGAGGACGAGGAAGAGGCAGAGTGCTGTTGAGAGGCTCCTCTGGTACGGACCCCACCCCTCCCCCTCCCTCTAAATGACCTATAGGGGAGGGAAGAGGCGGGTTGCTGGAACCTCCCCCGAAAGGAAGAGGAATAAGAGCCACGCCCAAATCCCCGAAACCTCCTGAAAATTCTAGAAGAGGCAGAGGAAGAAGGAGCTTGCAGTCCTAACGATTTGGCTGTGGCTCTGCTCTCCTTAAATCGTTCCAAGGCTGAATCTGCCTTGGCTCCAAACAGTCTGTCCCCATCAAACGGGAGGTCCAGTAGGGTCGACTGCACATCCGCAGAGAACCCTGAGTTTCGGAGCCAGGCCTGTCTTCTTGCCACCACAGTCGTGCCCATCGCCCTGGCCACCGAGTCGGTCGTGTCCAGCCCAGACTGGATAATCTGGGTCGCGGCAGCCTGGGCGTCCGAGACCACATCCAAAAGACCCTGGGGAAGCTCCGTGAATGAAGACGAAATATCATCCATCAGCGCATGGATGTACCTCCCCAGAATGCACGTGGCGTTGGTGGCCTTCAACGCCAAACTGCATGACGAAAATATTTTCTTGGACTGCGCATCCAGTTTTTTGGAGTCTCTGTCTCCAGGCACCGTCGGGAAGGAACCAGGCGCTGACTTTGAGGAACAGGAGGCTTGCACCACCAAGCTCTCCGGCGTAGGGTGTCTAGAGAGAAAGCCAGGGTCAGATGGTGCAGCTCGATACCTCCTGGCCACAGCCCTATGAACGGCCGAGGAAGACACCGGCTTCTTCCACACCACCAACACCGGATCCAGCAAAGCCTCATTAAATGGCAAGAGAGGCTCAGCTGCAGCAGAGGCCGGATGCAATACCTCTGTCAGCAAATTCTGCTTTGCCTCTGCCACCGGCAAAGGCAGGTCCAAAAAGCTCGCTGCCTTCCTCACCACAGCATGAAAGGAAGCAGCCTCCTCCGTATATTCCCCTGGAGATGAAAGGTCCCACTCAGGGGAAGTGTCCAGCCCACTGGCTGTATCCAGACCATGCAGTCCGTCTCCAGAGTCCTCAATCTCTCCCTCCTCTAGGACTCGCTGGTACTCTTGCTCTTCTAAAAGACGGAGAGCACGCCTCCTCGAATGAAGTCTCTCCTCGATACGCGGAGTCGACATGGCCTCCGCCGACGTCGAAGAACGGCGCCGATCTCCAGAAGCATCTGACGCCGCGTCCGGCGCCACAGGCAGCTTCGGCGCCGAGGCAGGAGCCGGAGGACGAGGTCTTGGAGCCGATGGACCAACCGGAGTCACAGGGCAAAATCCTGACTTCGACGGAGGGGCAACCTCCGGGGCCGAAACATCCGAAGCCACCGGAGCGGCCACCGACGCCGGCACCGGCGCCGAGCCCACATTCCCAAAAGGGAGAAAGGGCATAAAGGGTGCCGGCCGAAGAGGCGCAGGATCACCCAACGAAAAGGCCAAGGGCCCCGAAGGACCAGCCGGAGCAGCTCCTGGAGCCATCTGCTGAAAGATGGTATACATCGCATTAAGAAACGCGGTACTATCGGCTCCAGGAGTGGGAAAAGCCGGATACTGGGGTGCCTGGATCGAGGGCGACCCCGACGCCGGCCTCGACGTCTGCGACGCCGGAGAAAACACAAGAGGCTGCACCACCTCAATCACTGACGCCTGACCAGGTGAAGTCGGTGACGCCGGAGAGGGCAACGGCGTCGATGGATGCGGCGTGACCGTGGGGCTGACCTCCCAAGTCCTCCGACGCCGAGCCGAAGGTGACCTCGAACGAGACTCCTTGCTGGAGTGACGTCGTGAGTCTCTACGGCGCCGGGAGTCTCGATGACGCCGGTGAGACCTTGGCGAAGAAGACTTCTTATGATGTTTCTCCTTCTTCTTTGACTTTGCCATGAATAACTTGGCCTCGCGCTCTTTGAGGGCCTTCGGATTCATGTGTTGACATGAATCGCAAGTCGAGACGTCGTGGTCGGAGCTCAAACACCATAGACAGTCGGAGTGAGGATCTGTAACTGACATCTTGCCCCCACACTCTCGACAGGGCTTGAAACCCGACTTCCTCTGAGACATTGTTACCGCAGAGAAGACTACGCAGCAGACAATACACTGTAACCACGAAGGTAACAGTAACTCCCTCGAAGATAACCGTTTCGAATGCACGGAAAAAAGGGAACTGTCATCGGCACGTCGGCGAGGACTTCTTATTGCCTGTATGACGTCAGACGGCGTCGCGTGGGCTAGAGTGACGTCCTCGTCGACGTGCAGAGACTAGTAAGAAGATTTCCGTCAAATGCTGGCGCCATGGGAGTATTCATCAGGTGAGGAATCCACAGGTAGTTGTATCCATCAGAAACAACATGTCAGTGATACCCTGCTACCCAAACAGTTGTCAGAACGTTACGCAGTACTACTACTCTGCAGAAATCAGCAGTAATCACGTATAACACACAGGTTACTCATTATTCTGCAACATAAGTAGTAGTCAGGAAAAACAATACTACAATGATGCACATGTCATAAGATCCTTATAAATGCCCATACCAGGAACATTAGGAAATACATATGGCAAGCCATAAAAACATATTAGCATAGAATGCCCATAAAAGGAACATTAGCAAATGCATGGCAAGTCATAGAGAACACCACATCATAAATGCCCAAGAAAAGAGGCATCAGAGAGTACCTGTCAGATCATGGGAACATACTAGCCCATAAAAGGATTCTCCTCAACTCCAGTTCAGGGCGAAGGGGGCCCCCAGTGCTCATCAGTGCCGAAACAGGGGCTGCCTGGTGATTGGGGAAAGGGAGGGGGGTGGCACGCACCCCTCTGTTCTTATGTAGGGGCCCCTCCTGGGACCAGCACCCAAACTGGGGTGCTCACATTCCCTGCGGGTCCCCCCCAAGGCCACGACCGACCTTCCCAGGTGGGGGAAGGAGCAGAGGAACAACAAGAAAAGGGGCCCAGCGGTGCGGGGGCCTCCGATGAAGCTTCTGCCCAGCCCGTGAGTCCTCTTAATCCAGTGGAGGCCCAGCAACAACAGAGGCACCCTGGCACAACAGGGGAAGGGCCCGGCGGCACGGGGAGCCTCCAATGAGGCTTCCCTCCCAGCCACGGACCTTCAGTAGCACAGGGGCCTGCGAGGTGAGAGACCTCTGATGAAGTCTAGGCCCTCTGAGGCTGCCGCGTCCCCCCAGGTGATACGCCCGCACCCGACGTGGTGGGTGAGTTTCCTCTGGGCCGCGGCGGTGACCTTGGCCCAAAAGTGGATGCCGGCTAGTGCCCTGGGGGAGCACCTCAGAGCGTGGTTCACCCTGGGGGCACCGTTAGGAAAGCGCTTGCTCCAGTCTTCACTCAATGGCACCCTGGGGACACAGGACACTACGCACTTTTGACGTGCTTGGGTTCTTTTAAGTGCCCGGATCACGGCAGTGTTTTTTCTGACGACAACATGCTCTCAAGGTGCGATTAGATAAAGCATAAGCGCTCTCCAGGTGCTTCAGCTGGAGAATATTCAGCACTCACCACGCACTTCAGCAGGAGAATACTTAGCGCTCACAAGGCGCCAAGGCAGCAAGCAAAGCACTTCTCCAGTTGCTATGCAGGAAGTTGCAGGGGTTAGGGGCCACAGCACCTAGCCCCTGGGGACACAAAGATGAAGCAAAGGGCGGCAGGGCTCACAAAGGGGATGCAGACAGTGGCAGTTCCTCCAAGTGACACAGCAGGTCACAGGTCAGCACAGCAGCAGCAATCCAAGGCGGTTCCTGGTGAGTCCCTAGAGTATTCTGTGTCCAGTTCCAAGTATGTTTCAGTGTCAAGTGTGTCTCTTCTCATGGGGAAAACACCCTGTACTTATACTCAGTTTTGCACAAGGTTTAACAAAGAGGGGGAGAGGAGGTTCCAACCAGTTACAACTGGTTCCAGGTGTGTCCCCTATCTCCTCCTGCACAGGCTCCACACATCAGTTGGTGTAAACGAGCCCTTTGTGTGAGGCCAGGGCACAGCCTTTGCAGATGCAAGTGTGCCCCGCTTCCCCTTCACTCAGCCCAGGAAGACCATTCAAAAATGTAGATGCACATCTGTGACACATCCACCTTTCCTGTGTACAGGCTGTCTGAAAAGTATGTACAAAGCCCAATTGTCACTCTGCCCAGACATGGATTGGTGTCAAGCTGCAAAACACCAGTCATAAGCACAGAAAAATGCTCACTTTCTGGAAGTGGCATTTTTGTAATGATAATAAAAACTCCACCTACACCAGTAAGCAGCATTTCTCACTACCATTACAACCATACCAAACATGCCTATGCTATCCCTCATAAATCAAACAATACCCCCTAGACATAAGGCAGGGCTTTTCCAATGCAATCCTTTGAGAAGGCAACACTCACACCAGAGAGAAACCAAATAGGCTGTTTGCCACTGCCAGGACAGGCCACGCAACCAGGCACATGTCCTGCCTTCTACATACAAAGCTCCCTGCCCAGAGGGCTAGCTAGGACCTACCTTAGGGGTGACTTACATCTAGTAAAAGGGGAGTTCTGGGCATGGCAAGTAAGTTTAGATGCCAGGTCCCTGTGGCTGTAAACTGCGCATGCAGGCCCTGTGATAGCAGGCCTGAGACAGGTTTGAAAGGCTACTTCTGTGGGTGGGGCAAGCAGCGCTGCAGGCCCACTAGTAGCATTTAACTTACAGGCCCTGGGTATAGAGATACCACTGTACAAGGGACTTACAGGTTAATTAAATGTGCCAATTAGGTATAATCAATCGTACCAACTTTAGGTGGGAGAGCACCTGCACCTTAGCACTGATCAGCAGTGTTAAAGTGCTCAGAGTCCTAGAGGCAACAGCAATAGGTCAGACAAAATAGGAGGAAGGAGGGTAAGAAGTCTGGGGATGAACCTGCAACAAGGGTCAGGTCCAACAACGTCTCCCCACGCTAACATCTATTCCAACACATCAACCACATACTCTTTCATCAATGGGAGTTTGAATCAACTCATGTTTGCAACACACAAAATAGCCTGCCCATATCAAAACACTGAATATACACACCCCTAAAACAACAGCACCAAGAGAATCCACTCACTCAGTGCATGCCCCCCTCATGCTCTAGCCATCTGAATCATACATAAAATAGCCCGAAATTGGCAACATTCGAACCTTATCCCCATACTACAATCTAAATTCTGCCTTCAATGAACATACCTTTCTCTGTAAATATTCTATCCCTACCAATTCCCTATGAGAAATTAGGTTGTTGGTTGAAAAGAGTGTGAGCTCTTCTCAAGCCACAGTCACAACCCCTGTCGGGGTGAACCACAAAACTCACTAAATTAACCTGTGCTTAGCCCTCTGGTAGCTTTGCACAAAAGCAGTCAGACATGTTAAGTATTTAGACTGAACTCAAACAGGCTTAAAGTGAAAAAACAACATAAAACAAAAACCACATTGATTTAGGAACACAGCGTAAAATGTAATAAACTATTTGACTCCAAAATGACAAAATTCAGATCAGTAGAACCTGAGTTATGAATTTTTAAAAGTTTTAGTACAATTTCATGCCAAAAAATCAAAACGTCAACTGGGGACATCTAGTCACGCAAGACCAGGGAAAAGTTTAAAGTTATGGCCGACCAAGATGGAGCACGCTTCAGATACACAAAGTGGACTGGACCCAGTCTCCACCTACCCTCGGATTCAGAAGAATATTTGAGATAAAACTTCTGAGAAGGTAATGTTCTGCAAGGCAAAGCAGCCGTCAGCGTCCAAGGAGGGTGTAACATCATTGGAGAGACGCAGGACAAAGTAGTGACGAAGGTTTCTATGGTTGGATGTAGTCTCTTTTTCAAAAATATCCAGATGAAACAAAGCTGCAGGCTGTATCCAAACAAGGGCTTCAACTGGTCAAGTAAAGCTGTTGAACAGGATTTGCTAGTGCGAAGAACATAGCAGGAGCAACCAAGAAGATAAGCCCACTAGCAATGCACCGTGGGTGGATCAGCACACAGGTCAGTCATTGGCTCGTCTAGGTTCTCACAACACTTTTTGACAGAAAAGTTCCTAAGTTCCAAGTTTGGGATTTGAGCTACCTGGGTATATTTGACACCACTTCCAACGGTCGAGGACTGGAGAGGTACCACTTGGGTGGGAGGAGGGAGGTCTGAACTCACCAACAGAGAAGTCACAAACAGGATTTGCTGTTATGGAAGGAACATAGTGGGAGTTACCCCAAAGTCAGGCAGACCGACGATGCTCTTTGGGTGGACAGACAAGCAGGTGGGTCCCGGTTTCTTCTCAGTTTTCACAGCACTTTTTTGCAGACATTTTTTTAAATCCCAAGTACTGGATTTGGACTATCTGGGCCCCCTAAGAACCACTTCAAAACTAGAGGGGAACCACTTGGATGATCAGGATTCATTCAGGTTGGGCCCAGGTGTTGGTTCAAGATGGGTGGAGCCTTTTCTGTCTCTGAGGCTCTAGTCAGTAGGTCAGTCAAGTAGCCCATGGAGTCACTCTGAAAGTCCTGAGTTCAAGCATAAGTGCAGGTCTCAAGCAGCAGGGAAGTTCTCCAAGGGCAAAGGGCAGGCTTCAGGGAGCAAATCAGGCCTCTTGCAGGAGCAGAGTCTGAAAAAGTACACAGCAGGCCACAGGCAGCAGTGCAGACCTCTGAGAGTCCTCTGCAGGTCCAGAAGTGCACTGAAGATGCGATCTGAGGGCCTCATTTTTATACCTGTGGTGAGCTTTGTAGTTTCATGTCTCCCTGCCCTGGTCCCAGGATGCCTGGAGTCACAATAGACTAGCCTGAAGTTCTTTGTGTGTGTGCTCAGGGAGTGTCTTTGAACTGCAAGTGAGGCAGTGTATGGTTCTTCCCTCCATCAAGCCAGAGAGGCCCATTCTGCCACCACCATTTCCCCTTATTATGTGGCTGTCTCGGAGGACTCCTGAAAAACCAGCTGCCACTCATACTTAGACATGTGACCCAGGAACAGGCTGCAAGCACCAAATGGTTAGGACAAGAAAATGCCAACTTTCTAAAAGTGGCATTTTCAGAATGGTGACTTAATATCTGACCTTACAATTAAAGAATATTTTAAATTGTAATTCTTTAGACACCAAACAATATGTTTGACCCCTAGCCTAGGGACGACTTACATGTTTTAAAAAGGGAGCTTTGGGCTTGGCTATGGGGTTATTTTGCCAAGGAGAATTGGCCGTTTAAACCTGCAACAGGCTGCAATGTCAGACCTGAGACATGTTTTAAAGGGCTACATAAGTGGGCGGCACAATAAGTGCTGCAGGCCACTAGCAGCATTTAATTTAACGGCCCTCTGTATATGGTATACCACTTTACTAGGGACTTATAAGTAAATTAAATATGCCAATCAGGTGTAAGCCAATGTTATTAGGGAGTGGGGTTAAGAGCACAGAGTCCTAAGGCCAACAAAAACAAGTTCAGAAAAAGAAAAGATTGGTGAAGGCAAAAGTATGGGGGTGACTAAGCAAAGTGGGCTAGGTCCATCCCGCCCAATATAATCAGCCAGCACTTATGCACCACAGGCCCTCACACAAATATGATATTTCTGTCAAACAAATTTCTCTCATCCCACTTTTCACTGACATTCTGCCACTTTTGCAATTTAGAGTATATTAAAGAAATGTACAAATAGGCACCCCACCACCTGGAGACAGCAACCCTTAGCCACAACTAGATAATGATCATATGTAAAGGCCAACCCTAACCTATTACAGCACTCAGCATTCACCACATACACTGCCTCACTGAACACCCCCACTGCCACGCAGGCACTAGCCAAGCCACCATACGAGTCGCCCATCAACCCTTCATTCTCCCATCCCCAATAGATCAGAAAACACAACTCCATGTTCACCACAGACAATACATCCCTCCCAGAATCACTCTGAAATAGGCAAAATATTCAGCACCTTAGTTTAGGCTAGTTCACACCCATCACACCCCAGAGCATCCATTGTGTAACAAACTACAGTCGTATTTACACTCACTAGGCCATTGTCTGATACCCCGCATCCACTGGCAACACTCTCTCTGTGAATACCAGTCTAACAGAAACACTCTGCCCTGGCTCAGGTATCAAACAATGCACACTACTCCACCTTCCAATCACCGCCATCCCTGAAACCTAAACATAGAAAACCCTCCATCAATAAACAGAGAACACACACATACACTATACACTTAACTCCCATTACAAGATGAACCTGCGCACCACAAACATCAGGCTTCACCATTCCACGCTCCCAAACACATGAGGAAAATTTGACATGCCACACCCCTGCCACCACCTCACAAGCACCATTTCATCCTCTTAACCATCATGTTTCTCTTTCATCATGCAATTTTGTCACCTTTACACACCTGACACATTTACCCATTCAACCTGCTCACTCCCTGCCAAAATCACATCCCATGAACTCCTCCAACCATTAAACCATAGCCACCTCACTAGATTGATAAGCCTACATCAATGATTACCCAACCACATTACATGGCATTAATACATATTCAAGGACTGTGACACTAAAGGCAACAAACACTTGCATGTCACATGCCAACCCTCTCTTTTCTGAGAACTCCTCCCTCCCTTGAAAATCTCATTCACCACAGACCTAAATCCATATATCAAAGGACTATAAACTGGAAAAAACACCATCTCTGACACACAGTTTTAGATCAATACTAAAGCAATGAAACACTTGGAATATGGATGTCACAACTAGCAACAACCCACATGTCAAATCTTTCTTCATTTAAAAAATAGACACCCCATGTGCACATCATGTTATAAATACCACATCACCACATATGCATGAACCACCATAAACAAGTTGTTAGACCTAGATCATTTGTCACCCATCACAACTAAGAGCACATGCACAGCCATAGCATCCACCCCAAAACATACACCAACCACACTACCATGCGTAATGCACATCAACCATTTCTTGCTACCAGTTCAATCCCAAAGAAAACACCCCATGCCTCACGCACACCTCAAACATGCCTACAACTTTCCTGGAACTATCTCTCACGCAACACTTAATTAAGCCCATGGCAGTCCTCAACCAGTTCAGGACACAACACTCACACCATCCCACTGTGATGCTGAGACAGGGAAAACTGACAATGGTATAGAAAAAGACAACAGGAGGGCTGACACAGACAGGCACAGACAATGAGACACAAGCACATATAATGGAACTGGAAGACACACACACACTGACAAAAGATGCAAGTGATTACTGAGACAGTGAAATACAGACAGACTGGACAGGGAGGAAGAATCTTGAAAAGGAAGACATTAACAGACATAAATACTAGGGTGGGAGATCCAAAGACTAGAACAGTGCATCATGTATGCACCGTAATAGTGTCAAATAGAAACACGGACATAAAGGCATTGATATACTGACATTAAGACAGGGAGACTTGTACAAGTGACGGGGAGACAGAGTTAAATGGGCAGAAACCACCAGGACTAGAATAAGGGCTCATGTACATTGTGACAGGAACCTAAAGACACTGGTACAACAAGATAATGGGACAGGGAGATATGACAATGGACCAGGAAAGCACAGAGATGGACACTGAGACACATTAATGGATATTGACAGAAAGAAGCATCTAAACCACTACAGGGGCGAAACGGCACAGGGTTGAAAATGGTACAGTCAATGGGAAAGGAAGGAAATGTCAATAACAGGAAAGACACTGACATAGACAATGGGTCAGGGAAACATTAATGCAGGTATTAAAAATAAAGCTAGAGGTACAAGAAAAGGGGGGCAAGGAAGGATAACACTTGGAAAGGGTGGCATAGGCATTGATAGATAGAGATCCAGATATTGAGAAATAGAGACACGTACAATGCCGCAGGGAGAACTGAACACTGGGTCAGGAAACACAGACATGGACAGAGAGACACATGTACACTTAGACAGGGAGACATGAACATAATGACACTTAGACAGGGATACTTTAATTGAGACAGAGATGTACTTACACAGTCAATGGGTTAGGGAGGCACTGACTCAGACTCAAAATATGCTGTCAGTGAAACAGAGAGTCACAGACATGAAGAGAGAGATGCACATGTGAATATTTAGACTTGGCCCTATGGATACTTAGACTTAGATAGGAAGACATGCACTTCAATAATAAAGACAAGGTCAAGGAGAGAGGGAATGTTAACAAAGGCTGCAGGGCAGAGAGAAAAGGAAATAGCTGGGGGCACATGGACACAGAAAAGAGAAAGGAACACTTGAACATGGTGACATGAACACTGGGAGAAGGAGGCACTGACACTAGGACAGGGATAAAGAGACACAGGGAGAAGGAGAATGGGACACTGGGCCAGTCATACACAGCTGAGCAGACAGACCAGGGAACATTAATAGACTGAGACAGGGAGACCCAGGCACAGAGACAGCAAGTGTTGAACAGGTACCGGATTTTAGAGACAAAGACGCTGAGACAGGAATGATGGACACGTAAATAGTGGTACGGCTACCTAACAGAGGACATGGGACAGGGAGACATGGACACTGAAACAAGAAACACTAATATGCATAATATTGTGGGAAATAAAAACGCTGGGGCATGGAAACACTGATATGGATATTGGGCCAGGAAGACAGGGACACAGACACAGACCTTGGAACAAGAAAACAAACAATGAAGTGGGGAGACACAGTGTATGGGGCAGGAGTTATGGGGACTCAGGCAGCAAAATGGGCTTTGTGGTCAAAAGACACAGACAAAGGCCTGGTGACAACGGTAACATGTATAGTAAGCTGAAATTGAGTTGAGATGCAGTTGAGATGTAGTTGAGATGCAATTGAGATCCAGTTGAGATGCAGACTTCACTTAGGGTCTAATAGTGTTTCAGAAAGTGAAACACCATGTACCTATGTGTGCACTTATTTTATGCATCACAGAATTGCTAGAAAAACTTGGAAAATTGTTTTATTTCAGGAAAACCCTACTCCCTAGGCATACAAAGAATTTGTAAATGTACTGCTTGTAAACCATAACACCTTTGACTGGCATGAGTAGCAAACTTTCCTTTATGACTTTACAAGACACTTTGTACATGCAGAGACATCAGAAGATATATGTTTGAGTTGGGGGCACTATGAGTTGTTAAATATATTTTTGGGGTTTCACTTAATCACCCAGTCTCTAAATCATGCCATCATAAAATATATAACTTGGCATGGTATTGAGCGCATCAAGTGTGAATACTCTATCATAATGCTTTTGAGTGCTAATCATTTTACAACCTTCTGGAGTAAGTCTTGACTGCACATTATTGTCCTCTTTAATTGGACTAGTATAAAATATGAACAACTCAGTTATCCAAATGGAATGAAATAGTCTTAAGTCTTTAAAGACTAACTGTACACATCAGTATCCACTACTGTTACTGCCCAATAAACACTTACTGCCACAGGGCCCAAATAAAAGGTTTTGCAATTTACTCATGTTTTTCAGACTATAGAAAACAGGCTTTAAACAGATATATAGAGATACAAAAATAAATCTTAACAGGGCCACTAACCTTGTGGGCAAATCAGTTGGGTACGCAAACAACCAGAACTGGATATTGTCCAGTGGTTATATTTTAGCAATGAAACGAGGATACCTGACATTTTATCTTGGCTTTACCATCTCACCAAAAACATGCTGGAAATAAACAAATCTTCCATCCGCCAAATAAATTATATGCGGCATGGAACCATTACTTGCTGTTAAGTGTACATGTTATTGTGAGAGAAGATATATAAGAGACATTAGGTTTGCATGACCTGTATACAAACATAGTATATTTTTTAATTTTAAAATCTTTTTTATTTTATCATCAACCAAAGACTACCAACTAACAGCATGGAACATCAAGGACACTGCAGCAATAATGAAGACAGTCCACTCAGGTTGTCCCCCAGACTGCTGCCCCCACCATATATATAATCTAGGAAGAGCCACAATCAGCGCTGCACTCATTTCCATCATCAACCCCTCCCTTAAGACAGCCACCTTCCCAGGTAGCTGAAAACACGTTGAAGTCACCGCCGTCCTCAAAAAACCCTCAGCTGATGCTGAAGTACTCAGCAACTACAGACCCATCTCACTGCACCCCTTTCCAGCCAAAGTCATCGGGAAGACCATCAACAGACAAATCTCTGACCACCTAAAATGTCACAAACTCCTGGGTGACTCCCAATCAGATTTCCGAAACTACCATAACACCGAACCAGCCCTCAACGTTGCCACAGACGACATATGCACTATCCTCAACCATGGACAGACCAATGCCCTCACCTTCCCCAACCTCTCTGCCGCTTTCAACACCGTCTCCCACCTCACACTCATCCCCAGACTTACACACAGTGGGAATACAAGGGCCAGCACTCAAATAGGGAGCTTCCTTCCTCTCCAGAAGAAAATGGGTCAGGCTCTCAACGTTCACATCAGAACCCTAGGACCTCATCTGCAAAGTCCCACAGGGATAATCACCCACTCTTTTCAACATGACTACTCTGGCAAACAACATCAGATCCCAGAGAGTCAACATCATCTCATTTGTTGACGAAACCCAGCTCATTTTTTTCTCTCTCTCAGACCACTCCGCCACCACCATGAAGAACTTCAAACAATCCACGACCTGTGTGGCCGATTGAATGAAAGAAAACTGCCTCAAGCTCAACATCGACAAAATTGAAGTGCTGATCTTTCGGAATAAGGGCTCTCCTTGGGACTCCACCTGGTGGCCTGCTGATCTTAGACCCATACCGAACCCAAATGACCGCGCTAAGAACCTAAGCCTCATCCTGGACACCAACCTCACCATAAAGTCCTAGATCAATGCTGTCACCCCCCACGCTTCCACATTCTCTGCATTTTATATAAAATCTTCAAGTAGATCCCACTGGAAATCAGACATACCATCAGGCAAGCCCTAATCACAAGCATATTGAAGTATGGCAATGCCTTCTACACCAGCATCCCAACTCATCTTCTTAACAGACTTCAAACCATCCAAAACGCTGCTGCCAGTCTCGTCCGTGACCTCCAGCTCTGACCTCACACCACTTCTCATAGAGCTCCACATCCAAAAGTCCTGCTAGTTCAAACTTCTCACACACACATTCAAGTCACCACACAACAATGGCCTACATAACTCAATTACCGGCTCCACTTCCACCAACCCATCAGTCAACTTTGCTCAGCATCACTCTCACGCACACCTGGCATCCTCAGAAGCAGAATGGGAGGTCAATCATTCTCCTACCAAGCTGCAAATCCTGGAACTACATCCCCAAAACATCACTTCTTGAATTCAGCAAGAAGCTGAAGACCTGGCTATTCAACTAATCTTCGTATGGGACTATTGAGACTGCCTGTATTCAGGCCCAGCCTCACCACATGCCTACATTCATCTACTCAGCGCCTGGATACCCTCATGGGTGGCAAGCAGCACTCTACAAATCTACTTTACATTATAATATAGTACAGTACAGAAGTAGATTAGAACATTGGTGAACTATAAAGCAAAGCCTCCAGGTAGACGAACCACAAAAACATACAAGAAGAAATAACAAAAAGGCAACAAAAAAAAAGAATTACACAATTGAATATTAATTATACATTGGTTGTGTAGGTTCAATATATACAATTAAGTACTGAAACAAAGAAATCCAAATGTTACTCAAGAGTATATCAAGAAATAGCACGAGTATTCATGGTTGGCTCAATATTATTAGCTAGATAAAGGTCTAGTGTGACCCATATTGGGTGTAATGTAGGCATCCATGGGAATGGTTATATTATCGCATGCAGAGCCTATTGATGGTGATGCACTACAGGCAAAATCGTACTATGATCACTTTTTTGGACAATGCCTCTACTATTACATTACCAGGTTTTATGGAGATTCATGTTGACACTATCAACCCGAAACTCTCTACCACAAACTATTCTTAAAGGCTTGCTCCAGGCAACATATTGTTGGGAATGGAGTATTTGATTGGAAGTCAGGTTACCCCAGGTCCAAGCAAGGACCCTCACTCTAGTCAGGGCAAAGGAGAAACACTCCTGGTTAACCTCCATTCAACCCCTTGGTAGCTTGGCATAAGCAGGCAGGCTTTACTCAGAATCAATGTGTAAAGTATTTGTAGCAACACACAGAGTAATACAGTGAAAACACTATACCAGTTTAGAAAAATAGGTAAAATGTATCTACATCAACAAGACCAAAATGACAAAAATCCAACATACACAAGTTAAAATATGAATTTTCAAAAGAATAGGGGCCATATGTACGAACACATTTTCCCATAGACACAGAATGGGCAAAACTGCTTGCTACATCTGGCCCTAAGAGTCTTACTCCATAGGAAACAATGATTTTGCACAAAGTCGCTGGTTTGCATCAAAAATAAAGCCGCACAGGCGATCGTGCATCGGAAAAGCGATGCCTCAACTCCTTACTTGCAAGTGAGTCCGTGCATTGTTTCTTCTCTGGTCGAGTCGGCGATGCGTAATTTCGTTTCCCTAGCAAGAGAGCGATGTGTTGATTTCTGGATGGGGCACCTTGGATCTGTGCAGAGTCAGGATGACTTTGATGCCCAGGGACGTTGCATGAGAAATTCGGTTGCACGGTGTTAGAAAACTGTACTGCATGGGGTTTGTGTTGTTATCAGCAGCCCCAAGTGGGTGTTGCATGTCGTTTCTCCAGCCATGATGCGGCGATCTCCCAGCCACGATTCAGGTGGAGCGTCAATTTCATCCACAAAGCCAGCAGCACTTCGTTTATCAGCTGTGTTGCAGATGGTGTGTCGAACATTTCCCTGCACGACGTTCTGTGCGTGGATTGTCAGCTCTTGTTCTGCCAACTTCACCTTTCACTGGATAGGACACCACTTGGCAGGGCAGGAGTCTCAGCAGAGAGTCCAGGTGCTGGCAGAGGAAGTCTTTGATGGCCCTGAGACTTCAAAATAGGTGGCAAGCTCAGTTCAAGCCCTTGGAGATTCTTCTCAAGCAGGAATGCACAAAAAAGTCCAGTCTTTGTCCCCTTTCACAGGCAGAAGCAGCAACTGCAGGACAGCCCAACAAAGCACAGTCACAGGCGGGACAGCACCTCTCCTCTTCTCCTCAGCAATCCTCCTTGGCAGAGGTCCCTCTTGAATCCAGAAGTGATCTTGAAGAAATCTAAAGTATGGGGTTTTGGGGCCACTACTTATACCCCTTTCTGCCTTTGATGTAGGTAAACTTCAAAGAAAAGTCTTTGTTGTTCACAAGATCCTGCCTTACCAGGGCCAGGCCCCAGACACACACTAGAGGGTTGGCGACTGTATTGTGAGAGGGCTGGCACAGCCCATACAGGGGTAACTGACCACTCCTCCCTCCACTCTAGCACAGAAGGTCCATCAGGATATGCAGGCTAAACCCCATATCCCTTTGTCTCAAGTGGCATTTTCAAACTAACAATCAAAAAAACAACTTCACTAAAAGATGTATTTTTAAATTGTAAGTTCAGAGACACCAAACTCCAAATTTCCATATGCTCTCAAAGGGAATCTGCACTTTAAAGTTATTTAAGGGCAGCCGCCATGTTAACCTATGAGAGAGATAGACCTTGCAACAGTGAAAACCGAACTTAGTAGTATTTCACTGTTAGGACATATAAAACACATCAGTACATGTCCCACCTTTAACATACACTGCACCCTGCCCATGGGGCTGCCTAGGGCCTACCTTAGGGGTGCCTTACATGTATAAAAAGAGAAGGTTTAGGTCTGGTAAGTGGGTACACTTGCCAGGTCAAATTGGCCGGTTAAAATTGCACACACACACACTGCAGTGGCAGGTCTGAGCTATGTTTACATGGCTACTTAGATGGGTGGCACAACCAATGTTGCAGGCCCACTAGTAGCATTTGATTTACAGGCCTTGGGCACCTCTAGTGCACTGTACTAGGGACTTACTAGAAAATAAATATGCCAGTCATGGAAAGCCAATTACACATACATTTTACATAAGAGCACTTGCGCTTTAGCACTGGTTAGCAGTGGTTAAAGTACCCTGAGTATTGAAAACAGCAAAAACAGAGTCCGGCACACATCAACAACCTGGGTAGCAGGGGCAAAAAGTTAGGAGAGACCATGCCAAGGATGCCAAGACTAACACATGTGTTATGCAGAAACATTAGGAGCTGTTTAAATATACAATAAACAATTGTATCAATGACATAAATCAGGATTCGTTTTTTAAGAAGTCATCATGCATTCACTGGAAGGGGGCCACATCCCTTTTTAAAAAGGAGTCAATGAGGTGAAATGCAGACAAACAAAATGGCCAAGAATTGTCATCAGTATCTGGTTTGACATACTAATCAACTCACCTTCAGGTTGTGCGCAGGGTGTGACGCCATGATAAGTCATTTTACATAGGTCACAAAAGGCATAGCGGCAGTTGGAGCAGATTCCCATAGTACCTCCTGGTTCCTTAACCACTGGAGTCTGGCAGTTCAGCCGGGGGCAGTAAACCACATCTGCCATAGAGTTTAAGCTGGACTGCAGGAGAAGGCTGTCATAGCGTGAAAATAACTCATCTCCGACCAGCTCCTTGACCTGTAGTAAGACAATTGTTGTCCTGTTAAACATAAGGATTTCAGGCTTCCTTTCATAGGATTATCAAGAAACTGCTGCATGATTTATATACTAACAGAGAAAATGGAAGGACATTCCCTTTTGCTGCACTGACTGGAATACCAAAAATGCTGACAAACCAGGAAGCATAACACCAGCAAAAAAGTGTAACTCTTGGGCAACAAAAGATTCCTTCTTTGGGCTTCATTCTGAGTTGAGTGTTTATTCCAATGTGCCCAATAATACCCGTATATTAGCAGGCCTATCACAATTATAAATTGTGGTATGCGGTGCATATTGATGTTAAGGCACTAAAATCCTCGTGGTTCTGGGCGGACTCTGAAAAGGAAGTATGTACTGTGTGGGGAGGTGTTAGGATGTATTTAATTTAAAGTATGATGTAATGCGCGATGTGTGAGTGTATGCTGAAGAATACAGTAAAGTTTGAAGGCAGCTCTTATGTGGCGTAATTTATCTGCATGCTCCTGGGCTGGGGAAGACACTACAACTGGCGATAAGTAGTTGATATGTGCCAGAGAAGACAAGACTGCTCACCCTGAGAGTTTGCAACGATACAGCAAATTGCTCATGAATGCCATGTGTGCCCGGACTCAATACAGAGTGGTCGGAGACTGGCAAATGTGGAGCCAAAACCCTGCTCCAGGCCATACACAGCCTCAGAATAGATTGAAGGCCCCCGCAGAGGAGCAAATTAAAAGCTCCTGCCATAACCACTGATAATGTGGTTGACAGAGATGCTGCGCTGTGCCCCAAATACAGAATGAGTATTCAGACGAAGCAAGAAATATTGATCACTTCAGCAAGATATGAGAAACAGAGAACTTACTCACCATCAACGGCGACTGAAGCATACAAAGGTGTATACTACGGCAGCGACCTCTGCTTGCAGGAGTTGTTGATGCTACTCTGTGCCATGAAAGGCATGTGCTCTCAAAGGCAGCAGACGGAAGCAAGAAATACAATGCAGTGGTGTTCTTGAAGCCACCACCGACTTTTGACACTTCTAAGAATCAAAACATTGGTGCCAGGTGGGCTGCGTGGATCGAAACATCCACTGACTTGATAGATGCACAAGAGGAAGAAGATGACAAGATCATCAAATATTTAAAAAACCTTGCAGGCAATGGAGTGAAAGAAGTGCTAAAGAAATTTTACAGACTTATGCAAAATCGTACCAAAGGTTAAAGAGGCTTTAGAGGCCATGTTCAATCCAATGCTGAATGTCAACTATCAAAGGTATATCTTCAACCAAGCGCGACAACATGTTGGTGAAACAATTGATGAGTTTGTTGAAAGACTTGATGCACTCATTAAACATTGCCAGTTGTGCAATTTCACTGATGAAGAAGCCTTGCACCTCAGAATCATTGATGACTGCCTTTGGGATTTGTTTAGAATGCACATGCTAAGAGAAACACACAGTCTGTAGAAAATGCTGATGGTAGCGGGAGCAGAAGAACGAGCATGTCAACAAGCTGCTGACATGGAAGCATTAACAGCACACCGTGAATTGGCACTGACCGTGAAAAGAAAGCATGTGCATAAACAAGATACATGCAGGTCGACGCCTTCAGAGAAAACAAAGCTATGCTTCAAATTTTTGTTTCCCCATGAAGGTAAATGTCCAGCTGTAGGATAAGATTACAGAAGTTGCAGGAAAGAGCACCATTTCATAACTGTATGCGAACCAAAGAAAACTCCAGTGCATCATGACGGCAAAAGAACATGGCTGCAAGAACATTCCAGAAGCATTACCACCACACCCCTAAAACGAAAAGCAACATCAGCTACGTCAGGTAGAAACCAGGCAAAATCAATCATCAAGCTCAGCATACAACCGTTCTTCAACGTAACTATTAACTGCCAGTGAAGCCGATAGATGTGCACTGATGATATGTACCAAAATACGGCGTGCACATGTGGGGTCGGCTACCTGTAAAGAAGACAACAGTTTAAAAAAAGCTCACCAAACAGAGTGACAAACATCATTTGGACACTGTCCCAAAATCAAGTTGAAAGTGAACGATCATCCAATAACTTTCATCATAGACAGTGGTGCACTGATTAACATCATGCCAGTAGAAAAGTTTAACAACCTATCCTGTGTGCCTCACCTCACTCCATTAGACACAAAGGTGTATACCTGGGCCTTTTTTGAGCCATTCCAAAGCCAAGAGTCATTCCTAGTGACAATCAATCAATCAATCAATCAATCATAGTATTTATAAAGCGCGCTATGTACCTGGTTTAGCGGTCGAAGAGCCAGGTCTTGAGGAGCCTTCTGAATGCGAGGAGGTCCTGGGTCTGGCGAAGAGATGTGGGGAGAGAGTTCCAGGTCTTGGCAGCGAGGAAGGAGAAGGATCTGCCGCCGGATGTCTTGCGCTGGATTCGGGGTACGATGGCGAGGGCGAGGTTGGCGGATCGGAGTTGACGTGTTGGAGTGTAGAAGTTAACTCTGGTGTTGAGGTAGGAGGGTCCGGTGTTGTGAAGTGCCTTGTGAGCGTGGGTCAGGAGTTTAAAGGTGATTCTCTTGTCTACCGGGAGCCAGTGGAGTTCCTTTAGGTGAGGGGAGATGTGACTTCGGCGGGGTATGTCGAGGATCAGTCGGGCGGAGGCATTTTGGATACGTTGGAGTCGTTTGATGTCTTTGGTTGGGATGCCTGTGTAGAGTGCGTTGCCGTAGTCAAGTCTGCTGCTGACGAGGACTTGGGTCACCAAAAAGACATCAGTGCGAGCCACCATTCATGTTCTACAAGGAACTTCGAGGAGTGCCTGTTTACTCAGTTTTGTCACTGCTGCTGACATGGGATTGATATCCCTCAAATACCACCTCTGTGCTCAGTCTGAGACCACAAAGTGATTCCCATTGTCGTACCATGGCCTGGGAAAACTCAGGAAAGTGCAGCTTCATATCAATGAAGACTTTTGCTGTGTTTATCAGCGACACCGCAGAGTTGCTTTTCATCTACAAGAAGCAGTAGAGAAACAGTTGGAAGCCCTCTAAAAACATGACATCATTGAATGCTCCACAGGTGGAGCAGTGTGCATTTGCATTGATATGCGCCAGGCATAGAAAGCCTTTGAGAGGGAGAGGCACCCTGGTCCGCACATAGTGGACCTGATCATGCAATTGAATGGAGCCAAAGTGTTTTCTTGCCTTTCAACCTGAATAAAGGGCACAGTCCACTCAAGTTGGGGGAGAACTGCAGGTACATTACTACATTTTCAACTCATTTTGTTTTGTTTAGATATAAGAAACTGCATTTTAGAGTATCTTTAGCTGCAGAGATATTTCAGGATGTTATTTGCAGATTAATCCAACCTGTTACACATGCTTTCAATTACAGTGATGACATATTGGTTTTTGGGGAAACAAAACAAACCACAAGAAAGCCCTTACCCAGGTGTGCCAGCTACTCACTGATGCAGGTCTCACTCTGAATGCAGCAAAGTATGAGTTTCTGTAGTGAAATATGTATTTTTGACCACTGACATTGTGTTGCACCACTTTGCACCTGGGTTAGCTGTCTAGTGTTCACCAGTTGCAGACTACATTTTGTATTCAGTTTAGCTGTCTATTGACTTTATTGTAGTGTTAGACACTGCCATGTTAAATGTGCTAGTATTTTTCCACATTGTAAACTGTGCTTATTTTCGTGCTCTTTTTCACTGGAGAGCTAGGACATATTATGGGGGAGGTAGGCAGTCAGCACAAAAGGATTACCAGACTAATGTTTATAGTGCAAGAAGAGAACGGCTTGGGCGAGACAATTTTGGAAACTGGCCAGTTCCAACATGTTTCTATCAACTCTGACCTAAACTAGCCAGTATTTTTGAATATTTTTTTTTTTATGGGAGGGGTTTTTCCAGAAGGCCCTTCTCTGGTTCTTTAAGATATAGACAGATGGCCCTGCTCAGTAGCAGTGGATTCCAAGACCTCAGTCAGGATTAGACGTCAAATGCCTGACACTTGTCCCGTGAGGGTGGAGATCTCTTTCTCGCACTTGAATGGGGTCATCTTCTTGCTGGCATGAGAAAGATGAAGCATCTGATAGGCCCTACGGTGATGAATTTTTACTTCATTATTTGCTTTGCATAATATAACTACATATATTTGCTGTGTACATTGCAGTTGAGAATCATTTTGGTATATTTTCCTTTCATTGCTGGGATTATTTTTAAACACGTGCTTTCAGCCTGTTAACCTCCTTTTTAGGAACCTTGTGGTGATATAATAATAAATGTCTTCTTTGAACTGAGAATTGGATTCCAGAGATTTTTGTCAGCTCGGTCATTAGTGAAAGCAAAACAGTTTCACAAAACCAAACAAGTTTTTTGGGCACATATTCTCTGATGGGGTAATTAGTCCAGACAAGGTGCAGGTACTGTCATCCACTTGCCCCTCCCCAATATGTTACCATGCTGCAATCCTTTCTAGGCATGGCCAGTTATTGTTCAAGATACAGTTTTAATTTAGCTACAGTGATTGTCCCTTTGATAGAACTGACCATGAGCAATGTACTGTTCCAGTGGTCACCGGAACGCTGGTTGATGCGAGCCCAGTAGGGCTAGGGCAATCCCTGTTCAACACAATGGCCATCCAAATGCTCAAAGACACCTCGTGGCCTATGTCAGTTGAAGCCTATCTGGCACAGAACGTGCTTACTCTCAGAAGGATAAATAGAGTCTGGCTGTGGTGTGGGCCTGCAAACATTTTCATATATTTCTTTACACAAAATGGTTCACCGTCCTCACTAATCACCAGGCATTGCTAAAAATTTTTAGAAACCTGACTCGAACACAATATTAAAGTTTGCTGGATTATTGCCTACCTGTGATTAGCATCTTCAACATAAAGATCTCTTCAAAAATTCAAAAATTGATTCAAGTGGGTTTTCAACTTTTGTGTCTGTAGAAGCTTATTTACCCGGGAGAAAACTGGTCCAAACCCCCACTTGATCACCCACAGCCCAATTGTATATTCTAGGGCATTACTACTGGAAGGGATCATTGGACCTTGAGCATTTATATTTGCCTCCACATGTGTATTGGTGTTTTAGTCATTTCAGATATAGTAATGATCACACTGTTTATAGGGTTGAGTTTACCTACACATCCTAAAGTAGGGAAAATTACATCAACTATTTTACCACAAAATTACATCACCCGTTATTGATAGAAAACAGTCAATAGCAATAGATAAGAAGACGTTACATGCTGCTACTTCTAGAGGCGACCTTTTATCAAATGTTTATTATAAGATGCTTTATCAGCATATTTACACCATGGATGCAAAGAATTGCTATGTTTGCATGCAACTGCCTGCCTCAGCTAGTGAGGGAATCACATATCATAGTTTGCCCCTCATATATGGTATTTCATGTAGTTTTTTGTTGACTCTTTTCTATGGACAGGAATATTTCCAGTATTATTGTTCTACTTATGATTTAGTTTTTTCAACTGTCCCCATCATGAAACATTCAAGCAATATTGCCAGAACCAAGAGCATAGACAAAGTAGGACCCCACTTTAATCTTTGGTGCAGTTTATGGCCACAAAAACAATGTAACCTGTATTCCGGCCAATGTAGAAAACTAGTTTTTGGGCCAAGCTGAAGATAGAAGAGAGGAAGATGACAAAGGTGCAGAAAGGTGTAGGAGTACAAGGATGGGAATGTGAGGAGATTGCCAAACTGGCTGCAGATCAAGCAGCCTTGATCCTCGATGGGCAACATGTAAGGAAATTATGTGTATGCAGACCCAAATCAAAGACAGATACTAAGGGGGTCATTATGAGTCTGGTGGTCCAAGCACCCGCACTCGCGGTGATGGTCGGACTGCTGCACTCAAGGCAGTCCAACTGGCACATTACAACCCTGGCAGTTGGAACACCAGGGGACCGCCATCACTGCCGGAAACATAGTTCCCGAGGGGCTGACAGTGGTTGTGCTTGTGCTCAGCCACAGCAGTGCTGAACTCAGTGCTGCCGTGCTGATCACAAACCCATTTACTGCCAGCCTTTCCATGATGGGAATTCCACCATGGAAAGCCTCGCGGTAAACCATTGCTGGGGACCACAGGGGGGCCTGTACTGCCCATGGTATGGGCAGTGCAGCAGCCCCCCTGTGCAGCAAAGTAAAAATGCGCAGTCTCTGCTCTGCAGATTGTACGCATTCTGAGGGTGCTAGGGTGCTACGGTATTGGTCTTGGCTCCCGTAAGGGTCTGCCCCTAGGGACCGTCATAATACAATATTCCCACCGGACAGCCTGGCTGGAACATTGCAATACGACTGGTGGGATTCCACCGGCATGGCGGTGGGGTCCTACCCGCGGCATTGGCAATCCCTTGGTGGGACTGCCAATGTCGTAATGAGGCCCTAAATCTATAGGAACACATGAATGCCAATATGTGTTTGAATTGAAGACTAGTTTGACCTTTCTGTTAGCTGGACAAGACCCAGATATATCAGGAGTGTGTTTCATTTGCTTGTTTAATTTGTGGAAATCATGCTTACTTTAGGTTGCCCAAAGGATGGTATGGTACATGTTTTTAGGGATAGTCTTTCCTGTATGAGAAACAAAGATACAAATGAGAACTACAAGAGCTGCTAGTTCTTCTGAAGTTGTAGGAGACATCTTTGGAGCCTTGATTCCACCTGTAGGAGTGATTGTGAATGATCTGAAGATAAGAAAGTCATCAACAGTGGTGAATAAGCTGTCAACTGATATTGCATGAGGCTTCCTGTTGGTGGATACTGATATGGTTGCTATCAGATCAATGGTTTTGAAAACTAGACTTGTGCTAGACATCCTACTCGCGAAGGAGGGCGGAGTCTGCTGGATGTTGAGGGTTCAACAATGTTGCACTTACATTTCTGATAACAGTGAGGAGCGGAGGACGTATGGTAAGAATATTACTGACCTGAAGGGAGACTTAGAAGAGCTAGAAGCAACAGGTGCCTGTTAAACAATAGGTAGTGTTTTTTCAGCTATCGGAAAATAGTTTGGAAATTTGGGAAGTGGCATTGTTGGAAGCATCTTGAGACCTTTGTTGATAATCCCTCTATGTGTACTGATCCTGTTTGAACTTTACAAGGGATACACGAGATTCAAGGCAAAGGGAGGAGAAAAGGAGAAGAAAAAGGAGGCAATAGAACCTGAGAGTAAAAAAGGTATCTATTACAATGCCATCAAGCAGTTAGAGGTGTCCAGAAGACCATTCCTGGGTCAAAGCGTAGCTTGTTATCATCCCTGATGTCACACTCATGACCTATATGTAACCGTATTGTTCAGATTAACATTGGAAATAATTTAGTATTGAATGTAAAGTAAATGTGACAAGCATTATGAAGAGAATTCACTGTAATGTAGACTATGTAACCCCATGTGGTATAGTCCTTTTGACTAAAGTGTAATCCTTTATGGTGGCTCTGAAACCATTCTCACGTTGTTCAGAAGTGATTTATCTTGAAACGGTAATAGAGTTCATAAACTCTATTTTAAGTACTAGTGATTAATGTTGAAGAAATGTAGTTTTCAATCACATTACTTCATTTTGCATTTACTGTAATATGGAGTCTAAAGTGACAATGCATAATTCACATTCTGGGCCTGATTATGACCTTGGTGGAGGGGATTACTTTGTTCCAAACATGACAGCTATCCCGACAGCCATATTACAAGTTCCATTATATTCAGTGGGACTTATAAAAGGGCGTACGGGATAACCGTCACTTTTGGGACAGAGTAATTGCCTCTGCCAGGGTCATAGTTAGAGAGAGTTAGTTGTGGAGAAGTGTGGCTCAATGGTTAGAGCGACAGACCCTGAAGCAGAGACCTGGCTCAAGACCAGGGTTCAAGTCCTGCTTCGGCAGGTCTTGGGCTCAATTCCCCTTGACCAGATAATTCTCGCCTCGGTGCCTAATCTAATTCATGGGTCCCACTCTGCAACTCTGGGCAATAGCTTGCTTAATCTCCACAACGGCCCCAACAGCGATTGGATGCCTGGCTTCACCCTGGGGGTGCTCAGGAGTGGGCGCCTCACAGGGAAAAGCCAGGAGGGGTTCCATAGCGGTATGAGTACAGCGCCTTGAGACCCTAACGGGTGAGTAGTGCGTTATACAAGTGCTAATTTACATTTTTTTACATTTACCCTCTGTGTTGAAAAGAGTTGCATTCAGAGTATAAGTATAACTTAAATGAAATGCGCCATAATGTATTTCCCTAATTTATTTCAACTAGGCCTGAATCATATTGTCTCTTAAACGTGAGAATCTGTTTTCCATTTATTTTCTGCCAATGTGTCATTTCTTTTAGGTATTTCAGGCAGAGAAATGTTAGTTTGGAAATATATATGCATATTCATAGAGAGCCTGGGAAAGTAGCCCTGAAAGGTACACCAAGAGACTGAAGAGAAATGTGACTGTCCCGATTCAACTATGATACAAAGTCTTACAGAAAACCAAGGACGTTTACCTTCCCGTGATGGTTCTAGGAAAGAATGCAGATGGTGCAAAGTACCCCGTAAGAAGTGAGAAGTACCTAATCAAACTGTTGCTTTAACTTAGAGTTTCACCATTTTAGGAAATGCAGACCAATCTTGACCCTGAGCAGAACTATCCTGAGAACACTTAGCAGAGATTCCCATTGGACTTGGAGAGGTGCAGACCACTAATCCCTATATCCACTGCTTGCTGAGTGTGGTTTGATTCCCAAGAAGACTCATTACCAAGCTTCTGATATGCTATCTTCCCTGTTTCCACAATTTGTTGCCTTCTTTAGTTATCTACCTTTTGCACCTGATGACATTTTTCCAATTTCTTTTCATCCTACTTAAGCTTATTGCCCTTTGTTCTTGTGTCCTTTAGATTGGGATATATACATTCATTAGGTTCTTTTAGGAGATTCCTGATTGCCTATAGTTTATTTAGTTAGATGCTTTATGTTCACACTAATGTGTGACAGACTGAACCAGCATTTGTTTTCAGAGCACCAAATTCTCTTATTGATGTTTTGCATTGCCATTTCTGAACTGCTTGTATGTCTTATGCTGATTTGACTCCATTACGTCAAGAGGTTTGGGTATCTTATTGCTATTCTGTATCTTTACAGTATGTTTCTGAGATTCGTCTGCTTTAATTTGATTATTAACTTGTTATAAAACACTTTAACTTGATTTCCGACTTGTTTTTTCAGTGTGTGGTCAAATTGGTTATACGGTTTAAAATGTGATGATGCTGAATGGATTTGTTTTCCAATTTCTAGTTTTAGTCCTCTGCAGGACTTCAAGATTGTTGACCTCATTTAGAGCATAACATGCTCACTGAGAAACCAGGAAGCAAAACACCAGCAAAAAGGTGTTACTTTTGGTCAGGAAAATATTGTGTTGTAGTAAATAACTGAATGCAGGATTGGATAGGGGCGGCACCTGGGTGAGAGCTTCACATGTGGCACCCGGGTGAAAGCTTCACATGTGGCACCCTCGCTGTTTCCCAGGCTTTGTTCTGCCTCACATCCTATGCATGTGAGCTCTTACAATAGCACTCTCCATGATTTGTTGCAGGTTGTTTGGTACTCAAACACTGAACATCCAGAAGCAACTGCTTCAGTTGAATACACACACACCCTTGTTACTGGCAAACTAATCCACAGATGATTTCAAGGTAGCAGTAATCTGTTTCCACTCTCTGCATTGTCTCCCATTCAAGCAGACAGAAGTAGCGGGGTAGTGCACTGTTGTAGAACACTTAATAAAGACATGTCTAGGGCTAAATAAGCCAAAGTACCACCCAGAAGCAATACATTATGTCCAGTCATGGGGAATGGGAACAGATTGTGAGTTGTGGTTGTTTTTGTTCTAGGTGGCTGAGGAAGTGAGAAATGAAGTCTCTCGAAGTCCTGGTGGTGAAAGCATGGGCCTCAGCCTCAGTGCACTTAAGAGTTTAAATCCAGTCGAATGGAAAGTAATATTTCATAGGAATCAATACTTGTGTCAGCAAAATCATCATCACATAAATGCAAATAGCTAACAGATGTATACTATCCTTCAGTTGTTAACAACAGTGTAAGGGGCAGACCTCTTTGCTTATGGGATCCATTGGAGATAATCCACACTTGATATGGTGAATGTTGTAGAGGTACTCACGTCCTATCAATCAACGGATTGATGCCAGAGAAACAGTGAGGCCATGATGACAAGGCTATCACCATTTGGGTAGAGCCAGAGGCATGGAATTTCATCCTGTTCAATTAATAGCAGTATCCGCTCCATGGGGGTCACAGACATGAAGAAATGAAGTCACAGACATGCAATGCAATTTTCACCTCCAGCAACCACGTCACCTTTACCCACACCACCGAACTCCACTGGACTGACCACCACTGCGTCCACTTCTCCTTCATGTAACCCCGCACCCACCACCGCCAACACACCGCACCCTACCGAATGTGGGATAAGGTCTCCAAAGAACACCTGAATGCCAAACTCACACAAGCTCCATCCCCCATCACCAACGACCCCAACATAGCTGCCCACAACCTCACACAATGGATAACAACTTGCGCAGACTTCCTGGAAGCACGCCGAAGTCAACGCGCTCCTCAAAAAACCCAAAGCAGACCCAGAAGACCTCATGAACTACCACCCCATCTCTCTTCTCCCCTTCCCCGCCGAGGTCGCTGAGAAGATAGTGAACGCCCAACTGTCTCACTTCCTAGAGGAAAACAACGCACTTGACGCCTCCCAGTCTGGATTCCGCAAGAACCACAGCACTGAGACTGCCCTCATTGCCTGCACAGACGACATCAGAACCAGAGTGGACAAGGGCGAGATTGTCGCTCTCCTCCTTCTGGACCTCTCTGCAGCTTTTGACACTCTGGTGGTCATTACAAAGCGTTGGTAAGACCGCCAACAGGCCGGCGGTAAAAATAGCAATTACGACCGTGGCAGAAACCGCCAACAAAGACAGCCACTTTAACACTCCGACCGCCACGGCGGTACAAACAAACAGCGCGGCGGTCACCGCCAACAGACAGGCGGGAGACAATGTACCGCCCACACTATTATGACAGGCCAATCCGCCACCTTTTCCGGGGCAGATTCAACGCGGATAAAAACACGGCGGAAACAGGAATTTCAAAGGGAAAACGCTCACCTCTACACACTCCAATAGGAACGAGGACACCATGGAACCGGAACTCCAAATCCTACCTGCGATAGTCTTCCTGCTCCTCTACCAGGAGCACGAACGCCGGCGGCGAAGACCACGGTGAGTACTGCACCTACGACACAGGGGAGGTGGAGGCAAAAAACAGGGACACACGCAACACCCCCAACCTCACCCCCACCCTCACCCACTACAACACACACATTAATGCATATCAATACATCACAGTTACACCCCCAAGCCCCCCCAGAAGAATGCAAAGACCAAAGAAAATGAGTGTAACCATCGGAATATATTACAAACAAGCAGGCAGAAATATATATATATACACCATGTACAAAATATATACCAGGCACAGTAGTCCAGGTACTGCACAAAGAAAGTCCGTGGAACACTGGGACCACACGGTATGGGCGAGGCCCACACAAGATCCCCGACCATGACGGAGAGAACAATGCAAGGGCATCAGACAGCAAGAAAACAGGCACTTCAGGGGGAGGGAAAGGGGGGCACCTTAGCCGCTTGAGTGCACGACGCCAAATCCACGAGGGGGCCACATGCCCACTGTTCCATCCTGGGGAGTGCAAAGCCACAGTCTCTCAAGTCTCACAAGTGGGTGGGTTTCCCACTGTTCAATCCTAGGGAGTGTAAAGCCACAGTCTCTCAAGTCTCTACAGTGGGTGGGTTGCCCACTGTTCAATCCTGGGGAGTGCAAAGCCACAGTCTCTCAAGTCTCTACAGTGGGTGGGTTGCCCACTGTTCAATCCTGGGGAGTGCAAAGCCACAGTCTCTCAAGTCTCTACAGTGGGTGGTTTGCCCACTGTTCAATCCTGGGGAGTGCAAAGCCACAGTCTCTCAAGTCTCTACAGTGGGTGGGTTGCCCACTGTTCAATCCTGAGGAGTGCAAAGCCACAGTCTCTCAAGTGGATAACAGTCTCCAATGGTTCTGGAGGGGGCATGGTGCCCGGAGTGCTTCATCCTGTTCAGGACAGAGGTAGTGGATGGATGTCTCCACTGGTTCTGGAGGGGTACTGGTGCCCAGAGTGCATCCTCCTGTGAAGGACAGAGGTAGTGGATGGATGTCTCCACTGGTTCTGGAGGGGGACTGGTGCCCAGAGTGCTTCATCCTGTGAAGGACAGAGGTAGTGGATAGATCTCTCCACTGGTTCTAGAGGTGGACTGGTGCCCAGAGTGCTTTATCCTGTGAAGGACAGAGGTAGTGGATGGATGTCTCCACTGGTTCTGGAGGTGGACTGGTGCCCAGAGCTCTTTATCCTGTGAAGGACAGAGATAGTGGATGGATCTCTCTACTGGTTCTGGAGGGGGACTGGTGCCCAGAGTGCTTTATCCTGTGAAGGATAGAGGTAGTGGATGGATCTCTCCACTGGTTCTGGAGGGGGACTGGTGCCCAGAGTGCATCACTCACCCCGTGACGGACCCAGTTGCATCAGTGCCCCTGCCGCTCATGGGCTAGCGGTGCTGGAGTTGGCGGTGCCCTGTTCAGCGGTGCTTGAGTTGGCGGTGCCCTGTTCAGCGGGGCTTGAGTTGGCGGTGCCGTGTTCAGCGGTGCTTGAGTTGGCGGTACCCTATTCAGCGGGGCTTGTGCTGGCGGTCCTTTATGGCCCAGCGGGGCTTTTGCTGGCGGTCCTTCATGGCCCAGCGGGGCTTTTGCTGGCGGTCCTTCATGGCCCAGCGGGGCTTTTGCTGGCGGTCCTTCATGGCCCAGCGGGGCTTGTGCTGGCGGTCCTTCATGGCCCAGGGGGGCTTTTGCTGGCGGTCCTTCATGGCCCAGCGGGGCTTTTGCTGGCGGTCCTTCATGGCCCAGCGAGGCTGGTGCTGGCCTCCTGGGCAGCTGGGCTGGGGCTGGCGGTGGCCTCCTGGGCAGCTGGGCTGGGGCTGGCGGTGGCCTCCTGGGCAGCTGTGCTGGGGCTGGCAGTGGCCTCCTGGGCAGCTTGGCTGGGGCTGGCGGTGGCCTCCTGGGCATCTGGGCTGGGGCTGGCGGTGGCCTCCTGGGCAGCTGTGCTGGGGCTGGCGGTGGCCTCTTGGGCAGCTGGGCTGGGGCAGGCGTGGCCTCCTGGGCAGCTGTGCTGGGGCTGGCGGTGGCCTCCTGGGCAGCTGTGCTGGGGCTGGCGGTGGCCTCCTGGGCAGCTGGGCTGTGGCTGGCGGTGGCCTCCTGGGCAGCAGGGATGATGGCGGTCTTCTCCGCTGTGCAGCTCTTCCCAGTCTTGCAGGGTTTCTTGTGACCCCTTCCCACCTTGGAAGGTGTCACAGCTGACTCCACACTCCCAACGGGACCCCTGGGAGCGGCTTTGGTGGCTGGAGTCTTCCCCCTCTCCCGCCGGGCACTGGCCAACCTCTGATGCTTCACAGGTGGGGGACTGTCTGTGCTGTGGCTCCGTGCCACACTGGCTGTCCTGGTGGCCGGTGCACTCCACATACCGGTGACTACAGGCACCACTGGTCCCGGAGATGTTTTGGCTGAGGTGCTACTTCGGGACCTATGAGATGGACGGGGTGGGGGAGGTGTGGGAAAAAGGTCAAGGGTTGACAGGAAAAGTTTTTTGGACACACTGGGACGGGTAGGTGGAGGGGGTTTGGGAGTGGAGGAAGAGGTGGTGGTAGTAGGAGGTGTACGTTTGGTGACTTTGGGTGAAGGTGCATGCGCTGGAGGCTGTCATGAGGTGGATGGCTGTTAGGTGGGTGTGTGCCTGCGTTTGTGTATCTTGGGAGGGGGCGTCACAGACACACTGGGAGAGGACACAGGGGACATGTGAATGGTAGTGGGGGTGGTGACTGAACTTGAGCAGGGTGTGCTGGTGGGTGTGCTGGTGAGGGACGTAGTGGCTGTAGAGGTAGTGCATGCAGGTGTGAGTGTAGACGAGACTGGGAGGTAGGAGGGAGGCGACGAGGAGGGGGACACAGTGGAGGCAGTGGATGTTGGTGTGTCTGCATGTGTGTGTTGCTTGCGTGAGTGCCTGTGGGATGTGTGGTGCTTATGTTTGCCTGAGCTTCCCTTGTGTGTTGAGGTGTGTGCAGGCTGGTCTCATGGTGTGCTTGGGATAGGCAGAGGTACAGGGGATTGGGTCTGGGTGGAGGAAGTTGGGGGGGGGCTAGAGACGGGGACAATGCCTGCCATCAGTGCTGAGGCCAGAGTTTGAAAAGCTCGGTGAAGGGCTGCCTGACCAGAATAAATGCCCTCCAGGAATGCATTAGTTTGTTGCAACTGCCTTTCTACAACCTGGATGGAATTCAAAATGGTAGACTGCCCAACAGTGATTGACCTGAGGAGGTCAATGGCCTCCTCACTGAGGGCAGCAGGGGTGACTGGGGCAGGGTCTGAGGTGCCTGGGGCGAAGGTGATGCCCACCCTCCTGGGTGAGTGGGCACTGGGCGAAGGCTGAGGGGCTGCTGGGAGGGCGGTGCTGGTAGGGGGGGTGGTGGCTGTACCTGTAGATGCGGGGGCACAGATGTTGCCGCCACCACAAGGGAGCTCCCATCAGAGGATGAGTGCGTGTCGCTGGTGTCAGCTCCTGTCCCCGCCGTGGAGCTCCCCTCACCCTCCATCCCACTGGTGAATTCGGAGTCCGTAGTCTCACCCTCCAGGGCCATGTGGGATGCAGCTCCCTCCTGCTCTGGTGCCACTGCTCCTCCGCCTGATGATGCTAATGCACACAAGAACAGGGAGACCACAAAAAGAGGGGGGACGACAGAAGAAAGACATGTTGAGTGCATGGATTACCGCTACCTTTGGCGGACACGACAGACACAGAAGCCCCCTGCACTACGTCGCACTCTTGGGCTCCACTGTTCAATTCCTGGGAAATGGCCTACAAGGCTATGGATGACATCTGCACACATAGATGATACAGGGGCATGAATAGCTGTACTTGGCACTCTACAGAGGTGGGCTGGGGTGCCACATGGCCTGCCTTACGGAGGGGCCTTGCCTACGGAACTCGCCCTGGCCTAGGGAAACCCACAGCCCTTCTCCCCCACCCAGACAACTCCACTGCGCGCAAAGTCAGCAGAATGAGAGTGTACTCATCCCCTTGTGTCTGCTGTGATGCCTTCAAGCGCCCATCCAACTCCAGATAGGCCACCGCCAGGATCCTGAACATCAGGGGGGTCATGGTGCGACGGGCACCCCTCCCACGATGGGAGGCCATCCCCAGCTGAGCCTCCGCCGTCTTCTTGCTCCAGCGGCTAATGTCCTCCCATCTTTTCCGGCAGTGGGTGCTCCGTCTGTGGTGGACCCCCAGGGTCCGGTTGTCCTTGGCGATGGCACGCCAAATATCTTTCTTCTGGTGGGCGCTGACCTACATGAAATGTACAGGGGAAGAAGAGAAGTCATTACCAACTGCACCGTCAAAGTGATTGGCCCCCATCCCTAACCTTGCCACGTGGCACGTGCATTCACCGTCTTTCATGCACGCAGCACTCTGCCCCCTTCATTCTTACATCCAGCCCTCTCCACACAGGCATAGCCCATACAACATGCTCCCTGTGTACTTACCTGTTTGTCTGGAGGACCGTAGAGTAGCGTGTACTGGGGGAGGACCCCATCCACGAGCTTCTCCAACTCCTCCGATGTGAAGGCAGGGGCCCTTTCCCCAGACGCACGAGCCATTGTCTCTTCCAGACCGAGCTCACAGCAGCACTTGCAGTGTAGGTCCTCTCCTGTCGAAGATCAGGTATTGAGTGATTGAACAGATAGAAAATGGCGGTCACGTCCGCGGCGGTGCATACCGTCACCGCCGGCGTACATCGTCATTGGCTCCTGGGACCCATAGGGTCCAATGTTAACCAATGAAGCATTGCGCCGGGTCTCCGACCGCTTACCGCGACGGTGTACAACGCCAGCGCAGTTACCTCACATCCCATTGTCCCACTTTAGAGGTCAGGCAGCCGCCATTTCAGGGGCCCACATGGCTTCATTTTCAACTGCGTCACACATACCTAGGCCTAAACTCAACACACATACAGGACACCTTTTGTGTATGATTGGTGTTCTGGGTAAACTGTGGGTAGGTACCTCTGAGTTGTTTGACTCTGTGCTCGCTGTTGACCTTCATAGGCACCGTACGCTGGGACATGTGAGGAGATGATGGCATCCTCCGGTGTACCGACCATTGAGGGACCTGTCGACAATGGAGGAGCGACATTTGATAATCACCTGCAGGCTTGACCGTGCCACAATCCAGGAACTGTGTACCCAGTTGGAGCCAGACCTGATGTCAGCAATCCACCATCCCACAGGAATCCCCCCTCAAGTGCAGGTGCTGTCAGTGCTCCATTTCCTTGCAAGTGGGTCATTTCAAACAACTGTGGCCATGGCATCAGGGATGTCCCAACCTATGTTTTCCAACGTATTGTCCAGAGTGTTGTCTGCCCTTCTGAAACACATGCGGAGCTACATCGTTTTCCCTCAGGTGGAGGATTTGCCTACAGTGAAAGGTAATTTCTATGCCCAGGGACATATCCCCAACATCATAGGTGCCATTGATGGGACCCATGTGGCTTTGGTCCCCCCCCACAGGAGTGAACAGGTGTACAGAAACCGGAAGAGTTATCATTCTATGAATGTACAGATGGTATGTTTGGCAGACCAGTACATCTCCCATGTGAATGCCATGTTCCCTGGCTCAGTGCATGATGCTTACATCCTGCGGAATAGCAGCATCCCTTATGTGATGGGTCAACTCCAGAGGCACTGTGTGTGGCTATTAGGTGAGCACCTGTAAGCAAGTCAGTGGGAATGATTGTCTGGGTCTGGGGTTAACCCTCCAAGTTAGTGTGTGTCTAACAGTTGCCCCTCGCCATTTGCAGGTGACTCTGGTTATCCCAACCTGTCATGGCTACTGACCCCAGAGAGGAATCCCAGGACAAGGGCAGAGGAACGCTACAATGAGGCCCATGGGCGAGCTAGGAGGGTGATCGAGCGGACCTTCGGCCTCCTGAAGGCCAGGTTCAGGTGCCTCCATATGACAGGTGGATCCCTATTCTACTCACCAAAGAAGGTGTGCCAGATCATCGTGGCCTGCTGTATGCTTCACAACTTCGCTTTGCGACGCCAGGTGCCTTTTCTGCAGGAGGATGGTCCAGATGGCGGTGTTGTTGCAGCTGTGGAGCCTGTGGTCAGTGATGAGGAGGAAGCAGAGGAAGAAGACATGCACAACAGGGACTCAGTGATCCAGCAATATTTCCAGTGAGACACAGGTAGGAATACAAACCTGCCTACTACATGTACTTTGACACTACTACTTCTCTCCTGTCTGTCGTTTTCACCTAGTGTATGGTCACTGAGTTGTCACTTTCCCTTACGATTTCACAGATGTGGGTCCCACTGTGTGACATCTGCTTAGATTCCTCATGGACTAGAGCTGTGTGACATAGGTATGTTGACATTACTATTTAAAAAACATTTTGTCACTGTAATTGCTAATACACTATTTCGAAATCACAGACAGACTCCAGATCATTTTGTGCTTTAGGTGAGTTTATTTAAATGCTCAATATTGGAGGGGGTAGTGAAATGGTGAGGGGTGATGGCGGAGGAGTGTCCATGGCAGAGTCCAGTCTATTAGTCTCACAGGTGCATTGCCCATGTGGGCATAGGAATGGAGCTGGGGCAGTTTAATTATGGACAGGGTGACAAAGTGGGACAGTAGGATGACATTCAGGGTGGTCTCATTTCTTGGCGGGGGTCTTGGCATCGTGCTCTGTCTTTGTCCTGGATCTCAGGGACCGTTTGCGGGGTGGTTCTCCCTCTGCAGGGGGTGGGGTGCTGGTGTGGTGGTCCTGTGGCGGGGCATCCCGTCCACTAGCGCTGGCGGAGGTGGTGGGCAGTTCATCGTCCATACTAGTGTCAGGGGCCCCTTGTAGTGCCACAGTGTCCCTCCTGGTGTTGAGTAGTTCCTTCAGCACCCCTATGATGGTGCCCAGGGTGGAGCTGATGGTTCTGAGTTCCTCCCTGAAGCCCATATACTGTTCCTCCTGCATGCACTGGGTCTCCTGATACTTGGCCAGCACCGTTTCCATCGTCTCCTGGAAGTGGTGGTAGGCTCCCATGATGGAGGAGAGGGCCTCGTGGAGAGTGGGTTCCCTTGGCCTGTCCGCCCCCTGTCACACAGCAGCCCTCCCAGTTCCCCTGTGTTCCTGGGCCTCCGTCCCCTGGACCGTGTGCCCACTACCACTGACTCCAGGTCCCAGTTGTTGTTGGGGTGGTGGCCTATCCTGGGTTCCCTGTAGTAGTGGACACACAGCTGATTGACGTGTCCTGGGGACGGAGGTATGGGCCCGCTGGGTGGGTGCTGTGCTGGTGTTTCCAGAGGGGGAAGGTCTGTGGTGGCCTGTGCCTGTGTGAGTGGAACTGACTGTTCAGAGGTCCCCGATGGTCCGGGCTGGTCATCTAGATCCAGTTGGACAGAGGTGCTGTCATCACTGTGGGCCTCTTCTGTTGGTGGTGTGGACATGTGTGGACCCTCCTGCCCGGTGACGTTGGGTAGGGGTCCTGCAGGGGTATAAAAGGATGTTTATTAAATCTGTGTGTGTAATGGTGTGCAATGGGTGGGTGACCGTGTACCCCAGTGCTAGCATTCCTGTTTGGGAGCTTGTGTGATGATGGTTTAGGGGGGTGTATGGGTATGTGCAGTAGGCATGCTTTGGTGATGGGTGTCCATACTTTGTTGTTGCATGCAGGGTTTGGTGTTGGGATGTGTGGTTTGTGATGTTGGGACATATGTGAGGAGTTGGGTTGCTGGGGGTGAGGGTGGGGGTATGTGATAGCATGCAGGTAGTGTGGGGGATGTAATAGTAAAGCTTTGTCTTACCAGAGTCCATTCCTCCACCTACTCCTGCGAGGCCCTCAGGATGCAGAATCGCCAAGACCGGCTCCTCCCATGTTGTTAGTTGTAGGGGAGGAGGTGGTGGTCCGCCGCCAGTCCGCTGAACCGCCAGGTGGTGTCTTGAGACCACGGAACGCACCTTCCCCCGTAGGTCGTTCCACCTCTTCCTGATGTCCTCCTGATTTCTTGGGTGTTGTCCCACTGCGTTGACCCTGTCCACTATTTTTCGCCATTGCTCCATCTTCCTAGTTATGGAGGTGTGCTGCACCTGTGATCCGAATAGCTGTGGCTCTACCCGGACGATTTCCTCCACCATGACCCTGAGCTCCTCCTCCGAGAACCTGGGGTGTCTTTGCCGTGCCATGGGGTGGTGTAGGTGATGTGTGGGGTGGAGTGTGTGGTGATAAATGTGGTGATATGTAGTGGTGTGTTGTGTGAGGTGCGTGGAAGTTGTGTGGGTGATGGTGTTGTGTGCCTGTGGATGCTGTTGTTCTTGCTGGTGCTGTCTCTCTCTGGTCTTCTTTCTGTGTTTTATATTGTAATGGGTGTGTGGGAGTGCTGTGTGTATGTGTATCAGGTGTGTGTATTTTGAATTGTCCAATGTGGCTGTGTTTTGGAAATGTGTGTGTATTTTGAGCGCGGCGGTGTGTACCGCCAATGGAATACCGCGGTTGAAAGACCGCTGCATGGATTCGTGTGGGCGTATTTCTGCTGATATGACGGTGGAGGTTTTGTTTTCGCCAGTTTATCACTGACCTTTGGTGTGGCGGACTTGTGTGCGTGTCTGACTTTTGGCAGATTCCGAGATGTGGGTCATAATAGCTGTGGCGGAATTCCGCGGCGGTGTGTTGGCGGTCTTCTGCACGGCGGTAAGTGTCTTTTACCGCCAATGTTGTAATGACCGCCTCTAGGCCACCAAATCCTCTGTGCATGCCTTTTCGACACAGGAATCCAACACAAGGCCCTAGACTGGCTCACCTCCTTCCTCACTGAAAGAACCCAAAGAGTTCGGCTCCCTCCCTTCCAGTCCCCAGCCACCAAGATCATCTGTGGTGTCCCCCAAGGATCCTCCCTCAGCCCTACCCTCTTCAACATATACATGCCCCCCGTCGGCAACACCCTCCGCCCCCACGGAATCACCATCATCTTGTACGAGGACGACACCCAGCTCATCATCTCCCTCACAAGGAACCCTTCCACCACCAAGACAAACCTACACACCGGACTCCTCGACATTGCCAAATGGATGACAGAAAGCCACCTCAAAACTCAACTCCAACAAAACAAAAATCACCATCTTCGGCCCCAACAAGACAGTATGGGACGACTCCTGGTGGCCCACCGCCCTCGGATCACCCCCAACACCCTCCACCCCCGCACGCAACCTCAGCACCATCTTAGACTCATCCCTCTCCATGGCCCAGCAAATCAACACCATATCGTCCTCCTGTTTCAACACCCTTCGCATGCTACGGAAGACCTTCAAATGGATTCCCTTAGAAACAAGAAAAACGGTCATCCATGCCCTCATCAGCAGCAGACTGGACTACGGAAACGCCCTCTATGCTGGTACCGCAGCCAAGCTTCAGCAAAAACTCTAGCGCATCCAAAACGCAGCTGCACGTCTCATCCTCAACCTCCCATGCCACAAATACATCTCCGCTCACCTAGGATCCCTTCACTGGCTGCCCATCAGCAAAAGGATCATCTTCAAAGTCCTTATGCACGCTCACAAATCCCTCCACAACACTGGACCAGCCTACCTTAACAAACGAGTAAACTTCCACACACCTACTAGACTTCTCCGCTCCGCTGACCTCGCCACAGTCCCCCGCATCCAAAGCACCACCTCCGGCGGCAGATCCTTCTCCCACCTCGCCTCCAAGACCTGTAACTCCCTCCCCACCAACCTACGCAAGACCCAGGACCTCCTAACTTTCAGAAAGCACCTCAAGAAATGGCTTTTTGAGCAGTAAATGGCAACCCTTTCCCACCTCCCCCCCCCCCAGCGCCTTGAGACCCTAACGGGTAAGTAGTGCGCTTAATAAATGTTTTGATTGATTGAAAGAGCTTGGAGCCTGTAGTCCATGCTAAAGGGAAGTTAACAGCTTTCAGACTATGATTTGCGACACAATCTTGGGCTCATACTTCATTTGTAATAATTGGATCATCTTGCATTTTACCTGTTATTTGTTTCAATGTTATGGTGTGTTATGGTATGCTATTTTATTGTTTTTATCCCGGGATGGTTCACCATTGATGCCATAAGGACAGGTAAGTGCAGAATGATTGCAAAAGGGCCACTCTTTATCTTTAACCGTCTATGATGTGGGGTATGACCCCAGCTGCATATACACAGCCACAAGGAGAGGAACTTGCCTTTATGGCAGTGTTCAGTAAAGGATAAAAGAGAAGGCTTTTTAGAGGGTAAAACAGTAAGTGAATTAAATACGAACATAATATTACACACAAGAAGTGTGTCATCCATTTTGTACTGGGAAGTCCTCCAAATTGAAGGATGTGTGGTCAGCCATCTTAACTTAGATGGTGGCCTAGAAGTGAAGTAGGCAAAAGACGTGCTGATAGCCACCTTGTTGGTGACTATTATGGTGGCCACCACAGCTGTCATTGAGAGCCCTATGGAGAACCGCAGACAGAAAAAGCTACTCTTCACCAATCCCCAAGGAGAACCATAGAAGAATGCTGCATCCCAACCCCATCATGCATCCTGCCATCTACAGTATGCAGCCTCCCAGAACATTCTTGCAAGGGGGTCTGACGCTAAACAACACATGCCTGAAAAACCCATGAGCCAAGCACAAGGCGGCTAAGGCAGCAGCAGGTAGGTACAACAGGTAGTTAGAAATGTATGGGGCCATTAGCAGCAGCTGAATCCATGCATAGCTGTGAAAGGTAACAGGAGCAGTGTAGTCCACTGCCCAGTAAAGAAGATGCAGCCAGAGTGCCCAAAGGGCCAGAAATGTTAAAAATGGCAAGAAATTAGGCACCAATAAAAGGCTGAGCAATGCAACAAAGTTTAGGCCTCAGGAGCTCACATAAGGCCGGAATAGCAATTAATGAGGTAGAAGCAACAAGGACTCGTCAAGCAAAGATCTGTAGTTGTATTGGGAAATACACATTCTAAGCTCTAGTGTGGGGTGACCATGTAATGCAGTGGTTCCCAACCTTTTAACTTCTGTGGACCCCCACTTTTTCATTATTGGAACCCAGGGTCCCCCGGTGAATCATTATTGAAATACGGGGAACCCCCACTGAGTCATTACTGAAAGCTGGGGACCTCATCTGTTAATATTATTTCATTTTCTAAGCAGTCGCGGACCCCCTGAGGAGGCTTTGCGGACCCCCTAGTGGTCCTCAGACCAAATGGTGGGAACCACTGGTCTAATGCTCGATAATGGGTTGGTCCTAATCTGTTATCTCACAATTCCGTGAGATAACTAGACCGTCTAACATCGAAGGCCAATCTGGAGTAAGGTAACAGTTACCTCCTCTTTCAGCTGTCCTGCAGATGGGAATCATTCAGTTTCTATTGATCATCAATGCATAATAATGGAGCAAATGGATCTTTCTCCTCCACACCACATTAGAGGCAAAATAAATAAGCTTCACTATAGCAGCACTTCGAGCCTCAGCAAGATATCGGGCCTGGCCACCAAAGTGCTTTTGTGGTGGAGGCACTGCCTTCACCACACCAGACATGACGGCCACTTAATTTAACAATGTCTACTCTTCTAGTAACATTTTGCCCCAGACCGGCTCCCATGTACATTGTGGAAACCACTGTCCTGGATAAATGATCCACGTATGCAGTGCCTTGCAAAAATGGTTGACCTGTTGACACTTATATTATTCCAGGACATAGACCCCCAAAGCTATTTCCATTTAAAATTAAATGAAATTAGTCAATTTCCAAGAAAAACACAATTAATGTCCCCCGTGGACTGGTGATTTTCTCATAAAGTATTAGGAACATTCACTCACTTCAGGACATAGTATCCGTAAAAAAACATTGTCCAGCTAATAAAAAGATGCCAGTTTGGGTACGCTGTAAGGGATTTCCTCATTTTGGACAACTCTGCTAAGAGGAAATCTATCTTCCCCGACACACTAAATAAAGTGGGGGAATGAAGAGGAGGATGTACAGGAAGGCTAATAAGACATCTCTCTTTTTTAGTAGATGTTTGATTACCAGCTTTTTCTCAAAGATTTTCTTTGCCTCGTTTCGAACCCATAGTTTAAGCAATTACTTCAACCCACCATGAAGTGCTGCTCCTTTGTAGATGGGAGTCATAAAAATTGATAGTGGGTTGCTCAAAAGAGTCCACAAACGTCCTTCTAACTATCAATCCAAGCCCTGCCAAGACTGGACTGAGATAAAACCCTGCAGATGGGTCAGTAGAAAATACGCTCAATCACACCTGAAAAGAAATGTAAAGGCTTTAAGAAATAACACCTAGTCTCTATACTGTTTTAGCCACCTTCTCCCCAAGGCAAGACGAATGGGGAATGGTGGGCACATACTACACCACCCTTGGGCAAGGTAGGAATAATACAGTGCAGCAACACAGGGTGAAAGGCATACACTACTCACACATCTGGGCCTTTTGGTTGTACTATTAATTAATTACGAAAACATCCATGTCATTCATGGGAAAGGCGGGGTTACTGATAAGGATAAGCACATCCCCATCCTAGGGAATTATGTTAAATCCCCAACACCAAGACAATTTGAAGAAAAAAACTCTCTTGTTGTTTACAAGGATTAAGAGAGAGCTTTTTAAAAGGTCTCCCAATGTATACGAACACTGGGAGAGACTTAAAAAATATAATATCCTTGTCTTTTACGTTACGTGCCAGACTTTCTGGTTTTGGCAAAGTTGTGGCTGTCAGGGGCACACAGAAGAGATATATGGGCATGCAATGGTGGCAGGTGCAGAATCTGCCAGAGTTGCGAGAATCATGCAGAAGGACTGCAAGAGGGGCAAAGGAGCACATAAAGGGGCTGTAGGGAGATGGGGCACACAGTGAGGCAGCAGGTGGTCGGGAGCACATAGAAGCAGGCAAGGGGATGCACCGATGGGCTGCAGGGAGGGGCACTCAGTGCACAAAGGGACTGTGGTGGTGAGGTTTATCTAAAAATAAAGTTCAAATGGAGTGAAGACTATTTGATACATTAACTTAAAAACTAAAAGGACATGAAAATTCATGGGTTAAGGTGCCACATTCACCTTGTGTCCAAACTTCACCACACACACACACACCGACTCACACAAACACACCCACATACAGAAATATATATGTACATTCACTGAAAAAAATCAAAAGTTAAAGTGGAAGTATAATGAGATCTTCTAATAATAAAAAAGAAAACTACAGTTTCAAAACAAAAAACACTGAAATTACCTATTCATGTGTACCTGACATAGCTATAAAATAAAGTGGGACTGAGCGAAGAGTGGCTTACGGTGTCAAAGGCTGTGGACAGGTCCAATAGGACCACCGCAGCCTTGCCTCCTTTATCCATGATGTCCCTTATTTCCTCTGCGGTTACTAATAGAGTCAACTCGGAGCTGTGAGCCTTCCTGAAGCTAAATATGGCTCCGTCCAAGATCTCGTTATGGTCAAGGTATTCTGATACCAGAGTATTCATGTGTTTTTTTCTAAGATTTTGTCAGGGAAGTGAAGGCGCGAAATAGGATGATATTTTTATTATTCTCATTTGGATCTAAGATAGGTTTTTCGAGCAGCGGCAAGATGTTTGCTTTTTTCCACTCTAATGGTAAGATACCCGTATTGATAACCTGGTTTACTAATGACATGAGAGAAGGGGACAGTGTATCTGCTATCTGCTGGGCAGGGGTCGGAGGGAGCGCCAGATTTAGTCAGTGTAATCAGGTCATATACTCTTTCAGGGGAGAGAAAAGGGAAACTGAGAAGCTTAGGGTGGTTCAACTTTTCTGAATCGTTCTCTATGAGAAGGGTGCTAGAATTTAACGTGGCATCAAAATACATATATACAGATTCTACCTTATCTTGGAAGGTGTCCGTTACATTATTGCAAACCTTTTGACTGGGAATTATCTTACCACCAGGGGGAAGACATGCAAGTTCCTGAATCATCTTGAAGAGCTTGGGCGAGTTTTTTGCCTTATTTTTTTTTTTACTTGTAGAAGTTTATTTTTTCGTTCTTTATCATATTTTTGTAATTCTAAATCAGTTGTTTATATTTTACTATCTCCTCTGTTGAACAGTTACTCCTACAGACACTTTACTGTTGCCCACAGTTATTTTTCATTGCTCTGAGACTGAGGGAGAGCCAAGGAGCAGTCGGCTTATTCGTAAAAGATTTAATGGATTTAACCGGAGCCAGTTTATTAGCAGTTGAGCCATTACTTATATTCTGCAGCAGGGTGTAGGAGTTGCCTGTCAGAGATGGTTGGGTTGCCTCCAAAGTGTGGTTGAGCGCACTCAGGTCTGTCTTATTCCAAGCCCTTACTAACTTGATCTGGCCTGGATTTTTGGTAGCGCGTTTATCTGAGTGTAAGTTAAAACTAAACCCTACCGCCTCGTGATCTGACCATGTGAAAGGAAGGATTTCTTCCAGCTGTGGATCTGGATGATTTGTAACAATGCAGTTCAAAATGTGTCCAGCAGAGTGAGTAGCAGCATTGACCAGCTGGAGGAGGTTGAAACAAGGTAAATTATCTATCAAGGTTTTAGTATCTCTGTTGTTTATATCTTTCGAATGAAAGTTAAAGTCTCCTATAATAGTGTAGTTTACAAATTGGATGCTAGTTTCCAAGAACTCATTGAGTGCTTATAGAAACTTTGTTTTGGGGCCTGGAGTTCTCTAAATGAGTAGTCTGTAAAGCATGGAGTTATTGTCCACGTTCCACTTCAAGAAGAGAGCTTCACAATCCTCTATTTTGGATGATTCACCAGTGAAGTGAGATGTTTGCGATAAATTATCGCTATGCCCTCTCCTCGCTTTCCTACTCGATCTAATCTGACAATATCATAGATTTCTTTTAAGAATGCAATGTCAGGGGCATATGAGTCCAAATGATAAAACAATTCAATTTTGTGTTTAATACCTGAACAGGTGTTCGGCAGAATGCATTTTAATTTAGGGGCCTGAAGATTTTGGTTAGGAAGGAAAGGTCAAGAACAGTCTTGGTTAAATACAGCCAAGGACGGAAGAGGCTTAATGTTGCAGAAGTATTGGCAGTTTCAACAAACATAACCGTTGTTTTCCAGACTGAATTTAAATTTAGTTCATAATGAAGAACACTTACTAGTTGCTTCAATTTGAAGAAGCATTTCCTTTGAATAATAAAAAAATCAGGCAGGGGTCACGGCGCCATCTGCAGTTCAGCCGTGGATGGCCGCAAATGGGCTTGCCTTAGGCGCGCCTTTGGTTTTGAATGCAGGAATGGAGGCGTGACTGTGGGCATGGCCTAGAGGCCGAGCATGAATCAGGGCTTGTGATTTAAAAATATTGAACAAAGGGACAGCTTAACTGGGGTCCAGAAACCCCTAACACCTGGATACAGGCTCCCCCGAACCAGGTGCCTACTGGCAATGGAAAATAAAATTGAATAAAAGTGAGAAAGGCAAAATCATAAATTTAAAATACCCGGGTTTGGTCTGTTTTGTGAGGAAGTATAATTCAGGAGCCAGGCACAGCCTAAAAAGTAGGCACTTGGGTGCCAATTACAAAGAAATAAAACATAGGATTGCTCATCTGCAGATGCTGCTCGAACGCGCTCACATCCAGTTTTGAAAGCTGGCATGGGGGCATGGCCTAGAGGCCAAGTGAGTCAGCGCTTGTGATTTAAGAACAACTGTACAAACAAAGAGCTTAAATGGAGTCCAGCAACCCCTGATACCTGGATTCAGGCTTCCTTGAACCAGGTGCCTATTGGTAACGGGAAATAAAATTAAAATAAAAGTGAGAAAGGCAAAATCATAAATTTAAAATAACCGGGTCTGGCCCATTTTGTGCAGAAGTATAATTCAGGAGCCAGGCACCTCCTAAAAAGTAGGCACTTGAGTGTCAATTACAAGGAAATAAAGCACAGTATTCCTCACCTACAAACACTGCGCGAATGAGCTCTGCATCCGCTTTTGATGGCTGGCATAAGAGCATGTCTTGGGGTGTGGCCTAGAGGCCGAGCATGAGTGGGTGCTTGTGATTTATAACAATTGGACCAAGGAAGAGCTTAACTGGGGTCCAGCAACCCCTAACACCTGCATTCAGGCTCCCCTGAACCAGGCAATAGTGGCTGCTTACCTTTTGAAACTGTGGGGCGAAAGTTTGACCCACTTACCGTGCACAATCTTAAAGGGCTTGATATAGACCAAATAAGACTGAGCTGATGGGAATGCGTTTCGTGGAACAAATATTTAGCTTAACAATACATCAGTAGCCGTAGGTAAGGCAGCTGAGATAAGCGACATTCCTATGTGAAAGTATAAACCAAAATAAACACATTTACAGCTGGGGTTTCAACTTGACAAACAATCCACAAGCAGAAGCTAATTCACGCCAAAGCTGACACTGCCAGAAAGGCCTCAAACAATACTCCAGTAATAGGTAAGGGGTAGGAATCGTGAACACTCTTTAAAAAATAAAGAAATAAAGACACAGTTGTTGCAGGGGACAGGTCACTGTTGTCATGTGTAACTCAAACCTGTGTTTCCTTCGAAATACTCTTTCCATGTACGGTATCCTCCAGTCCTCTTCTCGAGCACCAGAGGCCGTTTGCTCCCGCTCCCTTCACGACCTCTGACCAGCATTTCAGGTGATTAACAGCAGCACCTGTGTCTCAGCTAACTAGTTGCCAATGTTCAAGCAGACCTGAGAATATGTACAACGCCAACCACATGCTTCCAGGAAATGCACAAACAGAAAATTAGAGGAGGCAAGGCTATAATCCTGATGCTGCTCTCATGCTGCTGCTAATATTACTCAGCATCAGAGAAGCACCAGGATTTGCTTGAGCATTCTGCCTCGAGGCGCTCTAAGGCACTGGGTGCCTGTGCCTACTCTCCACCCAACTAAGACTGCCCGGTTTGGAGAGGTTTAAACTACGCATCAGGCTGGCTGTCACAAGACAGCCGGCCAAAGCGACATGTGCATTTTGACTGGAGCAGCAACTACCACTGCTCCCTGCTGCCAATCAGCAACAATTACCCCGCTCAACGCTGCCACTCGGCTCACTGAACTGAAAAACAAAATGGCAATGAAATCTCTTCATTACCATTTTACTTTTCATGCGTGCTTCACTGAAAGCTGAGGGGCTACCAGGTGCCTACTAGTAATGGAAACCTTAGGAGAAATTAGGAAGTTAGGTTTTCAAATTGTATTGAGTTGGCTGCGCGAAATTAGGTCCAAATCCATCTGGAACAAATGCGGCTTTCCTTCAAAAGAAGCATTTGCGGGGGGCACGTTCTTTAAGTCACAATGATTACAATGATATGGGGAATGTCCTGGAGATAACCCCATACCACACTTTATGTAAATGTTATTGTACTTCCTCCTCTGTACCTTGCGAATGATTCGTTTCTTGGTATTGAATGTAACAAAAGGTCAATCAAGGATTTGATTTTAGACTCCGCTACCTGTTTGCATTGTTTCTTCACACTGCAAGATAGGGATCTGTTTGACCTGGACCTTTGATGCAAACACAACTAAACCACATCTTAGGAGTCCCTAAGATATAACAATATGAATACTAAAAATACACTCACACAGAAGGCATATGTTACCTGAGATGGAGTAGCAATAGAGTCACATGTGGGTTCCGGACAGCTGAGCATGTGCACCAGGCCCTCCTTGATTCGAATTTCGAAGTAGCCCCTCAGGCAGTCTTTACAGTAGACATGTTGGCACACCTTGAACTGTGTACATTCAGTGCCCAGCCTTTCTGAGAAACAGACATTGCACGTGTATGATTTTCTCTGGAAGCTCTTCAACTGTTGAGTCTGATCAAAGTCCAATATGTTCCTTATCAACCTGTCCATTGACTGAGCCTCTTCCATAGCTCTTTCGTCAAGGAACACACACTTCGCCATCGCTCCACATTCTGATGTGTCCGGCTCTTCTTTTTGTTGAACCTTATCTCTCAGACTGCATATTCCATCACTGGACACTGTGACTTCATACTGGGATGTGATATTCAGGTGCTGTAGAGTCTCTTCTTTTAAAAACTGCATCCAGGTAAACAAAACTACAAAGCCTTTGTTCTCCTCCCACAAACTGTCCAACTTCTTGCAAAGAGATGAGAGCTAAAATAGAAAACATAAAGTGCTTACAAATGCCTGATATTACCACTTCATGATGTATAGTGGGTGTAATCCTATGAACCAGTGCTATCTTAGAAATAATGTATTGCTGATAGCCAAATGTCACCCCTTAAGTATCACTACTGCTGTATTTGTTGAGTGTTTCTAATTGGGTAAATAATGAAGCCGACATGGAAAGACTGGCAGTGAGTGTGTGCAGGGGAGCCACAGGGTCATAGGCATAGGCAGTGCAGAGGCCCCCTGCCCAGCACCGTCAGAATGGGCACTGTCTGCTTTGTATACAGTGCGCATTTCAAGGGTGCTGGTCGGCCCCCCTGTGCTACAAGATAGCACTTGGCTCCTTTAAGGGAGCCGAGTGCTATCTTGTATCACTGCTCCTGGCGGTCAGACCAGTGGGGACATTGCAATAGGGCCGGGGGAATGACACCGCCATAGCGGTGTTGTCCTCCCTGCAAGTTTGACACATCTGAACACTTGCAAAATCTTTTCTAACTCAGAGAGGAAAACTGACCTAAAAAGCACAATTGGATAGAGGGAGAGAAGTGAAAAAAGAGTGGTGACTCACACATGTTCATGAGATCTTCTAGATGCTAACATCAGCATGCCCCTGTAATTTGATATTTTTAATTCAACCTGCTGTGATTCATATCTCAAAAACAATAATAACACAGACTAAAATACTAGAAGTCAGTTTATCCTTCTTCCTGCTTTGATAATGTTGAAACAGAGATTGGTAGGCATGCATTTGATAGGAAGAGCAAAAAACAAACTATTTACAACTAATCAAAGCAGTATATTATAAACTAACAGTGGGTGTAAAACATTTAACAGAAATGTTTAGTTTGACACATCACCCGAATGTAAAGTAATAAGCGAGTAGAGGGGCATGACTGAACGGTACTCCTGAAGAATGTCTGCAAAGTAAATACTGGAGGTGAGACATGTTGAAGTAGCAAAAAGATGAACAATACCTTCTAGAGAATGTAACTTTATGGATTGAACATTTAAAAAAGAAATTCTGCACATACCTAAGACAGTTTTAACAGCTCAATTGCAGGTTAGTGGTACAGTGCACCACAAGAGTGTGGACTTAGAAAAACAAAAAAGTGATGAGTGGAATGCTTGAATTAATCAAAGCCTCTGGTAATTAGTTGGCTGCATTACAGTGCATTGTTTTTTGTTCACTATGTTGCAAGAGGCAAGGCCAGCCTTATGCAAACTGCCAGAAAAAAAATATCTGGAGGTAATAAGACTTAATAGTCCTGGTGCAGCTGAGATTTCACTGTCACCTTCGATGTCAGAATGTTGATCTACATGTGAACATATTGATGTTATATTGTGATATATTGGTAACAAGGTAAATTGTAAAGTAGTGCACTAAATGTCCATCTCGAGGTGCATTCATTGTAGTGTAGAATTTCAATGTGTGGTATAACCATATTAATTGAAATATAATCATTCATTTTGATTCCATATGTTTCCTTATCATATTAGAGAACAGTTATCATTGAAACGATAATGAATTTCATAACCGATGTGCACTAGATGGCATTGGCTAATGTTGAAAAATGTAGTTCTCCATCATATTTATTGACACGTATTAACAAAGTTATTCTGTTTTATATTTTACTGCAACTTGAAGTTTGAAAGAATTATTACAGGCTTTTTTGTATTTGAAAGGATACATGTTCTGATTATTTCAAAAAAGGGTGGCATTTTAATTCTGCTCTAGTTTAGCACTGCTACACCCCATTTTCATAGAGTGTGGGAAAATTGTTCTTCTTTCCTAACGTGTCATATCTTTCCAGATGTCATTCACATGAAATTTTAGTTTGGAAATAGATGTGCTATTGTTTTATTCATAGAGAGCCTGAGAAATTAACCTTGAAGACAGTACATTGAGTAACCGAGAGTTTGAAGACTAGTTCTATTCAGTATGTTCCAAACTCATACAGGACACCAAGGACGTATACCTTCCCAGTACAGTCTTTGGGTCTTCTGTGGATGTTACAAATGCATGTCATATGATGTGAGATGAATGGGCAATTAAATCTTCTGATCTATATGGCGTTACCAATAAATCATCATCCACTCTGGACTTTAATTTATCATTTTCACTAAGGTGCAGTAGGAGAGACCCCTTGGATTTTGAGAGGTGCAAACCTTTTTGCCATTGCCCAGCACTTTCCCAGGTGGTTGCTGAGAGAACTTAGATTTTCTTTGACCCATGCGAAGACTCTTGACCGAGCTTCTGAGATGCTAACACCTTCTCGTTTTACCTACTTTCTGCCTATTTTAGTTAGCTTCATTTTGCCCCAGATATCATTTTTTCAACATCTTTTTGTCCTTTATCTTCTAAATATTTTTTGTCCCCATATTTTGCTGCCGAGGACGTCATGTCAATTATTAACTCGCTGTCTTTGAGAGATTCCCATTGTTTGGCAAATTATTCAGATGACTTCAGTTTGGACTGATGCTTAGAGGGGGTGGACAACACTTATTTATCGAGCACTATGTGTTCTTATTGTTGTTGTTGTTTTGTATAGCAGTTATTGAGTGTTGAGATTGTTTAATGTTAATCCGATTGTGTTTTTTTTCCGAGAGTTTTGGACACTTAATGGTGTTACTGTACCTCTATAGCTTGTTTTTTTTAGAATTGTTTACATGAACCTGAGGTTTGTGACAAAACCCTTTATCTTCATTTCTGACTTGGGTTTTCATTGTGTGGTCACATTGGTCATACTGCAAGTTAAAAGCTGATTGATTGTTATGTTGATTTCTCTTACCCCCTGCTAGGGTGGAAAAATGTGTCAACCTCATTTAGAGCATATCTGAAATTCTCCATCAGTCCCATGATAGTTATAGGACATATATTTAATCCTTTGCTGAGACCTATAAAGTTAAGGATCTTCCGGATACAGCTCACAATCAATGGGTCATGATCAGGTGTGAACATTTCTCTCTTCTTTTTCTTTCCCACTCCTACCTCCAACCCTTAGACTGTGTCCACTGAGATGCACATTGCATCCAAAGAACTTGTGGCTGCTAAATTGTATTCATGTGTCTATACGTTTTTTAACTGTAGCCCTCAAATCATTCCTAAGGCCATTTTCACTGTAAACTTCTTTCATTCCTCCATAAATGTGGCCTTAATGTGCAGGCTATTCATTGTGCTTTGCAGTGTGCTATTTGTTACATACACTTCATGTGCCTGGGATGATGTGTACAGGATGAATAATGTACTGTGGAGGAAGCAGTGATGGCTGCACAAACGGGAGGCTACCCTTTAGGATTTCTTTGTTCCCATTTGTGGATGTGAGAATATGCATGCTGCTGTCCTTGAGGTTCTTTCTACTATCCTTGTAGTTGTTTAGAGGGGTGGGGGAGTATGCATACTGTTGGTGCCAAATCCACCTCTAACTAGCAAGAGTAACTGGCCAGAGCCAACCCAAAAGCATCTGTCTGAACAAACAATTGAGGCTCTGTTAACTAACATTCCGAGACCATGAATGTATGAGATGGCATTATCCTCGACTTATCTGGAGTTATCCATGACATTGAGAAAATCCATATCTCCCCTTCTCGGCCACAGACAGAGATTTAGGTAGTGTTGGTCCTTAATTAAGGAACTGCTAGAGATGTCAGTATAGTACTTATTGTTCTTCAATATTAAACCAAACTCCCAGTACCTCAGTTTCAGTGTGGGCTTTTAGTGGTCCCATTGGGTGCACCATGTCCCAGAGGTGGCCCTGCCAAACAAAAATCTTGATTAGTCACTTTGGTGATATGGACCAACTAAGTTGAGGAACCATTATCTGGATGCTGGGCACCATCAATAGTCCTCCTAGCATTTAACACTTCCTTGGTGACTAGTTTGGAAACTAAATGGTACCACTTCTCTTGGATACGAGGTTTACTTATGAGCTACAGATTAAGCTCTATGGGACCCTCATGGTCCCTTATTAACTTAGGGTGGACTTCTGTTCCGCTCGAGTGTAGGTTTTGGAGTCTCTTGGCCTTCTTTCCTGAAACTTTTTCTAGATTCTCAGGACACTGAATTGTCCTACCTTGCCTCTGGGTCACTAATTAACCAGGACAAATGTTTTGTAGCATCTGGTCTGCTACCACTGGTCCAATGACTGAGTCTAATAAACAAAGCCCATAGTAAATACAAGAGTCTACATGAGTTTCATGAGAACACTCAGCCACTTCCATTGTGAATAATATTGACCATAATACCCTAGTAGTTTATCATTTTACTGCATAGGTCCAGTAATTATGTTTAGTGGTTGCATCTAAGCCCAGAAGGTGCAAGGATTTTCAAGACACTTCTACATTTCTGTGTAATTTCCTAATTTTCACTACCACAGGTTTTAATATGTTTTGTAAGGTATCTGAGAACCCATTCTCTACACAAATAGCTCATTTGGAGAATGTGTTTCTTTTGTGTAATCAGTGGAGTAATAAGTATTTTATCTACTGGTCCTCTATATATTCTGAGGTAAGCTATGGCTGCTCATATTCAATATCTCTGCAGGGTCAACTGTACAAAGGAAGTAACATGGTTTTCCAGTTGGCATACAATAGCCTCCAATCCCTGGTACATCAGTGATAAGAGGCATGAATAAGTGACACAGGGGTGTGTAGAATTTTCATCACCTGACGCCCAGAACATATTCTGGGGGGCAAGGACAACACATTTTACTTTGTCCACTACGCAAGCAGAACCATGCACCTACAATACAAACCATTCAGGTGCTAGTGCACAATATTTTGTGGGAAAGAGGATTGTCTTTGCTAAATCAAGTTATGCATCCATATGATTAAGATGTTCAAAGTTCTATATATGGGTCGTTACCAAAAAATTGTTAATATTAGGGCAAGCATTCAAGAAAATATAGTGAGTTGGAAGCTAAGCTACCATTACGGAAATGCTCCCAGACTAATCCATATTTTTAAGTAAACACATGCAAAACAATGGAAACAATATTGGTGATGTTTCCAAAATAAAATGTACTCAAATGATATTTGAAATATGAAAATTTGAGGTTTACAAAGTTTACAGGCAGTTTTCCTAATCTACTGTACATCTTTTAGGGACAACGTCCAAGGCATCATTAAATAAACATGCTTAATGGATGCCAGAATTTAAAAAAAACTTTAACAATGGAGAATCAGTGTTTAACCATCAAGATCGACATTATGGGCAGCAAGTAAAAAAAAAAAAAAAAAGTTTGGGACACATTTTGAAAGAAAACCAAAAAAACGCACCTGGAGTTCTATGATATTGAACTGTCTTTCATGAATTCACAGGTATTATTAGAAGGCTTGGACAATATAGTCTTGGCAAATGTTTGTGAATTCTATTTTTCTGAGAGCAAATATATATGTGTATGTGTGCTCATGCAAAAAGAGAAAGTAAAGATTCACTTGCTAAAACTTTTTTCCCCTCATTTCACCAGGGACAAGTAGTTTCTCCTAAGGTAAAACACTTTTCCTCACACCACACCTATTTTTCCCCTCCCACCCTAGAGAAGATTTTGCCTCTGCCTTTGTCAAGAGTACAAATCTGACCATTCCAGGAATGCAAAGGGTTGGAGAGAAGCTATCGAGACCCCTTAAACATATGGGTGTGCACAACCATACTGGGTATTCAAGCCCTCAAACTACCAGTAGAAGCCTGCTCCCAACCCGTGAGTAGACATGCTCACATGGCATCCTTCATGCAAGTAAATTCTTTAATGAGTGACATGTTGTGTTTTGCATTTATAAACAAACTTACATGTGTAAATAACCTTTAGAATGGCCTGTAACAGTTTAAAGAGTTCATCTAATCACAAACTGTAAATGAATCACAGATCTAGCGCTTGGTAAATGCTCACAGTTATGGGTAACAAGGACACTGAAGAAATTAGATTATCTGATTTGCTCAAGTATTAAACAATGTAGTCAATTGGACAAGTCCAGACATCGAGGTATCCTGTTAACCCTCAGTTGACAGCCTAGGCACTGGATCATATTCATAATCTGCATTTATGTACAGTATTAAAAATAGAGTGAATGTTGAAAAATAAATTTTCCAGAGCAATTAACAAGGTGCTTCCACAGAAAGTGAAATGAGAAAGTGAGAAGGGATATAGTTATAATAATAGTATATCCTGAAATCTTCTATAATCAAGTCTCACACATAATGAAAATGCTGCCTTAGTCAAATCCTTACTGTGATCAGAAAGCTACTCGGAACAAGAGCTCATTCATAAACAGAGACTGAAAATATTCAAAGCTTTGGCATATATGGAATACTGATAGGTTCAGAGTCTAGATAAACAGAAATGTGACATAACCAGAGTGTTGCCAGTATCCAAACGTTCATATAATCTCAGTACTGAGATAATTAAACAGGTTATTCTCAGAGTTCAGATTTGATCAGAAGGGTGCTGTAATTTATCATCTCATTGCATGGCACCAAATAGGACAAGCAGATCTTTAGACAGAAAAAGACGATTTTGAAGCAATTCGTCCCTTGGCAAAGTAGATAGTTTATCAAGTTCCACACCACAGACTGGCATACATGATGACAGAAAAGGTGCAGTTTATGAGATTGGGACAGGAATGTTTAGAGTCAGAGGAGGAAAATGTCCTATGGTGAAGTCTGAACGGGAGTCCGTTTGTTAATATTGGGAACGTCAAAGTCAGTGTGCACCATGATACGATCACCTATACCAACTAAATCACATCACTATTAGCGAGTTCACCCATCATGACCTCTCCATCAGCCTGAATCCAAGATACGTGTTTAGGCAGGCTCTGAGACCTAGGCCTGAGATTACTCAATGACAAGCTACAGGTGGGGCAGCACATAGCCGGCAGACAAACATGTGAACAGGAAACTCAGATCCCAGATAGGCGCACCAACACCACAGTGGGCCCACTAAGTTGGCCCTCCTAAAACACACATTGCCACAGGTGTGGGCACATTCCCAAACACCATAAAGTCAGATGCCACATGAAGTTAGGAACACACAGCCAATCAGAACACAGCACGCACAGTAACACAAAATGAACACATGCCCCTCAGGCCGGACATCTGGACATTACCCATTGCCCCACACTGTGTCCACGCAAGGTCGAGGCCCACCTGCATTTATTATTAGAACCTTATTTATGACTTCATGACATCTCTCCACATTCTTCACATCAAAAGGAATGTTGTAATTGTTTTATTGTACACACAGAAATGTATAAAATACCGTGCAGAACAAATGTACCTTGAGACAGTCCTCACACCCCGTTTTTGTAACTGTTCTCCCAGCCGTGCTGTTTAATTAAAGGAACCGTTCCTGTTTTGCCAAACGCCTCTTGTCTTTTGTTTTTTTAAGGAAAAATTCCCATTTGAGCAACATAGATTTATTGTGTTTTCTGTATAAAAGAGTCTGCTATTCTGTTAGTTGTCAGTCCAGCTTAATAACACAGCAAAGTTTGTTATGAAATTTGATCAAACAATGCTATATAAATCACATCATAAAATCTTCAGTAATTAAAGACAGAAATCAAGAAAGCAATAACAATTCCTCACTATGCACCAATCCTATTTCCTTGCTCTTCTCTGGACACTCAATCCTAAAGCCTGATTTAGAGTTTGGCAGAAGGGTTACTCTGTCAGAAGGGTGACGGATAGCATGTCTGCCGAAATTTAAATCCTGTCTGCCAAAATATAAATCCCATAGGATATAGTGGGATGTATATTTCAGCGGACTGGATATATGTCAACATTGTGACTGAGTAACTCCTCTGCCAAACTGTAAATCAGGTCCTTTGTTGATAACCATCAGGTTTCTCTTTGAACACATTCCACAAAATTATTGCTTGTTACAGACTACACAAGATCTTCGCAACCAAGCCCTTATCATCAACCTTACTACTGGGTTTTCAGTATCAGAAAATATTATCCATGGCCATCTTCACTGTTTTTACACCTTTATTTGTCAGTTAAAATGGGGCAAAAGTGAAAAAGTACATGTTTGACACTTTTACCCACACCTGTGGACAGACTCTACCACTGGTATGTGCACTCATCTGTTGACCCACCTGACACAGTAAGTTGCCCATAACTAGGACTACACCTCCTACAGTCAAATGCATACACACTATCCAAAAGGTGATCAGAGCACTTAGTTACTTTAAATCAAAGTAGAACATGACCAAACAATTTGTGGCCAGCTTGGCACCAGTCACGCCAAGTTGTCTGACTTGGCCCTCTCTTTCCTTGTAACAAAATGTTTTCTCCCGCCACTGCCCACTTCTCATTAACTCAGGACACCTAGCTTTCCAGAGTAACTTTGCTACAGCAATTCTGGCGTGGTACCAGAATATTCTTGTTGCAGTATAGTCTGACATACTTATTGTGTCTTAGATATTTTATACAGAAATATCGCCTCACTGGAGTTACTTAACAGAAAATAGGGTGATATTGTTGTTAACAATATTTAGGACAAAATTGTTATATCAGGCAATATTTCTGTATGTGATATTCCGAAATACAACACAAATCTTTTCTTTGTGAAGTTCAGCCATGATATGGCCCAAAGGATGAGAGACTTAAGATGATGCTGAGAGTCAGTATAGCTGCTCCTATTTCGTGATGGGCGTAAAAGTCACTGGATAGGTAGAGGGAGAACTAACAGTTGATGAATCACAGAGTTTTAGCTTGTGTGTGGCTATGTATAAAGGTATTGATACCTAAGAGTCTAGATGAGGTGCATGTTTTTGCTTTATACGTTTGACTTGGAAGGTATAGGAAGGGAAGGAAGGATAATGTGTTAATGTAAAGAAGGATGCACTAAAGTACTGTGTACTTTGGTCATAGCAGTGTGAGAGAGGGATAGACTGGGAGCTATTTTCTTTCTCAAAATATATTGTGATGAAACATTTTAGAGAGTTAGTAGCATATTTAATTGTTTAAGCAAAAAGGCAAATAATTTCAATATCATTGAAAAAACATTATTTTCCCTCACTTTCCTAGCCCCCAGAGGACAGTGCACTTTAACCAACTCCTAAGACTAATCATATATTGCCCATCACACATTATTGAGCAAAACCTTTTCAACTGTCCTAGATATGTTCTATATTTTAGGTGCCATTAGACTACATAGCTCAAGATTTTACATCAATGATTTAAAAAGAATAATGGTCAGAATTCAATAAATACAACCATAATAAGTATTTTAGAATACAATAAGCAAAAATCATTTTGAGTGCTTCACATTATCTATAATGCTTCAAAATGTTGTTTATTTGGAGAAAGAAATAGGGTTTCAGTCGAACCTGCATTGTTGTGAGCCATTTACAGCTGAGTACAAACACTGGAGCAGAGGCTGATGGGTAATCGGCTGGGAGTTCAAATGTAAGCAGAACTGGAGGCAAAAAACAAACTTCAAATTCACCTTTGAGAGAATTTTTGGCATCATCGCCTGTGTGAACAAAAGATTGGAAAATGCAGTGATGTTTTTAGGGTCCAGAGAATCAATGAGAACCAATACATTTACTTATAACAATAGAGCCTTACAGTCTATCTGGCAGGATTATTAATGGATATTTAATATCAGTATTACAAATAATGGTAAACTCTGAAAAACTGTAATTTAGCACTTCCATACCAATCACCATATGCCTTGGATTAAAACTTTACTGTCACTTGAATGTGTTATCTTATGAAAAATGACAAAAATGTCTGAAAGGGGATGAAAGAGTCTTATAGTTAGAATGCGCACATGTGCATAGCGTCACAAGGCAGTTATTTTTAATTTACTGGTGGATGACCATTGAAGGCTGGGAGACAATTATTTTTTTTTAAAGTTAAAATAGTGACGGTAAGTGCAAAAAAAGGAAGCAAACAGCCTCGAAGCAATTTTCAGCTGTCAGTCTCTGTTAAAAAAAATATGCAAAAAATGTAAAGCGGAACGGGGAGGTGGTGAGAAGCATTGGGGAGTGGGGAAGAATCATGAAAATCGAGTATACTAGACACACAAACAAGAATAAGTGAATAAGCGATTATTGTTCAATTAATAAAAACTATTACAATACGAAATACAATACCGTTAAAAAAATTCAACAGACGTTTATATAAGCCAAGGATGCACTTTACAAATGCTACAATTGAGTTTGGGGTAAGAATGTTTGGGAAAAAGAAAATAAATAGAAAGTGCACACAAGCTCAGTTGAAGAAAGCGGACTGTAAGTTAGTTAGTGCTTAGCAGCTGCCGGGCCCTTACACAAATATAAGTAGATTAAAAAAATTGTAAAGCAGGACAGGAAGCAGGATTGCAGGAGCTCAAGTACAGCATGTGGGGTTCAGAAACAAGCAGGGGAGACACTAAGCAAAACATAACAGCGTGTTAAATGTAAAATGGAAAAATAGTCCTATCAAGTCGGTAGTGGAAAGAGGCCACTCATCCTGTCAGTAAGCTGTGAGACCGAAATGCTCCTGTCCCGGACACACATATGAGTAAGGATGGAAGCAGACACCTGAGATAGACAAAAAAGCTATCCAAATATGAGCAAGGGTTTGACCCAAAGCCTACTGTAACTGTATGTTGTATGGCATTTAAAAAAAAACAATAGATCTAGCCAACAACCAGCTAAAGCTATCTGTTGCCGAGATCTGAAAAAGCAGGAGAGGGAAATACATTAGAAGTAAATGCTTGTGGGACAATGGAACAATTGTGCTAATGCTTTCAAAAGAAACCAGAAACGAAAATAAAGGTTTTTAGTTGACAAACTAAAAGCGGGCACTATAAATGCTCAGAAATGGTAAAATATATGCCCATATTACTGTGCACAAATGTTCTTGTCAATTGGAACTGATCTTCAATAACACGCTTTATTTTCAAATGACATTTAACAATATTTTCAGAGATGCTCGGATCCAGAAAAGGATAAGAATTGTATTTATGCCTACATAATGTTTCCCAGTGTTTTACCGCGATAACTTTAATGTATATTGGAGGAAGAAATTACGTTTCTTTGTACATATACTGTAAAAAGATGGTTGCCATTATTTATGGTTTTAATGCATTTACAATTTAGTGAAATAAAGCTTTGGTTGGCTTCCGAAATCCAAATCTAATTCTTAATATTGTAAATAGCACGGCTGAGTGTTTTATGCACACAAATGTTGATGCCTTTATCTATTCGTTATTACTTTCACACTGAAATGGTGGAGGCACAACAAATGTTACCGCTAGGTGCTTACTGAGGGTAAGTGCTCAGAGATAATCTGTCACATACCACGAGCACACAGTGATGGGCATATGCCACTTTCAGCAGGGCCACAGGGTCAAGGGTCTTCTTCTGGCTGAGTCACAAGGACTAACAAATGACCATATGCACCACGACCTGTTCTTTTGCGACCAAATACCCCATACACTGATTGTCAGTCAATCTAGGACTCACTAGAATACTCAAGATTTTAATGCAGGTCGATCCTCTCACCAAACAACCCTCTCACTGGAACACCTCAGAATTGGAAACACCACCAGCAGGCAGTGAGATACTCTGGATGTATCTATGGCGGATGAAACGTGAATGCCTTAATGACTGATTTCTTTTATTTTACCTTTATTTCTAAAGAAGTAATTCAATCAATTTCAGAGCAGAATCTGTGACTTATTAGTAAGAAACGGGAGGGCATCTGTGGTTTTCCATTTTAGAACAAGTTTGAACAGCAAAACTGACCCACCGCTAACAAATATTCTGAAGCCCTGTGGCAACTCTAAACACGCTTTTATCTGCCCGCCTTGGATATGCATTGCTATCTGGAACTCATCATCTGTATAAATATTAGCAAGGGCCAGCAGCTCATCCTCCTGGGCTTCCCTGTCTTCTGCAGACATGTAGTCCCCTGTAGATGATGAAAGACGAACATGATTAGCGAATTCAAAACTGCACCTAATCACAATTTCACCTCTACAGAAGATATTACAAATTACATACTTAACAAGTGATATATTGCAGCTTAGTCATAAATAGGTTTTCTTCTATCATACATAATTCATTGTTACCAAAGTGGGGCCACGCACTATGCAAGTATAAATCTACCAGTCGGAAGAACTTCTGTATTCCAACATACAATACTTGCAAACTGTGTTCTCTTACGTTCCTTTGAATTAATAACACCAATTAATAATGTTGTGAGCCCTTGCTTGCTAAATCAAGTGGTTTCACAAAAAAACATAAAGCAAAAAATAAAATATTGATGAGAACTTGGAAGACATTCCCATTTCAGTCTTTCTGGCACACGAGGTAGAACAATCCTCATATTACAACCAGACTCAAGGTTTGCCCTCCTCCTGGTCCACCCTTGGATATTACAATCCTGCTCTTTATTCACTGTTAACTCCCATTCCTGTTGTTGTTTTATATGATCTGTTATTTTGGACAGTCAAAGTTATTTGTAAAGCGCCTAATTACCCCCAAATGCACCATAGAAAAATGTTAAATGAATGGTCCATACACCAATCTATCCATTTTAAAGCAAATACGCCAACACCAAACCACTGCATGAAAGAAGACTGCCGCAACCTGATATTTACACCTATTCCTCCTTATTTCTGTCGAAAATACTTCATAAGAAATTCTGTATGGCAGTGAATCAGAACTCTGTCTTTAGGTCACAGCAGTTAAGGTGAAGAGTGCAATTCTGTTCCAACTCATATCTACTGGATTTTAATACCATAAGGGAATATTACTCCCGCATGCTGAACAAGCAAAGGGGTTAAACAACACTACTCAGCGAAGTCAAAACTGCTGCACTAAATCAAACAACTTGTCTATGGGGCAATCCTAGAATACCAGTAGCTTTCTGATGGGAAAGCACATTTGCTTTGCCATGCTCTTGGACCAGGTGCTGCTCAGGATTTAGGTGTTCAAAGAACATTTTCCAGATTGGGAAAATCCAGGGCCAAGCAGATGGATTTATGAAGAGTGCAAGGAAATGTTCACTTCAATAGAGCATTTGCTCTCTGTGGCTCACCTCTGATTCACCAACAACTTTTCACTCTCTAACTCAAGAAAACAAGTCTCACTGTCCTCTCACTCTCTCACAAGCCCCCCATTGGGTGCAATAAGATATAAATCTGTTGCTAATTTGGGAACTATGAAGAGGAGTTTGGACATCTAATTAGCCTAAGAATAATTGTTGAACCATATTGATGGCTAACATTTTTTTTTAGAAATCAGCTTAAGCACTTATCCCAATCTTTGAGGTATGTACAGAGGTTTGATTAGCTGGAAACTAATGAAAATTGATTGGCACTAGTTGACCTTTTGCCCTTTTCCTTTTTTCTGTTTTTACTATAAGTATTGGGAGGTAATATCACTATTAGTATCTTATATTTTTTTCTCGGCCTCTTCAAGCAATTTACCTCTTGATAGACTGATGAACAATGCAGCTCATCCACAGCATTTTAGGTGGTGTCCTGCCTCTCCTAGAACTGCTGACAGAGACGGTGGCCTACCTGGAGTAAATACCTAGGGGTGGAATCACCTCCTGACAAATGACCACTTCTGCATTGATCTAAAAAGCCCAATGATGCAATGAAGCTGATCTCCTGCTTACGGGCACAGAGATCATGAGCAATCACAGAGGCCTGGCAGACGCACTACTCCCACAATCTTTCAAATCAGGAGCACACTTATTGGCTCCATCTCACAACTGAAACACTTCAGATACCACTGAATGGAAAGATAAGAAACCTGGAGTCAACATTAAGGCTGTTTCACCTGACGACAGAAAGGTATACAAATTGAAATAACAATTGGTTAAGCTAGTTTTAGCCCTCAATCAAGTTCTTTGAAACTTGAGGCTAGGAATATCTAAAGCTGTATACTACACAAACTATGACCAGAGCCTGATGAGTCAACTATGCTGCAGTATGAGACACAAGTAGGACAGCAAACTACATTCTTTTGCTGAATTTTTTTTGTCCCTAAAGTATACCATTGGACCATGGTCCAAAGTCAACCGCAAAGTCCAGATAAGTTTAAATCATGTATTTTAGGTAAAGACTAGTTTCACAAAAAATATACAGAGGCCTGCTGAAATTGCTCTTCCTTTTGGGAGGGAATGGAAGGTATTTCAGTTAAGAGGCCCAGAGGACACACTCTCCCTGTAGAATGAACACATCACATAGGATATACCTAGCCACCCTAAAGTAACTCCTATCCTATGCAAGTACCTGACTTAATTTAAAAAAGAAAATTATTTCTATTAATATGTGACCATCACTCACTTTAGTAGTGGCATGCTTCATTACTGGGTCCAGGCTGGCCCCTAACAGCCAGGATGGGCTCATCATATTCCAGGGAGCACTTTTGATATTGTTACTACAAGGGAGACTCTAAGAATAAAAATACCTCAAACAGGACAAGGTTTCCCTTTATTAGAGGTCGAATGGGTATGGATTAAAATCACTTTAGTGGAGGTTTTTAGGATATAATGGTCCTATGACCTTCAACTATGACAGTAATATGTTTAAGCCCCTTTCCTATGGCCTACATGTTCCAGGGATTTCGTTAGGAAGTATATGAAATCTGTTGCCCCCATGTCAACGCGCATTCACTCCTACTCACAGCATACAACACTAATACTTGCATACAAGGAAAGTCAATTAACTTGTCTTTTATTTATATATAGGATTGTTGTTCCAGCAACAAACAAAGAAAAAAAACAAGAAAGACAATGCTTCATTCTCTGTGTGATATAGTATTCCCGTCATCTGGGAACCGTGATCTGTATAAGGAGAAAACAGATGCTTTTCTGTTATTATTATACAGATAAATGGTGTTGATGGCCAATGTTTTGTGCAACGCCACTCCATGTAAGTTTGTGGGCAAAAAAACGGTGTCATGTCATTTGTGACATCCCACGTACAGACAATGCCCCATGGATATCTAGTGTGACAAATTCACAACCTATAAATCACACTGATATCTAATTTTATTCCATAATTGTAATGCCTTAAAAGTGCACCATGCGTCCTGTGGAAATAAACATACATGAGGTGAGTGCACTCCAAATGTCACAAGTACACTTGCCCCAATAGGGAAATTAGTCCTACCACTCACGGGTGGGGGGGTAGCATGTCCCTGTAGTCACACACTGTTTATTGTACGAGTGTACACCACCTACAGATTCGGAGACAAGCAAAAAAAAGGCTCTATGAGTATTTGGCCAAACAGTCTGCAGAGTACCTAGCAGAAACCATGCCTCATAAAAATCATGCTTCGCCAACATAACACTTGAATCGAGGTTTAGGGGTAAACCGATACTCACCCCTTCAAGGATTACATGCTGCTGCTGCACCTACTTGGGATATCACTCTCACCGCCTTGTCCTAAAGGCAATGGCGTGGGAGCAGGCTTAAGAAACATACATCAGTCATACCTCAGCCCAGAGGTGTAGTTGGGGTGAAGCAGAACCGTCCGCAAACCATGACAAGCTGCATTATGGCGTCACTACGCCTCCCCAAGCACAGGGGTTGACAGTCGGAGGCATAGGCGTAAAAAACAAAAAATAATAATGACCTATTTGGTGTGTATTCAAAAACAAAAAATAAATTAAACAGAGAGGGGAAGTATTCTAAAACCTCCCTGACTCCACTGTAGGTGGTCAGAAAATGTAGGTGTAAATCCTGAAAAGTATTATATCCACACAAAATGTTTTTGGATGGCACACAAACATTTAAATAAATGTGATTCATAGCAATGCTTTATAGCAATGACTTTAATGGGGGTGGCGATAGATTTCATAGGGGCGTTGTCTCATAATGAGGGTTGTCTGTGTTGTTTAAGCTACTGGCAATTCCAAAAAAAAAAAAAAGGAAATAATTAAAAAATGACCATATCGGCCAAGGAATAAAAAAGGCCTACCATGGTAAAAGATATGTTATACTTTCCTCAAGAACCAGATATTCACTAAGACCCAGGTGAGTGAATACATTATATCCACTAGACTAAAAGTCCCTTCCACAGCCTTAGTCCTATCTAGATGAAGTGTCAGTAGTTCAAAGGATGTCCCGCAGAGACTTTGCTCCCCGCACACCGATGGGAAAATAATAACATCATAGTTCAGCCAAGAGAGTAATGTCTATGGGGCAGAGGAGCTCACTTTTCGAGTAACTGCTATATATGTTATGGACATAGCTAGGTGGGTCACATGTTCTTACCGGGGTAGACAAGGTTACTGGTCTACTTCTACAGAGCCCCTTACTGGATGGAATTTAGTTGGTTTCATGGGATTTCTTAACTGAGGCAAGTTATAAGTGTCTTGAGTCTATACACAAGTTGCTCTCTTTCTAGGAAGGGCTAGGAACTTCCTAATTACAGTCCAAAACATTCATCTTCACTGTGTCCTTTTTCAAAATAATGTGCAGTTAGTTTTGTGGAGGCCTTCCTACAACGGCTAGTGCTCCGATGTTCCCCAATCCTTATTTTGATTTTGCGTGTTGCAATGCCTACATAACGTAGACCGCAGCGGTTCTGAATGAGGTAGACACATTTTCCTAGTTACAGTGTCTGTGTGTGAATGTTGTTCACACAACATAGGTAGACCCAGATCTAAGTGTTTGTAGTGTTTCGTGAGGGGGCACACAGGGTCAGGAACCGTAATGCAGATCCAGTCTCCGTCTCTCAAAACATTTGTGCAGCTCTAGATGGAACAATTGAAAATCCCATTTGATATCAAAAAATGAAAACAGCACTGACTTGGAGATTGTTGTGGCAGCTGTGATCTCGTAAGATGGTTGCCACTCATGATTTAAGGGTCACCGTTCTAGTGGCGTATAGTTTATGCACTAGGACCACAGAGTAGGGTCAAGTGCCCACACAGCCTCACAAGCAGAGCATTTCACTGAATAAATTCCCTCAGGCAGAGGCTCTTGACGACATGCTTCGCGGGTTTACGATAGTATCTCAGGGAAAGAATGTGTTTCACATGTCCGACGGATTATAGGGATTTCTGTCTTTCATGTCATCTACAGACTAGTTCCGATTTTTTAAAGCAAAAATATGGTGTGTAATTTTTCTCTTTTTCTTCTCGTTTTCTGTGAGGAGGTCGTTTTTCTAAATCAACTCTTCCCAGCATGAAAAGAATACCTTTCTGAGAAAGTCATCACAAGGAGAAAGAATAAAGACACTTACCTGAATGCAGCAATTCCACGCTCCGGTTCTGCAATTCTTCGCCTTGGGTCACGCAAGTAAAAACCAACAACTACAAACATTTTTAAAAAACAAGAAATAAAGACATTGTTAGGTTATTAAGGCTACAGAATAACTGCAAAGATACTGAAGTAATGATAACTCTATCCCTAGCTACATTATAAGTTCACCATGAGCAAAAAAAAAAGAATAGAAAAGAAGCTAGAGTATCGTTCATATTGGGGAATGTTGAATAGTCATTTTTAGCTCATATGTATAGTTTCTTAAGTGCCTCATAATCCTTAATGGAGTGAGTCATGAATGTATTAATAGTCTGATTGTTTTATAGCACACTCAACACCAAGAGACAAAGCAAAAGCACACAGAAAAGGTGAATCAAAGAATCTCTATCAGAAAAAGACGAGACAGCCTCTTCTCTATTTTCCCCAACCTCCCCACCTTTATCCGTTTGGTCTCTATTAAACGTTTATGGAGATCAAAGGGATCTCTCGGAGGAGCATTGGGCTTGAGCCTCATTCTGCTCCTGTCAAGACTGGAGTAATAAGGTACTGACTTGTGACAAATGGGTAATGCCCTATAAACGATGGAAGGAAGGTTGCAAAGTGTATAAGATCTTGGTGCTGTTTGTGTTTTGGGTCTGGTGTGGACCAGCTGATTTCTAATGCCTCTGTTCTTCTTAAAAGAGAACATGGGTTTTTCAAAAGATAGCTGATTTGAGGTCAGGAGCCGCCAATGTTTATTAACAATTTTCTTCAGAAAATTGGAAGAGTTGTTATACATGCTTATGCAGATGATAGTCTCTGTCTCCCTTCTTGTGCTTGGCTCGAGAAACAGGGAATTGGAAGAGGCATTATACATGCTTATGTAGATGATAGACTACATCTCCCTTCTCGTGCTTGGCTCTAGTAATGATTCTTGTGGAATTATGCGGGTCCTTTTCCTGGATTTGGTGATCACCCTGTCAGGATATTCCCTCTCAAGTAATTTCTCGATCAGGACTCTTGCCTCTTGGTTAAAATTATCCAGCTTTGAACAATTTCTCCTAATATGCAGGAACTGGCCCACTGGAATGTTCTCTCTAAATGCACGGGGTGTACACTATTAAAGTGGAGCAAGCTGTTCCTGTCTGAAGGTTTGGTAAAAGGTGTTGTAGACAATCTTTCATTTGTGGCTTTGATGGTAACATCCAAACAAGCATTTGCAATGCAATGGGTCTCGCATTTGCTGGAGCTAGAGCTTTTGGCATTGTAAAAATCATAACTGGACTTTCCTTGCCACATAAATTGGTCAACACTGCCTCATAATTCGGTCTTTTCCTGCTACATAATTCCAGTGGCCCTGCATATAACTTAAGCAATTCAATTTACCCTCTTCCTCTATCTGCAGCCAAAAATGACAATGTTGCCATTTAGCATCCTGATTTAAATATCCAATGCTAATTCCAACAGAATACCACTTTCACCACTCCACCATCAGAGATGCTGGCTGATTAACACAATTTCCAAAACAAGACAGCCACGGAGGGGTAACAATAGAAATAAACTAGAAGTGCCACCCAAACATATCAAGAGTGCTCAAACTGTCATAGTTTAATAAGGATGTTAAGTTAGCCTGAATCATCATCATATTTGCAACAGCATTTACAAAAGTAAAAGAAAGACTTAATTTGGAATTCATGTGTGTTGTAAATGTGCAATTCTTACACAATTTCATTTCTGAATATGGTATTTTGTGGATGGCAACAATAATACTTTGGATATCACCTTGACTGTGAAAAAACATTTCCTTGATGACTCTGTTACTTCCTATTGAATAGCACTCTGATGCACCGTGCAATGTTATTTCAGCTCGCATGTTTTGGACAAACGTGATCAATCAACACAGCCATTTTCTGAAAGGCATGTATGGGAAACAGTAAGGCGGCTCACTACATGCAACTGGAAGGAGTGGTCAAAAAGCTGGTGAGCAGCAGAGTACTACATAAAATGTGATTTTGCCCTTAACTCCTCAAAAACGATATTACTATTAAGAACCCCGGCTTAGCAGCAGATTCAAACTATTGTTATTAATGGCTAATTCACTCTATAGGCAGAAGGCCATACACTTGCAATAAAAAAACACACAAAAAACAAAAGGCGTCCTAGTCCTATTTATATTTAACAGTAGTCCGTACAAAGAAAGATTTCAAGTACATCACGGGAAATGAAATATAGTTTATATTCTCACCTGAAATGGCAGCTTGTTAGGCCTAAAAAGAGAATAGAAATAAGTTGTTGTCAGTTGGGTCAAATACAAAAAGAGGCGCAATTTAAGTCTCCCTGTGCATTACTACTTTGGCAATGGTGATTCTAATTCGATTAAGGACAGAAGAGTAAGCTCTGGTTACACGCTGATTTCCAACTGTCTTCCTGACCTGCTGCCTGATGTGTTAATGTTCCTTGTGACATTTGTGAAGGTGTTCCTGCAGAGTCACCTTTCACTAATGCAATGATGGAGTCGGCGAATTAAAAGAAAGAACTTCGATCGACTACACTAACCGCGCACCCCAAGCCCGATATATATTGCGCAGAGTAATATCTCTCCTGGCATTTTGGAGCAGCTTCTTCGAAGCGCCACAGCAAAGATGAAACTAATCTAACTGTAGAAGGTATTACCCATTGGAACAATCACTGGACATTCACAAAGTGACACGCATTTTGTGTTGAGCTTGACACAGTGTTATGCGAGAGTTGGGTTACCTATCAATAACAGCACCTGGCATTCAGCCCCTCAGCTCAGTAGCCCCTCAGCTCAGTAGCACCCCCATCCCCCCACAAGAGAGTGGTACCCTATGTGAACCCAACCGCCACAATGCACTCAAGCTGAAACAGCAAAGGAACCCGATAGGCTGGGCTCGTGCAAGCAGACAGCAGTAAATAAGATAACTGACTTTCTGCCATGACAATTCGAGGCCACTTATGAAAGACATTAAAATAAAGTAAACTAGGGTATCGCATTTCTCCGAGTTAGTTATTAGCAGTTGTAAACTCCCAACCGGATTTTTCTTGCCACATTGAACGGAAAATAATCGCGCTGCTATAGTTCGTTCTGAAACCTATCGGAAAAAGTGCAATTATCTACGTAACCGGCAAAAGTGCAATAAAGTATGTAACAGGGTTGATGTTATGCAAAGCGCTCGACTTCTGCCAAGCGAGATCGCGCTACGAACAAAAGATAAAAAGTAGTCCACAAACCTGACGGGAGACAGCGAGCCTCGCATGTTTTCAGTACTTGGTTGCTGCGCTCGAGGAGGGCTAACCACCGGAAAAGGCATGACATATGCGTTCTTCCCACTAATGAAAGCAAGCCGATTTTAATAGGCAAGCCTATGAACCAATGAAAGACACTGACGTGACATGAATGCGGCTCCGAGCCCTTTTCTAACTCCTAAAGCGTCTTTCAAGCGAAACGCATGCGCAAGCGCATGTGACGCAAGCTCGTCCCTAAAAAGATACTGTCCGGTTGTCCAAAGTCATTCTGAATTTCACACAGGAATTCCTGTGTTTCAGCTAGTCAAGAAAGACTGACATATCTTCATCATTTCCATGCCAAATAGCAACGGTATTGTCAATGACAAATTAATTTTCAGTCAGGACTAATCTTGCCAATTTTATTATCCAGTTGATGAGCGTGACCCAGTTCCACTCCTGTTTTTTCAGTACGGTGACAATCACCCTTAGGCTCTCCTCTTGTGGGATACTTGTTTGTAGAGCCTCCACATCAAGGCAGAGCATCTTGCCGGTATTTGGGTCATATTCTGCCCCATTCAGCAGGTATTTAGTGTCTGTGACATAAGACCTGATTTGCTCCACCAATGGTCTCTGGTACCAATCTGTTAATTGGGAGAGGGGTTCCAGAACAGAGCCTATACCCAACACAATAGGTCTGCTAGGGGGTGGAAGTCTACCCTTGTGTATTTTGGGAAGGGTATAAAAATATGGTTCTCTAAAACTAATGGTCATTAGGAACTCCTCTTCCTTATGTGTGATTTATCCATTATCTTTGGCCTCCTCCCCCAAGGTTTTTATCTTGTTCTGTAATCTCCTAGAAGAGTCTGATCTCATAATTTCTTTCTTCCCTTATCAAAGTCAGGAAGACATCACAATAGTCCCTCTCATGTTGGATCACAATGGCGCTGCCCATGTCAGATGGTTTAATAATCAGATGAGTCTCCCTTTCCAGGATCTCCAGCACGTGTCTCTACTTGTGGGAATAGACTCTGGAATCCTCTCTTCCAGCTCTTAAAGTTGTTCAACTTTTATAACAGTTTCCTCAAATGCGAATATCTCTGGTGGTATGGATGTTAGAGGCAGGTTGAAGTAGGATTTTTTGTGTAGATCTGTGTGGCTACCCACTCTGTCTGCTTGGGGTGTGTTAAAAAAGAATACCTTAAACCTAATCTTTCTGAAGAACTCTGCTAATTCACATGTCAGTTTGAATGTATCCAAACCAGGTGTATGAACAAAGCCTAGTCCTTTATTCAGGAAATCAGTCTGTTCATTAGTAAGGGTTTCTCTGTCAAATTAACAACCGTATTTACAGGTCACTCAGGCTTGGTTGAGGTTCTTTTATTTTGCTTTGTGTTTGAACACCATCTGGTCACAAGGTGTCCCACTGGATCAATTTATCTACTCTTATGCCACATATTCCTCTTCTTTGACCTATCCCTGGAAAACAGGGGCAACCATGAGAATAAGGTCCCTGGTGCTGGGCCTAGAGGTTGGGGCCCTTATGGGCATTGCTAATAATACATATGTTGAAGAAGTAGTTGGAAACACTGTTCCCTTTTAGGTCACGTTCCTGCTCTTGACCATTCATTAGCGTTAGAGTTGGGTGACCAGGAGTTACTCCTTTGGGTGTTTTGGGTGTTATGTGTATGTCCCTTTTTATTGTAATCATCCCTGAAGTAGGGGTAAACCCATACATGGAAACACTGCTTGGTGCCCTTCTGTAAATTACTTATCTTTCTCTGCATTAACAAATCCTTATGTTCTGGAATTTCTTTATTGACTTTTTCAACTTTTTTCTTGAACACAGTGATCTTTACTTGGGTGCTCAAAACGTTTTTACTGGCTTTTATCTTTATGAACATTGTCTCTGAGTGTTGTTTCACAGTATTGGTGATCAAAATTATCCAGTCTTGAGAGTAACGCCATGCTATGAGTGACCAGTCTTTCTTAAACTGTGGGTCTTCTAGGAAAATACTTGAACAATTGTTGACTAGGGCACCCACTGGTGCCAAGTTTGCCCTCAAATACTCTGTTATTGTAGCCCTGTGTAGGAGTGTCTTAACCTGGGTACTCTTTAATTTGGGTAGTTTGTCCTCGTTCTGGGTCTGAGCCACGGCTTGTGTGAGGTTAGTATGATTCAGAAGTGGTGGTGCAGATAAAGTAAGAGGCGTAGTGTCATCGATGTATGCTAGTTCCACTTGTTCAGTCATGGTGATTGTACGAAGAAAGGCAAGTATAGCAATTCCTGGCAGCTGTGCGCTGCGTAACTAATTTCAGAAAAAACAGGCAGAAGCCTGCTATAGCCCTGCCTATTGTGAGGGAAAGGAAGACATTTTAGTTAAGAGGCCCAGAGGATATACTCTCCCTGTAGAATGAATAGATAACATAGGGTATTCCTAGTCAACCTAAAGTAAATCCTACCCCATGCAAGTACCCGGTCTAATTTCAAAAAGAAAATTCTTTATTTTTATATGTGTTCTCCACCCACTTCAGTAGTAGCATTCTTCATCCTCGGGTCCAACCCGGCCTCCTAAAAGTCAGGATGGTCTCAACGTGTACCAAGGAGCACTTATGATTATTACTACCAGGGAGACTATAACCATAACAATACCTTGCGCAGGCCAAGGTATCCCTTTATTAGAGGTCAGCGTGGGTATGGATTATAATTACCTCAGTAGGGGTTTCTAGGCTATAATGGTCCAATGAGCCTAAAAAAATGCAGTCAACATGTTTTAGCCCCTATCCTGTGGCCTACATGCTCCAGGTTTTTCGTCAGCACTTATATGGAATCTGTTGCCCCAGTGTCAACGCACATTCACTCCTAGTCACACAAAAAAACATGCAACGCTAATGCTTGCATGGAAGGAGAGTCAATAAACTCACCTTTTATTTATGTGTAGGATTGTTGTTCCTGCAAAATAAAACAAACAAGAACGACAATGCTTCTTTTCCTGTGTGATGTAGTATTGACATCATCTGAGAACTGCAATCAGGAGAAGGAGAAAACAGAAACATTTTCTGTTACGATACAGCTAAATGGTGTTGATGACCATGCAAATTAGTGGGCAAAAACAGTGTCAGGCTCATTCATAACATTACACGTACAGACAAGGAACCATGGATGTCTAGTGTTGCGAATTCACAGCATATAAATCACACTGAAATTCAAATTGATTCTATACTTGTCATGCCTTAAAAATGCACTATGCGTTGTGTGGAAATAAACGTAAATGAGGTGCAGGGCCGACCGGCTGTAGCGGGCATTGAAGGTTTCGCCAGGAGGCTGGAAAGGTGGGGGCCAGTTTTGCAACTGTCTGGACCAGTTTTGTTACTTGGGGCTGCATTTGCAGTATCGGCCCCCAGTAACAAAAGCAGCAGTGGTTCGCACTTGCACCCACCGACCCAGGGACTGGCCTGACAAAATTGCCAGGACTGCTTTGGTTTCCCAGTCCAGTCCTGATAAAGTGAGCGCACTCCGAACGTCACATGCACACTTACCCCAATAGGGATATTAGTCCTCCCACCACAAGGCACAACAAATATAAACACACCAATCTGCAAGAAAGCAGGGACCAACTCCAAAGTTGCTGAAATTTCACATATATGAATCTGTGACACAGTAAATAAAGAATTCATCTAATTTGGGGATTCTAAATAGAGTCTGGATAGAACAGAGTTAAGAAGTTACACACTACAAATTCACCCAGCAATACAAACTTCAAAGAAGAACCTGCTTCCAGTGCTGGCTCCCAAACCGCACGAAACTCCCTGAAATAGGTACCCCCTACAAGCTGATCCACCTAGCCCACCACCCCACACATCAAACACAGCTCAAGATCATCGAAATGCACTTACCCTCCAGGGTTCGCCCCTTCATTATACACAGACAAGGTTTTGTAGCTAAAACTTGCATTAAGAAATTATTTGTTTCCTGATGTCCAACCATGACTTTAGGTGGACAGACAAGAATTGGAGCGATGAGCAATCTACAGACTGTTCAAATCTTTGTTTACCCTCAGAAAGATCCTCCTCTTTGAAAGGTTTCTGGAGTACAACAGGGAATCAAAAGCAGGGAGGGATCATCAAAGCACATCTCTTTTTAAGTCGAGCTTGGCAGCGTGCAGCGCCTGTCTGTAAGACATGTTGTATTCAATATGGGCTTTTAACTATGCCCACTCTTGCCATTTGTTCTCTGTTATATTTGTCTTAAATGCTTCCCTTTTATTGGTCCATTTTTCAAAATGTCCCTCCCTTTTGTGCTTAGTTCCCCCCCCATGGGATTTCACTAAGAGAACATTTTTGTTGGCTATCACACTACATCAGGCTTCCCCCTTTGAATCCTTCCTCCTGTTACAGTGTGTGATGGCCCGCCTCCCTCCTCCCATCTGGTTTCGGATTTCCCCTTAATCCCAGTCATGATCCCTTCTCCTTGTGGCTTTGCACCATGCTTCATGTTCGAATGTATGTTATTTAACCCTTTAAAAACGAATCATTTGTCTGTATGTGTCTGACTGTGTATAAACACTAAGGCTACAGCCTGCAGTTCTCTCATGCATGCTCGGGAAGGTGGTGTCTATTGCCCACACCACGCTGTTTGTTACAGTGAATCCCTCTTCATTGTGTGTGCAGTGTCGGTCTCCCGGATTCCTGTTTCAGGCTAATTACGGAGGTACCATGTTGTGCTTTTCTTTACTGAAATCTTTCATAAAGCTCAAGCTGTCAAGGTGTTGTTGTATGTGGTGTAAACGCACATTGCTGTACTTTACACTTTTTTAGAAACGGAGCTGTCTAGAAGTAGATAGACGTGCAAGGGGGATGCGTGAACTCCACGCTCGGGGGCGACTTAAAAAGGCTGATGTGTACCTCTGAACTCCGGTGGAAGTCTGCCAGAGTAGCAGGTATTTTTATTTCCTTACTGGGTGGCACTAGGACGATTTTTGCTGCTTGTCCTGGCTACCACGGCTCTTGTGTTTCTGTGTTGAGGTATGTTTCAAACTCTTGTGTTTACTGTGAGGCATGTGGGAAGCGAATGTATTCCTACCTCCCCACTGCTCCTGCTCGGGAGGAGTTCCAGGTGTTGTGACCTGATGTGCACTGCCCGATAAAATATATATATATATATATATATATATATATATATATATATATATATATATATATTTTTTTTTTATTGGTTCAACAACCTAGAATGCTCACTGTATGTGTTCCCCTGTTTTAAGCAGTGTCCTGGTGGTAAATTAAGAGGGAGCAGGGGCAACCTTTTTTTTAAAACTTTTAAGACATATGAAATGCCGAGCGCATGAAATAAAGTTTTATTAAAGGTGGCAATGTTTGGAAAGTTTATTACATTAAGCTCAACCTTATGTGAAAAATATGTCACACCCACGACATGGTCGAGTAGCTTTCACTGCGTGTATCCAGCTTGTGAGATGTCAATCAATCAAACAAATTTCTTAAGCGCACTACTCACCCAGTAGGGTCTCGAGGTGCTGGGGGGGGTTACTGCTTGAAAACCATCTTTTAAGGTGCTTCTGAAGGCTAGGAGGTCCTGGGACCTTGCGTAGGTTTGTGGGGAGGGAGTTCCAGGTTTTGGTGGCGAGGGGGGAGAAGGATCTGCTGCCAGAGGTGGTGCGTTGGATGCGGGAGACTGTAGCGAGGGTGAGGTCGGCGGAGAGGAGCCATCGAGTTGGTTTGTGGAAATTGATTCGTTCATTGAAGTAGGCTGGTCCGGTGTCGTGGAGGGCCTTGTGAGCATGGACAAGGATTTAGAAAATTATCCTTTTGTTGAGGGGCAGCCAGTGTAGGGATCTGAGGTAGGTGGAGATGTGTTCATGGCGAGGGAGGTTGAGGATGAGACATGCGGCTGCATTCTGGATTCGCTGGAGTTTTCTCTGAAGCTTGTCTGTGGTTCCTGCGTAGAGGGCATTGCCGTAGTCCAGTCTGCTTCTTATGAGGGCGTGGGTGACTGTTCTTCTTGTTTCTAAAGTAATCCATTTGAAAGTGTTGCGTAGCAGGCAAAGGGTGTTGAAGCAGGAGTATGATAGGGCGTTGATTTGCTGAGTCATGGAGAGAGATGAGTCCAGTATGATGCTGAGATTGCTTGCGTGGGTGGAGGGTGTTGGGGGTGGTCCAATGGTGGTGGGCCACCAAGAGTCGTTCCATGCTGTATTGTTGGGAATTGAAGATGATGATCTCGTTTTTTTCTGAGTTCAATTTGAGGTGGCTTGCTGTCATCCAGTTAGCGATGTTGAGGAGTCCAGCGTGTAGGTTATTCTTGGCGGTAGATGGGTTCCTTGTGAGGGAGATGATGAGCTGGGTGTCATCGGTGTATAAAATGATGGTGAGGCCGTGGGAGCGGATGATGTTGGCGAGAGGAGCCAAGTAGATATTGAAAAGGGTGGGGCTGAGGGAGGATCCTAGGGGGACCCCACAGATGGTCTTGGTGGCTGTAGACCGGAAAGGAGGGAGGCAAACTCTTTGGGTTCTTTCGGAGAAGAGGTGAGCCAGTCCAGGGCTTTGTGGTGAATTCTGGCGTTGAAGAGGCGTGTGCTGCGGGCTTGGTGGCATACAGTGTCGAAAGCTGCGGAGAGGTCTAGGAGGATGAGGGCGGCGGTTTTGCCCTTGTCCAATCTGGTCCTGATGTCGTCTGTACAGGCGATGAGGGCGGTCTCGGTGCTGTGGTTTTTGCTGAATCCAGACTGGGAGAAGTTGAGTATGTTGTTGTCTTCTAGGAAGCAAGATAGTTGTATGTTTACTATCTTCTCTATGACCTTTGCGGGGAAGGGGAGTAGAGAGTGGGTCATTCTGTCCTAATGGGAGTCACTGTTCGGTACCCAAGGTGATAGCGTTAAGGAACACCTCAGCGTCAAGTAAATACATTGTTTCAACGTCCTGGCCACCCTTGAGTTAAGCCTTGCTGCCGACATCCAGTGTGACCTGGAGGTCACAAGTTCCAATCCGGGATAGATTTCATCCTGGCAAGGCTGAAAAATTGTCTAATGGTATATCGTGTGATAATAATGATACACGTTATTTCTTCGTGTTATATTGGCTTGTGTCATCGGTCTTTGTTTAGCACAACTGTCTTGATTATAAAGTGCCTCAAGACAATTCAATATTACAAAAGGAGCTGGAGTCCGTTTCCTGCAAAAAAAGCTCACTATTTTCAGGAAGGCCACAGCAAATTATCCTCTTAGAAATCACAAGTTGTCAGTCTGGGGACATAACAGCAAAGCACAATATATTTGTATTTGTTTTTAGTAACCTGTCTAGACCTTAGGCACAGAAGAGAAGTTCAGTGCATGTCGTCATCGATGTGCAACGTTAGTGCTTCTACACGCGAATGAAGGATACCGTGAACAAAATGCCCACAAGGGTAAAAAGCGAGTCACATTTCTGAAATTGTAAGCCTGTACGTTTATTTCCTAGTGATTGCTTTTGACTCCTGGCTGGTTTTATAGGTTACTTGTGGGAAAAGGAATAGGCCCAGTGCTTAACTTGTAAATAAAAAGGTGCTGGTGCCCAAAGCCCTCTTCTTAACACGCGGCTGCTGCAATTAAATGTGTGAACATGGAATACTAAGGCAGCGTAATCCCGAAGCCATCTCGGATCTCTTCAATCCATTTAAAGCCACTCCCTGCCCCTTCAACTAACACCTGCAGCTTTCTGCTTTCTCTCATTGTGATGCTTTTTCGTTTTTCTCTTCCACCGTCTTTCCCAAACGTGTCTTTTGCTCACAGCAAATGCTTGAGGCAGAAGACTAAGCGCCGGCCCTGGTGCTCAGCACCAGAAACAACAAGCACAAATTAAGCACTGAATAGGCCAGGCACATGCTCTTGTAAGGCCACCCTATAGAGTTCTGCTAAGAAATCCAAAGCACATGCTATACAAATGTACGCTCTGGTTAAGTGTCTGTAGCATCGCCTCCTGTTGGGTTGGTCCTATAGCCAACTGACCCCACTTTTATTACAGCTGGCTAGCCGCCTTTTGTAGGAGTGACGCCAGGGTAAGAGGTATAGGATGTGGTGTGTGGTGTCTGTTGGGGAGGGAGGTTATCAGATGAGCTGCCCCCTCTCTACTCGACACACAATTAGCATGTGGTCAAATAAGGCTGGTTGTATCATTTTTTAAATGAGAAATAAAATCGTCCCATCCTGTACAAGACACAGGATCCAGCCCCCTCCCTATCAGCTACACACATCAAATGCACAGACAAGAACACTCAAATGGAACACTTTTAAAAATACATTTTGCTCACATTTGTGCCAACAATTAGTAATAGCCCAGGGGATGATTTTGCAGGAGAGGGTATTTGCCTTATTCTTAAACTGGATCAATGCTTATTTTTTTCAGGGAGAGGCATACAAATATAAGCATGTTTATTTAAAAAAAACTCCTTTAAAAACATGAAGAAAAAACAAGACGAAAATACTTGGTGCAACCCTCGCAAGAATGAAAGGAATAATGGTAGTTTACGTAAATAAGCGTAAGAAACCAAAACACATTAACATGTTGTGCTTTCCCTGTGTAGTCTTGTCGAATAAGTTCCTGCACTAAGCCTTTGTCATTCTTTCCTTATTTCCTTCTGGCCTATTTTACCTTTCCTCTAACCATGACACCCACCAAGCCGACATCAGCTCACTTATATTACTGCAAATAATCTCTGTGACACCCTCCCACTTCTCATATGTGAGGTCCTGTCATGGTCTTTAAGAGCTTTTGTTTAAGGATGCTGCATGAAACAAACGCAAGATTTCTATGGAAATGTCAGTAACAGACCCTCACACATTAAAAACAGAAATGTCCAAGGTCATCAGGGTAAGGCTCTGCAGTAAATGGAAGTGCTTTAGTTATAGGCAGGGCCACTGGAATTATGTGCCAGAGAGGACCAAATTATGCGGCAGAGTTGACCAATTTATCTGGCAAGAAATGTTCAGTTATGCATTTGCACCGGCAATAGCTCTAACTCAAGCAAATACGAGACCTATTGAATTGCAAATGCTAGTTAATTGTGCCTTGGAGCACAGAACTTCTCAGTTCAGGCGATCTAAGAATGTTCATCACCATTGCAAGGCTCCTAATTAGAGAAACTAAAGGTTTCTTATTCCACAAACCATAATGCAAGCAAAACGGAGTGGTGCGCATGAATCAGGATTTAACCAATGACTCATTTTGATCGCTGTGGTATTTTGGAAACAAATACGAAACCAGAAAGATACCAAAATCATGGTTCTCCGTTTCACCTCCCATTTCGAGTCTGTCGCGCAGATTGGGGAATAGTGCGGTAATGACACGTTATTCAGCTCGATGCTTCAACATTTGAAATGCACAGTACTTACATTCACAAATTCTGCCAGGTTTATCTGCACGGGCTGATGTAATCCCTATTCAGGTTCAAACTAGCGTTCGTGGTGTTAACATTGCGGGCAGACGTGTAACTTTCAATAAGTAGTTTTACTTTGCCACAGTGCTATGACTTCAAAATTACAGCTCGCCAGCCTATTCCCACCCTAGACCTGTAACTAACAACACTACACACGTGAACGGGTGCCCCAAATGCCAGCTCTGTGTGCTTCAGGTTGTTGGCTGCCTTTGTAAAAGCTTATTTTCATCAGGTACACGACTGGTTTGTTTTATTTTTCAGTAACTTTCTCATTATCGTTGAGTAATATAAAAAATGCAAATACCTGAAGGAGGAGGGCGAGAAGTGGAGACTGTGTTCTTGCTTTCCTGGCTCCAGCAAAGCTCCCGTTTGAAGTCAGTTTAAAAGGGGCCTGACTCACCGTGGGCGTCAGCTGATGTAAACGGAGAGAAACTCTTCCTGGTGACGTCAGTGTGGGCACAGTCTCGGCACATGCAAAGCAGCAGCGGAGGAGACTCGCAAAGAGAGCGCATAAGTGAACGACCAGTGAGGGTTGAAACCGACTCCAGGCATGTGACACGCGACTCTGTGGAATGTGGCATATGAGACACAATTCATGCGATATGTGCCACAGCATGTCACAGCTATCTGTCATGCTGTTTTATGCCTGACTGCAGATAGTGCTTGTATGTGATTTCCAAAGTACCCTCTTTTATTTGGAAATAAAAATTAAAAAAAACATAAAAAACACATTTTGTATTTAACCATTACTCCAACAATTTCAATGAGAGAGTCAATTGGCTCATTGCCTTCACAGAGATGGCATGGAAGACCTTTTTCTATTTCCACGACAATTTTCGTTAACATGCCACAAATTCATGGTTGTTTTTCATGCTTTATAAACAAATAACACCTCTTCTCTTTCACCCTAGCACAGGCCCTATGTATTTTTTTTCCCTACAAGCTTCGTATCTCCCATTCAACAAATTATAGGATTTCTTTCACTTCAAACCTTGCCCCCTCCCATATGCCATAGCAAACCTAGCTGATGCTAACCACAAACCACAAATCATGCACCCATGAACTCTTCTCAAAAGATTTACTGGAGCCATAGTAGAACAGATCAGAACAGGGTAGGACTGAACCCTGCTGTCTAGGACCTGAGAGAAGCCCGAAGGACTAGACCTGTCCCAAATTGGACTCAGAAAAACGAAGCAGACTCCAAGGGTCATTAGACTGACCTCTTGCAATGCTACTGGGACACAACAAGCTGAAATAAAAAAAATTCCTGGAAGAACAGTTGCCCTGGTTCCTAGAAAGCCTTGACAGGATCAAGCTATAACATTTCAAAAAGCTTCCTCTAAAATCTAGAAGCCTTAAGTGAGGGAGGAAGAGAATGAGAACTGCAAAAATGGGGCTGCTAGACCTCAGAAGGAATAGGACCCGCAGTGGTTTCTTAATGAGGGTGGGGGAGCGTCATCCCTCAGCCCCACTGCAAGCATTGCTAAGTGTTAAAAATAAAATGGCAATGAAGTGATTTCATTGCCATTTTATTTTTAACCAAGGTGCACCGCAGCCCCCAGCCTGCCCCCGAGCTATCATGGCAATTGGCAGCATGGAGGACTGCTGTAGTCATGGCCAGACACTTCAAAGTGTGTATGCCGGGGGGGCTGGGTTTGCCCGGCTGCAAGATGGCCACGAGTTAGTGAAGCTCCACCGGCCACATTCAATCCGTCATACAATCCTGTGGCTACAATGACTTATGACCCCTATTATATATGCTGCTGCCAGTCAGTGTGTGCAGGGGCTTGTAAGAACGGCAAACCGGTGTTGCTAAGGCGCCCCTGGGCTACAAAGGCCTGGTAAGCATCTGGGACAGCTCGGACGCCTGTGCAGTGCAACGGAAAGCCCAGGCTTGCGGGGCTCCCGGCTGAGAGACTGCAGAGCGCTCATCCAAGATCCGAAGGGCTACGCCTTGCCTGACACAAGTGGAGGCGGAGATTGGCTGGTGACAGCAGCTGGAGAGGTACGAGGAGCGAGGTGGCTGCGTGGTGGCTATCTTGGAGACGGCCTATGTGGCCTGAGGCAAGGCCGAAGTGGGCCAAGAATCAGTGAGGTGCAGGAGGAGAGACGTACGGGCGCGGCGCTGCACGCTTGGTGCTGCTGGCTGCTCTCCCGATATAGTCTGGCCTGAAGTGGGAAGTGGTGCGGCTGACTAGTGAAGGAGGACTGGCACGGGGAGAAGTGAGGTGGCCGGGCCACTGAGTGTTGGACGCAGCCCGCGCGGCTCAAGACTGGATGGGGGCGGCGCAGGGGCCCCGACTGATGAATGGACTCCCTGACAGGTGCGACCCAGCACGCTCCTTTGTGCGAGGCGGTAGGGAGCCTCTGTGGTCCAGCACTGGCTGTGAGGGGCCCGGTGCAGTGAGAACATGGCAAGATCGATGTTGGAGCTTTGTTATGTGGAGGAGCGTCTCGTGGAGGCCTAGCAGGTATCGGCGGCAACAGTCGGAGAGCTGTAGGCTGTGCAGGCAGGCTAGTGGGCAGTGCAGTCTGAGGCCTGCCCTATGCGGTGAGTTGCTGTGGCGGTCCTCTTGGGAGTTTTTGAAAAAACAAATACTGCTGTCTGGAGAATACGGGTGCTCCTCATCTGTACAGAGATATAGAGGTCCGGGCGTGCATCCCACTAAATATCGGCACGGCAGGGGTGTCCTTAAGTAGCGTTTATTGGGAGAGTGTATCCTGTGCATCAACCAAAGTGTGAATCACACAACTCTGTGAGGGAGCGCGCAGCGGCGGATGCGTCTGGAAGAGAAGATGTGCCTCAAGGGGAAGACCTGGAGCTGAGGCAATTATATTAGCCGCAATGCAGCAAAGCCTGACCCAAATAGACAGTAAAATTGACTCCCTCTCCTTCAGAATGGACAGAATGACGGAAAGGCTAGATAAGCATGCGGAACGGCTGAACCAGTCACAGAGGCGTATTTCTGACATGGAGTACGGCCAGTCAGTTATGTCCTCTAGTCAGACCAAAATGAACAAAGAACTGCTGGCTGTCCAAGTGAAAGTAGATGACTTAGAGGCCCGATCTCCCAGGAATAACCTACGCATAGTGGGTGTAGAAGAATCTACTGATATAGACAGCATGAAGGGTTACATAGAATGCCTGCTCGTCCAGCTGCTGGGTTGCAAGATGTTTTCCTTCCTATTTGTGGTCGAAAGAGCGCATCGTTCGCTGGTGGCCCGGCCACCCCCAGGTGCCCCGCTGAGACCTATAATCGCCAAATTATCGAATTACAGAGACCGGGATACTGCACTGCTACGAGCTAGAGAACTCAAAACCCTTCAACATAAGGGGATGACGATTTCACTTTATCCAGATTTTACACAACAAATGAAAGAGGCAAGACAACAGTTCATTCCAGGGAAGCGGCAGCTATGGGATCTACAACTGGAATACCATAAGTTATGCTTGGCCAGGTTGCGGGTGATGGTGGATGGCAAGCCACTCCTCTTCACACACCATAAACTCCTTGCCCAATTCTTGAAGCGAAGGATAGCTGGGGGGGGGGACGAGAAATGGTGGACACCCTCCCATGAGATGGATGTGACTAGAATATTTGTTACTGCAGGTGGAAAGAGGAAGAGGAGGCCTGAGCATGACGGACAAGGGGGGCATGGTGCTGGTAACAAGGCAACAAGGACGAATAACGATACGACGTGGAATGATTTAGCAGTGCATTAACTTTCGGCAGTGGTAAAGCACAGTATGCTGCAAAAGAGATGGAAGGTGGTCTCATGGTGTAAAATACAAAGTACCTAGATATTTTACTACTACAATAAGGTAGGTAGCTGGCAACAGAGGGATGATAAGTTCGCTGAGCAAAGTCCACCCAAGCGTGTGAAACACTTGTTGAATCAAGGGAGTGTTACTTTGGATAATGGGTGAGTGGGGGTGGGATGTGTAATTGCAGACATTGGGGGAATGCCTGTTGTGGGTGGGGGGGAGTCGCAGGGAGTTTTTAGTTACAAAGGTTGTCCTAGTAAAGCGATTGCAGACTCACACACACAATATGGTAGACATTGGTTTCTCTGCATCCTGTAGCTGATAGCAAACCATACTTCAGAATCAGACACTAGCAAGGGTTTGAATATAGTGAGAATGGTCACATGGAACGTTAGAGGCTTAAATGATGCCAGAAAGGTGTGAAAGGTAGTGGCCTACCTACAGAGGCATATAGTGGACCTAGGACTTTTACAGGAAACACACCTGGCGCCGGATAGCGCCATGCTTACTCCTTGGAGGATGCAGGGGCAGACTTTGGCTGCGGGGCTCATGTCCCATTCCAGGGGGGTACTGATATGGGCATCGAAGCACTCTGGCTTCTGCCTCTGGGAGACTGAAACAGATCCCAACGACAGCTATATGGTGGCGCGCTGCGGTAAAGGGACTTTCATGTTTCTCCTGATTGGGATTTATGGGCCTAATTTTGATAACCCCCAATTTTACTCTAATTTGGCAGCCAGTGCAGCCACCTGTTGGGGGAGGGCTCCCACAGATATGGGGAGGTGATTTCAATTGCACCTTGGACCCTCTACTTGACAGGTCGGGGGAGGCATATAGGAAACCCGCCTCGGCAGCCAGAGCGGTGACCAAGGTGGTGGCGGACTTGGGATTGGTCGATATATGGCGATGCAGACACCCTACTGGGGGGGTTCACTCACTACTCGACAGTACTTGATTTACATACACATATTGACCTCTGGCTGGTCTCCAAGAGCATGGCAGGTGGCATGCAGGTGGTGGACCCCAGGCACAGAACATACTCAGATCATTCACCAGTCCCGTTGGAGATAACTTTGGGTCCTAGCCCGATTCTCCCATTTACATGGAGATTTCCCCCATACTCGCTGTTGGACTCAGCATTTCGCGACAAGTTAGCTACTGCAATTAAAGACTTCTTTCAGGTTAATATCGTCTCCGTAGATAATATATGCACTGTATGGGAAACATTTATAGTGTACGTGGGATTACCATAGCAAAACATGCAAGGGTTCTGAGATCGATCTGGGGGCGTCTTGCCTATTTGGAGAAAGAGCTCCCTCAGTTAGAGCGGGAACACTTGCTCACAACTGACAGACAGATTCTAGGTCGCATACGCACCAAGTTGGTGGAATTTCAGGACACAGCATTCACTGAGGTTCAACATATGGGGAAATATGCAACAGCCCGTAATTATGGGGAGGGTGAGAGACCAGGGGCGGTACTGGCGAACATGGCACGCCCCAACAGAGAGAACAACATGATTATGGCAATACAGGCTGAGGATGGTAGTGAGATCACAGATCCGGAGCAAATAGCAAATAGGTTTTGTGAGTATTATACGGCCCTCTCTACGTCTAAGAGTGCCCCGAATCCGGATGCCATGTTAGACTATCTGTTACACATAGAACTGCCATTGCTGTCAGGTGCGGATAGAGAGTCCCTTATGGCGCTTCTGACCCTCAGGGTATGGCAGAGGGGAAGGCCCCAGGGCCAGACGGGTTGACAGCAAAGTTTTAAAAAGCGTTACAGGACATATTGTTCCTTCATCTGAAGGCAGTGTATGCAGAGATGGCGGAGGCTGGGGAGGTGTCATCCTCAATGTGAGAGGCGATGTTGATTGCGTTGTTGAAACCTGGCAAACCTCCAGCGGAATGCTCATCCTACTGTCCGCTGTCATTAATAAATTTAGACACCAAAATCTATGCTAAGATCCTGGCAGACTGATTGGCCATACTTTTTACTAAATTGATTAAACCAGAGCAATCAGGGTTTATTCCGGGCCATAATCTCACAGCTAACTTCCTCACAGTGTTTGGTGCTATGCAAAACTTGAACCCTGAGACGAAAGCTGTGGCGGTCTTCCTAGATGCGGAGAAGGCCTTTGATTCTGTGGAGTGGCACCTTATGATGACGGTCCTGCTGCAGTTGGGAGTGGAGGACGTTTTCCTACAATTAGTGACAACATTATATGAGAAGCTCTTGGCCAGGCTCAGAGTTAATGGCTCGGTACCGGACGCATTTCACATTTCTAGGGGTACTGGGCAGGGGTGCCTCTTGTTGCCCCTGCTGTATGCGATAGTCACAGAACCGCTTGATTGTGCGTTGCGGGAATATCACGGCCATCGGGGCCTCAGATTCCAGAATTAAAATCTGGTGATCTTGGCATATGGGGACGACACCTTATCATACATCCGGGACCCACATCGTAATGTAGCACCAAAATTACAATAGATCATAAAATATGGCACCCTTTCTGGTCTGCGGATCTACTGGGACAAGTCCATTGTGTTCCCTCTGACGTCAGCCAAGACTCCAGTGGATGTGGACTTCCTCCTTAAGTGGGAAACAGGATCAGTTCGGTATTTAGGAATCTGAGTCCACACTGACCCTAAGATAGTAATGTCGGATAATTATGATGTTGTAAGTAAAGGCTGGCGAGAGATGTACAGAGATGGATCAGGTTGCTGCTCTCGTTGGTGGGTCGGATAGCCGTCATGAAACTGGTGGTGCTTCCGAGATTTTTATTCCTCTTCCAGAATATCCCTATGTTGCTGCTGAAAGCGGTTTTTGCGACCTTGAGGGCCCTGCTTATTAAGCGAGTCCGGGCAGGAAAGCATCTGAGAGTTAAGTCGCAAATTTTTACGAGATAGGGGGCTCAATGCGCCTGATTTAGAGACGTATTATAGGGTTGCTCATGCTATGTTTGCCCACATCTGGATACATAGCTCTCAGGACTTGCCATTCTTAAAAATAGAACATGAGCTGGCGGCCCCAGATCCTTTGCCTAGCATGATATTTCACTCCCCTTCTCGCCGATATGGGGAATTTGCTTCCCTGAATACTACCACACAGTGCTGGCATAGCCTGATGAGCCGGCAAGGGCTCACCCTGCTGTATTCCCCTCATGTGCCTCTGGAATGGTGTGGGTGGTATGTGTTGTGGTGCAATAAAAATGTGGTGGAGGCAATGCATAAGTTGAATATTAAGACAATGGATGACTTTTTCCATGAGGGTGGCATGCGCACCTGGGCAATGACGGTGGAGTGGGTACGTGCACCGACACCACATCTGCGATATTATATGTATAGAGCCAGACCCGGAATGGGCGCTATTTTGGGTGAGGAGCTGCAGGAACCACCAGACATACAGCCCTTCTCCATGATTACTAAAGATGCGAACCCCGTCGCATGGTGTCTAAACTCTATGCACATGTGCAGAAGGCGCGTGTCCATGAGCTGCTAAAGGCCAGAATCGAATGGCAGAGAGATTTGGGAATACAGTTAACAGCCGAACAGTGGCAATACTGTTGTTCAGTGACTTGCGGAGTCTCCTTGAATGGCAGGCATCGCTTGATACACTTTAAATACATAAATAGGGTATATTATGCACCCCTCAAACTATATAAATACGGATTGCGCACGGATGCCACCTGTCCCATTATGTGGGGAGGACCAGCTGTTTTTTTTTCCATATGGATGGTCCTGTCCAGGCATTCAGAAGTTCTGGGTTCAAGTATTTGCAGAACTAGAAAGTATAGGGGGACAATAGCTGGAACGTGCCCCGCTCTTGGCGCTGCTCGGCTGGGACAGGCAGGTGCAGAAGATGGTTCAGCAATTGATATCCATGGGACTGTTGCTAGCTAAGCGTCGGATAGTCATGCGCTGGGATCGACGCCCATTGTCGACGATTGAAGAATGGTACATGGACATGGTATGTTGCAACACACATACATATGCATAAAACAAATTGGCTCCTCCAACCAGCAGACATACGCAATATTGGGAAGCTTAGAATAAATACCTGATTGGCAAGGAAATGGGTGAACCGGAGGGAGGTGGAGCTGGGGATGCAGGGAATGATAACCTCTAGGTACATGCTGTAACTGTCTATTAGTTCCTGGGGGCCCACAGACAGCTAAGGCATACTATTTGCTAATGTTGGAGGGCAGGGGTAGTGGCGGGGGAGGGTCCAACTTGAATGGTACTGTCATGGTTCACATTTATTGCTACAGTAAGAGAAGATGCATATAATACAGCATTCAACTGTGCGAGATACATTGAAATTGTAATGTGTGATGATGCAATAGCACGTTGTTTTAGAATTGTTAAAAAGCATAAATAATTTTGTTTTAAAGTGTGCATGCCACTTTGACCAGCTGTCTTGCACCAGCTAAAGTGACATGCACACTTTGAAGCTCTCCACCCAGCTGTCTTAGATAGCTGGATGAAGACCCAGCATAAACCTCTATTTGTGCTTTTGACAGAGGGTTTTATTTGGATTGGGCTTTTGTACGGAGGGGACTTTTGTTTTGCTCTTTTGGAGGTGGTGGGGCACTTTGTTCACCCCACCACTCTGACAGGTCACTACCCACTCCTGAACAGGACCTACCACAAAAGTCAATCTAGCGAATGACCAACCTTCCTGGGCTAAAGAAACACATTTATCCTCCTTGGAACTTCTTTGCAGCAATAAATCTGTTTCAGTATGACCTTGGAGAGAAGGTATCCTTTCTTGTGTAGTCCTATTCAGATATAACCTGCCACCTTTGCCCTGCTTGAGGAATACAAGCTAAAACAAGACCAAGAATACCTAATTTAGAGTTTGACGAACAGCTACTTTGTTATAAATGCAACAGATACTCTGTCCACCCTTTTACAAATGCATTAGGATATAATGCACTTGTAACAAGGTGGGCATGATATCCTGCACATTTGTGATGGAGTACCCTTCCACCAAACTCTAAATCAGGTGCTAAGTCCCACCATAGAATTTGTGACCAGGTTACAATGCCAAAAGTAGCTGGCCAACATGATGACTTGTATTGGCATGAAATTTGAAGGTTTCCTCTCTGAGCTTTTCCCCAAAAACCAACAGCTTAAAAAGGACCTGACTCAACACCAATCCAACTTTAGAGAAACATTCTTAGATACAGCCTGCTGCATTGCTTGATTTAGAGGGGCTGATTAAGTTTGTAGCACTGAAAGTATTCTGTCACAATGGCGACAGACTACTCTCTCCAACAAGTTTTTGGTCTACCCGCCCAATTTACTTGTGACCGGAACGTCAGATTCACTCTGGCAAATTAAAATTGATTCAGTTGGCGTAAACTTTCTCCAACAGACCGAGGGATAAGGGGCCATTGGGGGTAAGCCATCTAACCGATGGCCCTATTTAGAGCAGGTGGCTGCAAGGCTTTTTTTCTGTCTATCACCACCAGGTGTATGTTGGTGGTGAGGGACAGAAAAATAAAAATGTCCCCCACAACATGAGGATCATTAGGCCTTTCAAAAACAAACACCCGCTTAGAAAAAAAAATTCTGAAGAAAATAAAACTTTGTAAAAGTTTGACAGATGTCCCCCATGTTTTAGAGAGCTGTCCTTCAAACCTTTCCTACATTGATAGGAATCGCCATGACAGCTGTTACTGCCAAGCTATGGAGGTGTCATAGGGTCTCTGGAAATCTCCAAATGTGGCTGGTGGAGGAAAGGCAGTGTGTCTGGCATAAAGTAATATAAAACCTGACCTAAACTGACCAGTCAGATGTCAGTTATAGTTTGGCATCACCATATCCCTGAGACATCTTAGTCCGAGCATAGATTAGTTGAACAGCCCAGCCCTTTCACACATGTTAACATTCCACATCATGGTCCAGACAGGGTCCGAGGACTCTGCTATGAAAAAGTAATTATAGCTTGTAATTCAAATGTGGCTGGTAGCACCATTTGTAGGTCCCATTTGAATTATGACCTACATCGAGACACTGAGGGCCTCATTACAAGTTTGGCAGTCTTTTTGGAAGACCGTTGGGGTGGCGGCCACCAAAAGACCGCCATGTAGGCAGTCATCTGACCGCCGTATTGAAAGTCACACACCAAAATACAGCCAAAAATTCGAGACCACTAGGACACTGGAGGGCAGGAAAGAGGCAGTTCCACCACCAGCGTCGCCAGCCCGACAGCTTTCAACCCATCACATTACAATCCACAAATCACCAAAGCGGTCCTTCCGTGGTGGGAAACCATTGGTGGAGCGAACCGCCACATTCAAAAACTCACTTCAGACAGAACACAACACCACATTGGACAGTTCGAATACCCCACACCAGACACACCTACTCACAGCACTATATAACACATCCCCACTCAACCCACAATCCTTTGCAACTAAAACAACATTCACTGACACAGAGGAGCCAAAATCAAATGAATTTGCACTTTTACACCATAAGCACATATACACTTCACACTCAGCACACACCACACAAATGCATGAGCACCACAATACACACATCACAACTACACACACACCACAACCAGCCATCACACACAACCAAACATCCCCACCCCACCAAGCACCCTACACTGCACCCTTACACACACAACCCCCACCCACAACACAACCACCACCATGTCCCGTCAAAAGCACCCACACTTCACAGACGATGAGTTGAGGGGTCATGGTTGATCAAATCGTCAGGGTAGAGCCACAACTGTTTGGAGCACAGGTCCAGCAAACATCCATTGCCAAGAAAATGGAGATATGGCAGAGAATTGTCAACAGGGTCAACTCAGTAGGCAACCATCCACGAACAATAGAGGACATCAGGAAGAGGTGGAACGACCTACGGGGGAAGGTGCGTTCCATGACATCGAGACACTAAATTGCTGTGCTGAAGACTGGTGGTGGGCCCCCACCTCCTCCCCCAGAGTTCACATTTTGGGAGGAGAAGGTCTTGGACATCCTGCATCCAGAGAGCCTGACTGGACTACCCAGAGGACTGGACTCTGGTAAGTAACTACCACTTACCTGGCACAAATCACTCCTGTCCAGCATGCTTCCTCACCACCCAAACAATCCCCAATTCACTCAGTCTCCCACCACACCTGTCACCTAATCACCTAATGCCCCTCTCCTGTGTGCCACACCACCACCCAGCCCCAATGCCCACATAGACCCTGGTAAGTGCACAGAAAGCAGTGCCAATAACAATCACAGCGACTCCCACAATGCACTAGTCTATCTACATGAAAAGATGCAATGTCCACTTCACAGCACAACTCTTGCATGTATGACTATTGCACTAGCTATACCAACTGGATGCTTCGACTGAGGACCACTACATGGCAATGCAATGGCACCACACAATGCCAAACAAGGCCAAACACAGTCACAGCACTGCACCAAACCAAATGGCTATCTATCCGGATATACAACCATGAAATTGACTGATCATGGGCTAGAAAGTCAGAAGCTAAACCCCATGCACCGCATGCACACACAGGACAAGTTACCATGCACACACACATACCCTCCTCCCAATTGAACACCATGCTGCAATGTACAGCCATCCCCACTCACATCTAGCAAGCCAGATTTATCACGAGCTAACAGGGCACACCTGCCATGTAAACCATCACACAGGACCTGAACCCACCCACATGTCACAATCCACTATACACAACACAATGTTTGTAGTGCTGCATCTGTCATTGCCATTGCTCAGAATCGTGTCAAGCCACTGTATGCATCAGACAAAGAGACAGCCAATCACACCTCCACATGAAACTCTCTCTCACTCCATCCACAGGTACCCCTGCCAATGCCACCATGGAGAGGATGCCAGAGACAGCCAGCCCTCCTCAGGATGAAGGCCCCACTGAGGACAACGTCTCTGGATGTCTGGGCATTGATGACTTACCAGGCCCACCTGGGACACCTGGTCAGCCTGCCTGACCCTGCCAACATCAACCCCCCGAAACCTGTGGCATCAACGGCACAGCCAACCCTTCGTCCCCAAACCTGTGTCCCAAGGACAGTTCAATCAATAATGTGCCCCACAGTACAGGGACCTGAGTTGACCCCCCACACCCAAGTCAATGAAGGTCCTGGTGACACTGGGAGCGTGCACACCGTGCCAGGGGAACAGGCACAGGGAGGCAGGGGGCGTGGGAGAGAACATGTGGGCCAGAGGATGGGGCCCCTAATGGACTCAACTGACCAGGAAATCATTTCCCAGGTACTGGGAACATACCAACAATCCCAGGACAGAATGGGCCAGATCTTTACAATGTTGGGGGAAAACCAAAGGCTGTAGAGGGAATACCACCAGGAGGTCATGCAGCAGTGGCAGACCCACAATGCCACCATGCCCTCCATTGCAGGGGTCCTCAGGGACCTCATCACAACCCTGCGCACTTCTTCCACCCACCAGCAGGCCCCTTCCACTAGCCTCATAACAACTGAGCCATCCACATCTGCCACAGCTAGTGGAATGGAGGCCCTGCCAGGAAAACCACAGGCCTCTGGCAACTCTCCCTCTGTAGCTGATGACCAGCCCCCAGCAAACATGGACATCCACCCAGACATCCGGCTGTAGAAGATGCCAAGACAAAACCCACTGTCAGGAAGTGAAACTCTCCTGATTTCTCTCCCTTGTGTGCCACTGAGACACCCTGTTGACTGTTCAATGACATTACTCCATTTCCTCATGGCCCTTGGACTCTGGACCACTGCTACTTACAGATGTGCCACCTACTCTGATGATGCCAACTACCATGACCCCACTGATCACCTGTTTCTCACTATACGCACCATAGATTGTTTTTTCACATATCTCCTGTATGCCCAATAAACACAATTGATCACAGCAAGTGCATATGTGTCTTTATTCGAACATGTACAAATGTTTCATCTGCAAAATGTGATGTGGGAATGCCCCCCTAAACCAACAGGCAGTGTAATGGACAGCAGAAGGATGCATCCTTTGTAGGAGACACAGTACAACAGATATGTCCCAGGGCAGATGTAAAGAAGTCACTAGTCCAGGCACACTTTACAGTGAATTCACTCCTCCAACATGCAAAAAAGACCATGATACAGAGTTACATCAGGATAGAAGGTATGGTGCCACACTAATCACATATGCAGTACACAGTTGTCCAGCCCAGTGTACATTGCCACCGAAGCAGGGGAAAACAGATGACATTTCTTCATCCCCAGTCACAGGAAATACATGACAATACACTGTTACTGCCATCTGCCATGTGCAATACTCCATTCTGTATATGGTTACCAATGGCTAATGAGCATGAATGCCTCAAGCCATTGGTAGCAAAGGCATTGATTTACAGAACACCGTCAATGGGAGGAATAACATGAGGACAGGAGAATACAGGACACCTAGCTCAACACAGGTCTGTCCATAGGAGATGTGAATCTAGCAATATGCAGTGAGTACACGTCAGAGAAGATAAATTTTAGCTCAGCACCTTACATTCAAGCACTCACCTCCACCAACACACATATAGGTAAATGAATACATTATAACACCCCTGATGAAACTAATCAGGAGGACCATTGTCAGCAATCATGTGGATACACATCACTTGAAAATACACAGTCAGCATACATGTATGTCACTGGATGTACTGATTGAGGAGCTCAGTCCTAGAGTCTATTGCACCATCCTCATCTGCTTCCTCATCACTTTCCATGTCTGCATCACCAGCCAAGAGGAAATGCATGTGTGAGCCTTTGTTGAGTTAGATGAGCATTATCTACTGTTGTTAGAATGGGGCATGTGTACCTGACTTTCTCCTTCTGTCTGTGTCATCCAAGCAGGTGAACACCCATCAGAAGAAAGGGATCTGGCGTGCCATCGCCAAGCAAGTGCAGACCCAGGGGGTCCACAGCTAACAGAGCACCCACTGCAGAGAGCGGTGGGAGGGCCTGAGACGTTGGGTCTGGAAGACTGCGGAGGCCCAGCTGGGGATGTCCTCCCAGCGAGGGAGGAGTGCCCCTTGGACCTTGACCCTCCTAATGGCCCACATTTTGGCAGTGGCCTACCTGGAGGTGGATGGGCATTTGAGGGCAGCACAGCAGCCACTAGGGGGTGAGTACAGACTGGATACTGGCACTTGGCTGGGCTCAGTAGGGATATTGCACCTCAATGCAGGCAAAGAGACATTGTTGTAATGACATCCTGTGTATCCTCTATTGAGAATGGGTATTATGAGAATAGATAGTAGATGTGTTTGCATTACTAGACGTGGATGTAGATCTCCCATCACAATACCTCTCCATGCCTGGAATGTGGAGATGCCCATATGACATTGCTACATTAATGAGACCACCGTGCCTAAGCAAAGGATGTCTGTATTAGTATCACCCTAAGCATTGAGTATGACCAGCTTCATCCATCTGCATTTGTGGCTCTGAAGTGTCAGTCCACTCCCATCTGTGTAGCATACCTGTATATGCTGCTGTGTGGCTCTAGTTTTATCACAGGGACTGAATACATCATGTACTGGTAATGTATTTGACTGAATGTGGGACTGTCATCAAAGTTACACTACAGGTATGGCCTTCATGGGACTGGATCTTTGATTTGATAGCTGTATGGTCATATGTAAGTGATTTGCTGACTGTAGAGTATGTGAAGGTAGGCTAACTGGGAAACTGATACATGTACAATTGATGAGCTCTGGTTGTAGACATTATGCATTCCTAGGTGCAATACTTGTGGGGATGTTACTGTTAAACCAATGGAATGGTACTAGAGGTGGTCGGTGCCTTGACAGGTCTTGTATATTTCAGCAATGTATGTATATGGGATGGATGACAATGGCCTAGCAATTGATGTGCTACAATGCAGTGTTACTCCTAACATCATGTCCTAATGGTTAGTTGGGGGTACATCATGTAGCAGTGGGATATGTAAATGGTGTACAGGCATCGGTGTTGGTCCATCTGTACCTAATGCATCCTGACATTTACCTTATGAGATGTGTGTTGTCTGACCTCTCCTACAGGTATTATCACTTCTGGATTAGTGTTTGAAGGTGGCCATATCATGTTGAGCAGTGTGACAGGTGTGACTGCATATGTGGTTGCAGTGTAACTGGACCATGATGTAATATGTGTGTTCCTGAAATATGCTGTGATTCCCTCACCTTTATCTGCTTCTTGTATTGTGTGTAATGACCTACCACTGGGTTGTTGGCTTGAACATGTTCAGTTGGGGTAGCTATGTTAAGGTGTAATGTTTACAGTTATTTGGCCAATGCTTGTTGCCTTTGTAGATTGAAAGGTATGCACACTATGTTTTTACCAAGGCTTGTTTACCCAGTGTTGCTTGATTTCATCAAAGCTTGTTTACTCAACGTCCATGAGGTTCTATTGAGCATCTACGGGTTAATTAGAAATACCTGAGCCCCTGCACATTGTTGGACAGCTGCCTTCTCTGATTGTTAGGAGACACTCGTGTTTTCAAGAGCCATGTGCTAATCATGACTCATCACTCATGACTCATTCCTGCACAAACTATAAAAAGCCTTACAGGTATTAGTTAGCGCTTGGCTTTGTTCCAGTTCTTCTTGAAGCTGACATAGAGAGCCTGCTCCTGGGAATTTCCTGCAAAGCTTCTGTATTATTGCTGGGAAACGAGAGGATGCGACTTCTTCAGCCTCTGCGTGCAGGCAGCCGTTTACATAAGCTAAGTGGAGGAAGCATGCTGTGTTGAGCGAATATTTTTTTTTTTTGATGTAAGAACATCGGTGTGTAACTAAATGACTTTATTTTCATGAAAGAACAAAAGTTTTGAGTTTGATTAAGAGAGTTTACGAAAACGCTAAAAGTTTTGACATTTATTGTGCATCTGTACCCTGTCTTGTTGATTCATTTTAAAATCAGAAAATACATCAGCACGCAAAGAGAGTGTTGTGAGATGAACAACCGTCATATGTGTGTGAGATTGCTACCTACCTGTGTGTCGCTTGCTATGATAATGATCCTCATTTTGCGGGAACTCTTTTAGTATTGTCTAATACTGATATTAGTGATTCCTGAAAAACAGAAAAAGCAGGTTTTCACTTGACTGTATAAATCAGTGTAAGTTTATTCCTTTTCGGAAAGAGTTTTTGTTGTGTGTTCGTGTCTTATAAGTTTTCAGTGTGAATAACTATCCCAAGAGTGATTACTCTAAGCAGTGTGAGCGAGAGAAGATCCAGGCAATGATGGCGCATTCCTGTAAGCCCAATTGAGTGGAAAGGAAGTGCGAGGAACGTGTTGAGTGACAGGTGATTAGCTGAGATAATGGGCTGTGTGCATAAATACTGTACAAGAGTGCCCTTAACACATCACTCCTCCCTGTCCTTTCTCTTATAGCTCTGGACACTCAACAACTAACGCTGACAGCGATTACCTGCACCCCCAAAGCATTGGACCAGGCAGCTGAGACAATATCTTTCTTCTTCTCTCTCTCATCCAATCCCCCCACCCTTTTGGGGACACTTGCCGGGACTCCTGTATTACATTGGCAGTGCCAAGAGGTGTCCTGGGAGGACAGGGGAACAGTCATCGCCCCTGCAGACAACCTGCCTTTCAGGTGAGTGGTCAAGCTCTTACAAAGTACATCTGGTTTGACATTGCACTCAGTGATTGAGTATGGATGTGTCATATGTGCTATATGGGACTTTTTTAGATGCACTTAGCAGTATGATCAGTTGTGATATAAATGTATGTTTGGTGTCTGCTAATCTGGCTTCATGATTGGGTCAGACTATTCTAATGTGTATACCACAGACTCTCATTGAACACAATGTCAACAGTTAGAGTTTATTACTTGTAATGGCCAAATCAGTGTTGATTTTCTTTTTAGCGTCACTGTACAGAGTGTTTAGTCTGGCTTGTCATGTGACATGCAAGTGCAGTGTGGACTGTGAGTGGAGTTGTCTTCAGTGTTATGGATATGTTACAGAGGGCATGGCCTGATAATGTGTTGTCACAGCAGTGGCCAGTGATGTTTTGTTCAGTCAGCTGGACATCCAATGGCTGATAGGGGCATGAGGAGGTATGATGTGTATTCATGCATACAATTTATACTGCATCCAGGGCATGCTGTGCCAGCAGAAATGGCTTTGATAGTCATCATGTGGATGACTCCTGTTGTGCTGTCCTACTTAGGTATTGCTATAGGAGTGAGGGTTGCAATACAAGTGTGGGTAGTAGGGGCATGTTGTGACATGATGTAGGTAATGTATAATGACACCTGTGATGGCCTAGCCAGTATAAGTATTGTCAGAAATGTGCTTGTTAACTAGTCTGTATGAGAAATATATGTTATTCCATTTTCTTCCCTCTCTCTCTCTGTCTCTTCCTCCCTCTCTCTCTATTTGTGTGCATCAGCATCGTCAGGCGAAGGAGAAGGGGGACAGGTGAGTGGGGAAGTAGGAGCCCACTGTACCCAGGAAGCTGGAACCAGCGAATCTGAGGGATCCAGTGGGATTTAGAGTGAGGGAATGCCACTGGGAGAGCTGATCTACCACCTCTTCTTTGGAATCCACCTCCAGTGGACACTCCCTGTCAGTGCCGGACCATCTGGGACCACCCCGGCAGCGTCATAGTCAGCCACCCCTCTTCCTAGCACTGCCCTCCCTGTAGTTCCCCACCCAGTTGCCTGTGCCAAGTCACTCAGGAGGGTGGGCATCTCCTTAGCCGCTGGCCCTTCTGCCAATGCCCCAGTCAGCCCTGCTGCCCTCAGTGAGGAGGCTATTGACCTCCTGAGATCCATCTCTGTGGGTCAGTCCACCATTGTGAAAGCCATCCAGAGACTGGCAGCTCAAGCTCAACAGAGCAATGCATTCCTGGAAGGCATTCACAGTGCCCTGGCTGGCCTCCAGAGATACTTTCAGGCTCTGGCCTTCTCACTGATGGCAGCCAGTTTCCCTTTGTCTACAGTCCCACTCCACCTACCTCTTCCCAATCCCAATCCCAAACCCAAACCCTTCTCCCCAAACCCATCCAAAGCACACATACACACGGGCATTAATCCACCTCAAAAGACAAGGATAGCAATGAGAAGCACAAGACCCACCATCGTCATGCACTCAAACAATACCCACCTGCAGACACAACAACATCCACTACCTACACTGGCTCCCTCACTATCCCACGGACACTACACCTGACACACCTGCAGCCACCACACCATAATTTGTGGATCCACCCACAGTCACCACAATAGCAGATCACCAGACATCCACCCCAGTCAAAACATCCACAACCACCAACACCCCCTCCTGCAGCACACGTACCATACCTGCAGATACCACCCCAACAGACAGTCACACATTCAGCATGGGATCTCCCTGCAACTCCTCACCCCTCCTCCCAAGACAACTAAACGCCCACACTCACCCACCCAACAGCCAGCCAGCACCCACAAGCATTTCACACATGCACTTGCACCCAAGACTTCCAAATTGCCACATCTTACTACCAATCCCTCTCCCTCTACTCCCAAACCCTTTTGCCATGACGTCCCCAGTGTTTCAAAAAGAAATATCCTCTCTGAGTTTTCCTTGTTCCCTACTTCTCTCCCACCTCGTGATACCCCCAAGCCTTCTTCCTCCCTCCCCAAATCCGGCCCTTCCACCTCCAAGTCCTCCCCTGCCCCCCTGCTAGTGCCCATGCCCCTCCCCTGCCAAGAAGTCTAACCCTCCCAAGACCAGGCCCAAGGGCTTACCTCCCAAATCCAAGCCCAAGGACCCCCTCCCAAACCCAAACCGAACCCCAAGGAGCCCCTTCCCAAACCAAAGCCCTACCCCCCTCCACTATCCCTCCTTAATCCCTGAGGTGCCTGCCTGCCCCCTTCATGCCCCTACCATATGGAGGTCATTTTGCAGTCAGGAGTCAAGTTGGGGCTGTACAAGGTGCCATTTGTACCTTTGGCACTTCAGACTGGCCATTGGCCTTTTATTTGTACATAGTTTGTTTTATTATTTTCTTATTTATTAATACATCTGGACCAACATGTTGCTGGATTGATCTTTAAATACTTGTCCTGCCTTTCTTTCTACATGGCAGGTGTTTGTGGACTTGGTTTGTGCGTGTGTGACATGTGTGTGTTGGTTGTGCCAGCTTTTGTGCCTGGGCTTCATGTGTGGGTGTGACCCTGCCATTTCTCCCGCTGTCATTGCTGTGTAATGTGTGTAAGATATGGCTGTGTTGTTACATGCATGTATGCACCAAAGTTGTGCATTGTTTGTGTAGAGATGTGTAATGGTGGTGTTGTGTGTCCTTATGTGGTTGTTGTGTGTGCGCTGGTATGTGTGGTGATGGCTATGTCATATGCATTGTGTGTTGTTTGCATGTTGCGACGTCTGCTTCGCTATATGGAAGTGTGGATGTGTTCATTGGTTGTCTGGTGTTGTTTCGTGTTGTTGTCAGTTTGTGCTGTCATGTGGAGGTGTGAAGTGACATTGCTTGGCATAGCATCTGTGTAGTTGCGGTTGTGTTGTCGTTGTGTGTATTGGTGCTGTTGTGGATTTATTGTGTGAAACAGTGGTGGTGCTGTGTCTGCGGGTTGGTATGTGTATGGCACATGTGTGTTGGCTGTGGTGTGTGTGGTATGGGTGTGTGTGTGGAGTATGGGTGTGCATGTGTGTATGTGGGTGTGTGTATGTGCATACAGGTGTGTGGGTATGTGTGTGTGTTGCCGTCACCTGCTGTTTCGGATGTGTATGTTGTGTGTGAGTGTGTAGTTTGGGTTTTCCCTCCAGTGTGTGGTAGGTATGTGTTCTCACGGTTGTTGTCTTTATTGTAGTCGTTGGTTCCAGAGTTGTTGTGCGAGTAGGAGCAGTGGGAGGACTTCAGGTTCCGGTTCCATGGCGGCTCTAGTCAGGTATGTGTTCCTGAAAGTGGGTGCTTCCTTTTATTGCGTTGGGTTCCGCCAGGGTTTTCGTGGTGGTGCAAGCACGGCTGAAATCGTGGCAGTGTGCAACCTCATAATATGTCCGGCAGGAACATGCTCCCCGCCAGCCTGAAGATACCTACCTCTGTCTGTGGCAGCATGTCCGCACTGCGGGGACTGACGGTGGTTTGGCTATGTTCTGTTGGGAAGACCGCCATGGTCATAATTTGGCAGTCTTCATCGGCGGACTGTTGGCAATACTACCGCCACCGTCAACATGGCGGTCCTGAGACCGCCAAACTCGTAATGACCTCCTGAGTGTCTGTTTACTTTCAGCAAGAGATTTGAATGCGAAAACAAGGGGATATGATTCATAGAAAAACTTCCAGGGAAATTATTTCTTAAGTGGACAATCAAACCCAGAATTGTAGATTTTCCAGTAATTCTTATTTACACAAGAGATTGCCAGGGTTCAAAACACAATTTTCATAAAATTGGCACCCACCTCAATATTAACGTTACCCAGAGCACTGTTAACTTTGGGGAGCAAAACTGACACCCTGCACCATGACTCTCTTTATGAGGCTCGAAATTACTCTGTGAACCAAAGGTCTCCAGCGAGTAGCCCAGAACTGGGCTGTACCTCTTCGGTACGCTGGAAGTAGCTCTCTCAAGTGTAGTCTAGCATAGTATAGAATGCAGAGGGTCTAGCCATTTTGAAGAAAGGAGGGCTACACATCTCCTTTTCTTTGGAATTTCTGTGAGTAAAACCAATGACAGGGCCACATGCTCACACGCAAGCACACAATGTGATGACCAATTTTACCTGTAAAATGACCACCTGTCTCCACTCTCAATTTAGCTAAGTCACAAGGAGGTTAGTCACTTTACAAACACTACTCTATCGATCATATGCTGCCTGCAAAAACTGACCCAGAAGAGCAGTGTCATCAATAATCAGAGTCAAGTTGCTAGACTCTGGAACTACTGGAGATAGAGTAAAAGTATGTGATGACCAGATATTAATAGCCCTCTAGCCAACGACAGCAGACACTAGATTGAGAGTATAGACAGTATTGGCCTTGTATTCTTTTAGAGTTGTAAGTGGTGTATGTATGTATGTATGTATGTGTGCACATATCTGTGATATTAAGGACGTCTTGTTTATGTGGTTGGTGGTATGTCCCTCCATGAAAGACATTGTCTCAGCCTGCCTTTGTACATAGTATAGGTCAAGTCAAAATTTATCAAAGTGTATGAGAGAAATATAAACGGCTGTCTGTAGGTATATAGAAGTGGAAAATATTGTGTGGACAGAAACCTGTGTCAAAAATGTTGAAGCTCAAAATCTCGAGAAGGTATAGATTTACTATTGCTAACTCCACATCAATGTACCTTGAAAATATATATATCGTCAAGGTACATATATGTGGATTTAATCTTAGGAAAACATGACTTTCCCGTAGAAACTTACATTGCTTCATCTAATTTAAAAAGGGCCTGCCCCAATAAGTCTAAAAGAAAAAGGAAGATTGGTACTCAGAGCAACACTGATATTGGACTTCTTTATTTTGCATTCTGCATCATTTGCCGGGGGTAACTAAGGTTCAAATTTCTTTTGTGGGACATGCACCTTGCAAGTAGGGGTTAGGCACAATATTGGGAATAGATTAATAATGGGAACAGTTAATTTTAAGGAAAGTATTATTAGATGGCATGCTTTGAAACTGTGTATTTTGAAATAAGTTTATATCTTTTAAAGTAAAACGGTTTGGCAAGGTTCGGGCAGACACATTTTGGGATTATTTGAATTGATGTTAGAAAGGATACCTACAAACATTTTTAAAGACTGTGTAAGGAGGGCTTTAGGAACCTGTGACGTGTTGAGGAGACAACATCTGATGTAATGATTTTAATTAATTGAACATCTTAAATAAATAAATAAATAAGTAAATACTTTCACAATATTTCTGTCTTCAATATCTTTGACACAATATTTTATCCACACAATATATTTTATTTAAAATTGTGCCCAAACACCATGTAAAAAGGTTAGATTTGATTTGTTAATGTCATATCTGTAAGAGGTGGTGAATGCTACTCAGTTAAAACCTAAAAGAAAAAGGCAGGAAAAAACAATACTTATCAGGTAAAATGTGGGTTAAGACTTTTTGGTATGTAGGCAGATGTTCAGTGCTCCCATACTGCTTCTGATTGTTAGCTAAAATTACAGGTTATAACAATTTATGTCTTTCTGAGTATACGCTTGGGCAGCAGCATAAATTTGACTATCACAGTAGTAGAGTCTACAATTCACATTATCAGTATTAAAATGGAGAATACCTCTGTTAACCTTTATGATAAGCACTATAAAGAATTACATGGGATGATGTTCTATCTACATTGTATGTTAAGGGTTTTTTAAAGTTATGGCTTTTTTGATAATGAGTAGGATGTTTTGGGTCTAGATGAAGTTCATTCATAGATGACAGACTGAATTAACAGGTTCTTTTGCAGGGATTTGAAAATTGATTGTTCACATGAATTGTTGTATATTGGTTTCTTTTAAAATGCCCAGTTTTACCAGTCATAGTTTAGAAGAATATTTGAGAAGATCTTGCTTTAGGAGTCCACATTCTTGGCGAATCAGTTCCCTGGGGCTGAATTGTGATAGCTGAAATATCCTTCAGAACATATTGCACTGTAATGCGTCAAGAAATTGAGCCAGTCTGTTGGGTGAAGCTCTCTGACATAAACTGTTGCTGGGGGAATTTTGACCTGGATCACTTTTACTGTGGATCTATGGCTTCTTTTTTAGAGCTTTTCTGTACAGCAGGCTCAATGATAGCTGAAATTAAGAACATTACTCTAGCCCAGGTACCATTTCCTGTTGGAGTTCTTCTTGTCACTGACAAGGACCATAATATTCGCCTTGCTCAGGTTGCCCAATAATCATAGATTTCAAGTGAATCCAATACCCCTTGCAGGTCTATCACTGTTTCTTCCAGGATAATTAGATCATCTACATACTGTGATATTTAAATATGTTGATTGACAATTTTTTTGGGGGAAACTCAGGCCTTCAGTAATGCTACACCAATGTCACATTTATAGAGGTAGTACCCACCACAGCCTTGTTTCAGACCTCTGTTAGTAGGTCTCTGGTTAGAAATGTGTCACCACCTTTATTTCTAACCCAGATATCGGTGAGTAAGGACATCATTGCTTCTGAGTAACGGTGTTGGAATTCCCCAATCATTCAGATCATCCATAAATTCCCTCTTTCTGCATCCATAAAACACTGTAATATAGTCAATAAAACACACATAGAAAGGTGTGCATTGGATGTCAGTACACTGATGGGGTAAGGGATGGGATATCTTCATTGTAGCAATTTGGCCAAACCCATGTTTAATAGAAGGAGATAATCTCTTTCCCCTCACCCCAGTTTTCAAGCTCAGTGGGCAGCAACCTGACACAGGCATGTATTCAATGGGCTGTTGTGATGAGAAGTAGTTCAGACTCCCATTTTGAATAACCACTGTAGGATGGAGCCTCCCTATGTGCTAGTGACAGAGCCCAATTGAAAGCAGGCATCAATTACTACATCTTGCATGATTGTGTGGTCACAGCTGTACTTAGATTGCCTGAAGCAGAGATTTATTGATCTTATATGTATTGTGTGGTGACTACTTTGTGGATTTTATTTATGTTTATGGTTTTGATTAATTAATAAACTATATTTAAATTAAATTTGTATTGAAAAGGCATAAATTACTTAGTGTAACCAATAAGCCAATAATTCTTTATCATATTTACTTAGTACTTTGGGTCCTGGTACACCTTTGGATATACTTTGCTGATTGGATAGTAAACATATATTAGATAGTTGAAAGATATGGAGGATGTAAAACACGTAGAAACATTGACCTTTGTGTGTTGTGTAAAAAACCTGAGTCTGATTGGTATTTTCATGCAGTGTTGAATTATACGAATTCAAAAGTGGGGTTTCTAATCAGTAACTCCTGCTCCATTTTTTCTGTTAGGGCTGTTGATGTCAAGTCACTATATAAACTAGCAGAATTTACTGAGTGTGTAAAGAAAGTTCCATCTTTGACTAGAAAAGTCTCTTTGCAGCTTCCTTATTTTTCTTGTACATATTTTTCACATGAACTGAAATATTAAAAATTGTATCATCCCTTTGGCTTTTTTTACTATTGTTTTTCATCCCTATTAACTGCACTCACTGTTTGCCTCAGTGAATCTAGTGAAAATAGTGATCTCCTGCCAGGAGTCTGGATCATCCTATATGCTTCTTTCTACTAACTAGATTCTTTGTACTAAAAATGGCTTCACTTTCACTTACTGTGTCTGAGAATCGACAAAGGCACAGCAGAGGCATATCTGCTCATGCAGGTATGCCCTCACATGCAATATAATGCACCCTGCCTTTAGGGCTGGAAGAGCTGCTAGAGGGATTACTTGCATATATTGCCTGCAGTTCAAAGGGGACAGGGCACACAGGCTGTTTGCCTTCATTTTGGTTCTGCACCAAGACACACAGTTTGCAAAAGCAGCACTGTGTGCACATAGTGAGGGGCTCCCTGACGGTGGCACAATTTGTGTTGCAGCCCTCAAGGGCCTTCCTTTAGTACCCCATGCCCTAGGTACCTGGGATACAATTTACTAGGGAATTATAGTAGTAGCTAAAGGTTTTCCAATTGGAAAAAATAACTGTGCAGTTTTAGGGTAAGAGATCTGGCATCGGAGACCTGTTTAGCAGGGACCCAGTGCACTTTTATTTGAAATTGCACCAGAAACTAGGCAAAAAGTGGAGGAGTGACCATGTCAAAAGAGGCACTTTCCTACATGACCCCCTCCCAAATGAAAGAGGATGAAGCTCACCCTTCCCAGGGGAGTCATCTTTTTCTAAGTCGAAAAACCTGGAAAGGCCGTCCGCATTGGCATGGTCAGTCCCAGGTTTGTTTCCACTGTAAAGTCCATTCTCTGTTCAGAGATGGACCACTTTAACAGTTTAGGGGTTTCACCTTTCATTTGCATTAGCCATCTGAGGCCTGTGATCAGTTTGAACTAAGAAGTGAAAACCAAACAAGTATGGTCTCAGCTTCTTCAGGGAGCAAACCACAGCAAAGGCTTCCCTCTCAATTGCACTCCAACGCTGCTCTCTGTGGAGTAACCTCCTGCTAATGAAAGCAACAGGTTGGTCATGGCCATCATCATTAACTGGGACAGAAGTGATCCTACCCCATGCTCAGAGGCATCTGTCTGCACAATGAACTGCTTATAGTAATCTGGAGCCTTTAGAACAGGTGCAGAACACATTGCTTCTTTCAGGGTATCAAAGGCCTGTTGACAGCTGACTGTCCAGTTTACCTTTTTAGGTATCTTTTTGAATGTGACTTATGTGAGGGGTGCCACTATGGTGCCATAGCCCTTCACCAATCTTCTGTAATACCCAGTGAAGCCAAGAATGCCCCAACTTAGGTCTGGGTTGTTGGAGCTTCCCAGACCACAATAGCCTGGATCTTGGGTTGGAGTGGTTGAACTTAGCCCCCACTCACCAGCTGCACCAAGTATACAACCTGACCCTGCCCTATCTGGCACTTACGTGCTTTGATAGTGAGGCGAGCACTTCTCAGAGCCTCAAAGACCATTCAGAGGTGGATCAGGAGATCCTGCCCGATAGAGCTGAAGACAGCAATATCATCTAGATGCGCTACACTAAAGGCCTCTACCCCAGGACAAACTTTGTTTGCCAACCTCTGTAAGGTGGCAGGAGCATTCTTCAGACCAAACAGCATAATGGTAAACTGATATTGTCCATCAGGAGTGGAGAATGCAGATTGTTCTTTTGCTCCTGGAGTCCGGGCTATCTGCCAGTACCCTGATTGAGATCAAAAGTACTCGGGTATTTGGCTGCTTCCAATCTGTCAATGAGCTCATCTGCTCTTGGAATTGGGTAGGCATCTGTTTTGGTCACTGCATTGAGACCCCTATTGTCCACACAGAACCTGGTCTCTTTCTTTCCACCCTGGGAATGATGTTTGTGGACTTACACAACTGGTCTGGCCCAGGGGCTCTCTGAGTGCTCAATACCTCCCAATTCCATCATCTTGCTAACTTCAGCTTTGATGCTTTCCTTGGCATGGTCACATTGTATGTATTTTATGTAAACTGTCTCTGGTGTCCACATCCTGGGTACACCAGGCAGGTCTGCCAAAGGTCAAGGAGAACGTTCAGCAAATTGGTGCAAGACCTGCCTGCAGTCAATCTGCTGTTGGTCAGAGAGTGAGTCTGAAAATACTACTCCCTCAACTGAGCCATCTTTGAGGTTGCTGGAGAGATCAGGGAGAGGCTCACTCTCAATTTCCTGCCCCTCATCTGTGACCATGAGCATGGTCAGCTCAGCTCTGTCATTGTAGGGTTTCAGAAGGTTTACATGGATTACCCTTCTGGGATTCCTGCAACTGCCAAAGTCCAGCAGATAGGTTACCCTATTTTTGTTCTAGGGTGACACTCCACTTGTCTTATCATGACCTAGGGGCCACAGACTCCAGTACCCATACCTTCTGTCCAGGTAGTATTCAACCAGTTTAGCTTTTTGGTCAAACCAGAGCTTCAGGAGCTCTTGGCCGGCCTCAATGTTTTTGTTTGCTTTTTCATGTACTCAGCCATCCTTGAATGAAGTCCAAGCACATAATCTACTATGTCATGCTTGGGTTCTCTGTAAGATATCACTCACCCTTCCTTCACAAGGCAAAGAGGATGCCCAAACAAAAGTTCAAATGGGGAGAAATCCACTCCCTTCTGTGGTACTTCCCTGTAGGCCAAAAGCAGGCATTGGAGTAGGACATGCCATCTTCTACTGAGTTGTTCAGGAAGCCCACCAATCATGCCTTTGAGAGTATGGTTAAAACTCTCAACAATACTGGGGATGGTAGGGGGTGGTGAACCTATAGGTTACCCCTCACTCAGCCCACGTGTGCTTCAGGTAGCCAGACATGAAGTTGGTACCTTTGTCTGACACACACCTCCTTAGGAAAACCCACCAAGGAAAATACCAATGAGGGCTCTAGCTACTGTAGGGGCAGTAGTAGTCCTTAGGGGGATTGCTTCAGGGTACCTGGTGGCATGATCTACTACTGCCAGTATAAATCTGTTCAGTAGAAGTGATTGACTAACCGACTCTAAGTTTTTGTCTGGCCAAGATGCGAGGAGATATTGTGGGCCAATGTTAGGAGGAACTCTCTGCATTGCTGAGGAACTACCAGTTTTGTAGTGGCTCCAGGTTTAAGGTTTCTGGCCTCAGAATACAGAAGCCCCTTCACCCAATAGGTCCTGTGGGTACCACCACCATCACCTTTTTCCTGTGCAGCAGCCTGCTGCCTCAGACCTTCATGAGTTTTTCTTGGGACAGTGAGAATCTCTAGTTTGGTGTCCATTGGTTTTGTAGGTAGGGCACCAAGGCTTTCTGAGATCCCAATTTTTCCCCTTTTACCCACTCTTGGTTTGGGAAGAGTCTTTGGTCCAACATCCTGTGCAGGTTTTTGGAGGTCTTGAGAAGACGCTTTGTTTTCGGCCTGTTTTTAGTTACCTTATTTCCCTCGTCGGGTGGCCTTTTTGCCTCTTTCTTGTGCCCCCGCTCACCAGTTGAAGTTTTGGTCACCTTTGTTTTGACCCAGTGGTCTGCCTTCTTCCCCAACTCTTGAGGAGAAAGTGGACACAGGTCTACGAGGTATTGGTGCAACTTTTCCTGAACACAGTTACTCAACAGATGCTCTTTTATCACAAGATTGTTAAGCCTCTCATAAACATGCACATTGCTACCTTTTAACCAGCAACCTAGAGTTTTAACTGAGAAGTCCTCAAAAACCCAGAACTCACTGTGAGTTTTTCGAGTCTCCCTGAATTTGATTCTGTACTCCCAAATCCCTCAATCAGGGTAGCCTTCATGAGTTCATATGAGGTTGCATCTGCCTCATTTGGTGTGAGGAGTCTCTCCCTATACTTTCCTGGGAACAGCTCGCAAAGGAGAGTTCCCTAGTACTCTTTCTTATGTTTTCTGGCTACACAGACCCTCTTGTAGGATGTGAACCACTTGGTGACGTCATCTTCCTCATATTTGGGGACAATTCCTTTTTTGATGTTAGGGTCCTAGTTTTCTACTCTGTCCCTATTTATGATATTGCTGCCACCATTCATGGGTGCTAAACCAATTTCTGCTCTTTCCCTCTTTAAAGCGAAAATCATGTGTTCCAGGTCCAGTCTCTTATCTAACGTCTCTAAGAGTGCATCTTCTTCAGATTCTATCTCTGGATCTTGAGGAACCTGAACTATCCTTAGAGGAAGGTGTCCTAGACACCTGGGGTACAAGTCGAGGAGGGTCTCTCTCTTCCTCCTCACTTCGGTCATCCTGATCCTGAGCTACAAGATCAGTGGCCTCATCAGTAGGATGGGCCTGGTCATATTCTGCCAGCAGCTCCTTGCTCTGGTAGGGTTTGAACCTGTTTTTATATTGTACCCATTACAGAGGGCCCTTAACTGCATGTGAGAAACCTTAAAGTAGGGGGTGACGTTGAGCTCCATCACTATGTCCCCTGTGGTACTCATTATTTCACTGAAGAGGGACCTTTTTGAGCTAGAGAAAAAATCCTAACACAAGTTTTTGCAGTCCTAAATGAAGTAAGTTTTTATGTTTTACTGTTGAACTGTATCAGCAAATGCAAAGTCACAAACCCCACCGCTGTTCCACCAATGTTGGACACTGGATCTCTATATCGTGCACTAAAATGAAGTACACTCTGCAGAGAGTCCAGTGGATCCGCAATGGTAGAAATGGATAGGTCTGGTGCCCTTTTTGTGGTAGTGTTGTCGAGCAGCTAGGTTTATCAAAGAGTTGTGTTAAGCATTTGTTGAACTCACAGAGGCAATAAATGAGACACACACACTCAAAGAATAAATCCAAGACCAATATAGAAAAATTACAGTAGCTTTTATATATGCTTTAAACCCAAGAACTTTGTTACAAGGTAAGCAGTTTTTAAATCAAAAATACTTTGTTGTTTCAGAAATCAACAATTTTCAGAGTCTTCAATGTTAACCTATGAAAGGAAAATGAAAATGTAGTTTCTCAGGTAAATACACAACTTACAACCCCAGTCTTCAGGGTTTCAGGCTAGCACCGGGCAAGGTCCAGGTTGGTACCAAGAGTCCACCCACAGTGGCACCTCGGTAGCTGGGTGCTAAGGTCGAAGACGTGCTGCTCCCAGGTAAGTACAGGTTGTGGCAGAGGTTGGTCTCTGCTTGTTGAGGCAAGCATGGGGGGAGCTACAAGGCAGCACCAAACTTACACCCTTAGCGGCACAGGAGCAGACGGGTGCAGTGTGGGGGCACCCAATGCTATCCAAAGGAGACAGATGGTATCTGCTGCAGCGCTGCTTGCAGATGAGTAGAGGGGGAGTCAGGGCTGGCTCTCCTAGGGTTCAGCAAGGACAAGGGGGACCACATGGCAGCACCAACATTACACCCTCAGTGGCACAGTGGCGGCCGGGTGCAGAGTGCCAACACAGCATCGGGCTCCCAATGTTAGTCAATGCAGGAGATCACTTTCAGAAACAGGCTGCAGACTCTGTCCAGGAGGCTGTGAGAGATCAACTCACAGCTGCCCAGGTAGGTTAAGATGCCAGGGGTTGTAGAAACACCAACGTCTAGCATCCCAAGGCCCTGGGGCTTCAGGTGCAAGGATGTCTTTTGGCATCGAAAACAGCTGACCAGGCAGGTCGTGGTCAAGGGAGTCCTCAGATTTAAGATGCAGGCATTGCTGTGGAGTCCGCAGGGGTCAGCCCATGATGGTCTCTGGGTCAGAAGCACTGGGGAACCTTCACTGGACTGGTGGGCCACTTGGACTCGGGCCATGGGTGTCAGGTGCATAGGTGGTTCCAGTTGGCCGCACCCTTCCTATGACCACTTACTTTGGGAAGAGGAATAGCCGTAACCCTAATGGCTTAAGTCCTTCCATGCAAGATGGAGGAATTTAAAAAGTAGTATCCACTTCCTCCAAAGTAGAGTAAGGAACTGGGCGTCGGCCTCCTCCACTATTGGGAGAGGCTTAGGTTGCATTTGAAAGGCGACAAGGCCTTTGCAGCCTCCTGCCCTGGAATGTCCATTCTATCTGGAAAAGGAGGTCACATCTCTGCCCAGAGCACACCTTTGTTCAGGGCCCTCAAAACCATTGGTTCTCACCTCAGTCAGTGCCCACACTAGCAGTTGGTAGAATTTGCAGGGGGCACCTCTAAGTTGCCCTCTGAGTGCATGCATTAATAAATCCATTGCTGGATTTAGTGAAAGTTTATTAATCTGGGATGTTTGATACCAAACATACCTATTTTCAGTGAAGCCATCATGTTCCTGGGGAACTTGTGTCATGTACATGTACTTAAAATGGCTTTAATGTTCACTTACTATGTCTGAGAATTGACATAGCAGGGGCACATCTGCTCATGCAGGTATGCCCTCACATGCAATATAATGCACTGTGCCTTTAGGGCTGGAAGGCCTGCTAAAGGGATGATTTGCATATATTGCCTGCAGTGCAAAGTGCACAGGACACACAGGCTGTGTGCCATGTTGTGTTTTCATTTTAGTTCTGGAAAGTTAACGTCACCTTAGCGTAATGTTTTTATGCTAAAGCGGCACTAACTTAACTTCATATTTATATTTTGACGCTAAACCCGTCTAGCGTCAAAATATATGGGTTAGCACAATTTTCTGGAACAGCCAACCCACCTTGCATCTCATTGCAACAATGAGATGCAAGGTAGGCGTTCCCTTCAAAAAAATGACGGTAGCTCTCTAGCGCCATATTTACCTCCCAACGCAAAAACGATGCACACCAAGGAAGCGGACCACAAAAATGACGCTAAGACTGATTAGCGTCAACATTTTAGAGGCACACAGAAGGAGCATTTGCAACCTCCAGGACAACATGGAAGTGGTACTGCTCAGCTTGGCACATGCCGCAGAGGTCAGCGAAGACAGCAGGTCGCTCCACCACCACAGCAGCCACAAAGGAAGTGCAGATGGCAGGAGGGGATCTTCAGACAGTGGACAACCATCCTTGGGCTCAGGGAACAAGGTGTCATTGGGATGTACCGACTGAACCGGGAGTTCATTGTACGCCTGCTGCACCACATTGCGTCACACATCACAGCAAGGGTAGAAACTTCTACAACTATTCCACCCAGGACAAAAATGCTCGCTGTCCTTCATATGCTGGCATCTGGATCTTTTCAGATAATGGGCGCACAGGTGGCTGGTATGTCCCAGCCATCCTTCTTGATCTTCCTACATAAGGTCCTGGATGCAATCATATGCCTCAAACCCCACCACATCTGCTTCATAGAAAACACCCAGGAACTGCAGAAGGAACCCAAGCAAGGTTTCTACCAAATTGCTGGGTTCCCGCATATGCTGGGTGAAATGCACTGCACCCATGTCCAACTGGTGCCACCTGCAGCAACCGTACATATATACAGCAACCACAAACACACCCACTTGTTCAATGTGCAGGCCATTGTGGACCACTGTGGTCTCTTCACTAACATCCTAGGAAAATATCCCAGCAGCATCCATGATGCCTACATATTCCACCATATTCTGCCATTCCACTATCAACAAGCGGTTCCAGGATGGGCAATATGGCAATGGGCTACTCGTAGATAAGCCACTATACCAATCAGTACACACACAACACACCAACCATGTAGGACAATCAAGACATACACCACACTAAATACACATGGACAAGGGAACACACATGTATAGGCAACAACACATATGCAACATGCCACATCACACCGCAAATATTGCACATCACTAACACATGCACCCACATGTACATAACACAGCCACAACCTGACTGGCACACCACGTGAGGACAGGTGGAGCTATGTCCCCTTTGCATACAGAAGCTGCCCACAAACCACTACAAGTGTCCACTGGTTGACAACTAAATATAGATCCCACACACATTACACCAAACAAGGAATAGCTCAGCTATGTCAATGGCATAGAGGCCATGGCCATGTAAAGAAAGTCACACATAGGCACAGCCCCATGTAAATCATGGTGTGAAGCCTCTGGCAGCACCTATATCAAATGCCACCCAAGTGGTACCATTACCAACTATATATCATCTACACATACCTGACATACCTGTACTGTGCATATAAACTTGCCTGCTGCACTGTGTCGCACCCATAGGAATACAAATTAACCCTAAGTGTTGCACGGCATGCATGGTGCCACATGGTAACAAGAAGGGCACAGTTTGGCTTTATAGGGCTACCATGGTGTAACCACAACTGACACCACTGTGATGCAAGGAGGTGGTAGGTTCCATCCAACAATAGGACACTGCCTCAAATATGGCCTACACAACACATCTTTGCAATGGTTTAACCATCAGTTTGGAATTAATATGAAAATTTCCAGGTCCCTGAGCCACAACCTAAGATTGTCATGTCCATCAACACAGACCTATTAAACCATTTCACAAAAACAGGGACATATACTATAACACATGCAAGTCTGAGTCACCACTACTTACAACTAACAACTGCCATGGTATATTCCAAACCACTATCAAGCTATACCAACACATCTTATCTCATTCCTTTGCAGCCAATCAAGGTTACGGCATACAGCCATGAATAATGACTCCATTTGCCAATCCCACAACGGTGAAAGAGCATGCATATAACCAAGGGCAGAGAAGAACACGCAATGTCGTGGAGAAGACATTTGGGCTTCTAAAGTCAAGGTTCAAGTGCCTGGCACTGACAGGAGGAAGCCTCTTGTATGTGCCACCACTTGCATGTAAAATCCTACTAGCATATGCAATCCTCCATAACATATGTATAAGAACAAATGTTCCCTGGGATGAATGTGTTGACGTCCCCAACGAGAAGGAGGATGATAATGGTGCAGCTAATTTGGAGGGGGAACAACGTAACACTGCTGCAGGAGTTCGCAGGAGGCTCCACATAGTACAAAAATTGTATACATAGTGACCGTACTATCATCATCACATTGTAAATAGCACAAATAAAATACTTTGCACCTGAATCTCCTTGGTCTATTCATTTTCCACTACATGTACCATTGGAATGTAACTCAAATCTCAGGGAGCAGGTAAGAAACACAATAGTTACAATTATGGTAGCAACATCGTTTGTGATGTAAGAGGGTCTACTGCCTCCATTTCACATATCATTGGCACGCAATTCACGTGCATGTGACTCCTGAAGGCATAGATACATGCACCACAACATATAACATGCTGTCAAGTGGGCAAGGTACTAATTCCCAGCCCTTTCCCCATTTCATCACCAAGCCTACCAGGATGTATGCAAGGGAGGCATATGTAAGGTAGGGGCTGTGATCAAATTGTGTTTAATTAATGTAGGAACTGAACACTGTCAGATCTCAGGGTGAATGCTGCTTTGCCTGCATGGTGAATGTGTGAGAAGGGGGGGACATAATTGGTAACTATGGACCTTCAGTAACTATACAGGGATTGTAACCAATGTTAAAGGCAGAGCCTGCACTGTGTATCCATGGGATTATGTCCTGGCACTGCCATTGGGCACAAACCTAACACATGGTGGGCTGACCCTCACTTATGGCACACACTTGTTGGCTGTGGAGTGTGCTACGGGTTGCCAGACAAATGACGCAGCTATGGGTGCAGAATCACTATCCAAACATATGACCCATTGTTATGATCTAAGAATTCAATGGACAATGCACCACCAAATAATTGTCTGGGTGAAATGTACGCAGAGTGTGTTACACTCTCTATGTACATAAGATGCACACTTTTCACACAAATCTGCTGTCTTGACACATGCCTACATCAATTCCAGATAAACATGTGAAGACTGATGTACAGGTGTAAGTCCTAGGTAGTAAAGGGTTTGCTCGTACGAACAATGGCTGACATGTGTCAACATGGTTACCTAGTATGCTCTGTATTACAACATCATACAACACATAGCAATACACACCAGTCATTGTCACACACATGCCAGAACAAGAGCAAGGTTCCAACAGTTACAAATTATTCCATACATGTTTTGGACCCCAATATGGTAATCAGATGTGGGATGTGCAACTATGTCCAGCAATGTCTAAAAATGTCAGAGACCCATCAACAAATGAATGGGAGTAGAAGTAGCCATATATATTGCATTTCGCTAATGCAAAAAGCAGCACTGAGATAATTTCACACATCAACATCATTCATTCATGGTAACAAATACCTAAGGTTGTGGCATGCAGGATTAAATGCATACCCTCATTTTGACGGAGAATGTGAATGGAGATCTGAGAGATACCCACAGAAACTTGAAAATACAGCATGGGAGGTCACTTGGAGACAACACAAATGCTGAGGCAGGTGTAATATCATGTGTGTGTGGCACGCATTACATCTCACAAATACCGGCAATGGAACAGTAACTATCATGTAGCCAGTAGTAGAAGATGTGTACATCTACAATTTACACAAGTCACATGTTGCATCCTGTTCATGTATGACCAGGCAATGTTGCTGTAGAACATGGGTACTCACAAACATTTTCCTAGGGGCCAAAACATTTATTGGGTGGTCATTACGAGTTTTGCGATCCTAGGACCGCCACGGTGGCGATAGCGTCACACCCCCAGTGGCCCGGCGGAGAAGACCACCATAATATGAGCATGGCGGTGTTCCCAACAGAACACAGTCAATGCACCGCCAGTACCACCAGTGTGGATGGACTGTCGTGGCCAGCAACAGGCATCTCCAGGCCGGCGGAAACAATGTTATCGCCAACCATATTACGAGGTTGCACACCGCCAAAATTTCCGGGGCGGTCTCACTGCCACAAAAAGCTTGGCAAAAACGAATAACATAAAAGGAGGTACTCACATTCAGGAACGCATACACGTCCGCAGCCGCCATGGAACCTGAACTTGAAGTCTTCCCACTGCTCCTGCTGGCCATACAACTCCAGACCAGCAATGGCAATGAAGACAACCACTGTAAGTACACCCACTTAGCACACACTCGAGGGAAGGTGATTAGTACACACACACAGACAACACACAACCCCGGCATGGCTAGCCATGGCCACACACACACACGCAAACATTCACCCGTATCAACACACAAACACATCTACATACACACACTCACACACAAGCAACACACAACGCGGCCAAATTACACGTGCCATACACACACCACACCGCACATACACACCACTGCCACTGTCAAACACATACAACACCATCGAGTCACACAACAACAGCACCATCGTAACCACACAAACGCATTGGCAGAGAGGCAAGCCGCACACCTCCAAGGAAAACACATACTGGCAGAAACACGGAACAACAGCACACAATCAATACAAACAATAACACTGCCAAACAACATGTCAGATCACATGCCACGTTCCCCCTACACAGAAAGTACATCACAGATGCATGACAACACACACACCACTACCACGCAATCCCGCACAACACCAACACAACACATCACAACAAGTCCATAGCACAACTCACCCACACAACTCATGTTGCTACACAAACACATCACATACACAGAAGAAACACAAAATCGCACATATACAACACATACATGTGGAAGGAATTTGGACGAGTTTGTAACCATATACACCAATGGTTCACTGGTGTAGATATAATAAATATATATAATATGATGTTCAAAAAACTATGTACAAGATGGGCCTACTGACCAGTCGAATTGTTCATAGTGCCCCAGGCACACTGGGCAATGTCTCTGGGCCCAACTTGACTCCTGACTGCAAAGTGGCATCCACATGGCAGGGGCATCAATCGGGCAGGCAAGAACCTCAGGGGTGATGGGGGGCAAGGTTGGGTTTTGGGTTTGGGAGTGGGGTCCTTTGGTTTGGGTTTGAAGGGGGGGGTTGCCATTAATCTTAGCCTTTGGAGGAGGGCCCCTGGTTTTGGGTTTGGGAGGGGTGACCTTCGTTTTTGTGGGGGTTGAAGTCTTTGCTGAGGGAGGGGCACTGGCAGTACCAGGTTTGCCATGGGGCAACTGGGAGGTGGAAGGACTGGGTTTGGGGAAGGTATCAAGGCGCTTGGGGGAAACAGGGACAGAGTCAGTAGGAGGGAACAGGGCAAACTTATAAAGGAATCTTTTTAGGGACACAAGAGCGGTCATGGGAAAACATTTGGGAGTGGAGGGAGAGGGCATGCTTGAGAGGTGTGCACATGTATGTACTTTGGGTGCTGGTACGTGGGTGGATGCCATGTGTGTGCTTGGTGCCTGTTGGGTGGGTGAATACTGAGAGGAGGGGGGAGATGCAGGGAGATGACAGGGTAGATGTGTGAGTATCTGTTGGGGGTGGTGTCTGCCGGTAAATTGGATGTGCTGCATGTGGGGGTGTTGGTAGTCGTAGTGAGTGTGCATGTGGTATATGGGGTGGATATAAGGGGATCTGCAATTGTGGTGACGGTGGGCATGAGAGGACTTGTGGCTGGATCTATGAGTGTTGATATAGTGATAGCAAGTTTGAGCAGTGTAGTGTCTGTGAGGGAGGAGGTGGTGGGGGAGTCTGTGTAGGGAGTGGATGTTGTTGTGTCTGCAAGTGTCTGTTGACTGTGTGCATGGCGGTGGTGGGACTTGTGGTGCCTGTGTTTGTCATTGCGAATTGTATCTGTTGAGGTGGACGAATGGTGGTCTGACTGTGTGCTCTGGATGGGTGTAGGGAAAAGAGTGTGGAATTTGGCACGGGTAGCTGGAGGGGGAACGGAAGTCAAAGGGACACTAGCTGCAGTCGACAAGGAGGCCATAGCCTGAAAGGATCTCTGCAGGGCAGTCAGGGCACCGTGAATGCCTCCCATGTAGGCATTCGTCTGTTGCATCTGTGATGCCAGTCCCTGGATGGCATTCACGATGATTGACTGTCCATCAGAGATGGACCCCAGGAGGTCAATAGCCTCCTCGTTGAGGGCAGCAGGGCTGACTGGGGCAGGGGCAGACATGCCTGTGGTGAAGGAGACGCCCAGCCTCCTGAGTGAGCAGGCATGGGCAACTGGGTGGGGAGCTACAGGGAGGGCGGTGCTGGTAAAGGGGGTGGCGGACAAGGATAGTGCTGGGCTGGTCCCAGATGGGCCTGCCACCGCCAGGGAGCGTCCATTGGAGGAGGAATCTGAAGAGGATGTTGAAGATCTGGTCTCTCTTGTGGCACTCCTCTTGCCCTCTGTCCCACTTGTCCCCTCAGCTCCGCTGGTCTCAGCCTCCTGGGTCCTGTGGGCTGCAGCTTCCCCTCTCACTGGTGCCCCGTCTCCCTCTCCTGATGATGCTGATGCACACAAAGACAGAGGAGGAGAGGGAGGGAGGGTTGGCGAGAAGGAAAGGGTGCAATGGGTTAGTACCTACTCATCATTCACACAGAGTAACAACCTCATATTCTGCTGGTGTGCCATGGCATTGCATGCCTTTACATTGACATGCACAACTGTAGGAAATCATAGGGGAAACAAAAGGTATGCAGTCAAAACCTACTAATGTGGGAAGATTGGCACTCTTTGACTAGATGAAGGATCATACAATGCACAGTAGCACAGTACTTGGCACACTCTATGCTCCGCAGGGCATGGACCTCAAGGGTCCACACTTGCTTGGCGATGGCACACCAAATACACTTCTTCTGATGGCCGCTGACCTGCATGGGTGACACAGACAAAAGGAGAAAGTCAGTAGAGTGGCATCACAGCAACAGCAGTGGACTTCACACGTCAGATGCATCACATGCCCACACAAACGTGTCTTTACGGCACTAACACACCAACTTCTTTACCATCTGCATGCATACAATCCCTGTGCATCATCTCAATACCTTTCAAGCGAACACTCATCACTATCAGACAGGACAGGAACACTGGACTAACCTGCTGCTCTGGTGCCCCCATGCAACTGTCCATACAGGAGTAGGACCCTGTCAACTAGCTTCTCCAGCTCCTCCTGGGTGAAGGCAAGGGCCCTATCGCCTGCAGGACGTGGCATTATGGCTCCCAGAGTCAGAACACCGCAGCTCACGTAGCGGAGGTCTTCATTGCACGAGTGTTAGGAGTCAACTAAGCTATGCAACAGAGAATGTCGGTCACTGCCGCCACATACATGACCGTTACCGCTGGTGGTGATCATCATTGGCCCCAGTCTCCCATAGGCAATAACGTTAGACAATAAGGAGTTGCACGGCGGTTGAGACCGCCTACCGCCATGACGACTAACGCAGGCGGAATTAGGTCACTTCCATCTGTCCTGTGCTTGCAGGACAGATTGTTGCCATTTTACATGTAAGTAGTGTATTGTAGGTGAATCATAAGTGCGTCATGGATGATTTTTAGTGACGTGCATAGATTTACCATGTTCACACATCAAACCAAGGTTCACACATGTGACATTCATGGATAGTGTAGTTAGATGTATTGATAACCATGAGATGACATGGGTAGTCACTTGTTGGCTCATAGACGAGGTAACCATATCTATGTGTTCAAATGTCACATACACCATATTACCTGTGGAAATAGGGTGTTGTTACATGGAAGTGTCAAATGTTTTGTGTGTGCCAAGCTGTCTGTCTGAGACTGCAACTGTCATCAACGATAGCATCCACTGTCAGTCTACATGCCCAAATGGATTCAGTGTACTTCAGCGTTATGTCCACAGTACTCTTGTGTGCTGCATGTAAAGTTTCGGTGGTTTGTGAACTGTCGACATCAACTTGTGGCTATTCCTCTCTCCTATTCCTAGATACCGTGCAATGGTGAGAATGAGACATGTACCGGTGTACCGGACCCTAGTCGACCTTACTACCCTGAAAGAGAGACACATCACCAAGATCTATCGTCTGAACCGTCAGATCATCATGGAACTGTGAACCCAGTTGGAGCCAGATCTCTTTGCTGCCATATGTATTCTCTATGCTGTCCCTCCAACAGTACAGATGTTATCTGTGCTACACTTCCTTGCCTCAGGCTCCTTCTAGATTACAGTGGGATTGCCAGCAGGGATGTCCCAGTCATGTGTGCTTTACTCAAACATCTGGACAGCTACATCAGGCTCCCCCAACATGCGGATTTGCCCACTGTTAAAGCTGACTTCTATGATATGGCACATATCCCTCATGTGATAGGGGCCATAGATGGCACACACATTGCTTTGGTTCCTCCCAGGGCCAATGAACAAGTGTATAGGAACAGGAAAACTTTTTACTCCATCAATGTCCAGGTGGTGTTTCTCGCTGACCAGTATATCTTCCAGGTGACGGCCAAGTTTCCTGGTTCTGAGCATTACTCCTACATTCTGAGGAACAGCAATGTGCTACAGACAATGGCACAACTACAGAGAGAGAGAGGGCCTGGCTCATTGGTATATGTCCAATAGTATGCATGCATCTATCTCACCTCTCTTCACAATCCACCCTGTGTCTCTACCGGTATTGTGATGGGTCAAACCTTTGTGCACACAGGTGACTCTGGCTATCCCAACTTACTGTGGCTGCTGACACCAGTGAAATACCCAACCACAGATGGGGCACACTGTTTCAATGAGGCCCACGGCAGAATGAGGCGTGTTATCGAGAAGACCTTTGGGCTACATTCCGGTGTCTACATGTCTCAGGAGGTGCCCTGCTCTACAGAGCACTAAAAGTCTGCCAGATCGTTGTTGCCTGCTGCATGCTACACAATCTAGCCCTGTGACATCACATCCCATTACTGCATGTTGAGGAGGTGGCAGCTAGACCAGTGGCTTATGATGGTGACATAGATAACAATGAGGAGGCAGATGATGAGGATGCAGCTGACTCTAGAACAGAGTTGATCTAACAATACTGCCAAATAAAATACAGGTATCTGTTAAGTGTGTTGTATGTGAACTGTACTGCTGTCTACCTTGTGAAAGTGCTCCTCCTGGTGTGTGCCACCAGTTTAGGTGTTAAGAGCTGCTATCCCTCTGTGTGGGTTTGGGGGGAAACATATTGGCCATCAAGGGAGGTCTTACTGTTCTAATGCCAGAGCAATTTTTACTACGCTATTGTCTAGCCTCACATATGCAAAGACTTGGGCATGTTGTATGTTCCATGTACTGCTATGTCAACTGCAATAGGACTGCCAATCATATCAGTCTCATCAGTATTCCTACATATTCTCAATGTACACAATGGTGATTATGGAACATAACTTTTACTGACAGTGGAACTTGCCTTTAGTGGAATTATGTCAGCCATGAGGGATGGACCATTGGGAATGCATGTCTAGAAAAATGTGTAATATGTTTTAACATTCCACTTGCCAATTCACACTAGGGAGATCGACAATGTACTGCATGTGTGTTGAGTGGGCAACATTGACTCCTATCATGATGGTTGTCCCTCTCTTGGTCTATTTGCAGGTCTGTTGGGTGGTGCAACTCTGGTTCCTGTCTTGATTGGTGGCTCCCTTGGCACATGATTTCAGAATATATCTGTTCTACTGTCATACTCACTGGACATTGCTCCCCCTTCTGTTCATCTTCCAGACTTTCAATGATTTAACTGTAATGACATATTGTACAGCAGAAAATCTTACTTGTTATATTAAACACAGGTAAGCAGTAGCTGTGCTCAATGGTGTTTATTGTAATTCCCAAGTGCAAAGTGTGATGAGTGGGGTCATGGTGGATGAAATCATTAGATTAGTTAGACCAGCTGGTCCAGTATCCAAGTGGCCATGGGAAAATCGAGACATGATATTGGACAGTCAACAGGGTGTCTCAGTGGCACACAAGGGAGAATGTTCAGAAGAGGGTCACTTACTGGCAGTGGTTTTGGTCGTGGCATCAGGTGCAGGATATCTGGATGGACAACCTTGTTTGTGTGGGGGTTCCTCAGCTACAGAGAGAGGGGTGATGGTGGTCTGCAGGTCCTCCCACAGGGCCTCCATTCCACTAGCTGCAGCAGAAGTGGATGGCTCAGTTGGTAGGTAGATAGTGGAAGGGGCCTGCTGGTGGGTGGAGGACACACGCAGGATGGTAGTAAGTTCCTTCAGCACCCCTGCAATGGAGGCCAAGGTGGCATTGTGAGCCTGCCACTGCTGCATGGCCTCCTGATGGTATTCCCTCTGCAACCTCTGGTTCTTCTGCAAGGGTGAGATTATCTGGCCCATCTTGTCCTGGGATTGCTGGTATGCTCCCAGGACTTGGGAGGTGGCGTCCTGGCCAGTCGCTTCCCTTGGGGACCACATCCTCTGGCACAGTGTGCCCACTCCCAGTTACACTAGGACCTTCATCGTCTTGGTTGTGCGGGGTTGACTCTGGTCCCTGTACTGTGGGGCACACTGCTGATTGTACAGTCCTTGGAACACAGGTTTGGGGATGAGGGAGTGGCTGTGCTGTTGTTGCCACTGGGGTGGGAGACTCAGATGTGGGCAGGGTGGGGCTGGTGTTGGTGGACTGACCAGTTGCCCCAGATGGGCCAAGTAAGTTGTCAATGTCCAGACATCCACTGGGGCCTTTATCCTGGGGAGGGCTGGCTGTCTCTTGCATCCACTGCAGGGTGGCAGTGGCAGGGGTACCTGTGGATGGGGAGGGAGAGAGTTACATTGTGGAGGGGTGCTTGTTAGTTTCATAGTCTGATGCATACAGTGGCTTGACTTGCTTTCCGGTGATGGCAAAGACAGATACAGCACTGCAGACGTTGTTCGTGGGAGATGGATTGTGACATTGTTTCTATGTTCCACTGAGGGTAGTGGATAGTGAATAGCATTGCTGTCATTGCCATTTAGTAGTACGCAGTTGAAACATCCAGTATGTGTAGCATGTGCGATGGTTGTACGTGCAGGTGTTCCACTGTGAGGTGGGAATGGCATCTTTTCATGTGTAGGGAGTAATGCTTTGTGGGAGCTGTGGTGCTTGTCTTTTTTAGTGTTATCTGTGCACTAGGGAGGGACTGTGTGGGGATAGTGGGAGTTGGGTGGTGTGGCATGCAGGGGAGGGGCATCAGGTGAATGGGGTGGGCAAAAGTGTGAGATGGGGTGAATTGAGGAGTGATAGGGTGGTGGGGACGCATGCTGTACAGGAGTCGTTGGTGCCAGGGGAGTGTTGTTGACTTACCAGAGTCCAGTCCTCCGGGTTATTCCAGTCAGGCCTTCTGGATTTATGATGTAAAGACTTCTCCTCCCATGATGTGAACTCTGGGGGAGGAGGTGGGCGTCCACCACCAGTCTTGTTGATGAAAATCTGGTGTTGTGAAGCCATGGAACGCATCTTCCCCCCTGAGGTCATTTCACCACTTCCTGATGTACTCCCTTGTGCGTGGATGGGTGCCCACTGAGTTGACCCTGTCAACTATCCACTGCTGTAACTCCATTTTCCTGGCTATGGATGGTTGATGGACGTGTGCTCCAACAGTTGTGGCTCAACCCTGACGATTCCATCGACCATGACCCTCAACTCTTCGTCTGTGAATCCTTTTGAGGGGACATGGTGGTAGTGAAGTGGTTTGGGGGGGTGTTGTGTGCAAGGGTGGGGTGTTTGGTGCTTGATGTGGTGCGGTGGGTGCTTAGTTTGGTGTGCTGGTGTGTTGTGGTGTTTGTGTGCAGTTGTGATGTGTGAATTGTGTTGATGGTGCAGTTGTGCTGTGTGTGCTGCATGTGAAGTGTATAGGTGACTATAATTTATCAGTGGTAAGTGTTGGGTTTGTGGGTACTCTCTGTCTATCTGTGGTTGTAGTTGCAAAGGATTGTGGGTTGTGTAGGGGTGTGTTTTATAGTGGCGAGTGTGGGTGTGTGCAGTCTGGGTATGTGTGTCAGGTTTGGGGTATTCATACTGTCCAATGTGGTGTTGGGTTCTGGTGGAGGTGATATTTTGACCGCGAATGATGACACATGTCCTACACGTGCTAGTACCCAGTCCTCTGTACATGAGAGGGGAAGGCTGACTCCAAGTACCGCAGAGGAAAATGTGATATCCCAGTCAGTTTGATCACAATTGTGCATGTGTCTGTCTGCAGAGGACTGTGCATTTTTCTGCTGAGTAGCACTCATGAAGAGACTAGATCCCCCCCTCAACACACCCTAACACCACTGCTCTGGCTACATAAACTTATGACATTGTCAGAAGCCTGATGCATGTGCACAGTGACCTGAGTAAACTGCAGCTCCGTAAACCTGCCCCTTCACATGCAAACATGGGTTTGTGTTGCCATACAACCTCCCACAGTAGTAATGAAGAGTAGGCTGTCATCTATGCCAGACTGCAACACTGCTACACAGTGGTATGCCATTGTGTGTGACAGTCATAACAAACATGATGTGGACAAACGTGAGTGCCTAGTTGGTGGCATGCACACATATACTACGTATCTCAGCAGACATGTAGCACTGAAATTCAGTGACTGAAAGAAATGACCTTCACATGTGTTCCGACATACGGGAACATAGGTGGCACTGATATGACTGCACAAGCATTTGTCAAAGTCCAAAATGTGTTCATGCAGAAAGATAGTTTTGTGAGGTTTCACATCTGTGAACACTACACTGTAGTCATATGTTACTGAAATGACACTACACATTTCTACACACACACACAGCATATAGCTACCTTCAGTGACGCATGTGTACATACCATCTCCTGCAACTAAGATGCATGGGGAACAATATGTCACATGTGTAGCAGAGCGTCATGAAGGCACAACCAACGACACACTACAGAGTGGACACATATGCACACGCAAATTGGCTGGGGTAAAGTAATGTCAACCGAGTCCTAATCCACTGCATCCAATGAGTACAATTTGTCATGGCTGTCACATGCTTTACCATGTTTTTTGTCATAGGCATCATATATTTTGTATTGTTGGTATGTGTACATTTGTAAATCAGACATAACAATGTAGTACTCCCACAAATAAATGTTCAAACACATATGTACACTCATAGTACACATGTGCTAACATGTGTGTTGACACAGTGTAGCTACACAGACACATATGCACAAGGTATGAGTGATCGCATGCAGCAGACTATAATTACAACATTGTTGCATAGCCCATGTGACATAGTAAATGACTCTGGGTGCACTCAAAGCCTACATTGCAAAATTCCACGCATTCCCGTCATGCATCAAAACATAAAGACTCAAACAGCTCAAATCTACACTGCAATGTCAGAAAAATTACACTTGGCCCCTGAGCGTCTATCACACGTCCACAGGGCTTTTCACGCACAATGGGGAAATAATCGACAGATGGCCATCATGCGTCAAATATTTACACGCATACGCATATACCACACTTTTCTCCTAAGCACAAATACGTCTATTCCCTGAGCACCTATCACACATCCACAGGCCATTTCATGCACAATGGGAAGAAAATCGACGCATGACCGCTTAGCGTTAAAAAAACAACGCATGACTGGAAGCGTGACGCACAGGCCCAGGAAGTGATGAAATAGGACATCCTACCTGCATACATTGTGCAGTGAGTCCACTTTTACTTTCACTTCACAGTCTTATTGTCTGTGAGTGTGTGAGGTTGTGTGGAGCTGGTGCTGTTGGAGGTTTGGAGTATTTGGAGTGTTGTGTGCTGTGTCCTTTAGTTGTGTCCTATTTGTCTTTTAATCTGTCTTTTGTATTGTAAGTGTTCCGCATATGTCACTGTAGTGTGGGGTGTTTGTTTGGGGTAGTATCGTTTTTTGGGTATTTGGGGTAGATTGGGTAGTCTTAGGGCATTTGTTTTTCTGTCAACTGCATTTGCAGTGCAGTATGTCAGGGAAAGGGAGGATAGCCAGGATGTTGGCTGATGAGCTGAGGGGGCTTCATTTAGCTGGTACAACTTTACCTCCCCATGATGCTGCTACTGGGTGGCTGTGCAACATAGGACTAACCCACAGAGGCCAGGAAGGAGCGGTGGAGCAAGGTGCTTCACCACCTGACTAGAGTTTTTGCCACTGGAAGGAATGACCACCAATTGAAACACCGCTGGGCTGACCTCATCACAAGGGAGCAAGATGTTCTGGAAAGCGGGCATCGAGATTGGTGGAGCAGTTGGTAAGTATCCCATTTCCATACAAAGTCCATTATTTGCATGTGCATGACAGGTGCTGATACAGTTGAGTGCAGCATGTCATGTGTAATGATCTGGACATGTCGTATGCTGCCTGAATGAAAAGCCCCAGCGCCACCTTAGGACTGCCATTTTTATGTACATTAATGAAGCTGAGGCATGGCAGATGTGCCATCTTCCCTGCACAACCATTACAAAGTGTTGTGATGCATGCATAGGGCAACTCGGTTTTGAGCAGCACAACACTAGGCCTGCGCCATGCATCATGTATGTGAGAGGGGTGCTAAAACCTGTTTTGGGGGGCAAACGTAAAAGCCTCTGGGAAAAATGAGAAATACCTAAATTCTATATTTCATGAACTTTGAACGGCTGCTGGGAACATGTGTTATATGGGGGCATAGAAATGTATGTGATGGTCCCCCATGTACTCAGCAGAAGTCGTGATGATCTGTTTTGTTGCAACTCCTGCTGAGTACATAATTTTTCTTACACATAAATAGATGCAGTTGGACCTTACCTGCATCATGCTGTGCCTTAATTCTCATTAGGCACACACATGGTGGGGGTAAGGGGTGCACTGAGGGACACATGGACTGTAGTGATGCACTTGGTGCTGCACCACTGTCATTCAATCTGCCCCTTTGTGTCATTGGCCAAGGCCATGTAAGGGAGCTTGACTATGCACTGGGTCCAGACTACTAGCACTTTCCTCTTGCGGTACATTTTGTGTCACATACACCCCAAACTATGTCTATTATCACACACACACGTGCTGATTTAAAACCACAGGGCTGCCACATCTTACTGACAGTAGGGGGCTGCCCTGCATCTGCTCCATCACTGGTACATTACTCAGAAAACTGCACCAACGTATGCATCCTTGGACCACAGAGCAAGTGTGTCTGTTTTCAGGCATATGTCTAATCGCGTGGTCTTATCCATCCCTGGACAAATAATTGTATACCAAGCCAACAGTGGCTGGCCACACACTATTGGCAAAACAAACTTAATTTCAGTCAATGGGCAGGTAGGTACAACTATTTAAACATAAGGAAACTCCCATGGCATTATTGCTCATCGATGTACTTTGTGATGGCACACACATGTTAGAAACTTCAAACAAGGATGTATCACGGCATGCCTCAATACTTTGGAATACCCACACAACCCCTGGGCAGTTCTTTGTCAGTTTGTGGGGACAATGAGGTAGATGTCTACAACATCTGGGGGAGGCTCAAATGCTATGGGTGTCACAATGGGATGGTCAGTGCAACAACCATTGCATGCCCCTTAGATGCATTATACTGTGCCATGAAATCCCATATGGTCATGGAGGTGTAGAGCTAACAAACACCTGCATGACAATGTCATGTATATATGGTGCAGTGAAAATCACCTCAGGAGTGTCTGAAAAGGTGATGGTTTGTAGTTGCCTGAGTATCCATTGTCTAAGACTATGGGGGTCATTACAACCCAGAAGCACCGCCAACAGGCTGGCCGTGCTTCCTTGGGAATTATGACCCAGGCGGAAGCGCCGCGGTCGCACCACCGGGACCTGCGGTTTTCCACCACTTTAGTCCCGGCGGTTTAAATCCCCGCGCTGCCCAGGGGATTATGAGTCTCCCCCCGCCAGCCTTTTCATGGCGGTTTGAACCGCCATGAAAAGGCTGGCGGAAAGGGGAGCTGCGGGGCCCCTGGGGGCCCCATGCAGCTTTTCACTGTCTGTATAGCAGACAGTGAAAAGCACGACGGGTGCAACTGCACCCGTCACACAGCCGCAACACCGCCGGCTCCATTTGGAGCCGGCTCCCGTGTTGCGGCCGAGATCCCGGCTGGGCCGGTGGGCGGAAACCAGGTTTCTGCCCGCCGGCCCAGCGGGGATCTCCAAATAGGCCCAGCGGGAGTGTGGCTGCATTGGCGGCCGCCCGGCAGTTTCAACTTGGCGTGCAGCAACCAATGAGGGCCTATGTGTGATTGACTGATCATAGATGTTTGTCAGTAGCTCTGAGCTACCACTAGGGTGACTTGCTCACTCAGCCTTACACGTTGATAGTGAACAATGTTGTCCATTAACTGATATGTACAAATATCACTAAGCAATGTTTTCCATTCATGTCTTGCAGGTGGACCTCCACCCTACACCGTTGGTGTGGTGGCCAGATTGAAAGACCCCGATGCAGCCAGTAAGTGTCATCTTGTGCGTCATGTGTGCCAATCCAGGGTTTGGTGTGAGTCAGTCTGATGTGTGGAATGCTATGAATAATGGTTTTGCCTGACCAATGATATATCGTTGGAGTAAGGATGGTGACATAATGTCTGTTGGAATGATGAGCATTGAGAATGGCTTGGCTGTAGCACAAGGGGCAAAATGTGCTGGCATGGAATTGTGGGTATTAGGAAATGAAATGACTGGCCACATATTCATTGATGTTTATATAAATAGTATGCCTGTTGACAACAACTTTGTCACAGCACTATTGACAGCACATCATGCCACACATAGCTTACACTTACTCACAAGACAGTGCAGATGTAGGTTATATCTTTAGAGGTCTCCAGGGGGCTTATGTAGGAGACACTTACATCACAGACACCTTAGTACCCTTCAGATATATATTGAGGCTGTAGTACTGCAAGGACCCACATTGTGCTGGACAACAGTCAGTAGTGTAAACAATTAGGAGACAACTCAGCTCCAGATGGTTGTGGGAAAAGTCTATGATTTTTCCCAGGCCAGATCTCAGCGGTATTTACAACATGGTCCTGCCACCAGGATATAGTGATGTAGGTCACGTCACATGTGCATATGATGTCAATACTTAGGGGGTGATTCCAACCCTGGCGGGTGACGGTAGCCGTCCGCCAGGCGGGAACCGCCATTTGGCTGCCATGCGGCCAAAATACCGCTACCCCCATTCCAACATTCCCGCTGGGCCGGTGGGCGCTAACCAAGTTAGCGGGAATGAGGCCTGCAACACAGGAGCCGGCTCCGAATGGAGCCGGCGGTGTTGCGGCCGTGCGACGGGTGCAGTTGCACCCGTTGCGATTTTCACTGTCTGCTAGGCAGACAGTGAAAAGCTGGCCGGGGCCCTGTTAAGGGACCCCTGCACTTCCCCCAGGGGCCCCAGGACACACCTTACCACCAGCCTCTTCCTGGCGGTGAAAACCGCCAGAAACAGGCTGGCGGTAAGGGGGTCAGAAACCCCAGGGCAGCGCTGCTTGCAGCACTGCCCAGGCGGATTATCCCAGCCGGGCCTAAAAGGGCGGAAAATTGCCGGCCCCGGCTGGGCGACCGCGGCTTTACTGCCGCGGTCAGAATGGCATGTGAAGCACCGCCAGCCTGTTGGCGGTGCTTCCGTCATTCGTGACCCTGGCGGTCCAAGACCGCCAGGGTCAGAATGACCCCCTTAGTGTGTACAAGGTACTTTGATGATGTTGGATATCTATGTGCACATGATGTTCAGTATGAAAGAATACTGTTGCGGCACCCAGTCCAGTGCCAACCTCACTGTGGGCCTAAGAACGCCCATACAGCCACCATGTGTCTGCCGTTTTACACAAGTAGCACAACATAGCACAGGTCAGGGGGCATTAGTTCTGTAATGTGTAGGCAACTTTGATGTGCAGGTCAGGCTGTGGGCAAACATTCTGGGGACATTTCATTAATTGTACATGTGGGCATATCATGGGCAATGGAGTGTCCTCTTGTAACGTATGCTCAGGCCACGTCTGAAAGCAGGACACATGAATGATGATTTACCAAACCTTAGAATAGCCGGTGGGAAGTTTCCAGACCCCCTATCATACGGCCCCCACCTTGCATTCATGATGGCTGGGCAAGCCTTGATGTTTCACCAGGGGTGTCAAGGTGGTGGATTGCATGCACAGTCCTCCTTACGGACAAGGACACAGGAAATCCAGACTTGTTGGGGCACGTGATCCTCACAAGTTTGATAACACAAATGTTGATCAAGGACAATTTAGTCCACTCACCTCTGGGCATTGATGGTCAATAATGGATAGCTGTCATCCCAGTGACATGTGCATGATACCATAGATGGTTGGTAGGAAATAGTTATAGATGAGGAGTAAGTCATTGTTGAGAAATGTGTGGTGGACTGCATGTGTCATCTGCAGTTGCATTATGCATTATATGTCAGGTCTCCACCCAATGCTGAATGTGATGCTTGATTCTCCTAATTTTTCATCTGTCAATATGACACCTGACCAATGTCAAGCATTCCACTAAAGGGCTGAGTGGTACATGCACATTATGGAAGTGGATGCCAGATACCAGAGGGTGGAAAAGAGGTTCCTCAAGGAAAAGGCCACTGGTGAATGGCGTGCGTTCGCACATGGGGGACCTCCACAGTAGCCACAGCAAAAGAAAGACAAAGTTAGCAAAACATCAGGGGTGCAGGGGGACTTTGCAGGTCCAAGCCTCTCCACGTCAGCTGTACCTGTTAGGAGCCAGGCACCAGTGCAGCCACCTGTTGCGGTCATACTCCGACAATTTGAAAGGGACATGAGACAGGACATGGCCAACATAATGGCCAGACTGGACAAATTGGAGGAGAGTGCTGACAACAAGAAGATGTTGAAGTACATCAAGAAAAAACCTTTAAAAGATGTGCTAAGCATGTTCCATAACCTTCCAGTTCCTTCACATCCCTTTTACTGTTGTACATAGTTTTAGATGGGTAGTATTAGGTTGGTATAGGGTAGGCTCAGGTTAGATTGAGTATAGTTGGGGTGGCTTTTTGTACATTTTTTCTATTGGTGGGGGGGTCATGTTGGGTTATTGGTGTAAAAAAAAAAAAAAAAAAAAAAAAGATGTTAGTTTAATGTAGGGTTGTTTTTAGGCTAGTGGTAGGTATATGGTTGTTTAACATTTTACAATAAATCCTGTTTCTATTAGACTAGTTTGTTTCAAAGTTGATTGAGTGTCTGTGGGTTCTCATTTGTGCACTGACCAAGTTGGAGGAATGGCCCAGGATATGCTTACTGTCTTGACTTCCAAAGATTACCATGTGCATCCCCTAAGATCAAGGAGCTATCGGATTGCCTGCTAAGTAATGTCAACTAGTCCATACATTTGCCGTCCACTGTTCCAGCCTTTCACAATGTGTATGTATACTTTATCTTGGATAGGTAAGTATGGAACTTCAGCTGTCATTGGTGGGGTCCGTCAGTTTCATTGTTGGCAAGTGTGACACATCTGACAACAGGCAAACGTGGAATGGTATCCTGCAACGCTGACACGTGCCCATCACTTATAAGGTTAGCTTCTTCTGTACCACACAAATAAATTGTACTGCTATTTCCATCTGGGTAAATTACCATTGACTTGGTTCTGAGCCATACATGCGGTACGTCAACTTCAGAGGATATCTGTTCAATATTTGTATGGAATACTCAGTAAAGTGGTTGTAGCCGACGACACCATCATTCACCTTCCTCATGTTAGGATCCTAGGGTACAGCTTTGTGTCTGATAGTTATGCACTCATGTACTGATATTCTGTACTCATTGACATGGATTCACACAATACAATAATTTAGCTGAGTAGACACATCACAGTAAATGTATGCAAGGTGCTCTATTTAAAGGTGCAAGTGTATTTATAAATTCTATACAATTTCCAGTTTACAGACCCCCGAGAGAATGTTAGCCATATACAGCACAATCAGAGTCCAGGATTGAGGGAGATTTCATGAGACGTGGTGAGGAGTAGTGTGCATTAGTGAGGAGGTTAGAAATTGCCAGTTGGTAAGAATGGGGACAATGACGGTACAAAGCAGACAAGTCAACAGTGGTTGGGTGAAGAGAACACATTTTCTACTGTCACAACACTGGCATGATCTTAAGCCCAGAACTAAAGCAATACTGTCCATGTGGCAGAGCCTGGGGCTACTGAGTGTTTTTCCTTGTGAATGTTATTCCTTCCACATCTTCATCCTCTGATGTGTGTGGTGCCTCCTGTGCCATGGCTGGTGCTGTTGTAGAGGTAGAGGGCACCACACACACTTCAGGGGATAGAGATGTGGAGTCAAAGGTCCCGGCAGCTGCCATTTGTGGGAACATCACTGCAGCAAGGAGGAACTGCTGATTTTTCAACACCACAACAACATCACGGTGGTAGGCAGCCATGTTTTCCCTGAGGGAGGCAACTTCCAGTTTATGGACTTCAGGGTATTCTGCATAGCCCCCAGCCTGTTGTCTGTTATGCTGCTGCCAGTTTGGAAGGGAAATTGTTGTATCCTCTGCCGCATGACAGCAGGTATGTCGGCCAGAGACTGCTGGAGTCCACGTAGGGTGGAGTTGGTGCCTCTGATGGCAGCTGAATTGTCCTTATTTGGACATCTGTAAAATCCAGGACATGCAGCTCGGCAGGAGGTAAGCCATCATCCTCTGCAATGAGAAAGTGTACAGTCAATCTTAGATTGTTGTGGCTGTTGACATGGCACAACATTTGTTTGCTACTTGAGACTCAGTGACATGTTAGTGAACCAAATGTGTAGTTGTACATTATGTGTTGCATTGTCCATCACACATGGGTCAAGCTCACAAGGTATTTTGGGGCATATTTAGGTGCCCCAAGCGCCACCTGAGTGTCACTTTTGGTGAGGCTCTGGTGGCGCAATGCCCTGCGTTGTATTTACAAGGTGGTGTAAAGCCACGTTTTGTGGCTTAACGCCACCATGTATATATGGCCCCTTCACACGCAGCACTTTGTATGGAAGGTGTGTGCAATGAATGTTGCTGTGGGCGTGCCACAGCAACACCCATTGCGTTTTGACACTGCATCAGACTTATGAGTTTTCATAAACCGGAATCAGCACCAACATCTAACGCCAGCCCAGGGGTGGCGTTAGCATTGCAAAACAAGGTGAAATGTCTACATTTCTCCTCACTTTTTTTGCTTTTTCTATGCGTGCTGCATTCTGCAGCACACGTATAAAGAGCAAATCGCTATTTAAGTTTGTTGTGATGCATGCAGATTGCACAAAAACAATCTCCCCCTCAACACTGCTAATTTACCTCTGGTGCTGGGGGAAACCCTGGGGGTGCACCGTAATCTTATAAACGTTTTGAAAATGACAGTGCGTAATGCTGCCTAATTTGGCACATTGCCACGCACTATCATTTTCTGTTTGATTTGGGCCTCTATCTTGTCAGATGATGAGACTTCAGCCACCTGTACAGCTGCACACATGATGTTCACAGACATGCTCCATGTGTTGTATGTGTTTTATTTTGTGGCTATTCCCATATGGCGCATATGGTTGTCTCTGAGTTGTAGTGGGTTCACCCTGTATGGGTTGTGTTCCACAGGTTGCAAGCTTTAGGGCAGATTTTTTCTCATGTGGCACTGCTCAGAGCAGCAGCAATATATGATGTACAACACTGAACCAGTTTAGATACACAGGGATGTGTCATGTTTACTTGCATATGGTACAGCCTTGCAATTCCCCTTGCGCCTGCACAGATTTGTTCTCCTCGCACCAACACAGGCATTGTTGCAACATGATGAAGGGGTGCCTGCCTTGAGGGGATGATTTGTTTATGTGCAGGGAGGTGACCCTTCATGCACATGTACAAGCTTTTTTTGCTAAGGTGTCATTTCAATGTGTGCTGCAAGATGCAACACACATGAGTAAAGGCCAAGCGACGAGGAAGAAGGGAAGCATTTTGGCCGGATACACCACCCTGACCCCCATGGGGTGGTATTGACTTCTGTCCTAGTCTCTGATGTCTAAGTTGTGTAGGTAAGGGGGCTTTGACAATATGCAATGGGTGTTGTCATGGAACAGCCACACTATTTGCACGTCCCTTCCAGGTAACGTTCTGCATATTTACATGATGGAGTATAGCCATAGTGAGTGGCCTATGTCCACATTCTGTATATGTTGGAGTGCATAGCACAACCAAAGCGTCAGTACATGTGTGGCTTGGGTGGGGATGGCGCGTCTTGATTCAGGGCCTATGTGTCCCGATGCAACCCTTTAGCATGCATTGAGTGTGTCCTATGTGCCTCTCACTTCTGCCATTTGTGGAATTCCAGATATTCCCCCCTGCAACTTACCTTGAATTTGTGGTGGTTTTTGGTAGTCTGCGCTGTCCTGTCATGCAATTCCAGTGACCACGTCCTCCGGGATGATCGATGCAACCATCTCCTCTAGCTCATCCAGGTCCTCTTGTGGTGTGGGACTTCCACCTCCAGGCGGCAGTGCTGCCTTTCAGTTCCTGGCCAGTTTCTCCTTAGTCCTCCACTTGCAATCGTGAGAGCACTTCTTGGGTTCGGTGACGGTCCTCTTCACCTCTGCCACGCTGTTGACTTTGTCTACTATTTCCTGCCATATTGTGTCTCTCCTACCAACTGGCAGGTGACAAAGAGCTGGTGTTGGTGCTCCCTCACCTCTCCGACAAAGATGCCATGCTCCTCCTCACTAAAGCAACACCTGCGCTTTCTCTTCTCCAGGGTACTTGGGTGATTGGGCTCTCCCTGGGGTCTCTCTTGGCCTGAAAACTCCATCTTCTGTTCAAATTGCAATTTTTCCTGCTTGTTCGCTTGTTTTGATGCTAATGCAGTAAAAAAAATGGCGCTAACCCTTTTGCGACATATTTATGTGTCACAAAATCGTCTAGCATCATTTTTGCTGCATGAGCGTCAGATTTCCTTACTGCATGTCCCAATGGTTAACATCATTTTGTTTTTTACACTTGCCAATCCTTAGCACCATTGTGCGTCATTTCATCAATGAGATGCAAGGTAGGCGTACCCGTCCACAAAATGACTTTAAGCCTGTAGTGCCATATTTATCCCCCTGTGCAAAAACGGCACATGGTGGAAGGCAGACCTACATAATATAATAATACTTAACACCTGGGTCAGACCAGGCATTAGGGTAGATGTGGACCCATGGCTAAACACCATGGAATGGGCCCACAGATGCCCACCCCATGCCCCAGCAACACCCACACCTGAGGACACCAGAGAATGGGGGACCCCACCATGGGTAAGTATGAGTAAGTATAGGTAAGTATAGGTAAATATACAATTTTTTTTGGCTGTGCCACAGGGGGCCCCTTATATGGCCCCCTGCATGGTACTGGGTCCAATGACCACTTCCAGGGGACACTGGTCCCCTTGGCATGGCCATTAGGGTGGTGGGCATGATTCCTGTCTCTATTAAGACAGGAGTCATTTTTGAGGGCCATTGCGTCAAGAAATTAAGCTAGGCTGGTTAACGCCATATATATATTGGCATTAACCAGCCTAGTGTCATTTCTGGCGCCTTAACGCCATTTCCCCCTAAAAGCCATGACCACCCCGCCCCCGGCTAGCGTCTTTCCTTTTGACACTAGCCGATCATTACCGCAGGCTTGCACCATTCCATAAATATGGCATCCGGAATGGAGCAAGCCGGCTGTGAAACCTTTTGACACAAAACTGCTTTACGCAGTTTTCCGTCAAAAAGTATAAATATGGGCTTTGGAGTTTATGTTGCTTTCACTTTGCTTACATATTAATAAACATTATAGTATATGTTCTTTTAGATGATGGCTAGATGATTGGGTGACTAGTGCTGCATTGTACTAAGGGCTACATTCTCGCAGGCAGCGCTCCGAAGCAATGTTATACCCACAGCATTGAGAAGTTTATCAGAAAAGGCGTGTTCTTATAAAACTAGCGAATTGCTTAGAAGATATCTTCATATATCGCCATAATCTGTGATTACATTTAGATCATTCCATTTGCTTAATTTAAAATACTGCTCTGAAAGCTTTACAAATAATAAGTTTGTTGACATTCCAAAAGGTGGGTGAAGAAGAATCATATTCAAATGAGGATGCACCAAAAGAGTTTTTTCTTGTGTTTGCAAGAGTACATTGTGCTATTTCATAGATTTTTCCTGTTATGCAGATTGTGACTTTTCTACACCATTGCTGTTTACGGTTAATGGAAAGGATGCATGGCAAAGGCATGGTTTTATTCAACAAACAGCCCATCTTTACTTAAAAATAAAACAGTTTACGTTGTGCTTTTCGTTTCCCAAACCGGGCCTAAATGTACAACAAGACTGCTGACAAAGAGGGACTGCGGCTATCTTTCACTCACTGAAATCCGGAAAAAAACAATGGAGATGATTCTATCGATTCATCTTATTTACTTCTCAAGTAATAGAAAGCTAAACAGAAAGTAAACACAGCTCCAAAATGATTGATCTTTACTCACTTCAGGAGCAGGGCATTATGATGGCATGTACAGGTGACTGAGTCTCAAAACATTCAATGGTGATAGTGTTCTCTTTAGCCTAATGAGAAGGGTGCAAGGGGGTAGAATCCTATTCATTTTGAACAGTAAATGTACAGCACCCAATTTCTCGCATGAAAATTCACGTTGGCCTTTGAACGCCTGCCTGCTCCGCTTTATGCATGAGAATGGTACAGGCGAGTGGTGTATTTGGAGAAGTTAATTGTGCGCACAGGAACCTCCTCCACATTAACTTTTGGAACATCATATTGAATTTTTAGTGAGATGAGAAACGAACAACAGCACAGACAGGGAAAGCTTGTTGCATAACAAATACATTATTAGCACAGTTGTATTAATCTAATGATTTAGCCCTACACATTTACTAAAAAATGAATAACGTAATGTGAACCCCACACGCCCATTTTTTGCGGTTTAACAACATTGTTTACTAAAAGCAAACAATGAAGTTGGAACTTACAGTTCACATACAAATCTGCTTGATGTTTAACCCACTAAGAATATAGGAGATTAGAGTCGCACATTGGTTAGAGTTAGGGTTCACAGGGAACAAAGTTATACAAATCCAAGTATTAGAGTGAAGAGTTCTTGTTTGGTTATATCCAAGTATTAGTGAAGAGTTCTTGTTTGGTTATCTTTCCTCGTTACTGTTGTACGTGTGTCATATGAGATACCACAATCAACAACATACATAGAAATGCCACCAACTAGTTGGAAATGTATATTATTAGGCTGTCAGTAAGGCATTTGTGCAACTCCTAGGGCCTCATGCACTGACAATCCAAACGGTAAAAGTGGTTGCAAATTCCTCACCGACATTTATCAAATGAATTCTGATTTAGCAAACTTCCTTACACAATTCACAAGAGAGACTACCATATTTGTAATTGCTTTATAATGAAGCACTTTTTCCTTTGAATTCATCCCGTTTTCCTCAATGAAAATTGAGATGCATGAATAAAAAGTGAAAAATTAAACAAACATTTTAGGAGTAGGTAGTGTCTCATGGACCGCTGCCTGTTCCTAAAAAAATCTTTTTGTGTACATTCACAAAACGGTAAGGGATCTTTTGTGGGGACCCCTTCCAATTTACAAATGGTTTATCACCAGTAGTGGTAAAAATCTTATGCCTACCTCCCCACAATAATAATAAAAAAAATGCCAAACCCACAGGCCTTCATCTACCTGATGGGGAATCTAAACAAAAATGGCACCGCCACATTTATAAAAAATATTGCCAGTACCACACGTGTACCAGAATTGTTTTTTGTTTCATTTTAGCTCAAGGGAGATAGGTCCCTCTGGGACTCCTCACAGAGTCTAGGGGTCACAGAGTCTTCATTATCCTTCCTCCTCATGTATTTTTTAAATACGATTTTCAGGACTGGAGACCAAGTCCTCATGTCCTGTAATAACCACCACAATGTTTCTATTAGAAGGCTTGAATTTGTGAATTTAAGCCCAACTGTCAAAATATCTATTCATTCTGAATCGTACTTTCTCCAAAGCTACTGAACAGATTTTCACTAAAAAGCATGACTTCTGTATAAAGATGTAATTTTCTGCCACATTTGGTGTAATTCCATTTTGCCTTTTAGATTGTAATGCTGTGAAAAAATCCGCTTGAAACTGTATGGGGAAAAAGGCAACCCTGCCTTTTCGTTGGCCTCCGGTTGATAGATCACCCAAAACTTTCCAGAAAGATGAGGAGGTGAGTGATTGTTTTTTTCTAAGTTTTGCGAAAATTCATCAAATTGTGCCATAGGTATTAGCAAAACAAAAAACTCTCTCCTTGTAGAAACTCTGTTGACCGCCACAGTGTTTTATAGACATATATACACAGACACTATGTACATGTATATATAGTGTAGTACACTTTTCTGGACGGCTTATATGTGGAGGACAGAGATCCTTCATTAGCCCTATAGAATGTACACAGGGTAAACCCAGCACTGAAGACACTATTGCAAACATTATTGGGATGTGCAGAATAAAAGAGGCACACCCTTCAATCCAAGGTTTGTTTTCAGCTGAATGCAACATCATGTTTTGTTAGAAAAAACACATTTTAGTATGGAAGGTAAAAAGGACAAATAGGGGGTCATTACGACCCTGGCGGTTGACGGAGAAGTGGCGGTTTTACCGCCAACAGGCTGGCGGTAAAAAATATGGAATTATGACCATGGCGGTATCGCCACTTCTCCGATCAGACCCCCATGGCGGAGACGACCGCTGGGCTGGAGACTTGGGTCTCCAGCCCGGCGGCCGTCACAAGACCACCGGCGGTATCATGACCCGGCTTACCGCCATGGAGTTCATAGGGTTTGGAACCGCCATGAAATCCATGGCGGTAAGCACTATCAGTGCCAGGAAATTCCTTCCCTGGCACTGATAGGGGTCTCCGCCACCCCCACCCCCTTCCCCGAGTCCATCCCCAACACCCCCCACCCCCCTGCCGCCCCAAAAAGGTGGCAGGACCCCCCTCCCCACCCCTACCCCGACATCACAACACAGACACAGACTTGACACGCATGCAGACACCACCAACACACATTCCCGCACACACACGAACAAACATGCCAACAGACACACACACAGTCATACACGCACACCCTCATTCAGACATACACGCACACATCCATACATACATACAGACAGACACGCACACATTTCCATTCACACTACACCCCCGCATGCATACACGCACTCACACACCCCCTCTACATACTCACACCCCCATGCACCCACACATCACACAACACGCCCCCGCCCTCCTCCCCTAACGGACGATCAACTTACCTTGTCCGTTGATCTTCCGGGAGGGGATGGGATCCATGGGGGCTGCTCCGCCGCCACCACACCGTCAACAGAACACCACCACGCCGAATCACAGAACGTGATTTGGTGGGCGGTGTTCTGTTGACGTGGCAGTGGAGGTGGAGCAACCTCCACTTCCCCGCCGCCCACCAGTATGGCTGCTGGCGGCTCTCCGTCCGGAAAAGGACGGAGGGCTGCCAGCAGTCATAATACACCGAGCGGAAAACCGCTACCACTGACGGTCTTCAGCACGGCGGTCCCTCGGCAGTCTTGTGAAAAGACCGCCGAGGTCGAAATGACCCCCATAGTCTTTACTGATATAGAAAAACGTTCACCAAATTGGATCAGTATGGCTTAGTGACCTACACACTCAGTGCTGAAACACATGGTGATATGCAGGCCACAAATAAATATATTGTGTTCCATACAATTCTCAGAAACGACAGGACTACATAAAACATATTTTGGTTTTGCAAAGCAGGTCTAGGTTTCTTCAAGAAACATGTAAAATTTCTAGCAGTAAAAAAGGTATTGAGCACATTTTTTTAAAAATGTCGAAAGAGCTAGGTAGAAATGGCACATACTATGTAAAAATACTCTTATTTAATTGATTGTTATGTATCCTTACTTCATATTGAGGTCACCTCTGGCCCATACATTGTTCTTTATTGCCACATAGTTCTAGTGGACCTGAGGATGTCTTCAAAATGGTCAATGATTCTAACTGTAATACGGTCTGACACTGCACTATTTCTGTGGTTACATTGTATTTCTCCATGTCCATGGCTGATGCCACTATTTAGTCATGTTTCTATGTGAGTGGTGGTCCTGGTTTATATTTTTCAAAATCTGGTCACATTAACAATATCTCGTAGGAAAAGTCACAGTGTCTGCCCCTCTACCCATAGTCGTGTCTCTGTTGCTTAGGCAGACATACTAGATCATCCATAACTCCTCCTTTCTGTCTAGCAACTGTTTAGACAGTGCAATAGATTCACCTGCCTGCTGCAGAGATATCAGAGTCATTGTGCCCTTTACTTGAGTGTACAATCTAACGTCTATATGGGTTTGCAGCTAATCCACAGGTAAATGATGGGCCTAGAGTTACCAAATTGTCATGGAATGCAGTGCAGCAACCAAAGTTTCTCTGCTGCGCTGCTTGACGTAGAGAGAGTAGGAAGTGCTATACCTACAGGGATATGGCACTATCCTGCTCTCTCCCTGGCGCTGGAGCACAATTAGGCTGCTGAGTGCAACACACATATCTTTCCACTATAGAGCAAAGGCATCTGCTTGAATCTAGCATAAGTTTTGTACTGGAAGTGAAGCCTTCCATTACAAATTACTATGCTACAACAAACCTAAAAAGACACGTTTTCCCACTTCAGACGTGTGCTGTACAGTGCAGCACACATGCAAATTGGAAACTGTTAGGAGAAATACTATTTAACACCTGCTTCAAATTGGCATTAATTTATGGTGCAAAACTCTGTCTAATATTGTTAGTAGAGCAGCGCTTTGCACTGCTTTGTATAGCTTTCAGGCAACTTTCCAGTGCAAAACAAATCTTACACTGGAAAGTAAATCAAACAAAAACGTTTTGGGCATGTTTGTGTCACTTCTGTGAAGCAAACCTCCACAAAAAAATTGTAAATCTGGGCCTTGTTCTTTGTATTGTGATGCTAGAGGGCTGATATTATTGTCTTTGTGGCAATTTCTTTGCTCAGTCTAATAAGCTGCTTGGAAAATGTTTCCTTTGATGTATGGTGGCTTAAGTGAATGAGTGATTTATCTTGCTCTGCCCTAAAGGCCGGGTAAACCATGTTTACATTCTTACTGAAATCTGATTGGTGCTCTTTTATGACCACACTTCCAAACGTGGTGACATATCAATAAACAAGAAGATACACCTTAAAACATTGACAAACGTCATTATAAGGTTTATTTAAATGTCATCTTATTTCGCGGTTTCATTTAAAACATGGCGATTGTTTAATTAAAAATTACTCCTAGTATCACAAACTTTAATTGTTTGCCGACATTTCGCAATCATATTTGCAAAATGTAATCTTGATCTCACCATCTGTAAGTGGTTATTTTAGCAACAAATTGATTTAAATTTCGTTGGGGATTGTAGCTGTTGTAAACTATTGGCGCTAAATGTACGTTGAGCAGATCAGCAAATGCTTGCTAATTACTGCAGCAGATCTGGGACTGAAAAAACAAATCCGATCTATTAATGCTGCCCAACATGTCCTTAATACATAACCCACTGAGGGCCGCTCCTGGTCTAATCAATGAGGACATCCGGAGAGAAAGAGGGGCTAACTTAATCATGTCCTCAATAAAAGGGAGTCCCAGTTTCTCATGAGGAATAATGGCTGGCACAGTATTAGGGAGTGAAAGTAAGCACCTCAAAAACGTATTTCCCCTTATTTGCAGAGATAGTACACCCTTATATCCCCAGATACCTGCACAGTATATAGCAATTGATATCGGCCTTACCTTATAAATTGTGGTGATTAGTTTGAGTGGACCACAACCCAATTTGGTGATATATTTGCATAGTGCTACCATTGCCTGACTGTATTGCATGACCTTTATTTCTCTAAGGTGATTCCATTGCTTTCATTGTCAAAGGGAATTCCCAAGTACGTGAATATGGTTACATAGTTAAGACGAGTGCCTTCAATATAAAATAAATCGGGGGACCCTAATTCTAGGGCGACCACACACCATGGTATAATATTTTACTCTATTAGGGGTCAGACCCAGCAGTGTCATGAACTTCACAAATTTATTTAGCAATTTTTTAAGCCCTCTCCCTGTTGTAGCCATAAGGACACAGTCATCAGCATACGTTAACACTGGTTGTGGTCTGCCACCAATCTTGGGAGGGTCTGCCTTTTCATCTACCAGAGCTTCCACTAGGCCGTTTACATAAAAGGTGATCAGAAAGGGGGCCAGGGCACACACTTGTCTGATCCCCTTCCCAACCATGAAGAAACTAGTACATTCCCCCTCCAGCCCATATCTGATCTTAGCTTCCACATCACTATGGAGTTGTGTCAGCAAGCGCACTTACTTAGGATTCGCTCCTTGCTTGACCAGTATTGCTCATAATTTACTTCTGACCACATTATCAAACGTTGCAGTTAAATCCATGAACACTAAATATAAGCATTCTTGCCTTGAACCCTGTGAGCAAGTAGCCTCTTTCTACCATGGTTACCCCACTTTTGGCCTGTTTGTGAGTGTGTGTCAGTGTGTTTTTACTGTCTCACTAGGATACTGCTAGCCAGGACCCCAGTGCTCATAGTTAAAAGCTGTTTGTCATTATGTTTTGCCTGTCTCGCTGGGATCCTGCTGGTCAGGACCCCAGTGCCCATAGTTTGTGGCCTAATGTGTGTGTTGTCAGTAGCCCTTAACTGTGTCATTGAAGTTCTGCTAACCAGAACGTCAGTGCTTATGCTCTCTCTGTTTCCAAATTAGTCACTATAGTTTAGTGACTTCATTTACCAATTCCAATTGGCACACTGGACCCCCCGCCCCCTTATAAGTCCATAGTATATGGTACCTAGGTACCCAGGGCATTTGGGTTTCAGGAGATCCTTATGGGCTGCAGCATTTCTTTTGCCACCCATAACCAGCTCAGACAAACCCTTTCACAGGACTGACACTGCAGCCTGCGTGAAATAGTGCACACGCTATTTCACAGCCATTTTCACTGCACTTACGTAACTTATAAGTCACCTATATGTCTAACCCTCATTTACTGAAGGCTAGGTGCAAAGTTACTAAGTGTGAGGGCACCCTTGCAGTAGAAAAGGTGCCCCCATGCTGTCCAGGGCCAATTCCCCAGACTTCGTGAGTGCAGGGACACCATTACACACGTGCACTACTTATAGGTCAATACCTAAATGTAGCCTCACAATGGTAACTCCCAATATGGCCATGTAAGGTGTCTAAGATCATGGAATTGTCCCTCATTCCAAATCTGGTATTGGGGGGGGCAATCCCAGGTATCCTGGGGGCTCCACCATGGAGGCCCAGTACTGTCAAACCAGCTGCTGCCACCTCACGGGCAGGGTTCTGCCCTCCTGGGGTCTGAGCAGCTCAGTCCCAGGAAGACAGAACAAAGCATTTCCTTTGGGAGGAGGGTTTTACACCCTCTCCCTTTGGAAATAGGTGTTACAGGCTGGGGAGGGGTAGCCTCCCATAGCCTCTGGAAATGCTTTGAAGGGCACAGATGGTGCCCTCCTTGCATAAGCCTGTCTACTCTGGTTTAGGGAACCCCAGTCCCTGCACTGGCGTGAAACTGGACAAAGGAAATCGGAGTGACCACTCCCCTGTACGCCACCACCCAAGGGTGGTGCCCAGAGCTCCTCCAGTCTGTCCCTGGCGTTAGCCATCTTTCCAAGGTGTGGGGACACTCTGGGGATCTCTGAGTGGCCAGTGCTAGCAAGTGATGTCAGAGACCCCTCCTGATTGGTGCATACCTGGTTAGGTAGCCAGTCCCCCTCTCAGGGCCATTTAGGGTCTGGTCTGTGGGTTCCGCTTCAGATTTGGCTTGCAAGTTTCCAACAGGAATCCTCTGCAACTGCTGCTTCATCCTTTGTCCATCCCATCAACCACAGACTGCTCCAGGAACCATTGTAACTGCAACAAATTATCCAAGAAGGCTACTGTGACTCTGCAATGCTCCAGCAAGCAGCTGCAACAGTTTCCAAAGTGTGAACGCTCTGAGGACTCCCTGTCTTCACCCTGCACCAGAAGGACTGAAGAAATCTCCCATGGAGGGAGGGAGTCATTTCCCTGCACCAGCAGGCACCTTGTAAGAAGACGAGCAGTTCTCTGGGACTCCTCTCCTGATGACAAACATGCTCTATGGAAACACAGGTGGTGGACCCCTTCAACCCGGATTGTCCTAAGGTCCAGCTGTCCAAATTTGGTGGAGGTAAGAGCTTGCCTTTCCGGTTTGCGACAATACCCCTGTGCAATGTGTCATCTCTAGCTCCTGAGGCCTCTGTACACTATTTCAAAGAATCCTTCGTGCACAGCCTGGCCCAGGCCCAGCACTCTATCCTGCGATGCTCATCTCGCTGAGTTATTCTCTGGCGGCATAGGACTTCCGGCGTCGTAGGACCTTTTTTTGTAGTGCTGCAGCAACCTCAATTTGTAACTCCTTTGTCCCCGTGTCCTGGGACTCCTGTGGGTGCTGCCTGGTCATCTGTGGGTTCCCTCCAGTGTTGGGAGCCCCCTCTGCCTCCTCAGTCCAAGTAGAGGCCCCCAGGTCCCTCCTGGGTCCAGGCAACAGCATTTTGACGCAATCCGCAACATTGCTTGAACAAAGGCTTGTTGGATGAATCCAGCGCTGCAACTCGCCTGCATCCAACATCTCGACGTGGGACATTGTTTGCATCTCGCAGGAACCCACAGCCATCTTCATTGGTGCTCTTCTGCGGACTTATTCCAACCAGAGAATCCTTTTTTGCACCTTCTTCTAGGTTGGCAGGGGCTCCTGTCCTTCCTGGAATCTTCTGTGACTTCCGGACTTGGTCTCCCCTCTTCTCAGGTCTTCAGGTCCAGGAATGCACCATTTGCTGCTTGCAGTCTTGCTTGGTTCTTGCAATAACTCTTATCGTGACTTGTAGTGTGTACTGAGGAAACTTGCAGTACTTTACTCCTACTTTCCTAGACTCTGTGGTGGGGTATTTTACTCACCGTTGTGGTTTTCTTACACTCCCAGGACACCACTACACACTGCACTTGCCTAGGAGGGAATTTGTGTTTCACATTACACTTTCTTGGCATATGGTTTGTGTTGCCCCCAGGCCTATTTCTCCCTATTGCATTCTACGGTATTTTCTACTGTGTGCACTTTTCTGTGACTATTTACTTACCTGATTTTGGTCTCTAGTGTATATAATGTGCATAATACTTACCTCAAGAAGGAGTATTGCCTCTAAGATATTTTTGGCCCTGTGTCACTAAAATAGAGTACCTTTATTTTTGGTAACACTAAGTATTGTCTTTTATTGTTAGTACTGAGTAACTATAGTGGTATTGCAGGAGCTTTGCATGTCTCCTAGCTCAGCCTAAGCTGCTCTGCTAAAGCTATCCCTAATAGTCTAAGCTGCTAGAACACTGACTACATTTCACTAACAATGGATAACTGGACCTGGCATAAGGTGTAAGTACCTAAGGTACCCACTACAAACCAGGCCAGCCTCCTACGTTGGTGGCAGCAGTGGGATAAGTACTTGCAATTGCTTTACCACTTTGTTACTGGTGCTTTGCACAAGAAAAGCTTGCTCCAATACTTAGAGCTATTCATAATTGTACCTAGAAGTCACTTCTAACTTTCTAAAAAGTTATTTAAAACTTTTTAAAACATTTTGAAAAGTTTTCTTTTCTCTACAAAGTTAGGCCTAATAGCTTACTAACCTTTAACTCTTTTTCCTAAACTCTTTCTGTCAACATGTCTGTTGTACAGGCTGCCCCTAGAGTTGTGAAGACAACTTATGGAAGTTTGAATTTTAAAAGTTTTAGGGGTCTCTGCATTGAAAGAAGTTTAGAGATTGTGAAGAACCCAAATAATGAATTCCTCTTAAATCTTGTCCTGAAGGATGACCAAGGACTTAGCACTGGTCAGGTACAGCCAGAGGGGGAGCTAGAGGATGATTCCAGCCAGGTAGGCTCAGAGGAGCATTCTGATAATCCTGGGGAGGGTCCTTCCACTGATCTTTCCATCAACAAACCCCGTAGTGTAGCTGGGAATGGGAAGGGGTCACACACCAGTAGGGCTCCCTTCACACTTAGAGGCCAGGTAACTAGGGTGACTCTAGTTAGGGAAAGATCTGCCTCTGCCAATTCCCATGTCACTTTTGTCTCAGAGGTGTCACACACATCTAACCCTGAGGAGCAGTCCCTAGATAGAGAACTCAGAAAGCTGAGGTTAGGCCCTCACAAAGATGGTTCTGTGTGCATGATCAAATACCAATATATTTGCAAATTTGAAGCAGGATCCTTAATCACAATTATTTCCTTAACATTTTTATGTTATTAGTATATTTTAAAAACATTTGAAAAGGTTAGTCCCCACAAGGCAGGAATCCACACATGGGCCCTCATTATGACTTTGGCAGTTTTCTCAAAAGACCGCCAAAATGCAGCCAGAAATTAGAGACCGCCAGGACACTGGAGGGCCGGAAAGAGGCAGTTCCAACACCAGCACCGCCACCCCTATAACTTTCCACTCACCACAAACACTCACTTCAGACAGCACACCACACCACATTGGACAGTTGAAATACCCCACATCTGACACACATACACACACCAGACACACCTACTCACTGCACTATATAACACATCCCCACACAAACCACAATCCTTTGCAACCAAAATGACATTCACTGACACCGAGGAGCCAAAACGAATAAGCACTTGTACACCATAGTCACATATTCACACCATACAACTGCACAAACAACATAATACACACATCACGACTACACACAAACACCACAACCAGCACACACAACCAAACACCCCCACTCTACCAAGCACCCGACACTGCACACTTACACACGCAACACCCACCACCACCCACAACACAACCATCACCATGTCACGTCAAAAGCACCCATGCCTCACAGACGATGAGTTGAGGGTCATGGTGGATGCAATTGCCAGGTGGCCCTGATGGCATCCCTGGTGACCGTTTTTTGCACAACAAAGATAATTGGGCCTGATACATTACATTACTATCCAATGCAATTGCTAGGGGAGCACCGATTCCCAAGTCATGAAGGGGCACTGAGTTAATACCTATCTGTAAGAAAAACGATAGGTCCTCACCTGGTAACTATAGGCCCATAAGCCTCATAGACACAATACAAAATTCTGTCATGCTCTGCTATCTAAAATTCATGACTGGATTATTGACAGTAACATCTTGTCACCATTTCAGGTTGGCTTAAGGTCCAAAACTAGCATTATCGACCAGGTTTTCTGCTTCATGCTCTTGTACTGGAAAGTTGTAGTGATAGAGTGGGGGAGTCTCCATGTAGCCTTCATAGACCTGAAATCTGCATTTGACCTGGTCCCCAGAGGCAAACTCTGGGAGGTGCTCAGTGACATGGGAATACCCCCAGCGATTTTGGCCATAATTGTTCATCTCCATGAAGCCAACTTTGCAAGAGTATGTTGGGGGAGACAAGGTGAGCTTACTTATCCAATAAGGGTAGCTAGGGGTGTACGGTAGGGATGTGTACTGGCTCCAACCCTTTTTTCTATACCTGAACCCTTTTTTCCAGCATCTTACCTCCCAGCCCTCAGGTGCTCCAGCCTTAGGTATTGAAAACATGTTGACACTTTTGTTTACTGATGACACCTTGTTAGTGCCCAAACTCCAATGGAACTCCAACTGTTATTGAATCTTTTTGAAGATTTTTGCTCCCTGATAGGGTTAGAAATAAACATATCTAAAACTAAGTTTATGGCAATCAACCCGCATAGATCTTATAGGAGGTACTTCTCTCTGGGTGGGTTGAACCTAGAACAAGTCAAACCCTTTGAATACCTTGGGATTAAACTATCAGACAAAATGTCTTGGAAAACCCATATCAACTCCATGTCCCTGAAGTTTAGCCAACCGGTTGGGGTTCTCTTAAGGGAGCACCACATATCTACTAACCAGACATATAGCTGCGGCCCTCCAGATTTATGACATGAAGTCTGTTAGAGCAGCACTTTACGGAGCGGAACTTTGGGAATTCGAGAATGTAAATGACCTCACTCATACTGAACATATGTCCTTGAGAAAGCTTGTGTCTGTGCCCCCAAGTACCCCCTCCTCCGTCTGTTCTTGGATATGGATCGCAAACCACTAGCAGTAACAGCCAAACTTAGGCCACTGCTGTTGTGGAGGAAAATTATGTCCACTCCTGAACTGTCCTCTCATGTCACCGCTTTTAGGGAAGTTTGTTTGTTGGATACCTCTAAAAAGATCGAGTGGATCATATCAGTCAAATCATCCTTGATCGCCATTGGGTTGGGAGACTCTTGGAACTGCCTCCCTTCAGGGCCTCTACCTTCCAAAGCAAAGTGTGAAGTCCTACTCCTGGAAATGGGTAGTGCAGTCCCTGTCTCTCCCTTCTGCTGTAGGGTGACTAACCAGCGAGTTTTTGGACTCCACATCCACAAGATTGTTGGAACCCTATCTCGATGGTATCACAGATCCGAGTGATAGGAAGTTCTTTATGCAATTTCGATTTGGCTGCCTCCTCAATACATTCACTTCTAGATGGCAGAACAGGGCTTCCCCCAACTCGCACTACCCTTGCTGTAATTTATGCCAGGAGTCCATTGCTCATGTTTTTATGCATCCCCTTCATATACTTCCTCCCTGTAGGAAATGGCTTGCTCCAAATTGCAAACGGCTGGGAACCCGTGACCATGCTGTAGCTATGAGGATCTTTAAATCAGACCCCATCTTACCTATTGTTACTGCTGTTGCTAAGTTTCTCTAAGGCATGTGACGTATTAGAAGGAAGCTGGTCAAGATTCCTTAGCCCCTCAAATTTTCTCTGGATTTGCACCCACACTTTCTAGTTTTTACTCTGTAACATATGAACCGTATGCAGTACTGTACTGTCGCTTTTGTCCTGCTTTTATCCTATATCATTGGAATACCTTTATGAAGTTTACTATTTATTGTTGTGTTGTGTGACTTTTATGGCACTGGATGCTGAAATAAAGTATTTATACAACCACATCACGACTACACACAAACACCACAACCAATCATCACACAAGCCCAAACACCCCCACTCTACCAAGCACCTACACTGCATACCTACACACACAACACTCACCCCCATCCAAAATACAACCACCACCTGGTCCTGTCAAATGCACCCACGCTTCACAGATGATGAATTGAGGGTCTTGGTGGAGGGAACCTGTGGGCCAGAGGATGGGGTCCCCAAGGGACTCAACTGACCAGAAACCATATCACAAGTACTGGGAGGATACCCACAATCCCTGAACTGATTGCGCCAGATTATCACCATGTTGGGGGAAAACCAAAGGCTGCAGAGGGAATACCACCAGGATGTCATGCAGTAGTGGCAGGCCCACAATGCCACCATGGCCTCCATTGTAGGGGTGCTCAGAAACCTAATCACCACCCTGCCTGCTTCCTCCACCCACCAAGAACTACAGGCCTCTGGCACCCCACCCTCTGTAGCTGATGAACCACCCCACCTCCCCCCCGCCAAAGTGAGCGTCCATCCAGACATCCAGCTGGAGCAGATGCCAAGACAAAATCCACTGCCAGGAAGTGAAACTCTCCTGATGTCTCTCCCTTGTGTGCCAGTGAGACACCCTTTTGACTGTTCAATGACATTACTTCATTTTCCCATGGCCATTGGACCTGTGCAACCTACAGCTGTGCCACCTACTCTGATGATTCCAACTACCATGATCCCACTCATCACGTGTTTATCACTGTATGCACCATATATGTTTCACATTTCCCCTGTATGTCCAATAAACACTATTGAGGACAGCAACTTCATATGTGTCTTTAACTGAACATGTACAATTGCTTTGACAGCAAAATGTGATGTGGATATGCCCTCTAAACCAACAGGCAGTGTAATGCCTCTTATGGCCCCACCACCACCTCTGTTAAATGTGCCGAGAGGCAAAACAGAAAAAACTCACCTTCCACCTTGCTATGCACATTTATTCATCCTTCTACCATTCACTGCAAATGGTGTTTGTGTGAACAAATGCACAAGCCTGCATGTCAGCTTGAAATATTTTTTGTATGTATGTATACCTGTATATTAGATAGTGGTGGTTACCACTGTGGAGGTATTGTTGGGGCTGTGTTTCCAAAGATATCTCATTTTTTGACTTGCTAATAACTTTTGTGCTGTTAGATGAATCTTCATAAGACTTACCACAAAAAAAAGGTCAAGCCAACTTGTATCATAGAAACTGGGGTAGACAGTCCCAAGACAGTTTCTGTCACACCTGGTGGCATTGGCCTTGCCACCTTGGCTGCTTGTCCCCTTAACATGGATAAGTACAGGCAGTCAATTTTAATAAATGGTGTTGAGGCCCAGGCTTACAGGGACACAGGTGCCAGTATCACTTTGGTGACTGACAACTTGGTGTCACCTGCACAATACCTCCTTGGCCTAAAGTACCAAGTTACTGATGTCAAGAACTCCACTCAGTCTCTCCCTTTAGCTGTAGTTCAATTTAGTTGGGGTGGAGTTACTGGCCCAAAGCAGGTGGTAGTATCACCTAGCTTACCTGTAGATTGTCTCCCTGGGAATGACCTAGAGGCCTCAGGTTGGGCTGAGGTAGAGTTTAGGACCCATGCATCCATGCTGGGTATTCCAGGGGAATTGCTTCCTCTCATTTCTGGTGAAATGAAAAAGCAAAGGAGAGAAAAAGACCTGAAATTTCAGGATCTCTCTCCAGCAACAGGTAAAAAGAGTATCAAAGTATCCCTTCTGCACCCTGCCACGAAGGATACCAATCCAGTGATAGGAGAAACTTCTCCCGGGGTGGAACCTGTACCAAGGGAGCCCTCAGCTAACACAGCTGGACTCCCAAGCCCTTCTCAGTGGAACTACTAAAGCAGATGTGCAAAATTTCACCATTTTAGTAAATATGGAGCAACCCTCCAGCCCTCCCAAAGAAACTTTAGTGCAGCAGCCCTGCACTACCTCTAAACACAGCAAGCCTGTCGTAGTGTGAAGCTTATAGGACAGCAGCCCTGTCCTGCTCCAACTTAAGAGAAACAGCAACCCTGTTCTCTTATAGCCATATGGACAAACTTTTTGCCCAACTATGGCTTTATTGAGACAGCATCCCTGTCTACTATTCTCTTCATTTGACATAGGCCCAGTGGACCAGTCCCACAGCCCAACTTTAAAACATACTAATAGAAACTCTGAGAATTTACACTCACACTGTTGGTTAGGTAAAAATCTCCAAACAGGGTGGTTTACATCCCCACAGGAAAGTACCCATACAGTGGATGATAAATGGAGTAACCACACTATTGCAGATTTACTCTCCACTTACCACCACTTAGACAATAAAGACTCAACTGGCCAAGGTTAGCCTTATTGTCCTCTGTTTGGGGGGGAGGCGGTTATGTGAGAAAGTAGCCTCTTTCTAGCATGGGTACCCCCACTTTTGGCCTGTTTGTGAGTGTGTGTCAGTGTGTTTTTACAGTCTCACTAGGATCCTGCTAGCCAGGCCTAGTGCTCATAGTTAAAACCTGTTTGTCAGTATGTTTTGCCTGTCTCACTGGGATCCTGCTGCTCAGGACCCCAGTGCTAATAGTTTACGGCCTAATGTATGTGTTGTCAGTAGTGCTTAACTGTGTTACTGAAGTTCTGCTAACGCATAATGCTTATGCTCTCTCTGCTTCCAAATTAGTCACTCTAATTTAGTGACTTAATTAACCAATTCCAATTTGCACACTGGACCCCCCTTATATGTCCTCAGTATATGGTACCTAGGTACCCAGGGCATTTGGTTTCCAGGAGATCCTTATGGGCTGCAGCATTTCTTTTGCCACCCATATGTAGCTCAGACAAACCCTTTCACAGGACTGCCACTGCAGCCTGCGTGAAATAGTGCACACACTATCTCACAGCCATTTTCACTGCACTTAAGTAGCTTATCAGTCACCTATATGTCTAACCCTCATTTACTGAAGGCTAGGTGCAAAGTTACTAAGTGTGGGGGCACCCTTGCACTAGCAAAGGGGCCCGGCGCTGTCCAGGGCCAATTCCCCGGACTTTGTGAGTGCGGGAACACCATTATACGCGTGCACTACATATAGGTCGATACCTATTTGTAGCTTCACAATGGTAACTCCGAATACAGCCATGTAAGGTGTCTAAGATCATGGAATTGTCCTCCCATTCCAAAATCTAGTATTGGGGGTCCAATCCCATGCATCCTGGGAGCTCCACCATGGACCCCCAGTACTGCCAAACTAGCTACCTGAGGCTTTTTCTGCAGCTACGGCAGGTGCCCAGTGTGTCCCTGTCGTTAGCCATCTTGTTTTCCAAGGTGTGGGGACACTCTGGTGATCTCTGAGTGGCCAGTGCCAGCAAGTGACATCAGAGAACCCTCCTGATAGGTGCATACCTGGTTAGGTAGCCAATTCCCCTCTCAGGGCTATTTAGGGTATTTTCTGAGGGATCCTCTTCAGATTTGGCTTGTAAGTTTCCACCAGGAATCCTCTGCAACTCCTGCTTCTTCCTATGACTGTCAGATCAACCGCAGACTGCTCCAGGAAGCACTGTAACTGCAACAAAGTATCCAAGAAGGCTACTGTGACTCTGCAACTTCAGCTCCAGCCAACAACTCCATCAGTTTCCAAGGTGTGCACGCTCTGAGGACTCCCTGTCTTCACCCTGCACCAGAAGGACTGAAGAAATCTCCTGTGGAGTGAGGGAGTCACTTCCCTGCACCAGCAGGCACCTTTTAAGACGACGACTGGTTCTCTGGGACTCCTCTCTTGACGACGAGCATGCTCACTGGAACACAGGTGGTGGACCCCTTTGACCCAGACTGTCCTAAGGTCCAGCCTTAGGGGGTAAAAGCTTGTCTTCCCATTTTGCGATAGTACACCTGTGCATAGCATCATCTCTAGCTCCTGAAACCTCTGTGCACAGCTTGGCCCAGGTCCCCAGCACGCTATACTGCGACGCTCAACTCGCTGAGTTGTTCTCTGGCGGCGTGGGACCTTTTTTTGTAGTGCTGCAGCAACCTCAATTTGCACCTTCTTTGTCCCCGTGTCTTGGGACTCCCGTGGATGCTTCCTGGTCATCTGTGGGTTCCCTTCAGTGTTGGGAGCCTCCTCTGCCTGCTCAGCCTGAGTTGAGGCCTCCAGATCCCTCCTGGGTCCAGGCAGCACCATTTTGACACAATCTGCGACATTGCTTGAACCAAGGCTTGTTCGATTAATCCAGCGCTGCAACTCGCCTGCATCCAAAATCTCGACGTGGGACAACCTTCGCATTTCACAAGAACCTGAAGCCATCTTCTTTGCTGCTCTTCTGCAGACTTTTTCCAACCGAGAATCCTCTGTTGCACCACCTTCTAGGGTGGCAGGGGCTCCTGTCCTTCCTGGAATCTCCTACGACTTCTGGACTTGGTCTCCTCTCTTCACAGGTCTTCAGGTCCAGGAATCCACCATTTGTTGCTTGCAGTCTTGCTTGGTTCTTGCAGTAACTCTTATCATGACTTGTAGTGTGTCCTGAGGAAACTTTCAGCACTTTACTCTTACTTTCCTGGGCTCTGGGGTGGGGTATTTTACTCACCTTTGTGGTTTTCTCACACTCCCAGCGCCCCTCTACACACTACACTTGCCTAGGGGGGAATTTGTGATTCGCATTCCACTTTCTTAGTATATGGTTTGTGTTGCCTCTAGGCCTATTTCTTCCTATTGCATTCTTTGGTATTTTCTACTGTTTGCACCATTCTGTGACTATTTACTTATCTGATTTTGGTCTCCAGTGTATAATACTTACCTCCAGAAGGAGTATTGTCTCTAAGATATTTTTGGCCTTGTGCCACTAAAATAAAGTACCTTTATTTTTGGTAACACTGAGTATTTTGTTTTATTGTGTAGAAGTACTGTGTAACTGTAGTGGTATTGCAGGAGCTTTGCATGTCTCCTAGTTCAGCCTAAGCTGCTCTGCTACAGCTACCTCTAACAGCCTAAGCTGTTAGAACACTGACTACATTTCATTAACAAGGGATAACTGGACCTGTATAAGGTGTAAGTACCTAGGTAACCACCACAAACCAGGCCAGCATCCTATACCCCCACATACCTTTCTCTTAGCAAATGAAGGTTCAAACATTGATCAATTGTCCCCACCGCCCTCCGAAACCATATTGTGCCTGAGAAATAATGTTGTTATCGAATGCCCACACTTCCAGGCGATCCAAAAGAATTCTGCCAAAAATATTTGCTGTAGCATCAATCAGTGAAATAGGACGCAGGATATTTCCGATTGCCTTTTTTTAAACATTGGGACAATAATAGCGTTGGACCAAGCTGAGGGAGGGGCAGAGATTACAGTAGCTCTAAAAACATTAACCAGCATTTGTGCCCATAAATCCAGATTATTCTTGAAAAGATCAACTGGGACGCAGTCTGGTCCTGGGGCCTTATTTGGGAGTGAACAATTAATAGTCAATATCACATCACTCATATATATAGCCACTTCCCTGCTGTTAGGATTTTCTAATCCATGTAACACAAATTTTGCACGTTCATCCACATTACAAGAATAGATCTTTGTGAGCAATCCAGCTATGTTCTGAAATGTGAACTTCAATTCAATCTGTGTTAAAAAAAAAGGAGTGTTAACTACTTTCCAGAACTGTGCCTCATCATTTGCAACTGAGCAATCTGCTAATTTCTTCAACAACTCTTCTCTAATCATCTTCTTCCTTACTGAAATGCATTTGTATAATGGACTCTACACTTTGTAACGTCAATCTGATTCTTCGGAGTGGCCTTTAGGGCCCATATATGTTCAGCATGGGTGTGCGTGCATGGTTTATCTAACCATTTACTGTTTTGTTTCTGCTAAATTGAGTTGATATGGTTAAATAAACCTTAACAGCTGCACATATATCTGTGAATGCTTCCAAAACATGAGCTGGTGGGAATTTGGTGTTTAGACACTGTTCAAATTCTGACAGATTATTACCAACTACAGAAGATAGGACAGCCTTTGGATCCACTTTTTGGCATTTACATTGCACGCCCTTGTTTCGATTGTATTCAATGGAACATCCCAATCCCTGCTCACTTATCCTCCTATATTGTAAATTGAAAGAACCAGTGGGTTATGATCACTTAAAGCACTGGTAAATTACCTGAAAGGCTCCCATTTTATCAAGCCACAACTTTGACATAATCATATGATCAATAATTGAGCCAGAACCTCTCCTGGTAAAGGTTACATCAGGGGCAGTATGGTTAGGTGAGATATCACTTGTCAGTACTAAGTCATACGACCTCATATGATTGTTTAATTATCCCCACAGGGGTTATGAGTAAAGTGAGAGTAATTACTACGATCCTCACAAACTCCCCCATAGACCTTATTGTCCCCGGAGGTACAGAGGGAGATATTAAAACCCCTACCCCACACATTTATATAATCGATATCAATATAAAATAGAATTTCCTCAATAGCCTTAGCGAGGGGTGTATAATATCAACATTCGATCTCAGAAAATTATTATTATAAAAATTAACAATTAGCATTGTCGGGAAGCCTGTCAAAGATAATTCTACTAACTGGTAATAGGGAGAGTCAGTTTGGCAATTAACCACTTTAGCTCCTGAAGAAGGTGTCCGTTTCACCAGGTTTGTAATTGATTAAAAGCCGTTGATATATACATCTGTATTGGCCCATGATTCTTGTAAGCAGACTACCTGCTTATTTTTTATCAAAGTAAGCCATTTAGTATTTGTATATTTCTCCCCGATACTGGCCATGTTCCAGAATAACATCTGTCAATCGTGTGCTGAACTCCCTCCAACCTCTGCATGTTGTGTAATGGAATCTCTCCCTCGTATACCAGAGCTCTTACGGTCTGGTTCTAACAGAGGTGGTTTAAGCTGTTTCTCCCCAGTCTTCTTACCCGTCACTCGTGTAACTACTGTTGAAAGGGCTGCAATTGGGTCCATCCATTTTAGTGCTGGGAGTATAACTCAAAATTGTCAAGTTGGTTGGGACAGATGGACCATCCCTCTCCCCAAGTCAATCTACCTCTTCCAGAGGGGTGTCCAAGGGGCCATAGTGATTCTAATTGGGCACTACAAAATTAAAAGTTTTCCCAAATCGGGTATGCTCAGCACGATTAGGCTGATAAAAATACCCCAAAGGGACAACCTGTTTGCTAGAGTCTTGCTCCTGCTGGGTTCCAAACTGTTCCAGTATCCATGCAACCTGACATTAACCACCACACAATCACCAGGTATTCGCTTCGTAGCATAGCCTACCTACTGAACCCTCCTCACTCCAATAATACCATTCCAGAGAGACTCTGTTGATGGACCCACCAATGAGTTTGTACACCAATAAACCACCTTGTTTTTCAGTTGATGGTCCTGCTCCATAGTTGAGTGGGATAGAACAGGGACATTTTTTAACATTACTACATAAGGAGTACATTGTGGAGGGAGCTGCAATACATGTACATTTTGGCCCTTAGAAAATTGATCAGCCTTGGATCTCAGTGATCTTTCACTCTCAGAGCCCCTCACCCTTCCCATGCTCTCGAAGGGTACAGCTAAAGACTTCTCAGGCAACTCATTTGAACTGACTAGTCAATACATGGTGACATCTGTTGCTTGAGTGGGCGTTTTTGGTCTAACTTGAACATCCCTACTTTGTCGGACCCCACAACAGTCTACTGATGGACCCAAAAAATGGCTCTTTTTGCCGGCCTCTAAATTTCAGATGTGTAATGTATTAAGTTTCACAGACTCCAAACTATGTTTTAGAGTGACGTCAATGCTGTTCAATAAACCAAACAAGGGTTTAAGTGCTTTCTCAAATATATCCTCAACCAATCCTCCATCCAAGCAATCAATTGCCTTCCAGGTGCTGGGATCCCATTTGTCCCCCTGGATATCTCTGACCTGTAGCCTGTGTCTGGTGCGTCTGGGGGATGACCTTATCAGAGCCATTGAATTTAGAACATTTCATCTTAGTCGTGAACAAATTCCGAGGAGCGTGCTTCTTTCTTTCAGTGGGCAGGGAGACAAGTTAATCATTTTTATCATTAATAGTCACATCCGCACCACCAAGGACACCACCAGAAGAAATATCCAATTCCCCCTGTGAAAAGAACCCATTGTGGGGGCTGGGAATTTTGCTGTCATTCCTGAGGACCCTCACCTACCGCCCCTTGCAAAGTCTGGTGGCTGCTGACCTTCAGTATGGAATGCAGAGGGGGTGCAAATAACTTCATAGCAGCACCCAGTCTCTCCTCAACCAATTACATTTTGGTATTTACAGCAGACATAGCCGTAGTAGGAAAAGAAGAGATGGAAACCGTAGACTTTGTGTCTTAGGTGATGGCAGGACTAGTAGTTGCACTCACCTTGCTTTTGTCCATTATACTGATGTAAATGTAGTTAGATCAACAACCAAGAAGGTCCTATGGCTTGTGGGCCCAAAAAAACAAAAGCAAGAGGAGGGGGCCAGCCTTGTCCAGGCACGGACCAGCATAGATGGGCCTGCTCTTGGCCCGGTCTTTGCGTCTCGTGCACATCCCACGTTGCAAGAGCAGCTGAGTGTCCTCTAAGCACCTCCAGGCACGAGTGTGAGGTGGCGGCCCTCCTCCTGCTGCTATGCGTGCTGGGAGATGTTGTTTTCAGCTTCCCCCGCTCTTCTGAATGCACCCACTCCAATTTGACTCACTCCAATCCCAAACAATATGCTTCACTCCAATCCAATCCAATCCACCTCACCCCAACTCAATCCACTGCACTCCATCCCAGTTCTCCCACTCCAATCTGCCCCTCTCCCATCCAATCAATCCCACACCAGCCCAATTCACCCCACTCCAATTCACCCTAATACAATCTGCCCACTCCAATCCAAAACAATCTGCCCTACTCCAAATCAAAACAATCTGCCCACTCCAGTCTGCCCCACTCTAATTCAGAACCATCTGCCCCACTCCAAACCAAAACAATGTGCTCCACTTCAATCCAAAACAACCTGCCCCCCCAATCCATTTCAACCTGCCCCACTCCAATCTGTCCCACTCCAACCTGCCCCACTACAATGTCAAACAAACCACCCCAATCCAAAACAATCTGCCCTAGTTCAATTAAATCCACCTCACCTTGCTCCAATCCAACCCACTCCATCCCAATTCGCCCCACTACAACCCAGTACACCCCACACAAATCCAATCCACCCCCCGCTAATCCAATCCACTCCAATCAAGTCCAGTCCAATCTACCCAATTCAATACATCTCAACCCAATTCACCAAACCCTATCCCAGTCCAGTCCAATCCACCCCACTGCAGTCAGATCCACCCTACTCCAATCCAACCCACCCAAACCCACTCCAATCCTACCCAACCCTCTCCATCATCCCACCCACTTCAATGATCCCACTCCAATTCAATCCAACCCACCCCGCCCCAATCCAACCCACCCACTCCAATACAATCCACTTTAATGCACCCCACTCAGTCCGATGTAGTCCACATTAAGCTACCCTACTCCAGTCGAATCCACCCCACTCCAAACCACCTTCATCTACTCCACTTCAATCTAGTACACCACTCTCCAATCAATCCACTCCACTCCAATCCAATCTACCCCACCCACTCCAGTCTAATCCACCTGAATCCACTTCACTCCAATCCAGCCCAACCCAATCCACCCCACCCCACCCCACTCCCCTCCAATCCACCACACTCAGTCCAATTCACCCTATCACACCCTAATCCACTCCACTCAATCCAATCCACCCATCCAGTCCAATCCACTTCACTCTACTCTAATACATCCCACTCCAGTCCACCCCACCTATGCCAATCCAATGTATCTCACCTCAAACAATCCATGACCAGTCCACCTCCTTCAGCCCACCCCACCCCAATACACCCCATTTCAATTCACTCCACCCCACTGCAATCCACTCCACTCCAAGCCACCACAATCCACCCCAATCCAGCCAACCCATCCCAGTTCAGTCCACCACACTCTAATCCAAACCATCTAGGCTACCCCACGCCAGTCCACCCCACTCCAACATAATCCACTTCAATCCTCCCAGGCTCAATCCAATCAACCTCACCCTATCCCAGTTCAGGCTACCTACTCCAATCCAATCCATCCACCACACCACACCGCACTCCGATCCACCCCACGTCCATGAAATCTGCCCCACTCCAATCCACTCAAATACAATCCACTGCAATCCAATCCAACACACCCCACTGCAATCCACCCCAATATAATCCACCACAATCCAATCCAACACACCCCACTGCAATCCAATCTACCCAGCCCCATTCCAATCTACCCCACCCCACCCCAGTCCTATCACTCGAGTCCAAGCCAACTATCTAATCTAATCCACCCCACTCAAATCCAGCCCAATCCCATCCACGTCACCCATTTCAATCCACCCAAATCCAATCCACCCAACACCAATCCACCCCATTCCAATCAAGCCACTCCAATGCAATCCCCCACATTCTACTCAAATCCAATCCACACCACTACCTCAAACCACTCTGAAGCACTCCATCCCATTCTACCCCACTCCACCCCACTCTACCACACTCTCTGCCACTGAATCCTACTCCCCTCTACTCTACTCAATTCTACAACACTCTAATCCTTCTACTCCACTCTACAACATTCAAATCCACTCTACAACACTCTGCTTCCCAACTCCACTCTGACAATCCACGCCACTAACCTTTAGCCATGTGAACAGGAGCCAAACTTTTTTGCTTCTCTGTCGCCCTATCGAATTGGATTTAGAGGACCATCTTGTTTGACCTGTGAACCCTGAAGAAGTCGTTTGGGACGAAACGCGTGGGCTATGGCTATTTTCACTGTATATGAAGTTATATATTGAAAATCATGAGTGAACTAATAAAACTATTCATGTCAGAAGAAGATGTGGTCGATGAGATAATGTTTACACATGATGCTGCATAATGACATGAAGATACATAAGGAGAGTTTCCTTCTTTTATAATTGGATGTACATTTGTGCTGAGTCTCGCTTAATAATTATAGCACCTTGAGTTTTGGTGATTGAGGACTAGGGGGCTGGTCCTCCAGACTTGTGCACTATTTGTCCACGGTTACTGACATACGTCACTCAAATGACTGAAGGAAAAGGTACAGCAACTTTTGCCTCGGAGTTGTTTGTATAGGAGCCACACTGGTGTACAACATGGCAAAAGAAAGTCAATAGGTCTTTAATAAGCGAAACCTATTGGCTTTGCCAATGCTTGTTTCTTTTTAGTTACTACTCTAACTTGTATAGGGTAACCAAAACGAATTTTAAGAAAGTGCCTGCTTCATTTTGTAGGCGCACATGCGTGATGCGTGCGCCGACAAAATGACTCGTCCATCCACGCCAAAAGATTTTTTATTTAAAAATCCTTAGCCATGCTGCCCAGCATCAAGGATGATGTTCAGCATGGCTAAAACCAAACAAGTCCAAAAGGAGGGACATATTAAGTTTGCCAATGCCTTTTTTATTTCCAGACGATTAATATTTGTTTGCAATCAGATAGGTAGTAATACACACAAACAGTACTTATATTACATTTTCACATGAAATTAGTGATTGCTTGTGAATTATCAGAAACAGAAACCACTAAGTAAAACCTGATTGTAGTTTTCAGTGCTAATGGAAGAGCGAGAGAAATTTTAACTAAACAACTATTGTGCTAAAATTGGCACAATTTGCATTTGTGGCCACTTTAGCATAAGTGCATGGGCAAAATGTTCCAGAAAGTGTTTTTTTTCATCTTTATTCTTCTCACACCAATTAATGCAGCCTGTTGAATGATATACTTTAAATCGTGATTAGATGTTAGACTAAGTAAAAATTGAGAAAACACTTTTAAATATAGTTCATTAGGTTGTACTTCAGTCTTTCCTCTTGACACTTATGGCCTATAATCTGAAAAACATATTTCGTTTAACTAGTTCTGTTTTGTTTCTATTTCTTTTACAAACGACAATTACAATTAATAGCACTGAAACGTGTAATCGCGTTATGCTTTGCTTTTTAGGCTAGTGTGAAATAAACACATTCTATTATTAGTTAATAGGCATTTATCATTTTCTTGGAACATCGTTACCTGGACAGGGACACGAGTAAGGATTCCTTTTGTGCAAAGTGACTTGAGTAGATTCCTTGCTATTATCCTGCTTGCACTGCACTGAACAAGTCTTTCCGCTCTCAGCTCTTCACCTTTCCAAATGCTGAAACTGCAGCCACCAATGTGTTTTCTCCGGCTGGGGGAAGGAAGAGACGTGTCCGTAGTAAAGGCTCATCCTTTGACTTTGACCTCCGGTTCCAGCCTTGGAGAGGGAAAACAAAGGCTGTGATTTACTTATGTTAGCACCTATTCAGCTGGGCGGCTAGAAACCTTTGTGTTGATAAAGCAGCGGTCTCGTCACTCCTGTTCTGAGAACGACGGAGGTTGTCATTTTTTACATTTTGAGGAAAGCTATCTGCAGGGTCTTTCTTTTTACTGCGCTTAAAAAGCAAAGTCTGATTTCCCATTTTTGTTGTTGTGGTGACATGGGAACAGAAGAAATGTGACTCGGTGCATTTTCTTTTCTCTTCATTTTGTTTGTTACAAGTAGTAAATCCAAAGGCCCATTTTCTTTCCTTTAGAGGAGAGAAACCATGAAAAATATTGTGCTGCCTTTTTAGTTGTGTAGTGTAGACTCAGGAGCGGCGATTAGAAACGTGTATGTATTTATCATGTATTAGTCATGCCTTCTCCTTCCTGGCAGCCAAGACCTGGAACTCCCTCCCCACCAGCCTCAGGACCACCCAGGACCACTCCGCATTCCGGAGACTCCTATAAACCTGGCTTTTCGAGCAGCAGTAACCCCCCCCTTTCCCCTAGCGCCTTGAGACCCGCACGGGTGAGTAGCGCGCTTTATAAATGTTAATGATTTGATTTGATTTGATGTATGGACCTCTTAAAAACAGTTTTGTTAATACACAGAGTGAGGCCTGACGGCGTTGCCGTCTTTATAGCGCCCCAGCCACTGATGTACCCTTGACAGGCTTATTTTACATCAAGCTCGATCCTGCCAAATCTAAGGTACTTTAAAAAGAATACTGTTTCACTGCTGAAGAGGGACATGCTTTAACCTTCTCTGCAAATGATTTGTGAAGAGTATCAGTATGATTGTTCAAATATTGACTTTGTAAGTCATAGAAGCATTTTAAAAGATCAGAAAATGTGTCAGTATTTTGTTAGACCTCTGTAAATGTCTGTGTCATGGACAGCAGTGCGTGATTGATGCCTGGAAAGGTACATAATGGAAGGTACTGAGCATATCGAAAAAAAATATATATATGTATATATATGTATGTACATATGTGTATATATGTGTGTGTGTATATATATCTATATATATATATATGTATGCATTACTTCACTTTCTGTCACTCGCTTCCAAAAACCAGGTACACACCAATTTCTCTTCACCAACATCAGTCTATTAGTTTCTATTCCACTATGACGCGCTTCAGAAACAAACTGGCCTTGATCACATATATATTTATATAGATGTAAATCGGAATATATATTTATATATATATATAAATATCCCTGCATTAATACATAGGCTAATGAGTACATGAAATGTTTGATTTGATATGTGCAGTATATACATCTTTATATTTAATATTATCATCAAATCTCCCTTTGACTACTGGGTTACCATAAACATTCCATGTTCTAAAAAGTTACTTGCCATCACGATGCATTAATTCATCACAAATGTACTTTATGACAATTCCCTCATACAATGGTTTCTTCAACACACACAATATTTCACCTGTGGTTGCAGCAACACTAAATGAAAGAAGTACCAACCAACCAAATAGCCTAAGATTTTATATGATAAAAAGGTTGCTCTATCTTCTCTAACACTAATCACTATGGCAGCGGTAGTGCAAGTATCACTGAGATATGGAATGGATATAATCCAGGCAACACACACACAGCAAGCACAGCATGCAAAAAAGTAGTGAAAGTCTCCATGTACAGCAAAACAGCTAAAATATCTAGGAAATCTTTCCTTAAGTGCAAAAAGTCCAAACTCCCTTAATTCACACAGATCAAGCAGGGAACGTGCAGCCACCCTGCAAGCATCTCACACTCATACACAGAATATTTATTACGATTACCAAAAGTTCAAGCTTCTCTTAGCCTCAAGCATCCAAACTATGGAATTAATTATCTCTAAATATAAGATCCACAGATAACTATCTTGCCTTTGTTGATAAATATTTTTAATCTGACATGTTTAAGAAGTGTATATTTACTCACAGTTAAATATGTATACAAATGTGTGTATATATATATATATATATACATATATATATATATGTGTGTGTGTGTGTATGCATGTTTGTGTATATATATATATATATATATATATACATATATATATATATATATGTTATTCTGTGCTTAAGATGTTCATAGGTCATTGCATAGCTCCTAGATAAGTTGCTATATTATGTACTCATGAATCCCTGCTCTCATTTTTATATCACACTGATCAAATGTTTTATTATCATAAGCATTTCACTATTCAATGAAAAAATTGAAGAAAGATAAATGTTAGAAAAGTGCATGTATTAATTAACTTCAAATATTACAAATCTTGAAAGTCTGTGTTTATACAATACTACTTTTCTTCTCATATTATACCCATTATTATATTCCTTGAACATATATTCCCTTACTATGTATTTACATATCTATTTATTTATTACTCTAGTCCTACTGTGCTAGAGAAAATAAAATATATAAATAAAATTCAAATTATAAATAAGTAAATCAAAATAAAAAAATAATAATGAAAAAATAAATGAAATAAAAATAAAAATAATGATTAAGAAAGTATATATATATGTGTATATATAATATATATTTAATTATAAATAAATAAAAATAATATAAATGTACTGTCTTGTAAGCTTCACTTTGTCTACCCTTCACCAAATGTCATGTCTCTATCAATCGATCCTCCATCCCCACTGTGATTCATCCCAAATCCATTCTACTACTTTTGTCTCTAAAATAACCCTGTCTAAGCTCTTCCCTCCTTTCCCACATCTAGCTCAACCAAACCTCAGTTTACTGCAATGATCTCCCAAACAACCCTACTAAATTCCTAAATTCTCCCTCATTTATCTCATCTTTGACTCATCCAAAACCCCTCCTATTACTATGATCTCCCTAACCCTTTCCACAGACTCTTCCCTCCTCCATCTCTTCTTTACTCATCCTATTACTATAAACTCCTAATTAACACTTCTGGATTCTTCTCACCTCTATCCCTCCATTACTCTAGTCAATCCAACTAACACACTCACATATCCTCTGCTCAAATTAACTCATAATAATAGTAAAACTGAACTCATATTTCCCTATACTAATCCACCACTAATTCCTCTTGGGTTCCAGAGTAGCGTGCTACTCGCCGAAAAACGCTTCAGTGCCTCGTCAGGGGTAGTAAGTGCTATATAAATACTATTACAATTACATTAAGATATGACACAGACAACATCAGTGCAGGATTTCCATAGAAAAACATTTGCAGTTCCTGTGCCGGACTTCAAGCTCCTTTACTACACCACAGAGGCACATTAGAGGTGGGAGCTAATCTTTCTAAGAGTATAGAAACAATATGTATTCAGCAACACAAACCTCTGAATATATACAGGACAGGAACATCAAAGACTGACCGTAGCACTAAAACCTACCTCACACAGAGAATAGATACTGCACTGCAAGGAACAGTGGAGGCTTCTTTCACATGCATAAAAGAAAGGACAACGGCAGTAGTAGAAAGCTTCATTTCCTAATACACATAGGATAGGGGCTGCAGCTGAGCAACCTTCCTATATCTAAGACTGGTGTTATTGCAGACTTCTGTTACAAAAGTTAACATGTACATAGTATGAGCAGAAGCAGCGTAAGCCTCTTTGACACATAGAGCTCATATAGAATGGACAGCAGGGCATGCTTGACTTATACAAGCAACAGGTACAGCACATGTAGCAGAGGTTCATGCACCCCTCATGCAGAATTATACAGTATGAACAACAGCAATGAAAACTTCCTTAAACGCACAGAAGGAGAATATCATGGACAGCAGGAGCACACCCCTAGCATTTGTTTTCATGGGCACATGGTATAACTGCATCAGGAGCAGAGCAAGCTTCCTTAAACACCTTAGAAATGAAAACATCGGTGGAAGGAGCAGCGTGACTCCCTGATACCTAAAATAGATACAGCAAAGAAAGCAACATTGTAATCTGCATAGACGATGAATACTTGCAACACGTGAGACTCCAGTGTGTACTGATATAAATCAGCTTCATCAAAGTAGCTCTGTTGGTTTCATTGACAAATACAGAGCGGGTGGCAGCAATTCAAGCTTAGCTCATAAGATGGATGAAGCAATGGTAGTAGAAGTGAACGCTTTTGTCATAATAAAATGTACAGAAAGGGAAGAAGTAGTGACTGAAAATAGATACACAACATAGGCAACAAATGTGCAAGCATCTCTTATACATAGACCAGTGGTGGTGCAGAAAATCGTATGGTGATCAGGTAGACTATGGAAGGCACCAAAGCTGTAGTCATCTGCAGAGGAAAGCAGTAGTGATTGGGGTGTCCAAACCATTGTGATAGCCCTGCAAAACACTGGTGCTATTGTCCCATTAAAAGTGTAGTACAGACACTGGTAATGCAGGGATTATGGCTGATGTTATCCTGCTGACATGAAATGCCAAAGTTATGAATGGTGTTGTGAAGGAGCACCTAGTCTAAATAGTTCATACATATGAAGAAAGAATCCATCAATAGTTATGCTATGAGATATGCTCTTGCCCAAAAGTGAACATAAACCATTAAACAATAAATGTAATAGGCTAACTTGACTCTCCTGTTTTACATCCTGGTCTACAGGAGTTTTACAGATTAGTCCAATTCTCTTTAAGGTATAGCATTTTTAGCTAAAAGAGACAGTTACGTGGGAATAGATGAGTTTAGTTTCTCAGGATATATATGAGTATGTCACAAGATTTGGAAAGGTCTTAGTAACCAAAAGAAGAAAAAGGGTGTTGAGCTTCTGACACCAGAGATTGGAGTGATGCAGAATACTAATACACAAGAAAATATGTGTAGTAGAAGCGAGAACTGTTGGAAGCTGGAAACAGTTGTGGTAGTTTCAATTATTGACAGTATGTGTAGTAATTTGATGACAGAGACAAAACTGGTTGTTTATTAACTTTGTTGACTAATATGGAAAAGGGTTCCACAACATGGCATGCTGGCATGGAGAAGGGATGGCATGGCACTTTCCAAATATATCAACAAGGTTATGCAGAATTATACTGCCAAAGTGACAGACTGGATAGTGAGCACATAGACAAACTCTTAGATGAAGCACATCTTTCAACTATGCCGGTTGATATCACAGAGTAGGGCATCGAATGGACAAGTAAACATTTAAATCAGGCAAGATTTCCAGCAGGGACTGAATGTACCTGACACTTATAAAATATGATCGGATATTCTAGCTCACTTCTGGGGTATTGGACCTTACATACTCAATTTGAACCCAGCACATCATATGCAAATCCGACTTGATCTTGCCCCATTGGGAGCTGTTCAGCCAGAACTGTGAGGCCAGGTCTCCCCTGAACTGCAGGACATGCATTCCAAAGCCAGTTTTACCCAGATTGGGAATTATCAGTCAGGTGAAGTGCTTGGTTCCAGTGGCACAGTGACCACATCTGGGCATACCCTTGCCACTTAGGGTGTACATCAAACACACAAAAGGCAGTGGGAGAAATGTTTGCAATACGTCCATCTCCAGGCAATCAATTGGGGTAGATCTGCAACCCATTGTTCCTTACCCCACCACACCATGCTCCACCATGCCACCTCAGTTTGGACATAGCCATATGCAAATCATGCTTGACCCTGCTCCAATAGGAATTGTCCAGCCTTAACTGCCAGGTCAGGTCCTCCGTGAAGCGGAACACAAGCAACCCAAGAATGGTTTTGGTCTGATTGGGCCTCTCCAGTTGTGTGTTGCTTGGTTCTAGTGCCACAGTGAGCAATGCACCCATACCTGGCCATACTCTTGACCACTTAAGGCGTGACATCAAAAAGAAAAAAGGCGATTTAATGATGCTTGCAATAAATGTAACCACTGGCAATCACTTGGAGTAGCATTCCAACCCATCGTTTTTTTTGCCCACCACGTCATCGCACATTAGACCCAGCCATACCAAAGAAGGCTTGAGTATCAGATGTATCAGGATCTATACTTGTATGTTGGACAGATATTCTTATTTCTGTCAGATACATGTTCTTCTTCATTTATTTCTCTTATCTTTTTAAGTAGAAAAGTTATAATAACCTTAGAAATTGACTGAAAATAACACCAATACTAATGTTTAAACCAAACACTGAAATTCACCAGTTATAGTTTACCGAGCTATTACATTTGTCCAAGCCATGCACTCTTAATGACCTCACATATTACATCACTCATGATATTTTAAATGACATCAGTGATGACATCTCAAATTACATAATGCATGATATCACTGATGACATCATCTGAGCTATTTCTCCTCAAATTACAGTATAAAACACTCTACTAGTTTAAAAACCAAAGACGGTAGAAAAGAGCTCCCAAACATATACAACATAGGTTCACTGTACGCACATGTGTAAATGTATGAAATTTAAATAGTGCAGTCCTGGAGACAAGTCTGATTCAGTATAGTAAAAGTTATATATTACACAATTAATGCACTAGTAAAGTTTTCAGTGTAAACACTACTTAGTTTAAAGAATGTAGAGACTAAGCACAACTAGTGTAAGTTGCAGACATATGTTTCAAATATGTAGATACTTAAATCAAAGGCCTGTTACCAAAAATATGTGAGAAAACCTGAACATTCACATTGCAATACATTATTCACCTATGGAATTTCTGTGTGCGTGCTGACGTTAAAATGTTGTCATGTTGTACTACCAACAACTTCTATATAAACGTGAGATTTGTAAGTTGCAGATATTAACATTTTAAATTGTTGATTAGTCTATAATGTATGGAAAACTCATTCACAAATGGTTTAAGTTGTAGTATAATTGTAACACTTGTTCTAATGCTGTGCAACATTCTGCTCATTTCAGGAATTTACATAGTGTATTTTTACAAACTATGTCCATGGAGCCAAGTTGTGCATGCCTTATCAGTGGCTAATGCATAGATGTGAAGCTGTTCTCTTAATATTATATGTCAATTGAGGTACTTAACTGATACATGTCATTAAGTAATGACTCTTTCGAACAGTGTCCAAGGTATAACTGCTGATCATGTTGAAGTCTACGGAGATATTATGGGCCATAAGTACAAATGTTAGGGATTACAATTTCCCAATTGAGATTCTTTGTGAATCGCAATTAGGAAATCACATTTCCTAATGTATGAAACCCATTGAGTTTCATTTAGTGCTTCCTAATGGTTTCATAATTGACTTACCTTATGAATATTAAAGAGGTAGGCGGCAATTTGCGACCTACTAGGAATCGGGGTAATCATACAGATGGCGTCCTTCTGGGGACTGCAGACCAACATGTCTGTGACTGCTTTTTAATAAAACAAACATTTTCATTAAAGGAAAATGGGATGTCTTAAAAAAATGAAACTCTGAAGTTTCATTTTTTTGGAGTAGGCAGTGGTCCCTTGTAAAAATATTTGTTTTCAACATTCACAAAGGACCCCCTACCATTTGCAAATGATTAGCACTACCCTGGAGGTGTCAGTAAAAGATGAATGTTTTGTGACTGTTATTTGGTTGCAAAACATTCATACATACCACTGCGATTCAGAATTAGGAAAGGACGCCCTAAACACGCCTCTTCCAAATACCGAATCGTTAAATACAAATTGCGATTTGGGAACATGTTACCTGATCACAATTTGTAGATATTCTGTAGATATTCTGTAGATATGGAAAAGCTTGTTTGCTGTCAGTAGCAGTTTGATTCTTACCGCAAAATTGCTTTTGTACATACGGTAATAATATCTAATATGTAATAGATATAATATCTATTAAATGTGAGTGCTTTCACAAATATCCTGAATGCTGCAAAGTTACAACCATTAGCAGTACAGATATTTGTTCTAAGTGTACTTGCTAAACTATTTCTAGTATTAAAACCATATAGTAAACTGTCACAACCATCGGATGATGTCATAAGTGATGTCATCCATGATGTCATTAATCATGCACTTGCCACCTAGAAACCCATGCCTACCCTAAACCCTAAGAAGGCCTCTGCTACCCAGAAACCCATATCCACCCCAAACCCTAAAAATGTGATTGCCACCAAAAAACCCTACCCACCCTTCACCCTAAATGTGCACTTGCCACCTGAAAACCCATACCCACCCTAAACCCTAAAAAATATCTTTGCCCTCAAATACCCTTACCCACCCTAAACAATATATATTACCTACTGGTTTTCGCCAGCTGGTAGTTCTAATTAGGACCTAGTTTCATAGGGAAAGCATTTTTTGTTTTGCCAATACTTTTGGCACCGTTTGATGAATTTTCACAAACTTTTCAAAACAAGTACAACAGTCAGTAGAGTTGCTCTGTTGGAAGTTTGTTTCAGAGTGATTCATCAAGTGGGGGCTAGGAAAAAAGATGGGTCCCAAAACGGGTTTTCCCCATGCAGTTTCCCATAGGGATTTTGAACATGACTACAGCCCGAACTGCTGGACGGAATTACACCAAATTTGGCAGAAAGGTTGCTCTTGGTCCTGAAAGAGCCCATTTTTAGGGTTGAGCCTGCGTTGCATGCGCTCGCGCATGCGTATCACTAGCGAGACGCTTTAGGTATTAGAAAAGGGCTCGGAGCCCTGTCGACTTCACGTCAGTGTCTTTCATTGGCAAGTTGGCCTGCCTGTTAGAATCCGCTTCTTTTGATTAGTGGAAGGCACGCATACGTCATGCCTTTTCCGGTGGTTAGCCCTCCTCCAGCGCAGCGACCAAGTACAGAAAACATGCGAGGCTCGCTGGGTTTGTGGACTACTTTTTCTCTGTTTTCGCAGCTCGAACTCGCTGGGCAGAAGTCGAGCGATTCGCATACTATCAACCTTGTTTATCATTGTTTTGACTAGGCCTTGAGAAAATTTGCACAATGAGCTTTTGAAGGCGGGCCGTGCGGAAGCATAGTTTTGACTGTTGCTTCACTGGGGCTGTGGTAGACGGATTCCCCATGGGATCATTCCTGATGCTATTATGAAAATGTAGCAGACTGTTAAACAGTGTGTGCAGTTCGGGGGTAACACACAAATCGCAGATAACTATCACCACATGTGGCCCCTGGTCTGACCCGGAAGGCTAAAGGTTGAAATAGCATTACACCCTCGTTCATTCAGCTTTTTCAAGGGCCAGTGCGACCAAAAATGTTCCAAACGTGTTTTAACCTCCGGATACAATCAGACATGTTTAATATCCTTAAGAAATGAAATTAGCATGTTTGAATGTTGTGTGATGGAGTCCAAAAAATGTGCATATCGAATTGTAAGCATTCCGTGGCAGCCTGTATGCTTAAAACACATAAAACAGGGAATGCCTATGTTGCGATGTTGTTTCACGAGGGTGTACTGTCGAGGCCTCTTTAATGTATCTTTGGACTAGTCAGCATATAATACTTACATCTTAAATGCTTTGACGTTTGAAGGGAATATCAGTCCCACGTGTACGTTGTACACCTCGTATTTTGACTCTACACTAAATGTGGACTGTCAGGAATATGTTCAGCATTGAGAAATTATATTAAAAGTTGGCTCGAATTTGAATTTGGATTGGTTTAGTGGAGGACTGTGGTCACACAAGAGTTTTGCTTTCCAAGCTCGTCAAAAAGAGTTGGAATGGATGGCATTCTTGTTCCCCTCAACTTACCATACCCGTGATTACATGGGTTCTAGTTGATCCATTCTCATGTCATAGTGTCACACTTCATTTCACATTGATATCGAAGTCTAGTCAGATGTCTGTTTTTTTTTGTTTTTTTTTATTTTTTATATGTTTTTTATTGAGTCAAATACAAGAACATTAACTTAACATTGCCAGGACAGAGATATGCAGTTGTGAATATATATGCATAAGGAATATTGTACTTGTAAATGCATATTTAAACATGTACATGAATTAGGCATATACAGCAATATAGTATCAAAGACTCCAAGTTTGAATAAAGAAAGAAGAAAGAAAGAGGGAGAAGAGCTTTAGGGATAGAAAAGGGAATCAAGTGATAGCCATGTAGAGAGAGAGGCAATAGGCATTAGTTACAGCGAATTTAAGATGAAATAAGTATATATAAGAAGAAAAACAGGAAATATGTTGACATTTTTTTTAATAGGAGGAGAAAAATCCATTTCCATCGCAGTGCGTGAAAGTCAGATGCCTGTTGGTGCTATGGACTGTGCCCTTCTATTCTCTCTCCTTGTGTCACTCGCCTATCCATGATGCTCTTGTCCATGTGCTTGTCCCTATTACTTCCCGTGCCCTCTGTGTTGCTACCCCCTACCCTTTGTGTTTCTTCACCCCACTTGCACCCTCTGTATTGGCTTCCCCCATCCTCTGGCTTAATTAAAATAAATATAGGCAATTTTAGTTTCTTTTTAGTTATCAATCCAACTCGTCAAATATTATGCTATTTTGAAGATCCCTGAGTAGCCATCTCTTGTAAGTGGCATAACATACCTCATGCAGTCTTCAATGCTGTCAGTTCTTGTAAATATTGTGGTGCATCATAAGTAGTTCATAGAACAAATCCACCATTATATGCTCACAATCTTATTTGTATCCTCTTAAGGTAAAGTGTTTAAATGGACAGCCCTGTAAAAACACATTGTAAAGGTTTTCAAAATACATAACAGCACTACAGTTTAATACGATTTGTCTTTGATTAAAGGGATATTTGCATTAGGAAAGGAAAATAAACAAGCCCTGAACACTTTAGATTACAAACAATATTTACATAATTGCTGAAGCTGATGACATTAACTGCACATTAATACATGTTATCTGCAACAGGTCGGTTATCAGGAGGTTAAACGTGATGGCGAAAACACATCGGGCTTCCACAGCTATTTTATCAGCAATTTTACAAATAGCACAAGAGCAAAAAAGTCTCACTATTTACTTGCAGGTCATTTTGGATAAATAAGTCTAAGATATATAGTTGTGTGCTTTTTTGTATGACGTGTATACGACTATGTTTTTTTTTTTACAAACAAAAATGTGCTCCCATTTGGAAGCACGTTTTTATGATCGCACATGGTGAGCATTCCTGTAACACTGCCAGATATGCTTAATTTTTTAGAGTCGAGCGCACAAGCGCTCCGTCCCTGTTGTAATCTCTCTTTGGGCTTGTAACCACGCCCATGTTACGCCTGTCACTTTCATTGGTTCGTGGGCTTGCCTTTTAAAATCCGCTTGATTTCATTAGTGAAAGGCATGCACATGCCTCCTCGAGCACACCTGCCAACTAATGAAAACCTACGAGGCTCCATGTTTTCAGTCTCGTTTCTGCACTGCTTTATCTTTTTATTTTCCACGCATCGCGATTACATAGCGCAATCGCATTCATTTTTTTTCTTTCTATTTGTGTGGCAAGAAAAGTCCAGTTAGGAGTTTACAACACTAAGAGCTCTACCGTGAGCAAATGGGAGACCCGTTGCATTGCAAATACTTGTTGTGATTTGGTGTAACACTGTTCCCTACTTTTGTAGTTATTAAAGAAAAAAGAAATATAGATATCTGGGCAGAGCCTAAGCACAAATCTCATGGAGAGATCCTACTGACTGCCAACACTTCAACCAGGAAGTGCTGGCAGCCATCTTGGGACTCGGACAGATCTAATTGGCTGCCAGCACTTGAACTCAGCAAAGTCCCACGAAAAAACATTAAAAAAAGAAAAGGGGGGAGAGTACAGGTACCCTGACTCCTTAGGCATGATGGTGGTGTCCCAGAGGGATCCCATTGGGGCATAAAAATATTTTTTGCATTTCACACCAAAAAGTTTAAAAAAAAGGCTCAGCTCTCTGCTTGCTGCTGCATCACTCATGCTCCTGCATTCTCCTTGCTTTTTCCCCTGTTGTTTTGACTGCCATTTCCTTACTTTCCCTCGTTTTCACTGCTTCCTCATTGCTTTTTCCCTTGTTTTTGTGTGCCTTCTCCTTGCTTTTCCCTCGTTCTCACTGCTTGCTCTTTGCTTTTTCATCTGTTTTTGAGGGCCTTCTCCTGGCTGTTCCCTCATTTTCACTGTTTTCTCCTTGCTTTGTCCATAAGTTTTTTGTGTACCTTCTCCTTGCTTCACCTTCATTCTCACTGCTTTCGCCTTGCTTTTTCCCTCATTTTTTGTGTGGCTTCTGTTTGTTTTATCCTCATTCTCACTACTTTCACCTTGCTTTTTTATCTGTTTTTGTGTGCCCGCTCCTTGCTTTTTCCTCTTATTTACTGCTTCCTCATGACTTTTCCCCCTTTTTTTGTGACTGCTCCTTGATTTTACCTCATTTTCACTGCTTTCTCCCTGCATTTCCCCCTGTATTTTGTGTGCCTTCTCCTTGCGTTTCCTCTGTTCTCACTGCTTTCTCCTAGCTTTTTCCCTAATTTTTTGTAAGGATTAGTTGAGGTGTTATATATTTGGAGAGCCTGGTAAAATTATTTTTTATCACAGTAATAACCTATTATGCACTGGCCAGTTGTAGTTGAGTAGTTTATACAATTAAAGCTGTAATAAAATATTTGACGCTAAAAGAAAAGCCCAGTTCTGGATGTATGCTTCTTAGCATACTGACAAACATACCACAGAATTTGATGTATTTCTCTGGATTTTGGAGGATGATTACTCCTTTTGCAGGGCGGGGCCATTATTAACTTTCAGGCTATACAATGTAATGTGCTCCTATTGTATGCAGACATTACCACCAAACACCAAAGCTATTTATGCTTATGTAGTCAATAATTGCTGCATTTGGGAGTTAGGCGAAACCTGGCAGACTATTTGCAATGCTTTGGCTTCAATAAAAGACTGCACTGGGTACAGAGAAGTATTCACAGAAACTACTTGTGTTTAGGTATTTAGACTGCATTTCCAAGTACTGCTTCAGGAGTCATCAAATCGAGATTATGAACTTGTATTTTTGCACAGCTGAGTCACGTAAGCAACGCAAATGTTTCTCGGCCCTTTACAGATTTTGCTAACATATACGTTTAACACTTATAAGGTATTAATTTGAATATGACACTAGTAACATAATTCAAATCACACACTGTCTCTATTTGGATTTGAACATCACTGGCTTTAAGCATTGTATGGGGGCTATAACATTACCTTTACACACTATCATACTGGGGATTTGAACATAATTACTGTTACACATTATCTCTGTGGTACTTGAATATCCCTATAATCACATACTATCTACGTAGAGGCTTGAGCATGGCAATATAAAGACATTAAGGTGGTCATTGCAACCCTGGCGGACGGTGATAAAGCGGCGGTAAGACCGCCAACAGGCCGGTGGAAAAAATTTAGCTATTACAACCGTGGCGGAAACCGCCAACAAAGACAGCCACTTTAACACTCCGACCGCCACGGCGGTACAAACAAACAGCTTGGCGGTCACCGCCAACAGACAGGCGGAGGACAATGTAACGCCCACACTATTATGACAGGCCAATCTGCCACCTTTTCTGGGGCGGATTCACAGCGGATAAAAACACAGCGGAAACAGGAATACCGAAGGAAAAACGCTCACCTCTACACACCCCACGAGGAACGAGGACGCCATGGATCCGGAACTCCAAATTTTACCTGCAATTGTCTTCCTGCTCCTCTACCAGGAGCATGAACGCCGGCGGCAAAGACCACAGTGAGTACTGCACCTACGATACAGGGGAGGGGGGAAGAAAAAACAGGGACATACACACGCAACACCCCCACCCTCACCCACTACAACACACACACTAATGCATATCAATACATCACAGTTACACCCCCCAAACTCCCAGGAAGAATGCAAAGACAATAGAAAATTAGTGTAACCATTGTAATATATTAAAAGCAAGTAGGCAGAAATATATATATACACCTTGTACAAAATATAAACCAAGCATAGTAGTCCAGGTAGTGCTCTAATAAAGTCTGTGGAACACTGGGACCACACGGTATGGGCGAGGACCACACGGTATGGGCGAGGCCCACACAAGATCACCAACCATGACGGAGAGAACACTTCAGGTGCATCAGAGAGCAACTAAACAGGCACCTCAGGGGAGGGAAAGGGGGGGCACCTCAGCGGCCTGAGTGCACGACGCCAAATCCACGAGGGGGCCACATGCCCACTGTTACATCCTGGGGAGTGCAAAGCCACAGTCTCTCAAGTCTCTACAGTGGGTGGGTTGCCCACTGTTCCATCCAGGGACGTGCAAAGCCACAGTCTCACAAGTCTCTACAGTGGGTGGTTTGCCCACTGTTCAATCCTGGGGAGTGCAAAGCCACAGTCTCACAAGTCTCTACAGTTGGTGGGTTGCCCACTGTTCAATCCTTGGGAGTGCAAAGCCAGTCTCTCAAGTCTCTACAGTGGGTGGTTTGCCCACTGTTCAATCCGGGGGAGTGCAAAGCCACAGTCTCACATGTCTCTACAGTGGGTGGTTTTCCCACTGTTCAATCCTGAGGAGTGCAAAGCCACAGTCTCTCAAGTGGATGGCAGTATCCACTGGTTCTGGAGGGGGCTTTGTGCCCAGAGTGCTTCATCCTGCTAAGGACAGAGGTAGTGGATGACAGTCTCCACTGGTTCTGGAGGGGGCTTTGTGCCCAGAGTGCTCCATCCTGCTAAGGACTGAGGTAGTGGATGCCTTTCTCCATTGGTTCTGGATTGGTTCATCATTCACCCCGTGACGGACTCAGTTGCGTCAGTGCCCTTGCCGCTCATGGGCCAGCGGTACTTGAGACGGCGGTGCCCTGTTCAGCGGTGCTTGAGACGGCGGTGCCCTGTTCAGCGGTGCTTGAGGCGGCGGTGCCCTGTTCAGCGGTGCTTGAGACGGCGGTGCCCTGTTCAGCGGTGCTTGAGACTGCGGTGCCCTGTCCAGCAGTGCTCGAGGCGGCGGTCTCCATTGCAGGGACTCAGCTGCTGGCGGTCCTTCATGCCCAGCAGGGCTTTTGCTGGCGGTCCTTCATGGCCCAGCGGGGCTTGTGCTGGCGGTGGCCTCCTGGGCAGGTGGGCTGGTGCTGGCGGTCCTGTCCTGGGTAGCTGGGCTGGTGCTGGAGGGCCTGTCCTGGCCAGGTGGGCTGGTGCTGGAGGGCCTGTCCTGGGCAGCTGGGCTTGTGCTGGTGGTCCTGTCCTGGGCAGCTGGGCTGGTGCTGGAGGTCCTGTCCTGGGTAGGTGGGCTGGTGCTGGCGGGCCTGTCCTGGGCAGGTGGGCTGGTGCTGGCGGGCCTGTCCTGGGCAGCTTGGCTTGTGCTGGAGGTCCTGTCCTGGGCAGCTGGGCTGGTGCTGGCGGGCCTGTCCTGGGCAGGTGGACTGGTGCTGGCAGGCCTGTCCTGGGCAGCTGGGCTTGTGCTGGCGGTCCTGTCCTGGGCAGCTGGGCTGGTGCTGGCGGTCCTGTCCTGGGCAGGTGGGCTGGTGCTGGCAGGCCTGTCCTGGGCAGCTGGGCTGGTGCTTGAGGTGGCCTCCTGGGCAGCAGGGATGATGGCGGTCTTCTCCGCCGTGCTGCTCTTCCCAGACTTGCCGGGTTTCTTGTGGCCCTTCCCCACCTTGGAAGGTGTCACAGCTGACTCCACACTCCCAACGGGACCCCTGGGAGTGGCTTTGGTGGCTGGAGTCTTCCCCCTCTCCCGCCGGGCACTGGCCAACTTCTGATGCTTCACAGGTGGGGGACTGTCTGTGCTGTGGCTCCGTGCCACACTGGCTTCCCTGGTGGCTGATGCACTCCAGATTCCGGTGACTACAGGCACCACTGGTCCCGGAGATGTTGTGGCTAAGGTGCTAGTTCAGGACCTATGAGACGGACGAGGTGGGGGTGGTGTGGGAAAGAGGTCAAGGTTGGACAGGAAAAGTTTTTTTGACACACTGGGACGGGTAGTTGGAGGGGGTTTGGGAGTGGAAGAAGAGGTGGTGGTTGTAGGAGGTGTTCGTTTGCTGACTTTGGGTGAAGGTGCATGCGCTGGAGGCTGTCGTGAGGTGGATGGCTGTTGGGTGGGTGTGTGCCTGCGTTCGTGTATCTTGGGAAGTGGCGTCACAGACACACTGGGAGAGGACACAGGGGATGTGTGAATGGTAGTGGGGGTGGTGACTGCACGTGAGCGGGGTGTGGTGGTGGGTGTGCTGGTGATGGCAGTAGTGGCTGTAGATGTAGTGCATGCAGGTGTGAGTGTAGACGAGACAGGGAGGGAGGAGGGAGACGAGGAGGAGGGGGACACAGTGGAGGCAGTGGATGTTGGTGTGTCTGCATGTGTGTGATGCTTGCGTGAGTGCCTGTGGGATGTGTGGTGCTTATGTTTGCCTGTGCTTCCCTTGTGTGTTGACGTGTGTGCATGCTGGTCTGTAAGTGTGCTTGGGATAGGCTGAGGTACAGGGGATTGGGTCGGGGTGGAGGAAGTTGGAGGGGGGAGGCTAGACACAGGGACAATGGCTGCCATCAGTTCTGAGGCCAGAGTCTGAAAAGCTCGCTGAAGGGCCGCCTGACCAGAATGAATGCCCTCCAGGAATGCATTTGTTTGTTGCAACTGCCTTTCTACACCCTGGATGGCCTTCAAAATGGTAGACTGCCCAACAGTGAGGGACCTGAGGAGGTCAATGGCCTCCTCACTGAGGGCAGCAGGGGTGACTGGGGCAGGGCCTGAGGTGCCTGGGGCGAAGGTGATGCCCACCCTCCCGGGTGAGCGGGCACGGGGCGAAGGCTGAGGGGCTGCTGGGAGGGCGGTGCTGGAAGGGGTGGTGGCGGCTGTACCTGTAGATGGGGGTGGCACAGATGTTGCCGCCACCACAAGGGAGCTCCCATCAGAGGACGAGTCCGTGTCACTGGTCTCAGCTCCTGTCCCCGCTGTGAAGCTCCCCTCGCACTCCGTCCCACTGGTGAAGTCCGAGTCCGTAGTGTGGCCTTCCATGGCCATGTGGGATGCAGCCCCCTGGAGCTCCGGTGCCACTGCTCCTCTGCCTGATGATGCTAATGCACACAAGAACAGGGAGACCACAAAAAGAGGGGGGACGACAGAAGAAAGACATGTTGAGTGCATGCATTACCGCTACCGTTGGCGGACACGACAGACACAGAAGCCCCCTGCACTACGCCGCGCTCTTGGGCTCCACTGTTCAATTCCTGGGAAATGGCCTACAAGGCTATGGATGACATCTGCACACATAGATGACACAGGGGCATGACTAGGTGTACTTGGCACTCTACAGAGGTGGGGTGGGGTGCCACATGGCCTGCCTTACGGAGGGACCCTGCCTACGGAACTCACCCTGGCCTAGGGAAACCCACAGCCCACCTCCCCCACCCAGACCCCTCCACTGCACGCAAAGTCAGCAGAATGAGAGTGTACTCACCCCCTTGTTGCTGCTGTGATGCCCTCAAGCGCCCATCCAACTCCGGGTAGGCCACCGCCAGGATCCTGAATATCAGGGGGGTCATGGTGCGACAGGCACCCCTCCCACGTTGGGAGGCCATCCCCAGCTGAGCCTCCGCCGTCTTCTTGCTCCAGTGGCAAATGTCATCCCATCTTTTCCGGCAGTGGGTGCTCTGTCTGTGGTAGACCCCCAGGGTCCGGACGTCCTTGGCAATGGCACGCCAAATATGTTTTTTCTGGTGGGCGCTGACCTACATGAAATATACAGGGGGAATAGTAAGTTATTACCAACTGCACCATCAAAGTGATTGGCCCCCATCCCTGCCCTTGCCATGTGGCACATGCATTCACCGTCATTTCATGCACGCCGCACTCTCCCCCCTTCCTTCTTAAATCCAGCCCTCTCCACACAGGCATAGCCCATACATCATGCTCCCTGTGTACTTACCTGTTTGTCTGGAGGACCGTAGAGTAGCATGTACTGGGGGAGGACCCCATCCACGAGTTTCTCCAACTCCTCCGATGTGAAGGCAGGGGCCCTTTCCCCAGACACTCGAGCCATTGTCTCTTCCAGACCGAGGTCACAGCAGCACTTGCAGTGTACGTCCTCTCCTGTCGAAGATCAGGTATCGAGTAATTGAACAGATAGAAAATGGCGGTCACGTCCGCGGCGGTGCGTACCGTCACCGCCGGCGTACATCGTCATTGGCTCCTGGGACCCATAGGGTCCAATGTTAACCAATGCAGCATTGCGCTGCGTTCTTCGACTGCCTACCGCGACGATGTACAACGCCAGCGCAGTTACCTCACATCCCATTGTCCCACTTTACAGGTCAGGCAGCCGCCATTTCAGGGGCCCACATGGCTTCATTTTCAGCTGCGTCAAACAGACCTAGGCCTAGACTCAACACACATACAGGCCACTTTTTGGATTATGATTCGTGTTCTGTGTAAACTGTGGGTACGTACCTCTGGGTTGTTTGACTCTGTGCTCGCTGTTGACCTTCATAGGCACCGTCCGCTGGGACATGTGAGGAGATGGCGGCATCCTCCGGTGTACCGACCGTTGGTGGACCTGTCGACAATGGAGGAAAGACATTTGATTATCACATACAGGCTTGACCATGCCACAATCCAGGAACTGTGTACCCAGTTGGAGCCAGACCTGATGTCAGCAATCCGCCATCCCACAGGAATCCCCCCTCAAGTGCAGGTGCTGTCAGTGCTCCATTTCCTTGCACGTGGGTCATTTCAAACAACAGTGGCCATAGCATCAGGGATGTCCCACTCTATGTTTTCCAACGTGTTGTCCAGAGTGTTGTCTGCCCTTCTGAAACACATGCAGAGCTACATCGTTTTCCCTCAGGTGGAGGATTTACCTACAGTGAAAGGTGATTTCTATGCCCTGGGACATACCCCCAACATCATAGGTGCCATTGATGGGACCCATGTGGCTTTGGTACCCCCCCCCCCACAGGAGTGAACAGGTGTACAGAAACCGGAAGAGTTATCATTCAATGAATGTACAGATGGTATGTTTGGCAGACCAGTACATCTCCCATGTGAATGCCATGTTCTCTGGCTCAGTGCATGATGCCTACATCCTGCGGAATAGCAGCATCCCTTATGTGATGGGTCAACTCCAGAGGCACCGTGTGTGGCTATTAGGTGAGCACCTGGAAGCAAGACAGTTGGAATGGTTGTCTGGGTCTGGGGAAATCCCTACAGGTTAGTGTGTGTCTAACAGTTGTCCCTCGCCATTTGCAGGTGACTCTGGTTACCCCAACCTGTCATGGCTACTGACCCCAGTGAGGAATCCCAGGACAAGGGCAGCGGAACGCTACAATGAGGCCCATGGGCCAACTAGGTGGGTGATCTAGCGGACCTTCGGCCTTCTGAAGGCCAGGTTCCGGTGCCTCCATATGACAGGTGGATCCCTATTCTACTCACCAAAGAAGGTGTGCCAGATCATCGTGGCCTTCTGTATGCTTCACAACTTGGCTTTGCGATGACAGGTGCCTTTTCTGCAGGAGGATGCTCCAGATGGCGGTGTTGTGGCAGCTGTGGAGCCTGTGGACAGTGAAGACGAGGAAGCAGAGGAAGAAGACATGAACAACAGGGACTCAGTGATCCAGCAATATTTCCAGTGAGACACAGGTAAGAGTACAGACCTGCCTACTACATGTACTTAAACACTACTGCCTCTCTACTGTCTGTCATTTTCACCCAGTGTATGGTCACTGAGTTGTCACTTTCCCTTACGATTTCACAGATGTGGGTCCCACTGTGTGACATCTGCTTTGATTCCTCATGGACTAGAGCTGTGTGACATAGGTATGTTGACATTACAGTTGAAAGAGCATTTTATCACTGTAATTGCTAATACACTATTTCGAAATCACAGACAGACTCAAGATTGTTTTGTGGTTTAAGTGTGTTTATTTAAGTGCTCAATATTGGAGGGGGTAGTAAAATGGTGAGGGGTGATGGCGATGGAATGTCCATGGCAGAGTCCAGTCTATTAGTCTCACAGGTGCATTGCCCATATGGGCATAGGAAGTGGATCTGGGGCAGTTTAAGTATGGACAGGGTGACAAAGTGGGACAGTAGGATGACAATCAGGGTGGTCTCATTTCTTGGCGGGGATCTTGGCATCGTGCTCTGTCTTGTTCCTGGATCTCAGGGACCGTTTGCAGAGTGGTTCTCCCTCTGCAGGGGTTGGGGTGCTGGTGTGGTGGTCCTGTGGCGGGGTGTCCTGTCCACTAGTGCCGGCGGAGGTGGTGGGCAGTTCATCGTCCATGCTAGTGTCAGGGGCCCCTTGTAGTGCCACAGTGTCCCTCCTGGTGTTGAGTACTTCCTTCAGCACCCCTACGATGGTGCTCAGGGTGGAGCTGATGGTTCTGAGTTCCTCCCTGAAGCCCATATACTGTTCCTCTTGCAGGCGCTGGGTCTCCTGAAACTTGGCCAGTACCGTTGCCATTGTCTCCTGGGAGTGGTGGTAGGCTCCCATGATGGAGGAGAGGGCCTCGTGGAGAGTAGGTTCCCTTGGCCTGTCCGCCCCCTGCCGCACAGCAGCCCTCCCAGTTCCCCTGTGTTCCTGGGTCTCCGTCCCGTGGACCGTGTGCCCACTGCCACTGCCCCCAGGTCCCTGTTGTTGTTGGGGTGGTGGGTTAGCCTGGGTTCCCTGTAGTGGTGGATACACAGATGATTGACGTGTCCTGGGGACAGAGGTATGGGCCCGCTGGGTGGGTGCTGGTGTTTTCAGAGGGGGGAAGCTCTGTAGTGGCCTGTGACTGTGTGATGGGAACCGACTGTCCCGAGGTCCCCGATGGGCCGGGCTGGTCATCTAGATCCAGTTGGACAGAACTGCTGTCATCACTGTGGGCCTCTTCTGTTGGTGGTGTGGACATGTGTGGACCCTCCTGTCCGGTGACGTTGGGTAGGGGTCCTGCAGGGGTATAAAAGGATGTTTATTACATCTGTGTGTGGCATGGTGTGCAATGGGTGGGTGAACGTGTACCCCAGTGCTTGCATTCCTGTGTGGGACCTTGTGTGATGATGGTTTAGGGGGGTGTATGGGTATGTGCAGTGGGCATGATTTAGTGATGGGTGTCCATGCTTTGTTGTTAAATGCAGGGCTTGGTGTTGGGATGGGTGGTTTGTGATGTTGGGACATATGTGAGGAGTTGGAGTGCTGGGGGTGAGGGTGAGGGTGGGGATATGTGCTGGCATGCAGGTAGGGTGGGGGATGTAATAGTTAAGATTTGACTTACCAGAGTCCATTCCTCCACCTACTCCTGCGAGGCCCTCAGGATGCAGAATTGCCAAGACCTGCTCCTCTTATGTTGTTAGTTGTGGGGGAGGAGGTGGGGGTCCGCCGCCAGTCCGCTGAACCGCCAGGTGGTGTCTTGAGACCACGGAACACATCTTCCCCCGTAGGTCGTTCCACCTCTTCCTGATGTCCTCCCGATTTCTTGGGTGCTGTCCCACTGCGTTGACCCTGTCCACTATTCTTCGCCATAGTTCCATCTTCCTTGCAATGGAGGTGTGCTGCACCTGTGCTCCGAATAGCTGTGGCTCTACCCAGACGATTTCCTCCACCATGACGCTGAGCACCTCCTCCGAGAACCTCGGGTGTCTTTGCCGTGCCATGGGGTGATGTGTGGGGTGGAGTGTGGGGTGATAAGTGTGCTGATATGTAGTGGGGTGTTGTGTGAGGTGTGTGGAAGTTCTGTGGGTGATGGTGTTGTGTGCCTGTGGTTGCTGTTGTTCTTGCTGGTGCTGTCTCTCTCTGGCTTTCGGTCGTGATTTGTTGTCGTAAGGGTTTGTGGGTGATGTGGGTGTGTGTTTTATATTGTATTGGGTGTGTGAGAGTGGTGTGTGTATGTGTATCAGGTGTGTGTATTTGGAATTGTCCAATGTGGTAGTGTTTTGTAAAGGTGTGTGTATTTTGAGCGCGCCGGTGTGTACCGCCAATGGAATACCACGGTTGAAAGACTGCCGCTTGGATTAGTGTGTCGTGATAGTGTGGGCGTATTTCTGTTGCCGTGACGGTGGAGGTTTTGTTTTCACCAGTTTATCACTGACCTTTGGTGTGGTGGACTTGTGTGGGTGTCTAGATTTTGGCGGATTCAGAACTGTGGGTCATAATAGCTGTGGTGGAAGTCCGCGGCCGCGGCGGTGTGTTGGCGGTCTTCTGCACGGCGGTAAGTGGCTTTTACCGCCAATGTTGTAATGAGGGCCTGAGTGTTCAGTCTTCTCTAACTATCTGAAAATGTTGTAAGATGAAATTGAACAGGAAGAGATGATTGCTGCTGAGAAGGCAAAGGAAAGTTCACAACAGTACAGCTGCCAAATAATGAACAGAAATACATCTATGATGAAGTAAAAGGTAAAACAGAGCACATATTTCTGCATGAAAAGAAACAATGTTCATGCTCTTCATTTAAACCACTACTGCTATAAAGCAGTGGTCAAGCTGGCACCAGGAAAAGTTTTCTAATTAAAGTTCTCACTGCTTATCTACAGAAGACTACAGAATCGAATTCATCATTTTAGTAACAGCACCAAGAGGATTAGCTGCCCACAATATTAAAGGAATAATTTTACATTGACTACTTATGCTTCCTGATGAACATGATAATAAACTAGAATACCAGAAATTATCTGGTGAAGCTTGTAATGAAGTTTCCAAAGTTTTGAAGAAACTGAAGCTATCAATAATAGATGAAATGAGCATGGTATCGAACTTAATGTGTACCTTCATACACTTAAGAATGCAGCAAATTTAAAGAACAGAGTATGACGTACTCTTTGGAAGAAAGCATTTAATTGTGTTCAGTGACCTACCACAACTCACCCCCATGAAAGGACCACCTGTTTTCAAGACACTTCTCCATAACGAAATAAGAATTTCCATGGGAATATAAATATTTGGTTAAAATTTGAATGCAAGGAACTAGTAAAGAATATGCATCAAGCATCCAACATAAAATATGGAAATATCCTGAAGGACATTAGAGTAGGAGTTTTGACAAAGAATGGAAAATGTGCTTTACACTCTGGAGAGAAAATATTTTCATCAAAGAGAACAGCAGCCCAACTAATGCACACATTTATTAAAGAAGAAAACCCATACTCTTAATGCCTAGACTTCAAGAGTGTTTCTACTTCAAAGAAGAATTATTGAAATTCAAGAAAGAAGATAATTTGGAAATTACAGCCATTGGAACATGGAACATCAAGGAGTCACAATGCTACTAAAAGAAAAGCTACAGGCACAATTGGATTATTTGGGAAAGTCTGTATCGAAGACTGCAGGTTTAAAAAAGTGTTTACATGTCTACAAAAACTGTTGAGTAATTTTGCGGCATAATTTCAGTGTTGAGGAAGGGTTAGTAAACAGTGCAATGGGTAAAGTTATTAATTTTGTGAATTTTCCAAATAGAGATGTGATTGAATATTTGGCTGTAAAAGTTGATCACATTTATGGTATGAAGCAGATTGGCCAATGTATTGTATGGTTTTTGCCTGTAAAGGGTTTATATGTCCGGCGCCAACAGTTTCCATTCTCTCTAGCATATTCTGTTACTATCCATAAATCACAACGTTTAAGTGTAGATATTGCTTTTATTAATATTGAAAGTACAGTAATCAAAGAAGGTATGTCACTTGTAGTGTTAGCACATGTTAGAAAATTGTCCGGTTTGTTCTTGGCTGAATTTGATAAAAGCATAATTAGTGCTGATGTAAGCTGTGTGAGAGACTATAATTGTTTAGAAATTTTATATGCTCCTTCATTAGGTGAATATCTTATTTATGAGAAACAAATAATCCATGTTTTTGTTTTACCCCACTGTTCAATGATGAAAATGTATACACACCAAGAATTTGGTTGTAGAAGTGTAAAAGCTGAGAACAGAAAAAGGGGGAAATGTTTTTATTAAAATGTGTTATACTATTACAGTATAAGTTATGTTTACTATTCTGTATTTAGAATTGTAGAAATATAATACTAACCTATATTTATCTTCTTTTTCAACAGTGATTCAACTTATATCCCTTCAGATTTGTCAACATATTTTGTTATGTCACATGAGTATATGTTGAAGTAGTCCCAGACACAATGTACCTGCAAAAAGAACACAGCATTCTTTACTATTATTCAGGTTTGGCTGCACTGCATGGTGAAAAACTCTCATAAATGTATTGCCACTTTGCTAATGGTTGTTCCTCCAAATAACATTCAATGAAACAAACAAGCTCACTCTGCTAACTTAGTTAAACAACCACTGGCCCACCCATTCTTTTACCTATACAGGCACTCACACACCAACTAAATGACAGTTAAACTCACTTACACAAACAAACATCCACTCAGACAAGTACTAACTCTCCCACTAAGTCACTCAAACAACACCTCATATACCCTGTCACAAACCCACTCATTCACCCATACAACCACTCACACACTCGGTCACTCATACAGCCCCTCATACACCAAGTCACTTACTCATACAGCTACTCACACCATCACACACTCAATGGTACAGACACTCAAACACCCACTAACTTACCCATACAACACTCACACACTCAGTCACTCACTCATGTAAACTTCTACACACCCAGTCACTGACCCATACAGACAGTAACCCACTCACTGATATAGCCACTCTCATACTCAATCACTCACTGATACAGTCACTGACACAACCACTCACTCAATCATGCTGACACTCCAACACTCAGCTACTCACCCATACAGCCTCTCACGCAACCGCTCATTCAATCGTATAGACATTCACACACTCAGTCACTTACCCACACAGACACTCACACACTTATTAACTCACTCATACAGGCTCTAACACACCCAGTCACTCACCATACACAAAAGGATGATGGACTGAGTGTTGAAACTTATCAAACAGTCACCCCCAGTCACAGATCTGGGTTTAATCCATTGTTCTCTTGCTCACCATGCCACCCCAGCTTTGGACCCAGCCATAAGCAAATCAGTCTTGACCCTGTTTCCCATGGGAACAGTCCAGCTGAACTCCCAGTCCAGGTCTTCCCTGGACCAGAAACAAGCATCCTGCGACCGGTTTCATGGGTATCACCCTTCATCAGCCAGGCTAACTTAAATTCAGTGGCACAGTGAGAAAGGGACCCACGTCTGGGCATACCCTTCCCACTTAAGGCAACTTTAGCAACACAAAAGGATGATGGACGGAGTGTTGAAACTTTTCAAACACTCACCCCCAGTCACAGATCTGGGTTTAATCCATTGTTCTTTTGCTCACCAAGCCACCCCAGTTTGGATCTGGCCATATGCAAATCAGTCTTGACCCTGTTCCCCATGGGAACAATCCAGCCCAAACTGCCAGACCAGGTCCTCCCAGGACCAGAAACAAGCATCCTGGGTCCGGATTCAGGGTATCACCCATCATCAGCCAGGTTAGCTCGAATCGAACCATAGCAAATGCATGTGCTAGGCACTGGTCATTACAGGTTCCCTAGCTATATGATGGCCTCTCTGAACCCTGGGTTGTTTGGTATCAAACAACTCAAAACAATAAACTCAAAATTATGCCACACCTGGATTTATTATACCATGTACCAGCCTGCCACCACAAGACACAGATCCGGACTCCAGTGGTGAGAGCCTCTGCTCTAAGGAGCCAGAACACAAAGCCTTTCATGGGTGGAGGTGTCACACCTTCTCCCCCAAGTAGACACCCTGCACCAGCAGTCAGCTTCAAAGGCTTTACCGCTTCTGAAATCTGACCTCTGACTCCACTGCTAGCAGCAGATGGCCACCCAATGGTTTCTCCCCTACTTTGAGCAGTGGGAAAACTTAGCCAGAGTAGGAGGAGTGGCCCTCATCAGCCTGCACCAACCCCGGTGTGGAAGGCGAGGTGACTACTCCATTTAATTTTCCTCCATCCTGGACGGCAGGAAAATAGCCTATCAGGGTTAGGGATGTGACCTCTTTCCACAGGAAGTGGTCGCATAGTGGGTGTAGCCACCCTAAGGTAGGTGGCCTATTGGCCACAACCAAGTACTCCCCTAAATGCCCACTAAATGCAGTAGACACGCAGATCAGGTTCAATGGACACAAGAAAACCAGTGATGATGAAGACCCAAGGCTCGACAACAGAAGTCCTGCTGCAAGAAGAAAAAATCACCAAACCCTGCCTGCTGTACCCCAGACTCAACAATCGCCAATGAGGGGTCGACATCGGACAGACTCTAAGAAACCCCAGAGGGCCTCCATTCTTCTATAAATTGCTAAGAACCTTCCTCCAGAATGAGGGCATCACTTTCTGCACCCATCAGGCAAGACCCAGTAAAGTCCAATTCACTGACCGGCTGGTGACCAATGAACCGGACCCAGCAACTAGATCAACGTCCACACAATGGACCCAGAGGACAAACCCTGCCAGTGTGCCAAGTGTGGTGGCACTGTGACTTCCAGTGGCTGAGATGTGTTGTAGCCCAAGGTACTGTACCCCTAACATCAGACACCCAGAAGAAAAGCCTTTGGCTGACCTATCTGTGCTGCACCTGTCCTCCCTGACCCCTGCTTGGAAAAACCAGCTGTGCTCGGTGGGTCCCTAACCCCTTGCAACCTCTACACTCCAAGGGGATCCACCAGCCTTACCTTTAAGTCCTCCTGTGCAGTGTGTTTCCAAGTGCTCCCCTCTTCCGTTCTGCATCAGCTCAAAGAATTTCAGCCGCTGCTCCTGCTTCAACCGGGAACCACCGGAACTTCTCCAGCTGTCCCAGAGGACATCTCGATGACCACAAATGTTCAGCACTTCTCCAAGAGAACTGCTTGACCAAGCTACCATTAACAATAGAGCATTAGGTGGTCTTCTTAATACCTCTGGATACCAATGTTGGGTTGCTTTGCCTCCCTGCACATTGCACATAGTTTTGTACACTATATAGAGCCAGCTTCCTACATCGACTTCTGGCGGCACTACGTCCCCTGCACTTGGTGTTGCTGCAGAAGATGTAGACGGTTCCCCATCTCTTTTCTCTCTCCGTGCTCTAAGATGCCGTCTGTTGTGATAGCTGTTGAGCTGTGACAACATACTTGTTGTTGGACAAGAATATTTTTTTGCCGTACCCCTAGAAAGGGTTTTGTCGCATAGGAAGCACTTAACGTATCTAGCCACCGTCTTCTTCTCAACAGAAGAGACTGTGAAAAAACTCAAGCGATAGACTGTACAGGTTTATCATCAGAAGAGGTATCTGCATCAGGGTGTGGTTCTTGACCTTGACTCCCTCCAGATGCCATCTTATTCAGAAATATCGACACAAAATAATAACAAAAGGCAGGAGCAACATTCCAGCTGAAGAGCGTACAGCATGGCCTTGCCGCTTAACTATTGAAGTGACAAGGCTGCTAATACAATATTCACTGCTCACTCCTGGGAGTGCCCCATAATGTCCTGCAAGTGTTTTTTTTTAAATAAAAAAAAATGGTTGTGGTGCCCCAAGGAGGGACAGGGGCACCATATATAATTTTGAAACGTTTTGTGGGAGCTACAACGAGCAAAGCAGACACCCAAGAACGCTTTACAAAAATAGTTAAGTCTCCATAGGCATTGAATTCACGACCCCGGAATAGCTAACCATTTATTTCAAGCACTCTGTGCTGCAGATGTATGCCCTTCAGCTGGAGTGTAGGGACCCCTTGTGGTTGGTTCTATGGCAGCAGTGTGTACCCAGAAGAGTGTTAAAAAACTCAAACACACATTGGTAGTTGATTGGATTATAAATACTTTATTTAAAACATTTGTGTGTATTTATAAGCTTCACGTTGGAATATGACTAGTGATAAATTATTATGATGACTGCTTGTTTGAAAAAGCCGATGTTGATGTGACCTCTTGTCAGCCATTTATATATTGGTATTCTGGCTTTTTGACAAAGCCAGTAGATGTGCCATACTTAAAATGACATCTTTTTATATCGTTTCTTTACATTAAAAAAAGCCTTACAACTTCATAGAAAAAAATAAAGATTAAAGTGATGATGAAGTTATGGGAAAATGTCAGTTAAACGTAATATTTTAAACTCAAAGAGCACACTGAAATCCATTCAATGCCTCCACTGTAAAATCCCACTTCTTCCACCTCCCCTCCACTTCCACCTCCTCTCTACCCACGAACTTCAATACTAAGCCTACCCATTTTGGAAGATCATGCCTGCACTTTAGTAATCAGACTGCTTATGCAATACTTGGTTCCGATTGGTCTAGCCATGTAATTGCTACCCTCCATTTGGCCAGGAGGAGTGTCAATTGAGTGAAGTTTAAATCATGCATTGCAGAAGACTTTGTGAGTCAGGGCGCACGCCCTCTTCCATTGAGCATCTTTTATGGTAATGCCAACTCCGCCTCCCATGTGGCCCTCACCGGGAATTGGGGCATCTGCCTATCCGCCAGCATAGTTGTACATAAATGGGAAACCGAATTGGTACCGCACAGCTCCAGCAGGGCTCTAAATAGGAGCGAGGATAGTGTGGCAGCTGGATACACAGGCCATAGGTCATGGGCAATGGCTGCAATACTGGCATATGTTAAAAATGTTCCCTCACACACCACAAATGCCTCCTGTGCTGCCTCAAAGGTGATAAACATTTCACCCGGATATAAGTCAGCAAGCGTCACACAGCCGCCCTCGGCCCCCACAACATTAAAATAAATTGTTGGTGGTAACACTGCCTCTTCTATGGGGTACCACCAGGATCACAAAATACAGCTAGATGGAGCGGTCCTTGCCTGGAGCAGTGAATAATTAATGAGTGGCTACTGATGCTGATTCATTATTCCTTATTTAGTTTTTTATAGTGGTGTTTTCTACTGTCCAGGTCCCACCTGGTACACCCTCACTTTATATTCACTTTGGGGTCACAGGGGTAGCCGCAAAGCCCTCGCCACCCCTGTCGGCTCCCCAGCATGTACCCATACCTGAGTGCTGGTCAATTCTTTACCTTGGGTGTCCTGGTCCCACCTGGGGCACCCACACCTTCAGTAAACGTTGGGAGATGTGGCAGGAGCTCAAAGCCCCCTGCGCTCATGCAGGTTCCTCAGCCAGCACCCATTGTGAGTGCAGACGGGAGCCAGGCTTGCTACCCGGGGCACCCACAATGTGCCCATCTTTGGGGGCGGCAGAATAGGTTGTGTTCCCTGCCTGAACTTTCTTGGGTTGGGAACAAGACTATGTCCCAGGGGGATAGGGTCCCCGGGACTCTTTCTTCGGGCCCCAAGGAATGGAATCCCTGAGCCAATGCATGGATCAGGTAAAGGGGCCTTGGGGATGGAGTCTCCAGGACCTTCCACGCCCCCTCCCCATAAAATACAGATTTTCCTTGGGGGATGGTGTTCCCCGTGCTACTGCATAGCTAAGGAAGGGGTGGCTTCATGCTTTTTTCCACTAATATCGTCACTTTGCAGACCCATGGGGCCATCGCCATTCCCAGGGTGAGTTCATTAGAAAGGGCAGGAGACACCATTGTTTCTGTTTAATTTTACAGTGGATGTGAAGATGAGTTTTGACCTCTGGGTGTGGGTGTCAGGCAGGTGACTAAGTCCTGAGCCCAAAAATGACTGCCTTCACATCTTTGTTGATGTAGTGGCAGCCAATCAGATCTTATGTGTCCGGTCTATGGATCCTCCACACCGTAAATCCTGCACCTTTATTGCTCAAAAGTTACTGAACAAAAGTACATCAAAGGAGGATTTCTGGACCAAGATCTAGCTTTATGCCACATTTGGTGTAATTTCATTCAGCTGTTTTTTGTAGTATTGCTATTCAGTTTTCCTTTTGGAAACTGCATGGGAAAAAGACATTTTAAGACATTTTAAGACCACCCTCCCTTTTTCTCAGCTTTTGCTTGACTGATCACCTCAAAACTTTACAGGAAGGAGATGAGACTTTTTTAAGGTTTCATGAAGATTCATCTAAAGGTGTCAAAGTTATAGGGCAACCAAAAAATCCACTTCCTATGGAAAATGCTCCTAACTATTACTACCAAGTGTCAATCACGCCTGGATACGACATTATTATTATATATATATATATATATATATATATATATATATATATATACAAACAAATGGTCCAAAGACGAATTCGACGGCACACTCTGGTGTCGGTGACGAGGGGGACCACCCTCGAATTAATATTTAGGACACGAAGAAATTCACGGCACTCCAAAAAGCTCCAAGATTACAGTCTTTATTTATAGGATTTAGCAACTACCTATTCATAGGATTTAGTACCTACCTATTCATAGGATTAAGCAACTACCAATCCAAATATGCTAAATCCTATGAATAAAGACTGTAATCTTGGAGCTTTTTGGAGTGCAGTGAATTTCTTTATATTCGAAATATAAATGGAGGTCGCCACTAGGTAGTTATAGTTAGGACTTAGGGGGTCATTCTGACCTCGGCGGTAAAAGGCCCTTACCGCCGGTCAGAAGTCCGCCATTCTACCGCCGCGGCCGCGGTAAACCGCCACGTCATTCTGACCCACAGCGGCGGAACCGCCAAAATCCCGACATCCAAGGAAGGCCGCCACATCAGCGGGCCGCGGAAAACTGGAGATGACCAAACCTCCACCGTCACGCCAACACAAACACGCCCATGCCATTCTGACCCACGAATCCACGCGGCGGTCTTTCAACCGTGGTATTCCATTGGCGGTACACACCGCCGCGCTCAAAATACACACACAGCTCTAAAACACAGCCACATTGGACAATTTGAAATACACACACCTGACACACATACAAACAACACTCCCACACATCCAACCAACTATAAAACACACACCCACATCACCCACAAATCCCTACGACCGAAGATCATAGACGAAGGAGAGAGAGACACATCACAGAATAGAGAGCTACATCACACAGAGGCACACTACACCATCACACACACCACATAGAAGCACAAAGCACCACACACCAACACACTCTTCATCATATACACCACCCCACACCTCATCCACACCACCCCATGGCACCCCAAAGGCACCCACGCTTTTCGGACCAAGAACTCCGGGTCATGGTGGAGGAGATCATAAGAGTCGAACCCCAGCTCTTCGGCTCACAGGTTTAGCACACCACTATAGCCAGGAAGGCGGAGCTATGGCAGCGGATCGTGGACAGGGTAAACGCGGTGGGATAGCATCCCAGAAATCGAGAGGACATCCGCAAACGTTGGAACGACTTACGGGAAAAGGTGCGCTCGATGGTCTCGCGACACAACATCGCAGTGCAGAAGACTGGCGGGGGACCCCCACCCACACCACCCGAATTCACAGCATAGGAGCAAGAGGTACTAAACATCCTGCATCCTGATGGCCTCGCTGGAGTACACGGAGGAATGGACTCTGGTAAGTACAATCTCAACTACTTCACCCCCCCCCCCCAGCATGCCAACCCCCACCACCACCCTCACCCCCAACCCCCCATCACACATCCTCCCTGAGAATGTCTCCCCAGCACAACCCACCCAACACCAACCCCTGCATGCCACCACAAACTATGGACACCCATCACCTAAGCATGACCACTGCACATACCCCCCCCCCCAAAACCCCCACAACACCTCCCCCAAGGGAATGACAGCACTGGGGGACAAGGGCACCCATAAATCGCACACAATAGCACACACAGAAACAATAACCATACTCTCTTACCCCATGCAGGACCCGAACGCCAACACACCGGCCAGGAGGGTCCAGAAATGTCCACCCCCCCCGGAAGAGGCACCCAGTGATGACAGCAGCTCTGTCGACCTGGAACCTGACGACCAGCCCGGACCATCGGGGACCTCTGGACAGTCGGTTCCCCACACACAGGCCACAGCAGACCCAACCCCCTCTGGGAACAACAGCACAGCTCCCACCCAGCGGGCCCATGGCTCTGTCTCTAGGACAGGTCAATCAGCGGTGTGTCTGCCACTACAGGGCCCCCAGGCTAACCCACCACCCCAACAACAACAGGGACCTGGGGGCAGTGGTAGTGGGCACACCGTCCAGGGGACAGAGTCCGGGGGAAACAGGGCAACTCGGAGGGCTGCTGTGCGACAGGGGGGGGAGGAGAGGCCCAGGGAACCGACTCTCCAAGAGGCCCTCACCACCATCATGGCAGCCTACCACCGCTCACAAGAGACGATGGCGACGGTACTGGCCAGGTTCCAGGAGATCCAGGCACAGCAGGAGGAACGCTACATGGGGTTCAACAATCATCTCACCAACATCTCTACCGCCATGGGGAGCCTAGTCCAGGCCCTCCACCGGATAGAAGACACGTTGCGGGACCATGTGGCACCACACAGGACCCCTGTCACTAGCCCGGACCAGGAACAGCCTACCACCTCCGCCGGCGCTAGTGGACAGGAGGCCCCACCACAACGACAGGCCACCAGAACCCCACCTCCTGCTGAAGAACAACCACCCCGCAAGAGGAGCCTGAGATCAAAAAAATCGACAGAGTAGGATGTCAAGACCCCCGCCAGCATGAGATACCCCCTGAAGTCATCCCACTGTCCCACATTGCCACCCTGTCCAACCTTGAACTGCCCCTGCTCCATCCTTCCACAGGCATATGGACAATGCACCTGTGAGACTGAGAACTGGACTCTGCCATGGCCGTTACTCCACCCCCACCCATCACCGTGTTTATATCATGTACCATTATCTAGCACAAAAAATAAATCACTCAATGCACTGAAATCATGCTGGAGTCAGGCTGTATTATTTACAAATGTAAAACACATTACGATCAATTATGTTCTGTAAACTTTGTGCTGAACACATACCGAGATCAATAAGCATTAGTCCATGGGCTAACCAAGCAGAAGTCACGCAGTGGGTCATACAGCACTGAAAAGGGAAGGGAGAATCAAACATCAGTTTCAAATAACTGGGGGGTCATAGACAAAGTTGAGAAAAACGAGGCAGTCAGGAAAATTAAAATGGCGTGTGTGATTCTTACCTGTGTGCTACTGAAAATACTGTTGGATAACTCTGTCCCTGTTGTCTGGGTCGTCCTCTGAGTCTTCCTCCTCTTCACTCTCCACAGGCTCTACAGCTGCTTCAACACCACCATCTGGACCATCCTCCTGCAGGAAAGGCACCTGACGTCGCAATGCCAGATTGTGAAGCATACAGCAGGCCACGATGATCTGGCACACCTTCTTTGGTGAGTGCATCAGGGATCCCCCTGTCATATGCAGACACCTAAACCTGGCCTTCAGGAGGCCAAAGGTTCTTTCAATGACCCTCCTAGTTCGCCCATGGGCCTCATTGTACCGTTCCTCAGCCCTGGTCCGGGGATTCCTCACTGGGGTCAGTAGCCAAGGCAGGTTGGGGTAACCAGAGTCACCTATTAGCCACACACGTTGTCTCTGTAGCTGTTCCATCACAAAAGGGATGCTGCTATTACGCATCACATACGCATCATGCACTGACCCAGGGAACTTGGCATTCACATGGGAGATGTACTGGTCAGCCAAACAGACCACCTGGACGTTCATAGAATGGTAACTCTTCCTGTTTCTGTACACCTGCTCATCGTCTTTTGGGGGGACTAAGGCTACATGGGTCCCATCAATGGCACCAATTATGTTGGGAATATGTCCAAGGGCATAAAAATCACCCTTCACAGTGGGCAAATCAACCTCCTCTGGGAATATAATGTAACTCCGCATGTGTTTCGTCAGGGCAGACAACACTCTAGACAACACCTTAGAAAACATTGGCTGAGACATTCCAGATGACATGGCCACTGTTGTCTGGAATGAGCCACTTGCAAGAAAATGGAGGACTGACAGCACCTGCACCAGAGGGGGAATTCCTGTGGGTTGGCGGATGGGGGACATCAGGGCTGGCTCCAGCTGGGCACACAGTTCATGGATGGTGGCACGGTCAAGTCGGTATCGTAGTATGATGTGGCGTTCTTCCATTGTCGACAGGTCCACCAGCGGTCGGTACACGCGAGGATTCATCCTTCTCCTCGCAAATCCCAGCGGACGGTGCCTAGGAAGGACAACATGGAGCACAGAGTCAAGATAATCACTGGTATGTTCACCACTGCTTGCATGGCACACGGTTATCTAGGTATTGAAAGGCGTGTATGTGTGGCAATGCCAGGCCTAGGCCTGTGTGTCGCAGTAGAGATTATGCCATGTGGGCCCTTGAAATGGCGGCTGCCTGACCTGTGAAGTGGGACAATGGGATGTGAGGTCACTGCGCTGGCGGAGCACACCGTGGCGGTAGGCGGTTGAAGACCGCTATACGGAGCCACATTGGATAACATTGATGCCTATGGGTTTCAGGAGCCAATGACGATGTGCGCCGGCGGTCGCGGTACGCACCGCCGCGGTACGCACCGCCGCGGGTGTGACCGCCATTTTCTATCTGCTTAATCACTCGAGACCTGATCATCCACAGGAGAGGACCTATACTGCAAGTGCTGCTGTGAACTCGGTCTGGAAGTGACAATGGCTGCTGCGACTGGGGAAAGGGCCCCTGCCATCACGTCTGAAGAGTTGGAGAAGCTCGTGGATGGGGTCCTCCCCCAGTATGCGTTACTCTACGGTCCTCCAGACCAACAGGTGAGTACACCGGGTGCACATGGAATGGGCGATGCCTGTGTGGAGTGGGGTGGATGTAAGTTGGTGGGGTGGGGGGCGAATGAGGAGTGCAACGCACGACAGATGAGAGCATGTGCTATATTGCAAGGTTGGGGAGGGGGGGCCAATCACATCTAACATGCAGTAAGTTGATGATTGTTTCCTTCCCACCCTGTACATGTCACATAGGTCAGCGCCCATCAGAAAGTCGGGATTTGGCGTGCCATCGCCAAGGAAGTCCGGGCCCTGGGGGGTCCACGTCAGACGGGGCACCCACTGCCGCAAGAGGTGGGAGGACATCCGCCGCGGAACCAGGAAGACCGCCGAGTCACTGCTGGGGATGGCCTCCCAACCTAGGAGGGGTGCCAGTCGTACCCTAACCCCCCTGATGTCCCGGATCCTGGCGGTGGCCTACCCGGAGTTGGATGGGCGCTTGAGAGCATCACAGCAGACACAAGGGGGTGAGTATCAGCACATTGAGCTATCTTTTTTGCGCAGTGGAGGCGTCTGGGTGGGGGAGGAGGGTTGGGGGTGACATTAGGCCAGGGCGCTTTCTGTAGTGTAGTCCTCTCCCTTAGGCATGGCCCTGTGCTCCCGGCCCCCACCTCCGTAGGGTGACAAGTCCAGCTATTGATGGTCCAGCCTCACACATGTGCGCGCTTGTCGTCTCCTGACCTGTTGTCCGAGTCAGAAGTACTGAGTAGTGTGCCCCGAATGCGCGGCTTAGTGCATGCGGCTCCTGTGTCTGTCCTCTCCGCCAACGGTGTTGACATTGCATGCACTCAACCAGGTTATCTCTTTCTCCCCACACCCTTCTTCTTCATCTTCTTGTGCATGTGTGCATTAGCATCATCAGGCGGAGGAGATTTGGCATCGGAGCACGAGGGAGCTGCAAGCCACAAGGCCCCGGTGGGCACAGGAACAGACACCGAGGGCCCAAGTGAGCCGGAGGGCGAGGGGAGCACCACGACGGGGACCGCTGGTGAGAGCAGCGACAGCGACACGTCCTCGGATGGGAGCTCCCTAGCGGTGGCGGCAACATCCGGGCCCCCCGCCTCTACAGGTACAGCCGCCACCCAGCGCACCAGCCCCGCCCTCCCAGCAGCCCCTCAGCCTACGCTCCGTGCCCGCTCACCCAGGAAGGCGGGCGTCTCCTTCGCCCCAGGCACCTCAGCCCCTGCCCCTGTTACCCCTGCTGCCCTCAGTGAGGAGGTCATTGATCTCCTCAGGACACTCATTGTTGGGCAGACTACCCTTTTGAATGCCATCAAGGGAGGTGCATCGGAGCAATGCCTACCTGGAGGGCATTCATTCGGGTCAGGCTGCCCATCAACGATCGTTCAATGCTCTGGCCTCAGCACTGACAGCAGCCATTGTCCCTGTTTCCAGCCTCCCTCTTCTGACTGCCTCCACCCTGTCTCTGTCTCCTTTTCCTCAGCCTATCCCATCCACACCATCTGACCAGCCTGCACACACCTCAACACCCAAGGGCAGCTCATCCAGACACAAGCACCACAGATCCCACAAACACTCACCCAAGCAACACACAGATACAGACATCCCAACAGTCACTACCACCCCTGTGTCCCCCTCCTCCTCGTCTCCCTCCTCCCTCCCTGTGACGTCTCCACTCACACCTGCATGCACACCAACATCAGCCAGTGCTTCCATCACCACCACACCCTCCTGTACAGTCTGCACGCGTGCAGTCACCACCCCCACTGCCATTTACACGTCCCCTGTGTCCTCTCCCACTGTGTCTGTCACCACCCCTTCCAAGACACACAAACGCAGGCAGACACCCACCCAACAGACATCCACCTCACAACAGCCTACAGCACCTGCACCTTCACCCAATGACAGCACACCTGACTCTCCTACAACCACATCCTCTTCCTCCACTTCCATCTCCACTTCTCCTACCTTTTACCTTGGCCCTAAAAAACTTTTCCTGGCTAATCTTGACCTCTTCCCCTCCGATGACCTACCCCCTCTATCTGCAAAGAGTCCCAAGAGCACCACAGCCACCACCAGCCCAACTTCGGGTGTCACTGTTGTGCATGGGTTCTGGAGCCCACCCTTTGCCAGCAGTGACACCTCCATCAGCAGCAAGGACACATCCAGTTCCCCCCCCACGGCAAGAGGACCAGGAAACACAAGGGCCGCCGTGCGAAGACTGACACGGCTGCCCCCAAGGAGCAGAGTTCGCCCACTTCACCAGCCACAACGTCTAGGGGAGGCAAGGGCCCGAGAGCCCCATCTAAGGAGCGTAAGGGCAGCAGGGCGGAGACGTCAGCCAGCAGGAGCGCGGAGCAGGTGGGCCCCACATGCCACATCCCAGCTGTAAAGGAGGACACCAAAGGGCCCAGGACTCCGTCACTGAAGGGCCCAGGAACATCACGGCCGGAGGGCGTCTGAGCACGGAGTCCAGGCCAGGTCTGGCTCCCTTGAACCTACTGGATGTGCACCGCTGAAGAGGGCCCGCCGTGCAGAAGAGCACCGCTGAACAGGGCCCGCCGTGAAGATAGGCACCGCTGAACAGGGCCCGCCGTGAAGATAGGCACCGCTGAACAGGGCCCGCCGTGCAGAAGAGCACCACTCCGCTGGGCCCTTCCTGTCAAGCACCGCTCCGCTGAGCCCTTCCTGTCAAGCACCGCTCCGCTGGGCCCTTCCTGTCAAGCACCGCTCCGCTGGGCCCTTCCTGTCAAGCACCGCTCCGCTGGGCCCCGCCGTCTCCAGCAACGCTCCGCTGGGCCCCGCCGTCTCCAGCACCGCTCCGCTGGGCCCCGCCGTCTCCAGCACCGCTCCGCTGGGCCCCGCCGTCTCAAGCACCGCTCTGCTGGGCCCCTTCATCTCAAGCACCGCTCCGCTGGGCCCCGCCGTCTCAAGCACCGCTCCGCTGGGCCCCTTCATCTCAAGCACCGCTCCGCTGGGCCCCTTCATCTCAAGCACCGCTCCGCTGGGCCCCTTCATCCCAAGCACCGCTCCGCTGGGCCCCTTCATCTCAAGCACCGCTCCGCTGGGCCCCTTCATCTCAAGCACCGCTCCGCTGGGCCCCGCCGTCTCAAGCACCGCTCCGCTGGGCCCCTTCATCTCAAGCACCGCTCCGCTGGGCCCCTTCATCTCAAGCACCGCTCCGCTGGGCCCCGCCGTCTCAAGCACCGCTCCGCTGGGCGCCTTCATCTCAAGCACCGCTCCGCTGGGCCCCTTCATCTCAAGCACCGCTCCGCTGGGCCCCGCCGTCTCAAGCACCGCTCCGCTGGGCCCTTCCTGTCAAGCACCGCTCCGCTGGGCCCCGCCGTCTCAAGCACCGCTCCGCTGGGCCCCGCCGTCTCCAGCACCGCTCCGCTGGGCCCCGCCGTCTCAAGCACCGCTCCGCTGGGCCCCTTCATCTCAAGCACCGCTCTGCTGGGCCCCGCCGTCTCAAGCACCGCTCCGCTGGGCCCCTTCATCTCAAGCACTGTTTATGGTTCACTGTGCCCACCATGCCTCCTCCTTGACCAGTGGAGACTGTTATCCACTTGAGAGACTGTGGCTTTGCACTCCCCAGGATGGCAGAGTGGGCAACCCACCCACTGTAGAGACTTGAGAGACTGTGGCTTTGCACTCCCCAGGATGGCAGAGTGGGCAACCCACCCACTGTAGAGACTTGAGAGACTGTGGCTTTGCACTCCCCAGGATGGTCCAGTGGGCAAGCCACCCACTGTAGAGACTTGAGAGACTGTGGCTTTGCACTCCCCAGGATGGTCCAGTGGGCAAGCCACCCACTGTAGAGGCTTGAGAGACTGTGGCTTTGCACTCCCCAGGATGGTACAGTGGGCAACCCACCCACTGTAGAGACTTGAGAGACTGTGGCTTTGCACTTCGTGGATCTTGCGTCGTGGACTCATGTGGCTGTGGTGCCCCCCCCTTCCCTTCCCCCTGAGGTGCCTGTAGTATTTTCATCAGATGCCCCTGCAGTGTTCTCTCCAAAGGACTCAGGTCTCCTGTGTGGGCTTTGCCCTTGTGTCGCTACACTGTAGCCCACGGACTGTTCCATTTGACTTGGATGTAGCGGACTAATTGCCTCGGTTCGCCATGGCAGTGTGTATAGTATTATTTTGTTATGGATATTTTGCAGAGTTGCCGATACGTCTCAGAGTCTATTTCTTATATAAAAATTTGGTTCACAATTTAATTATGTCTTTGCATTTTTCAGGGGGGTTTGGGTGGTGTCACTGTGCATTGTTGCTCTGCATTGGTGTGTACATAGTTTGGGGGGGTGGGGGTCGCATATGTGTGTGCCCGTAACCTTTCCTCCTCCCCCCTCCCGTGTGTCGTAGGTGCAGTACTCACCGGTGTCGTCTGCGCCGGAGTTCGTACTCGTGGTAGATGAGCAGGTAGACGAGTGCAGGTAGGATGTTTAATTCGGGTTCCATGCTGTCCTCCGTACTCGCGGAGTGTGTTTTGGTGAGCGTTTTCCCGTCCGTAGTCTGTTTCCGCCGTGTTTTTATCGGCGGGGCTCCCGCCCCGGAAAAGGTGGCGGATTGGTGAGTTGTGATACTGTGGGCGGTACATTGTCTGCCGCCTGCCTGGTGGTGGTGACCGCCGCGCTGTTTGTCTGTACCGCCGTGGCGGTCGGAGTGTTAATGTGGCGGGCTGTGTTGGCGGTTGCCGCCAGGGTCAGAATTCCATTTTTTGGACCGCCGGCCTGTTGGCGGGTTGGCCGCCGCTTTATCACCGACCGCCAGGGTTAGAATGACCCCCTATGTTTCCTTACAAAAAGCATTTTTTGATTTGCCTATATGTTTGTCACCATGTTCACAAAATTTTCCAAAAAACTGTGCCTCTGGAATTCTTGTTGTGAATGGATAATTTCAGGATGATCCGTCAAGCGGGGGCCGAGAAGAAGGGGCAGTCAAAAAAGTGGTGTTTCCTATGTTAATTCCCATAAGACCTTTAGACATGACGACAGCCCGAACCACTGGATGGAATTACACCAGATTTGTCAGAAAGCTAGCTTTCGGTACACAGATTACGCTTTTTGTTATTTGGGGTATGTTTGTTTAGTAGTTTTTGAGATATTAAAGGAAAAATAAGTTTGTATATCTAGGGCCACAGATCCTTTGTGATGATTTTGTGATGATCGCGGCGCATTCGTGAATGCATGTGCCACCAGGAATGCTGTGACTGGCTGGCCGCAACCTGACCTGAAAGTTGACATTCACAGACTTATTCATACACTAATTCATTCAGTCATAAATGCACTCAGACACTCATCTGCCAACTCACACGCCCACTCAGACACTCATGCACCCACTCATAGACTCACACACCTCCTTTCAGACTCACTCAGACACTCACATACCCACTCACAGAGACAGACCCCATGGCCAACCCATGCAATGTTGGGTAGTTATAAGGGCTGCGCCTGTGTTCAGACGAGATAAGAGCTACTATTTGACCTGTCAACTCAGCCTCAACAAAGTCTTCCCTTTTACCTGTTGCCATTTTCGACAGATGGTCTGAAACACAGCTGTCCACAGCATGCCCTGTGTGGTTCTTCTGTCATGAGGCCATTTGATATCACTGAGACACTTCACACCTTGTGCCTCACATCTCAGACTTCAAAGCCTAGGGAATCCTCAAAAAATACAGACAGAAAGTCTATAAATATTAGAATTAGATATTTTACTGATTCCCAGAAGTTCTATACCTTGTCTGCGAAAGGGAAAGATATTTATTGGGATACAGAATCCTGTCTCCCTGACTACTACATATCACTATGAGGGTTTCCTATAACTCTTTGTACCTGGCCACTATCTGGCTAGACTCAAAACCTGAAAAGGAAGAACCAAATTATGTGGTGATGACCCTCACACACCCTATTTGTATCATGCCCATCATCGGGTCTTATCCTGTTCCCAATAAACCAGGATTGGCTCAATCATTTTAAACGGAGCACTTGTGATATTCCATCCAACCGGGGTCTACAAATGAAAGGTAAAAATAAGTAATGGATGCCCGGTATCCCTTTAATATTGGATATCTTGAGTGTGATTAAAATGATCTGGTGAGTATTTTAAGAGGATTTAGAGATTGATTTAGAAACTGGTTGTATGGATTACTCTGTCTGCCAAAATCTAAATCCTATAGGAAATAATGCTATTTAGATTTTGGCGGATGGGTTATATATCACAGTTGGAGTAACCTGTTCACCAATATCTAAATCAGGCCCTAATTGTCCCTACACCCTAATGTGCATCACCATGTTTCAGCCCTCGTGGTTAGGTCACTGTGGATTTGGGGCTTTCATCATGACCTATGCAGCTGCCCTGCTACAGACAACTAATAACACACAACATATAACATATACCCAGACCTACTTGCCTGTTTTTCAGTTGAACATATATTAATACCTGTGCTAGTATACAATAGTACCCCACAAAGACAGGCGGGTTGTCACACCCCTATAGTCACATGCCGTTAACTATACCTACTTCTATCCTGCTCTGTCCTCAAACTGTGAGATTAATATTAATGTTCGAAGGTGCTAGGAATTGGATCTGTGTAACGCCACAAGTCTCCAGTCACGATATTGATCTGAGTCAGCCTAGTAACGATCGGTCAGGCAGGGCAGTCTGCCTTTTCCTTTTGTCCATTGTCAATTATTTGCATATGGGACGCATCTGAGATTGATAATGTTTCTTGCGGCTCATGCCCCCATATGTGTAGAATAACGTTCATCTTGATTCTAAATTTGTTTCTCATTTATTAGTGTGTATTCTTGACTCAGGGCCTAATTTAGAGTTTGGCAGACAGGTTCCCCCCATCACAAACATGAGGGATGTCTTATCCACCGTATTACAATTCCCATAAGATATAATACGATCGTAATACGGCGGGCAGGATATCTGTCACGTTTGTGACAGAGTAACTCATCTGCCAAGTTCTAAATCAGGCCCTCAGTGTCTACAGTGGCTTTTCCTCCAATCTTTTTCCAGCCAGCATAAAATATAATTTCATCCCACGTCTGTGCACTCCTCTGATCCATTCCATTTTTGTCTCAGAATGATTAATGTATTATTTTCAATGTCTGCCCATTTTTGTAGAACATTGAATCATGCAATAATTGATGCCATATTTGGATTCCAATGTGTTGCAATTAAATGTTTAGACAACAGGGTTGCAAGGTTAATACATTTACGTGTGGGCACCATCTTTTTGTGTCTGGTCATTAAGACTAGTGGGTATACCTCTGAAGTTGGTAGGCCTATCTTCCCGTTACATCAGTCATATAAGGCTTGATTATGATGATTGGGAGATGTGTCCCACCGTCCCCTTTTTAGTGGTCCTCTCCCCCGCCCACCTGCGTTTTTGGCAGTCTAACCTCCCAATTACAAAGTGTGTTGGGACACGGCCACAAAACCGCCACCTCCCCCGATACTTCTGCTCCTACGGTGGTGTCGGGAGAGATAGAGGTGGCCCATGGAGAGATTCCCACCGGGCTAATCAGGACCTGCCTTTCTGCTGACATTTTCCAGGCGGAGACACTGCGATGCGTGAGTTGGCAGTAAGGCAGTTCAAGAGCCTAAATAGTGAGTGCCATTTTACTGAAACCTTTCTGCACATTTGGTAGCAGTATATCTTATACTGTGTGTAATGCGAGTTTAACATAATGACGCCCACATAGTATTAATAGTACCCAACCACTATTCTCAACTGCACCAACCAAGACTTAATTCTGTGGTTTTCTGGGTACACAGAGACATCTGCAGTGCATTAACTAATGGAGGTTTCATAATGTACAATAGTGCATTTCCCACTGATTAACTTAAGTTTTTAAATGTATGTTTAATTCAAGCTGTGAGTTATTTTATATGTAGGTACCTGAAGGTGAAAGACCAAAAAAACATAAATAATATTTTGTTTTGTTTTAGCCACGCAATTGGCCCGACCCCACGTTCACTGAATCCACCCCATAGCATGCAGCATCACAGTTCCCTATATTTTTTAAACCTACTTCGACTGCTACTTCTGACTCGTTTCCAGCAGCGAAACGTACCTCTGACATGACTCTGTCGTGCTGAAACCGTCACCCCGCGGGAAACTCCTAATATGGCAGCCAGGGAGGTTGGCTGCTTACCAGAGTCTTTGGTCCCATCAATGCAGCAGACTGGCGGTGAGACTGCAAAACCTGTAATCGGGCCAATAATCTGTAATCTGAGTCCAATTTTCATTTATGATCGGGCAATCCCAAACCATACAGGCAGAAATCTATCTTAACTTTCCATACAACTAAGGCATATGTGGAGGCATTTGGGTGCGTATTACCTCGTCTGAGGGATGTCAGATAAACCCTACGTGCATACTCATATTGCAATTCATGCTTGTTGCTTCGCGTGCGGGGGCACCAGCACTTATTTCTGAGGGCCAGCACTTATTTTTCTGCCTCAAGCATTTACTGTGAGCAAAAGACACGCATGGGAAAGACGGAGGAAGAGAAAAATGAAAAAGGGTCACAATGGGAGAAAGCAAAAAGCTGCAAAAGTGAGCTAAAGGGGCAGGGAGTGGCTGTAAATGGATTGAAGAGGCCTGAGATGGCTTCAGGATTACTGCCCCAGTATTCCGTGTTCGCACATTTAATTACAGCAGCTGCATGTTTGAGAGGAGGGCTTTGGGCACCAGCACGTTTTTATTTACAGATTAAGCACTGCTTGAATCCCAAACTTCAGAGACATTAGTCAGGTATCCGATTGCAAATATCTATTGAGTGTATTTGATGTCCTTGAGTAGGTCTCCCACTCATTTCTCCCTCACATTTTCTAGGTTGCCTTTAGATTTATCTATTAATGTTCTGCATAGTGTTGGTATAGACAGGAGTTTTTTAAATTTAAAGTGCAGTCTACCGCACTCTTCCTTTATTTTGCCTGTGGGTGTGCAGTACAACTCCTACCAAGCAAAAGCAAACATAACTCTGCTTTCTGCAAGCAGGTGCTGTCAAACAGCTCCCGCTTGCAGAAAGCAAAGTTTTCATTTATTTGCCTGCACGCAAATATGCATGCAGGAAAACAGATGAAAACAGTACTCCAGCAAGCAAGGATCTGCTATTTAAACCTGTGGCCAACCCCACCACGCACAGACAAAGGGTGTACATGGCGTGGGTTGGGTGGTTATAGGGGCTTGGCTGTAGGGCCTGGCCACATGCCAGGCCAGCAGCCACCCCCAATGCACCGCGGTGGATGGATTAATGTATAGTAATTAAAATTACTTTACGTTAAAAAAATCATAGAAGTTCACTGACAAAACCAAAGGTTACAGTGACGGTATAGTCAGGAAATAGAATTAAAAAGAGAAATTAACTTTAAAAACCAAAAGTGACAAGGACGTTATAGTTAGGTTCTGAATTTACTCGCACAAAACCATAGAAATTCAGCCGTTAAAGTTAGAGTTATTTCAAGTAAGTATAACTCGCGCCCTATGCTAACTATAACCTGTGCCCTCGCCATGCACTGCTAATTACCCCAGATATTACATACCTCATGATAAGTTCATTAAATATATAAATGAAACATTAGCAGTCAAATTACTGAAAAAAAACCAGCATGGCGTAGACTCGAGTTATACTTTACTTAGAGTGCAAGTTATAGTTACTTGCAATAACTTTAACTCTAACTGCTGATTTTCCATGGTTTTGTGCTAGTAAATTCAGTTAGTATATAGTATATACAGTATATACAGTTAGTATATATATATATATATATATAGATAGATATGAAGAAATTCCTCCTTTACAAGAAACAAAATGAGGGGCACTCTCTGGCTACATTTCCATTCATTTAATTAGTATAAAGACTGCACCTTTTGCCACTTGGCCTACTTCAGTGTCAGTCAACCATTTGGCAACACCTCCCCCAAAACGTTCTGTGATTGGCTATTCAGCATAAACACATTAATGCAACTTACTAAAACATCAAAATAAAAAAAGGACTTTCACATCATACTATTTAGAAAAAGGTATCACAATGCTGCCGCCATTTTGACTCAATATTTTATACATCTGTAAATCCTATTTACTGCAATTCATCAGAGGACTGTTCCACATTTTAACATAATTACAATAAAGAACTACATCCCAACTTATATAATTCGGAAATATATTTAGCCATGATGATTACAGGCCTTTCAATTGAAGCATGGGAAAAATACAGCTACCTCTCTTGCTCTTTGTTCTTGTTTAGAAAAATGGCTGTGTACTCAAAGATCCTTTAGGGAAGTGCCTCGCCTATAGGAGACTGGTGGATGATTGGAGATTTTTGCCCCATGACATTGTCTGCTAGCAGAATGTGCCAATTTCTCTTGAGTACCTCAACAAACTGGGATGAACAAGTTGAAAAACTTGTAACCATTCTAATCTGATTTGTCTCAGATTTCCTTTAACACTCAGCAAATCATGTTGTATCCTTTCTCTGACCTTGTCTTTTGCTCTAACTAGAACTGATTTCTCATATCCCTTGCATCTAAATCGATCTACTGCCTCTTCTGCTGCGTTTTCATAATCCTGTTTTAGTACAGTTGTGCTTTGTACTCAGTAGTTCTCCATAAGGTATGCTATTTTTTAGACTTCGTGAATGAGCACTTTTTGCATGGAGCAGGGAATTCCCGGCTGTAGGATTCCTATTTAGGGACGTCTGCAGCAGGTTGTCTGGCACAAATACTCTAAGGTCCAGAAAAGTCACTCCGATTCACTGATGTTAGTAGTGAAGCGTAAATTGGAGTTATTTTTATTAAGGGTTGTGATATACTCCATTGCCAATGTCTGTGAGCTCCTCCATACCAAAAACAAGTCATCTATATAACAGGCCCACAGGACCAGAATTTCTCTCCTTTTCTCGTTCTCCACTGACCAGGCCATCTGCTTCTCCCACCAGCCCACAAACAAGTTTGCATAGCTGGTGGCGAAACAGGTGCCCAGTTGCCCCCAAATGTGAAAATTTTATGATTGAAACACAATTCAGTTAATTGTGCAATCATGGTGTTGTGTTCATAGTATTTGAGTGCCCTTCCTCTCAGAAAATATTGTACTACCTCTAAACCAGCTTCGTGGGAGATGCAAGTATACAGATTCACCACATCCAAAGTTATCATGAGGAAGTTCTCTTCCCATTGTACCTCATCAATTAGCCTTCAAAAGTACTGTAGGAAGCTCGCTCTGTATATACTATATCAAAATGAGATATAGTGTGCACAGAGTCCAGGGGTTCCCTAGAGGCTTAACAGAGGCTAAAGTAGATAATACTAATGCTCTCTTTTGTGGTAGTGTGGTCGAGCAGTTAGGCTTATCAGAGGGTAATGTGAAGCATTTGTTGTACACACACAGACAACAGAAGAAGCACACACTCAAGGACTTAACTCCAGACCAATAGTTTTTATATAGAAAAAATATATTTTCTTAATTTATTTTTAGAACCACAAGAATCAAGTTGCAGGTAAGCACTTCAATAGATTCATATTTCACACATATATCAGCAGTACTTTGTTTGGAATCGATAAGTTATACAGTTTTTGAACTATTGGCAATAATCTGTCTTAAACATGGACACAGTGCAATTTTCAGAAACAGGTCCGGGGGGAAGAAATGTCAGTTTAATTTGCAGGTAAGCACAATACTTACAGTTTCAGTCTCCGGGTTTTAGAAAGTCCACCTGTTGGGGTTCAAGTTAACCCCAAACACCCACCACCAGCAACACAGGGCTGGCCGGGTGCAGAGGTCAAAGATGAGCAAATTTAATGTGGGCTCCTATGGAGACAGGGGGTACTCGGAATCAGGCCTGTCTGCTGGAAAGCACCCGCAGCTCGAGTGATTAGAGGAGCACTGGAGGGGCTACAAGCAGGCACCAAACACACACCGTCAGCAGCACAGGGGCGGCCGGATGCAGGGTGCAAACAGGATGCCGGGCTTCCAATGCTGGTCTATGAGGGGACCTCAGGGATCACTTAGAGGCTGCAGGCGAGGTCAAGGGGCTCATATTTCTTGGGCAGACCACAGCTGGGCAGGGGGGAGGGCCGCCTGCTGAACATTTCTGCATTGAAGGTCGGGTTTCCAAAAGGTCTGAGGGCTGCTGGTGCAACGTGTCTTTGGGCATCGGATATCTTCGTCCGGAGCTTCGCGGTCAGGGGGAGTCCTCGGGATTCCCTCTGCAGGTGTCATCGTGGAGGGGTGGAGAGGTCAACCCAGGGTGTACACTGGCTGGCAATCGCCTGGGGATCCTCTCTAGCTGGGTGGACCACCTGGACACGGGTCGTGGGCGTCGGGTGCAGAGTGGTTGTTGGTTTTTCTTGGCCGGGGCTGCTGTCCTCAGGAGTTCTTGGACCTTTCGCATGCAGGGCAGTCCTCTGGAGCTTGGCAGAGGTCACTGGTCCTGCTGGACGCATCGCTGTTCTTTTGCCGGTTCTTTAAAGCTGGGGCCAAAGCAGTTGCCGTCTTCCTTTTTCTCTGCTGAGGGTTTCAGCTAAGCAGTCCTTCTTCTTCTTGTCAGGTCACCAGGAATCTGGTGAGCTGGGTTCAGGGAGGTATTTAAATCCTAGATTTAGGGATCTTTTAGGGGTCAGAGTGCAGTAGCCAATGGCTACTGTCCCTGAGGGTGGCTACATCCTCCTTGTGCTCATTCCCTTTGGGGAGGGGGCAGAAACCTAATCCTATTGGTCCCTGTCCTCCAAACCAAGATGGAGGATTCTGCAGGGAGGGGGTCACCTCAGCTCTGGTCACCTTACGTGTGGTCCTGGCTGGAGTGGTCACTCCTCCCTGTTTTCCCTAATTTAACCACGGGACTTGCCGCCAAAAGTGGGGCTTTGTCGGGGGCGGGCAACTCCACTAGCTGGAGTGCCCTAGGGCACTGTAATCCAAGGCTTGAGCCTTTGAGGCTCACCACCAAGTGTTACAGTTCCTGTAGGGGGGAAGTGTGAAGCACCTCCACCCAGGACAGACTTTGTTTTTGTGCACCGACAGCACAAAGGCTCTCACTCCATGTGGTCAGAAACTTGTCTGAAAGTGGCAGGCTGGCACCGACCGGTAAGTCCCACACAAGCAGTTTGGCTCACATGCAGGGGGCATCTCTAAGATGCCCTCTGTGTGCATTTCTCAATACATCCCTCACTGGCATCAGTGGGGGTTTATTGTGCTGAGACATTTGATATCAAACTTCCCAGTATTCAGTGAAGCCATTATGGATCTATGGAGTTCGTAATGACAAACTCACAAGACCATATACTCAATATGGCTACACTGCACTTACAATGTCTAATAATGGACTTAGACACTGTAGGAGCATATTGCCCATGCAGCTATGCCCTCACCTGTGGTATAGTGCACCCTGCCTTAGGGCTGTAAGGCCTGCTAGAAGGGTGATTTACCTATGCCACAGGCAGTGGTTTGTGAGCAATGCCATGTCGACTTTGCCTTTTTTTGCCCACCAGCACACACAGGCTGCATGGGCAGTGTACATGTGCTTGGTGGGGGGTCCCCAGGGTGTCATAATACATGCTTCAGCCCTTGGGGACCTTCCCTGCCCACAGGGCCTGGTACAATGGGTACCTTTTACAAGGGACTTAACTGTGTGCCAGGTTTGTGCCAATTGTGGAAACAAAGGTACAGATTTTGGGAAAGAACACTGGAGCTGAGGCCTGGTTAGCAGGATCCCTACATACTGTCAATCTGCAAAACGTGGCTAACAATGGTACTGTAGCACTTTCCTATAAGTCCTTTGCATTATTTACATATGAACTTAAGCTTCGTACAAAAGGGAACAGAAAGGAACCAATAAAAGTTGACATGTTCTTCAACAGACTGAACTTAGAAGTTATTATCGGGAATCCTGTGGGGTTCATTGGATTTTTGTGTATCTTCGGAATATGATAGAATGTTGGAACTTGGGATATTCACACTTCAAATATAAGTATTCCTCATACCCCAACCTGCCAGCCTTCAAGAAGTTGATGGAATATCTTATTGCTACAAGCAGATTCCTTTCTGCCGAAAGGTTCATAACACTGCCTGTCCCTAAGCTGTCTTAGGGCTTCCTTCTCATAATACTCTCTCATGAGTGGGCCAACATTCCCACCTTTATTGGATCGCTTGATAATCAAATTTGTGTCATTCTTCAATGCTTGAATTGCCTGCTATCGTTGCAATTTTTATGTTTGCTCTACTTCTTTGTTGTGCTTTACAATGAAGTTTAATCAACTCCTTACTACTAATGGAATGTGTCAACCAAGTCATGAGGTGTTTGTGGGATAAAGCAAGACTTGGGTTTAAAATCATTAGAACCACCTTTTAACTGGATACCTACCTTTTCCAGCATCATACTAATATTCATTGGTTCATCTTTTTGTCTGAATGATACGTTTTCCTGCAAATAACGTAAGATCTTTAAACTCTCCAGATCATCCCCCATTAGTATATCAGTGTCCTACCGTCCACTTGTTTCCTCTTGGTCTCCCTTATGAGCCTTCAATGTATATATTTTGAGAAGCTTGAGTTTCCTTACAAATTTATATAAATATATTCTTGTCTGAGCATACTCCATCTGTGTTGATGGGCAGAAAGTGAGTCCCAGTTTGAGAACAGACAACTCAAAGGCTGTAAGAGATATTTGCCTAACATTTAATACAGTGAGATCATTTCCCTTCATTTCCACCTGCCCCTGCATTTTCTTCCGGTTTGCCTTTGTGGGGGAGTTTCTTTGACATCCTTTGCCATCCCTTCTTGTCTTCCTGTGTTTTGTTCTGGTGTATGTGTTTTTAGAGAGGACCTTTGTCTGGTTTGGCACATCAGTTTGTATTCCCAAAAAAAAGCACTATCCTGGTGTGTTGAATTTTTGACTCTTGATGATGGTTCCCCCTCCATAAGGGTTCCTGCCTCAGATTCTGAAGTTACAATTTGGGGCTAGTTGGTTTCTTATTTTGCTCAGTTCCCCTTTTTAGACATCATATCTCTTTGCAAAGGTCAGGACTCTACTGTTTTCATAATTCCTTCTGTCCCTCTCAAATTTCTTTTTTTTCTGACTTTTAATCTTAATCTCATATGTCAATAACCTGTCTTTCATTGATTGTTGGAATTCTTCTCTTGTTATAATGTCACTGTTTCTATTTATTTGCTCCTCTGAACTTTGTATTTCTTCAAGTGTTTTCTCCCTATCACTTCATGCTTACTTAAGCAGAATCCCTACCATTCCTTTGGAATAAATCATGTAAATTGGGCCCATTCGTTAAGTAATTGTGGGTCTGGATTTTCATTGGAGGAAATGGCATAAATTCTTAGTCCTCTGGGCACTCCATCAGCATCCAAGCATTTCTGCTTCGAGCTGGCTTTCCCACTATTTCCTAATTTCGCGTTCATACGGTCTTTCCGACTTAAAAAAAAACTCCTTAATGAATTTGACTGATGATGGATGTTACTATTTTCTTTCCATCCACGTGCCCACCAGGTGAGGAACCAAAAATACTGGCTGCAGCCTCCTTGCATGCAGATTCACTGTACATGTCTTTATATGCCTGATTGTAGTCACCAATCAATAATTTTACTGCAGGTGTTACAGTAACATTACAGTAACATTATTAATGAAGTTATCAAAGATGCCATGAGTGCTGTAACTTCTGGGGTAATTAGCAGTGCATGGCGAAGGCACGAGTTACAGTAACCCTAGGGCACGAATTATAGTTACTTGAGAAAACTTTATAACAGCTCAATTTCTATGGTTTTGTACATTTAAAATGTGAGCCTAACTATAATGTCCCTGTAATCTTTGTTTTTTTCAGTGAATTTCTATGTTTTTTAAAAATCTATTTCCTAACTATACCATCCTGGTAACCTTTGTTTTTTCAGTGAATTTGTATGTTTTTTTTTAACATAAAATAATTTTCATTACTATATGTTAATTCAACCTCTACTATACACTGCCTTTGGCTTTACACACCAGAGTTCGCCACAGGGTCTGGCACTGCAGCCAACCCCCTATAACCACCCAACCCTGCACCACACACAGCCTTTGGCCCTGCACAGCGGGGGTTGACCGACAGGCCTAGCCTGTGGCCAACCCCCTATAACCACCCACGCCTGCACCACGTATGGCCTTTGGCCGTGCACTGTGGATGTTGGCCGCAGGGTCTTGCCTGCCACCAAATCCCTTTAACCTCACGAACCCCGTGCCATCAGTGAGATATTGAGAGAGACAGAACGATATAAAGAAAGAGACTGATAGAGAGGAATAGAGAAAGAATAAGAGAAAGAGAGAGAAAGGAAAAGGTTTTTTAGGCTTTGATGAATGACATACCGTATTTATCGGCGTATAACGCGCACTTTTTCTCCCTGAAAATAGGGGGCAAATGATGTGTGCGTGTTATACGCCGATATAAATTTAAGGTTTTTTTTCCAGAAATTTCCTCTTAAAATGAGGTGTGTGTTATACGCCGGTGCGTGTTATACGCCGGTAAATACGGTACTTAGATTGAGATATTTTAGGACAAATTTAAAAGGAAAATGTATTTGTTCATTAAAAAGAGTGAGCTCACCTTTCAATATGTACCTTAATCATTTGAAGTTGAAAGAAAAGTAAAGTAGGGAAATGATCACTAGGACTACAATGCTTACACATCAGTACGAGGGTCTGAGAACCTAACCACTAGACCACAGTTGACTCCTTACATTGCAGTATCCAGATATAACTAAGACATTCAATCCACAGATTTGCAATAGAGATAGATGTAAATATTCCATCACCAGGAAAGTTTAACAGTCAAAACACTACTAAATAGGCAGACACGCTACCAAGTTTAGAAACTTCAACCTACTTAGGGACAGTCCAAGAGCTTTATCATTAGGCCAGAAGTACCTCTGTTCTGCTGGTCAGGCAAGCATTACTATAACATTCAAATCAAACAGCTTGCTAGTGTGACCCTTTAAAGTTATTTTATGGAGGGACCATTGCAATAACAATCTCTCTCTCTTCCTCCAATTATGGGATGAAAGAAGGAGAGAAAAAAAGTGATAGCACCCCAGGTGGAGCCTTAAGGCTCTGCAGTCCCAAGCAGCTCCTGCGGGAGCCATACTGCTCACAAAAGCAGGGAGCTGCATTAAATAGTAGCTCCTGCTTGCGGAGCAATGTTTTCATTTGTTTCCCTGTATGCATGCTTGTATGCAGGGAAACACATGAAAACTCCGCTTTCTGCAAGCGGGAGCTGTTTGACAACTGACAGCTCCCACCAAGCAAAAGCAAACAGCTAACTCCAGAGGATGAGCACCTTCGGAGATAGCAGGAGCTGGTCCTGAAGGGGGGAGAGGAGGGTGGCAGTCCCCAGGGCCATCTATGGCACCACAAGGTGGGCCACGCGCCCCTCCATCATTTAATTTAGCCCCAGGAAAGTGGTGGCCCCAGGGCCGCGGGTCCATGACAGACCCCCTTCATTCACATACTTGAGTCTCCCATACATATTCTTGATTGCCCTGGAAAGAAGGCTGTCCCTTCGGCTGGGGGTCTGCAATTAACCCCTTGTATCAGCCCTGGGGAGGTAACATCCCCGGACCTGTGGGGGAGGGGGCTGCACAGCCCCCTTATAAATCGTATGAACTGCCCCAGGGAGGTGAAAGTCTGTGGGAAGCGGGGGCCATGCAGCCCCCCCATATTTTACACTGATTGCCCTGGGGAGGTGGCAGTCCCTGGCACTGCAGGGGGAGCATGTGGGCCCTCCCACATTGTTGCAAGAAGTTTTGCCCCAGGGAGGGGGAAGTCCCCTGGATGTAGATGGGCCCAGCGGCCCCACCTGCATACATATTTTTCAGTGCCCCAGGGAAGAACTGGTCCCCGGGGCTTTGGGGGGGCACGTGGGCCCACCTGCATTGATTTAAGAACTTTGCCCCAGGGAGGTGGCTTTCCCAGGGCTGCAGTTGGGCAACACAGGCCCCACCGCATTGATTTAATAACTTTTGCCCAAAGAAGGTGGTGGTCCCCATTTTGATTGTCCTGAGAGGTGGCGATCCCCGGGGGTGTGGGATGGCATCCACATTTACTCTTTTCATTGGCCCAGGGTAGTGGTGTCCTAAGGGCACCTGGGGCAGCGCACCTCCCCATTCATTATATGCATTGCTCCGGGAAGGTAGTGGTCCCCGAGGCAGGGGGTCTGTGACGGAACCCCTGAATTAATTTATTTCAGCCCTGGGCAGGTGGTGGTCCCCAGGGTGGTCTTGTGCCCCCCCCTGATAAATTGTATGACTTGCCCTGGGGAGGTGGATGTCCCTGGGGCCTACCTCCTGCATTCTTGTAAGAAGTTTTGCCCCAGGGAGGTGGCAGTCCCTGGGGTGCGGGGAGGCTCAGCAGGTCCACCCGCATACATATTTTTCAGTGCCCTGGGGAGGTGACGGTCCCCAGGGCTGAGGGGGCTGTATGAGCTCCCTGCATTAATTTAAGAACTTTGCCCTACGAAAGTGGCAGTCCCCAGGGCTGCGGGGAACCCCATAGGCCCCTGCATTGATTTAATACCTTGTGGCCCAGGAAGATGGAGGTCCCCGGGGCACGGTAGGGTCATGCACCCCGTATATTTTTCTCTCTGAGGTGGTTCATGGGGCTACTATAAGCCCTCCTTTTTTCAGCCCCCAATGCCCCCGGGACCTGGCCCACCCAGGGGCAAAATAAAGGAAAATCACAGGAGGGTGCACTTTTTTTTATCTGAGAAAAATCTGCAGACCCATCTGTGGTTTTTTCAGAGATATTAAAAAAATATATGCCTTTTAACCCCTGCACCAAGGATAGGAGTTGGTGACAGAAGTGATCCCAGAGCAAATGGAACTGGAGCAGGCATGACACCGAGGTTTAGAGCACTCACTGGTACGAGGAAGTGACTCCCTAACAACTTTGCAAACAGTAAGAGCTTGTGCAGAGAGCTGCAGAGCTGTGATTGGCTCAAACCAGAATATTTTGGCATCCGTCACCACAATCTGTGGAACAAAATATAGATTTCTGACAAATTTAGTACAGTTCCAACCAGCAGTTTGAGCTGTAGTTGTGTTTAAATTCCTACGGGAATTAACCTGAGAAACACACATTTTTTTACCCCTCCCCTTTTTTCTCAGCCCCGCCTGACAGATCACCTGGAACTGCCCATGCACAACAAGGTGAGATAAGATTGCCTGCCACCACATCAATAACAATGAGGTGGCAGCCATCTTAGTACTAAATACTCCTAGACAAAAACATATCCAAAAGAACTCTACTCGCATTGCATCTTCACCCAATAGGGAGGTAAAGCGGCTGCTCAAGGAGCACGCCAGCCACCAGAAAATGTTGACCCAGGGTAGTTGTGGTAAAATCTTGCTGGAGTTTATTTTTGGCAGCATAAACTCTAAACACGTTTCTGCCTAACTAGTCCTTGACCACATGACTGGCAGTGGATTCCCCCACCTTATAAACCTGTGTAAACATAAAAAGCAGACAATGAATATGCAAACACACACCATTTTATCATGTCCAAAATGCAGAAAACACAGAAAATAAATGAATAGACTCAAATGGTCATCGCTGGTAGAGTCCTCAGTACAAATAAATGAATAACTTGGGAAATAGTTTGTTCAACATTATAATAAAACAAACACAAATAATATACAAAATAACAATTAAATCTCATCTTACTTCCATGAAAGCAACTCGTCCAAGCTGGGGCAACAAGCTAGCATAGCCTCCAGTGACTTTTCTGTTTTGCTACTCATTTGAAAAGGTGAGTGATGGTGGAAAAAACATTTTGGTTTTCAGTAGTCCAGACGAACAGTCAATGTAGACAGCAGCAGAAAGTTTAGTACCAAAGCAAACAAGAAAACAGGCATCATCCTTTTACTCTCCCCTCCTCTCCTGGGATCCGGCCTGTGCCTGTTGGTGCATATGGTAGTGGCATAACCTGGGCTTACCTCAGTGGGTTCTGATGATGAATGTTAGTGGCCACAACCAGCTCCAGAATTAAAGTGATTAGCAAGCTCTCGAGTTTGGGGGCAAGGGGCACACAACCTGAAAGCCTAGTTCCAGGTGGCAACCAACACAACTCACGGTAGCCTCTTCCTAAAGTGGTAGCACACAGATTATGCACAGCATCACAAGGGCCTCCTTCAGCAGACCCTTGGTTATACATTATTAAAGAACTAAACTTTCTGAATTCTTCTTCTGAGGAAACACAGTTACAGCAGTAATGAGAAGTGGAAATATAAATCTACAGTTGACCAGAAAGATGAGCAAATTGGCTGGTAAGTAAGTATGGTAAAGTGGAATTGGCTAGGTCAGTTGACATTAGCACTTGGTCACAGTATTCTTATGAGTACTGCCTTGCCAACTACAATGTTATGTCACCTTGACCTATGACTTTGATCACCAATGCAATGCAATGCCTGTCCTCAAAACCAGCCCCAACTGCCTAGGCTAACACCGTTTGTATACTCCCTCAGCAATACTTTGGGTCTAATTTAGAGGTCGTGCAAAGTAGAACCCCTGTCATAAACCTTTTTATACCAGTTTCTACACTTGCTCTTGCTACACTTCAAATTATACCATCCACTGTTCCCTCCCTCCTCCCCCTACTCCTTACCTCATTCTCTCATGCTTCCTCTCCCTCTCTCCTGTGCTCCCACTAAGCCCTGCCCTGTCCTCTTCGAGGGACCTACTTAATAGGGGGCCACAACACGGACAAACAACAAGCACGCTGCTGGTTCATGAAAGGTAAGCCTGTCTGTCCTCATCCACTCCAGGACTGTGCCCGGATCCAGAACCCTGGTCCATCCACTCCCCAGAGATGCTCTGCTGTACTCTTGTGATCGCTAAACACTGGCCGCACATCCCATCACTGCTGCCACACCTCACCACACACCACACCAGGAGCCATCTCATGCATGAATTGCCATTTCACATGCAACACCAGAATGCTCAGCCATGAGTCTTCTCCTTTAGGGTCAAAAGCCTAAGTCTACTCCATCAATACTTTAGGAAGGGTGAGGACAAAGGCATTGAGGTTTGTACCTCTTAGAGTCCATAGGAAAGTCTAAGCAGAAGTCACCAATAATAGTGACACAAGACGAGGGGCTCAAGTAAAGTCTCTGGTCAGCAGCACAAGGGAAATTGCATGAAGTCAGAAATGGAACTGATGCAAATCCATCAAGGAACTGTACTTTAATGTCAAAAAAAGGTTCTGATTTGTCAATCATCAATGGTATGGAGGTCGAAAGATTACACTATCCAATCATTGTCCATCGCATGATGGCCATCTGCTACATTAGGAAGGATTCCCATTAACAACATGGAAAAGACATCCATCTTTCTCTCCTGTATGATTTTGAAACAACTGTATATAATCTATGACAACAGTTCCTCAATGTATCGCATTCAAGGTTACTTTCTCTGGCTCTCTATGCGTACAAACAATAAGCCATCTATTTCAAGCTAACATTCTATGGTTACGGATTCTGAAGAATTGACCCATTAGCAAAAGGAAAGACAGCTTTCTCATATTTCTGCAAAGTCAGAGGCCTAGCAAATCACTATGACTAAAATAATCAAATATAATTTAATGGCACACATTATTCAAACTGAAAGAAAACACATGTAACACATGTAATGTTAAACTTAAATCTTTCATTAGTAAATCTCATTGTATAAGAAAAAATAACTTGTAAAATCATAATAATAGATATAAAGAGAACTACATTAGTCAATCCTTAGCATATAGTAATCAGCATTAACTTCAGGAAATTCATTATTAATTTACAATTAATGTATTAGAGTGTCACAAATTAAAATTAAAATATGGTCACATATAGATCATCCATCACTGTGACACCACAGTAGCAGCCATATCTCTGCAGCATCAATCCCGCTCTGACGGCAAATCAAGCTTTCACACTAAATCACAATCTTTCACATCAATGAAAGTGATCAAAATCTCTGAGGTCAAGCCAGATAAGATCTTCTGGATGCCTCTAACTGCTTAATGTCACTGTAATAGATACATCTTTTCTCCATTTCAAATTCTTCTTTTCTTTTACCGTTTTCTTCTCTCTTCGCTTTCATTTTCTTGTACAGCTTGAAACAACCAAACACAACTAAGACACACAATACAGTATAGGTCACAGGACACTGCCAACAATTCCACTGCCTACTCTCCCAAACCACTTTCTAAATGCTAAAAAAGACTCCCAATGGCTTCCCAAGCACCTGCTGCCTCCAAACTCTTCAAATCCTTCTTCAGGTCTGTCATGTTATTAATGTTTTTGCCAGCAATTTACTGTTATTTGGCATAAACATACAACATTGATGAACTTGCAACATCTTGCAGACTCCGGCCTCTTTTGCAAGAAGAATATTTAAAGCAAATCTATTTTGAAAAACCATTAATCTTATAGGAACCATTTCAGTGTTGACTAACAAGAAGGTACCTGCTGTATCTGTAGATAACTTATCTACAATAGTTGATTACCTTCTTTTCTTCAGGTCATTAAAGAGCACTCCCACAGATGGAATAATTTCACCAAAAATAATTCCTACAACTTCTGAAGCACTGGCACCTCTCTTGACTAGGGTATTTGTCTTTTCATCCCATACAGGATCATTAAAATGCTTCACATGATAAATTTCCATAAACACTATTCCTAAATAAGCAACATACCATCCTTCTGGTAAGCTAAAATAAGCCTGTTTCTCACAATTGAAATAGACTCCTGGTATAGCAGGATATTATCCAGCTAACATGAAAGTCCAAACTCTCTTAAACAAAAACACTCTGTCAGTTTACAATTTGGGCCTAAATACACATAATTTATGCATTATAGTTAGGGAAGCTTGACTACCTGCTTCTGACTGTGCTTCTCCTTTTCATTCCTCCCCATCTGTCTTCAACTTGTCCAATAAACTCATTAGCTACTGGGGTAAGAACACAGGTCGAATTGTTTCTATGGGCATAAACTGTACCAAATATCAGTGTAGGCTCGAAAAATCCTCCTACTGTGTCAATGTGTTTAGCTTTTGCAAAGCTGCTCAAATATTTCATGATAGGACAGCTGAAAAGATGTCATCATACTTAGCATAATAATATTGGAAATACTCTTGCTGATACATGAGAGTCAGCATTAAACTACAGGAATTTCCATAAGTCAGAGTTCAGACATAGCAGTTCTTAACCTTCATGGTGTCAACGTATTCATATATTAATTTAAAATAGACATTTGTAGACAAATCTCCACGGGAACCATCTGCATGTAACTCTTTTGCATTAAAAAAAAAACTCCTTATTTACTGTGGGAACTGGGGCACTTGTGGATTTAACCTCTCCTGAACAAGAATGTGTAGGTAAACTCAACCCAATCAACAACAAAATCATCACCAGATTTGCTACACTAACACTATTACGCAATCAATCAATCAATCAACAATTTTATTAAGTGCGCTACTCACCCGGTAGGATCTCAAGGTGCTTAGTGGGGGAATGGGGGAGAATGACGAATTACTGTTCAAAAAGCCATGTCTTGAGGTGTTTTCTGAATGTCAGGAGGTCCTGGGTCTTGCGTAGGTTGGTGGAGAGGGAGTTCCAGGTCTTGGAGGCAAGGCAGGAGAAGGATCTACCTCCGTAGGTGGTGCGAAGGATGCGGGGGACTGTGGCGATGTCGAGGTCAGCCAATCGGAGGAGACAAGTGGGTGTGTGGAAGTTCACTCTTTCTTTGAGGTAGACTGGTCCAGTACCAGTATTGTGGAGGGATTTTTGGGCGTGGATGAGGATTTTGAAAGAGATCCTTTTGCTGATGGGTAGCCAGTGAAGGAGTCTGAGGTGGGCGGAGATCTGTTCGTGGCGTGGGAGGTTCAGGATGAGCCGTACGGCTACGTTCTGGATCCGCTGGAGTTTCTGTTGAAGCTTGACTGTGGTACCAGCGTAGAGGGCGCTTCCGTAGTCTAGTCTGCTGCTATAAAATATATATACGTTTACTACGCTTGTTTCTATTGGATTCCACGAGTTCTCTAAATTCAGATCACTAAACAAATGAGAAAAATTTAAAAAACAACGCTGTCTCTTCTAGTTCTTTTATTATGAGCAAAGCATATGGCGAATGTCTCTTCAGCAATTTCAAAATACAATTGCAGAAAGTATTTTTGATGCTCTACCAAGGTATCACATGCTTCTCTTAAATGTTCAGAATTCTCTAGTATATACACAGTTCAAAATCACTAATAAATATTTCCAGGATATAATGTCTTAGTCTATCAAGTGGCAACAAAATTTCAAAGTTCAGCTGTGCCATAAGAAATAATTCAAGAATATTTAACTGGATACATATTGTTAATACAAAAGGTTGCGAATTCCTTCTCCCATTCATTTGCTGTAAAGTATGTCCATTCAGGTGCTGCCTACTTCTGACAAAGTTCTCTTCTTCTTTTTGATCTCTGAGCTACTGGTCTTTCTGTATCACTGTCACATTGACCAGACACTTCAGTTTCCTCTGGAATAGTTGTGGGCGCTTGCACTACTGCCAGATTTTGCTCACTCAGCCATTTATCTCTAAGCACAACTTTTTTTGGTACAGCACTAGGTCCTTTGTCGGCATCTGAGCTTTGCACTGTTAACCGTTTCAGTCTCGACCCTTCTGTACCAACTGCTGCTGTTGACTCACTCAGATGCCCCTCAGACCGCAATTGTGTTGCTTCAGTTTTTTATAAATCCCTAACAGCTTGTCTAACCTGCACTCTCAGACTCACTGTAACCAACCCTTCAGGGGCAGCTGCTGTATCATCAAGGGGACCTGGAACTTTGCTAGTGTGTGCCACATTCACCCACTTGGGTAGATTCGAACACTTCACAGCTGTTGTTGTCACCAGTATCACCTAATGAGGGCCTTTCCACCGTGACTCTAAGCAGGACTTCCTCACGTGGTTTTTCTTTCATTAACATAGTAGTCAGGACAAAACTCATGGCATAATTCCTGCTCTAACTGGATTATAGCTTCTCCAAACTGATGAGACACAGAATGAACCATGTCCGCTAGTCCTTTGCAATAATCCAGTACCATGTCATCTGTGATGCTCACAGGCGCATTTGCAGATGCAGCTGGTAACATCATGGCGCGTCCCATGATAACTTCAGGAGGCAATAAACCAGTCTTCCTGTCTAGAGTACTGCGCAAACTCATCAACACGAGAGGCAATGAAAAAAGGCCATTTCAGTGAGGTGGAAGCATAGACTTTCGCCAATGTGGATTTCAAAGTTCTGTCTACTTGCTTCACCAAGCCTAAAGCTTCAGGCCTGTAACTACAATGTAGTCTTTGCTCTACTTGCAATACCACAACAGTAATCTCAAGATCTCACTGTTGAGGTGAGTCCCACAGTCTGACTCCAGAGGAAGTCGGAAATCCAAATCTAGGAATCAACTCTCTAAGCAACAGTTTTGCAACTGTAAGACTATCATTTCTCTTAGTCAGGTAAGCCTCAAACCAATGAGAGAAAACCCACAAAAGGACCAAGATATATCTCAGTCCATTGCAGTGGTCTTCAAACTTTTTAATGCCAAGCTGTCGCCCACCAGTGGTTAACAAAAATTGGGCCCCCTCCAAATATTTTACAATTATTCTATTAACCTGGCAATGTTTAAATATGTCTAGACTTATTTAAACATTGCAGTTCTGTTGTTACTGTTTTAAAAGTTAATTCAAATACATGATGCCAAACATACTATTCTGGTCATGCAGGCCTTACTAACATGCAAATGTATCCACAGTTTGCTTATTGGGTTGGGGGCTTTGAAGAGTATGCAGAGTCCCTTCCCTTTCAAGATATACTCTCTGCTTGAATATAAATCACAAAACATGTTAGTGATGGCTCATTACAGAGCGGTTTGGTACTGATAATTTTATTCAGCTTAAAACAAAGCCCTGTTGTCAGCATACTGCTTTTTTAGGCCAGGGCCTGGCGCCCCACCTATAATCATTTCCGCCCTCCCTAGTGGGGCCCGCCCTCCAGTTTGAAGACCCTTGGTCCATTGCAAGTGGGTATCTCAATAAAACTGAACTGCATTCTGTTGAAGGGTCCTCCTGATCTCCCTATGTGACTCAGTGTAACTGCATTACATTTGCCTGCATTCATCTGCTGACAAGTGACACACTTGGGACAAAGAGCTTCTACCATCAATCAGAATCTGGGGGTTCAACCAAGTCTAATGAAACTAGCACACCATTGCATCACGTCCCACATGAGCAGGACCACAGTAATGCCTCACCATAGGTGGCAACAAACTATTAGGCATCACAACTCTGCCATCACTTGAAACCAAATCATCTGCATCTCTTTTGACACTACCTTCTCCAATCCAATCCTGCTGTTCTTCTTCTGAAACTTCCTAAAGGCAGTACAATTTATAGCACAATCCCCAGTCACTTCATCAGCATAAGTATTGCCAAGTGTAACATAATCAGTGACTTTGTGGTGCGCTGAGCACTTCACAACTGCAATTTGGGCAGGCATCTGTAATGCATTCAACAAATTGTGCACTTTATCTCCATTTTGGATGAGAGTTCCAGAAGAATTCATAAACCCTCTCTAGGACCAACACTGTCCACAACGCCAAAGCCACACTGACTATCGGTGAAAATTGTCACCTTCACCTGATCATAAACACAGCAGGCTCTAATAAGAGCAACTAGTTCAGCTACTTATGCAGAAAAGAGACCTTGAAGCCAGGAGGCTTGAAACACCCCTGAGACTGTACATATGGCATAACCAGCTCTCAGGTTTCCTTCATGGTCTCTCAAACAGGAGCCATCATCAATCATCACATAATTATTTTCGGGAAGTGGAACATCTTGGATATTGGTTCTTGGCCTGGTGCATAGTTCAGTGACATCTAGACAATTATGCTCAACCTCATCTGCATTTTTATCATAGGCAGGTGTAGGCAAGAGTGTTGCTGGGTTTAGAGTAGTTCACCTCTTCAGGGTCACGTGAGACACAGCTAACAGATTTTGCATGTGAGCCTAGTGTTGGGTTTTGATATGGGTTAACAGTATCTCCACAGAGAGGGGCGCAAAAACATTAAAAGGATGACCCATGACAATGCTTTCCCACTGCTTGATGCCGACACATGTTGTGGCAACTTTACACAGCCGGGCGATGCCGAAGCTACAGGATAAAAAGTAGCAGAAAAATAAGCTGCATGCCTGTTTGCATTACCACGAGACTGAGTCAGAACGGAGAGGGTGCATCCCTACCTCTCACAGCAATGCAATGAAAAACATTTATTGTAATCAGGCAATTCCAGAGCAGGATAACGCCAGAGATTTTGTCTCTGCTCTGCAAAGGCATGTAAACAGATGCCATCCAATGGCACCTGTTTAGACGCATCTTTATGTCAGCCTCTGTAAAGGCTTGGCCTAAAGGAAAAAGCTTGGAATCTACTGACAATAGTAGCCAACATTTCCCAAAAAAACCTGACTTCTTTCTGAGTTGTTGGAAGATTCATCTTCAGAATAGCAGAAATTCTTTGTTGTGACACATTTCTTACACCTTTCTCAATGTGGTGTCCTAAGTACAAGACTTTTCTCTTAGAGAACTGCAATTGTGTCAGGGAAACTTTATGTCCATTCTCTGCTAAGTGGTTCAACAGGGCAATAGTATCATACTTACATACTTCCTGAGCATTTGATGCCACTACTAGGTCATCAATATACTGAATCAACAATGAGTGAAAGGGCATCTCTAGAGACTCCATATTCTTCTTTACAATTTGGTTGAAGATGGATGGACACTCCATCTACTCTTGCAGGACTCAGCATCATGGCAAAACACGACTGCCGAAACTAAATGAAAAGAGAAACTGGATCTCTTAATGCAACGGTATAGAGAAGAATGCCTGGCACAGATCAATCACAGTGAACCACTCAGCTTCACATGGAATCTGAAACAAAATCACTGCTGGGTTCGGTACCACGGAGCACCAAGGAATGACTATTTAATTTACCTTTCCCAGGTCTTGGGCTTTGCTGCATTTTCCAGTAAGTTTCCGCAGTCCCATAATGGGAGAGTCACCTGGACCTCCCAGGATCTCTTTTAGTATCCCTTGATAAATCAAGGACTCTATCATTAGGGTACTTTCTGCAATTGTTTTGGGTGTCATATTGTATGGTGGTATGCACAGCGTTCGGTTTCACAGTTATCTTAATAGATTCAACACCTTTGATGAGACCTACCTCCTTTCCTTAAATGTCCTAAACTCCAGGGGACACAGCGTCTCTCAAATCTGCAGGCAAATCATTACATGTCAACAAAGGGAATAATGTGACACTTGGAGTCTGAGTCGCAATTTTAAATGCCACATCCTCAACGTTAATATCTATCTCGATACCACTTGGCAAACAACTAATGGAACAGTTTAACTTGTATACTAAGTCGCGTCCAAGCAAACTCACAGGACTCGAGTCACAAACCACAAACTGGTGTTCGTCCTCAAAGAACCTATTTTCATGGGGACAGATTATGCCAATGGGTGTTACGACTCTGTCGTCCCATTTCCAGGGGGCGCTGTAAGGGGACTATCGGAAGCCTGGGAATCACCTTGAACACCTATCTAGAGTCCCTTGCTGACTCCTGTTTGTTTCTCTTTTCTCCATGGTACACTTGTGTAGTACTACATTTGCTTCCTGGGCCTGCAAATCCCATAATGCACAGCCTGGTGGTAAGGAAAGCCTGGATTCAGTTTCCCATTGTTTTCTATGGGAGCAGTCCAGTTGCTCCTTTTCGCTGGATCCTCTCCTCCAGGACTTGCGTGTGTCTGAAACTACACACACCTGAGACCTCTCCTGTGCAGCCCAGCTTGGAACTGCTTATAAGCAGCCATTTCCTCAAGATCCCAGTCGTGCACTGGACTATTATTCCTTTGTGTTACAGACCCTTTGTCGGATGGTGTTCCAGTTTTGTTCCTGTTCTGTTCCAGCTTGATCCTGTTTCCTGTTTCCTGTTTCTCTGCCCTGCTCCTGATTGTTCCAGCCAGAGTCTGCTCCCTATCTCTTAGCCTTGTACCTGTTTGTTTCTTCCAGAACCTGCTCCCTGTTTCTCTGCCCTGCTCCTGCCTTGTTTCAGCCTGAACCTGCTCTCTGTTTCACAGTCCTGTTTACTACTCATTCCTACTCCCTGTATTCCAGTCCTGTCCTTGCCTGTTCCAGCCAGAGCCTGCTCTCAGCTTCCTAGTCCTATCTATGTTTGTTCCAGCCAGAAGTTTGCACCCTGTTTTCAAGTCCTAGCCCTGCCTTTACTTAAGCCTGAGCCTGTTCCCAGTTCTTGCCTCTGCCTCTTTGTTTGTTCCCTTCTGTTTCTGTTTCTTCTCGGTTCTTTGTGTCTGGTAAGTGTTCTATCAGTCTTCACCAGTGTATAAGTGTCCTCCTTTGTACTGGGGTTGGCTCCTGGTTTCCAGGAGGCAATTCCAGCCCCCATCCCTGTCTAATGTTATACGTTGTCTTTCGTGCCTAACAGTGACAGTGTGCTATTGGTGTTTTCTCAGGAATCGCCACTGTGTTTCCAGCTGGACCCACAAGAGCGTGTCCTGTGTATGTAAGTACTATCCTTGTTTGTGCTCTAGGGTCCAGAGACAGAATCACTTCTGCTGCCTCCTTTCTATGGGGCTGGCAGGGTGACTATCTGTAAGAGCAAACTGCACAGAGGCATTGAGATTCCCTGTCACTGTGGGAGGTTCTGCGCCTTACTCTGTGTACAACCCCAGCGTGTTTGTCCACTAGTAATCCGTTTCCTATTTGTTCACACAAGGATTGCTCTGCTTTTACTTTCCTGTTTCCTGTGTCTGTCCATAGCTGTCCTTTCCGTGTATGCCTTTAGCTGCTCTTCTGCCCCAGTACACTACCTCTTTAGGATATTCGGTGACCTCAAGGGGTGTCTCAACCAGAGTCCTGATCAGACCTGCCCAAAACCGTGACAATGGGTTGGTCAATTGCTGATTCGCAACTCCAACAACTTGAATTTTCTTTCCAGAAAGAGGCAAGTTTTTACTTCTGGTGTTCTCACAGTAGAGCAAGGGCTCCTGTATTGACTAGAAAAAAACACTTGGTGACCATTTACATCACCATCAACATATGGACCATGATGACACTTCTAAGGATGCAGCTGGCATCCACTTCTCTTCTTTCGGGCATCTCAACCAGAAAAGATCTGAAAACTCCTCATCACTAAATCGATCAAAGCAAACTGAGATGTCAGCTGATCTGAATTTACATTTGTAACCATATTTATTTTTTGTCAGGGAATAATTGACTGTTGCTGGGGCATTGGAGCTTGTGGAACCTGCATCTGTTGTCTCTGGGACATATTTGAATTTTGCATTCGGAGTCTCTGCATTCTGCATTTGAACCTGACTACCATCCTGTTTCTGCACTACCCCATTATTCGACATCTGATTATTTTCAGCATTAAGAGGACACTCCCTCTTCCAATGGCCCAATGGCCACACATTGTGACACGGGTTAGCTCTTTTCAAAGTCATCACATCCACAACTCCATTCCGATCTAATGAAACACCACGTCCTCTACTTTTTGTTGCTAGGAACCATTTCCTACCTGCATCACCTGAGCTCCCTGTTGATAAATTCTCTGCATTCCACCAGATTTCCCTGCAAACTGAGGATTCTACGATCTCTGCACAGCATTTGATTGCATTACCATGAGCTTCTTCTAACCTTTTCAGCTTTCATTCCAATTCATCTTTGCAGTATTTTGCATACCACAGGATCTCAACAATTGGTTTGATCTGCCAACAAATCAAAAGCTGCTGAATCATGGTATTCACTTCTGATTTCAAACCTTGCACAACTCTAAACACATAAAACACTCATATCTTTCGCATCTATGGTATCTACCACTAAAATGCTTGAAACATTGCAACAATCGGAATAGGAATGTACCGACTCCTCAGATGTCTGAGTCATTCTGTCAATTATGAGCCAATCAATATCTTTAGAAGACACCTTTTCTTTCAAAAATGCAATTACTTTTTGGCACTTTCTCATCACCTTTTCAGGCAGTGCATTTATCATTGGATCTCTTGGAGGCTGTCAGTCAGGCCAATAGCAATTTTTCATCAATCCACAAATCACTCGGAACCACAAAGTCAAACAATGTATGTAAGTTTTTCCACAAACATTTTGAAGGTTTCACAAATCTGGCAGTTTGCCTGTACCATCCTACAGGCTTCTCTCTCAATTTCGGAAAATACTCTGTAAATGACAAATGTCACTTCCGCTCCAAGGTACATGAACATACCCTCCACTGGGAATTTCTCTCATGGGCAGCATCTTTACCTATCCTTCACCCTGACTTGCTCCTGCCGGAGGCAAATCTGTTCTCACTTTCTTCTGCTCTCACTGCTTTGGCCATTGTCCTTCCCACTTATCTAATGCACCCTATTTGTGCATTAAAAAAGTCAATTCTTTCATCTTTAATTTCATTTAAGGAGGTCTCATGTTCAAAATATCTTTATCACTGAATCCTAATCTGTAACTACTTGGCACTGGCTTTGAGCTTTCCAAATTTACATCATGTTTCTGGGCTCATAGGTCGTAAGCCTGACCTGCACATTTGGTACTGTCTCTACACATTAACTACAGTTCATACTGTCTGCAGGTGTCCAATTGAGCTGTATGTAGGGTTCCCAATATCATTTCATTCAATTCTAATTTTAATTTGATCACATCTAGCGGTCTCTCTCTTTCTGGGGTTTGTACTGGTCTTGCCCTGTCATTCACATTTGCACTTGCACCTGATGCGCTTACATTATCCAGCCACTCATTCAATCACTGGGCATTCAAACCTTTCAAATGTATTGAGGCATTCAATAATGCTCCTCTTGAAGTATTTGAGTTTGCCTAACTAGTGCATTTGCAGTGAACATCTCGTCTTCCATAAAGTTAAAGTGTAACCTTCTATTTGGGGGTACTACAACCAATGTGTGAGGTAGTTTCTTATCTGGGCACAAAATAGGGTAAGGATTTCTGAGAAAATCTTGCTTCAGGAGTATATCCTGACTGATTTGTCGTTGGAGTTGAATCTGAAATGCAGGTAGGGGACAAAGGCCTTGGGAGTGAAATAATTATTTCTATCTCTAATCCACTGGGCCTTACAAATTCCTGAGCACTTGTAGGAAAAGGAACAGTGGGAACAACTTGGGGTCTCAAGACATGTGGACATTTGGAACCACTAGAACATGTGCAACATTCGGGACATTCAATGGATTTGGGAAATATAGGGCCTGATTACGAGTTCGGCAGACAGTTTTACCTATGTGCCGAACTTCCGACGGGGAGGTTGCCACCATTGTAGCTACCTCCCCGCTGGGCCCATTACAAGTTTCCCACTAGGTCGGCGGGCGGAAAACTGAGTTTACGCCTGCCGGCCTAGCGGGGAACAGCCTACAGGATTGTCTCCGGCTCGTAATCGAGCCGGCTGCAATGGTGTGGAGCGCAGGGTGCTGGCCAGGGGGATCCCCTGCACTCGTACTCCCCCAGCCTTTTTATTGTGGTGTTAATGCCATGAAATCGCTGGCGGAGAACAAAGTCATAATTCCCAGAGCAGCGGTGCCCTGGCGGGTTAGGTCCGCTGCGACTGACAGACTGCCCGGACAACTAATCCTGGCGGCATGAACGCCGCGGTCATAATGTTGCAGTCAGACCGCCATCCACGAGCCTGGCGGTCAGTAGACTGCCAAACTCGTAATGACCCCCTTAATGTCTAAGGAACATTCCCTGTCAGACTTGGACCATACAGGTGAACAACTGAACCTATTGTCATAGCAACGGTTAATACATCTGGATTAATGTAGTTCATCTGGTTTTGCGGAATAGCTATCCCTGAACACTGACCTGTAAAATTCATATTTAAATTCTGTCTTGGCTGACTAGATTCGAAATCTTGTCCTATCATGTTTAAATTCGGTCTTTGTACTATCTATAGTGTCTGGTTAGGTCTGTGCAACTTGATTCAAATTTAAGCTCCACACAATCTGACCATTGTGCTGCTCAATAGGTGCAGTAGGTATACTACATAACACATTTCTCGATGAGTAACCTGACACTGCTGTCTCTTCAGAATTGTATGGAGAAAGACAATTCAACAAAACCTGATTTCAAAATCATCATCATCTGAATCACTCTCATAGACCTCAGTCTTTTTCTCTGCTACTTTTGTCTATTTTTTTAAGACAGGGTACAACCCAGTTCCCTCTATGATGTCAGTTCTAGAAGCGTTTTGCTGTTGATCCCACCTTGCTTCTGCAAATGTTCTTATTGATTTATTTACTCTACCCTCATACTTTTCTTTTTGTCTCTGATGAGCTATGTGTTACCAAGTATTCAGACCTTCTAATTGTGTGGGTCTTAGAGGTGGTTTCAACTCTTGCTTTTGTCTCAAATGTTCAATAATTCTCTAATTAAACGTTCCATAGTGAGGAAATGCTAATGCACCTTCTTTCTCAGTAACCTTATGCCATTGTTCAAGCCACAAGCATGCATGAAGACCTGCTTTGGACATGACATAATGAACTGGAGTAGCTTCAGGTGGACTCTCTACTCCCTCTCTAACTGGGATAAATACATCACCTCTTAGTACACTTTTCAATGCTTTAAAGAACATCATTTTCAGTTAATAGTCCAACAAATTCACAATTTAACTTTTTTGTTCACAATCAGGAAATAAAATAATTCCCACAACTCTCTTTTTGATGTTCTCAACCAGTAGCAGCGTGACACTAAGTGACGTAGTCCACCAATACTGGTGCAGCTTCACACCAACCGACCAATACCAGTGCAAAACAATGTGAAGTCAATCTTACTCTTTGCAGCAGCTCACCTGCCTTTATAATTGTCCCACAATCACCCTTTCACATGAACCTAAATGAAAAATAATGCAAGCAAAAACCAACAACAATGGTCTGCTTACAAAAGGATAAGGAATCAAACACTTCAAAGCAGTATGGAGCTACATCCTCTCACTCCTTTCACGTTCCCACTTCAAACAAGACTCAACCAGCCAATTTCACTTCAGTTGATATAGTTCCTCCATGTGCACTCAGGATTCACTTAGTACCAACCACCCACATTCACTCAAGGAATACTATTGGCACCCTTAACAACGGCTCATGACAAGCAGCTTACACTGCAGACCATAAGTTAACCAAGTGTCTTCTACACCTGTGCGTTATCCTGTGATCTTAGGCCACAATAGACCCATTCAACAACTTCCTAGGGAAAAGCACCACATTCACACAACTGCGAAAGTTCCTCAAAACACTTCACAACATCACACTTCACCACAATATTAAACCAAAGCAACGCAAAATGCAAACCCTATTAATACTCCCACATCCACTGCAAAAGAACGAAGATGGAACTTCTTCAACATATACAAACCATGCGAACACAAACCTGAGGGTAGGTAAAAAAAACAAATCTGCATTTTAGGACTAGGGAATCCCCTAACACTAAGCCTAATTATCTATCCCTCTCTTGTGGGAGGAACCACTACTATGCTACCAGATTTGATTAAGCATTTCAGCTACTCTAAATGAGGTTGATAACTGTTTTTCACCCAGCTGGAGGTAAGAGATGAGGGCATCACAAATCAACAAAACATTTATCATTTACAGTATGACTAATGTGGTTGCACAAGGAAGCCCAAGTCGTAATAAAGTTAAAGGGTTTTATTACAAGTTAATGCACAAGTTAATGTAGATGTGTCTCAAAACCAGACTATAAATGTACAAAATCACCATCGGATGTCCCAGGCATTGGAAGACTCGAAGCTTAATCACCATTAAACATACTAAGCACTCTATCAATGTGATGCAGCTAAATAAAATAACTTATTGGGGGTCAGAAAACACATGCTGACCAACCCTTCTTATCATGAAGACAAATCTAAACACATTTGGGTTAGTTGGATAAACAGAGGGAAATCACTAGAAGGACAAATGTCACTAACTGACATACAGAGCTACCAGATTTGATCAATAAAAATGAAAATGAAATAAAGGATGCAAATAATTTGGAAAAATGACAGCTGGGGCACGAGAAACAAAAATTGGCAAAAGTAGGTAAAGATAGAATATGCCAGTATTCAGAAGCTTGGTCAGGAGTCTTCTCCTTTAGGGTCAAAAATCTAAGTTTACTCCATCAGTACTTTTGGAAGGGTGAGGGACAAAAGCATTGAGGTCTGTACCTCTTAGAGTCCAAAGGAAAGTCCAAACAGAAGTCACCAACAATAGTGACAAGAGGTAAGGGGCTCAAGAAAAGTCTCTAGTCAGCAGCATAAGAGAACGTGTGTGAAGAAAGTAAAAAATGGCACTGCCGCAAATCCATCAGGGAAAGGTAAATTAAAGTCCAAAGAAAGTTATGATTTGTCCATCATCAGTGGTATGGGGATTGAAAGATTCCACTATCGAATCATTGTCCATTGCATGACGGCCATCTGCTACATTAGAAAGGAATCACATTACCAACATAGTAAAGGCATCTATCTTCCTCTCCTTACGATTTTGAAACAATTGTGTATCATCAATGTCCACAGTTCCTCAATGTATCAGATTCAAGGTTACTTTCTCAGGCTCGTTATGCTTAAAACAAATAGGACATCTATTTCCAAGCTAACATTCTCTGGTTATGGATTCTGAAAGAAATTACATGTTAGCAAAGGGAAAGACAGCTTTCTCATGTTTCTGCAAAGTCAGAGGCCTAGCAAATCACTATGGCTAAAATAATCAAATCTAGTTTAATGGCACACAATATTCAAACTGAAAGAAAACACATGCAACACATGTAATGTTAAACTTAAATCCTTCATTAGTAAATCTCATTGTTTAAGAAACAAAAAACTTGTAAAATCATAATAATAGATATAAAGAGAACTGCATTAGTCAATCCTTAGCATATAGTAATCATCATTAACTTAATACATTTTAATAGCCCACATTATTCAAACTGAAATAAAACACATGTAATGTTAAACTTAAATTTTCATTAATAAATCTAATTCCAAATTCATGTTACTGTTGACCTGCAACAAAAAACTACTTGTAAAATCATAATGACAGATATAACAGAGAACTGCATTAGTCAATCATTATCATATGGCATTCAGTATTAACTTTAAGAAATTCATTATCATTTCAGAAAAATCAGTTTCTTAACATCATAAAGTATCATATGGAATCGAAATGATTGATTATACTAAGATTAAAATTGCTCTACCACAACATGTTAGGTGGCTAGTTTACAGTGAATACAAATCTATATATAGGTTTTCAGTGCACTACTTTACAATTAACATACTAGGGTTACACACATTATAATGAAAATATGGTAACATATAGCTCATCACTGTGATGCCAAAGTAGCAGCCTTATCTCTGCTGCATCAACTGCACCACAGCCATGGAAAACATGACCCCCTTCATTAATCGCTTTCACTTCAAACTTTAAATTACATCCATTTACACTTTGAACGGAGCCCTCGTCTACTGCCCAACCAGACCGTGAACAAACTTCACTCAAGACATCACGATCTTTGTCACCCCCACATCTTGGACTCCCAGACCTACATCCTCCTTGGAGACCTCAACATCCACCTGGAAGACCAGACCTACTCCAGCTATACAGCACTCCTTGGGAACCTCTGCATCCTCAGACTCACCCAGCACATCATAGAACCCACCCACCCCGCCAGACCCAACCTCGACTCTGTCTTCACTACCTTCAATGGACTCAAGTTCAGCACCACTACACCCGTCACTTGAACCGACTACTCCATCGATCACTTCAAGATAATCATCACCAGCCACACTATCTGCACCTGGAATAGCACCACCAAAGCAGACTGGGCCCATGCCAAGTGCAAGACTAGACCAGCATTCGCAGAGACATAAATGCCAATACAGACCAACTCAACAAGCGGTTATCAGACTGCTCCAGCTACCTGGCACCCCTCCCACACAGTCACCACAAAAGAGCCAGAAAGCAGGCCAACTGGTACTCATGAGAACTCCAAGCAACCAAACAACACTGCAAACAATTAGAGAGGAAATGGAGAACCAGCCTCAAAGAGACTGACAAGGATACCTTCAGGGTCACCAATAGACAAAACTACAACCAGGTCAGGGAAAACAAAACAAAAAGTCCCTATCCAAATGCATAGAGTACAGTGCCAACAGCAACAAGGAGATCTTTGCAATTGTTAAAGACTTCACCACACCCTCTGCCTCCTCAAACAACATCACCACTTCGCACCACCTGTGTGACACACTATCAGACTACTTCAGTGACAAAATACTAACCATCTACAACTTCGACCCTCAACCAGACTCTCAGAGCCTTGCTGCAAGCCTACCAATCCGCCATACTTGAAGCACCCTCTCCACCACATCTACAACATGGTCACCCGGCAGAACTCTCACTCATATCCTGAACACCTCCTTTTCAACCGCCACCTTCCCAGATACCTGGAAACATCCAGCAGTAAACACACTGCTTAAAAAACCTTCAACAGACCCCACTCAACTACCAAACTACTGACCGATCTCCCTCCTACCTTTTCAAGCAAAGATCATGGAGATGGCAATAAACAGACAACTCACCAACCACCTCAATCAACACCAACTTCTGGACACCTTGCAATACAGATTCACACCAGACCACAGCCCAGAAACAGCACTCATTGCACCCACAGGCGACATCAGGATGCTCCTTGAAGGTGTTCAAACATCGGCCCTCATCCTGCTTGACCTTTCTGCCACTTTCAACACCGTCTTCCACTCCACCCATGAACAAAAGACTTCATCAGTCTGGCATCCAAGGCTCTGCCTTTAACTGGATTTGCTCCTTCCTAACAGGAAGAACACAGAAAATCAGCTTGATACCCTACATGTCGGAAGCCATAAATCTCAGCTGTGAAGTACATCAAGGCTCACCCCTTAGCCCAACGCTGTTCAACATCTACATGACACTACTGGCCTACACCAACATCATAAGATCCTACAACATCAACATCCTTTGGTATGCAGATGTCATCCAACTCATACTCTCCCTTTCAGACAAGACTCCAGTGACCAAGAACAACTTCAACACCTCCATGACCGCACAAGTGATGTGGATGAGGTCCAACTGCAGCAGGCTCCACATGGGCAAAACCAAAGTGGGGATCTTCAGAAGCAAAACCTCCCGATGGGACTCCAAATGGTGGCTGGTGGACCTCGGACCAACTCCAACCCATTCTTCCTACACCAGAAAGAGAAACATCCTTGAGGAAAAATCGGAATTGACAGCACAAGTCAACATAGTTACCTTCACCTGCTGAAGATGCAGTGAAAAACATGAAGAGGCTACCGAAAAACAGTCACACAAGCCCTTATAACAAGTATACTGTAATACAGCAATGCACTTTACATCTAAATCAACAAACAGCTCCTGAACATACTCCTAATGATCCCTTATGCTGCAGCAAGACTCTTCAGTAACCTCCCTTGATACATCCACACCACTCCACACCTTCAGGAACTCCACTGGCTCCTCAAACTCACTCACTTCAAACTCCTCACACACACCTACAAGGCTCTACAAAACATAGGCCCCATTAATCTCAACACACGTGTCCACTTCCACCAACCCTCCAGGCACCGCGCTAAGTTGATCTCTTGCTCGCACACATCCCTTGTATAAAGAAGAACAGAGCAGGAGATTGGGCCTTCTCACAGATTGCACCAGAGGCTTTAAACAACCTCCCCCACCACATCAGCTCCTTTGTGTCGCTCTTCAAATTACGCAAGAAGCTGAAAAGGTGACTCTTTAATTACCTACATGCAAGCCCCTGCCTACCCACTGGCAAGCGCCTTGATATGCTTACAGGTGTTTATAACACTATAGATAACTACACAGCATAACATAGACAGATATACCCTGGGGGTATAAAGAGTTTTAAGGGGGTTTAAAGCAGATACAGCAAATAGTACAAAAATAGGTTGTTCCAGGTAAACGTTTAAAAACTGTAAATTTGGGAGGAAAAAATGCTGAGACAATAAACTTCTTTTCCTTATTTAATGATGTCTATAGCTTAATTATTGAGACTAATTAGTGTTAATAATGGGAATACAATTGCTTTCTAAACATACCCAAAGGACACAAAAAGTAGCAAACTGCTTAGGAACTCATTTACTTTAACTATGACTATAGCAGGAGAAGAGGCATAGACCAACAGATGTAACGTTTGAAACACACCATGTTAATTCAGCCGGGGTTCCAAAATATAGATTTAGGCATACACTCTTAAGGGCAGTGAGTCATTGAGCTATGATTGTAGTAATTATTGCCTCTAAAGAGTGTCACCTATCTTGTCACCTTTTTCCCAGATATTCACTAATGTGTCTGTGAACAGCATTTACAAATGCTTAGAAATTAAAGTACCCACATAGCTAGCACAGTATGAGCCAATAAACCCATACATGTAATTATATGTAGGTTATTTGTTTCAGTGTTGCTGCACAGGGCCACAGAAATGGAATCCGAATGCTCTACTCCTACTGTGGTGCCCATGCTGAACCAATATATATATAGGAGGCATTGAAAGGTCATGTAACTAAGCAGCTACAAGAGTTTCACAATTTCAGTGTACTGGAAGCCCGGAGTTGTCACAACAGTCTAAATAATGTTTTTTCCACAAGAGAAGTAATTAGGTCAGAGACCAAAATCAGTTACCCTCTAGTAACCACTGGTATTCTTTGTACCAGTGCTAACTGTCCCACATTACGACAGAGTCACAAATTTATTGCACATCATCAGTTAGTTAGTCAATATTCACCTCCAACTTTTTTCCAACAGTGAATAATTTTACTTTCATACAAACAATATAATTTACAGATCATTGTAGAAATAATAAAGACAGTTTGATACACATACAACCACTTTTGTTATAAATTGATTTTTTAAATATTTTACACTCTATTTCAGATTTCTCACTTTGATAATGCATTGTCCTGGAAGTTGAGTTAAGAACACGTTATAGATAGCACAAGTAAATGTAACTAACAAATATAAAAAGAGGCAGGGTTGTAATTCTAGCAAACAACAAATCAGAGCAGTTAGAATGTCGCCAGCCAATGAGGATGTTCCCCTCTCAATTTTATTCCAGTGCAGTGTTCCACTATTACTATTTCCCAATACAAATGTAAACAATGTCTGAAGCAATCTATCTTCAGGAGGTTATAAGCAGATGGTTTGGGCGAGCTCGATGTTGATTGTCCAAAATCTGTAATCATAGAGTTGCAATATTTTATGTTTCAATACTGTAGCTTTAGCACTGAGTGATGACACAACAAACAAGAGACATATGAATAAAATCTTATGTATATGTATATGATTTGACTACAAGGTTACATGTGCACATCTTTTCTAACATCACTAAGGTAGGTTTATAATACAGCATGATTATATTTGCTTATATCAAATATTCAATTTGTGGTTATTGTAGGAAGCTGGCTCTGTATATACTATATCAAATGAGATCTAGGCCCATATTTATGAAAAATGGCACACAACTGCACTAACGCAGTTGTGTGTCATTTTTTTAACAGCATTCCTTAAAGCCATCTGTGCCCCATATTTATTAAATGACGCACAATAGCGCTAAGGAATGGCTAGCGTCACAAAAAAAGGCACTAGCCAGTGGGGGGTGGCGTTAGGCGAAATGACGCTAGTGGGTCAGAAATTACTTTCAGCTGGTTAGCGGCAACATTTCTGCTGCTAATCAGACTAGCGTCATTTTCTGACGTACAAGGAGCCAAAAAATGTCTCCTGTCTAAGTATAGACAGGAGTCATTACCACCACCTCAATACCCACCACAGGAGACCAGTGTCCACAGGGCAAGCCCTACATACCCAGTGCCAGGCAGGGAGCCCCATGTAAGGGGCCCCCAATAGCACACCACACACATACACAAACACTTGCCTGCAACTTACCTGGGATGGGCTCCCTCCTCCTGTAGTGTCCTTGTGGTGTGGGTGGTGGTATTACTGGGGCTTAGGGTGGGCATCTTTGTGCCCATTTTATGGTGTTTCCCCATAGAAATGTGCCTCCCTGCACTTTAACGCCGTGTCTGACCAGGCGTTAAATAATGGTGCTAAGAGGGCCTACCACCCTCACGTTGTTTCTGCGTCGGGAGTTAAATATGGCGCTGGGGGGCTAGCGTCATTTTAAGGACGGGAATGCCTACCTTGCATCTCAATGATGCAAGGTGGGTTGGCGCATCCTAAATAAGTGCTAAGTCCAATATTTATACACTAGACAGATCTAGCGTCAAAATATAAATATGGTTAGTTAGCGCCGCTTTAGAGCCAACATAAATGGCGCTCAGGCGACGCTAAGCTTCCATAAATATGGGCCATAGTGTGCACAGAGTCTAGGGGTTACCCAGAGGCTTAGCAGAGGCTAAAGTAGATAATACTAATGTTCTCTTTTGTATTAGTGTGGTCAAGCAGTTAGGCTTATCAGAGGGTAGTGCAAAGCATTTTTTGTACACACACAGTCAAGAAGTGGGGCACACACTCAATGACTAACTCTAGGCCAATGTATTTATATGGGAAAAATATTTTTGTTACTTTATTTCTAGAACCAAAAGATTGTTGTTGTAGGTAAGTACAGTTGTAGGTATGTATTAAGCATATGTATAAAATGTACTTTGTTTAAGTTTAGTGACTAAAAGTTTTCAGAAAAGTACGTTTTCGCTTGCAAAAGTCGACAGTGCAATTTTCAGAACAGTCCTGAAGGGGGGGAGGAGGAGATTAGGGAACGGGGAAGGGGTGCGAGTGTTATTGCACTTTTGATGTAAGTATTCAACTTACAGTTCCAGCTTCCGGGGGTTAGAATAGCCACTGGTCGAGGTTTAAGATGACCCCAAACATACACCACCAGTAACACAGGGCCGGGTGCAGAGGTCAAAGTTAGTGTTAGATTTAGGACGGGATTCTATGGAGACTGAGGGCACTCAGAAACAGATCTGCTCGCAGGTAGTTCAGGGGGCAGACCTGGGGGGTTTAGGTGAGCACCCAGGAGGCCACAGGTTAGCACCAAATACGCACCCTCAGCGGCACAGGGGCGGATGGGTGCAGGGTGCAAACACAGCGTTGGGCTCCTGATGCTTTTCAATAGGGGGACCACAGGGGTCACAAAGATGCTGCAGGCTGGGTCCAGGGGGTCATTTCCAGAAAACCAAAGATTGGACAAGGCGGAGGGCTGCCTCCTGAACATTGTGGACAGTCAGTCGGATTCCCCAAGGCCAGGGGGCTGCGGTGCAGGGGTACTTTTGGGAGTCAGGTACGTTCATTCGGTTCTCATGTAGTCAGGGGGGTCCTCCGGATTTAGGCTGCAGACGTCTGATTATCTTACTTATTACCAGATCAGAAAAGGAAAGAACTTTAGTTAATTCTCCTCGTAGAGCCCAATCACATATAGCATGTAACTAAGTGCTTTTGTGAATCAATTGTCAGTGATCTAATATATTTAAAAAGAAGTCACATTATGAATGTGAGTAACACATTTGGGTAAATGTGCATACGGTCCTTGTGAGACTGTTGTTGACTACTTAGTTAGAAGTCCTTCTTTTATACACTCCAAAATTGTACAGAGTGAAAACCCCATTTGAAGGATTGTAATTAGAAGGGCAATATGAGGAATGGATGAAGCTGATGTGCTGACTCTTTCTTTGTTGGACTTGTTTGTTTTTTAACCCTCTGGCTTTGTTTTTTGCTTTTCTTCTTTAGGGCTTCGTTGTATTTCCTCTACCAATCACGGCCTACAACAAAATATGATATTAAACATTGCATTAATTAGTAAAAGAGATCATACTTCCATAGTCTATTTTATGTTTTGATAATAAGGTGAGGAATCCACCAACATGCTTTAGGAGGATAAAATGCTTTACTGACAAAGAAAGACAAGCCTTACAAAATTACACCTGCCTAATCATCTTACTAATTAGAAGAAATTCTTAAGTGTCATACCTAGCCCACCATTTAACAAATCAACCCAACCCAATATACTCTAATACCCCTTAGGGATGTCTCCAATGGCCATATCTCTATTCATTCTGTGGATCTCCCGGTCCCCGACCAGTACTGCTGCCACTTTACTTTGTATGCATCCACATTTTTTCCACACCTGAACATAATTTCCACTGCGAAGATTGCCTGTGCACTGGACCGATGTTGGCTACTGACAAATATTTTACTCCTTTGGAGCAATTATCTACTGGTAAGCCTGCCTCCCTGCTACTTACTGTGGTTTAAAACATCTTTTGTTGATATAATACTCTTCACATTTGAATCCATACAGCTAGTTCAAAGCATACAGTGGAGCATAATTTCACGAGGAGGAGAATGAGGAGGATGCAGCAGCTATGAGATTAACTTTCTATTGCTTCCACTCACAGACATTCTGGATTGACTTAAGTACATCTCTGAACTGCCCAAGATATTAGCAGAGAGGACTCTGAATAATCCTCAGAGTGAATGTCTTACAGACTCCAGACAACCAAAAAACAAATTTACTCCAATGATACCAGCGAGAATAGTTACTACACCATTAACCCTATACTGATTGCTCAATCATAAATCTTTCTTGAGATTCCTGGTGGATAAGATTGCATCTTTCAATCATGCAACATTAAATCAACCAACAAATTAGATAAGTGTCTCTCACTAGAACTGAAGATCATAAAACCTAAGTTAAGGAAAGGCAAAATAGTCTAGTAGAGGTTCCCTCTGGATGCTAATGAAAAAGAAATAAGACATATCATAGAAAATATAAATCTAACACTTTTTCACCCAACAACATTTTTTACATTTGGAAAACCAAGAGATAGAGAACACAAGGAAGGCGCTATTTAAGATCCTTTAATATATTGTAAGTCCTACTCCCCAACTAACTAAGGGCCTGATTTAGATATTAGCAGATGGGTTACTCCATCACAACAGCGACAGGTATCCCCTCTGCCGAATTCTAAATCCGATTGAGTCCTATGGGATTTAGATTTTGGCAGACAGGATATTCATCACCAGTGTGACAGAGAAACCCGTCCACTATCTAAATCATGCCCTACGTCTTTGCACTGGTTATAAACATGCACCATTAATTTGTACAGAAAACTGAGAATGTCTGGCAGTCTCTGGATGGTATAGGTACACTTTATTTTAGTTCTAGTGGTCCTTTGAAATCCGAATTTAATCTAAAAGGAATCTAATGCTTTGTTGTGGTGATCACTTGCTTCCTCTTGTCACAAAAATGTATTGGGGCCTTGATTTGATGAGTACTCAAAATGAGTGTTTTGCACTGGGACAATTTTGAACCTTATAAAACAAGCACAAGTGACACCACAAATAAAAAAAACTATCTTCAGACCCCACCCAAAGACTTTCAAAATGATTGGCCAATGTCTAACATCTTATATTGATCATTATTAAAAAGATTGTTGCCACATTGCAGCTCCAGTTCTACATAGAGGCAGATAATAATTTGGAAGCCTGATCTCAGGGCAAAAGAAACAGTGGTCTTATATGTTCAAATATCCAATCTGGACAAATGGTGAACATTCTTATTCTGATGGATTTGTCAGCTTATTTCCATACTGCTGTTCACCCTCAATCAATCAATCAATCAATTAAAATCCCTTGCATTCTGCCGAGAGCCTTATTTAAGCATCATAGTGTAGTAAATCTACCCCATTCAGAAGAGCAGTGCTTTTCATATTTCGTCTGCACTCTAAGATGCTTATTCTGGAGAGCACGGCATTCTTAGAGATCAGCCTCCAGTCCTTGTCCATTTTACTCATGATGGAGTTAGGAGGTTTTTTGTCACAAGATTAAAGTGCCCTGTCTGGGTTGTGAATGCTGGATTCTGTTTTTTTAGCTATTCATGTGTATTTACCTGTATTGGCCCATGAGTCTAGGTCAGAGTATTACGTTTCACCCTTACTTCCACAAGCACTGCAGCTTCTTGTCAATTTTGGTGGCATGTTCTCTTATTTTGAGAATAACTGCTGCCCTTGCTGAAGTATTTTGCACTTTCTGGGGTTTTATTTGTGTTTCCTTTGTTGTTCCTACTAGAAATGCCTTGCAGTAGTCATTATTTTTGCCCTAGAAACTGTTGCCCGGTTATTTCAATAGTGAGTGCACTCTCCTACAACACTTCAGATCATAAATTGTTGCCAAGACAGTGGCATTTACTAGACTTTTCACTGACATATTTTCATCCAAAAATTCTCCTGAAGTTTCCAACTTTGTGATGGGCTTGATTTCTGATGATCCCACTAGGAAAGTGGGATGATTCTTAGGAGTCTATTCTAATCTTGTTAGCAGAAAACCTGTTTTGCCATCCTTGAGATTCATCAAATTGTTGTTCAGCCATGTTTTAATTTTGATGAGTTTTCTCATAATTTTCCAGTCACTCAGTCTTTCTTTCGAAATATGAAACAACACTTGGTTTTATCAGTGTAATTTTTTAACATTTTTTATTTCACCTAAAATGATGTGATATGGCTACGTATAGGTGTTAAATAACAGAGGTGAGAGGCATGATCCCTGATGAACCCCTAATTCTATCAATATTAATGGAGAGTCTGTCTTACCAATAAAAACTTTGGCAGTTCTAGCTCCTAGACATGATGTATACTATCTTAAAGGTGCCTTCATCACCCTCGCCTTTTTATTTAGTCGATCATGTGTTATCAAGGGCATTGAAATCTTCAGATAGATCCAGCAGCAAGGCCAAAGTTGGACTATTTTCATCCAATAGTTTCACTATATAAGAGTCCACAACAATTAAAGATGTTTCAGTACCTATATTTGGCATAAATCCAGGTGCCATTGCGATTAAGATCAATTAGGGAGGTGAGAAGGTATCAAAACAGGATGGTATAGAATTGATTCAGCTCCTTTGTGCCTCCACTGGGCCAAATGAGAACTGCAGAGAGCAATACAAGTTCCCTACTACTTTGGCACAACATTTTAATCAAAAGTGCTCCGGCCCACAGAACAATGTCACTTTTGGTAGAAATTAATGCTAGGAGAGTTGCCATGTTATAGCGGCCCGTTCAGAATGTTTTGGGTTTCAGAAACCTTCCACCTAATGGTTGTTTCTGAAAAATAAAATAATTATGGTCCTGATGTACAGTGCCACTGGCAGACCAAGGAATGAAATAATGTGTGCCAGGTGGCCTGTCCTAGGTAGGATTGTAGTTATAATATAATGTGTTTGGTGGCTGTGCGATGGATAGGCTGCTGCCAAGAAGTTTCAAGGGACAATAACAGGCATTAGATGCAGAGGTGATTCAGCTGGTATGAAATCCATTTGAAGGAGGCTCTTCACCATTTAACCTCACCTATTGTTCTCATTGATTCAGCCTAGGAAAGACTGAAGTTTTAGATCTGGGAAATATAGAAGGATGCCAAGTCTCTGTGAACCATGCATGGGCTGAAAGGGACATGCACCCTAAAAGGGATTACAATCTATATCCTCAGTGCAGTTTTTACACCCATTTCTGGTAATAAGACTGGCCAGAAGAAAGATGATCATGCTAGGGTCTCCTGTCATCAGGTGGGCAAATGACAGAGAGATCTTGGGATCCCACCAGAGAACTCTTGACTTAAAGGTTCTAAAGGGAGGAGCCATGTTGTGGAGGGCTCACCAAAATAATAAGGCATGAGCAGAGAGGTCTTTAAAAGGTATCACCTTTAAAAGGTCCAAGTGGAGGAGAAATGAACATTGACCATAAAAATCTGTGAAAGGCTGGATTGGGGGGACCCTATGTTTAACACCAATGAAATGCATCATCAGTACTGAATGGGTCACCATCCCAAGCATGGACAATTATGTCCAGAGAAACCTGCTTAAGCCATTAGACAGATGTATGCAACCACCTAAGAGCAGGATGTTCAAACTAGTTATTAAGGACAAGATGATTTTGGACACATGAGAGAGGTATGGTACTAGATACGTCTGTGGCAAAATATACCAAAAGATCTGAAGAGTGGTCTGAGCTGGTGCTGGAAGCATGCCAGGAGAGACTCATGGATATGGCAGGGTGTCAGCCCAAAATCATGGAAATATTCAGGTCAAAAACTAAATATTTATGATTTGGTGGAGCATAATCTATGCTGTAAATCAGCATTTTTCCTACGCTATCAAAAGCTGTGGAAACTGCTCAGTTACCACTGGCACAGCTTACACCTGCTCAGCTGCCAGTGGTCCATCCTCAACAGGACTGCTGGGCTACACTGTGTTAGACTTGGCCTCCTTGGCGTGGTCTCCCTAACTTTTTGTCTCTGTTTCCCAGGTTGTTGATGTGTGCTGGATTCTCTTTTTTGCTGTTTTGTTACTTTTGTTACTGCTATCCAGTGCTAAAGTGCAAGTGTTCCTATGTAAAATGTATGTGTAATTGGATTTCCATGATTGGCTTATTTGATTTACTAGTAAGTCCGTAGTACAGTATACTAGAGGTGCCCAGGGCCTGTAAAGCAAATGCTACTAGTGGGCCTGCAGCACTTGTTGTGCCACCCACATGAGAAGCCCTGAAATCATGTCTCGGAACTGCCACTGCAGTGTCTGTGTGTGCAATTTTAACCTGCCAATTCGACTTGGCAAGTGTACCCACTTGCCAGGCCTAAACCTTCCCTTTTCTTACATGTAAGACACTCCTAAGGTAGGCCCTAGGTAGCCCCATGGGCAGGGTGCAGTGAATGTTTAAGGTAGGACATTTACTAATGTGCTTTATATGTCCTAACAATGAAATACTGCCAAATTCGGTTTTCACTGTTGCAAGGCCTGTCCCTCTCATAGGTTAACATGGGGGCTGTCTTTAAATATGATTAAAGCGTAGATTCCCTTTGGCAGAGGATAGACATGTGGAGTTTAGGGTCTCTGAGCTCACAATTTAAAAATATATATTTTAGTAAAGTTTATTTTAAGATTGTGTGTTTGAAAATGCCACTTTTAGAAAGTGAGCATTTTCTTGCCTAAACCATTCTGTGACTCTGCCTGTTTGTGGATTCCCTGTCTGGGTCAGTTTGACAGTTGGGCTGTTTGCAACTCTCTCTAGACAGTGACACAAAGGGAGCTAGGGCGTATCCTGCATGTCTGATAAGCCATCTGTGCTAGGAGGTGGGGGAGGAGTGGTCACTCACATCTGAAAGGACTGTACCTGCCCTCACACAATGCAGTCTCCAACCCCCTGGTGTGTGTCTGGGGCCTGACCTGGGCAAGGCAGGATTTCACAAACAAGAGAGACTTTCCTTTGAAGTAAGCCTACTTTAAAGGCCAAAATGGGTATAAGATTTGGCACCCAAAACCACAGACTTTAGAACACTTCTGGAAATCAATAGGAACCTCTGCCTGGAGAAGAGCTGAAGAGCTGAGGAAAAGTGCTGCCCTGCTTGTGACTGTGCGTTGTGGAGCTATCCTGCAGTTGCTGCTTTTGCCTGGTGAAAGGGGACAAAGACTGGACTTTATTGTGCATTCCTGCTTGTGAAGAAATCTCCAAGGGCTTGAAACTGAGCTTGTCTCCTGTTGTTGGAGTCTCAGGGCCATCAAAGACTTCCCCTGACAGCCCCTGGACTCTCTGCTGAGACTCCTGCCCTGCCAAGTGGTGCCCTATCCAGTTCCTGGGGCCTTGGGAGGTGAAGCTGGAAGACTAAGACTGAAAATCCACACAGACCACCGTGCGGGAAGTTTTCGACACAACCTCCAGAGTGCAGCTGGAAAAGCGATGCGACGCTGGCTTTGCGGCTGAAATTGATGCTCCGCCTGCAACACGCTGGAAGATCGACGCATGCGGCTGGAGAAACGACGCACAACACCGCTGACGGAGGCTGAGAACATCGCAACCCACACAGTGCGGTTCTTCGGATACCATGCAGCCGGATTTTCAACACAACTTCGCTGGGCATGGAAAAACAATGCATCGCTCTCCTGCGGAGTGGAGAAACCACGCACGATGACGCAACCAAAGGGGGAGAAACGACGCATGGTCTCGCTTGCGGGTGAGAAATCGACACTTTGCTAACCTTTTTTGACGCTCACTCGCCCGTGCGTGTTATTTTGACTCTACCCAGGTACTTTTCAATGCTAACAGTGTTAGCATTGTTTTATCAAGGATGTAAGACTCTTTTTGCTTTTTAATTAATAACTTAACTTATGTATGTTTGATTTCTGTCATTTTGGTCTTGTTTTGTTTAGATAAATATTTCCTATTTTTCTAAACCTGTGTTGTGTCATTTTGTAGTGTTTTCACTGAGTTTCTGTGTGTGTTGGTACAAATACTTTACACCTAGACTTTAAAGTTAAGCCTGCCTGCTTCTGCCAAGCAACCAAGAGGGTGAGCGGGTTTAACTGAGGGTGATTTTCCTTTATCCTGACTAGAGTGAGGGTCCTTGCTTGGACAGGGAGTAACCTGACTGCCAATCAAAGACCTCATTTCTAACACACTGGAACTCATCCTGCCCATTTAAGAGTGGCGTGACCCTCACTTATTTTCTCTGCGAGGTAATGCTGGAAAAAGGTAGGGAAATTTTTAAATAGCCCTCTTCACAAGGAAAGAGCTACCAGTAGGAAGCGCCATTTACTTTTTTAAAACCCATTATTACTGCATTCTTCGGCTTAACGTTATCATAAAAATTATATATGAATACATATGATGAAGGGTCATTTACTTTTTGTGCAGAAAAAACAAACAGCAGATGAAGAGTGGCCATTGCTGGAGGATCTGGATGCTTTCGTGGAGAACATCTGTGTCCGCCACCAATAGTACCCCATTATATAAATTAAATTGCAATCCCATTCAAGTAACATGCAGCCTTTCAAACCTCAAATGTCGTGGACAGAGATACCGGGCTTCCCCCAGAGATGACGGGCAACCTGAGCAGACAAAATACAGGACACAGAAGTGGAGCAGCCATCTTGTCTCTACAGACAACCCAAAAGTACTGTAGAGGAGCACCCTCGCATGAGTAAGAGAACAGCCATAATTGCAGCACAGGTCAGGTGAAGAAACATCCTGATAATAGACACTTGCCGAGGAATGATAAGAGAACAATGATAAGCTGTACAGAAAGATGTCCCAATTAAAATTGTCAGCACCTGGGCTGGCATGACATTTGCCACAAAAATCAACTTATCTGAGGGCCCATTGACTTTGGGGAAAACTATTCAGACCATCAGCATAAAAAGAAAATTAAAATCACTTATGTAAGAAATAAAGATTGCAGGATTCTCAAAATTGGGTGACTGGCAGGACAACAGAACAGACCACACAGCAGACTCAATTGAAGGCCTGCGTATGGAGTTTGTAGTAAAAATATAGTGAGGAAAAAAGTAGACTGCAAAAATGTTGTGGCAAAAATGTTGTCTACTGGAAAAAAAGAATGAAAAAAGTTGTGGCTAAAAAAAAACAGGTTTCGTACAGGTCAAAGGTAAGTACGTTTTTTGGGAGCAGAAGCAAGGTGTTAATCTCCTGCTAAATTAGAGGAGCATTTACGGTGAGGTGGGGAAGGGAGCAGAGGAGTAATAAGCAGGTTCTAGGATTCAGTAAGGGGTAGTGTTAAGGGGCAGTAAGGGGATGGTATGGTTCAGAAATTAGTAGCATTAAGGGGTAATTAGCACCTTTTAGCGTTCAGAGATGGGTAAAGTGAAAAGGATAGTAAGAGGTTTTTAGGGCTTAGAGAAGGATACCGCTGAGAAGTACTAAGGGGGTTTTAGGTTCATGGAGTGGCAGCATTATGGGATAGTAAGGTGTTTTTAGGATTCAGGAAATTGTAGCATTAAGAAGTAGTAAGGGTTTTTTAGGGCTCAATGTAAGGTAGTATTAAGGAGTAGTAAGGGGTTTTAGTGTTCAGGGAAGGGTGTGTAATGGGTATTCAGTGTTTTTTACAGTTGGAGGAAGGATAGAATTAAGGCATGGTAATGGAAATGTATTGTTCAAGGACTGGTAGTGTTAAGGGGTACTTGGGGGCTTTTAGGGTGGATGGAAGGGTAGCATTAAGGAGTAGCAAAGTTTTTTGGGGTTGAGGGAAGGTTAGGATTAAGACGCAGTTTAAAGTTTTATGGTTTCAGGACTGATAAGTATTGACAAAGCCAATAGGTCTCACTTTTGGGACCTACTGGCTTTGCAAATTCCTTTTGACGCTACTGAACAGGATTGATAAACGGTACAATGCTTTTGGTGATGCCATTCAGCATCATAAAAAAACAGCCCAAAAGGCGTGATGATGTGGCTGCTGTTGGTGGTCACATCATTCTTTAGACACACATATACACCACCACACCTCTTTAAATTACAACCATTCAATGAAAATTAATCATAAAAATAAAAAAAACACAATACAGTACAACAATTCTGTCGCAAAACATTCAAGTCTGAGCAACATCGATAAAAAATAAAATAAGAAGTTCATTTGAATTTCTTCCAATAGTGGTAAGATGCAATTGTTCAAGATTTTTTAAATGTTTTGAGTGACAAAATATTTTAAGTACTAATGATTTTTAAATTAATTCTAGTCGTAACTGGTGGGTTAATAACACTGCACTTAAAACAATTTTATTGAAACATTTTGAAGTGAGTTTATGAACACGTTTTAGTTATGCCACATTGTTTGTGAAGCAGCATATTTTAAATGGATGTACATTTCTAATGTTCTGTCCAAACTGTTCCTGATCATTTCTTCTCTCAATCAATGTCCCTCTGTGTGTCATCCCTCCTAGTGTTTCTGCAGTCTCAGCAGAGCAAAGGGTACAGTAAGTAACTGGGTATTTTCCTTCAAGTGCAATGTACTGTGAATGAAACTTTCTTCGTGTGCTATAAGTAACAATTTAAAGGCCTTTCTCTGTAGTTTCTTGATGGCGAGCCTGAAAGAAAAACACTGGTGGATGGTTTTTGTTTGACTACTATATCATAATGTTGTGCATCTCCGGACAGCAACAGCGAAGAAGCTGCTGGAGACTTCTGAAGAGGTGGATTAGTTCTAATGTGAATTAAAACAACATTTAATATTCTGATTTGTTAGAAATGTGTTATCACTAGTCATACAACTGAGTGTGAAGCATTTTCTCATTTCATTTGTTAGAAATGTGTAGAAAACCTCCTGGTTTGGGGATGAGCCGAGTCTTTCCTTTTTTCTCTAGAGATGCTGTGGGTTTCCCTTGTGATACAGGTTATATTAACTTAGAGAAACGTTCTCTGATGATCTCAACTCGACAGTCTTTGAATTCTGATTATGTGCTCTGCATTATTGCCTTCTTGCCATGTAACGATTGTCCTATACCCCTTGATTATTGAGAGTTGCAATAAATCCTTGAACTTTCTCCAGTCTCAAACTCAGTTATTGAGAGGACGCAGTTAATTTTTACCCTGCTATTTATGTTGGGCTTATTGCTGAATGGCGTGATGACTCTTATTACATTAAGGGTGCTTGAGCAGAACTTGTGAGGTGAACTCAAATATTTGGGTGCAGCTGAATTTGGGTTTTGCTCCCAAAGAATTATGCACTTTAGTGAAAGTTGCACAATTCATGTAAAATTCGTAAGGAAGGCAATCAGTAGGCATTCATAAAACTCAGTTAAAACAAGTTTTAAAAATACCACCAGTAAAACACAAATGCGATAAGACAGTTTAGTGCAAGTTGTTGAGTTCTTGAAAATGCAGACAACATTCTACATCATTACACAAGCATGCTCCTACAGAATGACACAGGTGCCATTTTGTCTTACTTTTTATTGATTGGTTTAAGATGGTGTGTGCCACTTAAATTGGCCACTAAATCAATATATTTTAAGAGTGCAAAAGTGCTTTTTTGGAGGTGGCCACCCAAAGAAGCGTATAAGTTACTGAGTAATACAGACTTTGGTGGGGCAACGTAGGAGTGGTGGGAGGGAGCAGGAGGAAGGGAGAGCAACGGGAGAGAAGGCTGCTACTAGGAATAGCGACGGACCAAGCAGTCTTGTCCACATAATGACAGCACAGACTCGGGGGCTTTCTGTACAGGGCCCTTCCAACGAATTTCACCGGTAAATCCCAAACAGAACAACTATCTCCAGCAGTGCCCACATAGGAAACACCTACCCCCAAAGAAGAGAACACCTTATCCAAGGGATAAAGCAACAACCAAGTTGTTCCAAGCCAGTTCTAAATTTAAGGAAATACTCATGGCTGCAAATATTTCACCTTACTTCTTCTGTAAACCCCCCACTTAATCATTACTGTAATTCGGGGACCACCCACTGAGTCATTGTTGGAATCAGGGGCCTCCACGGACCCATTACTGGAGCCGGGCACCCTGGTTTAAACAATGACAATGATTTGAACCTCAGAACAATACACAAAAATATAGAACCAAGTATTTATCAAACAAAACACAAACAATGCATATTTTATTTAAAACATATACATTTTCATTTTAAAACGGAGGAATGGGCTTTTCTAAATTCAAATGAAGCCACCCTTCAGCCATAGTATATTTTGTTTGATGCATTTGCACTGCTCCAAAGACTCAATCTGAGGGTACCAACTTATTTTTTTGCCTTCAATTGCAAATTCCTGAACATTCACTTAACATGTTAAAATGTGTAATTTTATTTATTTGATTATCCTTTATTAAGGTGTTTATAATATGAAATTTTCTAAACAGTAGCGGACCCCCTGAGTAGGCAGCGCAGACTCTCAAGTGTTTGCGGACCACAGGTTAAGAACCACTGTTCCAGATTAATTCTCATAAAGAAAATTCTGGATTCTAGCAATGACATGAAGGTGAGCATTATTCCAGCCTTCAGTTATGCTGTATATAGCACAACCTACTGCTGACAATAATTATGTTTAAGACAGAAGGTTAATAGTAACTGGCACTGTCATATAGCTCGAATCTTAACAGCCTGACCTCAGTGGCAATGGTTTGATCATTATCAAAAAAGGAAAAGAGCAACTAGACATGAAGTAGTGAATTGACCGAGGAGAAAATAAAGAGAATGGTGCCATTTCCACACAAAGAAAAAGGCAGTGTTGAGGTGGACAGAGAATATTTACCTGATAAAACCGACAGCATGGCAGCCCTGTGGGTATTCTATGCCATCTTTCAAAGTCTCACTGCAACTTTTTCTGCTGGGTTCTAGTGAAATCTGGTTTGGAAATGTTTTTCTGTTGTTACAGCTGACAGCTATCAGTAGTAAAGGCGAGTTCATCCTACAACTGACTTTCGCAGACAGGACGGGTTAAACACTGATCCGCGCCCAAGCTAAGTTTTAATAATATTTTATGGAATGTCCCTCAATCATAAAAATAGCTTAAAGCACCTCAACCTAACCCCCAAAAAAGCAGAAACACCATATCGGAGCTCTCAAGCCTTATCTTCAAACGTACCAGCAAAGCTGCAACAACAGCAGATTCAAGAGAAAACCTTAGATGAAACTGGTGAAATAAGGACTACTACTAAAGCCTTTACTGGTAGCTATGATCCTAGTCTGGTATGAATCTAGAATGAAAACTGAACTAGAAACCAAAGTATCAGCCTCATTTAGAGAGCCACGGGTTGTGAGAAAGGCTTACACGACAATTGTGATGCCTATAACAGCATATCTCTGGACCCCTTTGATTAAAAGGAGAAGGGTAGTTTAGCTTACCATGCACTGCATTTAAATAATCAAAGTTTTAAGATGCCTCATGTGTCCTTAAATGTTGCCTCTGAGCATGATATCATCCAGACTTGTATCAACTGGTGCCTGCCACTGACAGAAACTGAAAGTTCATACACACTTGGAGGAAAAACATGGGAGTTTGACTTTATTTATTTCTTACAACAAAGTAAATTTGCACATCTTACCCCAAAAGTTATTACCAAAGGAAATAATTTGCAACAGCAAGGAAGATAAACATCATGGAAAAATCCAATTGTACCTTAGCTGCACCCCTTCTCATTAGTATTACTACACACAATCAATAAAAAGCAATGATAGCATTAAATATCGTAGAAAAGTATAAACATGTTTAGTTACTAGAATACAAGTTTAAAATTGGATAAAAAATGTTTTCCAAACGTCCCAAACCTGAAGTTAGAAATAGCGGGAGCATCAGTATCTGAGGAAGAGATGGACTTACTCCTCTGTCCATGTTTTTGGGTAAAACAACCTGTGAGAATCTGTATTTCCAGGTTGATTCTTGTTTGTTTACCCATGCAGTTTTAGAGGAGCCTCCAGGTGAAACATGGAAACCTGTATTCCCAAAGGTGCTACAAGCACCATCAGAATAACCAAACCGTTCTTTAGTTAGGCCTTTAATGATCATTGGTAATGTTTAATTGTCTATAAACTATATATACAATTTGAGAAGGCCTGCGGCCATGGGAGCTGGCCTCTATGAATGCTGCCTGGTGGGAATGGAGGGGCCCGTGGAGGGCAGACACAGTCTAGTCTCTCCACAGGAGTCTTCGGGAGGGAAGTGAGGACAGGCGGGCTGGGATTTGTGGGAGGTACGTGGGGGAGGGATAAAAGGGTATGTATATATAGGGGGGTTGCGTTGCCTGCGTTGTAGGAAGTTTGGCAACCCACCACCCTACAGTATAAGGAATGATGGAGGGTTTGGTGAGCGATGCGTGTGGTTCAAGGGGAGGGTTGAGAGTACGCCAGTTAGGGCAGGTTGCTATTGGGCTTAGGACGCAGTAGATGGGGGAGGGTCAGATGCGGATCTAGCAACCCTTCCAGGGGGGAAAAAGAAGTAGGTGAAGGATGGCAGCGTGGGGGATGCCCGAAGCAGGCTGCGAATGAAATGATAAAGGGAGATGTGTGGGTGTATGGAAGTGGAAGATGGGAGAACGAAGGAAAAGTGAGGGGAATGAGTGAAAAGGAAGGTTGGGGGAAAGTTTCAAAGAGTGGGGTTTAAAAGTTGGAGTTGATTTGCTCATATTATAATGTTATGTTGCTAAATGCAATCCAGTCCTAAATAAATGGCATTTTACACTATGATAAACTTGAGTCACTGACTGTGTCCCGATAGACGTCCCCAGGAATTTGGAGTCTCCTTTTCCTTCTGTGCATCCCATCGACTGCAGGTTAGGCCCCACAGACCAGGACGCTAAAATTCTGAAAATCCTCGGCAAATGTGCGGAAGGCAAACACTTTATGGCCAACGGCTCGGCTACAAACCTATACCTAAATCAATTATTATGATTATACTGCTTTCAGTAGCTCTCTTGCTACCGTTTCAGAAATGTTTTAATGCATCTACTCCGAAGATATTTATCATTTTCTTATCACACCTCGAGGCTAAATGACATAATTGTGAAATCGACTCTGCCCTGTTATTATAGGTTTGATTTTTTACTCGAACTCAAAACGTTTGTATAAGATCAGGCACCTATTTAAAAGGCCAATTCCGAGATCGGGCTGGTTTGTTTTAGTACATAGATGAAATTAAAAGTTTGTAAAATGAAACTTTAAAAAAGCTCAAGATTTAAAATGCCAAATTGGTCACATAAACTCTCTGAAGAGGTCTTTGTCACACTTTTTTGGGGGTTGATTTAAAAAGAATAATATTAATAATAATTTGCTTGGACTGCAAAGTCTAGGGCCTTACATCCACTTCAATACTGTATATCAGTTTCATTAGGAAAAAAAAAAGTTTTTTCTTCTGAGGAGGACTGGCATCAAGTAATTCTGCCCACTTCAGTGTCATTCTAGGTTATGTTGAGTTATTTTTATATATTGTGCAGGTCGTCAAGTACTTGGCCAGTTAGAGCATCCTAATGCAGAGTGCTGACTTTGGGTTGTGGGGCTTTCTGGAGAGAGTTTACAATGGGGAGCTTCGCCGACCTACCCTGGATGTGTGAGCACAGTGTTATTAGGAAGGTGAGATGTTGCCCATGTTTGTACTCTGTTGTAGGGTTTCGGGACTTTCAAACTGCTAGCTACCCATGTGCAAGGCCGATATAAGACACTGGTTGACTCTTTTCAATGCAGTGGGGACTTGGTCAATTAGCCCACCATTTAATCCATGACAGTTGTGAGAGTAGTGTCTGACATTTTTTTTTTAGTCTTGCCAAACTTTACAATAAAATGCATGACTAATACCCTTTTCTAGATCTGAGTGAGTTTGTATTTGAGCAGATGTGGTACAGTCTTTGCAAATCATTTTCTATGCATGGGTGATCTATTCCTGTACTGACTTGGGATGATGCTTATTCTGGCAGCCTGTTCTTTATCCTTGAATACAGAATCGAACTGTCTTATACTAGTTGTTGTCTTTGGATTGTTACAAATGTTTTTTTATGCTGCTACTGCCTAGTTCTCTGAGCATGACCACCTGTTCAGTTTCAATGTTTTCGCATCCTGGTGTGTACCATTCAACCCTGGATGTCTCATGCTTAAGATCCCAGCTTTCTTCTTCCCTGGTTTTCTGCTACTGGGGACCTGCTGTCCTTAAGGTTGTTGTTACCTGGCTTTTATGATTTTTAGGACGTTTGGTACTTTGCAGAGCCTTCAGAGTGATACTGGTCTATAACTTTATCGAATGAAGGAGAACAACTTTCGGTCAAATCCAAAACAGGCACGTCTTCTGAGTTCAGACCCAGAGAAGGAAGTTAAGAAATGGTGGCAACACAATGTCATAGGCTTGACCAACCCATCAGGGAGAGCCCACCAAACTGGTGACAGAGCAAGCAGGGGGGAATTCTGGCATTGGACTAAAACAATGAAAGTTCAATGAGTTATTTCATGAGAGCTACGTTTTCTGGTCTCAACCCCCACTCCATCCTTAGTAAACATCGGCACGAAGGCATAGCCCAGAGCAGCTTCCACACAAGAGTAATTGCTGCCCCTTAGCAGATGTGAGTTTCCTTTTCAACAAGGTTGTCATGCTGTTAGTCCTATCTGATAGTCAGTTAGAATCAAAATGCTGACTCTGATGGTTCACGTGCTTGCATCCCATGAAATGCTGACTGATAAAGGACAAGGTGACATTGGTATGCTACTGGTGGATCTCCTGCTCTTCTTAGGTGATAATGCAGGTTTCAAGAATTTGATGGGATTAAATACACATAATCACACCACTATATGGGCCTGATTCTAACTTTGGAGGACGGTGTTAAACCGTCCCAAAAGTGGCGGATATACCACCTACCGTATTACGAGTTCCATAGGATATAATGGACTCGTAATACGGTAGGTGGTATATCCGCCACTTTTGGGACGGTTTAACACCGTCCTCCAAAGTTAGAATCAGGCCCATAATATATATATATATGATATATAATTTACATAAAGGATATATCTAATTATATATGAGCTTATGTATTCAAAGTTGTTCTGAAAAAGGGGGTCCCCAGTACATCTTTCTTTGGGCCCCAAAGATGTTTCATATAACAATGTAGTGTAAATGTACTTGAAGTGATTGAATTTGGTGAGGTGAGAAAAATGTGCCCCGTGTGCAGCAGTGAGTCCACATATTGCCTTCCTTCTCGTTATTAGGTATATGGCTCAAAGACAAGCAAGTACTAGCATTAGAAAGCCATGAATAGACTTAGCTGCAATTCAAGTCCACCCAAGACAGTTTTTGCAGAGTGGGAAATAACCTAATGAGATAGTTGCCATTGTTTAGCATTTTAACAAAAGTCATATGACTGCTATTTGAATAGTACCACACATTAATGAAAAATCAGTGGCTCCGTCAACCTAAAAGCAAGAAACCTAAAGGCAAGAAAAAAATGCTAACCTGGTATACTGTTTTTTAATAGGAATGATTTGGTGGATGTTGAAGCTAAGGAGATATGTAGAAAGTCAGTACAGCGTAATGTTCCTAGCTAGTACATGAACAATTCCTGCAGGATCTCCATCTTCCCAGAGATTTGTAAATCTTAAACCCTCCTCTACTGTTCAAACTTAAATGAGGGTAAGGACTTTAAATGTGTTCCAGATTTTAGGATGGAAGCTCTATTCACTTAGATAAACGTAACAATAACAATGCAGGCACTCTGAGGTTTTTGCAAGCATTTGGGTCTGACAGAGGGTTAGAGACTAGTTAATGCCCCAGCAAGAGATTGTATTTTCTTCTTTTCAGTTCATAAATCCTATTCCAAGATGGGAATAATTCTGAAAGACAATCACATAGCTGACTCACTATTGTTTTACAAAACTTTAATAAATTGTGAGATCATATTCCAGTAGAAGTGACATTTAGCATGGTTGAAAAGAGAGAGCATGAAGACTTTGTGCCGCATTTAGTCTGCTGCACTGCAGTGCCTAATTAGATAGTGCTGCAGTTGGAGGTGGCAAAATGCCCTTAAGGGGTGGAGCAGGCAAGAAGGGCAATTGGGGGGTGGATTTGGGGAAGCCTTTGTTAAAAAAAAAAAAAAAAATACTATCACTGTGGAGCAAACACAGGCGTCGAAAATGTGCCTGTGCTTCCCCATGCAGAAAAATGTTCACAAATTAAAAGAGAGATAGCAAATTTGTATGGAAGCTTTACTTTTTGGTACTGAAAGATGAGGAATTTCAGTTGAAGGTCAGAGCATAGTTACTGGGCTTTCTTAGTAGGGATGCGGGTGGGACAGATGTCATGCAGCTCCAGGCAGGGAAATACACTGAGGGTTACCTGCTGGGCCACCTTGCCTTACCTAGGTTGATCAATATGACAAGAAGGCCCAGTGGCAGATGGGCCCCCAGGTCAAGGGTTTCCACTGGCAGAGCCAGCTGAAGTTCTGCCAACAGAAGGCCAGCGATGTTTAAACAGGGTGGGGCAACATCAAATTTGGCAGGGCAGAAGCAGCGCTGATTTACAGTGGTACTCTTGTTCAACTGCACTCTAAATGACCTTCCAATGAGTTTGTTACTAGAGCCTCATAATTCCAATGGGGCTATGATTGCCTCTGATGGAAGGGAATATGTTTGAGAGTCTTTGGAGGCTGGTGCTTCAAGAATGACCCTATAGTATTGCGTTTGTGGGCCAAGCACTGCAGCGTTTACAATTAAGGAGGGACATGAGAGGGCATGGCCAAGATGTCGACCAGAACAGACGCTTAATACCTAGCTCCGCTCCTGGCCTGTCTAATATCCTTCTGTAATAGCCACACCCTGGCATCGGTACCAGGGTTTCCTAGATCCCGCTGTAATTGGGTTGCCTTCCAATAGCAATAATAATCCTACCATCAGGTTTGTGGTTGGGGTGGACACCGGGGCCTGGAGGCTTTGCCGCCTGCACCTCTGGGCGCTCTGGTCCTCTCACCATGGGCACTGACCACTAGAACGGATTGGGGCTGCTTGAGTGACACTGCCGACCGTCCCCAGGCATCGTTAAATGGGCCACAACACCAGGACTGAGGCGCTGGGCCTGGCCGCGGTTGCCTGGGCCCTGAGCTCTGGGACTATAAGGTCTTCAGACGTTAATCGTGCCCACCGGCCACGAGTATGGTGAAACCCAAATCCACAAAGCTATCCCTGTCATCGGAGTGGACTCTGCCTGTGCCAACTACAGCATCCAGGGATGGCTCAGTCACTCTCCAACTGATGACTATTACACTACAAGCTCACTCTTGCCAATTCGAGAAGCTTCTCCAAGCGGTTCTGGACACTAAAACTGCTTTAAAGATTAAAATCGACACTGTGTCGCAGGAAGTCAGTCTACTCCGTGTGGACCACTGCAGACTGGCCAGCAGAGTGAATGAAACTGAGTTATCCCTAGCAACTGTGCACCAACGGTTCGGGAACATCGCAGCGGAACAATGTCTGCTTCCTGGGGTTCCTGGAACACGCAGAAGATCCTAATGCTGAACTCTTCCTTGAACAGTGGTTGACAACTACAGTGCTGGGAAACAAAGTTCCAGCCTTCTTTTTGATCAAGAGAGCACACATGATACTGGGCAAATCATCACAGCCCAGCACCCCAGCCCCCCAGCCCGGCCACTGATAGCCCGTCTCCTCCATTATCGAGACCAAGATCTCATCTTCCAGTTCTTCCGGACTAAGGGTCCGGGGATGTTTAAAAATACCACCATCGCAGCTTATACAGACTACACCATGGAAGTGTAGCGCAAGAGAAACTCATATGTCAAGGTTAAGCAACACCTCAGTGAACACAACATCAGATATGCGCTGCTCTTTCCAGCACGACGTAGGGTAGACTACAGTGAGAAAACCCACATCTTCTCCACCCCAGAGGATACATGGACGTAGTTACATGCCAATGGCCTAGCACAATCGACCCGAGTAGAGAACTGTCCGAGGATTGGCTGAATCCCCGATCCTGGCTAGGACGCGCCCAACGAAGGCTCAGGGAGCAGAGGGCCAGGTGCAACTCAACACGCATCAATTCCATTCACTGTCCTCCGCGAGGACCATGATTCAGACACCAACGCATCAGTAGGACACTCCAGCGGCACAAGAATCAGTTCTCTGCGGGGACCAGATATCACCACACCTACAGCAGACTATCTTTAGCCGTACTTGCACATCTGGTGAGAACTGTCGCTCGAATGAGGATGCATCAACGTGGTGGTGGAGGTGCTGCTACAAGCTTGGCACAGAAAATAGCGAATAGTCAGGTCAAGATGGTCGGCCACCCTTATCAGAATAAGGATTCAACGTGGCCCAATTTGCAGACTTAGGACTTCAACAGTGACTTCACATTATAATTGCTAACACCTGGCATAGCTGCAACCAGGGGTCCTGGCAGCTACTCTTTGTACAAAAAAGCCCTAAGATCGGTGGGGACCTGAGGTAGTGAGGGCTTGATTGCACTGAAACGGGCCAGAGCGGCCTAATGCACCCCACTTGAACACTCATGCCCCCAACATGGCTCTCCGAATTGACTTTTTTCAACCCTCCAATGGTTTTAGTTTCTGTTAGGATTATAATGGGGTAGTTGCTATGGGCCTGTTGGCCGCAAGCCTGGGGGGGTTTGATGTTATTGTGATTCTTTATGTCTTTTTATTGTTCCTGATACAGATGCTGGGTGGCCTGGAGGGAGGGGGACACGGGAATCGGAGGTACAGCCCTATTTATGTCATTAAGCGTGACACCACATCAGACACCGGCACCATGCACACAACATAATGTATACGTACACGCACATATGGATGTCACACGATATAAGGTATCAACATGGAATGTGAGAGGCATGGTGGCATGCGCCAAGTGGCATCAGATTAATACATTCTTGAAACATCACAATGCGCACATAACGATACTTCAGGAAACACACTCATGGTTGGGGAATTGCAGGAACTCAAGACTAAATGGAGGGGTCAAGCATATGGCACGACAACATCAGCATTCACCAGGGGGGGTCTTAATCTGGGTGGCTTCTGATGTTTCTTATACCCTGGGGTGCCTTAGTGCAGATAAGGAGGGCACATATGTGCTGGAGGAGGACTCACTAGATGGCACGCCCTTAGCGCTAGCCAGTATATGTGCTCCCAACTTGAGGCACAGAGAATTTTTGACATCCCTCACAGCTGCACTTTTCCAGGATCCTTCCGCTGCCTGTATATGGGGGGGCAACTTTAACTGCATACCCAATGTTGAAATGGATAGATCCCACCCCACACTGTTGAGTGTACCCAGCAGAACCAAATCACAGAGGCTCCATTCCTGGATGTCCGATAGAGCGTTGCACGACATATGGCGCTTACCACACCCCCAGGAGCAGGAATACTCCTTTTATTCCTCAGTGCATAGACTGCATACCAGAAAAGACTTGAATCTGGGACCGGCCTATCTGGCTCAGGATGCCCTGCAGACAGAATACATGGTCAGGACGTTGTCTGATCGTTTTCCACTATGGGTAGTGGTGTGGATGTGCACTAGTATATCAACGTGGTGCCTACAGCCTGAAACGCTAACCAACCCTCCATTCCGCCAGGAACTGGCAGAATGTATTTCCAGATATTTTGAGATAAATATGCAAATGGTATTGTCGCAGGCCTTAAGAGTGGGATGTCCACAAAGTGGTCTTGCAGGGCCACTGCCTCTCTGCCACTGGGGGAGTCAGACAGGTCTTGATTCATGAACTGACCTCAGTAGAGATGGAGCTGCGCATCTTGGAATGAGAAGTTGCATGGGGTGGCTCAAGCCCAGACATGCTCGAGAGCTATGTGCTCGACACAGTGAAGTGGATTCACGCTGGCATAGGCATGACTACCAACATTATCTCACTAGGCTCCACTCGGAGAGAGACCGCTCTGTCAGGCTGATGGCGTGGCTGAGTCGCTGCGAACAACACCAAACTCCCATAGGGGCTATTATGTTGGATACTGGTGATGTGGTTAACACCCAGGCATCCATCAATGATGCCTTTCGTGACTATTACAGCATGCTCTACAAAGCGGAGCCTGAGCCCTCCCCAGCTCAACTGATGGACTTCTTCACTGATCTTCCTCTCACCCAACTCAGCTACTACAAAAGCTGGATCTTGACGAATCCATTGTTATTGAGGTGGTCCAGACTGCACAAAGCCAACGAGCTCTTAACAAAGCCCCCAGAATGGAAGAGTTACCAGTGGAGTACTATTCCACATTTTCTGCTCACCTAACCAGACCATTTCTGGAAGTGCTGCATGAAGGAAAAACGTGGGGCAATCTCACTGACTCTCAACGAGAGGCACTTATAGTGGTCCTGACAAAACTGGGTTGTGATCATTTGGATGTACGCTCATATAGGCCCCTGTCGTTACTTATTTTGGACTGTAAATTGCTGGGCAAAGTTCTTGCAAATCGATTACTTCTGTTGATTGGTCACTTGATCCCTGAAGATCAATCAAGCTTCATCCCGGGACAGAACACCTTTTTGAATATTCAACGGCTCTTGCGCTTATTGAATAGATCCCCAAGCGGGGAACATGACAGGGTAGTGGCGTCACTGGACATCAAGAAGGCCTTTGACACCCTTGCACGGCCATACTTAAAGGAGGCACTGCACTGCATGGGCTTTGGTCCAGGATTTTTGTACTGGATTAGTATACTGTATTCCAATCCCACAGCCCGTGTGAAAATGGGACAAGTTGTCTCTGACAGCTTACCTATTTGTTGCAGCACTAGAAAGGGGTCTCCGCTATCACCACCGTTATTTACGATGGCAATTGAACCTTTGGCTTCACACCTTCGACTACGGGCGCAGCAATGGGGGATCCCAGATCTAGACATCTTCCACATCATCTCCCTTTACGCGGATGACACATTAATATTTGCGCAAGAGCACGTCCTCATTGCCGGAGGACATGCTACTACTAGATTGTTTCTGGGGCTTATCCAGTTTACGTGTGAACTGGACGAAGACTTGCTTATTCCTGCTGGGCCCTTCACATAGAATTTTTGACCTGCTCTCCTGGTGCATCGTCTGCCATGGTGTCACATTACCTTTAAATATCTAGGCATACAAATATCCCACACCACTGAAGATCTCAGGGAGGGCAATTTGGGATGAGCAGTCTATTGGATCCGAGGGTTGCTGCCGTTTTGGGTTCACTACCACTATCGCCACTGGCACGTGTGGCAATCGCAAAGATGATAATACTCAGCAGATTATTATATTATTTTATTGCACTCCCTGTGGTGCTGCTTAGATCATTCTCTCGCTCATTACATTGGCTGATGTTAGAACTACTGTGGGGGAACAATGTGCGTTGGGTCGCCTTAGCTACCACGCATTACCCACTTGAAGAAAGGGGCCTAGATATGTCTAACTTCCATCTTTGTTATGCAGTGACACAATTACAATGGGCGCTATCCTGTTTGAGGTCCTTCCCCACTGCGGAGAGGGCAAAGGTACACAAGAGGCTGGGTCTGATGGACATGTTGACATGGTTGACAGACCCCACTTGTCCTTCCCCACACTGCAATAACCTGATGGACACAGCCCAAATATACTGGAGCAGATTTGTATGGAATAAGGGCCCAATACCACCCTACTCCCCCAAGATCCCATTGCTTAGTGTACGGGGTGCAAGGGACTTGAACACACATCATACCATAGTTGACAGATGGGCTAAATACGGTTGGGGACCTCTTTTGAGACGGCTTACTTATGGCATATACTGATATAGAGGATACCTACAACATAGGCCCTAGACGATTCTTGACCTACTGTGCCATGAAACAGCTTTTACACAGTACTTGGCTGAATGGAGTCATGGAAACCCCTACATCGCCCATACTCCATACATTATTTTCAGACTCAGGTCCCATAAAAGCTGTATCCCTGCTGTGTAGCACCCTTCTTAAACGACTGACACAGGTTAGAAGGGGGAGAAAACTCAATGGGATGTGGTCCTCATTACTCCATTGTCTTCTACCACCTGGACTAAGGCACTCCAACAGGTAAAGTGTGTGTCTCGCAACCAGAGATTTCTCTTTACAAAATGTAATTATCTACAACAAGCGTATGTATTGCCTCATCGGCTACAACCGTGTCCCCTTCACGAAACATGAATGCCCATGCTGCGGTGAACAGGAAGCCACTTTCTATCACATGGTTTGGACCTGCCCGCCCATACAGCGGGCCTGGCACAAAATCAATACACTGACAGGGGAATTGGCAAACCACACGCTATCTCCTACCCTGAGTCCTGTTCACTCAGTATACGCACCAGGGCTAAGGGGGACAAACACCTACACAGGTTTATAGACATGGCCTTTGTCCTATTCAAACAGCTTAAAGCAATGCAGTGGAAGGCAGCTTCCACTCTGGACGTAAATAAGTGGCTGGGAGGGCTGTTATAGTGGGCCAGGGCTGAGTCTCAGGCACTTCACTCACTGAGCAACAGAGCCTTAGCTGTGGTGGGACATGGGATATGGGACACAATTATACGCAGGACTGAAGCTAAAAATGACATCCGACCTTCCTGAACAATGGCATAAGTGTCAACACAGTTAGCTTTTTATGCTCAGTAGTGCACTCTCTGTGCACGGAACATTGCAGACAGCACATATTACAGTAGAATCTTGCACCTGTGGCCTCCCTGTAGGAACACGTATCATACACTGGTGAAAGATTCATAATCTCTTGCAATGGCAGCTCTCACCCAGGATTGCTATCTCAGATTAGCTAGCCCCCCAACACCTGAGTATAAAGGCACTCTCCAAATGGTATTACATCACTGAACCCAGGCCCAGAGTAACTGCAGGTCACTATCTGCAATGTACACACCCCTTCGACATCAGAACAGGATCTCTGCGAATACTATGATAATATGTACTACTTGCCCATAACAATGAGATTGTTTATTGATGATTGCCAAATGCTACCCTCATGGTCCACAGGCTCCAGGATTACCTCCCCCCATCCTTATCCTCACTTACTGTACTCCTTTTATCTCACACTAAATATGTACCGCACACCCAGTGGTTTGTACTTCTTGAAAATGTTGTAATAACAAAATAAAAACAGATTTTTTTAAAAAGAAGGGATATGCATTATGCAGGTTGGCTTACAGTTTAAATATGTTCTAGGCCAGTGGTTGTTTACCTGTGGTACAGAGAACCCTAGGATCCCCGAGGTCTACTCTGGGGTCCGCAACTGTTTTACAAAATTAAATAATATCAAAAAATTAATAAATCAAAACAATAAAGTATTTACAAATAAAGAAACAACATTAAAAATGTGAACACTTTTTCGAATTAAACAAAATATTTTAATATTTTTGCATTTGTTTGGTGTATGCTTGTTTCTGTATTTTTGTTTATTGTTTTGAGATTCAAATCATAGAAATTGCTTAGGGCACAGGTCCCCAGCTTCCCTCCAACAGAGAATCAGTGGGGCTCCTTGGATTCCAGTTTGATTAAGTGGAGGTCCACAGAGGTCAAAAAGTTAAGAACTGCAGCTCTTGGCTTTAACTGGGTGGCCATTCTGAAGGTGATCAGAACTGGCAAAATGTGCTAAGACCATTGTTTTCCTGAAACTAGACTTGCAGGTGGATGGAGGGCAGCTTTTAATGGAAGTTTGAGAATAGCTTTCAGTAGGGAATTTCCAACCCCAATCCTAGATTTTACTCAGGACTGTGCAACAGATTTAAAATCATCCTCAACAATGAAAGATTTAAGTCCTCTTAGGAGTCTGACCTTAAATTGTGGGCCCTGGCTTTAGCAAATTACGTGAGCATGAAGATTCAGGTTTTTTTCAAGCACAAACCCAAGAGGCTTGACACAGATAAAGATAGAGGGCTTACAGACATACATGTTGAGGGAGTTGAGCATTATTTGCACTGTAATTGGGAAATCAGGCAGGGAGCTCAGGAGGAAATCCATTTTAGTTGAGTTCAGTTTAATGCTGTGTGGACATAGAAGATTGGATTTCAGCGAGTCTCTCTGTGAGAGCCAATAAGCAGGGAAACCTAAATAAATCATGTAAGTCTGTGACTGAGCAAACACCTGTGGGATTTGCTCCTGTGTGGGTGTAAACCTCATGTGCATGACTGACACTGGCTATTTCCATTCTGCATTAGCAAAGCAGGCAAGTTTGAAATTTAAACTTTTTTAGACTTGTGTACAATGTAAGTTTCTCACAAGAAATGTAGGTCATGCAAGGGTAATCGTGTGCATTTTGAGCATAAACCACACGCTATCTCCAAGTAACCTGATTTTACAGGTGAAAGTTTTATTTGTGACTAGAAAAGAGTTTCTTTTATGAGAGCCTTAATTTTAGTAAAGGTGTTGGTAGGACTTGACAAAATACGCTCCCTGTGATCCTACAATTGAGTGCATAAAAGAGATCCAATCTCCAGCCACCCACTGACATCCATACACCTGTACACCTGCACACACAAACACATACACATGCTTGCATACACACACACACTATGCATAACAAAATATTGTTAGTTTATGCTTACATTACAAATAAAGTACACAAAGCATACTTACTTGCACTTGCACATCTGTCTTGTCAATTCCTCTTCTGTAAATACAGTGTAGCGACCAATAGGAAGAGTACAGTTCCAGCAGAAATTGAGTGAGCAATTGGTACACAACATCACTCGACAGCCTCCATTCTTCTAAAATGTAACAAGTCAATATGCACCATTACGGTTATCACAGTGTGACATGCTGAGCCACAGTATGTACCCAAATGTAAACATGAGGGGATGACAGGTGAAACTATGATACATAACTGTACATAAACTATAACACCGATAGTCTGAAGTGAATTGTAGCTTTTTCAAACACAAATGACCTCAGAATGAAAAGCTGTTTATAATGTTACAAATTCCTTCACATCTGTCAGAATAGTTTTATCTAACTAGACAATGAATATGCCCATAGGAAGGAACCGTGGGAACAAGAGATCGGCATTTTGCTAGATACCAAGTGGGTTCAAGGAACACAGGAAACAGTGAGTGCAATCTCAAAGTTCATCAAAGAAAAGAACACTGCCAGAGGGTTTAAAACAGTCAGAGATAACTTTAATTCAGGGAACATAGCAGGCATGAGTGACAGAAACAATAAGCTAACTTCAAGAGCCAGGTAAGTTTTAGGAAGACATGTAGATGCCTCATGTACAAAAATTGTACACGAACAGTAATTGGTAAGCAAATTTCACGAAACAGTAACTTTGTAAAGACAAATACCCTGTGAACATTCAGCATTTACCATATTGCAATGGGCCCAAAAGGCAGGATTGCTGTGGACCACAAAATAATTGGGACATTCCTTAATGGAAGTCTTACTGACGACTCAACAAATGTAGAAAAACATGCTGCACATACTACAAATACCCAAGTGGCAGTAGTAAACCGCCCCTATGTTGGTTATGGCCTATGAGTTAATTGACCATGATACAGAAGTATGACTGAAGACTGTCTTTCCGCGTACTGACCATGACGCACACATGACTGAAGACTCTGGGCATGATTATGAACTCGGCTGAGGAGTTGCCCCATCACAACGGTGACGGTTATCCCGTTTGTCAAAATCTAAATCCCAAAGGACATAATGGAATTAACCTTTCCGCAGAAGGGATATCCGTCACTGATGTGACAGTGCAACCCCTCCACCGAGTCTACATCAGGTCCTCCGTCTTTCAGCTCACCAAATGGTGTAGGTCTCTATTTCACACAGGCTGTCTAAAAAATGGTCTTTGGAAGATAGCTTGGTCCATTGACTCTGAAAGGGGCAGACGCCTTCATAATTACATTTGCAGAATTTCCCAAGCCAGTAGTCAGGATAAACGTATATTCAATGTGTTATCAGACTAGGAAGATAAATGTTAAACAGACACTTCTGTGGGCTTCAGGTTCAGCAGCAAAGGGTTCTATTGCAGATTAAGACGCATATCACAGCAGCTTATCTAAGCGTGGCCGAGGAGTACAGTGAGGGCAATGTGAATGCTCAATTTGCAACAGTGTTAAGGGGTAAGATATTTGGTGCTATGCAGCATTCAGTAATTGATTTGGAAATTGCACAAGGAGGATTCAACTCTAATTATGCATGCTAGAAAAGAAACTATAATCTCACAAAGGGAAGCTGAAAAGGAAGCACAGGTATCTTAGACGTCATAGGTCAGATCCACATTCTTATGCCTGTATGTGGGAGTATGTTTGTAGCATGTAATCTTCTTGATGGTGTCTTAGGGAACTGCCCAGACCTCTTCAGAATGGACCTCATATTACAACTACTCAGATGTTTTTGGATGCTTTAGGATTGTAAAATTACACTTATAAGTGGCTACCTCAGACCTGCTACTGTGGTGACAGTGTGTGCTTCTAGACAGCCCAAGACACCAAGGCCCAGATTTATAACAGACTTGCATTGTCCTTAACTTTCTCCACCTAATTTCAAATCAGCTACCAACCATCCTTACACAAACCAGCTTTTGCACATTGTATAAAATGTGTTGTACTAGTATTTATCATACCGCTTTCCATACCCCTTGCAAATCCTAAAGCACTTTTCCAATAGCTGAGAAAGTGGTGGAATGCACAACAGTGGATGTTGCAGAGAGTGAGAAGGTAAACACAGCTGTCCATGTGGATACTTATCATCTTTGTGTATAGATTGTTATAAGAAGAGGTAGCTGGTAATGTCATCTGTACTGTCCAAGAGCGAATGCTCTTGTTGTATTTAATCACAGGAATTTGGATTATGTTTGGGAAAGCATGCCAGGTTTCATTGCTTTTATCAATCACAGGTGATGGTGGACTGCCCTCATTTTCTTCAGCAAGCGTTTCACAGTTTGCAGGTTGCACAGAGAAGGTCCTATCACCTACATAGAGTCAGAATAGAGGGATGATTAGTAATGATGCCAGTGGGCAATAACAATGACTGCACAAGGGTTACTGGTTCCTGAAGTAGGTCGGATCTCTTTGCAGATAATGTAGCACATGCTTCTCTTTAATAGTGCAAGGAAGTTGGTCATGACATTATCACTGGTTTCTGATGTATGCTGAACATCTTTTGCAGTCTAACAAGAGATTCTTCAGTGAATGTAGAGATATAGTTTGAATGCAGGTGACAATGTCAAGAAGAGAAAAACTGTAGGGTTTTGCAAAACAAAGGGCATTACATTGGTCATGCCAAGATGCATCTAAAATAGTCATAATGCAATAATGAGTGCTTTGAAGAAGAAGCATGTGACTATGGCAACAGAAATGCACTTCAAAAACAATACGAAAACGAAAGAAAAAAATATGATTTACTCCTGTATTTCCACATGTAAGCCAGGTGTCAGGAATAAGACCATGCGCGGGCCAGGTCCCTCCCGAAACTCCGCTGTGCGGCTCTGCAGCACTTTCTGCGCACCACTTGTGATCCCATCTTGCTCCAAATGTGGCCATCAGCGTTGTCTGCCCTGTGGCAAAGCTCACAGAGCTGCAGGTTCAGGACATTGGTGGACAAGATGCACTTATCAGTGCTATTCCATGAAGGGACTACAATTCCCATGTTTTTAGAGGCAGCAGCCATCTTGGGGTGTGGCAGGCCTATAAACCCCAGCCACACCCAAGCATGTTGCTCACTATTTTGAAGACTTCGATGCAGTCAGACCTTGTGGGGGATTCTCTGAAGAAGAGCAGAGTTCCTGCATGGCAGAGTGGCATCCGATCGAAGTATCCTTGTTTCCATGGTGAATTAAAAAACAAGTAGGTCGTACTCGTAGCGGTAAGGCCTTGATGACTTCAATTTTGGAGGAAGCCATTACTTCCAGAAGTAAAGCGCCCCTTAGCACAACGAGCAAAGCGTTTTCAGTTTCCAGGTTACAGTGGCCTAGGCGCGATGATCAAAGGCGTTTCAGTCCACAGATGTAAAGCACTCTAGGCACGGCAATTCAAGCTCTTCAGTCCACAGATGTAAAGCGCTCTTGGCACGACAATTCAGGTCCTCTAGTCCACAGATGTAAAGCGCTCTTGGCACGGCAATTCAAGCGCTTCAGTCCACAGATGTAAAGCGCTCTTGGCACGGCGATTCAAGCGCTTCAGTCCACAGATGTAAAGCGCTCTTGGCACAGCAATTCAAGTGCTTCAGTCCATAGGTGTAAAGCTCACTTGGCACGGCAATTCAACCGTTTCAGTTCACAGATGAAAAGCGCTCTTGGCACGGCAATCAAAACACTTCAATCCACAGGAGTAAAAGGTTCTTGGTACAACAATCAAAGTGATTCAGACCACATAAGTAAAGCGCTTCAAGTTCAATGAGGAAAAACGTTTTGGCCTTTATAGTTGTGAATGTGAAAGTATTTCTGGAGATAAGCAAATCATAGTTTTCATTGTTTTTTGGAAAGCATAATATGTGAAAAGCATATTTAATTCTTTGAGATTTTCTAGGTCATGATCAAAGGTTTATGTTATAAATGCATAGATGTTACAGGATTGATATTCTGAGTATAATCATAGTCCAAAGCTCTTGCCATCTCTTGGTTCTGAGGTCGTAGTTTATTCTTATTCCATGATGATCATAGTCTAAAGCTCTTGCCATCTCTTGGTTCAGAGGTCGTAGTTTATTCTTGTTCCATGATTCAAAAAGGGGCTTTGCCCTCATTCCAAAAAGGGGCTCCAGCAGATATCGGAGACGCATTTGAGTCAAGAATCTATTGATGAGTTATATTTCTATGAATGAGTAAATGCATATTTGTTCTAACCTTTTCTTTTCAGATCTCTCTCCCTGCTGTTCCCTACCCTAATTCCCTTCCCCCCGACTGGCTTCATCATAACTGTGTGCTATAATAGCTTTCTGGGTTGGTGACGCCGGAAGGTGGTCCTTTTGTTCAGCAACGTGCAGATCCCGAGGAAAGGATACTGTGACACCAGGGTTATCTGCATAAACTCTTTGTGAATCACAAGATATTTTCTTCCACAAGGGACCTTGTTTTAGTCATGGAATTTCATGAGCAAATCACAAAAACCACACCTGGGCAAAGACACTACTACTCAGAGCAAATGCTATGTGAATCAGGTCAAAGCATTTGTTGGTAGATAAGAAACGGAGGGTCTGTCTAGTTTGTTCACCCTAAACTTTCAAGCAAAAATGTAGATATTTGGACAACGTTTTATCCTATCCCATAAGTGCTTTGAAGTGGATGCCAGCTGTGCACACAAGTGCTTCGATGGCTAATCATGTATTCATAAGAACAAGCTTAGTGACGTTCCTCAAATAAAACCTCAATTCCTCCAATTTCCTGCCCAGTAACTCCTTTTCCCTCAACAATCCTCATGCAACAAGTATATTTTGAGCTCAGGAGGAAATCAATTTACAATATGAGAGTTTATGGGCAATAATAAATCATGGAGTGTGCTCGACGAAGCCCACCTCTGGGATATGATCTTAGATACACAGAGCCTGACATTCACGCTTCGTCAGGGGTAGTAAGCCCTATATAAAGGCAATTTAAACATGTTTACCTTCTTGTGAACAAAAACATTCATTAACTCACTTATTCATTGATGCAGTCATTTATTTATGGGATGATTACAAGAAAAACTAGGATATGAACTCACCTCAATGTTGACTTCCCATCGAGGGCACTTTTTGCACTTCTCTTCAATACATTGGTTACTAATTGCTTCTTCCCATTTCTTGAATTTACGTTGCTTGCGACTTAAAGGTGTATGTGGTAGAAAAACTACATCATCTGCATCCTCGTTTTCTGTAAATAAATGTATGAATAAATGCACCTACATTAACAAATCCTTATAATAATAAATCATGTCATGAAGGCTTTTAAATATGGAACCCCAAGCATTTAACATCAGAGACACTGCATATTTAGGTGTCATTCACCACTATTTTGTTTTGAGTAGTTGTCTCTAAATACAGACTTAGGAATGTTTTACTCAAGAATTTTCATGCGTAAGACACAGGTACGGATAAATCCTTTGTGAATAAGGGTTGCTTTTATTTGATTGGACTACCATGAATAAAATGTTTATGGTGGTTATTGCGACAAAAATTCAGAGGGATTTCTGAGTATTTTATTACACCCTACATTTAAGGTTTGTGCTAAGTCTGCATATTAAAATACTGATCTCTGCCCTAAAGGATTATCTGTCGAAAGCTTTCGAGAGAGTGAAACTGCTCCACTGTTCTACAGCCATTACTTAATTGGACAATTAATTCGGCATACCCTCTGTACAGAAAGGGCACTCGAACATGAAGACAATGAGTATCCACGAAAGTAAAGAAAATGCTGTACTATGTTGTAATGTGGTGACTATCTTGAAAGTACAAAGATAACACTTTCAAGATGGCCAGGCACTGGTATTGGGTTTGCCAGTGCTGGTACAATTGTAAAAGATTTGGCAAAGCCAATGATAGCAACCAAAAAACATTGGCAAAGTAATTTTGATTGGCTTTGTCAATGCTTGTTGTTTGGAGTCTTAATTTTTCTGCAAAGTTGTTTGAAAAAATCTGATATCATGTGGGCGGATGGAGCCAGATAAGTCTTACTAGAAAAGTCAAATGCAGGCAGTTTAAACAAGCATTTGCAATGCAACGGGTCTCGCGTTTGCTCGTGTTAGAGCTGACAGCGTTGTAAACTCCTAACCCGACTTTTCACTGGTAATTAAACCTATTGGCAAAAGTGCATTTATGTACTAACCGGAAAAGTGCAATTAACTGTGTCACAGGCTTGATATTATGGAAAGCGCTCAACTTCTGCCAAGCAAGATGGCGCTGGGAAAAGAGAGAAAAATGAGTCCACGGGCCGGACGGAAAACAGCGAGCCTCGCATGTTTTCTGTACTTGGTCGATGCGCTCGAGGACGCTATCCACCGAAAAAGGCATGACGTATGCATGCCTTCCACTAATGAAATCAAGCAGATTCTAACAAGCAAGCCCATGAACCAATGACGTGACGTGGACAGGGCTCCGAGTCCTTTTTAGTAACTAAAGCGTCTCGCTTAGCGAAACGCATGCGCAAGCGCATGCGATGCAGGCTCGACCCTAAAAATGAAATGTTTGCCGTTTTTGCACTAGTAAAGTGGAATAAGCCGAATATAGGCCTTGGTGGAAAAAACAACTTTAACCATAGAATGCCTTTTCTCCTACCCCCTTTCCAGTCCTGTCCCTATTGTTGTATCCATGGTCAAGTGACTGGAGGGCAGGCTTTTGAGGCAGGAATGTCCTCTGCATGATAAATGGGCATGTATACCTGCCTTGAGTTCCCGACTGCTTGTGAAACTGGTATCCTGTTTTTTTTTACTTTGGCCCTGGGGGTCACAGTAACTTAGCGCAGAGGCCTAGTCTTGTCACCGGTAATGTGAGGTCCAGAACTTGTTCTGTGACCTTGAGGGGCGCACTAAGCTTGCGCTCATAGAGGACATTTGACTTATGTCCCTGCCCTGGGTGCATCACATAAAGCAGTGGTGACAACTAACGTATTTTGGGAAATCTTCAGTGAGATCAGACCTTTTTCTCTGTGTTAGAGAGAGTAAAGTCTACTGGCTTCTCTTGTGTACATTTGCGTTGTTATGTGAAGCCCAGAACCTTGCGCTGATATTCTGTTACGTGCAGAGTGCATGTATGAGCAGTGAGTGCATAGCATATGTCTGGTAGTAGGACTATAAGCCTGAGCAGTAGAACAAGCAGGATACTTTTAGGTGCCCTGGTTTAGCATAGCACAAAATACAGGATGAGGACTACTTCCTCAGAAATTGGCAGTGTATTCCCTGCATTTTGTGGCTTGACTATGAAGACCCAGACACTGAAGTGAGGTAAGAAGAGGCAGAGCTCCCCTTAGAAATTCAAGGTGAAGAGCTGCTGATTGTTTTTTTCTGAGCGCTCCCATTTGGTAAATAAAACTGGTAAGGGATGGGGCTGCACATTTTGTTGCTCAAGGTGAGGATGTTTCTAGGTAGGTCCTGCCCTTTAGTTTGTCTCTCATTCTGACTGAGCTGATCAGAGAGGAGAAAAGACCCGCAAGATGAATGACAGTGCAGGAGAAGTCATCTGTTTTCCCACTTGAGAACCACCCAGATATTTTTGACAGGTGTTGGGAGCAAAGCCAGAGTCAACCTGCGACATGAGTGTTCTTCCCGTCTCCCATTGGAACCCCTGTAGTGGACCACTTCTAGACAACAGTCCAAGAAGTCATATTGTGCATTGTGCTGTCAGGCACCCCTGCAACATCCACCTGCTGCTGTTGGGGCCATAGCAACGTCTGATTCCATCCTGAAATACCCAATGGCCCAAAGAAGCAATTAAGTGAGAATCCGGCCCAGAAGCCACAAATGCCTGCAACAAGCACCTTTCAAATCTTGGCCTGGAGGCTGTATCTGAGACAACGGGTGCTCGCTGAACAGGCCCGCCAACTGCTATGGCTCCTGTTCCAAGTGAAACTGCCGATATTGTTCATGTGTCAACGGAGATGTTGCTAAAAGCGTTAGCCAGAGAAGTGCCCTCCAGTGCAGTAAGACTGCAACAGTAAGAGCAGTTCACAGAGCCAGGATCAGAAAAATGTACTGAATGAGTAGCCTGAGTTCTGCTGAGAGAGCAGTTATGTTGCTTAAAGTGGTCCTTTTAATCTCAATATGAACTATTGATTTGAACTGGGAGCTACCCGAGCTAGGAAAGACCTAGTGAACCTGCATCTGTGCCTATGACTACATTACAGCAGAAGATCAATAGACTACTAGAATGTAGAGAGGGAAAGTCACTTAACTATGCATCATAGCTGAATTTATGATCCAGAAACTGAGCCTCATTGCTCTGTGTGGCATTACGTTTTCTGTGATATATAAACTTTTTTTTACTAAGATAAGCACTGAACTTGACAAGTTTATTGTGTTTGTTGCTTGTTGAGTTCTGAGCTTCTACCCCCCAAACACCTTCCCTGAGAAGCCTTTGGTTTCTCGCCCTCACTACACTGTTAAGTGGGAGAAGGGTGTACTTGGTCAAATTCACAAACTCGTATTAGGACTGACCCCTGGTCACCAGTGGCAAACAACCCCAACCACTGCAGTTAAAGCCCAGTAGCCCCTACCTGCCCCGTGGCTCGCCGAAAGGTGTCTGGTACAGGCTGTACTCTACTCCACCACCCAGAGCATTCATCACTGTCTGGCCCCTTCTGCATATACAAAAGGGCAGCCCAAAGCCCATATAGATGTTGAAAGTAAAGTACACTTGCGTATGCAGTATGCTTTGCATTTGGAGCTAAATCCTATTTTTCTACAACATTTGTAAGGATCAGCGTGGCCTTTTTATGAGCACAGTTGATATATAAGGACATAAATGTGTTTAACCAGGTTGCTAAACACAATTTTGTATAATATAGCTGTTTAGATTGATTGGTTCACTACAGAATCTCCACCCTTCCTCTCACTCCGACTTTACTTGTGTCATATTGGTGAACCAAGGGACACGTTCCGAAGGCATGTCACCATCCTACATAGAAATTAGCCAATATGCTACTGCTGTCACCAGGCAACACCTTGCACCAGAGCCAAACATCAACAATCAGCACATTACGTCTCACCACACTAACATCTATTCCAACACATCAACAAAATACTCTCTTATCAATGGGATTTTAAATCAACTCATGTTCGCAACACACAAAATAGCCTTCCCATATCTCTCTCAAAACACTAAATATATACACCCCTAAAACAAAAGCACCAATAGAACCCACTCACTCAGTGCATGCCCCCTTATGCTCTAGCCATCTGAATCATACACAAAATATCCCCACATAGGCAAAAACCAAACCTCAAGCACACAATCTAAATTCTGCCTTCACTGAACACACCTTTCTCCGTAAATATTCTAGACCTACAAACACCCTATGGGAAATTAGGTCATTGGTTGAAAGGGGTGTAAGTGCTTCTCAAGCCACAGCCACAACCCCTGTTAGGGTGAACCATAAAAGTCACTAAATTAACCTGTGCTTAACCCTCCGGAAACTTGTCAAGAAGCCGTCAGGCTTAACTCAGAGGCAATATGTTAAGTACTTAGACAGCACTCAAACACGCTTAAAGTGAAAAACAACATAAAACAAAATCCACATCCATTTAGAAAAAAATAATAAATTATTTTGCACCAAAATGCCAAAAATCCAATCAGTAGAACCTGAGTTATGAATTTTTAAAGGTTTTAATAAAATCTTGTGCTAAAAGATCAAAATGTCAACTGTGGACATCTAGTCATGCAAGACCAGGGAAAAGTCAAAAGCTATGGCCGACCGAGGTGGAGCCCGGTTCGGATACACAAAGTGGACTGGACCCAGTCTCCACTTACCTTTGGATTCAGAAGAATTTTTGTGGAAAAACTTCTGGAAATGTAAGCTTCTGCAAGGCAAGGCAGCCTCCAGTGTCCAAGGAGGGTGCATCGTCATCGGAGAACCGCTGGACAAAGTTGTGATGAAGATTTCCATAATCAAACTTAGGCGGTCATTCTGACCCTGGCGGTCAAAGACCGCCAGGGCGGAGGACCGCGGGAGCACCGCCGACAGGCCGGCGGTGCTCCAATGGGGATTCCGACCGCGGCGGTAAAGCCGCGGTCGGACCGGCAACACTGGCGGTCTCCCGCCAGTGTCCCGCCGCCCCATTGAATCCTCCAAGGCGGCGCAGCTTGCTGCGCCGCCGAGGGGATTCCGACCCCCCCTACCGCCATCCAGATCCCGGCGGTCCGACCGCCGGGAACCGGATGGCTGTAGGGGGGGTCGCGGGGCCCCTGGGGGCCCCTGCAGTGCCCATGCCACTGGCATGGGCACTGCAGGGGCCCCCGTAAGAGGGCCCCTACAAGTATTTCACTGTCTGCTGCGCAGACAGTGAAATACGCGACGGGTGCAACTGCACCCGTCGCACAGCTTTCACTCCGCCGGCTCGATTCTGAGCCGGCTTCATCGTGGAAGCCTCTTTCCCGCTGGGCTGGCGGGCGGCCTGAAGGCGGCCGCCCGCCAGCCCAGCGGGAATGTCAGAATTACCGCCGCGGTCTTTCGACCGCGGAACGGTAACCGGACGGCGGGACTTTGGCGGGCGGCCTCCGCCGCCCGCCAAGGTCAGAATGAGGGCCTTAGTCTCTTTTAAAAAAATCTGCAGATGGGATTAAGCTGCAGGATGTATCCCAACTGGCCGGACTACTTTACCATGGGGAGTTGCTGAACAGGATTTGCTGTTGAGAAGAAAAGCTTAGCGGGAGCTACCAAGAAGATAAGCCCACTGGCGATGCAACTTGGGTGGATCAGCAAACAGGTTAGTCGTGGGCTCCCCAAGGTTCTCACACACTTTTTAGCAGAAACTTTCCTAAGACCCAAGTTTTGGATTTGAGCTACATGGGCACTTCTAGCACCACTTCCAAGGTTCGAGCACTGGAGAGGCACCACTTGATGGGGTGTCAGAACTCACTCATGAAGAAGCCACAAATAGGATTTGCTTTTGTGGAAAGAACATAGCAGGAGCTATCCCAAAGTCAAGACGACCGGAGATGCTCCTTGGGTGGACGGACAAGCAGATGCGTCCTGGTTTCCTCTTGGTTTTCAGAGCACTTTTAGGCAGAAATGTTTTTTGAGTCCCAAGTTTTAGATTTAGGCTATCTGACCCCTTTAGCACTCTTCCAAGGGTTCAAAACGAGAGGGAAATCACTGGGAGGATCAGGACTCATTCAGGCTGGGCCCAGGTGCTGGGTCAAGATGGGTGTAGCATTTTTTGTCCCTGAGGCTCTGGTCAGGAAGGCAGCAAAGTAGGCCTTGAAGTCACTCTGGAAGCCCTGAGTTTAAGCATAAGTGCAGGTCTCAAGCAGCAGGGCTGTTCTCTGAGGGCATAAGACCGGCTTGAGGGAGCAAATCAGGCCTCTAGGAGCAGCAGGGCAGCCTTCTTAAGTACATAGCAGGCCACAGCCAGCAGGGCAGACCTCTGAGAGTCCTCTGCAGGTCTAGAAGTGCACTGACGAGATGATCTGAGAGCCTCATTGGTTTTACCTGGGAAGAGCTTTGTAGTGGAGATTTCCCTCCAAAGATGTACCTGAAATTTCATGTCTCCCTACCCTGGTCCGAGGATGCCTAGTGTGAAGTTCTTTGTCGTTACGCTCAGAAAGTGTCTTTGAAGTACAAGTGAGGCTGTGCATGGTTCTGACCCCCATCACGCCAAAGTGGTCCATCCTGCCACCACCCATTCCTCCTATTATGTGGCTGTTTTGAAAGACTCCACAAACACCAAAGGCCACTCACACCTAGACATGTGACCCAGGAATAGGCTGCAGGCACCAAATAGTTAGGACAGGAAAATGCCAAATTTCTAAAAGTGGCATTTTCAGAAATGTGACTTAAAGTCAGTCCTCACCATTAAAGAACATCTTAAATTATAATTCTTTAGAAACCAAACAATATATTTCCACCTGCTCCCAAACAAAAGATATAATTTATTACATATAATAAGACAACCTAATGTTATCCTACGGGAGAGGTAGACCTCACAGTAGTGAAAAATGAATTTAGTGGTTTTTCACCATCAGGACATGCAACATTTAAAAGTACATGTCCAACATTTTTAATAAAAGCACCCTGCCCTATTGGCTGTTTAGGGCCTACCTTAGGGATGGCATACAGTATATGTATTAAAATAGGGAGCCTTAGGCTTAGCTAAGGGTTTTTTTTGCCAGGGAGAATTGGCAGTTTAAATCTGCAACAGGCTGCAATGTCAGACCTGAGACATGTTTTAAAGGGCAACATAAGTTTAAGTGTTGCGGGCCAATAGCAGCATTTAAGTTAACACCTCTGGGTATATGGTATACCACTTTACTAGGGACTTATAAGTAAATGAAATATGCCAATCAGGTTTAAGCCAATGTTACCAGGGAGTAAGTACAAGCATGTTAGCACTGATTAGTAGGGGATAAGAGCACAGAGTCCCAGGACCAATAAAAACAAATTCAGAAAAAAAGGACTGGAGAAGGCAAAAGTATGGGGGTGATCAAGCAAAGTGGGCCACGTCCATCCCGCCCCATATAATCAGTCAGCACTTGTGCACAACAGGCCATCACACAAATATTGAAATATCTGTCAAATAAATGTCTCTCTTTCCACTTTTCACAGACATTCTACCACTTTTGCACTTTAGAGTATATTAAAGAAATGTACAAACAAATAAGCACCCAACCATCTGGAGGCAGCAAGCCATAACCACATCTAGATAATGATCATATGCAAAGGCCAACCCTCACCCATTACAACACTCAGCATTCACCACATACATTGTCTCATTGAGCTCCTGCATTTCTAAACAGGCATTCGCCTTGCCACTGTACGGTGCACCCCTCAACTCTTCATTCTCCCATCCCCAATAGAATAGAAAACACAACTCCACATCCACCACAGGCAATACATCCTTCCCAGAACCACTCTGAAATAGCAAAATTCAGCACCTTTGTCTAGGCTAGTTCACACCTTTCACAGCCCATAGCATCCATTGTGCAACAACCTAAAGTCTTACTTACATTCACAAGGTTATTCTCTGCTATCTGCATCAACAAGCAATACTCTCTCTATGAATACTACTCTAAGAGAAACACTCTGCCATGGCTCAGGTATCAAATAAAGCACACTACGCCACCTTCAAATTACTGCCATCCCCAAAACCTAAACCTAGAAAACCCTCAATCACTAAAAGGAGGGAACACACGCATACACTATACACTTAACTCCCATTATAAGATGAACCTCCCAAGCACAGACATCAGGCATCACCATTCCACGCTCCAAACACATAAGGAAAATATGACAAGCCACACCCCCTGCCACCACCTCACAAGCACTATTGATCCCCCTAGCGATCGGGTTCCTTCTCTCATCAAGTAATATTGTCACCATTACACACCTGACACATCTACCCATTCACCTTGCTCACTCCCTGCCAGCCTCCAACCATATACACCATCACCACCTCACTAGATTGTTAAGCCCACATCAATGATTATCCAACCATATTACATGGCATTAATACATATTCAAGGACTTAGACACCAAAGGCAACACAATAACCCTTGATTGGCACACTCCAACCCTCTTTTTTCTGGGAACTCCTGCCTCTGTTGAACATCTCATCCACTACAAACCTAAATCCATATAAAAGTGCACTATAAACTGGAAAAAACACCATCTCTAACACACAGACATAGATCAATACTTAATAGCTGCAACATGTGGAAAATGGACGTCATAACTAGCAACAACCCACACTTCAGACCTTTCTCCATTTCAAAAACAGACCACCAGGTGCACATCATGTTATATATCCCACATCACCACTCTGCATGAACCACCATAAACTAGTTGTTAGACCTAGAATAGTCGTCACCTATCACACCTAAGATCGCGTGCACACCTACAGCATCTACCCCAAAGCACGCACCAACCACACTACCATGCATAATGCACATTAACCCTTTCTTGCTACCAGTTCTAGGCTAAAGAAAACACCCCATGCCTCAAGTACACCTCAACATGCTTACCACTTTCGTGGAACTATTTTTCACACAACACTTAATTAAGCCTATGGTAGGCCTAATTCAATTCAGGACACAACCTTTCACACCATCCCACTGTGATGCTAGGACAGGGAAAACTGACAATGGTACAGAAATAGACAACATAAGGACTGACACAGACAGGCACAGACAATGAGACACAAGCACATATAATGGAACTAGGAGACATAGGGCCTGATTCTAACTTTGGAGGACGGTGTTAAACCGTCCCAAAAGTGGCGGATATACCACCTACCGTATTACGAGTCCATTATATCCTATGGAACTCGTAATACGGTAGGTGGTATATCCGCCACTTTTGGGACGGTTTAACACCGTCCTCCAAAGTTAGAATCAGGCCCATAGACACACTGACTGACTGAAAGATGCAAAAGATTACTGAGACAGTGAAATACAAACAGACTAGACAGGGAGACTGTGACACTGGGTGAGGAAGAATCCTGATAAGGAAGATATTAACAGACATAAACACTAGGGTGGGAGATCCAAAGACTAGAACGGCATGTTATGTATGCACTGTAATAGTGTCAAAGAGAAACTCTGACATCAAGACACTGATATATTGACAGGGAGTCTTGTACAAAGGGTATGGAGACAGAGTTAAATGGGCAGAAGCCACCAGGACTAGAATAAGGCCCAAATACTTTGTGACATTAAGCCACAGACACTTGTACAACAAGACAATGAGACAGGGAGCTATGACAATGGAGCAGAAATATGCATGTATGAATAATGAGACACAAATACGGATATTGACAGAAAGAAGCATCATAACCACCACAGGGACAAAACAGGCACAAGACTGATAATGGTACTGAGAGATAGTCAATGGGAAACAGAGAAAATGTCAATAAAAAGACAGACACTTACATAGACACTGGGGCGGGGAAACATTAATAAATGCATTAGAAAGAGAGTAGAGACCCAAGAAACACGTGGAAAGGGTGGCATAGGCATTGGTAGATAGAGACCCAGATATTGAGATATGGAGATACGTACAATACCACAGTGAGAATTGGGTCAGGAAACACAGACATGGACAACAAGACCCATGCACACTCAGACAGGGAGATATGAACATAATGACACTGAGACAGGGAGATATTAAATGGGACAGAGATGTACTCACATAGACAATGGGGTTGGGAGGCAGTGACTCAGGCTCAGCAGGTACTGTCAGTGAAACACAGAGCCACGGCCATGGAGAGGGAGATGCACATGTGGACATTTAGACATGGTCATATGGATACTAAGACTCAGATAGGAAGACATGCTCTGCAATAATAAAGACATGGTTAAGAGGAGAGGGCATGCTAAAAAAGGTCAGAGGGAAAATGAAATAGCTAGGGGAACAAGGAGAAAGGTACACTTTACCATGGTGACATGGAGATTGGGAGAGATAGGCAGTGACACTAGGACAGAGATAAACAGACAACGGGAGAAGGAGAATAGGACACTGGGCCAGTGATACACAGCTGAGCCAATAGACCAGGGAACATTAACAGACTGAGACAGGGAGACCCAGGCACGGGGACAGGAAGTGTTGAGTTGAGATGCAGTTGAGATCCATTTGAGATGCAGACTTCCCTTAGGGTCTAGTAGTGTTCCAGAAAGTGAAACACCGTGTACTTATGTGTGCACTTATTGCATGTATCACAGAATTGCTAGAAAATTTTGGAAAATGGTTTTATTTCAGGGAAACCTTACTCCCTAGGCATACAAAAAATCTGAAAATGTACTGCTTGTAAAAAATTACACTTCAAGAGACCCACATCTGGATCTGGGCATACCCTGGCCACTTAGAGCAACTTTAGCAACAGAAAAGGATGATGGACAGAGTGCTGAAACTTTTCAAACACACCTCTAGTCACAGATCCGTGTTTAATCCATTGTTCTTTTGCTCACTGTGGCACCCCAGCTTTGGACCCATCCATATGAAAATCAGTCTTAACCCTGTTCCCCATGGGAACAGTCCAGCCTGAACTGCCAGGCCAGGTCCTCCCTGGACCGGAAACAAGCATCCTGGGACTGGTTTCGGGGTATGACAACTCTTCAGGCAGTCTAGCTTGATTCCAGTGGTACAGTTAGCAAAGGGCCCACATCTGGGCATGCACATTGGTCATGCAGAGACATCAGAAGGTATATGTTTCTGTTGGGGGGACTATGAGTTGTTGAATACATTTTTGAGGTTTCATTCCACCACCCCTCCTCTAAATCAAGCCATCATAAAATATATAACTTGGTAAGGTGTTGAGCTCATCGAGTGTGAATACTCTGTCATACTGCTTTTGAGTGCTAATCATTTTACAACTTCCTGGATTAAGTCTTAACTGGTCACTATTGTATCTTTTAAGAGACTAGTATAAAACATAAACAACTCAGTTATCCAAATGGAATGAAATAGTCTTAAGTCTCTAAACACTAATTGTACACATCAGTATCCACTAGCTTACTGCCCAGTAAACACCTACTGCCACAAGACCCAAATAAAAGGTTTTGCAATTTACTCATGTTTTTCAGACTACAGAAAACAGACTCACAACAGATAGACAGTACTACAAAAATAAATCTTGACAGGACCACTACCACTGTGGGCAAATCAGTTGGGTGGGCAAACAAACAGAACTGGATATTGTCCAGTAGTTATATTTTAGCAATGGAACTAGGATACCTGACATTTTATCTTCGCTTTACCATTTCACCAAAATATGCTGAAAATGGACAATGTTACATTGGATTTACCAAACTAACTACTTCAGTAGGATTTCTGTGAGTGTGACAGCAGAGATCAGCCTGACCTGTAATATCAACTGTTTTCCTCCACTGCAGAGAAAATAAAATAATCTTCGTTCCAGCCAATAGATTAGATGTGGCATGGAATCATTAGTTGCCATTAAGTGTACATTTTATTGTGACAGCAGTTATCTGACCTGTATACAAACAGAGTATATTTTTTAATTTCATAATCTTTATGGTTTTATAATCAACCAAAGACTACTAACTGACAGCATGCAACCCCCTGTCCATCGAGGATACTGCAGCAATAATCAACAGGCTCCCACGGACTGTTGCCCCCACTATATCTACAACCTGGGAACAGCCACAATAAGAGCTGCACTCACTTCCATCATCAACACCTCCCTCAAGACTGCCAGCTTCCCAGGTAGCTGGAAACACACTGAAGTCACCGCCATCGTCAAAAAACCCTCAGCTGATGCCGAAGTACTCAGGAACTACAGACTCATCTCACTGCACCCCTTCCCAGCCAAAGTCATTGTGACGACCATCAACAGACAATTCTCTGACCACCTAGAATGTCACAAACTCCTGGGTAATTCACAATCAGGATTCTGAAAACAAGCATAGCACCGAAACAGTCTGCATCACTGCCACAGACGACATACGGACTATCCTTGACCATGGACAGACCAAAGCCCTCAACCTCTCTGCTGCTTTTGGCACCGTCTCCCACCACACATTCATCGCCAGACTTACACACCATGGAAATACAAGGGCCAGCACTCAAATGGGTAGCTTCAGGCTCTCGCTGTTCACATCAGAAACAAAGGATCTTGTCTGCGGAGTCCCACAGGTATAATCACTCAGCCTCACACTCCTCTGGCAAACATCATCAAATTCCACAGAATCAACATCATTGCCTACAATGACAACACCCAGCTAATTTTTTTCCCTCTCAAATCACTCAGACAGCACCATGAATAACTTCAAACAATGCATGACCTGTGTGGCTGATTGGATGAAAGAAAACTGCCTCAAGCTCAACACCGACAAAACTGAGGGCTGATTTTCAGGAATAAGATCTCACCCTGAGACTTCACCTGGTGGCCTGCCGATCTTAGACCCATTCCGACCCCAACAGACCACGCTATGAACCTACGCCTCATCCTGGACACCAACCTCTCCATGAAGTCGCAGGTGAATACTGCCCCCTCCTCATGCTACCACATCCTCTGCATGTTACATAAAATATTCAATTAGCTCCCATTAGACAACCTACATACCATCACGCAGGCCTTCATCACAAGCATCCCAACTTATCTTCTTAACAGACTTCAAACCATCTAAAACACCAGTGCTAGGCTCATTCTTGACCTCCAAACTGAACCCACACCACTTCTCAGAGAGCTCCACTGGCTCCATATCCAAAAGTGCTGCCAGTTCAAACTTATCACACACACATCCAAGTCACTACACAACACTGGACCCACATAACTCAATTACTGGCTTTACTTCCACCAACCCACCATTCACCTTTGCTCAGCATTACTCTCACACACACCCTGCATCCTCAGAAGCTGAACAAGAGGTCAATTGTTCTTCTACCAAGCCACCAAATCCTGGACCTACCTTCCCAATCCATCTGGACCTCCTCTTCACTTATTGTACTCCGCAAGAAGCTGAAGACCTTGCTATTCAGTTAATCTTCTTCCGGGACCGTTGAGACTGCCTGCATTCAGGCCCAGCCTCAGCACATGCCAACACTCACCTACTCAGCGCCTGGATATGCTCATGGGTGACAAGCAGCACTCTACAAATCCACTTTACATTACATTATATAACAGTACAATACAGAAGTAGATTAGAACATTGGCGAACTATAAAGCAAAGCCTCCAGGTAGATGAACCACGCAAAAAATACAAGAAGAAATAACAAAAAGGCCAAAAAATAATAATTGCACAATAGTATATTTACAATACATTGGTTGTTTAGGTTCAATATATACAATGATGTACTGAAAAAAAGAAATAAGCAGAAGAAAATACCAAAGAAATAAACAGAAATCCAAATATTACTCGAAAGCTTATCAAGAAATGGTACAAATATTCATGGTTGGCTTAATATTAGTTAGATAAAGGTCTAGTGTGATCCATATTGGGCGTGTAGAAGGCATTCATGGAAAGGGTTATATCATCACAAGCAAAGTTTATTTATAGTGTTGCAATACAGGCAAAATTGTACCATGATCACTTTTTTGAGCCATGCCTCTACTATTACATTAACAGGTTTTATGGAGATTCATGTTGATACTATCAACCTGAAAGTGTCTGCCACAAACTATTCTTAAAGGCTTATTCCAGGGAAACATATCTAATGCAGAAATATACATAAACAATGGTATCAATTACATAAATCAGGATTCATTTTTTATGAAGTCATCTGAGAGAAACAACATGTTTTCACTGGGCAGAGGAGATGTCTATTTTAAAAGGGATTCAATGAGGTGAAATCCAGACAAACCAAATGGCCGAGGATTTTTCAACAGTACCTTGTTTGACGTACTAATCAACTCACCTTCAGGTTGTGCGCAGGGTGTGATGCCATGATAAGTCATTTTACATAAGTCACAAAAGGCATAGCTGCAGTTGGAACAGATTCCCATGGTACCTCCTGGTTCCTTAACCACTGGAGTTTGGCAGTTCAGCCGGGGGCAGTAAACCACATCTGCCATAGAGTTTAAGCTGGATTGCAGGAGAAGCCGATCGTAGCGTGAAAATAGATTTTCTCCGACCAGCTCCTTGACCTGTAGGAAGACAACTGTTGTCCCGTTAAACGTATATGGATATCAGCCTTCCTTTCCTATGATTATCAAGAAACCACTTCATGACTTAAATACTAACAGAGAAAATGGAAGGACAATCCTTTTTGCTGCACTGCTCAGAATACCGATAATGCTGACAACCCAGGAAGCATAATACTAGCAGAAAAGTGTAACTCCTTCTTAGGCCTTCATTATGAGTGGACTGTTTATTCCAGTGAGCCCAATAATACCTGTGTATTACCAGGCCTATCACAATTAAAAATTGTGGTGTGTGTAGCATATTGATGTTATGGAACTTGACTCCTCGTGGTTCTGGGAGGACTATGAACAGGAAGTCCGTAATGTGCGGGGAGGTGTTGATGTGTGTTTAATGGAAAGTATGATGGAATGTGTGAGTGTATGTTGAAGAATAAAGAAAGTTTCACTGCAGCTCCCACGTGGCATGATTTATCTGCATGCTCCTGGGCTGGGGGAAACACTACAACTGGCGACAAGTAGTGGATACATGCCTGAGAAGACGAGACTGCTCTCCCTGAGAGTTTGCAACGATACAGCAAACTGTGTGTCACGTGTGCCCAGAATCGATACAGAGCGGTCTGCGATTGGCACATGTGGAGTCAAAACCCTGCTACCACCCGTACACAGTCGCAGAAAAGATTGAAGGCCCTGCAGAGGAGCACATTCAAAACGCTTGCCATAACCGCTGATGATGTGGTCGACAGAGACGCTGCGCTGTGCCCCAAATACAGAACTAGTATTCTGACAAAGCAAGAAATATTGATAATTTCAGCAAGATATGAGAAACAGAGAACTTACTGACCTTCAAGGGCAAATGAAGCATAGAGTGGCATATACTATGGCAGAGACATCTGCTTGCAGGAGTTGTTGGTGCTACCCTGTGCTGTGAAAGGTGTCTGAACAGCAAGAGCTCTCAAAGGTGGCAGAAGGAGGCACAAAATACAATGCAGTGGAGTTCTTGAAGTCACCACCACCTTTTGACACTTCTAAGAAACAAAACATTGGTGCCATGTGGGCTGAGTGGATCGAAGCGTCCTATGACTTCATAGATGCAGTACAGGAAGAAGATGATAAGAAGATCATCAAATATTTTAAAAACCTTGCAGGCAATGGAGTGAAAGAAGTGCTAAAGAAAATCTCACAGACTGATGCAAAATCATACCAAATGGTAAAAGAAGGTGTAGAGGCCAAGTTCAATCCAATGCTGAATGTCAACTACCAAAGGTATATCTTCAACCAAGCACCACAACACGTTGGTAAAACAATGGATGAGTTTGTTGAAAGACTTGATGCACTCATTAAACATTGCAAGTTCTACAACTTCACTGATGAAGAAGCCATGCACCAGAATCATTGATGACTGCCTTTCAGATTCGTTTAGAAGGTCCATGCTAAGAGAAACACACAGTCTATAGAAAATGCTGATGGTAGCGAGAACAGAAGAACAAGCATAACAACAAGCTGCTGACACGGAAGCATTGACGGCACACCATGAATCGCCATTGACCGGAAAAGAAAGCACATGCATAAACAAGAAACATGCAGGTTGACGACTTCAGAGAAAACAAAGCTATGCTTTCAATGTGGATTTTCATTTCCCCTTGAAGGTAAATGTCCAGCTGTGGGGCAAGATTGCAAAAGTTGTAGGAAAGAGAACCATTTGATAACTGTGTGGTGAACCATCGAAAACTCCAGTGCACCATGACACCAAGAGAAAATGGCAGCAAAAACGTTCCAGAAGCATTTGTGTGCTAGCACAGGTGTTTTAATAAAAATTATTAATGAGTATTCATGTATTCTGAATAATGGATTTGGGTAGAGAATATGATAACATAGAAAAATAATGCACACATTTGAAAATGTGATTACGATGAGTGGCTGCCAATGTTCACGAAGTGTACTTATTAATATATACATATAATGCTATGAAATGTTCAATATATGTTTGACTAACGTAGTAAGATGTCATATTAAAGGTTATGCATTATGTATTAGCTTTATTAATTGTAGGCCTTTATTTAGTGAAGGTCGTGGCCTACTTACCAGGCCTCATGTCAAGCTGTATTCCTTAAATTTTTATTAAATGGCTGTGCAAGAGAGTTGAATTGCTAATTTCCATTGTATTGTGTAAATGTGCTCACAGTTGAGAATCTTTTCTCATGAGAACCGATTGCTAGAAGATGCTGTTCTTGCTAATGTAACATTTTGTGTGTAATGTGTGTGAGACTGACTTTCTCAGGAGGAGAACAATGGAGACACTGACTAGAGTAGAAGCTGCAACAATATTGTTACCTGATGAGCCGGATGATGAGGACATTGCAGGACAACCAATAAACGACTTGTGAACGGAGTAGTGGTAGAATTAATAGATTTGGAGTTTTAGTTTTATTGGACAAAGTGTGAACATGCGTTCCCTTAACCAATGGGGATTTGGGAAGTAGTTTTAGTGATTTGAACTTAACAAGACTGCACTGAGAGAAACCAGCATAAAGCATTTTATGTTTTTGCCTTAAGCATTTCGCATTTGCCCACAGCTCATTCTTGCCACTTTTGCGTCTTGACAAGAGACGTGCTAATATTTATTGCTTAGACACTTTGCGTTTTCTGAACTTTTATGCTGAATTCTGATGCCTTGCTAATCGACTGATGTCCTGAGGATGAAGACTGACTCTGCTTGCTGATCCATACTGAAGATAGGCATTATGAATTAGAATGTTGATTATCTATTTATCTATTTGTTTTTCTTTCTAGGTACCAACCTCACTGTTTTGATAGGACCAGAGTTAGATGTTTTTCCAAATTTTGTGTTTACTAAATTCTTTTGCATGAAGCCCAACATGCTGATGCTGATCTGGTGTTAGTTAAAGATCCTCACTAATGGAAATCTGCTAATAGGGAATGATGTTTGATAAGTTTCTTTGCTGAATTTACTTTTATGTGATCTTGTAGTGGAATTGACCTTGTTATTAATTTGCACCATAACTTTAGAAATTGTAGTAGTTAAAGCTTTGATTAGATTACGTTTCTTCCGTCATTTTGGGCAGACAGTATTGTTTCTGTATTTGTTTCATTTGATTTTGAGATTAATCTACATGACTTTAGCATTGTTAATATAGGCAAATAATTATTTTACCTTTCACTAAAGGTGTGATTATTCATGACTGAAAGGCCATGGTGCATGAAAATTACTGACTCTATTGACTATTAATGTTATTGATTATTGTTGATTATTGATATTATGTATTGTTATCGATTATTGATCTGCATGTACTGGAGTTATGGTGGGAACATCTTAACTGAGGTTAATTGACCTATTCCCGTCCCCTTCAAAGTTTATTTATTAAGGTCAGATGCGCTAACACATGCCACACCCCTAAAACCGAAAAGCAACATCAGCTACGTCAAGTAGAAACCAGAAAAAATCAATGGTCATCAAGCGCAGCATACAAAGGTTCTTCAACTTAACTATTGAGTGCCAGCAAAGAAGATGGATGTACACTGATGATGTGTACCAAAAGACGGCGTGCACATGTGGAATTGGCCACTTGCAAAGAATATCACAGTTGAAAGGAAGCTCACCAAACAGAGTGACAAACATCATTTGGACACTGTCTCAAAATCAAATTGAAAGTGAACGATCATCCAATAACTTAAATCATAGACAGTGGTGCATTGATTAACATCATCCCATTAGAAAAGTTTAACAGCCTATCCCCTGTGCCTTGCCTCACTCCCTCATACACAAAGGTGTATACCTGGGCCTCTTATGAGCAATTCCAAAGCCAAGGATTATTCCTAGCGACAATGCAACAAAAAAAAAATATCAGTGCGAGCCTCCATTCATGTTCTACAAGGAGCTTTGTAGATTGCCTCTTAACTCAGTTTTGCACTGCTGCTGACATGGGATTAATATCCCTCAAATACAACCTCTGTGCTCAGTCCGAGATCACAAAGCAATTCCCATTGTTGTTCCCTGGACTAGGAAAACTCGGGAAAATGAAAGTACAGCTTCATATCAGTGAAGACTTGCACTGTGTTTATCAGTGACACCGCAGAGTTGCTTTTCATCTACAAGAAGCAGTAGAGAAACAGTTGAAAGCCCTCTAAAAACATTCAATCATCGAACGATCCTCAGGTGGTGCACTGCCCATTTGTGTTGATATGCACTAGGCATATAAAGGCAGTGAGAGGGAGAGACACCCTGGTCTGCACATGATCATGCAACTGAAGGAAGCCAAAGTGTTTTCCTGCCTTGACCTGAATAAAGGATACCATCAACTGAAGTTGAAGGAGAACTGCAGGTACATTGCTACATTTTCAACTCGTTTTGGTTTGCTCAGATATAAGAGACTGAGGGGGTCATCCTGACCCCGGCGGGCGGCGGTTGCCGCCCGCCTGGCGGGAACCGCCATTTGGCCGCTCCGCGGTCAAAAGACCGCTGCCTGCATTCTGACCTTCCCGCTGGGCCGGCGGGCGCTACACAAGGTAGCGCCCGCCGGCCCAGTGGGAAGGAGGCCTGCAACACAGAAGCCGGCTCCGAATGGAGCCGGCGGTGTTGCAGGCGTGCGACGGGTGCAGTTGCACCCGTCGTGCTTTTCACTGTCTGCTAAGCAGACAGTGAAAAGCTGGCTGGGGCCCTGTTAGGGGGCCCCAGGACACCCGTTCCCGCCAGCCTCTTCCTGGCGGTGAAAACCGCCAGAAACAGGCTGGTGGGAAGGGGGTCAGAATCCCCTGGGCAGCGCTGCTTGCAGCACTGCCCTGGCGGATTCGCCCAGCCGGGGGAAATCCGGCGGGAAACCGCCGGACCCGGTTTTCTGACCGCAGCTTTACCGCCGCAGTCAGAATGGGCTAGGAAGCACCACCAGCCTGTTGACGGTGCTTCCGTCATTCGTGGCCCTGGCGGTCCTGGACCGCCAGGGTCAGAATGACCCCCTCAGTTTTGGAGTTGACATATTTCAAGATGTTATTCGCCGAGTGATCCAACCTTTTAATCTCAGTGATGACATACTGGTTTTTGAGGGTACACAAAAAAAAAACACACACAAGTGTGCCAGCAACTCGCTGATGCAGATCTCACTCTGAATGCTGCAAAACCAAACTCAGGTTTTTAGGGCACATATTCTCTGATGGGGGAATTACTCCTGACAAGGTGCAGGCAGTGTCATCCACTTGCCCCTCCCCAAGATATTACAATGCTGCGATCCTTTCTAGGCATGGCCAGTTATTGTTGAAGATACATTTGCAATTTTGCTACAGTGAGTGACCCTTTGAGAGACTTGACAAAGAGAAATGTAGTGTTCCAGTGGTCTCCGAAACACGATCACAGTTTCAAAGACATTTGACATGTTTGAGGATAGAACAGGAATGGCCTACTTTGAGAACAAGTTACATACTGAAATAAGGGTTGATGAGAGCTCAGTAGGGCTCGGGCAATTCATGCTCAACACAATGGCCATCCGAATGCTCAGAGACACATCTTGGCCTATGTCAGCTGAAGCCTATCTGGTACAGAACATGCTTACTCTCAGCAGGAGAAAGAGAGACTGGGTGTGGTGTGGGCCTGCAAACATTTTCATGTATTCCTCTACAGAAAACGGTTCACCGTTATCACGAATCGCCAGGAGTTGCTTACAATTTGAGGAAACCCGAATGCTAAGATGCCCCCTTGCATTGAGAGGTGGAGGTTAAGACTAGAAGAATATGACTATGATATTGTGCACAAACCAGGAAGAATCAAAATCCAGCAGATAACTTTTCACAAGTGCCGCTGCATTGTCAAAGTTCAACATTTGAGACAGGTGAAGCATATCTCAAATTTAATGTGAAATCCAGCACACCAGTGGCTCTGTCTTTGGAACAAATCATTGCTGCCACCAATGAAGATAAAGGCATGAGCATAATACAAGAACTGATTACCACCCAATCTTGGAGCAGAAGTACCCGTCCCCTTGCCAATGATGTTGAATTACAAAAGTACAAAATGTACAAGATGAATTAGCAGTCACCCAAAAAGGCATAGTACTACGTGGCTTGAGAGGTGTCATACATGGAAGCCTAAGGCAGAGGGTCATTGAATTGGCTCATGAAGGACACCGTTGTGTTGTAGCCACCAAGAGCATTAAGAGATCAAGTGTGGTTCCCTCGGCTAGATGAGTGAGTCGAGAAGGAGCTGAAGGCATGCCACATTTGGCATTCCTGAAATCATATGGGAGACCTCACCATCTGGGCCAGCTTAAGCGTCTGAGCCTATGCCGCCTTTGCCTGATTGGGGTACACCTCGATCATCTCAGATCACCTGTGCTGGCAGAAAGGTGAGAGCGCCTCAATGACTAATCGAGTAAATGTGATTTTGGTGATGTCTCCGACCTTTTTATTTAACAAAGGGAGAAATGTAGCATATTGATGTTATGTGCTCCTGAATCCTTGTGGTTCTGTGCGGACTCGCAACAGGAAGTACGCAATGTGCGGGGAGGTGTTAGGGTGTGTTTAACGGAAAGTATGATGTAATGCACATTGTGTAAGTGTATGCTGGAGAATAAAGTAAGGTTTGTCCGCAGCTCCTGTGTGGCTTAATATATCTGCATGCTCCCGGGCAGGGGAAGATGCTACAATATGTTATATGGAGATTTTAGCCTATTAAAACAAACAAAATTTCCATGTGAAACACTGGGGTAAGATATGCAAAAATCTGCATGGAAACACTGTATTCAAAATTGTATTCCACTAAAGCTTCTTATCCTCTTAAATTTTGCATCTAGGATTTACCAGCACACCTTGTAACAGTAATTGTGTGGCGACAAAATATCAGGATTACTCCAAGTAACTTGTAATGAGGGCATCAATACTTAACTGAATGCAGGGTTGGAGAGAACTCTAAGTAGGTGAAACTTAGATGGTAGCAATTGGCTCTCCCTCATGGTTCCAGGTTTGTTCTTTCTGTGGTAGTATTCATGTGAGCTCCCAATGTAGCACTCAGTATCATTTGCTGCAGGGTATTATTGGACACAGCTCCAGAGCATCCTGGAGCAGCTGCCTGGGTTGTCGGAAAGGGCGAGAGAACTCTCTTTGCCTTGGGAAACCAATCAACATATGATTTCCTTATAGCACTGTCTAGCTCTCACTTCCTGTCTTGCAAAGTATGAAGCCGTAGTTCAAGATCCCAGGCTACATTAGGCAAATAATCCTTGGGTCATACTGACCCAATACAAAGAAATACATGGGTTTTGAAGCCACCCATATTCTAAAGGGAGAAAGTTCAGGGGTGAAGTTAAGACTGTGCCCTGAGTTGGGTTAAGGGCTGCAAGGGTGAATTGTGGATTTTATTATTCTAAGTGAGGGAAGGATGCAGGTCCACATAGTTGAAGTTGAAGACGGTGAGCACAGGTGCACTTAAGGGTTATATTCAGACCTGAATTTGACCAAAGGGTGTTCCACACAGATTTCTATACATGTAGAAGAAAGCCAAACATGTAGGTGCTGAAGAAGTGTACACTAACGTTCTGCTGTTTAGGGTAGCAGTAAACCTTTCTGGTTTTAGAATCAACTGGGAAAGTTCTGATGGGTGAAGTTTTGCAGAGGAGGAGGTGGAAGGGAGCATGGCAGAGAAACAAGGAGGCCGTGATGATATACATGCAAGTAAAGCATTGGCGGATACATATATGCTAGGGAAAGACCCATGCAGCACACAACCACAAGAGGTGAGAGCCTATTTTCAGGTCAGTGTTTACAGTTTATCCAGGGCTTTCCAATCAGTAAAATAAAGGCATTTTGGGCCTTACAACACACTAATAGAGGGGATTGACTGGCTAACCCTACCCCCTGGATTCCAGGTGAGAGGGTGATGTGGTGGTCAGTGAACTCTCCTCCCAAATCACCTTTCACTGTACGAACTGGAAATCGGCAAACAAAAGCTTGATATTAAAACTGTTGAATGTTAAACACAAAACTGCCAGCCTTCAAAAACGATGTGTGGTTGGCAATGGCCAAGGAGCATGCTTATGCATTAATGTCTTTAGTTTTCAGATTTTGTTAATAAATTGAGGTCTATGAGATTGAAGTGTTATATGTTAAACATGTATTATCAGTAACAGACATCAAAAGTACAAGAGCACAGCCACAAGGAGATCATACGAAGTAGAAGTGGAGTACACCCTGAGTGCAGACCTGGAAATGTCAGCTCTGCCGCCGCAATTGTCCGTGCCTGGTATGACATGTATTTGGGTGCTGCAGTGTTTGCACCAGGGGGGCGTTCCCTTGGCTTCTGGTCACAAATGCGGTCCTGTTTGTTTGCCCAGACAAAGCAGATTTGTCCCAGTTGCCTGAAAATAACCCAGAAGTACGTGCTCTTGGGTTATGGCTCCCAGAATCCACAGCAGTACTCACATTTAAAAAGGCTCATAATTCTTCTTGCATTTGATCTGGCAGCGAGCACTTGTTGGCCCACAGCAGGCACTTATCTACTAGGATCCCACAGGACTTCATGGGACCCTCTATCCTATCTGGTCAGCATGGTGGATTTTTGTCAACAGTGCTTCTGTCTATTTGTCTAGGTATGAAGGACTTAGGCAAATTACATTGAGATACTCTAGCCCATTTGGGGCTTCCTCTTCCTTTTAAAGCACACTCCTGCCTCCTTTGATGCCTTTGAGTGTTTGCACTGGAACCTGGCACATTTGATTTGTATTAATCCCTGGCGCCTGCTATTGAGAGTCTAATCCTTACATCATTTTGGTTTCTGCGCCTCACAATTCCTTGCACCTTGGTACTTTTGTTGACTCCTTCGACTTTAATGCTCCTCTAGTTCAACTCCATAAACATGCGTGAGAGAACACATATTTTTTGGGTGTCCCAAGGACGGGTAAGGATTCTGCAGAATGGGATAATGAAGTTCTAGACAGAAATCATGAAGATCTACAAAGGAGGTATTAGTTAGAACTAAGCAATCAGTTTGTATTACTAAGCAAGGCGGGAATGTAACTACTCTTTGTTTCCAGAATCCATTCTCGCAGTGTGTGAACTGCTTCATAGATGTCCAATGGAACACACTTTAGGATATATAGGTTTCTTTGTTCTGGTGACAATCATGGGCAAGTCACAATCTTGTGGTGTTTGTCTACTATTTTTTTTCTCAATTCAGGTTTCATTTGCCTAAAATTCCTGTTTGGCCACTATCCTGCTTAGCGCTAATGAAAACAAAGTATCATTCCTGCATGGGGTGTTGGTGGTGTGGGATTGAGAGATATGCTGGATGGTACTGCTCATGAAGCATTGAAGACCTGACATGAAGGAGAATAGCCCAGAAGGGCAATGTACAAAGTAATATCTCAGGAAAATCAAGAAGTCCGAATAGTCACTTCTCCATTCTGAGAAGGATGAATTTAGTGAAAGGCTCTGAAGAAGAGGCAGGGTAGCTAGTTAAAAGGGAAATGTGCACTAAGGGCTGGGTTAGAGAACAATGTATGAAATAAAACAACTACTATTTTTTCAGAAGTACAATATTCTTGACATATAAGAAGGATCTGAAGTAGTTTGTATAATCTGGGAGCCACCTGCAGAAGCTGAATCCAGGATCAGCTGTGAGGGATGAGAAAAGGAGCTTAGTACTATATCCAGAAAAGAATGTGCATTCACGGATAGCGGGGGGCAGAGAGAGCTGAAGAGGAGGGTAAACAGTCTTGGTTCTAGAGGAGAGACTCCTGCTGCAGCCATTATTGGTCACAGGGTTCCAGAGACCCAGGGTCTTAGTAAATGGTGAACAACGTGAAAAGTAATTGAAGCCAAGCCTGAATGCCTCTAGGAACCCTTAACAACATGTACAGTCATCCTTCAGTATGAATAGTTAAGCTGTTAGTTAATTGTTGCTAGACAAAAACACCTGGGCCCTCGCAGGCTACAGGGAGAAAAGCAGTGCAGATTTATTAATCCAATATGTTGCGGTATCAGGTCTCTGTGGAGCTAGTGCAGGGTCAGTGAGTGTGGATGACATATAACGCAAAGGAGTTGTATTATTTTGGTGAAGCTACCTGTGGAAATGCACCATCCATACAGGCTGTCCTCCAAGGATACCCTTATAGGTGCTCTGGGGGCTAATGCATGTTGTGAAGCCTAGCCATTGTCTTCAATCAAAGTGAAACAGCAGGAGAAGAGATTCCTCACCAAGTTCAGTCTAATGGTAAAGGTTTTGTAGGTCTACGAATGAGAAAATGTCAGTCCATGTAACACAAATTTGATTTAAATAATTTTTGGTAGTATGTGTCAGTCCACTGTGATCAAAGTATTCAGTGCTCTTAAATCAACCCATAAACACAGGTCTCTGTTGCTTTCTTTAACAGCACCTCTGGTGAAATCCAATCAGAATATTCTGCCTCCTAAATTATACTGTCTCTCTGTAAAACATCGAACAATGATGGTCAACCCTATGACTTTCTGCCTTGGAGTAGACCAATTATGCATCTTTATGCGATGCACAAATCCCTTCAACTTTCCAAACTTCACATGGAAGACTTGTGGAAAAGAGTTAGGCCCTTGTTACAACCCTGGCGGACGGTGTTAAAGCTGCGGTAATACCGCAAACAGTGCGGTGGATAATTTTTTTTAATTATGACCCTGGTGGAAACCGCCAAAAAAGACAGCCACTTTAACACACCGCCCGCCACGGCGGTACAGACAAGCAGCGCGGCGGTCACCGCCAACAGACAGGCGGAACCCAATGTACCGCCCATAGTATTACAACCCGCCAATCCGCCACCTTTTCCGGGGCGGATTCACCGTGGATAAAAACACAGCGGAAACAGCTTTTGCAATGGGAAAACGCTCACCTGAACACATCCCACGAGGAACGAGGACTCCATGGACCCGGAACTCCAAATCTTCCCTGCCCTTGTGTTTCTGCTCCTCTACGACCAATATCTACGTAGGCGCCAAAGACAATGGTGAGTACTGCACCTACGACATGGGGGAGGGGGGAGGCAAAAGTTACGGGGACACCCGCCAAACACCCCCACTCCCACCCCCAACCTCACATAATACAACATACACACCAATGCATTCACAAAAATCACTGTAACAACCCACAACCCCCCCGGAAGAATGAAAAGACAAAGCGAAATTCGGTCAAACACTGTAATGTGGCATAATACATGTCATACAAATATATACAGATATATATATGAAAATCAGTCATAAATATATACATTACGAGAAGTAGTGCAGATATGTACATAACAATGTCCGTGCACAAACAGTCCAAAAATGCATGGGCGAGGCCCACAAAGGATGCCTGACCACAATCGGAGAGAACACTGCCGGGGCATCAGATAGAAATACTACAGGCACCTCAGGGGGAAGGGAAGAGGGGGCACCTCAGCCGGATGACTGCAAAGCCAGATCCACAACGAGGCTCCATGCCCATTGATGTACCCTGGGGAGTGCAAAGCCACAGTCTCTCAAGTCTCTACAGTGGGTGGGTTGCCCACTGTGCCACCCTGGGGAATGCAAAGCCACAGTCTCTCAAGTCTCTACAGTGGGTGGGTTGCCCACTGCTTTATCCTGGAGAGTGCAAAGCCACAGTCTCTCAAGTCCCTGCAGTGGGTGGGGTGCCCACCGTGCAATCCTGGGGAGTGCAAAGCCACAGTCTCTCAAGTCTCTACAGTGGGTGGGTTGCCCACTGTTCCATCCTGGGGAGTGCAAAGCCACAGTCTCTCAAGTAGATGCAGGTCTCCACTGGTTCTGGAGGGGGACTGGTGCCCAGACTGGATGAGTCTCCCCGTGAAAGTACCTGTCCTGTCACTGTCCCAGCTGCACATGGGATAAGGATGCCTGATGTGGCGGTCCATTCATTCCTACCCGGTGCTTGCCCTGTTCAGCGGTCTTCACCATGGCGGTCTTTGCCCTGTTCAGCGGTGCTTTGCCATGGCGGTCGTTGCCCTGTTCAGCGGTGCTTTGCCATGGCGGTCGTTGCCCTGTTCATCGGTGCTTTGCCATGGCGGTCTTTGCCCTGTTCAGCGGTGCTTTGCCATGGCGGTCTTTGCCCTGTTCAGCGGTGCTTTGACATGGCGGTCTTTGCCCTGTTCAGCGGTGCTTTGCCATGGCGGTCTTTGCCCTGTTCAGCGGTGCTTTGCCATGGCGGTCTTTGCCCTGTTCAGCGGTGCTTTGCCATGGCGGTCATTGCCCTGTTCAGCGGTGCTTTGACATAGCGGTTCTGGACTGTTCAGCGGTGCTTTGCCATGGCGGTCTTTGCCCTGTTCAGCTGTGTTTTGCCATGGCGGTCTTTGCCCTGTTCAGCTGTGCTTTGCCATGGCGGTCTGTGCCCTGTTCAGCAGTGCTTTGCCATGGCGGTCTGTGCCCTGTTCAGCGGTGCTTTGCCATGGCGGTCTTTGCCCTGTTCAGCTGTGCTTTGCCATGGCGGTCTTTGCCCTGTTCAGCAGTGCTTTGCCATGGCGGTCGTTGCCCTGTTCAGCGGTGCTGGACTGTTCAGCGGTGCTTTGCCATGGCGGTTTTTGCCCTGTTCAGCGGTGCTTTGACATGGCGGTTCTGGTACGGACATTGGTGTGTGGCATGACGTTCCCTAGACTGGGCATTGGTGTGTGGCATGATGTTCCCTACACTGGGCATTGGTGTGTGGCATGACGTTCCATCATAGCCCACCTGGGCTGTGGCAGCCGGGGCCCTCCTGGGCAATGACTCCGGCAGTGGTCTCCTGACCAGTGACGATACTTGGGCCCTCCTGGGCTGTGACTCCGGCGGTGGTCTCCTGACCAGTGACGATACTTGGGCCCTCCTGGGCTGTGACTCCGGCGGTGGTCTCCTGACCAGTGACGATACTTGGGCCCTCCTGGGCTGTGACTCCGGCGGTGGTCTCCTGACCAGTGACAATACTTGGGCCCTCCTGGGAAATGACTCCGGCGGTGGTCTCCTGACCAGTGACGATACTTGGGCCCTCCTGGGCTGTGACTCCGGCAGTGGTCTCTGGACCAGTGACGACGGTGCTGGCGGTTGTGTCTCGACCGCTGGAAATGATGGCGCACTTCTCCGCCGTGACACTCACAACAGGCTGGGCAGACTTCCTCTGGCCCTTCACCACCTTTGGTGGAGTCACAGCTGACTCTCCAAACCCCTTGGAACCCATGTGAGTTGTTTTCCCACCCGGAGTCTTCACACGGTCCCGTCGTCCACTCTCCAATTTTAGAGCCTTTACAGGGGGTGGGCTGCCAGTGCCTTGGCTCCGGGTCATACTGCCTGCCCTGGTGGCCGGTGCACTCCACATACCTTCAACAGGCACCACTGGTATTGGAGGCTTTTTGGCTGAGGCGCTACGACGGGACTGATGAATTGGAAGGGGGGGTGGGGGAAAAAAGGTCAACTTTACAGAGGGACAGTTTCTGACGAACACTGGGTTGGGTAGTTGGAGGGGGCCTGGGAGTGGAGGAATAGGAGGTGGATGTCGGAGGTGTCACTTTAGGTGTTTTGGGTGCAGGTGCAGGTACTGGAGGCTGTCATGAGGTGGATGGATGTTGGATGAGTGATTGCCGACGTTTGTGTACTTTGGGAGGGGGCGTCACAGACACACTGTGAGAGGACACAGTGGACGTGTAAATGGCAGTGGAGGTGGTGAGTGCAGTTGAGCGGCTTGTGGTGCTGGATGTCCTTGTGCGATTCATGTTGCCTGTAGATGTGGTGCATGCAGGTGTGTGTGTAGACGAGACTGGGAGGGAGGAGGGAGACGAGGAGGAGGGGGACACAGTGGAGGCAGTGGATGTTGCTGTGTCTGTACGTGGGTGAGGCTTGCGTGAGTGCCTGTGGGTTGTGTGGTGCCTATGTTTGCTTGAGCAACCTGTGTGTGCTGACTTGTGTGCATGCTGGTCTGTAGGTGTGCTTGGGATGGGCTTGGGTACAGGAGATTGGGTCTGGGTGGAGGAAGTTGGAGGGGGGAGGCTAGACACAGGGACAATGGCTGCCATCAGTGCTGAGGCCAGAGATTGCAGGGTTCGCTGAAGGACAGCCTGACCAGAATGAATGCCCTCCAGGAATGCATTACCGTGTCGTTCTACACCCTGGATGGCATTCACAATGGTAGACTGCCCAACAGTGAGTGACCTGAGGAGGTCAATGGCCTCCTCACTGAGGGCAGCAGGGGTGACTGGGGCAGGGCCTGAGGTGCCTGGGGCAAAGGTGATGCCCACCCTCCTGGGTGAGCGGGCACGGGGCGAACGCTGAGGGGCTGCTGGGAGGGCGGTGCTGGTAGGGGAGGTGGCGGCTGTACCTGTAGAAGTGGGGTGCACAGATGGTGCCGCCACCACAAGGGAGCTCCTATTGGCGGACGAGTCCGTGTCGCTGCTTGGTGATCCGGTGGCCGACGTGAAGCTCCCCTCGCCCTCCGTCCCACTGGTGCATTCTGAGTCCGTGGTGTGGCCCTCCATGGCCATTTGGGATGCAGCTCCCTCGTGCTCCGGTGCCACTGTACCTCCGCCTGATGATGCTGATGTACAAAAGGACAGGGAGAGCACAAAAAGGGGGGGAGACAGTAGAAAGAGAGTTTTAGTGCATGACATACCGCTACCGTTGGTGGACAAGACAGACACAGCAGCCCCCTGCATTACGCCGTGCTCCTGCCCTCTGCACATGCAATTTCTGGGATATGGCCTACATGGCAATGGTGGACATCTGCACAAATGGATGCCACAGGGGCAACTATACCTCGACTTGGCACTCTGCTGAGGTGGGGTAGAGTGCCACATGGGCTACATTACGGAGGGGCCTTGCCTACCGAACTCGCCCTGGCCTTGGGACACCCAGAGCCCTCCTCCCCCACCCAGACCCCTCTACTGCGCGCAAAGTCCACAGAATGAGGTTGTACTCACCCCCTTGTGTCTGCCCTCAAGTGCCCATCCAACTCCGGGTAGGCCACCGCCAGGATCCTGAACATCAGGGGGGTCATGGTGCGACGGGCACCCCTCCCACGTTGGGAGGCCACCCCCAGCTGAGCCTCCGCCGTCTTCTTGCTGCAGTGGCGAATATCCTCCCATCTCTTACGGCAGTGGGTGCCCCGTCTCTGGTGGGCCCCCAGGGTCCAGACCTCCTTGGCGATGGCACGCCAAATGTCCCTCTTCTGGTGGGCGCTGACCTACATGACATGCACAAGGAAAGAGGAACAGTCATTACCAACTGCACCGTCGTTGTGAGTGGCCCCCTCCCTACTCTGGTCATGTGGCCCATTCATTCCCATGCATTAATGTTCTATGAACTCTGCCCCCTTCCCTCTTCCAACCAGCCCTCTCCACCCAGGCCTAGCCCATACAACGTGCTCCCTGTGTACTAACCTGTTGGTCTGGAGGACCGTAGAGTAGCGTGTACTGGGGGAGGACCCCATCTACCAGTTTCTCCAACTCCTGTGCAGTGAAGGCAGGGGCCCTTTCCCCAGACGCAGCAGCCATCGTCGCTTCCAGACCGAGGTCACAGCAGCACTTGCAGTGTAGGTCCTCTCCTGTCGAAGGTCAGGTATCTAGCGATTGAACAGATAGAAAATGGTGGTCACGTCTGCGGCGGTGACGTCCGCGGCGGTGCGCATCATCACCGCCGGCGCACCTGTTCATTGGCTCCTGGGACCCATAGGGTCCAATGTTAACCAATGCAGCATTGCGCCGCTGTCTACGACCGCCTACCGCAATGGTGTGCAACGCCAGCGCAGTTACCCCACAATCCCATTGTCCTAGTTTAGAGGTCAGGCAGCCGCCATTTCAGGGGCCCACATGGCTTAATTTACCTCTGCGTCACACATAGCTAGGCCTACACTCAGCACACATACAGGAAGGGTTTTGTGAGTGGTGTAGTCTTGTGTGTAACTGTGGGTACATACCTGGAGGAATTATGACTGATTTGTCGCTGTTGTCCTTCGTAGGCACTGTTAGCTGGGACAGTTGAGAAGATGGCGGAATCCTCCGGTGTACCGACCGCTGGTGGACCTGTTGACAATGGAAGAGCGACATGTCATCGTCACCTACCGGTTTGACCGTGCCACAATCCAGGAACTATGTACCCAGTTGGAGCCAGACCTGATGTCACCAATCCGCCATCCGACTGGAATCCCCCCTGACGTGCAGGTGCTGTCAGTGCTCCATTTCCTTTCTAGTGGGTCTTTTCAGACAACAGTGGCCATGGCATCAGGGATGTCCCAGCCTATGTTTTCCAACGTGTTGTCCAGAGTGCTGTCTGCCCTGCTGAAACACGTAAGGAGATACATCATTTTCCCTGAGGTGGCAGATTTTCCTACAGTTAAAGGTGACTTCTATGCCCTTGGACATATCCCCAACGTCATAGGTGCCATTGATGGGACCCATGTAGCTCTGGTCCCCCCCCACAGTAGTGAACAGGTGTACAGGAACATGAAGAGTTATCATTCAATGAATGTACAGATGGTATGTTTGGCAGACCAGTACATCTCGCAGGTAAATGCTATGATCCCTGGCTCAGTGCATGACGCCTACATCCTGCGGAATAGCAGCATCCCTGATATGATGGGTCAACTCCAGAGGCACCATGTATGGCTATTAGGAGACTTTGGTTACCCCAACCTTTCCTGGCTATTGACCCCAGTGAGGAATCCCAGGACCAGGGCAGAGGAACGCTACAATGAGGCCCATGGGCGGACTAGGAGGGTGATCGAGCGGACCTTCGGCCTCCTGAAGGCCAGGTTCAGGTGCCTTCATATGACAGGCGGATCCCTATTCTACTCACCGAAGAAGGTGTGCGACATCATCATCGCCTGCTCGATGCTTCACAATCTTGCATTGCGACGCCAGGTGCCTTTTCTGCAGGAGGATGATCCAGATGACGGTGTTGTAGCAGCTGTGGAGCCTGTGGAGCCTGTAGACAGTGATGAGGAGAAAGCTGAGGAAGAAGACAACGACAACAGGGAGTCAGTCATACAGCAATATTTCCAGTGACACTCAGGTGAGAACATTTTCATGTTTGACATTACATAAACTTTCACAGGTCTACCTCTATCTTGTCTGTCGGTTTCAACCACTATTTGGTAACTGAGTTGTACCTTTCGATTACTGTTTCACAGGTGTGGTTACCAACGTGTCATCTGCTTGCATCCTTCAAGTACTTGTGATGTGTGACATAGGTTATGTTAGCTTTACAATGGGAAATGCATTATAACACTGTCATTGATAATACACATTTTCAAAATCACAGACTGACTCCAGATTGTTTTGTGTTTCAAGGGTGTTTATTTAAGTGCTCAAAATGGAGGGGGGTTGTAAAATGGTGATGGGTGATGGTGGAGGAATGTCCATGGCAGAGTCCAGTCTATTAGTCTCACAGGTGCACTGTCCATCTGGGCATAGGAAGTGGAGCTGGGGCAGTTTAAGTATGGACAGGGTAACAAGGTGGGACAGTGGGATGACAATCAGGGTGGTCTCATTTCCTGGCGGGGGTCTTGCCATCTTGCTCTGTCCTGTTCCTGGATCTCAGGGACCGCTTGCGTGGTGGTTGTCCGTCTGCAGGGGGTGGGGTGCTGGTGTGGTGGTCCTGTGGCGGGGCGTCCTGTCCACTGGCGCCGGCGGAGGTGGTGGGCAGTTCATCGTCCATGCTAGTGTCAGGGGCCCGTTGGAGTGCCTTGGTGTCCCTCAAGGTCTGCTGTAGGTCCTTCAGCACCCCTACGATGGTGCCCAGGGCGGAGCTGATGGTCCTGAGCTTCTCCCTGAACCCCAAATACTGTTCCTCCTGCAGGCGCAGGGTCTCCTGCAACTTGTCCAGGACCGTGGCCATCGTCTCCTGGGAGTGGTGGTATGCTCCCATGATGGAGGATAGGGCCTCGTGGAGAGTGGGTTCCCTTGGCATGTCCGTCCCCTGTCGCACAGCAGCCCTCCCAGTTCCCCTGTGTTCCTGTGCCTCCGTCCACTGGACTGTGTGCCCACTACCACTGCCCCCAGCTCCCTGTTGTTGTTGGGGTGGTGGGTTATCCTGGGTTCCCTGTAGTGCTGGACACACCTCTGATTGACCTGTCCTGGGTAGGGAGGTTTGGGCCCGCTGGGTGGGTGCTGTGCTGGTGTTCCCAGAGGGTGGAAGGTCGGTGTTGGGCTGTGCCTGTGCAAGGGGAACCGACTGTCCCGAGGCCCACGATGGTCCGGGCTGGTCATCAGAATCCAGTAGGGCAGAGCTGCTATCATCACTGTGGGCCTCTTCTGGGGGTGGAGTGGTGTTGTCTGGACCCTCTGGTGTGGTGACGGTCCTTCGGGTTCCTGCAGGGGCATAAGAGCAGGATTATTGCATGTGTGTGTAATGGTGTGCAATGGGTGGGTGAGCGTATACCCCAGTGCTTGCATTCCTGTGTGGGAGCTTGTGTGACGGTGGTTTAGGGGGTTGTATAGGTGTGTGCAGTGGGCATGCTTTAGTGCTGGGTGTCCATGCTTAGTTGTGTCATGCAGGGCTTGGTGTTGGGATGTGTGGTTTGTGTTATTAGTACATATGTGAGGAGTTGGAGTGATAGGGGAGGGTGTGAGGGTGGGGGTGGGTGATAGCATGCAGGTAGGGTGAGGGATATGAAATTTCAAATTTGACTTACCAGTGTCCCATCCTCCACCGACTCCTGCGAGGCCCTCAGGTTGCATGATGGTCAAGACTTGCTCCTCCCATGTTGTTAGTTGTGGAGGAGGAGGTGGGGGTCCGCCGCCAGTCCGCTGAACCGCGATGTTGTGCCTGGAGACCACAGAATGCACCTTCCCCGTAGGACGTTCCACCTCTTCCTGATGTCCTCCCGATTTCTTGGGTGCTGTCCCACTGCGTTGACCCTGTCCACGATTCTTCGCCATAGCTCCATCTTCCTGGCTATTGATGTGTGTTGTGCCTGTGAGCCAAATAGCTGTGGCTCTACCCGTACGATTTCCTCCACCATGACCCTGAGCTCCTCCTCGGAGAAGCGGGGGTGTCTTTGGCGTGACATGGGGTGGTGTGTGTGATGTGTGGGGCAGTGTGAGTGTTGATGTGTGTGGTGATGTGTAGTGGTGTGTGGTGTTTTGTGCATGGATGTTGTATGGGTGATGGTGTTGTGTGCCTCTGTATGGTGGTGTTGTCTTGGCTGTACAGTCTCTCTGGCCTTCGTTCGTGAACTATGGTCGTAGGGGTTTGTGGGTGATGTGGGTGTGTGTTTTATATTGTGTTGGGTGTGTGGGAGTGTTGTTTGTATGTGTATCAGGTGTGTGTATTTGGAATTGTCCAATGTGGCGGTGTTTTTTGGAGATGTGAGTGTATTTTGAGCGTGGCGGTGTGTACCGCCAATGGAATACCGCGGTTGAAAGACCGCCGCGTGGATTCGTGGGTCGTAATAGCATGGGCGTGTTTCTGTCGGCATGGAGGTGGAGGTTTTGTTATCGCCAGTTTATCACTGACCTTTGGTGTGGCGGACTTGTGTGGGTGTCTGAATTTCGGCCGATTCCGAGATGTGGGTCATAATAGCTGTGGCGGTATTCCGCGGCGGTGTATTGGCGGTCTTCTGCACGGCGGTAAGTGCCTTTTACCACCAATGTTGTAATGACCCCCTTAATGGGTGCTCATATAAGGTTCTGAAATGGCAAGCACAGGATCATGTGTGCATAAGTAGAGCATTATTTGTCCCACTTTAGGCTACAAGAGACACTTGACGTTGTGTGCAAACAAGGAATCAAATAACCTTCTGTGGTACTTGTGAAGAAAGAACCAGAGTTGGACATAACTACAAATTTACCACCAAGAACAATATTGCACACATGGGCCAGCTAGCAACATTCCTACCGTTAATACTGTTGATACTCTGGACCATAAGATCTATATTCTTCAATCCTATGATGTATTCTTTTCCTTGCTCTAAGCTTGGAGTTTTGTTTGCTCATGTGGGTAGTCCTAGCTTGATATACTCATTTGCAACCATAGTACAGCTTTGCAAAGACATTTGTAAAGTACCCAGAAGGTCCACATATGTTGCACTCTCTGTTTATAGCAGGACGTTCCTTGAATGCTGCTATATGTGATGGTCTCGTACATCTATAACACAATGCTTTTGTTTCACTTCTCTGATTTCTCATTGGCTCACTGTGGTTGCACGGTGGCCCTGACATCCTTTACTACTACCTGCTGAGTTGGGTTTCCTGAAATCTATGGTCTTTCTTTGATCCTTTCGCTATTTGTCTGTCATCTTGTATAACAAAATAGTATCTCTCTAATGTTATACTTAAAATGGGCTTGAAATAATTCTCCTACCTTAACATAACGTTGACATATTCGTCATAATCCGCTTGACCTCTGAGTACCTTGGCTTTCGGTATGGTTCTATAAATTTCTTGGCCTTCAGATCCCTGCGAAGGCGGAAAAATCATCTTCTCCTCTCCACTGTCAATTCGCCTGTTCACCTCTTCCAGGTAAAATGTTGTTTCCATTTTATTCTGCACAAAACGGTTGTGGGGGTATCAAACTGTATTTTGCACACTTTAATAATATCTAAAGACAGTGGGATGGAAACCTAGAAGGTGTGCAATACAGTTCGTAGTGCAACAGAATTTACCCACCAATTTAAAACATGTGTAAAATGTTCTTATGTGGATACAATGCTGTTGAGAACCATACTCTTCTAGAGATTGAGCTTTTTTTTAACACTGAAGATGACGTGCGGGAGGTCAAAAGTACTGTGAGAAATTTTGCCTCATGTTCACTGGGGTATTTACTCTTGAACAATACTCTTATTTAAAAAATACTTTCAGAAGAGTCCGGGCACCCTTTAACAAAAGGCTTCTTCTTATGCCAACATAAAATGTCCACTCGGCAATGCAGCACATAAATGAATTAACGTTTTTGCAGAACAAAGTGGAAGTGACACCTTTAAAATTAAACTTGGAAAGTTGCTTTCCTTCTGAGGTGTTTCTTCTCACAAGTGTTGCACAAAACCTACCCACAGGCAGTACCTTGATAAGTGTAAAGCCACTAGCTGGAGTTGTGACGGCATGTCTTCTCTTGCCTCCCTTTGTTTTTCATGATGTGCATTGACAGACAGGCTATTGTAGTGAAGTAGCACACCAACCAGAGCCAACTCCTCTGAAATGCTGCACAGAATTGTTGCACGCACCACTGCCTAGCCTCAGCTGATGGATGGTGGCACAAGAAAAAACAATTTCATCACCAGAAGATCAATGTCGCAAATGAGTACTATTGAGGTAAGAGGTGCAAGATAATGGATTAAACAAGTTGGTAATACATAGAGGGGGTCATTCTGACCTCGGCGGTAAAAGGCGCCTACCGCCGGTCAGAAATCCTCCATAATCCCGCCGCGGTCGCGGAAACCCGCCACGGTCATTCTGACCCGCAGAAGGCAAACCTCCGAAAATCCGACCGCCACAACAGACCGCCAGACCAGCGGTCGGCGGAAAGGTGGAGGTGACCAAACCTCCACCGCCACGCCAACAGAAATACGCCCATGCCATTACGACCCACGAATCCACGCGGCGGTCATTCAAACGCGGTATTCCATTGGCGGGACACACCGGCGCGGTCAGAATACACACAAACGAACAAAACTCAGCCACATTGGACGATTTGAATCCCACACACCTGATACACATACACACACCACTCCCACACACACAATACAATATAAAACACACACCCACATCACCCACAAACCCCTACGCTTAAAAATTCGTAAAGAAGACAAGAGCGAGACACCAGCATCCAAAACATAACAGCCACAGCCACTCAACACCATCACCCACACACTATCCACACACAAAACAACACACACCACCACACTCAACTCACTTAAATACACATACTCCACCCCACACATCATACACACCACCCCATGGCACCCCAAAGACAACCCCGCTTCACAGACGAAGAACTCAGGGTCATGGTGGAGGAAATCGTTCGGGTAGAGCCCCAGCTGTTCGGCACACAGATACAATACACCAGTATTGCCCGGAGGACGGAGCTATGGCAGAGGATTGTCGACAGGGTGAACGCAGTGGGACAGCACCCCAGAAATCGGGAAGACATCAGGAAGCGATGGAACGACCTACGGGGGAAGGTGCGTTCCATGGTATCCAGGCACAACATCGCCGTGCAGAAGACTGGCGGAGGACCCCCACCTCAACCCCCACAATTCACATCATGGGAGGAGGAAGTCTTGAACATCCTGCATCCTGACGGCCTCGCAGGAGTCGGCGGAGGAATGGATACTGGTAAGTTGAAGCTTCAATACTGCTTCCCCCCCACCTGCATGCCAAATCAGACCCCAACCCTCACCCCCATCCTCGAACCCCACCCTCACCCCCACCCCCATCCTCACCCCCACCCTCACTCCCACCACCATCCTCACCCCCACCACCATCCTCACCCCACCACCATCCTCACCCCCACCCCCAGCACACCTATTCCCCGCCAATGTCTCCCCATCACAACCCACACATCCCAAAACCTAGGCCTGCATGCGTCCACTAAGCATGGACACCCATCACCAAAGCATGCCCAATGCATATACACATCCCCCCCACAAGCCACCCTCACCAAAGCCCCCACACACGAATGCCAGCACTTGGGGACACGAGAACCCACAGATACACCCATATGCCACACATTGAAACTATAACCATACCTCTATACCCCTGCAGGACCCGACCGTCAACAAACCGCGGCGGAGGGGCCAGAATTCTCCACACCCCCCACCCAAGAGGCCGTCAGCGATGACAGCAGCTCTGTCGACCTGGACACCGATGACCAGCCCGGACCATCGGGGACCTCTGGACAGTCGGTTCCCCTCACACAGGCCCAGGCCACTACAGACCCTAACCCCTCTGGGAACACCAGCACAGCTCCCACCCAGCGGGCCCATGCCTCTGTCTCCAGGGCGCGTCAATCTGCGGTGTGTCTACCACTACAGGGCACCCAGGATAACCCACCACCCCAACAACAACAGGGACCTGGGGGCAGTGGTAGTGGGCACACCGGCCAGGGGGCAGAGGCCCAGGGAAACAGGGCAACTCGGCGGGCAGCTGTGCGACAGGGGGGGGAGGAGAGGCCCAGGGAACCCACTCTCCACGAGGTCCTCACCACCATCATGGGAGCATACAACCGCTCCCAGGAGACGATGGCGACGGTACTGGCCCGGTTCCAGGAGATCCAGGTGCTGCAGGAGGAACACTATCGGGGGTACAGGGAGGACATCAGAGCCATCAACACCACCCTGGTTACCATGGTAGGGCTGCTGCAGGACCTCGTAAACAGCAGGGCGGACACTGAACAACACCCAAGGGCCCCTGCCACTAGCCTGGACCAAGAACAGCCATCCACCTCCGCCGGCGCTAGTGGACAGGAGGCCCCCGCACAGCAGCAGCCCACCAGACCCCCACCTCCTGCAGGAGAAGAACCACCCCGCAAGAGGGCCCTGAGATCTCGCAAGAAGACAGAGTAGGATGTCAAGACCCCCGCCAGCAATGGATACCACCTGATGTCATCCCACTGTCCCACATTGTCACCCTGTCCATCCTTGAACTGCCCATGCTCCATCTCTCCACAGGCCTCTGGACAATGCACCTGTGTGACTGTTACTCTGGACTCTGCCATGGACATTCCTTCACCATAGCCCCCACCCACTTGAAACCACCCATCCCATTTTGAGCACTTCAATAAACACCTATTTTGCACCAAAATATCAGGAGTCTGGCTGTGATTTCAATAGATTGTAATTGACATGACAGTGCAAATATGTCCTTGTACATGGTGAAGTCAACAAACAGCTGCCACAAAGCTGTAGTCCATGGGGAAACGAAGCACAGGACTCGTAGTGGGGACCCCAGATCTGAAATAGGGAGGGAAAAGCCAAAACTCAGTCATCATACACTGGGGCAAATAGACAGGCAGCAGAGATGCTGCAGAGTAGTTAACATTTACTAAATTATCTTTGAAATGTTACCTGTGTCCTATTGGAAGTACTGTTCAATGATTCTGTCCCTGTTGTCTGTTTCAGCCCCGTCGTCTTCCTCCTCGTCACTCTCCTCAGGTTCCACCGCTGCCACAACACCACCGTCTCGACCATCCTCCTGCAGGAAAGGCACCTGGCGGCGCAAAGCCAGGTTGTGAAGCATGCAGCAGGCCACGATGATGTGACACACCTTCTTAGGTGAGTACATTAGGGATCCACCGGTCATATGCAGGCACCTAAACCTGGCCTTTAGGAGGCCAAAGGTGCGTTCGATCACCCTCCTAGTACGCCCATGGGCCTCATTGTACCGTTCCTCTGCCCTGGTCCGGGGATTCCTTACTGGGGTCAGTAGCCACGACAGGTTGGGGTACCCAGAGTCCCCCACTAGCCATACACGGTGTCTCTGTAGCTGTTCCATCACGTAAGGGATGCTGCTATTCCTGAGGATGTAGGCGTCATGCACTGACCCTGGGAATTTGGCATTTACATGCGAGATGTACTGGTCAGCCAAACACACCACCTGGATGTTCATTGAATGGTAATTTTTTCTGTTCCTGTACACCTGCTCCCTGTCTCTTGGGGGAACCAAAGCCACATGGGTCCCATCAATGGCACCAATTACGTTGGGAATATGTCCAAGGGCGTAGAAATCACCCTTCACTGTAGCCAATTCGCCCACCTCAGGGAAAATGATGTAGTTCCTCACGGATTTCATCAGGGCAGACAACACTCTGGATAACACCTTCGAAAACATGGGCTGAGACATCCCGGAAGCAATTCCCACGGTTGTCTGAAATGACCCACTTGCCAAGAAATGTAGTACTGACATGACCTGCACCAGAGGGGGAATCCCTGTGGGTTGGCGGATGGGGGACATCAGGTCGGGCTCCAGCTGGGCACACAGTTCATGGATAGTGGCACGGTTAAGACGGTAGGTCAGGATAATGTGGCGTTCTTCCATTGTCGACAGGTCCACCAGCGGTCGGTACACGGGAGGATTCATCCGTCTCCTCGCCCAACCCAGCGGACGGTGCCTAGGAAGGACAACATGGAGCACACAGTCAAGCAACCCACAGGTACGTACTCACAGCTAGCACAGTATACGATTCTCTATGCAGTGAATGGCGTGTCTGAGTGGCTATGCAAGGCCTAGGCCTGTGTGACGCAGTTGAAATTGAGCCATGTGGGCCCTGGAAATGGCGGCTGCCTGACCTGTGAAGTGTGACAATGGGATGTGAGGTCAATGCGCTGGCGTGGCACACCGCGGCGGGCGGCGGGCGAAGACCGCGGCGCGAAGCCGCATTGGTTAACATTGAAGCCTATGGGTTTCAGGAGCCAATGGCGAAGGGCGCCGGCGGTGGCGGGACGCCCCGCCGCGGTACGCACCGCCGCGGACGTGACCGCCATTTTCTATCTACTTATCCACTTGCGACTTGAACTTTCACAGGAGAGGACCTATACTGCAAGTGTTGCTGTGACCTCGGTCTGGAAGGGACAATGGCTGCTGCGACTGGGGAAAGGGCCCCTGCCTTCACTGGAGAGGAGTTGGAGAAACTTGTGGATGGGGTCCTCCCCCAGTATGCGCTACTCTACGGTCCTCCAGACCAACAAGTGAGTTTAATTCAATATGGATTTGGGGCCACTGGCTGGCTTGGGGGCCTGGCAGGGATGGGGGGCATGTTGGGGCTGGCGGGGGCCTGGCGGGGGGCCTGGCGGGGATGGGGGGCATGTTGGGCATGGCGGGGGGCATGGCGGGGGGCCTGGCGGGGATGGGGGGCATGTTGGGCATGGCGGGGGGCCTGGCGGGGATGGGGGGCATGTTGGGCATGGCGGGGGGCCTGGCATGTTGGGCATGGCGGGGGGCCTGGCGGGGATGGGGGGCATGTTGGGCATGGCGGGGGGCCTGGCGGGGATGGGGGGCATGTTGGGCATGGCGGGGGCCTGGCGGGGATGGGGGGCATGTTGGGCATGGCGGGGGCCTGGCGGGGATGGGGGGCATGTTGGGCATGGCGGGGGGCCTGGCGGGGATGGGGGGCATGTTGGGCATGGTGGGGGGCCTGGCGGGGATGGGGGGCATGTTGGGCATGGCGGGGGGCCTGGCGGGGGGCCTGGCGGGGATGGGGGGCATGTTGGGCATGGCGGGGGCATGGCGGGGGGCCTGGCGGGGATGGGGGGCGTTGGGCCACTGGAAAGGAAAATGCTGAGAAACTTGAACGTGGTATTTCTCCCTCCCTGTACGTGTCACATAGGTCCGCGCCCATGAGAAGATCGGGATTTGGCGTGCCATCGCCAAGGAAGTCCGGGCCCTGGGGGTCCACCATCGACGGGGCACCCACTGCCGCAAGAGGTGGGAGGACATCCGCCGCGGGACCAAGAAGACCGCCGAGTCTCTGCTGGGGATGGCCTCCCAACGTAGGCGGGGTGCCTGCCGTCAACTGAGCCCCCTGATGTTCCGGATCCTGGCGGTGGCCTACCCTGAATTGGATGGGCGCGTGAGGGCAGCACAGCAGACACAAGGGGGTGAGTACAAGCATTATCTACTCTGTTGTCGCGCAGTGGAGGTGTCTGGGTGGGGGAGGAGGGCTGGGGGTCCCCCTAGGCCAGGGCGATATCTGTAGGCTGGGCACCCCCGTAAGCCCCTGTGTCCCCAGCCACCACCCTCAGTAGTTTGCCAGTACAGCCATCCCTGGGCCGTGTCATCCATGGGTGCAGTTGTCAACTCTAGGCGTGTAGGCCATGTTCCACGGAATGCGTAGCGTACCCCAAGTGCGCAACTTAGTGCAGGGGGCATCTGTGTCTGTCATGTCCGCTAACTGTACCGGAGATCCATGTACTCAATATCCCTTTATTTCTCTCTCCCCCCCCCTTTTTGTTTGTCTTTCTGTGCTTGTGTGCATCAGCATCATCAGGCGGAGGAGAAGTGGCATCGGGGCAGGAGGGAGCTGCATCTCACATGGCCCAGGAGGGCCATGCCACAGAGTCAGACTGGACCAGTGAGACGGAGGGCGAGGGGAGCTCCACGACGGGGACGACTGGAGCCTGCAGCGACACGGACACGTCCTCGGAAGGGGGCTCCCTTGCGGGGGTGGCACCATCCGTGCCCCCCGCCATTACAGGTACAGCCGCCACCCAGCGCACCATCTCCGCCCTCCCAGCAGCCCCTCCGCGTTCGCCCCGTGCCCGCTCTGCCAGGAAGCCGGGCCTCTCCTTCGCCCCAGGCACCTCAGGCCCTGCCCCTGTTACCCCCGCTGCCCTCAGTGAGGAGGTCATTGACCTCCTCCGAACGCTCATTGTTGGGCAGACTACCCTTTTGAATGCCATCCAGGGGGTGGAGAGGGAGGTTCATCGCAGCAATGCGTACCTGGAGGGCATTCATTCGGGTCAGGCTGCCCATCAGCGATCGTTCCAGGCTCTGGCCTCAGCACTGACGGCAGCCATTGTCCCTGTCTCCTGCCTGCCTCTACTAACTCCCTCCTCCCAGTCTCCTGTTCCTCTGCCTGTCCCACCCACACCATCAGACCAGCCTGCACACACCTCAACACCCAAGAGAAGCTCATCCAAACATAAGCACCACAGATCACGCAGACATTCACACACGCAACATTCCGATGCAGACATGCCAACAGTCACTACCACCTCTGTGACCCCCACCTCCTCGTCTCCCTCCTCCCTCCCTGTGACGTCTACACTCACACCTCCATTCACCTCACCATCAGCCAGTGTTTCCATCACCAGCACACCCTCCACTCCAGTCCGCACACGTGCAGTCACCACCCCCACTGCCATTTACACGTCCCCTGTGTCCTCTCCCACTGTGTCTGTCACCCCCTCTTCCACACCACACAAACGCAGCCACCCACCCACCCAACAGCCATCCACCTCACGACAGCCTATCCCTCCTGCACCTGCACCCAAAGACAGCAAACGTGACTCACCTACAACCACATCCTCTCCCTCCACTCCCATTCCCACTGTACCTACCACTCTCCATTGTCCCAAGAAGCTCTTCCTCGCCACTACTAACTTCTTTCCTGACCCTGAGCCCCCCCCTCCTTCTCGTCGGGGTAAGAAGAGCACCTCAGCCACCACCAGCCCTGCAGCCCCCTTGACAAGGGTGCAGGGGTATTGGAGCCCGCCAGCCCGCATGTCTGGATCTTCGCCCAGCAGCAAGGGGACAGCCAGCCTACCCCCTGGGAAGAGGAGCAGAAGGCGGAAGGGGCGCCGCAGGAGCCCGCCTTCTACATCCCCCCCGGACACCACCCAGAGACAGTCACCAGCCACAGCTCCAAAGGGAGGAAAGGGCCACAGGCCGACGACTAAGGAGGGCAAGGGCAGCAAGTTGGAGAGGTCAGGCAGCAGGCCTGCTGCCCAGGAGGAGCCCACAACCCCCATAGCCGCTGCCCCGGGAGGAACCGGCACAGCTGCCCCGGGAGAGCCCACCACCCCCATAGCCGCTGCCCAGGGAGGACCCAGCCCAGCTGGCCAGGAGGGCCCCACCACCCACAGCCCAGGTGGGCAGTGAAGGAGCACCATCCCCGCTGCCCAGGAGGGCACCACCAGGCAATTAGCAGTTGGCCATAGACCGTCCGCCGTCTCAAGAACCGCTGAACTGGGCCCTTCAAGGCAAGAACCGCTGAACTGGGCCCCGCCGTCTCAAGAACCGCTGAACTGGGCCCTTCAAGGCAAGAACCGCTGAACTGGGCCCCGCCGTCTCAAGAACCGCTGAACTGGGCCCCGCCGTCTCAAGAACCGCTGAACTGGGCCCTTCAAGGCAAGAACCGCTGAACTGGGCCCCGCCGTCTCAAGAACCGCTGAACTGGGCCCCGCCGTCTCAAGAACCGCTGAACTGGGCCCTTCAAGGCAAGAAGCGCTGAACTGGGCCCCGCCGTCTCAAGAACCGCTGAACTGGGCCCCGCCGTCTCAAGAACCGCTGAACTGGGCCCTTCAAGGCAAGAACCGCTGAACTGGGCCCCGCCGTCTCAAGAACCGCTGAACTGGGCCCTTCAAGGCAAGAAGCGCTGAACTGGGCCCCGCCGTCTCAAGAACCGCTGAACTGGGCCCTTCAAGGCAAGAACCGCTGAACTGGGCCCCGCCGTCTCAAGAACCGCTGAACTGGGCCCCGCCGTCTCAAGAACCGCTGAACTGGGCCCTTCAAGGCAAGAACCGCTGAACTGGGCCCGCCGTCTCAAGAACCGCTGAACTGGGCCCCGCCGTCTCAAGAACCGCTGAACTGGGCCCTTCAAGGCAAGAAGCGCTGAACTGGGCCCCGCCGTCTCAAGAACCGCTGAACTGGGCCCTTCAAGGCAAGAACCGCTGAACTGGGCCCCGCCGTCTCAAGAAGCGCTGAACTGGGCCCCGCCGTCTCAAGAAGCGCTGAACTGGGCCCCGCCGTCTCAAGAACCGCTGAACTGGGCCCTTCAAGGCAAGGAGCGCTGAACTGGGCCCCGCCGTCTCAAGAACCGCTGAACTGGGCCCCGCCGTCTCAAGAACCGCTGAACTGGGCCCTTCAAGGCAAGAACCGCTGAACTGGGCCCCGCCGTCTCAAGAACCGCTGAACTGGGCCCTTCAAGGCAAGAACCGCTGAACTGGGCCCCGCCGTCTCAAGAAGCGCTGAACTGGGCCCCGCCGTCTCAAGAAGCGCTGAACTGGGCCCCGCCGTCTCAAGAACCGCTGAACTGGGCCCTTCAAGGCAAGGAGCGCTGAACTGGGCCCCGCCATCTCAAGAACCGCTGAACTGGGCCCCGCCGTCTCAAGAACCGCTGAACTGGGCCCCGCCGTCTCAAGAACCGCTGAACTGGGCCCTTCAAGGCAAGGAGCGCTGAACTGGGCCCCGCCGTCTCAAGAACCGCTGAACTGGGCCCCGCCGTCTCAAGAACCGCTGAACTGGGCCCTTCAGGGCAAGAACCGCTGGCCCTTTGGCAGACGTGGCAGGGCAGGATCTATCTCGGGCAGGGCTGCAGGATGTCCTCTGGCCAACTTGCCTCCTCCAGTGGCAGTGGGGTCTGTTATGGACTGTATGGACTGTGGCTTTGCTCTCCCCAGGATGGCCCAGTGGGCAGGCCACCCACTGTATGGACTGTATGGACTGTGGCTTTGCTCTCCCCAGGATGGCCCAGTGGGCAGGCCACCCACTGTATGGACTGTTTGGACTGTGGCTTTGCTCTCCCCAGGATGGCCCAGTGGGCAGGCCACCCACTGTATGGACTGTATGGACTGTGGCTTTGCTCTCCCCAGGATGGCCCAGTGGGCAGGCCACCCACTGTATGGACTGTATGGACTGTGGCTTTGCTCTCCCCAGGATGGCCCAGTGGGCAGGCCACCCACTGTATGGACTGTTTGGACTGTGGCTTTGCTCTCCCCAGGATGGCCCAGTGGGCAGGCCACCCACTGTATGGACTGTATGGACTGTGGCTTTGCTCTCCCCAGGATGGCCCAGTGGGCAGGCCACCCACTGTATGGACTGTTTGGACTGTGGCTTTGCTCTCCCCAGGATGGCCCAGTGGGCAGGCCACCCACTGTATGGACTGTATGGACTGTGGCTTTGCTCTCCCCAGGATGGCCCAGTGGGCAGGCCACCCACTGTATGGACTGTTTGGACTGTGGCTTTGCTCTCCCCAGGATGGCCCAGTGGGCAGGCCACCCACTGTATGGACTGTATGGACTGTGGCTTTGCTCTCCCCAGGATGGCCCAGTGGGCAGGCCACCCACTGTATGGACTGTTTGGACTGTGGCTTTGCTCTCCCCAGGATGGCCCAGTGGGCAGGCCACCCACTGTATGGACTGTATGGACTGTGGCTTTGCTCTCCCCAGGATGGCCCAGTGGGCAGGCCACCCACTGTATGGACTGTATGGACTGTGGCTTTGCTCTCCCCAGGATGGCCCAGTGGGCAGGCCACCCACTGTATGGACTGTTTGGACTGTGGCTTTGCTCTCCCCAGGATGGGCCAGTGGTCATGGAGTCCCCTCGTGGATCTGGCGTCGTGTACTCAAGTGGCTGAGGTGCCCCCCCTTCCCTTCCCCCTGAGGTGCCTGTCCTATTTTCTTTCTGATGCCCCTGCAGTGTTCTCTCCGTGGAGTTCTTGTCGTGGGACTGGGCCTTGCCCCTTTGCACAGGACCCCTGTGATCCACGGACAGTGGTTGGACTACATTTAGTAGCTGTATATATTTTGTACATAGTTTATTTATTTATTGGGATTAATGGTGTACATATTTCAATATATCTGCCCGTTTATGATCTCTTCTTTTGGTCTTTGCATTATTTCGGAGGGGGGTGGTTTGTGGGTTGTGACAGTGATCTGTGGGAATGCATTGATGTGTGTGTTGTAGTGGGTGTGGGTGGGTGGGTGTGTGCCGGTAATCTTTTCCCTCCCCTGTGTCGTAGGTGCCGTACTCACCGATGTCTTCCGCGCCGCCGGGCGTGCTCCTGGTATATGAGGAGGAATAGGAGTGCGGGGATGACCTGCAACTCTGGCTCCATACTGCCGCAATCTCGCGTGGAGTGCGTAGAGGTGAGCGTTTTCCCGTTCGTAGTCTGTTTCCGCCGTGTTCTTATCGGCGGTGCTCCCGCCCCGGAAAAGGTGGCAGATTGGTGGGTCGTAATAGGGTGGGCGGTAGTTTGTCTGCCGCCGGGCTGTTGGCGGGAACCGCCGCGCTGTTTGTTTGTACCGCTGTGGCGGTCGGAGTGTTAAGTTGGCGGGCTGTGTTGGCGGTTCCCGCCAGGGTCAGAATTGCATATTTTAGACCGCCGGCCTGTTGGCTTGCCGCTTTATCACCGACCGCCAGGGTCAGAATGAGGGCCAGAGTCTGGTATCTGACCGAAAGCATTATAACAGAATCAAATGCCCCAGATAGAATATTGACAAACCTAAAAATAGAGTAGAACGGAGGAAAATTATGGGAGACCGAAAGGTAAAACTACAAGCTATGACACAGCTCCACATGAGACCTCCAGGAACCACAAATATTGCAATAACTGCAACTGGCCACAGGGCTTATCTGCAAATAGCAGTGATTCATTCTCTTTGGGCTGGGACTGCAGCAGTATTGATGTGCATGGATACTTATGCAGATAAGTGGACAGATTCCTCAGAAGCCACTCTCAACTCAGCCTTGGTGGAGGCAAAGGGATAATACAGAGTTCATGATGGCTTGCTCAAAGCTATCGGTATGCTGAAGTTTGGGAAAATACCCATAGGTGATGTTGGTATGGAAGTGTTCTTAGTGGCCCTCAATTTGACTCAGTTTTTTCGGCCGCAGCTGCTTAACTCATTTGAAGACCCACCACAAATCCCATCAATATGCGTTGTATAGCAAGTAGTTATTTTTAACTTAAGCCTCACAAGTTTTCTAAACCTCTGTCCTGCAAATTCAATGTCATTACATAAGTTAAAAAGTTCAACCTGCTTTCTGTTCTCTGGTTCACATTCGGTTGCTTCAGGGGACATTCCTTGCACAACTCTAGCCTGAACCCAAACATCAAAACATATCATTTGGGAATCTGTCACAGACATCTGTTTGTGACATTCCCTACAAGGCTTGAACCCTGTAGTTTTAGGAGGGGGCATGAAATATTAAGAAAAAAAGTTTGTCAGCAGACAAGAGAAATGTTAGGACTCCAGGATCCATGGATGAAGGCATGGTTAGAAAGAATCTAACGTCAGCGGACTAGGGTGGTGCCTATATGTGGCTCCAGTTGTCACTTCCACAGCAGAGCAAAGTCGACATGGAGTCCCACAGCATTGCCTACTGGCATTAAGGGCTATACTGAAAAATATCCCAGGACCAGTGTGGCACATGGAGATATTCTAAAGATGATGAATCTGAAGAGGCAATCATAAAGTGCCAGTCTCTGTCCCCCTAGATTCAAAAGATGCCTCTGGGCACACTAGGTGAGTTGACCATGGATGCTCCACACTCTGCCTCGGTTATGAAGGCAAATGCATTGAGGTCATGATTGCAGGAACGTACAGGTATAGAGTCTGGGTTGTAATTCCCAGACTGCACTGTTCTTCCAGGCTCTACCACAGCACTGTGCTGAAGGATGTATGGAGAAGAGTGCATAAAAAGGGTAGGCAACTTTGTTTTCATCTGGAGCGCATGCCTCCTTTTGTAGACTAGACTATTTTCCGGTTTCATGTCCCTATTGTTGAGGTGCCATGCCGTGGAATTCTCGGTCAGAGGCAATTAAAACCACTTTCTCTGCTACTGGAAATGGGTAATAAAACTGGGGCAGCAAATGAATACCAGCAAGGCACAAAACAATGAAGGTTTCACAGAAGCCCTGAATGCTATTTAGGGCACAATGTATGCTCATTTTGGCTTAATGTGATATGCTCAGAAAAAGTGCAAAGCAGTACTTAAGGAACAGGCCAACTCTTAAGCTGTGACTACCTGTTGGGATGGGACCAGAACATGAGGGACATTAAAAGGGACTGGGGAGATCGCAAGAGACAGTGTTTGCCTAGATCACGTCCTGAAGGTGAAGTTCTGTTCAGTCTCTTGCTTCCTGAATATTTTCTAACTCATACATATATACACTGTGGGCTTTTCCTTCTCAGAGCTCTCATCCGCACTCCATTCCTGGTTTTGTTTTATCCCTTATTTTGCCTTTTAGCTTTCCCAGTCTTACTCTTTCCAATCTTCGGTTCAGCCATTCTTTTATTGGTTCTTCTCCAAATCCCTGCACTTGGTTGATTACTAGCATCTATATATCTCCCAGCATCTGTGCTTGTCCCTGAGTCAATTATTAGATACTCAGATCTGCTGGGATGGTAAAATAGTAATATTGGGGTACTCAAATCGGGTCCTTCTCCCTATGGTGTTTTTTCTTTTGCTATTGTAGTTTCAAGACTTGGAAAGTCATTACAACCCTGGCCGTCTTTGACCGCCAGGGCTGTTTCGGCGGATTTCACCACCAACAGGCTGGCGGTGAAATCCTGGGGATTACGACTGCCACTTTTGTCCCGCTGCCCAGGGGATTACGAGTACCCCTCCCGCCAGCCTTTTCATGGCGGTTTGCACTGCCATGAAAAGGCTGGCGGAAAGGGGAGTCGCGGGGCCCCTGGGGGCCTCTGCACTGCCCATGCTGCTGGCATGGGCAGTGCAGGGGCCCCCTGCTATGGCCCCGTGCAGCTATAGCAGACCGTGAAAAGTGTGACGGGTGCAACTGCACCCGTCGCACAGCCGGAACACCGCCGGCTCCATTTGGAGCCGGCTCCTGTGTTGCGGCCGAGATCCCCGCTGGGCCACCCGCCAAGGTCATAATGACCCCCTTGGTATTGAATGAGCATGGCTCTATAAGGACCAAAGAGATTATAAAGCATGGTGGCAGAAATATGTCTTTCTATGTGGTTTAGTAATTTATTTTATCCAAAGTAGCCTACATTGGCTAAAGCTCCAAAATATCTGGGACACAATTGTTGACTGGGTGGTCTCCCTTAATCCTGGTGATACCCCAGTTGTTTTCTAACAAAAAAAAGTTTCACTTTGCCCTGTTTGAATTTTTTTTTTTATATAGTATGGAGTTGTAGGAGGCTGGCCTGGCTTATAGTGGGTACGTGATGGTACTTACACCTTGTGCTGAGTCCAGTTATCCCTTATCAGTAGATTAGTAGTGTTCTAGCAACTTAGGCTGATAGAGGTAGCTGTAGCAGAGCATCTTAGGCTGAACTAGTAGACATGCAAAGTTCCTACTATACCACTTATATCATATATCACTGTTGTGTGCTCACACCAGGTAGTTGTACCTGGGATCAGTGAGAAGAGGTCAGAGAATTGGCCTAGGAGATTTATACTGTTGTCCTTCTGCTCAGCAGTAAGGCAATCTGCAAGCACCACTCCCTCCCGTCAGCTTCAGTGGTGGAGAAGAGGTCAGGGAGAGGGTCACTCTCTTCCTCCTGCCCCTCATCAGTTGCCATGATCAGGGTTAAGTCAGCCCTGTCATAGTAAGGTATCAGGCAAATGACATGGAGCACCCTAAGGGGACTCCTGGCAATGCCCAGGTCTACCAAGTAGGTGACCTCACCTTTATTTTCAACAATGAGATGGGGTCCACTCCATTTGTCCTGGAGTGCTCTTGGGGCCACAAGCTTCAATACTCACACCTTCTGTCCTGGGTGGTACTGGGTCAGGACAGCCTTCTGGTCATGCCATTGCTTTTGGAGCTCTTGGCTGGCCTGAAGGGTTTTACAGGCCTTTTTCATGTACTCAGCCATCCTAGATCTCAGGCCAAGTACATAATCCACAATGTCTTGCTTGGGAGCTCTTAAAGGTTGTTCCCAACCCTCCTTTACAAGAGCAAGGGGACCTCTTACAGGGTGTCCAAAGAGGAGTTCAAAGGGACTAAAGCCCCCTCCTTTTTTGGGGTACCTCCCTGTAAGCAAAAAGGAGGCATGGCAACAGGACATCCCATCTCCTTCTGAGTTTTTCAGGGAGTCCCATAAGCATACCTTTGAGAGTTTTATTAAACCTCTCAACCAGACCATTTGTCTGTGGATGATAAGGAGTAGTGAACTTATAAGTTACACCACACTCCTTCCACATAGCTTTGAGGTATGCAGACATGAAGTTACTACCTCTGTCTGACACACTTCCTTAGGAAAACCCACTCTGGAAAAGATTCCCAGGAGGGCTTTTGCCACTGCAGGAGCTGTAGTGGTCCTTAAGGGTATAGCTTCAGGATACCTGGTGGCATGGTCCACTACCACAAGGATAAACCTATTGTCTGAAGCTGTTGGAGGGTCAAGGGGGCAACTATGTCCCCTACCCTTTCAACGGGCACCCCAACCACTGGCAGTGGATTTAAGGGGGCCTTAGGTGTGCCACCAGTCTTGCCACTGGCTTGGCAGGTCACACATGAGCGACAAAACTCCTTAGTGTCCTCTGACATGTGTGGCCAGTGAAACAATGGAACAAGTCTGTCCCAAGTTTTACTCTGGCCCAAATGCCCAGCCAAAGGAATATCATGTGCCAGGGTCAAAAGAAACTCCGTATACTGCAAAGGGATGACCAATCTCCTGGCAGCTCCAGGTTTAGGGTCCCTTGACTCAGTGTAGAGGAGGTTATCTTCCCAATAGACCTTATGGCTATCAGTGATGTCCCCATTCTGCTGTTTGACAGCTTGCTTTTTTAAACCCTCTAGTGTGGGACAGGTTTGCTGTGCCACACTCAGCTCTTCCCTAGCAGCCCCCCCCCCCCCGCACCCAAAAGCTCAGCAGTGTCTGCTGCCAGCTTATCTGGTATAGGTTCTGCACAGTGAGAGGATTCCTCTTACTCAAAAGGGGAATCTTCCGGAGAGGGAGGGATAGTGGGCAAGGATTTACCCTTCCTACCCCTAGCATTTAGGAGCACTTGGTCTATTATTTCAGGATCCAAGCTTCCCTGTCCTCTTTGCTTCTGGGCCTGAGCCCTTGTGAGAGGAAAGATATGCCATGGAATGCCCAGCAATGCTGCATGAGCTTCCAACTCCACTTCAGCCCAAGCTCATGTCTCCAAATCATTGCCTAGTAAGCAGTCTACAGGTAAATCAGTGGCTACCACAACTTTCTTTGGACCTGTAACCTCCCCCCCAGTCACAACAGCAATGGGGTGGCTAAGAGTGTTGTTATGAGCATCAGTTACTTGTTACTGCTGACCAAGTAGGTGTTGATCAGGGTGGACCAGTTTCTCAATTACCATAGTGACACTGGCTCCTGTATCCCTGTAGGCCTCAACCTCAACACCATTTATTAGGGGAAGTTGTTTGTACTTATCCATATTAAGGGAACAAGCAACCAAGGTGGCAAAGTCAATACCACCATCAGAGACTAAAACAGTCTCTGTGGTCTCTCTAACAAGACCAACCCCAACTACATTACCAATGGTGAGCCCAGCTACACCCTTTGATTGGCTATTTGTAGTAGACTTCCCACCACCACTGCTATTACTAGGGGAACTAGAGGACGCAGTTGGGGTTGTGGTAGTGGGAGCCTTGGTGTGTTTCTTTGGACAAGTGGAATCACTTGCCCAATGACCTTTACTCTTACATAAATAACACCATAGCTTCTTTTGATTGTTAGAAGAGGATATGGACCCACCTCCCCCAGAGGATTTTTGTGGGCCTGATGAAGACTCAGAATGCTTTTTATCTTTGTCCCCACCCTTGTCAGAAGACTTACCATCCTTCTTCTTGCCATCCTTGTCACCACCTGTATGAACTTTTCTGTTCACTCTTGTTCTGGCCCATTTGTCTGCCTTATTTCCCAATTCTTGGGGAGAGGTCAGATCTGAGTCTACCAAGTACTGATGTAACAAATCAGACACACAATTATTCAAAATATGCTCTCTCAGAATAAGATTATATAGGCTTTCATAGTCAGTCATCTTACTGCCATGTAACCATCCCTCCAAGGCCTTCACTGAACAGTCTACAAAGTCTGTCCAGTCTTGAGAGGACTCTTTTCTGGTATCTCTGAACTTTATCCTGTATTGTTCAGTGGTTACGCCAAATCCATCTAAAAGTGCATCTTTCAAAACTTTGTAGTTGTTGGCATCACTTTCTCTGACAGTAAGGAGCCTATCCCTACCCTTACCAGTGAAAGATAACCACAAGATAGCAGCCCACTGCCTTTGAGGGACCAACTTACCATATAGGCCCTCTCAAGTGCAGCAAACCACTTGTTTATGTCACCCCCCTCCTTGTAAGGGGGGACAATCTTGTGCAGGTTTCTTGAATCTTGTTCTCTTACAGCATTACTATCAAGAACACTGCTGCTGCCACCATGGGGAACTAACCCCAACTTCTGTCTTTCCCTCTCTACATCTAGAGATTCCCTGTCTAAGGCCAACTGCTGCTGTCTCAGCTTCAGTCTGGCCTCTTCCATCCTCAGCTTTCTTAGTTCCCTGTCTAGGGTGTTATCCTCGGGGTGGGAGGCTTGGGAATTCTGAGACACAGAGGTGATGTGGGAATTGGCAGAAGTGGACCTGTCTCTAACTGGCTGGACTCTAGTTACCTGGCCTTTTGGAGTGAAAGGTGCCCTACTAGTGTGTGACCCCCTCCCACTACCAGCTTCACTAGATGGACTATTAGCTGACAGGTCTTTGGAGGAACCCTCCCCAGAGTCCTCAGGGCCCTACCCTGATTCTTCCTGGGTACCCTCTTCCTCTACCTCTTGATCCTGGGATGGGCCAGACTGGTTCTGGTCACTTTCCCGTAGAAGGCTAAGGAGAAGATCTTTGGTAGGGTTCTTACCAATGCTTAAACTTATTTCTATGCAGAGACCCCTCAAACTTTTAAACTACCATAGGTTGCCTGAACAACTTTGGGAGTGGCCTCTACTACTGACATAGTTGCAAGAAAGAGTTTAGGACAGAGAGAAAAATGTTTAGAAACTTTTTAAAGAAAAGAGAAAAACTTTCTCAAACTTTTTCAAAACTTTTGAAACCTTTTTAGAAGGTTTTTAGAAAGAGAGTTACACTGTTTAGGTTAACTGTGTATATTTTTAAGTATTTGGAATATGTTTTTCTTATGAAAATCACCAATGACAAAGTGATAAAGCAGTTACAAGTACTTATCCCACCGCTGCACCACCAATGTAGAAGGCTGGCCTGGCTTATAGTGGGTACCTGATGGAACCTACACCTTGTGCCAGGTCCAGTTATCCCGTATTAGTAGATTAGTAGTGTTCTAGCAGCTTAGGCTGATAGAGGTAGCTGTAGCAGAGCATCTTAGGCTGAACTAGGAGACATGCAAAGTTCCTACTATACCACTTATATCATATAGCACTATATCATAAGAATCACAATACTCAGAGTTACTAAAAATAAAGGTACTTTATTTTAGTGACAATGTGCCAAAAATATCTCAGAGGACATACTCCCTTAAGAGGTAAGTAAAATACACAAAATATACACACAAACCAAAATCAGCTAAGTAAACAGTAAGAAAAGTAGTGCAAACACTGTAGAATACAATGGGATGCAATAGGCATAGGGGCAACACAAACCATATACTAAGAAAGTGGAATGCGAACCACTTAGGGACCCCTGGCCTAGAGTAGTGTGTACAGGGTCACTAGGAGTGTAAGAAAACACTAAGGGTGTCCAAGGTACCCCACCCCAAGACCCTGAAAAGTAGGAGTAAAGTGACTCTACTTCCCCAGAAACACACTAAAGTCATGATAGGAGATTCTGCAAAGTCCTCAACAGACTGTAAAGCACTGAAGACGGATTCCTGGACCTGAGGACCTGTAAAGGAAGGGGACCAAGTCCAAGAGTCATGAAAGTGTCCAGGGGGGGCAGGAGCCCCCTAAACCCCGGATGAAGGTGCAAAAGGGCTGCCTCTGGGTGGAAGAAGCTGAAGATTCTGCAGCAACGAAAAGTGCCAGGAACTTCTCCTTTGTGCAGAAGATGTCCCACGGAGTGCTGGAGGATGCAGAGCTGTTTCTTTGGAGAAAGACCACAAACAAGCCTTGCTAGCTGCAAAGGTCACGGTTGAAGAAAAAGGGTGCTGCCCGGGCCCAGGAAGGACCAGGAGGTCGCCACTTGGAAGAGTAGACAGAGGGGGCACTCAGCAGCACAGAGAGCCCACGCACAAGAAGGCAGTACCCACAGGCATACTTGAACACAGTTTCAGGAAAACTGAGCACGGCGGTCGTCTCAACACTACAAAAGAGGGTCCCATGAAGCTGGTGGTCAACTCAGCGAGTTGAGCAATGCAGGACGGAGTGCTGGGGACCTCGGCTAGGCTGTGCACAAAGGATTTCTTGCAAAAGTGCACAGAAGCCCTAGCAGCTACAGTTCACGCAGAACACAGGATTGCTGTCTGGAGAGGGGAGGCAAGGACTTACCTCCTCCAAATTTAGAAAGTTGGACCACTGGACAGTCTGGGTCACTTGGGTCCACCACCTGTGTTCCAGGGGCCACGCTTGTCAGGATGAGAGGGGTCTCAGAGTACCGGTGACGCTGAAGTTTGGTGCCTGCTGGAGCAGGGGGAAGATTCCGTTGATTCACAGGAGATTTCTTTGTGGCTTCCTGTGCAGGGTGAAGGCAGACAGCCCCCAGAGCATGCACCACCAGGAAACAGTCGAGAAAGCCGTCAGGATTAGGCGCTACAATGTTGCTGGTAGTCTTCTTGCTACTTTGTTGCAGTTTTGCAGGCGTCCTGGAGCAGTCAGCAGTCGATCCTTGGCAGAAGTCGAAGAGGGAGATGCAGAGGAACTCTGGTGGATTCTTGCAAGTCGGTATCTGAGGAAAAACCCACAGAAGGGACCCTAAATAGTCCTCAGAGGAGGATTGGCCACCTAGTGAGGTAAGCACCTGTCAGGAGGGGTCTCTGAAGTCACCTGCTGGCACTGGCCACTCAGAGGCCTCCATTGTGCCCTGACACCTCTGGATTCAAGATGGCAGAGGTATGGGACACACTGGAGGAGCTCTGGGCACCACCCCTGGAGTGGTGATGGACAGGGAAGTGGTCACTCCCCTTTCCTTTGTCCATTTTCACGCCAGAGCAGGGACTGGGGGTTCCCTGAACCGGTGTAGACTGGCTTATGCAAGGAGGGCACCATCTGTGCCCGTCAAAGCATTTCCAGAGGATGGGGGAGGCTACTCCTCCCCAGCCCTTAGCACCTATTTCCAAAGGGAGAGGGTGTAACAGGAATACTTTGTTCTGCCTTCCTGGAACTGGGCTGCCCGGACCCCTGGAGGGCAGAACCCTGTCTGTGGGTTGGCAGCAGTGGTAGCTGCAGAGAAAACCCCATAGAGCTGGTTTGGCAGTACCCGGGGTCCATGGTGGAGCCCCAGGGATGCATGGGATTGGCACCCCAATACCAGATTTGGCATAGGGGGGACAATTCCATGATCTTAGACATGTTACATGGCCATATTCAGAGGCACCATTGTGAAGCTACATATAGGTATTGACCTATATGTAGTGCACGCATGTAATGGTGTCCCCGCACTCACAAAGTCCGGGGAAATTCCCCGAACTATGTGGGGGCACCTTGGCTTTTGCAAGGGTGCCCTCACACTTAGTAACTTTGCACCTAACCTTCACTAAGTGAAGGTTAGTTATATAGGTGATTTATAAGTTACTTAAGTGCAGTGTAAAATGGCTGTGAAATAACGTGGACATTATTTCACTCAGGCTGCAGTGGCAGTCCTGTGTAAGATTGTCTGAGCTCCCTATGGGTGGCAAATAAATGCTGCAGCCCATAGGGATCTCTTGGAACCCCAATACTCTGGGTACCTAGGTAACATATACTAGGGAATTATAAGGGTGTTCCAGTGTGCCAATTAGGATTGGTGAAAATGGTCACTAGCCTATAGTGACAATTTTAAAGGCAGAGAGAGCATTAGCACAGAGGTTCTGATTAGCAGAGCCTCAGTGACACAGTTAGTCACTACACAGGTACACACATTCAGGCCACAAACTATGAGCACTGGGGTCCTGGCTAGCAGGATCCCAGTGAGACAGGCAACAACAAACTTACATACATGTGAAAAATGGGATAACATGCCATCCTACAGGAGTTTACTGGATATTGCATGATGCACATTTATATGAAATGTGTCTTATCTATTTATGGTGTATTTATTTTATTTATTCTGCCCATCTGATATTGCTATGGACTATTTTGGGTGTTTGGTACATTCCTAATAAAAAAATAACCAGTGCTTAATTTGTAAAGGAATAAGTGCCAGGCTCAACATTTTGTTTGGAAGCTGCGGCCAGTGGTAGGAATATTGAGGTGTATAGAATACCAAGGCTGTGCAGTCTTGATTCCACATCATGACTCTTTCATCCACCATTAGACGCTCCTTGCCTATTTATCACTCTTACAGTTCCTTTTAAGCCCTATTTTCTCACTTTGGCATTGTTTTTCCATCCTTCTCTTCCTCTTTCTTTCCTCTTTTGTGCATTTCTCTCTCTTGCTCTGGGTGAAACTATGATGGATAAAAATAAGTCCTAGACCCCAAAACTTAGTGCTAGTGGGCATGGGGGTCCACAGAAATGTTTTTTGGGGGGCGGTCTGCCGCATCCCAGATTGTTTTTGGCAGGGCTGCGGCTGTATTAGTGCAGGCAGCATAACACTAAGGTGGCAGCAGTGTTACGCTGCACTGTGAGCCTGCACACCTGGCTGTACCTAAATCCAGGGGTAGGCAAGCACCCCGCCCCAGATGCCCATGCCGGTGGGCCCCAACTGCAACTACCAACTCAAATGACGCACTGACTAAACCCCTCCTCCAGATTTACTTTGTTACTGCAGAGAGCAAGATAGTCCTGTTGGCTAGTCTAGATCCAACCTCAACAGGGATCTGACATTAGGGTTGTGTAACTTTAAGTACTCAATTATACTTTAACTGGTAAGCAGGCACACAATGGCAGCCACTGCCAAGCTCTCACCTCCACCCTTGTGATATGCAGGCTTTATTATTGCACCAAATGATTGTCTAATACACCTGGATTGAAATGCAACATTTGAGCCTTGGAAAGGAAAAGTAGGATAAACAACCGCGAACCAGGTGGTGGTTGTAGTGTAACTGGATAACCACCACACAACACTGAAATAAATAAAAAAGAAAATCTGTGATTGAAGAATTTTGTCCTTTATTGTGATTATTCCATTATTGTGTTTTACATTGCTATGACATTTTATGATGCCTCAAGTGTGTATACACAATGTGTATACAATGTGGTAACAAACTCAGGACAAGCTGGGCAACAGATGTATTAGGAGTGCACCCTCCTATGTGTAATTGCTCTGCTAATAAGTATTCACTGTTAGCCATATTCTAAAACTTGTACATTTTACTGCTATCACTGAGTCTTGGATTGAGCCTAAGGACTTATATATGTAAGCAGCTCTCCACACTGTCTTACATGCATTCCCAGAAACACAATGCGTCCAGCAGAAGGCTAAGGAGCTTGGCATCCTAATCAGTATGCCAATCTCACTATTCCTACTCTCACATCACCCACACCCTAGTAGCATTCAAATACCACTGCACATCATTCACCAAACCTTTCAAAAGTGCCATCATCACCATTTGTCATCACCCACAAGCAATTGACCACTTCTCTAATGGACCTGACATCATCCCTGACCAACTTGATGAGTCTAAGACCAATAGTCCTTCTTGCAACCTTACACTCACCATTCAAGTACAACACCTCCTATTCTCACAGTTTCTCTCTCACTGTTCTTTCATACACTTGATTGAATACTCATTTTTAACACATCATCTTACTCTACACCAGCATCGATCCATCACCATTTGATCATGACTTGATGCATGTGCAAATCAACATTCCTCCACCACTGAGTCCCATTTCCCAAGGATACTCACCTTGCTCCCTCCCTGCATTCCTACACCAAATAAAATATCAAACAGTAGTTGTATGCTCAACCATGCCACTATTCTGGTTTATTCAACAACTGTTAGTCAAACTTCAATGCACACTGCAAACTATGAACTTTTGCCACCACTACTTCAAGTCCACAACTATGTGTAAAACTAAGCACGAGTACTCCAAAAACACAAATAGGGGCACTACTTAGCAAATGGGCAACATCAAGACAACTGAAAACCTACAGGCACACAGAAACATCTTAAATGCACTATCCACTACCCTTATGGAAGGGTTCTCCTCTTCCATTTCTTCTTCACTTAAATGAATGGGCATTACTGTTGACTCTACCTTCTTACTTTGACCACATAAAATCAACAGTGAGGTCTGCTAATTATCACCTGCTAGCACTCACTAAAATGATAAAACATCTTCTGGCCATCTCACCCATTCTAAGAAACCTCACTGGTTCTCTAGAAGACCAGAATTAAATTCAAGATCAGGTGCCAGTACTACAAATACATTCATCTAAATAACTGCCCCTGCTTAACAAACCTGCTGACAATCTCAGGTAGCCAAAGAGAAATCCCCAATGTTCAACTAATCCCAAGCACAAAATGAGACTTTTTCAGACTTCACTCTGGAACTTGCTCTGTCAAATGTTAAGAACCTGTTCTTCTCTCATCGCCTTCAAATAGCTTTTGAAGACCCATCTTTTCAGGTTATTCTTGAAGTAAGATGTTTCTCAAACCAGCCACAAACCAGCCACAACAACTGATAGTACGATCTACAAGTCATCCCTAAATTGGCCCTACTGCCTTTAAGGCATAGTGCATGGTATTTAAAAGTATTTTACTGTTGTACATGTCCCTACATTGAAAATGACCCAAAACGCTATTTTCACAGTAGTAAGTCTGCTGTTCCATAACACTAGAGTGCAATATTAAATAGTAAACCTATATCTCAGGAATTGCATTAGCAAAAACAATAATTGAACTTTTTTTATAGTTATTAAAATCCAATGCAATGGTGAAGTTGGAATGTCACTAAATACAAAGGAAAAGTAACTTTTAGAAAGTTACCTTTTCCATATCCTGAAGCCTCTGGAGGTCCATTTGCATTTGTACTCCCACTTCTGCCAGCCAGTAATTAGTATTTGAACTGGCGCCTCCCAAGAGCAAACCATTGGTTGACCTGAATGGTTAGAGATGACCCCTTTGAAACTGATAGAAGATGCAGGGTGGAGCTATGAGCAATCTTTTTTACATTATAGTGTCAAATGCTGTTTGATTGTCAAATCGTACTTCACAGGTCTGCTGGGTCTTTTCTTATAATACTTGGAGCATAGATACCCTGTCACAGGCAAATGTTAGCTGACACCTGGGCAAGGTCCTTCCTTTGTCCCACTAGCCAGACAGGGTCCATTTGCAGTGGGCATCCTTTTGACATTACAATGTGCAAGTCTACTTGGCAGGTCTGCTGTGTCAACATATAACCCTTCGGACACAGGATATCAAAACAGTTCTTATGTATCCAGTGTCTAGTTGTTGAAAACCCTACTTTTTGTTCTACATGACTTCTGTCTCTGGGTTTACTGGGGTCACTGGGGCTGCTCCAAACTGTATTTTAGTGTTAGATGTGGGAGAACACTAGAATTATCATAGTACAATCCCCACACACTGGAAGCCCTCAGACCTCAGGTTTAGTGGCCTAAGACTTTTGCCATCTTAGAAATGCCCAAAGTGGGTAACGTTAGCCTTGGGAAGCTTTACCCCCTTGGTAAGGGTATCCACAGGGGTCATTCCCACCCATTAGTTTATGCCAGGCATAAAAGTGGCATCTCCTGGCACCCACTTCACAATACTTCTCAACCTGTGAATCAGAAAAAAACTGAATAGGCTGTCTGAGACCAGAAACGAGCTGTAAAGATTGGATCTGCTCTCCCTCTTGTGTTCAGGACAAAGAAGTGGACTTCAAAGGTCATAAATCCGCCCTCCTGATCAAATCTACAGGGATGCAACAAGCTACAAAAGACATTTCTTCCAACTATATAGCTGACCAGTTGCAACTGGACACGGACTGGACCCTGATGTAAGCTTCTGCCTGACACTCAGTTAGTCTCTAAGCACCTCTTATGAGGTCCTGGGGGCTTTAGAAGGGTCTCCTATGGCAGATTGGGAATTGGAAGTCTAAGGGCCTGATTTATATTTCACCAGACACAAACGTGACGGTTATCCCATCCGCCGTATTACAAGTGCATTATGTCCTATGGCACTTGTAATATAGTGGACAGGATATCCGTCACCTTTGTGACGCAGTATCCTGTCCACTGAAATATAAAACAGGCCACAAGTCAGAAGGTAAAATCTTTGGCCCAAGACAAACGTGATTGGCACACCTGACCTGACCCACGATCAACCGCAGTCAGCACCAAATTTTTCATAGGTCCTGTTCTACCGTGACCATTGACAATCTTTGGCACTTTGTGCTTCTTTGTACTTAAAACTTTAAAAATTCATATCTCCTGTTCCATGTTCTTGATTTTTGTTGTTTTGGTGGCATTTTGTTTAATACATTTTATTCCATCTTTCTATTTTTAATGTCAACTTCATTACATTTTTTGGTGCTGCCTAAATACTTAACACATTGTCCTAAGCTATGCCTGTCTGATCTGTGTCATAGTTTCCAGGTGGTTTAGCTCAGGTTAATTAAGTGACATTGAGGGTTTACTCTGACCAGGGTTATGAGTATTCCCTGTCGTGGGTACTAAATAATAATCCAATTACTGACGCTGTGCATCCCTCAGTAGAACTGATTAACATTATAGATCGCAGTTCTGAGATAAAATTCTTCTTTGCTTCTTACTGCAGGCTGCAGACTTCATTTGTAAAGATAACCAGTTAGTTGTTCTGTGTTATATTTGCCTGTGTGATGTTGTATCCAACCACAGGGGTAATGTCCATAAAGGACTGTGGAGAAACTGATTTGAAAAACAATACCTGAAAAGTGTGGTGTTATCTGCTAGACTGTCAGTAATCAGAACATGGAGGATTTGATAGGTGGAGTTAGGTAAAACTGCTCAACATTGCTCAAGGGTTGGTTTGCTCCATAGTCAGGTCTTCAATTGCCAAGGGGCTCCTGTTCCAAGGTTAGCATCATATACCAATAAGCACACTTAAAGACTAATACAAAAAGAGTGGCATGAAGGATGCGATTTCTGGAAATATTTACAACATACATCCTTGGGGTATTTCACATCTGAATTGCATGTGGTGTCCAAGGTGGACAATAATAAACATATATATGAGGATGGTGTCACATATCTGTGAGCTATTCTTTAAGCTGTCAAAAATGTATTAAAAGGGGAAATCATCTATAGGATATTTACAAAGGAAGCACAACATGATAGTATGCATTTTGAAATCACAGTGGTGAGAAAGAAACAGTAGTTGTGTGTTGTTTTTGTTGGGTTTAAGAGCCAGTGATTAACTGACATCAGTTTTAAAGACAGCATATTATACATTATTTGGTAGTGGAGAATGGGGGCAGAAAAGTGCTGGTTCTTTTAAATAGAAGCCTTTTCACCATAAAGACCTATTCGGCAGTCATGTCTGCTTATATGAGATTGGGAAATTTATGGGCTATGTGCAAGCTTGTTGGACAAAAATGTAGAGCATTGCTGAAGTGTAGTAAGCACAGAACACTAAGGTGTAAACGTTGTCATAATAAGTACATCCACATGAACTACTGATCATATAGAAATGACAATTTGGAGACCTTTTAGGATAGATAACATGAACATTACCTGCTTGTTTTCACGAGGATGCTCATATTTCAATGCATACATTTGTTAGGATTTTAGTGTTAATGTGCTGGAATCAGGCTGCCATTTTCTCGTGTGGCACCAGAGAGAGCCTATCACTTAAAATTAATTTATTATTTATTTATCTGGAAAGTTTTATAAAGTGTGAACATGACCCAAGGCTACCACTGCGCTGTACATAGAAAACCCACATCTCATCACGTAACACATCATCACAGAATATATACTCAAAGGAAACATATTTACAAGACCATCTTAGTTGGGTTGACGACTATCGTTAATTCTAGCAGCATCATGGCAAGCAAGGGCTGCCTGTATCAAACCCTTCCTGAGTATAAAGTGTCAGACAGTTCAGTCAAGACTCTGATTAGGAGACTTTGTGGTAGGAATCTGTTCATAAGGATCAGTTTATCATAATAGATTTTGTATTTCTGAATTTTAAAAAGTAGTGTACATAACTTTCTACTTTTTTTTTGTAAACAGATTTTATTGAAGTTTTAGTACCAATACATTTCTCTTCTGAAGCTTAGCATACCTCTACATTTATATAGTTGTTACCATAGCAATTGTTAGCTTTCAGCAACCATTAGTCATTGTGGCTACTTTATTGAATGCAATCATCAGCACCTAGCAAGTAGGCGAGTCATCCACCCAACGTTACATGGCCAGGTAGTATGTATGGTGCTTCCGTCCACAAGTATTTCAAATTCCCTGCCTTCTTTGTAGGCCAGATGCAAATGTGTCTTCACATGTTGCTAGGGCTCAGGTAAAGCTTATTCTTTTCATTGAATAATTATGGTGTGTAGAGTAGTGCCGTTCTAACTCCCCCTTCCCCTCCCCCATCCCCTTCCGCTCCACCTCCCCGAAACAATAGTCTGTTCTATGCCATGTGTGCAAGTGTATGTATTGTGCCGCTGCGCTGTTTAGGGTTTCGGTACTTTGAAGCTTGTGGGCGACTTGTCCTATGGGCTAATTGTTCTTTCTGTTGTAGGAGCGATGCCTTCTCAGGCGGTGGGTGATGACGTGGGCTCATTACATTCAGGAAGGGGTGTCATAGTCTTTCAAGGCTGCAACCAGCTGTTCTCAAGTGCCCATTATTTCTGGGCACTTGGGAACAGCTTATGCGCTGCCTGAGTTCTCATTGCAGCACTAAACTTTCGCATTCTGCCCAGTACTCGAGTTCCCTCTTCCAGCAAAGGAGGCTGGGGCCTAGCGGCCTCTTCCAGTTCTTTGTTATCTCTCTTTTAGCCAGGGTGTATGCAAGGTCTTGTAGCTTACTAGTGGCTTTTTTCTTGTGGGTATGGGGGGACCAATGTAGGAGACAGTGGCCTGGCGTACAAGAGGTTTCGCGGTCTATGATTTACGCTACATATGGCGTCACTGCTCTCCAGTAATCGGCTAAGTGCGGACAGGCCCACATCATGTGGATAACGTGTGCTGCTTCTTCCCTGCAGCAGGGACACTGTGCGTCTGCCACTTCGAGGTGGTCACTGAGCTGTCTCGGAGTAAGATATACTCTGTGTAGAACATAAAAGTGTATGAGTTGAAATGTAGCATTTCTAGACACCCTAGGCGCCCTCACAAGTATCTGCTTCCGAGATGTTTCCGGTATCGGGATCCCCAAGTCTGTCTCCCACTTTTCTCACAGGCCGTCCAAGCAGCGCATTGCTCCCCTATGGATTGCCCCATATAAGCCGGTTATTGCCCTATATGTGCCATCCGAAGTTACCATATAGCTGCTGGTCTCGTGAGATATGGGTTCTGCACCTCCCATCTGCCATTGGGTATGGATAGTGTGGGTGACTGCTCGGTACAGCAGGAAGTGACCTTGTGGGAGACCATACTCCCGTTGGAAGTTCTCAAAGGGCATCAGGTTCCCATTCCTGTATAGGTCCCCAATCCGCGTGGCCCCTGCATATTCCCAAGCCGCCAATCCCCCCAATCGCCTGCATGTGGTATCCATTTGAGCCATGTTATTGTGATCTCAGGTGTGTAAGGCGTGCTTGTGTCAGTGTTCTGGAGGCATCTTTTCCAACATTGACGAAGGACCTGGACCTCCAGGGTATCAAATGGGAATGTGCCAGTGAACCGAAAGAGAAGGCCAGTCAGCTCAGAGAGGGGTGGAACCGCGGTGGCCTTTTCGCCCAGGTTAGCCGCTGCAATTGGGCTGCCAAGCCCCCCTCCGCTCGCAGTCCTTTCAGAGTGGCGAGAGCCACCCAGCAACTCCCAGCCCCCCATGTGAAAGCTGTTATCAAGGAGTCCAGCTCCCTGAAAAGCACAACGGGGATCCAGAGCCATAAGACCGCAAAATAGTGTAAGAGTCTTGGTAGCACCACCATCTTAATAAGTGCTATTCTCCCACCTACCGATAATGGAAGTGTCTTCCAGAATCCCAGATTGGACTTCAGGGCCGTAATGGTGCTACCTATGTTGCCTTCTAGTATATCATCCCTAGCGTGATAAACCTTGACTCCCAGATAGGACATGCATTGGGGATCCCAGAGGACATGTCCCAGGTCCTAGGGCTGGTCATCATTCACAGAGAGCGGGTATAGATGGGATTTCTGCCAGTTCACCTGTAGCCCTGCTAATCTGCTGAATTGTGCCAAGAGTGCCTGAGCTCCCTCTAGTTCCGGCACCCCGCCCGGTAAGAACAGATGTAGATTGTCTGCATATATCGCTATTCTGTGATGACAGTCCTTGTACCTGAGTCCCTGATACCAAGTAGCAGCTCGTGTCTGGGTAGTCAGTGGCTCCATTGCAATGCAAATGTTCCCCTCTCTACCCTATGTTGCTCAAATATAGTAACTGCGGTCCTGACTCGGGCTTTAGGGTCTGTGTATAGCAGTTGCATCCATCTAATGAATCCCTCACCCAGCCCTATATGCTCTAGGACTGCATGTAAGTATTTCCCTTCTAGGCTGTCAAATGCCTTCTCTATGTCCACCGCTAAGATATAACTTTCTATCATTGATATTAGGATTGGAGGAAAAGTCCATATCTTTATTATTGAATTGTGGAATAATTATGTGAGACATTCTATGAGTCAGATCCTACTGAAAAATGGTGTTTGAAAACTTTGGAAGACACACATTCAGCAAGTGATTATTTGTTTGCAGCTGCTACTGTAATGAATATGGTTAGGTACCACACTGAGGACAGTACTCAAGTTAGGCAGTTTTGCTAGGAATGCTAAGTTTTAGATATATTATATGACCACAGACCAGTGGTTGGGGTATTAAAGCAGTGGAAGGTTACCCATTACTGAATGATTCTAAGATAATTCTCACTGACTTGCAGGATTGTAATGAACGTTGAAGTTAGGATGTGTATGAGAGGTATCACCTTATGAAGAACCTGGTGATTCTAAGGCATCAGAGGAAAGGATATGAAGAAACTAGGGACACCCATGTGGGCGGAGACAAAGGGAGGGATCCAGGTAGAATTAAATAAGAAAGAGGGGTGTAGTACTAATGAAGGCATAGGGTTTTGTAAATGTGGTCAAAGAACTGGAAGTGTAGCTCAAGGTCACACTCCAGCTTGAACAAATGTGGGCTCTGCAAATGGTATTTGTAAGCACGTTTTTCATATTACAGTGGTACGGGGACAGTCCTTCAGCTTATCGGACACTACATGTTATTGTATTTTCGCTGGGGTCCTCGAATATTTGAACACAAAATGTTGGGTATGGTTTAATGCTCTTAAATCTAAGAAATGTTTACAGAAGGATTTTATTTCAGATTCCATCATTTTCTTTACACGAGGAGGCGGGGCTCAGAAGATTTACCTTTACCTATGAGTCAAATCAACTGCAATTAGAAAAAAAGAGGACTTTTGAGGAGATACAGCAATAAAAATAGTTATACACAGACAGAAATTGTGACTGTTACCTGAGATGGAGTAGAAATAGAGTCACACATGGGTTCTGGACAGCTGAGCAGCTGCACCAGGCCCTCTGTGATTTGAATTTCGAAGTACCCCTTCAAACAGTCTTTACAGTAGACATGTTGGCAGACCATGAACTGTGTACATTCGGTGCCCAGCTTTTCTGAGAAGCAGATGTTGCATGTGTATGCTTTGCTCTGGAAGCTCCTCAGCTGCTGAACCTGATCAAAGTCCAATATGTCCCTTATCAGACTGTCGAGTGACTCAGCCTCTTGCACAGCTCGTGAATCAAGGAAGTCATAGGTCACCACTGCTTCGGATACTAATATATCTGACTCTTCTTTCAGTTGGGTTTCATATCTCTGACTGTCCATCCCTTCACCGAAAATTGTGACTTCATAGGGAGATGTGATTTCCAGGTGCTTTAGAGTCTCTTCTTTTAGAAAACGCATCTATGTAAACAAAATTACAGAACCTTTCTTCTCCTCCCACAAACGGTCCAACTCCTTGCAAAGAGATGAGAGCTAAAGAAGATGCAGAAACACTAGTTGCTTATAATAAATAGCACACTTGATTCAACCTTTTCTAGAAGTGCAAAGTATTTAGTCTTGCAAATTGGAATTCTTTATAAATAACCTCTTTCGGATGTACATTTAAAAAATATTTACATCTCTAAATAGAGGAGTTATTTCATTTTTTGGTTGTTTACAATTTGGTATTTATCAATGAGCATAATAATCAGATCTGTCATTACATACAAACATGTACACTTGCTGGCCTTGACTCGGTATTATAGTTTACGTGTCCTCATATCTTATAGGGGTCATTTACAGTTTGTAAGAGCAGAAATCCCAAAATAAATTAGCGGACCTCCCAACCCTCCACACTCTCTATTAGTCTGCTTCATTTCGAGGTGAGTGACATGTAGAATTTTCACTGCAGAGCTGTCTCTGCCAGAGGAAACCCTTAACCAGGAGGACAATCCCTCAATTAGCTTCCTGGTCATAGTGGCAGAAACACAGCCCTATTTATGCTGGGGGACCATCAACTAGATATCCCTGTCTGGGACTGCCATTTTAGGCACAGACAAATATGGTGTCTTCATACACAAACAGAGAATCAAAACATCAATATTTCATGAGACTGTGAGAGCTGCATGGTCTGATGACCATTAATTACAATGATACAATTTTGCCTTGACAACAATGTCTTCATTTACAATAGCACATTCTGTGAACCAAGATGAGGCACCAGAATGTGTGACACATCTGCTCCCATCTACAGAATTCTCTAGCTGAGGTAGTGAAAGCAGAAAGTGGCAAGGAGTGACGCCCACAGTTACACAAATTTGAAGAACATACTGCGGTCTACATATTATCTTCTGTCGATATTGTACAGCTGAATTAAATGATTACTTTCCAAGCTGACTATCTTCTACCGAATCTTCAATTTACCTAAACAAAAGAAGAATCTACCATCAGTTCCCTGGACACCAGAATTAGATGCTGTAAGTGGCCTTTTGAAAATCATAACCTTTAGAAAAGCAAGTGCCAATCGCAGCAGAAAGCATTCAGCAGCCACCGAAACACGGCATTTCTACCATTCCTTATGAGGAATGACTTAAACTAAAAAGAAATTGTTAAATGGAAGAGTCATTTGTGAAATACACAGAAAACAGGGCCAACAGAAATGCTACCTCATATACTTGATCCTGGAGCATAGAAAAGGAGAAGTAGGCAGTCTTGTGAAAATAGCAAAAGATATTTGACAAAAAAACATTATGGTACTGAAGTAGGACACGTAAGAAAAATCTTGCACAAATATTGGCTGATACAAACAAAAGATACAGGCTCACAAAATGCACTTGGCCCAAATGTATTAACGACCTTTAGGAAAAGTAGATGGGTCACTTAGGGCTTGGCACGCAGGCAGCACCCAGAGCACTGCTCATGACCTCCTGGTCAGTGTCTGCTGCCCTTCCAGATCCTCTGGCTGCTGCTGCCTTCTGCCTTTCTCTTCTATTATTTGCCTTTTCTTTTCTTCTCTCTGTCGCTCTTTCACTTTTGCATTTTCTGCCTTTTTCTTCTATCACTTCTCCTTTTTCCCTAGTGCTTTTTCCTTTCTCCCTTCTTCCTCTGCCCCCCCACGAAGCACCTTTCCCACCCTCCCACCTCCCAGCAGTCTGCTCCCTGCCTCCCTCCCCTTCTTAATGGCAGCCGCAGCACTGTTAGAGGGCAACTGCACTGACCTCCTGGTTGTCCCCTGCCCTATTCAGCTCCTCTGACCACCATTGAACGATTAGAGAAAATGCTCCCATGTTCAATGGGGTTTCTTTGTAGTTTCAAAATGTTTCAGGTTTGCAAAAATACCACAATATATTATAGTCTCAGATTAAATCTTTGAAGGCCACCCAAAAACTTTTTGTAACACAAATATCTCAGAAACTACTCAACGGAAATACACCAAATGAAGAAATGTCCCCATTTTGATTAAAGTTCTAATTTCATACTAAGGTTGGTGAAATTTCATTTAGTAAACAGTTCTATTGGAATATACATATGAAACCCAACTTAACTCCAACGTACGAACAGAACCTCACAGAACATATTACACATAATCTGACATGGTGAAATTGTACCCCTATGCCTACATTTACATCAGTAATAATAATGTTTTCTATGATGTGATTCTGAAGAAATAATGTGCATGCCGACATCCAGTTTTGGTATCTAAATACAATCTGCGGCTTCTAAAAGCATATTCTCCTCCATGGGTGATTTATGGTCATTCTGATCATCACATGGTTCAACACCCTTCTTTACAGGTGTTTGCCAGTTCTTCTCTCCTTTAGACTACTAGAAAAATAGAAAGCTAGAATAAGGTTTGAAATCTAACCCGGTCAAAGACAATACCCAGCAGGTTCTAGGTAACCAAGCTCAGAGCATGACCCAAAGACATACTATGTTAGCACAGCTCACTAGGAAAAGCCAAGGTCTTGCCCATTAGGACTATGGGTGAGGGAGCATAAGTCGCACCGTTTCTGGAATAGAGATGGACACAGAGCATGACCCAAATCCAAAATTGTGAGGCCCGATCTCACTAGCCCTGTACAAAGGCAATGTCCTACAGTCTCTTTGGGGAGGCACAGAGCAAAGGTTTGACATAAGTCAGTGCTTTGTTGATCACGGCCAAAGTCTACATAGCTTAATCTCAGTGTGAGGGGTTACTTTGCAGAGCATAACTGTTGCCAGTCTGTGCCGAGAATGACCAAATAACATACTAAAGGGTATTGAGAACAGGTGGGTTAGGAGCAGAGTGTGACCATAGGTAGCCATTTGCTATCACTGAAGGCTATGACAATTAGATACTCATGTTTGTGGTCTGTGTGTTGGCCATGGCTGAAGGTCATGCTGATACCTAGCTTGTATCAGAGGTGAGGAGACTTGTTGCAGGGCATGGCTGCAGTGATATCCAGTCTGTAATAAGGTATAGCATTACTGTTGAAAACTGAAAATTGCCCTTTCTGCAAGGTTATCCCCAAACCTTTTGCTTTTCTCTGCCTTTATTCCAACCTTGTTTTTGTTGGCTTTAGGATTCTGGACACTTTACCACTGCTAATCAGTGTGTTGTGCATGTGCTTTCTCCCCTAAAACTTAATATGATTTGCGTACACCAGTTTGGCATATTTAATTTACCTGAAAGTCCCTCGTAAAGTGGTATTCCATATATCCACGGCTTGTAAATTAAATGCTACTAGTGGCCCTGGCGCACTGATTGCGCCACCCACAGAAGAAGCCTTTCGAACCTGTCTCAGGCCTTTCACTGCAGGGCCTGCATGCGCAGTTTACTCCCACACTAACCTGGCAGTTTAAACTACTCGCCAAGGCCTAAACTCCCTTTTTTCTATACCTAAGTCACTCCTAAGGTATGCTTATGGGCAGGGTGTTGTGTATTTAAAAGGTAGGACATGTACTTTTATGTTTTACATGTTCTAGTAGCGACAAACAGCCTATTTCATTTTTCATACTGTGAGGGCTGGTCCACTCATAGGTTAGCAATGGGAATTTCCCTTACATATATTTTTAAGTGGTAATTTTCGATCTGAAAGGAGTAACATGGGCATGTTTGGTATGTTGGGAAAGGTAGTATAAAATCCTGCATACTGGTGTAGTCAAATTTTACATTTCTATTTTAGAAATGCTACTTTTAGAAAGTGGGCCTTTCGATGTGCTTAAACTCTAGTGTTTTGCAGCCTGACTCCAATCCACTTCTAGGGCCGGGTGACAGCTACATTTTCCAGCCAGCCATAACACAGGAGGGGCTGGGTGTAACAATAGAGGTATCTGCATCCATCTGCATACTGATGGTCCCCCTGGGCTGGGAGAGAGGGAAGCGGGGCGCACTTAAATTTGTATAGGCTGATTTACGCCCTACTGATGTCTAGAGCCAGGACTGTGTTGAAAGGATTTGCGTTACACTTGAAAGTGTTCTTCTCAAGTAACCCCTTGAACAAAGACATTCTTGAGTATAAGTACAGGGGCTCTGACCTCATGTTTTTAGAGCACTTTTTGAACTGGGACTGAACCTCTGCGCTGCACAATGGACTCATCTGGACTGTACTTCTGCTGTTGCCCTGCTGCCTGCTACTGTCTAAATGGCCGAAATTATTCAACGGATTGCTTTTCTGCTTGTTGTTCAGCTGCTAGCTGCTCCCGGACTCTGTTCTACCAGAGGACTGCTGTTTTGCCAGGAGGAACCGCCATTTGGACTACATACCTTATGTGCTGGCCTGCTGCTTGCTTTTCCCATTCTGGGTCCCACACCTAGTTGTCTCCAGGGGCTTACCATCTGACCCATGCTCTCTCAGAGTCCCTGCACTAATAGGATTGTTGTGGGGCTCTGAGGCTGACAAATCTTCAAATTAGCACGAGGAGCACTCTTGTATTTCAACTTTATTTGGGCCATGTATGTGTGCATGTGTGCGGTTCACTCTTCACCCAAAGGTTCCCCGAAAAGCCCAGCAAACATGGGGGAAGCACAGTTTATGGCTCCTTGCCTCTTGGAATAAGTGTGTGGTGAGCATTTGTTTGTTAGCTCCTAGTGTGCATCGAACACTGTACAGCCTCTTGCCTTTTGGAGCATGTTGAATGCTCCCCTGTGAGCTGCTGTTGGCATCTTGCCATCAGCCCTGCTCTTCGCTGTTTGAAAGAACGTGTCTGATGTGCCCAGTGGTGCCGCTGCAGTGTGAGGGAACCCCAGGGCGGGGTGAGAGAAGAGCAGAGGAACTTCACCGCCTTCGTGTGGTGGGCAGGGCCTGGCGGCCCGAGAAAGGCACACCAGCCTTTCTTCTACATGGGCCTTGGGAGAGTAGCCCCCCATACTGCAGTGGAACCGGCAAACCTAGAGAGGGGTGAGCCCTGCCCAAGCTCCTATGTGGGCTGCGCTGGAGGTACCAAAGAGGACAGCAGCATCACAAACCTGACACCAATAGCTCGCCCCACTTGCCGTGAGGTACCGCCCACTGAACTCCTTCGTGGGCGGCTCCACAGTAACCCAGGAAGCTTCACTGTGGGTGTGCATAGCTGCACCACACGTAGCAGGCCGCTGCCTTTCCCTAGTATGCATACGGGTGGTCCAACAAGGATTCCCCACTGATCCTTGCAGTAGGTGCCTGTGAACCCCTGCCCTCGTTGTGGCAAACCTTGGGGTAGGTAAGCATTAGCCGCAGCAACGTGATGGGCAGAAACCTCAACGGAGATCCTTGATCACTGTGTAAAACCCTCACCACGTTTGGAAGGTGCTAGTAGATGTGCAGGGGAACTTGCAGCCTACGATGTCTGCTAAGATTGTTGTACCCTGTGTTAGAGACACACAAGTGTCTCTGTACCTACGTTTTGGAATCCATATATTCCGTTATTCCTTTTCATGACACAGGATGTTTCATGTGATTATTTCCTAGTTGGTTACCTTTCCTTCTCTAAATAGTCACTGATACTAAAATGTATGTCAGTGTTGATTATTACATTACTCAGAATAACAAGTACTATTTCAGTAATGTTACATTATGGACAATAATTATAATACATATGCTTTAATGCTGCATTCCTTGCCCTGTGGCTATAATATCTGTTGTTTTACCTTGCATTGTCAGGAGGATGATTAGTATCTAAGGATTTGCATACTATGCACAGTATTTAAGATCTATGTTGTTTTTGGTCTTCTGCTATGCATTTCTAATATAAGAAACATATTTTAATATAATCCTGTGTGGATTCTCTTTTGTGGTGTATTTACTGTGTCACTGGCATAAGCGTGTTGCGCACCTGCTTTACACATTGCCTCTGGGGATAAGCCTGACTGCTTTGTGCCAAGCTACCAGCGGGTGAGGACAGGTTTTCTGTGGTGTGTACCCCACTTGCCCTGACTAGAGTGGTGGGTTCTGCCTGGCTTAGGTGACTACCAGAGCCCACCAGAAACCCCATTTCTAACACTGGCGAACATAGGTCAGGATAGGACTTGTGTATGTGTGATACCACAGTGACACACACTCTGCACTTAGACCAGTGGCTCCCAAACGTTTGACTTCTGTGGACCCCCACATTATCATTACTTGGACCCAGGGACCCTCACTGATTTATTACTGGAATATGGAGACCCCCATGGAGGCATTGCTGGAAACTGGAGCCCAAGGGATATACACTGTTGATTATTTGAACCACAAAACAATGCACACAAAATACAAAAAGTAGCATTCCATCAAACACATATACAAACAAATAACACATTTTATTTAATTTGCAAAAAAAAATAAAACAATACAAATTAATTTTAATAGGATGAATGGAGATTTTCTAAATTAATTCATTTGATTGTTTGATGCACTTGCACCTCTCCCACAATTCAATTTGAGGATACTAATTAATTTTTAGACTCCAGTTTCAATTTCCTTGACATTTAAAGGACTTTTTAAAATGTTCAAGTGTACATTTAGCCACTTTATTTATATGCACTTTATTAATCTGTTAATATTAGTTAATTTTATAAGCAGTCACAGACCCCCTGAGGAGGCTTTGATGACAGCTAGGGGTCTCTGGAACACAGGTTGGGAAACTACCTACTAACTTGGACCATTACATGTTGTTGTTTTTCTCCTGTTCTCTGGTCATTTTTATTGTTACGCCTGGCAATTTTGTTTGCACCAGTATTACCTTAGCAGATGGAGAGGTTAATCCTTGATATCAATCTCCTAGCATATTACATCAGGAGTGAGCTAAAAGTATTCTACAAGGAGATGGGACGAAATGTGTCTAAGAGAGCCACAAGCTTAGATATTCAGGAAGCCCTGTATGCCTTTGAAGAAGAGATCTGGGGGAGACCAGATGATTATGAGGAGGACTCTTGTGGAGGAAGAGGAAGAACCCTTTGGGATCCTTAAGAATCTTAAATCCTGGAATCTCCTAGAAGATTCTGAATCAGGATCCCTGGAAGACAGTGATCCTGGGAAGAGTGAAGAGGAGGGAGAAAATGACGAGGCAGGGACACCAGTAAAGAGTGAGGACCCCATAGATAGGGAGTCCCTTACTGGGTCTAGTGCCAGGAACTGTGTCACCTCCCATACTGTGTCCCCTGAGGAACTCAAGGATAGACAGGCTGAGGGGGACCAGAGGTTGTAGCTGGTGCAGCTGGCAGTAGAGGAGAGAAGGCTGGAGGCTGAGAAGGCCTCAGTGGAGAGGATGGAGAAGGCTGAATGGGCCTTCGCCAGGGACAAGCTTGCTCTAGAGGAAAGGAAACTTACCTATGAGCATAGTTCTAGAGCCCTGGACTCACCAGCGCTGCAGGTGGAGTCCAGTGGTGGCAACAATTGTGAATCTAGTGTTAGGAACACCACCCACATACCCTCAGACTTGGTGCCTAGCTTCAAGGAGGGGTATTACATAAGTGCAGGAGTATGAGAGGGCTCTAACAGTGTGCAGGATCCCTGAGGAGGTTTGGGGACCTTGCCTGGGGGCTTATATTCTTGGTGATGGGAGGGATGCCTTACTGGCCCTAGATGGGAGAGACAGGCAGAGGTACACACCCATGAAGGAAGCCCTGATTGCTAAGTATGGTGTCACCCCTGAAGAGTATAGGTTGAGGTTCAGAGGCAGTAGGAAATTGTCTCACCAGTCTTGGGGCTAGTTTTTGGAGGATTGTACCAAAACACTAGATGGATAGATGTTGGGTAGCACAGTAAACAATTTTGAAGGGCTGTATAGTCTGATTGTCAGACAGCACATGTTCCGTTGTTGTTTTCTAGGGATTCGCCAATGCATGATGGAGTGTATGTGCTCTGACAGCAGGGGGCTTGCAAAGGAGGCAGATCTCTGGGTGAGTACCAGAGGCTCTGTTTCAGCACTTGGGAGTGACCCTAAAAGCAGTGGCTCAAGTTCCCCCAACCAAGGGTGGGAGAGGTTCAGAGTAGCCCATACAGGTCCCCTTGTAGTGGTTAGAGTGCAAGGTCTCATGTCCCTTCTCAGGAGAGGAGAGGTGGGGGTGGGAGACATCCCAGAGTGCCCTATGCTCAGCACCAGAGCCTGTACAGTACCCTGAGGGGGACCCAGGAGGGGTATCTAGTTTGTAATGGGAGACTATCCACCAAAGGAGAACTGCTGACACAAGCGTCCAATCAGTTCTTGTGGGGTAGGGGGAAGGAAGGACTCACCCCTGTCCAGCCTACAGGTACAGACCCTGGGTTGGAGGGCCAGGTTCAGGGTATCGCCCCTGGGAGGAGGGGCGGCAGTACCAAGCAACCCTACCATTTTGCTTTCTGGGGGTGTCACTCCTGGTGGGAGGGTGTGGAATTCTAGAAGGAAGGGCAGGGGGAGGAAGGACTCGTATCTGAACCAGGTTCAGCCCAAGGGTGCAGATCCTGGGTTGGGAGACCAGCTGCAGGATAGAACCCCTGTACTGGTGGGAGAGCTGAGCAGGACAGCTGACACAAGCACCCTGGCAGTTCTGGAGTATTCCAAAAAGAGGGTACGGAACCCCAGAAGGAATGGGCAGGGGAGGAAAGCCACATCCCTGACTCCTGTCCATCCTGAGGGCATAGATCCTGGCCTGGAGGACCAGTCACAGGATACCACCGCTGAACTGGTGGGAGGTGGAGTGGAGGAAGGATTTGATGCACCTGGGGCTACCGCCCCCCACTCTGAGAAGCCATGGAGGATAGAGACCCCTAGATGGTCTGGGCCCTGGCTCTTGACACTGACTTCTGTCAGTGGCCTCTGGTGGTTGCCATCCTTATGGACAGAGTTGTCCTTGGGTTTGGGACAGACGTCAGACCCCAGGGGTGAAATGGGCCCCACCACTTTGCTGGCCATGGTGGTAGTGTCTTCCTACTGGGATGCATCTGTGAGCAGACTAAAGTTAAGCGAGAAAAAGGATTCCCCCTGGGCTAAATTAGTGGGTTCTGAGAGTATAGACAGAGAGGTGCACCTGGGTTCAGAGAGGCATAGAACTGGCATGTGACCCTGCAGTGACAGGCCACTGTCCACGTTCTATCGCCCCAAGCAGGGAAGCCCAATAAGGTATTGACTGATTTACTGAAATGGCCCTTTCTGCAGGTTTATCCGCTAGCATTTTGTCTTTCTGCTTCTATTTTTCAGATCTTCTTTTAGTTGGGTTTAGGATTCTGGGCACTTTACCACTGCTAATCAGTGCTAACGTGCATGTGCTCTCTCCGCTGAAACTTGGTATCATTGGTTTACACCTGTTCGGAATATTTACTTATAAGTCCCTTGTAAAGTGGTATACCATATACCCAGGGCCAGTAAATTAAATGCCACTAGTGGGACTGCAGCGTTGATTGCATCACCCACAGAAGTAGCATTTCAAACCAGCCTGCCACTGCAGCACAGTTTACTGCCACACTGACTTGGATTTTCAAACTACTTGCCAAACCATAAACTCCCCCATTTCTACTCCTAAGTCACCCCTAAGGTAAGTCCTAGGAACTCCCATGGGCAGGGTGTTATGTAAATAAAAGGCAGGTAATGTATTTTTATGTTTTCCATATCCTAGTAGTGACAAACAGCCTATTTAGTTTTTCACTACTGTGAGAACTGCTCCACTCATAGGTTAGCATTGGGAATTTCCTTATACATTTCTAAGAGGTAATTTCCAATGTGAAAGGATTAGTCTGGGCATGCTTGGTATGTTTGGTATGGTAGTAAAAAGTCCTTCTTACTGGTGTAGTTGGATTTTGCATTACTATTTTAAAAATAACACTTTTATAAAGTGGGCATTTCTCTGTGCTTATAACTCTAGAGTTTTGCAGCCTGACTTCAATCCATGTCTAGGGCAGAGTGACAGCTATGCTTTGTGCATACTTTCCCAACAGCCACAACACAGGAGGGGCTGGGTGTGACAGGAGAGGCATCTGCATCCATCCGCATACTGACAGTCTTCCTGGGCTGGGAGAGAGGGAGGCGGGCACGCTTACATTTCTGTAGGCTGTGTCCTGCCCTCACACAATGGGCTGATTTATGCCCTACTGATGCCTGGGGGCCAGGACTGGGTTGAAAGGGGTTGTGTTTTGAAGTCACCCCTTGAACAAAGACATTTTGGAGTACAAGTACAGGGGTTCTGTTCCCATATTTTTAGGGCACTTTTGGAACTGGGACTGAACATCTGTCAGAAGGACTGCTGCGCTGCACAAAGAACTCATCTGGACTGCTCTTCTGCTGTTGCCCTGTTACCTGCTACTGGGTGGGTGGCATAAAGGACTCACCTGGATTGCTTTTCCACTTGTAGCCCTGCTGCCAGCTGTTCCCTGACTCTGTTCTACCAGAGGACGGCTGTTTTGCCAGGAGAAATCTCCATTTGGACTACCTACCATATGTGCAGCCCTGCAACTTACTTTACCCCTCTGGACCCTGCGCCTAGTGTTCACCAGGGGCTTACCCTCTAAACCCTGCTCACTGAGAGTCCCTGCCCCAACAGCATTGTCATGGGGCTCTGAGGCTGACAGATCTTCAAAATTGGCCATGAGGAGCACTTATGTATTTCCACTTAATTTGGGCTATTAGCGCATGGTGAGCACTACATTTTTCACTTTCTTGTGGTATGCACATGGTGTGCACTACACTTGTCACCTGAGTGTTCTCCAAAGAGTCTAACGTACGGGAGTGGCATGATTAATGACTCCTTGCTTCTTTAGAATCGGTGTTTGGTGAGCACTTGTTTGCTTGTGCCCCAGTGCACACTGAGCTCTGCATACTCTCCTGTCTTTCAGAGTGTGTTGAATGCTCCCTGGGAGCCTCTGACGGCATCTTGACAAATATCCGGCTCTTCAATGCTTTAAAAACAACCCTCCTGACATGCTCGGTGGCACTAAAGAGTGAGGGAACAACAGGGCGAGGTGAGAGCAGAGGAACTCCGCAGCCGTCAAGTTGTGGGCAGGGTTGGGGGGGTGGGGCCATGGGAGCCAACATGGCAGCCGCATAACTTTGCTGCTCAGCACCGTCCTACAAAATCCTGTTTATTGTGGTGGCTGCAGTGGGTGACCGGTGCCGTTGCGGCTCGATTGTTGCCCGAGTGCCCCCACCGCTACCCATTTCGTGCTGGTGGAGGAGGCGTAACAGTTAGGAAGTGGGGTGGTGCGAGTTGGGCCTACGAGCCTAGGTGACTGAGAACCAGCTGAGGTGAAAGGGGCTGAAGTGTGCTGAGGGGAGGCCTTGACCAGGCATGGCCCAATCACCCTAGGCTGACGAAGAGTTGATGATCTGGGAGAGCAGAGGAGGAGCCTGACACCCAGAGGCAGAAGCTTTGGGCTAGTGCCGTGCTGGAGCGGTATAGTGTTGTAGTGTGGCAGTGCCTGATGGGATACTTTGGAGGCACGCAGATCATTGTTGCCTGCTCCTGGGGCTGGAGGTGAGCCCCTGCCCAAGGAGCCTCATCCGCTCGGCCAGGGCAGTGGCAGTGAGTGCAGCGATGCGAGTAGCGGCTCTGGGAAGCCTCCCCGTATGCAGGGCGAAGTGGAGGATGACTGAGTCTGCCACGTAGGCCATTGGAGAGGCTGAGGAAACAGAACTGTGCACCGCTGTCTCCTGGAAGGGGTGAAGAGCTGAGGGGGCGACAAGGGAAAGCAGACCTCCCTTCTGGATGAACAACGACCGCTGCTTCATAGCGCTCTCGCCCCTGTGGGACCTTGACACCCCCATGCCTCTTGTCAACACCAGGACAGTGCGCGCTCTACGGGCAACATAATGCAAGATGACAAACATTATGCAATGTAATAATTCATACATTGTGTGCTGATATTGCATGTCAACTTTTTGCATTGCAGGTATTTATTTTGAAATGTCATTAATACTGTTTGCAATAATACTGTTTGCAATGTATTGGTTATTTCCAAGCCTTTCATCCAGCCTGGCTGGGTGTGGCAAGTGGGCGGGGCTTGGGTCTATTTAAGGAACCCAGCCCAGCTCCACAGGCAAACTATTCAGAGGTCCAGGTGCAGAGCAGCAGCATTTTCCAGGGCTCCTGTTCCGGAGGCCTACTTGGACTTTTCCAGGCCCTGTCCTCATTACCTTGGTGATCCTCAAGCAGGGCCCCCCGACTCCGTTTCCAGGGATTTTCGAGTTTTGGTCTTTTGATTAAATCGCTTGTGTGATTGTTTCTTGGCAATTAACCCTTGCATTTCCGATCGGCAGAGTGTGCAATCATTTCCTGGCATTTGAATCTTGATGGTTGAATCGGCAGCAGTGTGCGTGATTCATTCTTGGCAATTAACCCTTGCATTTCAGGTCGGCAGAGTGCGCAATCATTTCCTGGCATTTGAATCTTGATGGTTGAATCAGCAGTGGTGTGCGCAATACATTCTTGGCAAATAACCCTTGCATTTCAGATTGGCAGAGTGCGTGATCATTTCCTGCCACTTGAATCTTGATGGTTGAATCGGCGGCAGTGTGCACGATTCATTCTTGGCAATTATCCCTTGCAGTTCGGATCGGCAGAGCTGCGCGATCATTTCAGATATTGGAATCTTGATGTACAGTTTGGCAATAAGATGTATAGTAATTTTTGGGCAACTGAATCCTGAAACTCAAATCAAAGCAGAGTATGACTTTACAATATCATTCATGAGTCTGTCGCAGTTCATGTTTTGAGAATTAATGTGTTAATTGATTCTTGTCATGCCATAGTTACTATTCCAAGAACTAACTTGAGAGAGTTCCATGTTCAGTGCATAAGAGGTTATTCTGGAAACGCTTATATGAAAGTTTGCGTAATCCTTCTTTTACTTCCAGGTATCCAGAACTAAAAGGTCATGTTATTGAAAAAACTCTTGATCTCTCATGTTATCAAAGTATAGATATTTATAACAAAGTTCATGAAGATTAATGAGAATGACTTTGCTATTGTGTTCTTAACTCTTGTTTCCACAGGTCTCCTTCCCCGCTGTTCACAACCTAAACCCCATCCCCACTTCGCCATTCTTTAACTCTGTGCTATAACGGCTAGTAGAGTTTGGAGCGGCCAAGAGGTGGACATATTGGGAACAGGCGCAAACCCCGAGGATCCGGTCTCGCTGACACCTCTGCAATAAGGTGGATGGCCACATGAGAAGATTGACTGTATCCAGAGGTGCCTCAGCAGATGGTTCTTCCCTCATGGCGCTCTGGCAAGTTGGTAGTGTGACCTATGTGTTAGAATGGAGGTGCATAGCGACGGATGCTTACCTTTGCTGTATGCCCTTGGCCTTGGTGGGGCTAGGTGCTTGAGAGAATGAGTGCAGTGCCACCCAATTACTGTTGGGAAAGGAGGTGCTGAAACTTTTAGTGGATTCATGAGTGGTGAGTGTGCGGAGCTGGTGCCAGTGTGTGACTCCTACACTCTGTAGAGAGGGTGCTACTTCTCCATTGTTGAAGGAAAGCTCTCCTTGGGTCCTCCGCAGAGGATACTGTGTGCCTGGCCTACTGGGCCGCTGTAACACATTGGCGAGAGGCTGTGGCCCTCAACAGCAATAGTCATGGGGAAACTGAGGCCCATGGTGCAGGGACAGCCTGGGCCCGCCCCAGAGGACTTGCAAGGAACACCGGGGATGAATGTGGACTCCATGGCACAGGGAATGCATGAAACCCTCAACAAAATATTGGGGGCCATTAAGGATTCCAAGCTTATACTACAATGAGACATAGGCAAGTCTCTGCTGAGCTGGCTTGTTATGCGTTGATCATCAGAAGCTTTCAGAAAATGTGAGAGAGTCCTCGGTGACCGACCTGCAACCATCCTATCAAGCTCTGAAGCTCCAGGTGTCACAGCTTATAGACAGAGTAGACCGAATGGAGCGTCGAGCGGAGGAAGCTGAAGTCCACAGTCGACGTAACAATACCCGCATTGTCGGTTTGCTGGAGGGTGTACAAGGAATTAATATGGTGGGATTTCTGGAACCTTGGCTGCGTACTCTCATGGGTACGGACAGTCTCACACCATTCTTTGCCCTTGAGAGGGTGCATTGTGTCCAGGCATGCCAGCCTCAGCCTGGTATGCTGCCCAGGCCAGTTGTGGCTAAACTCCTTCATTATTATGATCGTGATCTGTTGCTGCGGAGGGCAAGTGAGGCTGGCCCCTTTGAGGTGGAAGGGGGACAGGCCACTTTGTTCCCAGATTTTACAGCAGCAGTACAGTCCAAACACGCCTCCTTCCTGGCAGTAAAAAAAGCACTCCGAAATCAAGGGATATCTTACGCCTTACTCTTCCTCTCCAGACTGAAGCTGATGGTGGACGGCAACATGCATTTCTGTCAGGACCCTGAGGAGGCCTGGGCATAGCTGGAAAAATACACATCTGACACAGACAGATCACAGTTGAAGTCGGCTGAGAACAACCAGCGCTGCAAGAGAAGAAGACATTCCAAGAACCATGCCCAAAGAACTCAGCTCACCAAGCCCACACCGATCCAGTCAGAGGAGGGGAGGCTGACGGTACTTCTTGCAGCGGCCTCACTGACTGAAACCAACATATCGGATAAGGAGGAGGAGAGCAGTGGCACTGACCATGACACAGATGCTCGCCTGTCTGACTCTGACTCCCCGCCACTGAAGAAGAGGAGAGCGGGAAGGAGGGCTAAGAATATAAAAAAAGCTTTGGGGCCAAAAAAGAGAAGCCACTCCTTACCGGAAAATAATGCAAGCGAAACAGTAGCTCTGGTTTTAACTGATGAATGCACTGTGAAGAAAGATACCTCAAATGACTCCGCCCATATAATTGATTCTATACTTAAATCTTTTTGTGCAGCTCTAGAGGAGAAACTTGTTACTACGATAACTAAAAAACTTGATTGCTTTTGTAATAACGTGATCAGTATTCTTTCCCAAACTACTAATTCAGGGCTACCTAATGCGGGGAAAGTACATAGTCAAGATTTTGTGCAAAAAAAAAGACAACTCACTACTCAAACCTCCACCTACTAGATTTGGTATATACTCGGTTAATCCATCAGATGGTCTTGGACCCGTCAATAATGTTCACGAACTGCCATTGGAAAAGCGTAGGGAAGTTCATTCCTCTGGGTCAAATCTTCCCCCGCCTCTATATTTAAAAATCATGAAGAGTCTTTGCATTTACCACCCGAATGCATCCCGTATGTCCTGGTGCTAAAAAACGTGCCTCCCCTGGATAGCAATAAAAAAGAAGATACTCAAGCCTTAATGAGGAAGTCTGCCCACTGGCTGAGGACTAAATTTAAATTTAACTACCATGAGGATCTAAATAATAAGATCCTCATGGCACGTAGAGTGAAACGGGTTGGATTATTGAGAAAAGTGTATGACGGAGATTGTGTTGTAATTAATTTTGCTAACCCCCGCTTAGTTAATTGCCTGTTGGCTAACTTTGAACATTGTAACAGGTCTGAAGACGGGATTCAAATTTATTCACTATGCCATTTTTATGACCGTTCCCTATTACCATTATGCCCTACTGTTGACCCTTGTAAACACAGTCTAGGATTAGATAGGCCGCACCCTCAGGCAAATGTTCCCACTAGCAATCGCTTCCTGGCTTTTAACACTCTCTATGAGAATGATTGATTCACAGTTACTGTCAGTACTGGAAGAGAAAATCTGGTGGGATTAAGTGCTGTTGATGGTTACAATAAATTTATACCAGAAGAAAGGGTGGTTTTAACAGGCATCTCCCCTAATATTGATACCAATAAATCGGCTCTATGTTTAGGATATAAACCTCTAACATTGATTAGCTGGAACATTGCGGGGCTCCGGTCAAAAATAAAAAACCTAGACTGGATGAGATTTATATCAACATATGACATAATCTGTTTACAGGAGACTTGGTCAAAAGATACGTTCCTATTGGATGGTTATTTATCTTTTTACCAACCAGCATTAACGTCCACAATGGGAAGGGCAACATGAGGCCTTATGGTTCTTGTTTCATTGCAATTACCACAAATGGAGGCGACCCTAATTTGGTCCTCACCCTATTTTATGATTGCTTTATTATCTATTAGGGGGATTAAGGGTATCTTGACAATAAACTTTTACAATAATGTACCGAGTGGTCTCCTTAAGGGAAACCTTGAGGATGCAATAGATTTTATTGATTCATCCATCGCATTGCAGGAAGAAGATTTAGTTATTTTATGGGTCGGTGATTTTAATACTCCCTTATGCTGTCAGGAAGCTCCAGACTTATGTGGCGTCCCAACTGAGGGCAGAGAGTCGTAAACCCACTTTATCCATTCAAACAAAGGTGAAGTTTTGAATTCTTTTTTATGTAAGTTTGACCTGGTCTATGCTAGGGGGAAAGCGGCCATAGATACTCCAAAAATCCCTACATTTACAGGGAATTTGAAAGGGAGCATTATCGATTTTATCCTCATTGGCACCTCAGATTACCATTTAATTTCTGATTTTAAGATTATACCTCACTGTGCCAGTGATCACAACCCCTTATGTATTGAACTAGATTTAAATATTAAACAGGCCTCTAAGAACACGGTACTGAGGAGAGATACCACTTTCCAAACAAATTCTGGCGTACGCCTGAAATGGGAAAAAATAAATCCAATTACATTCAATCAGGAAATTATAAGATCAAGGCTAGATTCTATTAACATTTGCCTGTCTCAGCAGCTAGCCCATGACCATATAGTCCAAGAATACGAACATTTAAGTAATGCTATCACGGACGCTTTGGTGGCGGATAGGCCTTCTCTGGGACAAGTGGTGCACTGATGGTTTAACTCCGCATGACTCTGCTCATAAAAAACTTAAAGAAGCCGTTAGAATAGCTCCTCCCTCCCGTGATTTAATTAAAATGGCAAGGGCTCAGTATAAAGCCACTCTGGAAATAAGGAAATCAGAAATAAGGACTAAAGCATGGGAAGAGCTCTTGGCTGGCACTGAATTGTAGGACACCTCAAAATTCTGGAAAATGGTAAATCACTCATATTTCTCAGATTGTAACACCAAAGTTGATGATTGCTTAATCGCAGAGGACGTTTGGTTGAAGCACTTCACAAAAGTATTTCATCCAGAAAATGACATTCTGAACAAGGAGGATAGAACCATTAAGCAGATCTCCACAGATCCCAATACTAATGCCTTAGATATTTCGATCGATCTTTACGAGGTCATTGGAGCCATTAATCGATCTAGGCTAGGAGAGGCTCCTGGCCCCGATGGAGTTCCTGTAGACATTTTTAAATCTATGCCCAATCTTTGGGGCCCCCTAGTCACAAACGTGTTAAGAATTGCTGTAAAAAGCAACATACCCTCCTCTTGGAAACTGGCAACTATTATTCCTATATTCAAAAAGGGTAATAGACAAGATTGTTATAGACCAATATATCTTATTGATTCTATGGCCAAGATTTTGGGTAGTGTGATCTTATCACGATTGGAGGATTGGGTGACAGAGGCACAGATTGTATCCCCAATTCAATTTGGTTTTAGACCTGGACTAGGCACGGTGGAACAAGTATTAAACTTGCACCTTATTCTTAGTAAATATGTAATTGCCAAAAAAGAGCCCATTCATATGGCATTTATTGATTTATCAAGCACCTTTGATTTGGTAGACAGAGAGAAGCTATGGCAAATTATGGGAAACCTGGGATGTGATGCAAGCCTTTTGGAGCTCATAAAGCGCCTACATACGGACCTAAAGGTATCAGTTCAGTTTGGCCTGTCTGGACAGAGAACCTCCCCTATTCCCTCAACCCGGGGTGTTAGACAGGGATGTATTTTAGCCCCTTTTCTCTTCTTGATATAGATAAATGGGTTTTATGATTTTTTGACACAATATGGAAAAGATCTACCAAAGATGGGTCAGAGATAGCTCCTAGTTTTGTTACATGCAGATGATGCTGTATTAATTGCTCACACTGCAAATGGTCTACAAGGCTTGCTGGATCTTTTCTTAACTTTCATGCAGGACCTTGATCTGAAAGTTAACTACTCTAAGACATATGTCATGATATGTGGCCCTCGAAACACAAAGTCTAAGCAATTCCCGATGGGAGGAAATATTATTAATAAGGTAAAAAATGTTTGCTATTTAGGCATGCATGTGAGCTCTTCCATGTTATGGAACACCCATCTTAATTTTAAGACCCAGCAAATGGTGAGGAATATAGAAGCGATTTTCCGTTTCACTTGTAAACTGGGCCATAGACCACCGCCCCAGATCGGAATGCTCTATAACTCCAAGTGTGTTTCAGCAGCCTTATATGGGGCAGGTGTTTGGGGCTACGCTAAAGTACCTACTCTCCAACGTGTTGAGAATAAATTTGCACGTAGGTTACTGATGGTACCTAAGAGCGTAGCAAATATCATCTGTCACGAGGAGGTGGGCTTACGATTTATAGAGGATATGATTTCTATTGCTCCTCTTTTGCTGTGGATTAGATGTTGAATGAACCCTGCGGTAAGTCTCGTACAGGAATGTATTACCGAATGTTTACAGCTGGCCAAATCAAATAGGATTCCTTGGCTCTCATATCTGCAATCATCCTTTGAAAATCTGGGGCTTAGGAATATGTTTGAAGATCCACAGTCCATACCTACAAATGCAAAGGAGTTGCTGAAACTACGCCACTCTGAGCATATCTCAAATATAAGACTTCACAGCTCTTTGAAACTGAAAACCTTTGAACCCTATGTTCAGATGGCAAAGGCATCATATATGGAACCCTATTTGACTTGGTTTCTGAGTCCAAAAATATATTCTCTTTTAACTTTATTTTGATTAAATTTGATACACTTTAAGGTGGCCTTCCCTAATCAGTGTATCTGGCAAAAAGATCTCCCACTTTGTCCCTGTGATGCCAGATCTAAGCAAAGTACTTCTCACTTTTTCCTTTTTTGTACACTTTATGCTACCCCAAGACATGCTTTTATATTGCCTTTATTACGTAAATTAAGACCTATTCACTATAAGGATGCTCTGACATACGTTCAAAAATTGTCAGAAATTCAAATTTGTTACCATGTATTAAACTTTATTAGACCTGCTATCGCTATTAGGAAACGGTACTAACCTTTCGTTACCGCTACATGAGCTTATAACGGAACCAGACATGCTCTGAAATTCATTTACGATTTGCACAAAGTGAGAATCTGCTATTATATCCTGAGTATATTTTAACTATTTGAGCATATTATCATATTGTTTTTATAAATTTAGAGAATGTTTTGTAATATAAGAACTGTCATGAATTTGCAAAATTTTAAAGGGTAGCAAATCTATTTTTACTTATGCTTTGATATTCATTTGTGATCTCGCACAAAGTGAGTATCTGCTATTATACCCTGAGTAAATTTTAACAATTTAAGCATAATATCATATTGTTTTCCTAATTTTAGAATATACTTTGTAATATAAGAACCGTTATGAATATGCACAATTCTAAAGGTTAGCTAACTTTATCTTTATATATGCTCTGAAATGCACATGTGATTTTGCACTAAGTGAGGATCTGCTATCATATCCTAGGTAATCTAAATAATCTTAGTATAATATTTTATTGTTTTATAATACTAGAAAATGCTTTGAATAAAAGAACTGCCATGAGTTTGTATAATTCTAAAGGGTAGTAAATTTATTTTTACCATAATTTTTTTTCTATCCTTGCATGGCAAATCAGAACAGATAACCCTAGGTTGCTATGGTAGCCTAACCTTGTTTTTATATTGGGCTACCTGTTTTTCAATTTGATGCCTTGATTATCTTCAAGTTGTGTGATTTTTTATGTACTTTTATGGCAATTGCCGAATAAAGACTTTTTGACTTGACTTGACTCTGACTCCCAAGCCAGTACGCCGGAGGAGTGTCCTCATGTGATGCCCTAGTCCTCCGAAGATATCAGTTAGATGGACTCTGGTGGACCAGCTGGACTTCACTGCCGACTGCACATATAGGAACGTATCCTGAATTGGCAGAGAACGTTTGGGGAGCAATGCCTCAGTTGGAACCCTGCACTATCCCTCTTCCTGCCTCTTCAACATAGAGGAGGCAGCTTTGTTTTATAATTCATTATGGATATTACTCACATTTTAGTTGGGTGGGCGTTGCTGGACTGTCCTTTGGTGGGGAGTTGTGAGTTTGTTTGGTTTCTTTGTCCTATGTGGTCCCTGGAGGAACTATGCCTGCTATCCTGTGTTACTTGGTGGGGTGTATAGAGAAATAGGGAGCCCTAATAGTCAGTAGAATGTAAGAGACATTTACATAAGCCAGGAACGCTGTCTACACTAACATTTATGTCCTGGAATGTACAAGGGCTTGGATCCTTGACTAAATAGTAAAAAATTCTGTCTTATTTTAAGAGACAGGGGTGCAAGTGGCGATGCTGCAGGAAATGCACCTCACTCAGGTGGAGGCGGACTGCCTCTGTTGGCATTGGAGGGGGCAAATGTTTGCAACTGTTTACTCTGCACTCACCCGTGGTATAATGGTCTGGGTGCGGGTGGGGTCCGACTGGATGTAACAAACATTGTCGTGGATGATGATGGGTAGTATGTTTTTGTAGAGGGCCGCTTACATGGCAAAGCCCATCATGCTGGGAGCGGTATACGCCCCCAATCAAGATCAGACCTCCTTCCTACATAACTAAACTGCACGTATGACTACTTTCACTGGGGGATCGTTCCTCATGGGAGGAGACTTTAATTGTGTCCTTGACACAGACTTAGACCGATCCCTCCCGCCTGTATGAGGGGCTCTCCCTTTTAGAGTGGCCGCAGGGCTATCCACATGGCTGTCCAATTGGGCCAAGGATGATGTGTGGCGCACTCACCACCCACTGGATAGGGACTACTCCTATTAGTCACACTTCTATCATGTCCACAACAGAATAGATAGATTTGTTTGCACCAGATCACTCAGCAGGCAGATACAACACTCAGAATATCTGGGCCACACGTTCTCAGACCACAGCCCGCTCCTACTACAAACTGCTGAGCCCCACCCCACATCCTGACTTGGCACTTGCAGTCAGTGGTGCTAGAAGGTATCGTTTTTAAAGACACACTGACCTCGGCACTGGAGGAATATTGTTCCCGTAACTCAAGGTAAACTACTCTGAGGGAGTGGAATGGGAGGCCCTCAAAGTGATGATACAGGCACATCGTATGGGCCAGGCAGTGGTTATCAAGCGAGACCTGGAGCAAGACCCACCGCCGCTTCGAGGATGCTTGCATGAACTTCATAATGCACAGGGAACTGACCCCACAGACCTACCACGCTTATTGTACATTTGTGAACAGTACGCTGTGGCCCTTGAAAGACTTGGGTGCCATGACCACACAGGGTACATAAACAGGGTGCATGAAGAGGAGGGTAAGGCAGGTCAGTTGCTGGCATGGCTGGTTCGACCCCATTCTGAAGACACCAATTACCGGGATCAAAATGTCAAATGGTTCGCTGGTACATTCACCTATGCATATTAATGCAGCGTTCTGAGACTACTATCTGACACTGTATAGCCCCCCACAAGAGATGCTCTTACCAGAACTACTGGGTGATATCTTAGTAGAATCACAACTGAGGGCCCTCCCGGAGGAGGGTGGTACTCCACTGGGGGCGGCAGTGACAGAAGGCGAAATAAATATAGCTATTAAAACTCTGGCAGGGGCAAGACCCTGGGGACGGACGATCTCCCCCCGTAATTCTACAAATTATTTGTAGACATTCTAGTCCCAAAATGTCGGAAATGTATGCAGAGGCCTATAAGACGGGCCTTCTGCCCGCATCGACCAGAGAGGCCTTGGTAATCCCCCTACCTAAGACCACTTATCGAAACGCAGCAGTCACATATTTTCGACCTCTTTCAGCACAGATTTTAAAATCCTTAGTAAGGTTTTAGCCAACATACTACTGCCACAAATGCAGGCTTTGATTCACAGCTACCAATGTGGGTTAATACCTACCCGGAAAACCTCCCATAATCTCCGTAGACTGCATAATGTGTTATACGATCACCTCCACCCACCTGACTCTAAGGCGGTGATAGTGTCAGTTGATCTTGAGAAGGCCTTTCACACAGTGAGATGGGATTATTTAGAAGCTACCATTCTTTGCATGGGGCTAGGTGAGGCTTGGATCAAATGGTTTGGCTTGCTTTACGCCTCCCCAACGGCGAGAGTTGGGAGTGGGCAACAAATCTCTGACATGTATGGCATCCACTGTGGTACCAGTCAGGGGTGCCCACTCTCCCCTTACTGTTTGCTATAGCGATGGAGCCATTAGTGGAGTGGTTCAGGAGGGAAGGGCATGATAAGGATATAAATGCAGATGAACTGCTGGTCTACTTGAGAGATGGGAAGCTGGCTCTTACCTGGGCTCTCCATGCGCTGGAAGAGTTTGGTAGGTATTCGGGGCAACGACTTAATAGAAGGAAGACGTGTGTGTTTCCAGTGCTTGCGGAGTCTGCCCCACCTGCACAGCAGATGTTACGTGGGCACCTCACACCATTTAAATACCTTGGTATCCAAATTTACCATAGCGAAGTGAATATTAGGGAGGTCAACAAGAGAAAAATTTACCGATCTTTCTGTTCATGTGTCAGTTTTTGGCTCACCCTTAAGCTACCCCTTAAGGCGCGAGTCTCATTGTCCGAGATGCTTATACTCCTGAGGCTTCTGTACTTCTTTGGTAACTTGCTGGTGATGATTCCGGCAGCATGGTTCAGTACTTCAGATACGCTGCTTCGGGAACTGATATGGGATGGCGGCTGTCAACGGGTCGCTCTTACTACTCTTTGCCTCCCCCCTGCGGCAGGTGGTCTGCGAGTACCAGATTTTGAGTTTTATTATTGCGGAGCAGCTCTAGTGGCTGGCGCTGTAGCTTAACAATGCTGGTCTGATGGAACTGGAATGGGATCGTGGTGGGCAGGGCAGTGACATGTTGTTGACCAGAGTGCTTGGGCTCAAAGCCCTCTGGGATGGGGTGCCACTGAATGCGGCCTTAGCGGCCAGGCACAGGGTGCTTAGACAACGGGTGTCTTGTCCCTATTTGCCCCCGCGGTCCCTTAGGTGGGGCTCCCGCAAGGGGATCGCCCTCGCTGTTTTACACAGTGACAAATGGATCACTGGACTAAGGTGGGGTTGCAAATGGTAGGTGACTGCTATACAGAGGGCAGACTGGAAACATTTGATGACCTCATGGAGCGGACAGATCTCCCTGGGGGTCAATTTCTGAGGTAAGATGCCTTTGCCTGATCCCTTAGGGTTTTGCGGGGGGAGTTTGTGATGGAACCACACCACCCACGCAGTGCTACAAACTATGCTTACGATGGGTGGAGGCTCCCACTTGGTGACATGGCTGCATAAGGCGCTAAATGGTATGCTGGGTGTGCCACTACACTCCTTTAGAGCCCATTGAGCGCAGACCTGGGCAGAGAGCTGTCAGAGACTGAGTGGGACCAGGTACTTGCATACGCATCCCGGGTGTCCAGGAACACGCGTCTTAAGCTTATCCAGTTTACTTTCACACATAGAACTTACCTCACCCCACATAGACTTCAAGCCATACATGGAGGTGAACCCTGGAGTTGCCCCAGATGTCGACATTGGATGCTTTAATGGTCTACTGGGACGCGGTTATAACACGACTTAACAAGACCTTAGATAGGTCACTGCCCATTACTACAGAGGTCTGCTAATTAGGACTGATGGCTAGAAAACCTGCCAACATGTGGGGAACAGATTTGTAGACCTGGCCTTGGAACTGGCGCTGGCGAGGCATAGGGTGGCACTGTCCTGGAAGGCCCCCATGTGATCCCAATTGTCCATATGGATCCGAGAAGTTACACGCTGGACCCGAGCTGAAGAGCGGGCACTAATGAGGGAGGAGTCCAAGGGACTAAGATGCCGCCCTATAGCCCGCCTCTGGTCTGAAGTAGTGGATGAATAGGAGTCCCTAGATATAGCAGATGACATTTTTTCAGTGACCAGTATAGAAACAGCGAATGATGAGTTCAGTACCAGTGAGGGGAACATGGGGGCATACTGAATGGAGAACCATCGTCACAATAGGGCTGGTGGTCAAGATCGGAGACCATGGGGTGCTTCGCCTGTTTCTGTAGCCGGGCATCCCAGCACGCAAGTCAACTATGCAAACTGCTGCTATTGGACACTCCCCGCCACTTCTTCGCTCTCCCAGTTATCAACAACCTGTTGAAACCTTTCTATAAACACCCACACTCGTTGCCTGAGTACTGATTTATTGCATGTTGTTGACGTCACCGAGGCATGTGGACGTTCAAGACCACAGTTGATTGGTTTTGTAGTTTGTAGCTAATTCTTATGGATAATGTTTCGATGTACATTAAGACATAGCATGAACAAGTTCAGAACAGTTTACAATGCCATCGCCAATGTCAGTGTAATCTGGATGCCAAGGTCCATTTTATGGCCTCAGCCAATATATTATGATAACTAAGGTTGTGTTCTACGCAATGTTGTAATAGCAATTTGGATTGAAGTGATATATCTGATGTATATTGAAAGTACAACTTGATAATAGTGCTCTCCACTGTGCCTCAACAACTACATGATGTACTTTGATGACTTTTTTAAATATTATAAAATGCCAATAAACATATCTTTAAAAGAAAAAAAGTGGTAAGCAGGGCCTGACAGCCTGATGAAGACACACTGGCCTTCTTTCTGCGGTGCCCTGGGAGAGGAGTAGCCCCAGCCCTGCAATGGAACGAGCAACCCTAGAGAGGGGTGAGACCATCCCCTGCTCCTACATGGGTGGTGCTGAAGGTACCAAGGAGGACTGTGGCCTCACGAGCCAGACATCAGCAGCTCATCCCATCTGCAATGAGGTACCACCGCCCTGCGCTCCTTCGCTGGCAGCTCTGCAGTCAACCAGGAGGCCGCACTACGGTTATGAGCAGCTGCACCACACGTAGCGGTTAGCTACCTTTCCCTTGTATGAATGTGGGTGATCCAGCAAGGATGGCCCACTGATCCCTGCAATTGGTGTCTGTCCCCTCCATTGTGAGATACCTTTTGCATTTTGTCGTTTAGTGCTGGATCCATCAACATGACGGAGCCCTGCACCAAACAGTTTTCTTTTTCTATTTTAAAAAAGACTGACGGACAGTGAAAACTGATCTCTAATTCTGCCCATCTAAATGAGGAGGGCGGAATTAGAGGTCTGCCTACGACAACCCCACTCCACAGAACCATCAGAGGGGTTTAATCACGGTGGAGACAGAACAGTCTCCAACTTGATTTAACCTATGGTCTGTCTGCATCTAAATCTGGTGTTCCAGCATCTTGGCAGTAAGCATACTCCGTTGCCATTGTGAGGGAGTATGCTTACCGCCAAGATATAAATAGGGCCCTTAGTCAACGTTCATACACAAATCTCCAATCTCTTCCCCTGGTCACTGGGTGTTTTCCACTAGTTTCTCCAACCTTCAGGCTGAATTCACTTTTCAGCGTTCCTAGGATGATCCCCGCTTCCTCTGGGAAGGTGCCGTTCCCACCAGAGAAAATACAAAACAGATATCGGAGTACAGATTCCTAAAGGAGAAGAACCACAACTCACCATGTGCTACCTTTATCTCTAAATGCTTACACTTGTGTGAATGCATCTGGTTGACCTGCCACTCAAAGTAAACAGAAACCTTGTGGTTTCCCTGGTGAGAGAATATCCCTTCTCCAATAACTGTCCCTGTACCACCAACCAAAAACCCCTATAAGAGTTCAGTGCAGCACTTGCCTGAGGGCACAACCCTCTCCCCGGGTGGTGGTGTCTGGGACCGATTTGCTGTCGCTGGGTCAGAGCGCATTGGATTCTGAATTTGAATGGTCCTGTGCCTTGTGTCCTGCCTCCATGTCTTCTCACTTCAACCCCTCTCCCAGCTTCTTGATAGGACTGGAAGCACAGTCCAATCAGTATTGGGACAGTTGTTGGTTGGAATCCTGTCCCTTCTGCTATGTGTGGCACATCACTGCCTTCTGGGGTGCAATGATGAGTGCCCCAACAGGCTCATTTTAGCAGATCTACTGTGCTGCCTGATGCATGTGCAATATTAATGATGAATAAAGTGCCTTTTGTCTGTGCTTGAAGATCATAGTTGAATTACACCCCTCACTCATGCACAATCCAGACATCCACCTACATCATGCTGTGTTTTTAAATTGATGGATCAAGCTTCAGACTCAGTTTCATCAATCACCTCCTCCTCCTTTTGCCCCCTGGAGCCTGAAGAGGTCGAGAAGGCTGACCTGCATACTATCTGTGTTCATGAAAACACCACCAAAGCTGTGTTTCCATGAGCACTACCAAGTTATACAATTATCAGTTGTTTGCAGATGCTAGAGGCAGTAAATGGCGGCTCACAGGAGAATGGGATATACCTTGAAGCCCCGGTTCAGTAGCCCCCTTTGAAAAGCAGCAAGCAAACATAATTTCTAGTGTTTGATTGTTTCGAAAATAATTTCAAATTAAACGTGTTTTCAGTCAAACCTGGACTGGTGTGAGCCATTTGCAACTGAGCCGAAAAACTGGTGCAGAGGCTGATGGGTAATGTGCTGGGAGTTCAAAGGTCAGTACAACTGGAGGCAAAAAGCAAACTTCAAAGTCAACTGTAGGAGGATTTTTAGCATCATTTCCTGTGTGGAGAAAAGTTTAAGTAGTGTTTTAGGTGGCTCTAGAGTAATGATCACATTTCGATAAACAATATTACTGTCCTACAATGTATTATAAACAATTAGACAATATATTATTTAAGTACAGCAAACACTGAAAATTTGTAATCAAACATTTTCATACGAGTTGCCATATCTTAGTGAACATCTCCTACTGCAATATGGTGTTACCTCACACAAAATTAAAACAATTCTCAAAAGGGTAGACTGGTAAACATGAAGATGACTGGTAAGAATACCATACACTCTGCAAACGTTAGTGACGTGTAGCATGAATTCAAACAGAAAGAACTATTGGAATACCAACACACCATTTTGCCTGTGCAATATGGAATGGGGGAAAACAATACTTGCACCATGACAACACTTGAAAGTAAGTGATTTCACATCTTTTTATGTGTCAATGAAATACAGATAAATAAATTTCCTCCAGTTTTTATATATGAAATATGAGTCCAAATTTTAGTTGAAACCAGAATCCTTAATCTTTTTTAACTATATAAGCAGCAAACATAGTGCACAATCTAATTGCTTAGTTTTTTTTATGGGTAAGCTTGGGTTAAGATTTCTGTGTTAAAATCTTTCTGATTTAGTTAAATTAATATATAATCAATAGTTTTGTTGTATACGGCCAATGTTAGACCTGACAGCCTTAGGGTGGTCACCCCTAACTTTTTGTCTGCCTGCCTCCCTCCATCTTTTTGCCACTGTTTTTGCTGGTTTTAAGACACGGCACACTTTACCATGGCTAACCAGTGCTAAAGTGCATATGCTCTCTACCTTTAAACATGGTAACATTGGATCATAACCAATTGGACTATTTAATTTACTTATAAGTCCCTAGTAGAGTGCACTGTATGTGCCCAGGGCCTGTAGATTAAATGCTACTAGTGGGTCTGCAGCACTGATTGTGCCACCCACTTAAGTAGCCCATTAACCTTGTCTCAGGCCTGCCATAGCAAGGCCTGTGTGTGCAGTTTCACTGCCAATGCGACTTGGCATTTAAAAGTACTTGCCAAGCCTCAAACTCCCCTTTTTCTACATATAAGACACCCCTAAGTTATGCCCTACCCTAGGTAAACAATAGGGCAGGGTGCTGTGTAGGAAAAAAGCAGGACATGTACCTATGTAGTTTACATGTCATGGTAGTGTAAAACTCCTAAATTCGTTTTTACACTGCTGTGAGGCCTGCGCCCTTCATAGGTTAACATTGGGGCTGCCCTCATACATTGTTTGAGTGGTAGCTGCTGATCTGAAAGGAGTAGGAAGGTCATATTTAGTATGGCCAGAATGGTGATATAAAATCCTGCTGACTGGTGAAGTTGGATTTAATATTACTATTTTAGAAATGCCACTTTTAGAAAGTGAGCATTTCTCTGCACTTAAATCTTTCTGTACCTTACAATCCACGTCTGGCTGGGTTTAGTTGACAGCTCCTTGTGCATTCACTCACACACAGCCCAAACACATGATACTCAGCCTCACTTGCATACATCTGCATTTTGAATGGGTATTCCTGGGCTGGGAGGGTGGAGGGCCTGCCTTCACACAAAGGACTGCCACACCCCCTACTGGGACCCTGGCAGACAGGATTTAACTGAAAGGGGACCTGGTGCACTTCTAAGCCACTCTTTGAAGTCTCCCCCACTTCAAATGCACATTTGGGTATATAAACAGGGACTCTGCACCTACCAACACAGAAACTTCCTGGAGAAGAAACTTGTAACCAAAACCTGCATTCTGCCAAGACAAACTGCCTGGCTGCCCAAAGGACTCACCTGACTGCTTTCTATGAAGGACTGATGCCTTGCTGATGCCCTTCTGCCTTGCTGCTCTCTGGCTGTGGTGAAGAAGTGCTCTCCAAGGGCTTGGATAGAGCTTGCCTCCTGTTCTCTTAAGTCTCAGGACCAAAAAGACTTCATCTCTTCAAGAAGGACTCCTTGTGCGGTGAAAATCGACGCACAGCCTGCCAGAAACGATGCACAGCCTGCCACATGGTGAAAATGTCACTGCACGCCGAACCGGAATGACGCAACCTGACTTCGCAATGAGAAGATCGACATAGCGCCAGCGTAGTGACCAGGAAATGTGATGCACGGCCCACTGGATCGATGCACAGTTGACCCGGAACGACATAGCCTGACTTCCAGAGAGAAATCGACGCAGGGTCTGCCGTGCGGTAGAAAATTCGACACAACGCCCACGGATCGATGCAGCTCCTGTGACTTCATTCTGCCAGCACAGGAAATCCACGCACCATCCCCAGGGCGTCTGAAAACCCACACCCAGCCGTCTCTGCGTGAAAACTAAACAATGCATCGCCATGTGCGGCCTGAGAAATCGATGCACACCCCCTTTGTTTCCACGCATTTCCTCCTCTGCGGTTCTTTGCAGAGATTCTTCACACAAACCAGGCACTTTGTGCTTGAAAGAGACTTTGTTTGCTTTTAAAAGACTTAAGACACTTTATATCACTTTTCAGTGATATCTCAACATATATGTATTGCATTTTAATCGTTCTGACCTGCATCTTATCAGATAAATATTATATATTTTCCTAAACACTGTGTGGTGTATTTTCGTGGTGCTATATGGTGTTATTGTATGATTTATTGCACAAATACTTTACACATTTCCTTCTAAGTTAAGACTGACTGCTCAGTGCCAAGCTACCAGAGGGTGGGCACAGGATAATTTGGATTATGTGTGACTTACCCTGACAAGTGTGAGGGTTCTTCTTTGGACAGGTGATAACCTGACTGCCAACCAAAGACCCCATTTCTAACAGTCAACAATCAGCCTTATTCATTGTGGTCTACTACAAAAATCTTTCTACAACATAGACAGGAACACATAATTACTGTTCCATTGTGCATCATACAAGCAGCAAAATGCATTTCATGTCCACAACTCTTCCTCTCCTATTACTCATTGGCTTGCCTTTGACTGTGTAGAGCACTTTGCTGCCTTTTGGCTAAGTCCACACTAGGGAAATGCAATATAAGTACATACATACATACAAAAAACTGAAATGCTGCAGTTTCTGTGATTTGGCCCTAGATCTCCCTATCTTTGTTTAGCTATTTAAAATAAAACAATGTTCATGCAATTGTTTGGATTTGGAACACATTATCCTTCCAAGTGAGTTAAATGATATATTTACTGTAGACAAAGTTAAACATGTTTTCCTATCTGTTGTAGTCATATTTAGCCTGCATTCTTATGGTGATCATTACAAAGATTGAAAAATTAAAGGCACTAGTTCTAAAAACCTAAGTGAGATTTAAGTCTGACATATGTGTGCTTTAAAGTTGCTACTGAATACCTCAAAACCTAGACTCTAAACCACGATTACTTTAGCTTGATGTAGTCATAGAGTGTATGCTTATTAACTTTCCAAAACCTGGAGTTGGAATAGTCAATTCAGTAATTAACATACTTGTGGGCATTTAAAACAGTTACATTTTTAAGAAGATATTTTTGTGTGATAGATATTTAGGAAGTAGATGCTTTTGACGTCATGTTTTTGTAATCCATGTTGTTTCTCCCTATATTTCTACACAAAAACAGAGGTGTATAGAAGCAAACTACAGTATGCAACAGTGATGTAGTAGCAGGTGAATCATTCAGAGTTTATAGTGTATTCATCAATGTGTTTTAGAGGTTCTTCAGATTTATCATCCCAGCATTATTTGTTAGAAGACATATTGCCTTCATTGAATTCCACTCTGCAGATCTCACAGATGCATGCAAAGCAGTCCTGTCTGATTTTGAATAGCACATTTTTGTGCCCCAAGCCATAGCCACTATGTTGATCTTATTTTTTATGTCAGTTCCATCCAGCAAGACAACTATTATGTATCCTCATCTTTAAGTCAAGGTACATTTAATAAGGCTCATCTCATCGTTTTATTTAACAGTCCTTAAGTTTTTCTTTTTTTCATTTTAAAACATTTATTTATGAAAAGGTAAAACATTACAAGCTGTCAAAAGTTTGGTGTGAAAAATAAAATAAAATCTTAAAAATTACACCACAGTGCAATGTGCAACAATGCAAAAGATACAATAAGTTACATTTAATATAACACTGAAACTACAGATTGTTTTGTAACAAAAGAATAAAGAAGGCAAAACCATACAAAGAATAGGAAGGGTGCCACAATGAAATGTAAAAGTTATAGGGAAGCATTGCTATTTGAGATATCAATTAACAAGCAATGGGTAATTAAATAAGCACTCATGTTAATATTGAAAGTATTGAATTATCAAAAACACCAACATGAAAAACACCTCTATTTATATTACATCTTGAAAAATATATAACAAACAGTGGCTAAATACCTTCAGTCAATTTAAATATGTTTTTTAACTATTTACGGGATATACCTCCTCTTCTTATATCTTCTTATATCTTTCTTAAATATTGATAAATTGATCATATGATTCTGAGCCAGTTTATTCTCACATAGTTAGATATGTCCTTGCGTACTTCATTTAAAAGCAAACATCAAGAGTTTGGCAAAATCAGAAAAAGTTGTAAGGCACATAAACTGTCATAAGAGAGCATCCCTAAGAAAGTGTAATGAGGAACTATCCTTTCAAAAAGCATTTTCCTCATTGCTCGGACTTTCTCAGAACTGAGTGCCAGAATCATTCTAGTGACTCTCATCTCTACATGTTTCTCTACATGTTTTTTGTTTAGTTTCACAACTAAGACTTGGATCACGGGTATACCTCTCTTACAAAAGTTTGACTAGACACATGCTCGCTGCCTTAATGGGAAGCTTAACAAAAAAGTTGAAAGTTGCTAGACAGCTGTTCATATCTTCACACTCTATTCTTGGCAACCTGTGCATCTCAAAATTGTTTCTCCAATTTCAAATCTGCAAAATCTTATAGGCTTTCATAAAGAGCTAAATTAGTTTTTGCTTGTGATGTCCTTTTGAGACACAAGTGTCCAACGTTTTTGATTCATTGCTTGTGTTCACTTATTCATCCTCTCTAATTTGCCAGGGTGGATGCCAATAGGTACCACTAGTCTCATTGCCGTTATCTTCCAAATAAGCATCTGAAACTGAGCCTAGTGGTGCTTCTGATGAAGTTGGTATGTATGACTCCTCTCTGGCAACAAGGATGCAGAGCTATGCACTCCGACAGGCTCCGTGCTGCCTGAAGCATGCACAGTATGTCTGCTGAATAAAATGTCTTGGGTCTTACAGAAATGTCTTTAATTTACCAACTCAGTTCAAGGTATGGTTTGCTTTGAGTCTCCTTTATCCACTGACCATGGTACATAATATGATGGAGCTTGAAGATAGCAATAGCTTGAATGAATATCACAACTGTTTCCACTATTGTTTGTGCCGGAAGGTTAACCTGATAAATCAATGCAGCATTGTCTGATATGCAGTGCAATAAACCAAAATTAACAGCCCAATCAACTGCTTTCAGGAGTGTACACATATATTAGCAAATGTGAGAAATATTCTTTCAAAGTGCAAGTTGCTATCTTGATCACTATAACATGACAGGCAGTGAATATCATAGTTACTGTAAAAAGCTATTTTTCTTTCTGGTGCATTCCAAGCTATGTAAATGTCAATGTTGGGCACCTTATTGCTGTTTTATGATTTATATATTTTGAACATACAAAATTATATATAATCTGCAACTATATTATGTGACTGCCACACAGATGTTAAAAACGCAGGAAAATTGTATGAAAATGTTGCCTGCCTGTGTCTGTGGGACACTTTAACCTTAATTAAGGGCACTAATTGCCTAATAATGAAGATACCAGGCTGTGCATTGTCTGCCCTAGTGGTTTGGACTGGTGCCTCATTTGAAATTGCCACCAGCGAAGATCTCTCTGGATTGCTTGGCATCAAGGTGTCCTGCACAACAACTAATGACAGCACTTGACTTCCTAATGGCATCTTGTGGTAAGGATCAATTACATAGGTAGGAAGGCTGCATACACTCACTGAGAGCTGGCACCCAGCACCAAAGTTCAGCACAGCACCACCTTTTTTCTAGTGGATCAGCAATCACTGTGTCTATTTGCCCTTGGTTACGGGGCAAGCCGATCCTCATGGTTAACAAACTCTCTCACCTGGGCACGAGTTGCTTCTCGGGGCGATGGCTGTACACAAACGTTTCACCAACAAGACAAGAGGAAGGCGGTGTGCACGACTTGCGGTTATCTTTGTTTTTTGGTGTTCTACTCATAAGGAACATTTTGATTCACGTGAGTGCTGTATTTATCACTCAAAAATAAGACAAAGCAGAGCGCCCAAACTTTAAGTATTGTCCTGAGGACCTACAGCAGAAGTAGAACCGTGTTTAAAATAGAAAATTGTCTCACCGCTAACACATATTCTGAAGTCCTTGGGCAACTCTATGCACACTTTTATCTGTCCGGTACGGATATGTGGTGATCTCTGGAACTCATCATCTGCATAAATACTAGTCAGGGCCAGCAGCTCATCTTCCTGGGCATCCTTGTCTTCTGAAGCCATTGTCCAGCATGAATTGTCCTAAAGGTGATGAACGGTGTGTGCATCATTAAAGTATTCAAAACATTTGGTATATACAATCACTGCTTCACCTTTACAGAGTGTTTTGAAAATTACATACCTGACGATTGGTAACTTTTCCCCATAGAAACGCCTTTGTCTCTTACTCATAAACAGCTTATTTTTTAAAGAAGGCAGACAGTACATAAGTAATCCACCAGTCAGAGGCATTTTTCACTTATAATATACAAATATATGCAAATCTGGCGTCTTTCTTTACTTTCCGTTAATATGATCAGGAAACCTTGACCATCTGCTAAAGCAACATGGTCTTTACTAAAACGCACAATATAAAATACCATGGGTGGGACTAAAGAAGAAGAATAACATTTGCCTCCGGGTTTTAGAGATGATTTGCTGAATGTGATAACTTTCCGCCTCATTAGTATCATTGAAGCTAAAAGACTTTTCAAAACAGCATTGTGATTTACTCTTATTGTTCCAGTCTCACAAGGGAGTAAAAGCTGCCCTCTCACAGCTACATGAACACGGTGCATGCTCGCTGTATGCAGTATTAAGCGAGGAGCACTCAGCTACTCAAAGCATCCCACCCAGACCACTCAAGGCCTCCTTCAGCTACTGAATGCTGCAGAGCATCAATGAGAAGCTCATTCAGAAAACATTCTCAAAAACACATGCCTCCACCTTCAGGTATAAACTATCTATATAGCTAGTCTTAGTACAACAGATACACAAAAAGCATCAAATGTTCCAACAATTGATCTTGGTACTGATAGAGCGGTCCGTACTAGTAATTCGCCTGTATTTTGGACGCTCTTTAGGCCGATGAATCTTTTGACTAAGTGGGACTCTCTGTACTCCTAATCGATTGATTGCATCAAATCAATAGTCAATAACGAACATAAGCAATACCTTGATCGACATAACACTTAACAATTAATCCGGAATACATTTCGGCGAACCCTGACCTTTCAGTCAGGAATAACCACACCAGTTTATTCAAAGTTAGTGAATTTATTTCCCTATACTAACAAAGCTAGCACGATATAGATGTGTCTCAACACCAAATGATAAACATAAATGAACATTAATAGCTGTCCATAACGGCGAAACAAGTGCAGTCTATGTAGCATTTGAATCACAAGGCATTCGATAATAGCAATGCAAATCACTAATACTATAATCTGTAATGAACTAATTGCATACATTTAGTCAGCATAACAAGGTCTCAAATTGCATCGTGCAACAAAAGGAATCCTCGTCTAACCTCAAATTAGCATCAGCATGTGGGACTTCATGCAAAAACAATTTAGCAACATTAATTTAGAAAACTCCTAACTAGGGCTCTTATCAAAATCAGCAGTTGGTTACCTAAAAGAAACACAATGCAATTTTACAATTTCCTTTCATATTTACCAATTACGATCAGCAATCAAGGAAGTCTTCGTCTCACAGGTACCGTTTCTCGATCAGCATGGGTACCGTTTCGATCAGCATGGGACGGGGCAAAAGGGGCAGGGGTGGACGGGGCAATTGCCTCACGGCGGCAAGGTAAGACTACTACTTCATGCAAGGGATCAAAGTTGAAGTTAAAGTCTCTAGGGCAAGAATCATCTAAGTCTCTTTCTCTCGATTAGAGAAAGCATCAAAGTCTCTTTCAAAATGGCGTCGCAGCAAAGTGGGCCATAATAGCTACGAAGTCTACAAAATGGCGGGATGTCCAGTAAAAGGGTACTTTCCTCTCGTGCACCTGGGTTTTATAGACAACAGTTCGAATCCAGTAGGGTCTTCCATTGGAGGGTTCATAGGTTAGCTTCAAATTGTCCAATCAAAAACGACAGTTCTCAAGCTTTTACTTAAGCATACATTATCCTTGGAGATGGGTACGCAAGTTGCAACATTTTATGCCAATTAATTCACTTTCAGAGCTTCCATTGTCCGCACCTGCAGATCGACCTTGGAGTAAAGAGAAAATATGCCAGGCTGGCACGAAACCTTAAGATAAGCATGTGAACGGTTTCTGTGGAAAAGTACAGCTTCAAGCAAAAATACACGTTTAATAGCACATTGGAAAAATATGAGCATCTAAACCGTGAGACCAGGCCACTAGGCCAAAGCCTCCGCTAAAGTTATGCTAAGCTAAAGCATTTCAAACAAGCAAATCATAGCACACATTTATGATTATGTCGGATTAGTGCAATTCTAATACACCACGTTATATAAAGCACGCTTATAAATGATGGCAAACTACTCTGAGGGCACATTTTGTCCCCGTACAATCTTTATTAGTTCGGTTAAAATCACACATGATTATTTCACACTACGTTTACGCGTTAATAAATGTAAAACCTTCATTTCCCGCTTCATCAATCCCTCCTCTGATGACTACTAGTCATCACACCAAACCATGCCCACAAATTTTATTCCATTAAAATTCTGTCAGTTCCCTTTTCCTTTTAATTCCACTAGTTTGCGCTTTGTATTCTTCTGCCATTCTTTTCATAATTTTCTCTTCTTTTCTTCTTTTAATTCTTTCCATAATCATTATTATTCCCCTTTTTATTCCCCATATTCCAAATATACATATTATCACTATTAAAATTCCTTCTATTATTTTTAACAATATTCCATTCCAAATTCCCCCAATCCAATGTCCCACTGAAGCAAGTCCTTTTCCAACCTTCTCCCACACTCCTGGTTCTTTCAGTTCCTTCAAATCTGCACTCTCTTTTGTTAGATTAGCAAGCATAGTTTTAATTTTCACACTATTGTCAGGAATATAAGTACAACAGTGTCGTGCACCAAGCATTTTGCAAACGCCACCATCCTTTGCTAAAAGAATGTCTAAAGCAAGCCTATTTTGAAGAGTCATAGCTCTTTCCGCTGCAAGTTCAGCATCTATCAGGATTATAGCACCTGAAAACTTTGTCAACATGTTATCCACTATAGTAGACAACTTTCTTATTTTGATGGAATTCAGCACAACTCCCAATGAAGGAATCATGGCTCCAAATATATCTCCTACCACAGCAGCTGCGGTCTCTCTTTTCTGGATACGATGGGATCCAGATGTCTTTTGAATCATCGATAGGTCATCCAGTTGATAAACCTTTGGGAACACTATACCTAGATAACATCTCCCCCACCATCCCTTTGGAAGACGATAATAGGCATTATACCCACAAATGTAATATACACCTGGAATGACAGGGTCAAGTCCGTTCATCATGAATGTCCATTTGGCCTTAAAGATAAACGTATGTTTACACTCACTCGCTCCTACAAAAATGTTATCATAATAAGATTCACCTCGATATATACAAAATTTCCCTACATGCCAAGCATCTAAAGCTATTTTCCCTTGTGTCTTTATTGCAGCAAAATCATAATTATCTACTGAAGTCCTCTTATGTAGCTCTTTTTCTAATTTCGCCTTCATTTGTGCCCTTCTATCATCTGTACGATCTAAAAAGCTTATTTCTACTGCAGAGAGTGAGCAGGTAAGGTTTTCCCTATGAGCGTGAGCCGTTTCAAAAGGTTGCATTGGCTCGAAAAATTCCCTCATTATTTTAGCATCCCAATCTTTAGCAATCTGACTTAGCTGCGCTATTATAGGAACATATGCAAAGGTAACATCATAATTCGAGTAAAAATACTGTATGTTAGTTTGACCATAAAACCTAGACATTACTATACTACACGTAATCCCGTATGTAAGTGGCATGTGGTGATAAGTCACCCCTTCCTTTACTGATGTCGGTATCTGTGTACACACGTAACAATCCTTCGCATCCATAGTCTCAACATATTCTGTTAGCAAGCGATAGAAAACTTTATACGAAAGCTCTTTCTTATCGTGCAAGAGCCTCTCATCCAATGCTAGTCTTTTCAATGCGGTTAGTTCAGTGACAGTAACAGGAGCAAAAGTAGAAGCCTCAATATTCTCATTCTCACCCTTTCCATGCATTCCAAGCACAATTGCCATTATTATTAGTACACATGTAATTACCAAGCCTATACACACATATTTACAATATTTCTTTCTATTGTTTTGCGTCATGATCTATATAGAATCAGAGAGCTGGAAGCACCTATAAAATGAAACTATTTAGCAATTCAGTTACAAAGCTGAACGAGCGCAATGTTCACACAGTCTTCTTCAAGAGGCCAGTCACTTATCGGTTAGCAGCATTTGTCTCAATTCGGCAATAACTCAGTCTTTATCAGTTCAGCAAGTCTCATCCGGTTTAGCAATGTCTCAGCTGGTTGTTTGTTTCACGTTAGATTGTAGCAAGCAATATCATTCATTACTCTTTCAATCGACAGAGTCTATAAAACTTTTCTTTTCTATTGGTATCTCTTCTTCTTCTTCGTTCTCGATGCTTAGAGATACAAACTCGTCAGTCCAATCGTCATTGACTGCATATGGCCATTCAGGACCGGAATATCTCCTGTTTGGTATCCTTTTCCTTTTCAATTTTGCTTCCCTTTTCGATTCTGCCTCGCTGGTACTTTCCTCTTTTGTCGAGTCTTTTTCTTCACTCGGGGATGACGCCCCGACAATTACTTCTTTTCTTTTCTCTTTCACTTTTGGCCTTCCTCCCTCGTTCAAACTTTCTTCAGTACTTTGTTTTATTGGTGATATGCTTAGTCTCCTCTTTGCACCGTGTCCATTTGATGGACCTGCGATCTTTTCTGAAGAGTCTTGAACCTTTTCGTTCAGTTCTGACTTGTCCCCTCCTTCTGGGGAATCAATTACGTTCTCTTTTTCTTTTTCTGTATCGTCTGCTTCTGGGAAAGCCCTCCTCTGATCAGGCTCTCCTGCTTTTTCACCTTTTTCGAGCCCTTCGTCACCGTTACTTTCGTCAGGCTCTTTATCACTTTCAGCTGCTTCAGGTTCTTTGTCACCTTCAGCTGCTTCAGGCTCTTTGCTACCCTCAGCTGCTTCAGGTTCTCTGTCACCTTCAGCTGCTTCGTCGCTGTCTGAACTTTCTCCTTGGTCTCCCCCAAGCAAGTTGGTCTCTTCGTCCTCAGAGAATATCTCTTTCTCTCCCGTTTCTGCCTGTTCGCTTTCAGTTCGGTTTTGCTCTGTCTCAGCACTCAGCACTGTTTTGTCAGACACTGGCAGTTTCAGCGCTTCAACTTCCTCCTCTGTGGGACACAACACTTTCTTTGTGTGACTGGCGTGAATCCAGTTGGGAACTCCCGCACACTTCACAGCGGTAGTTGTCGTCAGGATCACTTGGAAAGGGCCTTTCCAACGGGGTTCCAGACACGACTTTCTCACGTGCTTCTTTACCACGACCCAGTCACCTGCTTTCAGTGCGTGTCCTGGACCTTGGATCGGTGGCAAGGTGGTCGCTTCCACCTGGTGAGAGAAAGAGCGAACCACGTCAGCCAGACCCTTGCAGTAGTCTAACACCATATCATCTGTAATATTCAAAAGCGCGTTTGCGGGAACTGCAGGAAGTCTCATAGCCCTGCCCATGAGAATTTCATGCGGAGACAATCCAGTCTTTCTATCAGGGGTGTTTCTCATTGACATTAGCACTAAGGGCAATGCGTCAGGCCATTTCAAGTTTGTCGATGCACATATTTTCGCCATTCTTGATTTCAGTGTACCATTCATCTGCTCCACCAGTCCTGAGGCTTCAGGGCGATAGCTACAGTGCAGCTTTTGCTCAATGTTCAGCGCTTCGCAAAGTAACTTTATCACCTCGTTATTGAAGTGACTTCCCCTATCTGATTCTAAAGAGATCGGGAATCCGAAACGTGGTATCAACTCCCTCAACAATAGCTTTGCAACTGTAAGGCTGTCATTTCTACGTGTGGGGTATGGCTCAATCCAGTGACTAAAAATGCACACAATCACCAACACATACTTTAGACCTCCATGCACGGGCATCTCAATGAAGTCCATCTGCATACGACTAAAAGGCCCGCTTGCCCTACCAATGTGGCTCGCGTTCACAACTGTTCCCTTTCCTGGGTTCATCTGCTGGCAAGTGACACATCGATGGCAAACTGCTTCTGCAGCTTGACGAAATCTGGGGTTAAACCAATCAGTTTTGAACAATCTTATCATGGCATCTCTCCCTAGGTGAGCTTGCCCATGATAGAACCGCGCAAGCTGTGATAAGAGACTGTTTGGCAAAACAAATTTTCCCTCATTTGAAACCCATAACTCGTCTGGTCTCTTCATACATTGTGATTTAATCCAGGAATCTCTTTCATCCTCCCTGACATTATTTTGTAATGCTTTTAATTAATCTATTGTATCTACGACCTTCAAGGCAAATGCTTCAGCTGGTTCTAGTTCTGGCTCACTTATCGAATTCCATTCATCTCTGAGTAATATACAATTCAAGGCACAAAATCTTGCGACTTGATCCGCATATGCATTTCCCAGAGAAACATAGTCCTGTCCTTTCGTGTGAGCACTACACTTTACCACTGCAACTTCGGCTGGCACTTGAATGGCGTGTAACAATTCCCTTATTCTCTCCCCGTTTTTCACTGGGGATCCTGAAGAAGTCAGGAAACCTCTCTGTGACCATAGTTGTCCAAAGTCGTGCACAATTCCAAACCCGTACTGACTATCGGTGTAAATGGTGACTTTCATCAATGCAGACAGTTGACATGCTCTGGTAAGGGCTACGAGTTCTGCTACTTGTGCAGAATAGACTCCTTGAAGCCATCCCGCTTCCAAGACCCCTGTTACAGTACATACAGCGTATCCTGCTTTCAAAATCCCCATCCCGTCTCTTAGACATGAACCATCAACAAAAAGAATTTGGTCATTTTCATCAAGCTTAGTATCCTTAATGTCCGGTCGGGGTTTTGTGCAAAATTCAGTCACCTGAAGGCAGTCGTGCTCGACGTCTTCAGCGTTCTCAATTTCAGCATTTTCTCCAGGGAGCAAGGTTGCTGGATTCAACGTAGTGCACCTTTTCAGCTGCACATTCGGTGAGCCCAAAATTATCGTTTCATACCTTGAGTCTTGCTCCAGTCATGTGCTGCGTTCGGGAGCGGGTAAAAAGTATCTCAACTGAGTGAGGGACCATGACTGTTACTGGGTGTCCCATCACTATTCCTTCACTCTGGGTGAGGCTGATACCAACTGCTGCTACGGCGCGCAAACACCCTGGGAGTGCTGCTGCGACCGGGTCCAAAGTAGCTGAAAAATACGCTACTGGTCTGTTTATGCCACCATGGGCTTGAGTCAAGACAGACAAAGAACATGCATCACGTTCGTGGCAAAACAATGTGAAAGGTTTTGTGTAATCAGGCATACCTAAAGCTGGAGCCCTGCACATGCATTCTTTCAATTCGATAAAAGCATCCATCTCATCTCCTTTCAGCTCAATTTGATCCAAGGCATCCTTCTGGGTCAGTTTCAGTAGAGGCTTTGCTAGAGTCGAGAAGTTGGGAATCCACTGGCGACAGTAGCCCACCATTCCCAAAAACTTCCTCACCTCCCTCCTTGTCTTTGGTGGACTCATTTGAAGTACGCTTGTTATTCTTTCCTTCATTATTTTCCGTGACCCTTTCTCTATCTGGTGACCCAAGTATTTCACTTTCTTCTGACAGAACTGCAATTTGGAAGGAGACACCTTATGTCCATTCCTTCCCAAATGATTCAACAGAGCAATGGTATCGGCTGTGCAGCCACTTTCTGTCTTTGATGCAACCAGTAAGTCATCAATGTACTGTACTAGAGTTGACTCGAATGGCAATTCTAATGCTTCCAGGTCTTTCTTTAGAATCTGATTGAAGATTGACGGTGACTCAGAAAACCCTTGAGGAATTCGACACCAACTGTATACTCTGTCTAGGAATTTGAAACAAAAGAGGAATTGTCTGTCCTCATGAAGAGGCACAGAAAAGAATGCTTGTGACAAATCGATGACTGAGAACCATTCGGCATCGCAAGGGATCTGGAACATTATCACAGCTGGATTCGGTACGACAGGGCAACATTTGACTATGATGTCATTTATTTTCCTCAAGTCCTGCACAAGTCGGACCTTCCCACTTGGCTTTATTAGTCCCATTATTGGTGAATTACATGGGCTGCTTAACACTTCTTTCAGTACCCCCTGTTTTACAAATTCGTCAATAAGTTGAGCAACTTTCATGAGGGTGTCTTGTGGCATGTGGTATTGTGGGGTCTGGGGAAAGATTGCATTGGGCTTTACAGTCACTTTCACTGGTTCCACTCCTTTCATCAATCCCACCTCTTTCCCTGTCATGTCCCACACTTCCTTTCCGACTGTTTCCCGTAACTCGGCTGGAATATCCTCTTCAGTCATCATCGGGAAAAGACAAATCAGAGGATACTCTTCATCCACAGTTTCCATCTCGTCCCCCTCTACACTGTCCTCTTCTTCCCCATCACTGCTCGTCTGTATTGTTATTCCTTCATTCGAACACATGATCGAACAACCCAATTTGCACAATAGGTCTCTCCCTAATAGTGCTATCGGGCTTGAGTCACATACCACAAACTGATGTACCCCTTGATAGTTACCGATGCTGACTGGTACCGGATCTGTTATTGGGTTCGTCAGGTGCCTGTTTGCTACTCCCACCACTTGAACTGTCCTCCCTGAGAGTGGCAAATTTGGTACTTCACTGCTCTTAACAGTTGAACGTGTGGCTCCCGTGTCAACCAAGAACGAGACACGATGACCCATCACTCTTCCCTCTACGTACGGACCCTTTTGATCAACTTCCAAGGATGCTGCAAGCACACAATCTCCTTCTTCTTCTGAACTTTCACTCTCCCATACATTGTTTATTCCACTCTCACTGTGTAATGGGAACTGTTGTACGGTGCCATTTGTACTCATTACCTGACCCGAGACCTGTGGAGGAACCATCACTTTCTGCTGACTCATTGGTGCAAAGGGTATTTGCATTTGCTGATTAGGTACCATGGGTAACTGCTGTTGCATTGGCTGCATTTGCGTCATCTGCATACGTGGCATCTGCATCTGCTGCGGCTGCATAGGTTGTAATCCCTGCAACTGATTTGCGGTCTGAAAATTTGAGCTTGGACCTCTCATTTTCGGTCCCCTCATTGTCTGAAATGCATTGACATCATTGTTTTGCTGACCAACACCTACACCTGCACCTGCACCTTCCTGCACCACCATCGGGCACTCGCGTTTCCAATGACCTACGATTCCGCACACGTGACACGGCATCACCTTCTTCATTGCCTGCACACCCGTCACAACAGTGTTCAAATCCGGACCATTATTCACAAAACCTCCTCTGCCTCTGCCTCTTGCCTGTGGCTGAAACGCCATGTTTCCCTGTAACTGCGGCTGCGGTTGCAGTACCTGCTGTTGGAACCCTTGCATCCCTTGCAAACCTTGCAGACCTGTCTGAGCTGCCTTAAGCTGCATCATCATCACCTTCTCTTTCAACCTTTTCTGTTTCACTTCAATTTCGTCGCTACAGTATTTCGCATAATTCAACACCTCATCAATCGGTTTCGACTGCCAGCAAATCAAATGCGACTTTATCATTTGACTTATCTCCGGTCTCAGCCCTTCCACGAATCGAAACACAAAATGAAGCATGTCCTTCGCCTCTATTGTTTCCGTGCCACTGTAGTTTTTGAACGCCTTCAACAATCTCTCATAGTAACTATGAATCGACTCTTTAGCCTCTTGGGCAGTTCGATCGATCTTCTGCCAATCCACGTTTTTCGCGGGTACCTTCGTCTTCAAATGCTCAATCACCTTATAGTACAAGCTCATCACTATAGGTGATGGTGCACCCGTCTCCCTGTCTCTCTCTGGTTCACTTGTCGGCCAACCTACCGCTCTTTTGCAATCTTCCCACAAATCTGCCGGAACCACAATCTCAAAGAGAGTATTCAGGTCTTCCCAGAGACATTTTGCAAGCTTCACAAACCTATCAGTCTGTTGATACCATTCAATCGGCTTCTCTCTCAGTTTGGGAAAATCGTCCGTAAAAGACTGAATGTCACTCCTGTGCCATGGTACATGTATTAATTTTCCCCCTGCTGTCTCCCTCATTGGTAACATGGTTACTGTCTCGCTGCTTTGTGGTCTTTTCTCATTGTGCTCTGTAGCACTGTCCCTCCTCTTTTCCTTCCTCTTTACCCACCTGCTTTCCCACTTGTCTAAGCACCTCCACACTTGTGCACTCTGCAACAATTCTCTAAGGTGCGCCTTCATACCTGCTGACCTCATGTGTTCAAAATCTGTGGCCCCAAAATCCAGCCTGTAGCTCCTGCTCAGATGTTTTGTCTTGTTTATGTCAACCCCATTTTTGTCAGCTATTTCCTGCAAGCTTTTATGTACCTTGTTCACTTCCTTCGTAATCTTTGGACATAGATACCTCAGCTCCTCTTCCGAGTAGGACTCTAACCTATTCACACCCATAGTCCCTTCCACCAATTCTTGTGCTTCCATGTTCAGCCTCATCCTGTTCATATAATCTTCTCCCTTCCCACTGGCTGAGCTTTGTGTGGAATTCAGACTGTTGAACCACTGTGTCAGCTGTTGCGCATTCAACCCCATCAGCGTAGCATTCACATCGACTGCCATTGATGGTTGCGGCAACTTTTCAGTGTTCGATGTTAGAGGTATTATCAGTGGGGGGCTCGACCTCACCAGTGTCGACTGAGCACATACGGGACTAAACTCCATCAAGGACCCAGATCCATTTGGCTGAGCCGCTATCGGAGTTATCCCTGGAGTGTTTTCTATGCACCTCCTTTCTGTCCCGTTCTGCAGCATTGATCCCTGACCGCTCATACCTAAGTTAGGCTGACTATACAAAGGTACCGGTGGACCTACAGTAATGGGTAGTGATATCGCATCTGGGTTTTGTCCATTTCCCATGTTCTGTGGCATGTTCATGCCCACACCATGGGTCATCATTGCCGGCATGCCCATCTGACTCCCCGTCATCTGAGCATGTGCGTTTCCCCCCTGCATCTGCTTCTGGGGCATCAAAAACTGAGTTGATTCAGCTTGTCCCATTGTTGGGTTGTAACCATTCTGTCCTCCCATTGCGGCTGGGTCTAAAATCATTCCCATACTATTGTCGCTGCTGTAATACCTTGGGACCTGCGACTGATAATTTTCTGCTGGTTTCAACATGGGCACATCTGGATATATTCTCCTAACCTGCGGTATCTGCGGGGTGAACAATAAACTCGGGTCCTTAGATCCCGATGACGCTCCTGAACTCTGGGTTTCACTGTTCTGTACCGGTGCCGGAGGGGCAGAACTGGTACTTGGACCCTGTCCATCCTCCGCATAAGGTGGTGGACGGTCGTTCAGCAGTTGCATTATTAACTCCTCATCCTCTAACTCCTCTTCTCTTCTCAACTTTTCCTCATCCTCTCTATCCTTGGAACACTTCCTGTCTGTCTTACAGGTGGCTTTCTTACCTGTCTCCTCTTCTTCCTTAGTAATTGCGGGGAACAATTTTATCCCCTGCAATACATCTGACCTCCACACCTTCTGTGCATTATCCCACCTAGCATCCGCTAGTGTCTTTTCTACCTTTCTCATCCTGGTCTCAAACTTCTTCTGCTGTTGCTGTCTGGCCATTAGTTCCCAAATTGCTAGAGCCTCAAACTGGGCTGGCCTTGGAGGCACCTTCATGTCGTACATCGTGAATCTCAAATTCTCTAGAATCCTTATATTGAATGTCCCATGTATCGGGAACGCTACACTCCCATGTTTCTCTGTCAGTTTGTGCCATTGCTTTAGCCAAAGACACGGAGCTACCCCCTTCTCTTCCATTACAATGTAAGCTGGTGTACCCTCGGGTGGCGTCTCCTCTCCTACGCTCGCTTTAATGTAAGACTCCCCCTTCATCGCGCTCCTGAATGCTTTAAAGAATTTCATTTTCTCGTCTTTTATTTCACAAAGTTTGTAATCAATAGGTGACTTTAATTCCCGGAATACTCTTCGCTTGCCTTTCCCCTTCCAATCGAGTCCCACGGACTGCGTCCAATCCGTGCGCGACCCTTCTCTGCAACCAACCTATCCCAGCGCGGCTCCTAGTGACGTCACACTCACACACACTGCGGCTGACAAAGCCTCGCAGCTAGTCCTCCTTCACTCAGCTCCTCTCGTAACAACTTCTTGCATGTATCGCGAGCTACCAAAAATAAAACAGATCTGTCGGTTTACTACAGGAAGGGTAACACAATCGCTTCAGGACCTTAGGGACCTTTCACTAGCCTCGGCCGCTATTCCGTCTTTCTCGGTCCCCACGTTCGCAAGCAAATCTGACCCGCAGACCTACTCTCAACTTGTCAGTGATCTATTCTAGTGCACTTAGAATCTTGTCAAAGCCCGAAGTCGAAGTTTCTTTCACTCCCTAACACACGTACCGACTCGTTGACCACGCCCGATCAACCTACTAAACCGCCCAGACCACAACATGGATCAACATACTCCGGAGTCTCTTGACCTCGCAGGGCCCGTCTCAACAACAACAACCACGTGGACCTTTTTATGCACAAAGCGCCACACGCACATGAAGTTCGACGACTTCCCTACTCTCACACTCGGAGTCGCACCTCCGCTATTTCTATGAAGTTCGACGACTTCTCTACTTCTACACTCGGAGTCGCACCTCCGCTATCCTCTAAAAAGAAAAAATTCCTCGCAACCTTTTCACCCAACCTGCGGCAATAAGCTGTGCAAGCGCAAAACCCTAACTTCACTCATACCATCACTAGTACCGCCAACGCCGAATCCACACCTCCGTTCTCTCCATTCGCAAGCTCCGAGATCCCGGGAAAGTCGCGGTGGACCTAGCCCATCATCATTCTGTCAATCTGTTTTACCCAAGAAAAATCTAATTCAACTTCTCGAGTGGGGTCTCAAAATGCGTAACCGTTAATTCAACACCATGTACTCTAAGAGTACGGGGTCCCAAAAGACGAAACCGTCCTCTGCTACCATCTACTGATAGAGCGGTCCGTACTAGTAATTCGCCTGTATTTTGGACGCTCTTTAGGCCGATGAATCTTTTGACTAAGTGGGACTCTCTGTACTCTTAATCGATTGATTGCATCAAATCAATAGTCAATAACGAACATAAGCAATACCTTGATCGACATAACACTTAACAATTAATCCGGAATACATTTCTGCGAACCCTGACCTTTCAGTCAGGAATAACCACACCAGTTTATTCAAAGTTAGTGAATTTATTTCCCTATATTAACAAAGCTAGCACGATATAGATGTGTCTCAACACCAAATGATAAACATAAATGAACATTAATAGCTGTCCATAACGGCGAAACAAGTGCAGTCTATGTAGCATTTGAATCACAAGGCATTCGATAATAGCAATGCAAATCACTAATACTATAATCTGTAATGAACTAATTGCATACATTTAGTCAGCATAACAAGGTCTCAAATTGCATCGTGCAACAAAAGGAATCCTCGTCTAACCTCAAATTAGCATCAGCATGTGGGACTTCATGCAAAAACAATTTAGCAACATTAATTTAGAAAACTCCTAACTAGGGCTCTTATCAAAATCAGCAGTTGGTTACCTAAAAGAAACACAATGCAATTTTACAATTTCCTTTCATATTTACCAATTACGATCAGCAATCAAGGAAGTCTTCGTCTCACAGGTACCGTTTCTCGATCAGCATGGGTACCGTTTCGATCAGCATGGGACGGGGCAAAAGGGGCAGGGGTGGACGGGGCAATTGCCTCACGGCGGCAAGGTAAGACTACTACTTCATGCAAGGGATCAAAGTTGAAGTTAAAGTCTCTAGGGCAAGAATCATCTAAGTCTCTTTCTCTCGATTAGAGAAAGCATCAAAGTCTCTTTCAAAATGGCGTCGCAGCAAAGTGGGCCATAATAGCTACGAAGTCTACAAAATGGCGGGATGTCCAGTAAAAGGGTACTTTCCTCTCGTGCACCTGGGTTTTATAGATAACAGTTCGAATCCAGTAGGGTCTTCCATTGGAGGGTTCATAGGTTAGCTTCAAATTGTCCAATCAAAAACGACAGTTCTCAAGCTTTTACTTAAGCATACATTATCCTTGGAGATGGGTACGCAAGTTGCAACATTTTATGCCAATTAACTCACTTTCAGAGCTTCCATTGTCCGCACCTGCAGATCGACCTTGGAGTAAAGAGAAAATATGCCAGGCTGGCACGAAACCTTAAGATAAGCATGTGAACGGTTTCTGTGGAAAAGTACAGCTTCAAGCAAAAATACACGTTTAATAGCACATTGGAAAAATACGAGCATCTAAACCGTGAGACCAGGCCACTAGGCCAAAGCCTCCGCTAAAGTTATGCTAAGCTAAAGCATTTCAAACAAGCAAATCATAGCACACATTTATGATTATGTCGGATTAGTGCAATTCTAATACACCACGTTATATAAAGCACGCTTATAAATGATGGCAAACTACTCTGAGGGCACATTTTGTCCCCGTACAATCTTTATTAGTTCGGTTAAAATCACACATGATTATTTCACACTACGTTTACGCGTTAATAAATGTAAAACCTTCATTTCCCGCTTCATCAGTACTGTAGGGGGTATTCTTCAAATGCATATATTGAAAGAGACAAATCAGGGTAACCTAGAGCGTGACAAAACTAGGTATCAGTAAAGTCCTTAGGACAGCCAGCACTGACTGAAGAGTAGGTGTTCTGAAGGAGGGACAGGATGCAATGGTGCAGATGGAGGGAGGGGTGGAGCTCCAAACTGTGAGTGAGGAAAGGTTTTCTGTTGCAAGCTCGGATTTCCTGGAGCAGTTTATTGGAGCTACGTGGTGACCGAGATGAATTTGAATTTCCTGGCCAGGTAGAGAAAAGGAGCAGAGTTGTTGAGATTGTGAACTAAATTTGGGTGGTATATAGGTACATATTCTGTCAAAGGGGAGCCATCCCAAAAAAGTGAGTTCCGAGTGAGATTGTCAAACTGTTAGCCCCTCAAAACTAATCGGGCTGCTGCATTTAATGCTGCTTTAGGAGGGCAAGATGGATATAGGCAATTCCAGTAAAAACTGAGTTAGCATAATTGAGTCTATGGAAGACCAGGCTCCTAACATGGGTGAAGGGTGCTATTCCATAAATGTGCCTTAGCTGATATTAAGTAATTTTGTGCATGCTGTTAACATGTTTGTAAAGAATGATACAGTTGCCAAGAATGACACTAAGGAATTTTGAGCTATCACTGATGGCTTACAGGCTAGGATTTTGGTAGCATCAAGCTGGTTTTAGGCAGAAGTGAAGGAACGAGGGGGTCACATAAGGAAAAATCAGCTTATGCAAGGATTATGTTTTAAGTGATGAGGAGTTACCAGTTTTGGACGATTACCAGAGTCTACACTTAGTGAGTGAAATTGGCTCATGAGGAAACCTTCTGGTATCATTGGTTATCAAGAGCACATGTCGGAGTACACCTTAGTCTTTGTAAGGTGATGAAATAGTTTTAAATACAGATTGAACAACACAGGTACGGGGATGTGACTGTGAGGGACACCTTAGAAGAAAAGAACAGGTTTTGATAATGCATATCATATTCTGATCTACTGCTGTTATTTTGTAAGGGAACAATCAAATGGGTTTAGGATCTTGATTTCTATCCCCATTCAGTCTCTAAGAGATTGAGTTAAGATGTCACAGTTGATTTCGTTTAATACAACCAAAAGACAAAAGAGAATAAATAGGCACTAGTCCCTATCATCAAGGATGTGCTTGGCTTAATCTATGATTAACAGCATGCCAGTTTCAGTGCTGCAATCTGTTTTGAATATTGGGTTACTCAGGTAGGGGTGTTTTAAGGCACTAAATGTAATCTTGCGATACGATCAATTTAGAGTGCTGAGTCATGAACAAAATTTATCTTGCAAATCACTGTCGCTTTTGAATTGTTTTTATGATTGTTAACACTGATCAGAAGAACATTAGTGAGGGAAGTGAAGCCTTAGACCACAAGGAACGTAATGAGGCCATTTGGGTCAGCATAAGTTTTCTTTATGAGTTTAGAGACTTTGCTTTCCTTCAGACAGTTCAGTAAGACTTCGGTGAAAGGAAGACATTTACTGAGTTGGTTTGTTAGGATGCCAATGTGTTCAAAGAACTGTGTAGATCAAGTGCTCGAGTACCTTTCTGAGATCACACCTGCTTGGTTGGAAACATGTAAAGGACCTCCTGAATAAACCACTAATGGATGAGGAAATTAAGGATGCTATTAAGACAGTACCGGGCAGAAAGGCATTTGGTATGGATGTTCTGACTAGAGAGTCCTATATGGAGTATTCTAAAATATTGGCTCCTTGTCTAATGACTCTGTATGGAGAAGCTAGAGGGAAGAGGATACTGCCCCACCATAAGGGAAGCTGCTATAACCCTATTGCTGATTCCTGCCAAGCAGGCCATTGACTACTCGTCCTATCGTTGGTGTTGCTCATAAATTTTGACACTAAACTTTTTGCTAAAATTGAAGAGCCTGCAGCCACTGATGAGAGGCTTGTTTTTACTTGAGCCGTCCAAACTTGTTCCTGGTAGGTCCACTTTGAATAACATACGTCTCTGTCTCCTTGGTGACAGTATTGCATGATGCTCATAAGGCTTTAGACTCCCTGTTGTGGCAATATAAGTTTGTGGTGCTGCAGTATATGCTTTGGGGAAGGTCTATGGACCAGCGCTATCATAAAAGTAACCAAGGTGTGTAACCAAGCACCAAATTGTGTATCCATAACTGTTACAAATTGGGTTGTTGGTTGACTGGGATATGAGTCCTGGTCAAGTAGCAACCATAATCCTAGTCAGAGTAAGAGTCAGGCAAACCCTAATTAACCTGTGCTCACCCTGTGGTAGCTTGACACAGAGCAGTCTGGCTTAACGTAGAGGCAATGTGTAAAGTATTTGTGCAACACTTCAATCAGTAAAACAGTGAAAACACCACAAAAAAGGTTCCACCTCAGATTAGAAAAATAGAACGTAATTTAATAAAATAAACAAAATAAAAAAGACAGACATCCGATACGTAGAGCTTGAGTTCTGAATTTAAAAGAATAAACTGTAAAAAATGCACTAGAGCAAGAAGTGCAAACCAGAAATATCTAGTCGTGCCAAACAGAACATGTTCAAACATTCAGGCTGACATCAATGGCAGCCGAGCTGGCTACAGGGACCCATTTAGGCCCGCTGAACCAAAGTACCTTAAATCCTGGTTGCAGAGTGTTGTGTGGATCTGAAACAAAGCTGTGTCATGCAGCCGATGCGCTGTGCTGGTTCAGAGATATGGTGAGGCTGCAGTGAGAGGTTCTACTGTGCCTTTGAGGACCCTGGTGACGGGGTTTGTGATGTGTAGGTCAGTGTCAGAGATGCGTTGCGCAGCTGAGGCGATGCGTCAGTTCCGATAGCATCGTCATCAAGGCAGTCATCAACGAGGGATACCAGGAGCTTGCACTGGGGAGAGTTGATTAGTAGTGGTTCCAAAGGTGATGCGCTGGTCCAAAAATGCAGCAATACAAGTTGTTATGTTGGTTCCGACCCATACAGTAGAGGTGATGCGTCAGTTCTGCTCCATGTAGCAGACGTGGTGTGGATCCTGCTCTCCCAGCAGTGGATGCGTTGGTTCTGCCGGATCTTAGGCCCATTTCCAAGGGTCCAGAACTGAGGTGGCACCACTTGGCAAGGTAGGCTCACAGATGGCAGAGTACCAGGTGCAGAAGCAGGGTGGTTGGAAGTCTTTTACATCCCTGACTGTTCAGATCTGGCACATTTACTAAGTGTTAGTGTTGTGTTTGCATCACAAAAGTGAAGCATATCAATGTTGAATCTTTTTTTACTAATTTGCTTTCCAGTGCTAAACTTGTTTAGCACTGGAAAATCACTCCAAAGTAGCGCAGAGCAGCTCATAGCACGGCTTTGCATGACTTAGCACAAAGAGGATGTATCATTGGTGGTGCATGGGCGTTCCTATGCAACCACCAGAGGTTTCTGATGCTAAACCTATTTACATAAAAAAAAATAGACAAGGTTTAGCGTCAGAAAATAACTCCCAATTCAATTAGGCGCAAACATGAAAAACATGCATTGATTTCTCCTTTCTTTTCCGACTTTGCATATGTGCCGCATTGCACAGCACACATGCAAGGTAGAACAAGTGTCTAAATTACTGGAAGCATAGTATTTTGTACTCAAACGATATCCTTCCAGTACAAAACCTATGCTGGTCTCACGTAGACACCTTTGCACTATGGTGCAATGGTGTGCACATGGTGCAAGGCAGCACATTTCTGCACCGGACCTAGGGAGCACGGCTCACATTTTTTAGCTGCTTCGCTGTGTGGGAACATGCAGATGCTGTGATGCTATATGTTAAAGATCCGTCCGAAAATCTTTCCCCATTGGTGAGGGAGTATTTAAGATTTGGAGTATTTTCTGGATTTTATAGAAAGTGGAACAAGGCTCACATAATTCCTATAACTCCGAATGCTACCAGACAACAGGCAGAGTATCCGTTCGATTGATGTGATCGTCCATTTAGACATCTGGCATTAGAATACATAGATGACTGGAATTGGCTTTTCGTGAGAATGATGATCCAGTGGGTCTTAAAATACAGCAGCAAGCTAACGGATAGAAGGGGCTCCCTCTTTCCATGGCTGAATGAATAGCAGTCATAGAAATTATATTTTTACCTCGCTTATTTTATGTTTTTATAAATATACCAGTCATTAGTTAAGGCATTTATTGTTTAAGTCCGTTCAATACTCTGAAGCTTTGTTTGGGCTGGGAAGTGGCCTAAGGTAAGCCGGACCATCGTGACATTTCCATTGGGAGGTGGGGGGGTTGTGGTGTTGCCAACCTTGTGCGTCTTTTTGGGTGTCCCAGGCTAAACATCTGTTTCACTGGATTCTGCCCTCTTACAGGACTGCTGTTCAGCACTGTGCCATGCACAGTGTATGCTTGGCACTCACTGGCTGATGGTACAGCCTGGATAGACTACACTGCCTCTTGCTTCCTATTGTTAACAATCCACTGATAGCGGTAACATATAAACCAAAGGCACAGAGGCATCTGGTGACCTTGGGATTTCACAAGGTGCGTGATTTATATGCAGGGAGATAATTATCTAAACAATGAGAAGGACATCACCTCTGGATATTTTTCTATATTTTATTATGATGCACACATTGTCGGGGGCTTTGCTGGGTTTCCGGCATTATTGGCGCTTTCAGCGGTGCAGGCCGTTACAGGCTCATGGATTATTAACACAACTTTATCATACGACTGCGGAAGCTAGCGTGGTATGGTTGGAAGGGGTTGAGAAGACTGTGGGAAAGGGGGCTAGGATGTAATATCACCGATGGGATATGGCCATATTATGGTACCCAAACTCAGAAGCTTTCCCTAAACAGAACTGATTTGTGCATTTTAAATTTCCGTACAGAGCAGATAATGCCGCAGCTGTACTTCACCCATAAGGGCTAGGAACCAACTATCATGCAGAGGTATAACAGTGCTGACTACTTCCACTTAGCATGGGCTTGCCCACTAATTGGGAATTCTGGGAGGAGGTATTTTGGACTTTACCTAAGATGATAGTACATCCATTAGATAACTTGCCGATTCTTGCCTTGTTCTGGTATGTGACACCCATAAATAAATTCACAGGTTTGCTGCACTTTCGTCCTTGATGGTGAAGAGGAGGGTGGCCATTAGATGAGGAAGGGGTACCATACCTCAGTTGAAAGAACAGGTTGCAGACTTAGGGGGTTATTCTAACTTTGGAGGAGTGTTAATCCGTCCCAAAAGTGACGGTAAAGTGACGGATATACCACCAGCCGTATTACGAGTTCCATAGGATATAATGGACTCGTAATACGGCTGGTGGTAAATCCGTCACTTTTCCGTCACTTTTGGGACGGATTAACACCTCCTCCAAAGTTAGAATAACCCCCTTAATTTACTGTAGTGAAACAGTGAATGTGTACTCCTCTTGCTTACCTTCTTCCTCACAACACAGGGATGTATGGACTCTTCTCAAGGGATGTTTTTTAGAGGCCAGGCCAACACCACAGAATTACTTGAGATTGGGTATGAATGGTTGGAACAAGGATGCTGCTGGCAAACGATTGTTGTTGAACAGCTATAATTGTCATGTGGCATAGATATATAATACGGAGCCCTTCTAAAGGTATTTGTAACAATGATTCATATAAGGGATACACACTGGTATGACCTCTACAAGAATGGAACGTAAGATTGACCCGCTCATATATGTAGTTGTATTTGCTAAATTGTTTATTAAAAAAGCTAAAACAAATGTATTAAAAAAATAAACAAATACAAAAGGTATATACAAAGACCTTTAGTGAAGGTAGGGTTGGAGTGTAATTTTATAATTATTATTAACGTGAAAAGCTTGCAAAATAATGTATAATGAACCTGCATAGAAAACGTGATAGAAGAAAATTAATGTGCGCATTTGAAATGTGCCCATGGAGAGTGGCCACCAATATATACGATGATTAATGAAAGTGACTAATAATGAATTAATAATGTACTAATGTATGATTTTGTACTAGCATTATGAATTATGTATTAAGGTTGCTAAGTTAATCACTAGGCCTTCGTTAGCAAGGGTCTGGGCCTAGCTGCCTGGTCTCATATTAACTGTGTTTTTCTAACATGTGCTGTCTTCCTGAAGGACATGAAACTGTACTTTTCCAGAAGCTAGAGATGTGTGTGTAACCGTGGTAAATTCTTTCTCATGAGACCTGACTTGCTCAATGAGACATTCTTGCCGAATGCAACAGTGTAATTCGCAACAGGTATAAGGTCGCCTAATCCAAGGGAAAACAATGGAACTACTGACTGGAGTGACGAGTGTAACTTTTCTTACCTGACATTCTACCCGTTGAAGACGTAAATCACAGGAGCCAATAAGCTGCATGAGAACTATTTTAGGTGAAAATTTTAGTAAGGTGATCAACGGATTACTGGACAGAGATAACGATGCACCAAATATTGACCAATGGAAATTAGAGACTTGTTTGGCAAATTCAATTTAACGATGTGTCACAAGAAGAAACCCGCCATTACCTAGCCATTACGCGCCTTTTACTGAGCCATTAGAGGGACACTCTTGCTGTTACTCTGATATTCTGTCTTAGCCTTTGCTGTTTGACACTTTGAACTATCCTTATTGCCTCGCCCGTTACCTGCTTCTCCTCCTTATGAGGGAAGAGCAGTTTGCCCTACCTTGCTGTTTTATCCTGGCTGATGGCAAATCAACTGCTGTCCTGAGTACGAAGACTGACTCTGTATGCTGACCCATTATGGAGGGTAACTATATGATGATAAAATTGTAATTGTCTGTTTGCCTTTTCTTTCTAGGTACCAACTGCTCTATTGACAGAGACCATAGCTAAATATTTTCTAAATTTGTGTTGCTAAATTGTTTTGCATGAAGCCCAACATGCTAATGCTAATTCGGAGTTAGTTAAGGGATTCCTTAAATTGGGTGCAAATAGACAAACAACTGAATCTTTGCTTTGTTGAATACTGTACTAATGATACTCTGCTAAAGTTGATTCATGTTGACGTCATGCTTTGTTCTAATGTTCATGATCTTTGCTTTGCGTAAGTCTTATTCAAGTTGCCATATTGTTACACTGATTATGTGTTTGTTGGTATTGAGACTAATAAACTTGCTAGTAGAGTGTAATAAATAGGGAATTAAATATCCTAAATCTTACTAAAATTGTGTGGTTGTTCTGGACTAAAGTGTCATGGTATATTTGATTATTATTAATGTTATTAACTAGTTGATCCAACTGCTATTGTGAATATTGATGAGGTTATTGATTTATTGATTGTAATGCTGAATAGATATCTCGTCTTAAGAGATGTCTCCAATCAGGGTCAAAAGATTCATTGGCCTAAAATGAGTCCCTGTGTAAGTAAAGTACCTAGATCGGGACGTGTTATCAATAGCAGGGATAGGTTCAGAGAAGTGTTTTGAAGGTTTGAGTTTGGTGAAAGTGTTATTACTATATTTCATCTGACATATCACTTTAAAGTGGCACTAGTTTTTTGGAGGTTTTCTGTAGATGATGGGAAAGGTCTTGTTGGGACGTGAATCAAGGGAGGTTTGAATGCTTTTGACTTTGTGTCAAAAAGCCAGGCAACGTATTCACATGTGTGGTCTGGATCCTTACAGAACACAGTTGGATGATGGATTAGTAGGATAGCACATTGTACTATTTTAAAATGGTTTTTGGACAGTGTTAGGCAAACTCTAGTTGGTGTTACATAGCAGCAAGTGTAAATTTGAGGTAAGTTTCTTGTAGCTTCTCCATGCAAAAAAAAAAATGTCTAGATTGGATGTGAATGGGTTTGGTACTCAATGTTGTGTGCTGTTCTAGTATTTTAATTTTCTTCATTGTGCTTTCCAGCATATCAGCGTACTGATTTTTTGTTTTTCAGTCTTTTTTTCACTGACGGGGTGAACATTTTTTATGATGTCAGACATAGTATCATTACAAGTGGCAATGAGGTTGTTCAATTCTTAATCAATAAAAACTGAGGGAAAGTAGAAGAGGTGCATTAGGTAACATTGGTAATATTTAGGCTCTTTGTATCACACCCAATTGGTATTCCTTAATGGATTCTCATAGGTTGAGGATGTGGAGGATCCGGAGAATGGAATTTGGCAGTGGGCCGACAAAGCAACTGTAATGTGGTCATTAACAGAAGGCAAATTGTTTGGGATCAGCGAGACACAGGGCAAACCTCTGATGTGCATGGTATTCAAGTAACGTTGAATCTGCTCATTGTATAAAATAAAGGAAAATATAGAGGTAGAAGGATCATTCAGATTTGGGGAATACAGATTGAAATATATTGTTCTTGTAGTGAGAGCGAGGAGAGGAGATATATTTTTTTCATTGCTCAATGAAAGTGATGAGATTGCCATGTATGTGATAAATACTGTTGATTCAGGTATAAGATAATGCAATAGAGTTGAGTTTCACAACCAGGCAATGCAACATGGGGACGGTTTCTGTCTTAAAGAGTTTGCAGTAGATAAAATGTTTGTAAATGGCTGCTCCTAATCAAGCCTTGCCTCCTGGGTGAAGGCAAGTAATATGCAGCAAGTGTAATAGGTTCAAGATGGATTGTAATAATTCACAGATACATGTGTCCATTAGCCGCAAGAGATCAGGATGTAGGGCAATAATTATGTCAGCAGTCTCAATCTGATGTTTACCTGCTTACCTGCATTTGAAAAGTAAGCAAAACAGGGAAGAGCTTATTAGTGGGGGAAGTAGATAAATTTGTTTGTGGATAATGGAAGGTGCATGCCCTAGAAAAAGAGGGCCATCAGTTTTAGGGGGAATGGTGTGATAATTATCTACCAGATCTCCTCTGGTGGGGGGAGGGAATGGTTCTGCTCGGAAAGAGAGATTTATTGCTACTTTGCTGCTAAGAGAAAACAGTGATGATTTGATGGAGCTCCTCATTATTAGAACAGGTGTTGGAAGAAAGTCTGTACAACTCAGTCTCAGACGTAATGGGAATTAAGTGATGTGGTTCGTCATTTTGAGTAACTTTGGGGTGTTCTGGTACAATATAACTTGGCTGAAAACAGGTAATGTGCAGTAGATGGTACTTCCAGCTAGTTTGTTAGAGTGCACACAGTGCACCAGATTATAGGATAGGCACAAGCAAAACATGATGGCTGTCTAATGGGAGAAGCAATCAAAAACTTTATCTTTGATGCTTTTCTTGGCCACATCAGTCCTTCAGTCTCCAGGAGTGCTGTGTGTTAAAAATGATCACCAAGTTCTCTAACGACAGGGTGGGGAGACACTGCACCACCACTTTCCCAAATCAATCCTGCTCTTGCAAATGTTAATGTGAGCATTCAAAGAAGAAGCTCTGTCTTTACACCTTGTACTGCTCTTCATTAGCATAATGGTCCTGGAAACTAGGGTAACAGACGCTGAAACAAAATTCTAAAAGTCGACTACCACAATATTGAATAGGATGCTCAGAGCTAGGGATGGTGGACTTTGAAGATGCCAGAAGGCATTCATAGAATGCTGATACTGAACCATATTCTCTGCTGTGAAGCTTGAGGTAATATTTGAGCCTGAAAAATGGATGCAAGTAATTTGCAGATTCAGCAATTCTAAGCCATGCATGAGGAAGAGATACTAAAAATGAGGTAAATAGTTTCTCAGTGCAATGAGGTTCAATTCACAATACAGCCATCATTACTGAAGGTCACTGATGTCTTTACTCTCTCTAAAAGGAGCTTGGATGAAAGTCAAGCTAGCAGGAAACTGTACTTGAAAAACTTGGAAATCTTGAAAGAGCTAAATAATCCCTCCTTCAATATGCCAGTAGGAAAAGGAGGAATGAACAAACTATTTGCTTTTCCTGACTATGTTATGAGTCTCAGCGATTCAGCGAGGAGTAAAAATAAAGTTAGTAATACACACAGTCCTTAAATGAAGTGGCATCCAGCAGATGCCTATTAAGAGTGTGAGTCGGGTTTAAGGGCAAAGCACACAATTTTACACAAGTGAGCGCGGCCCAGGCATTGCTACAAAAGATTAATCGAACCATTGCAAGTGGCATGATGAGGCGTGAAAAAAATCCACCAGCAAGGGAGTGGCATAGACTTTGATGTAGCAAAATACCAAGGGAAGGAAAAGTGACACTGAACCTCTTTTCACCCGCTCCCCAATGATATCACGTGGTTGAACTGTTGTCAAGTTTAAGTTGTAAAAAAAGAAAGTGGGTTGCCCAAAGTTTTCTCTCAAGTCTACCCGAGATATCATTGAATGCTGTGGTCACCAAACGTTAAGGCTGCCTATACTTAATTTCACTTCCAACCTTTATTCTGCCACCCTAGACTACCTGTCTTTTTACCTCATTTTTAGGTCGAGCACACAAGCGCTTTGCCCTGTTGTAAAAATTATGAGCTTTTAACCACACCCACCTCACACCCAGCACATTCACTCGTTTGTGCGCTTGCCTTTCAAAAATCACTTATCATTGGTAAATGTTTTACGTTTGTCCCACCTTGCAGACTGACCCTTTTACATGGATAATTGCATGATTGCCGATACGTTTGACTGTGAACGAACTTCTTTTACTCTCCCCTTCGCGCTAATGGCGATTTGAATCAGCTTGCTAATGTCAACTAATGTTTAACACTTCACGTTTAATTTGTGTGGCAAGAAAAGTCCATTTAGGAATTTACAAAGCAAATAATGCGAGACCCATTCAATTGCAAATGCTTGTTAAAGGTTCTTTCTTAATCCTGGTTTTTTCCTGTCCCACTTTTTCCCTACATTTCCCTTCCGTTATATCTTTTTTGCCTTTGTCTGACTCTAGGTCAAACTCTGATGAAGAAAAATCTGGTCTCATAAATGAGTGCTGGTGCTCAACAGCTGCAGCCACCAATATAAGATTAATACTACTGTTGTCCTACCTTTAGCGCCTGAGTTGCCCCTTATTTACAGATGAGGAACTAGGAGAGAAGCAAATTGTGGAAACTACTGAACGTTTACAGGGCTATGAGAACAATTTTTTTCTCCTTTTCCCGCCTTTGCTTTCAAAAGCCTCGAGTTCAAGGATATCATGGTCAGTGCCAGGAGTACTAAAGGGCATTGCCAGGGTGGTCTCCGCTACTGGCTACTCCAGATGTGGTCCATGGGTAGTCTGGGGCTGTATTTTGAGTTTTTCTTACTTGCTATATAAAATGTGGTCACACAGTTTGTAGAAGTTATTTCCTTTTCAATAAAAAAGATTGAACATAGGAAATATCAATATCAAAATTAACCTGACGCGTAACCTAATACAGATCACAGGCTCACTAAGGCTTTGCTACTGGGCAGTAAGATTTCCTAAATTAAATCAAGGGCCGGAGATGTCCTTTGTCCTTGAGTCATATAATAGTTATCTAAAGAAATTGGTAATATTTCACTACATATTTTGTAGGTTAATACATATTCTTGGAAATTCTAGCTATATTAGCTATAAGAAATAGACACCCTTTCTATCGCAAAACAATGTTTTCAAGATTATACGGTATTGTTTTCAAAAACACCAGCACGGTCATATCGGAAACCAGAGTCCACGGTCCTCTGCCGGGTGAAGATGCTTGAAAAAGAAAGCCTATGACTAATCAGGAATACCAGCAATCCAATGATCAGGTGAGGCCTTGCTGCTAGCAGAGGTCCAAGCAAATGGGAACTGATATGAACTGAGTACCGCTACTTTTATTTTAACTTTCTGATGGTTTATACAGTTTAGCTAGAGTCACTGCCACAAGTACATAAAGTGACCTTATTAGGAGCATTGTGTAAAGGGTGTGAATTTCACACACTGAAAGTTAACAACACCGGAGTGCAGAATTATCGGAAGTTCCGGGTCGAACTCTGAGAATTCATGAGGAATGAGAAATTACTGAGGGGGATAACTAATTATGATTCAGATTCCACCTCTGTCCCCTCCCCCCTATATTTTGCCACTTTCAGTAGACAAATTCTCTAGCAAAAACATGGAAGGTCCACAGTAACTCCATGGGCCTCATGCTTCTAAATGAGGCCTGGAAAAGGACTACCACCTCAACGGAATGGGACACCTTGTGTTTTTCTCGGCCAAAATAAGTACCTCCAGTCCAAATATTTTTACCCATAAATAGGAGACTGTAAAATGCTCCTGATCTTGAACAGCTCTCAGTTCCCGGCCTCCATCAATGTTCATTGGCAGACAAGTCTGTAAGAAAACAACCGGTGGTGATGCGGATCTGCTGGCCAAAGACACTTCTGACATAAAGATCGCCACCTCTGAGCTGCACTTACAGGAACCAAAATGAGGTTTGTCTTACTCCTCCCACTAATGGTACCTGTGAGACATCACAACAAACGACTGAAGCTCTGCTGCCATCAAGTGCTTTAATCCAAGATCACATTTACGGATCCCGTTGCTCACTAAAACGAAGCTGACCAAATTGTATTATTTAGCAATGTCAATCCTAAATAAAAAGAGGACAGGTGTAAAATTGAAATGGACTGTTGTGCCTGAAAGGGGATACCCGGACAAATTGAAATAAAATCTGTCTGTGGTTATTTGAGTGTCTGAAGCTGCGCATTGCACAAACTGGTTAAAAAGTCCAGTTTTGCGGTGTGTAAAGGGCAATTACTGTCAATCCAACACATGACAGGAAGAGGGACGACCTTGAGGAATGGGTGGAAATGTCGACATGAATGACTAACGCCCCTGATGCCAGACCGCTGTGATATCAGACACACAGAATTACTGAATAACCCAACAGGTCTTGATTAAAATGGGATAGTGGGGAACGGGCTCCTCCAGGCACCCCTTACTGGGCACAAAGTTACAATCCCTAAGCGAGGATTGTGACTTTGAAATCCCAGAGCAAGATAGTGGCTTGATGTAAAATGATAAATGTAAGTTGTTCCAGTGGATTGTGCCAAGAAGCAAAAAGGCTCTAGGTTTGAAAGAGGTGCATGTCCGTTTTTGTGCCCAACCTACCGTGATTCTGTGTTTTTTTCAATGATTTCCAACATGTAAACCTTTGCAAAACTATGGTCTGTCCATAAACATAAAATATTTTTTCTTTTTTAAATGTCCAAATGTGAGTTCCTAGGCACATGAAGTGGCCTGCTGCACCATAACTCAAGAACAGGACTTCAGGATTTCCTCAGCATTCGTGGGGTTTTGAGGAGCACTAGAGGCTGTCTGCTGGTCGTCGAGGGAGAGCCATGCGATTTAGTGGACTTCAGGATTGAAACAGTGGTTCTGGAGCATCTTCTTCTTGCAGATTAGAGCACAGACCGACTTTATGGGGACCCAATACACAGCTAGCGCTTGGTAAGTAACAACTGAAAGCAGAATTAAAAAATTTCTAGCTATCGCGTCAAGAATTTTAGATTCTATTAAGGACACGGAGGCGAGGATTATGCTTCTCTTAACTTTACTGACAAACACAGCAGCCAATAAACAAATTTTATTTCCAAAAACTACATTTCCCATGAGCCTTAGCCCACCAATCATAGCACGATAATGTCCGTAAATAGCTCAAACACCACAGTCCTTCCTCTTTCTTTGCGAAACAGTTCAAACATGCGAACTTGCCAACTTGATCTAGAACTCCTTCCAACTCTTTAATGAAGATCTCCCGAACTGGAAGATGAACTCAAAACACCTGCTTCCTTGATATCCTTCATGAAGTCGTATTAGGATTTCCTGAAATAACGAAAAAACACAACCACTAATATCAAAGTATCATGGGTGGGCATCATTCTCATTATTTAAAAATTATGACAATTGATCATACTCATATTATTGACTTAAATGACCATCAAACCTTAACCATCTTGATAATATAGCTAAAAAACTGGGTGGGATAATCCTCGCCTCCGTGTCCTTAATAGAATCTAAAATTCTTGACGCGATAGCTAGAAATTTTTTAATTCTATGTCAGGACCGGAGGCTTCGGATTATGCTAGTTCAAAGTCTGTTTACCACCTCCGATACCACATCCACAATAGGCTTATGATAGAAAACCTTAAATGTAGAATCATTGGACCAGTCAGCTGCAGCCATGATGTCTTCCAATCTGGCTCCTGTCGCATAGGCTTTGGAGGCCATGGCCCCTCTAACTGAATGAGCACCGAACACATTTATGTCAATGCCTGCTTCGGCTAAAAGCCACTTGACCCATCGGGCTAACGTTGCTGTTGATACAGGTTTAAACGTTTTTTGTAATGAAATCAACAGTTGCCCTGAAACATCCTGTCTGAAATCTCGTGTGACTTCTTCGTAACACTTCAAACATTGAACAACACATAACTTTTTGTTGTGTGGAAACGAAGGGTAAGAAATGCATTTGGATGAGGTTTTTGTACGTCTGGAAATAGAAAAGGATACCCCAGTAGGAGTGAATACTCTACCTGTTAGATCCAGAGCTTTAACATCCGACACCCTTCTGCAAGATAATAAGCATAAAAGCATAGTCAATTTTGCAGACAGTTGTTTACGGGGTAGCTCCTCATTGTCTGGCCAGATCCCGAGGAAACGTAAAATAACGTTAACATCCCACAACGCGGAATATTTTGGTTGTGGTGGTTTTACCATACGGATACCTCTAAGTAACTTACAAATCAAAGGGTGTTCACCTACCGGTTTCCCTTGGATGTGTCGATGACCGGCTGAAAGGGCTGAACGACAATTGTTAATTGTCCTATAAGCCAGACCCTGGGAAGCCAAATCCGACAAAAAATTGGCTATGACGTGAATCTCTGACCCCAGGGGATCCACACTCCTTGAATCGCACCAACGTAACCATTTCCTCCAGGCTTGTTCGTATCTTTTGTGCGTGGAGGGGGCCCAAGATTGGGATAGGAAAAACAATGCTGATTCCGAAACTCCCGGCACTTGCCATCGTCGCCTGAAAGTCTCCAGGCCATCAGGGTTAACAGACCCTGTATCACCAATGGATGAAAGCTGCTCGATGGGTCTGATAGAAGACCTTCCGACCACGGAATTCTCACCGGAAGGTCGCATGACTGATTCATTGTGGAAGGGAACCATGGTTGAGCACTCCACCAGGGAGTCACAAGAGTGATCTCCGAACGTTGGCGACGCACTTGTGCCAGGACGCGCGGAATCATCACAAAGGGAGGAAAGGCATAGAGAAGGACTCTTGGCCATACTTGCATGAATGCGTCCGTCCCCTTCGCTTGAGGGTCCGGCCTCCAACTGAAGAAACAGGGAACTTGACTGTTCAGACGCGAAGCAAAAAGATCCATCTGACATGTCCCCCAACGAGATTGCAGCGCTTGAAAAATGCTCCGATTGAGCATCCAATCGCTGCCATCCCGGAGGAAGCGAGAATTCCAATCCGCAGCTGTATTGATGCTGCCCGGAATGTATTCCGCTATCACCGAAATCCTCTGATTGAGGCAGAAATGCCAGAATTCCTTCGCTATCTCCGCTAGGAGACGAGATCTGGTTCCCCCTAGGCGATTGATGTACCTTACTGCGGAGACATTGTCCATCCGCAGAAGGATGCAGCAATGAGCCTGGCGAGGGGCCAAGGATTTTATGGCGAAAGATCCTGCCAGGAGTTCCAGACAGTTGATGTGATAGGATAACTCCCCCGGGGACCAACGGCCTCCTGTCTCCACCCGGCCGCACCGGGCTCCCCAGCCCCAACGACTGGCATCCGACTCTATCACTACGTCTGGGGAGGAGGGAAAAATCGCTCTGCCATTCCATGCATCCATGTGATCCAGCCACCACGATATTTCTATCTTGGCTTCCTCTGAGAGGGAAACCAACTCTGAATACTGAAGACCCTTCTGAAGGTGACGAATCTTCAACCTCTGAAGTGCCCTGTAGTGTAAAGGCCCCGGGAAGATCGCCTGAATGGATGATGCTAAAAGACCGACCAGGCGGGCTAAAGTCCTCAAGGATATAGTCGGAGAGGCAAGCGCTCTCCTCAACTCCTTCTTGATCAGGTTTCGTTTGCTGACTGGAAGAATCAGTAATGACGTTAAGGAATCTATCTGAAAACCCAGAAACTCCATATTCTGTGAAGGGATCAGGCTGGATTTCTCTGAATTCAGGACAAACCCGAGGTCCTGGAGCAATTTTATTGTCCAATTTAGATGAATCAGCACTAGATCTTTCTCCTGGGCCATGATGAGAATATCGTCTAGATAAATAATCAGACGTACTCCTCTCTCTCTCAAGTATTGCACTACAGGTCGGAGGAGTTTGGTGAAACACCAGGGTGCTGATGATAGGCCGAACGGAAGTACTTTGAATTCGAACCATTGGGAACCCCATTGGAATTGGAGGAAGCGTCTGTGTGGGGCGAATATTGGAACTGAGAGGTAGGCGTCTTTGAGGTCTAATCGAACCATCCAGTCCCTGTCCCTCAAAAGATCCCTGAGCAGGTGAATACCCTCCATCTTGAAATGGCGATACACCATCCAGGAATTGAAATATTTTAAATTCAGGACTAGTCTGGCTCCGCCGCCTTTCTTTTGCACCAAAAAGATAGTGCTGACGAAACCTCGAGGATGAGGGGAGGATTCCACCACCGCCCCTTTCTGAATGAGAGAAAGAATCTCTTCTTTTATGAAATTGCGATCTGAGAGGGAAAAAAGGAGGGGCGTGGGAGGGTTTGATTGTTTTGGGGGTGCGTAAAACTCTAGATGGAAACCCTGAACCGTCTGCAAAACCCAAGGATCTTGCGTAATGGATTCCCAAATCGGAAGAAACAGACCAATTCTGCCCCCCAATATTACTTCTGAGGGAAGAATGATTCTCACCTGAGTTAGTGCTGTCTTGAATGGAGTTAGCTCCCCGGTACCCTCTTGAATTTCTACCTCGACCTCTGTATCGATTGGGATAGAAGTTGCCTTGGTTTGAATAACTTCCTCTATTACCCTGGAAAGCATATCTGGGGTTCTGGAATCTTCGGCCCGGCGCTCGACCCCTGAAGCGTCCGGCCCGAAGAAAAAGAGTATTGTTGAATACCTTTTTTATGTTAGACTGGGCCTTATCAAGAGCTGTGAATGTAGCCACATATTTGCTTAAATTGGAGATGAACTTCTCTCCGAAGAGCATTCCATTAGCTGCCGGTCCGGCTTCGTTAATGGCCAATTCGGCCAGCTTTGGGTCCAAGCGAATCAGGAAGGACCGCCTGCGCTCCGCTGACATGGCGCAATTTGCGTTGCCTAAAAGGCAAATGGCCCTCTGGGCCCATTGAAGAATAGCTTCCGTATCCAGAGGGGTTTCGGATTCTTTGGATTCTACCGCTAAATCCAACATTTTTGTAAGCGGGCCGGATAAATCTAATAATTTGTCCTGGCAGCCTTTCCAGGCCCGGTCTAGGCCCTTCTTTGGATCCTTAGCGAATTTGCGGAGGAAGGATGCCATGTTGGGATCCAGCTCTGGTGTGTCTGCTACCTTGCCCAGTAGGGAGGGACGGGGACACTCAGATCTAAGAGTGTTGCGCACTTCCTTCTCGAAGCTTTTGCGCAGCCTGTCCTGCACATAGTTTGCAACCTCTTGATGAGGAACCCACTCGGTAGAGCGAGGATGGATGATATCTTCCGGGGAGAATAAAAGGTTCTTGCCTTGACTAACGTCCTCTTTAGAAGCGCCATGCTTCGTCTTGCTCCGTTTTTTGCGCGGTTGGGGATCCACCTGCGACCCATCTGAGTCCGATTATGAGGATGACGGGTCGTGATAGCTAGATTGTGATGATGCTTGCACCGGGAAGGAAGGTGAGCTTTGAGGAGGCAATAGACCTCCATATGCATGTTCGCGCAACACTGAAGTTGCCATTTGAGACAATATTTCCGCAGAGGAAGTGCCACTTGAGCGCTGTACGTTAAGATCCAGCACCTCACCAGACTCCCCGGTCTGCCTGCGAGGTTGACTACCTTCGCCTAGAAATTCCCTTCTAGCAAAATTAGATAGAGGTTGGGTAAATGGCTTGAGAGCCTGAATTAACGCCCAATTCACGGAATCTTGCACATGGAAACCAAGTGCTTCCACCAGTCTTTCCTCCATATGATGTTCGGAAGGATTCTCTTGCAGTTGCTCATACTGCTCTTCTTCCTCGGCGTAGTACGCCATCCTTAGATTATAAAATTTTGATCTGCTAGGAGGAGTTAACAGGGGGAGGCGCCCTGGACAGGTGTAACAGTTAGAGACTGTATTTCTATCTATACATAGTGGAGGGAGCCACCTGTCCTAATATTAAAAAAGTTTTAAGTCTTATAATAAAAAGCCTCCTGAGCCAGGCTCAGACAGTATTATTACAGCCCCTACGGGCGCTCTGAGGCCACAAAATTGCACGAGGTGCCCAGTGCGTAGCTCGCGTCGCACCAAGCCGGTCGGAAAACTCTTCCGATCGGGAAATGGTGCGCGCGCGCGCATGGGCATCAAAAGAGGACTGCGTCCTCCAACACGAGCGAACGCTCGTTGCTTAAGGCCTGCTCCCACTCCACAAATCCACTGCAATGGTACAGGGAGCAAGAGCTCCTTAAAACAATACAATAACACTTATTAAAACGCACTTCGAAAACATTAGCAATCAAACTTAGACGCGCCGATAATTCCCTAAATAGCTTAAACAAATACAGAGCGCAGCGTGCGTGACTTAACTGGCTGCTGGAGCAGCAAAGAAAGAGGAAGGACTGTGGTGTTTGAGCTATTTACGGACATTATCGTGCTATGATTGGTGGGCTAAGGCTCATGGGAAATGTAGTTTTTGGAAAAAATGTTTGTTTATTGGCTGCTGTGTTTGTCAGTAAAGTTAAGAGAAGCATAATCCGAAGCCTCCGGTCCTGACATAGAATTGTCTTGGTGAGGCCAGGTGGGATAGTGCGGTCATCTGGTACTTTACAGACACAGGTAGATTACTGAATGGGGGAAGTTTTCACACCATCAGAAACTAACCCAAATGGGGTACTTGGCCCTTCATTGGATACATTCAACACATGCTCGTGGAGGCTGGTCATCCCTCTAAGGGGGAATAAATATAAAACCCTGAAAGGGGAGTCTCCTCTCACTTGCATTGCCAATTGCTAGGTCCTGCTTGGGCTTGGAGCAGCTTACTCTTGAATTATTTTGCATTTGTCAACCGGCACTATAAAGGTCATTTTAACCACATCATCAGTTTATTCGTACACTTGCCTTTTCTTTACGATTTGCCCATACAAACTTTGGTACCTCAGCTTCTCCGGCAGTTGCCTTACCATCGGGAACCTTAGTTCGGATACTGCTTTTGTATTTCACCCAAGGGCCCCAACTTCCACACCAGAGAAAAGAAAACTTTGGGGACTTGGAACGCAAGTATAATTTATGAGCGTTGCAAACTAAGAGAAAGAAATAGCTTTTTATATCATACACGGTTTGCCTCTGATCATTGGCAGAAGTTGGGTTAAAAGACGCGATTTAGCCAAAACCAATACTGCCCAATGATGAACATCGTATTTACACCTCCAAGGAGCAAACTCACTGTTGAGCTGTTTACATGCAGAGACGTGAATCTCGCCCGTGTATTGTGCCGGCAGAGAGTGCGTGCATACCCATTTGTTGGATCATGGCGAGCCTAAAGTGTTAAATATATGAACGGCTCTGCCTGCCCGTGTGGTGCGCAGTGCACTTCGGCTCATTGAGCACTTTTAAATGTCTTTTGGTAATACACGGAACAGGACTTTAAGGACGTGAGCTGTAATGACGACGCTTGACTCAGTTCACTTTTAACAGGTGCTTTATTAAACTCATACCCACTCCCAGAATGCCCGTTTCCCCATATGAGCCCTCGGCAACGTCATCTCCGGTGCGGTCATTCCGGCCCACGAGGAGGGGCGACCTTTATTAAACCCCTTGCAGGGTGGGCTGGCCCAAATACGGGCCAACACTAGAAAGGACCGGTTTGTTTTACTTTCAGTAAGTTTCCCATAGGAGATAAGTAGGTTAAAGTACAAGTACCTGGAGGAGGACGGCGCACAGCGTATACTGTTCTCTCGCTTTCAGCTCTCCAGAATAAGCTTGTGCTCTGAGCGGGTGTGGTTGATAACATGACTGTGAGCTGATGTAAACAGAGAGCAACTCTTCCGGGTGACGTCGGTTTTTTGAAAACCAAAAAAACAGGATTCCACAATCATATCAGTAAGATCACAGTTTCTCATCGACTAAGGGCACAGAACACTTGGTGATACTTGTAAGGGGGACCATACCCCTGTGAGCACTGTCAGTCTTTTGTGAAAGGGACCCCCGACTCCTCAATTTACAGCACCTGGAGGCTCTCTATCGACCCATTAGGATGCAGGGCCATCCCTCCCTAACCCGACTAAAGCGCATCCCGGCCTTACCGCAGTGCGGAACATGCGCGGGACGGGCCCAGTGCTTAATTTGTGCTTGTTGTTCTAGTGCAGAGCACCAGCACTTATTTTTGAGGGCCAGCACTAATTTTTCTGCCTCGAGCATTTACTGCGATGAAAAGATACATATGGAAAAGGGGGAGAGAGCAGAAAGCTGCAAGGGTGAGCTGAAGGGACATTGATGGAAGAGGCCCGAGATGACTTCAGGATTATGCTGCCTCAGTTTTCTGTGCTCGCACATTTAATTGCAGCACTCTGTGTTTCAGAGGAGGGCTTTGGGCACTGGTACGTTTTTATTTACAAATTAAGCAAAATGGAAGATTCCAAGTTGGACCTATTGTGCCAGAGGTTGCTGTTCCAGCACTGTATCATGATGTGCTGCAGTTGGTTGGACAAGCTTTGCAGAAAACTGTTGTCCACACTATCCACCTAACGACAGACGTGGACCAGTTGTCAGACGACTGATTATATGTGTATCACTGCACACTGGATCTCTTTTGTGGGGGCAAAACAAAAGATATCTACTGGTCGTGGCCAAGAAGAACATTTTAATAGCGTTTGGCAACATGCAACAGTAGCCATGGAGAAATCACACACAGCTGCAAATATATTGAATTAATTTAATAGCAAGAGGTCTTCGAATTGGATTTGTTGCCACGGACAATGGCAGTAACATAGTCAAGGCCACAACAGATGGTGGTTATTTCAAGGTCCTGTGTTTGGCCCACTGCATCAACCCGGTTGTGCAAGACTTTCTTAAAAAAGAAGACATAGCTAGCAACATACTGACCACCTGCAGACCCATCTACACTGATTTCAACCATTCTTTTAAAGCTCAGAAACAGTTGTGGATTATTCAGAGTGATAACAGAGTAATAGTTAAAGCCTTGGTACAGAAGGTACCAACATGTTGGAACTCAACCTATTATATGGTCCAACATCTGTTTGAGCAGTACAAACAGCTCAATGACTGTCTTTACGGCTAAAGATTTCTGAAAGGTTTGCATTTGGGGGTGCGAAGGAAAACCCAGAAGTGCACTCCTTGGTTGAGAGCCTAAGCAATCGCTTGGCTTGTAATGTAAGGCTACAAAAATACATTATCTCCTCTGAAGAGTACATATGTGCCACCCTACTTGATCTACGCTACAAAAAAATCTTCATGCATTCAATCGAGGAGGTGGATTGTTGAGCAAGCAGGAGAACTGGAAGAAGAACAGCTGAAACTTAGAGTCCCACTCTGCAGTTCTGGGGTGCCGCTTCCAACTACCAGAGAGGGCAGTCTTATCTCACATCTGCCAACCCCACCAGCAAGAAAACCGGTGACAACAGTAACAGACGAATCGGACCCAAACTCTAAATTGGCTTTGTTTCAAGTGGCAGGTCTTAAGTTCAGTGTAGATGTGAAGGAAAAAGCGGACGAGCAGGTGGCAGCAGCAATGACCATTCAGAGGATTTTCCAGGAGAATCTGGATGACCTGAAAGAGGTATATGTGGATCAACATCCATTGCTGTATTGGTAGGGAAAGATACAGCAATGGCTAGAGCTCAGCAGGCTGGCAATAAAGTATCTGGCTTATCCTGTAGCCAATGTGTCTGCTGAATGTTTTTTCAGTGCAGCTCGTGCAATTGTAACAGTGAGAAGGACCAGTCTCTCACTTCAAACGTAGAGTGATTAACCATGATTAAAATGAACCAGTATTTTATACCACCTGATTATATCATTCCTGAAACACCACAGGAGGAGGAAGAGGATGATAGGTCAGAATCAAGTGTTTTAGCTGGCCATCTTCTGGGTGATCCACCAGAGTTTGAGGAAAAAACTCTACTTCCCGTCAAAGTATTCCAGTGCCACCATGGAACTTTTTAATTATTTTGCGTTGAACTTTCTTTTTGTCTTTCTTTCTTTGCAAAAAAAAGTGGAACATTATGTTTGTGTCTGATTTATGCCACCCCACCATTTTATACTCACATATGAGCCCGGTTTGCAGTTGGACACGTGTGCAGATGCCATTGCCTATCCTATTTTTTTTACCTCACCTAGCAGGGCTGCCTGACTCCTCATGAAGCTTACCTTGCTTTCTTTTGTCATACTCATTTTCTCTATAATACAGCTACTGTTTTTTTCTCAGTACGCAGGCCTATCCTAGTCTTCTCCTACACAAACAAAATTTGGGAAAAGCTCAAGACTCCAGCTTACCTACCGGACATGTTCAGACTTCAGGCAGGCAGCCAAGAGTTACCGTCATTCCAAGAAGAATGGAGATGCATTGCTCAATTTGGCAATACAGTATAATTTTCCTTTTAACAATCATAATTTTTAGTACTGTGTGGGTAATCTTTAATCTTCCATAAATTCTATTTTTCAAAAATAGAAGACATAACTTTTAGGATGTACTATCTGGGGCCTCCCTGGGGAAGAAAGATTGTTTGCATGCATCTAACTCGACTATGTCATACTTATCCCTTTGTGTCCACTTTCCTTCCACAACAGATTGATAATGGTGTGCCGCTCAACGCCCCAATGAATATTGCTGAGCTTTCTTTTGTGTAGCGTTTGTCTTTGTCACACCTTTCCACAAATCTCCTTTCCCATCTATTCATCGAGCCCCTAACCCTCTTCCCCCCGGGCTGTGTGATTTATTGAAGTGTGACAATTTTACACCATAAATGAATCACAACCACTCATCATTCATGCCTTGTGTGTGTGTTCCATAAACGCGTAACCTGGCCTCTCAAGTCTGAGCCCACTTCTCCTGACTCCATGGTTTAATTTCCTAGGTTTAGTTTTTATAGCTCCCCAATATTGTTCATATTGCTCAGGAGAAAATGATATTGCTAGATTTTATTATTATATCAGGTGTTCTTTACTGTGTGTCAAATACTGTCATTGTGGTAGTTTGGTCTCAGTCTTCCTAAAGTTATGATAATATGATGACCCACTAACTCTCTGCTTTACTTTTCTTTCAATCGAGTTGACAGTGTTGCATAACCCTTTTATTTATCCTGTAGTTGGAGTGGCACCATCTGTGAAGTTCTGTCTTCCTGTTAGCACGCTAGCCTGCTACTACTACCACCTACCACCTTAAGAGTTAAGATGCCAGCTTGGGAAAAACCCTGCAGTAAGAAGAAGATGACTCCCTGGCTTCATCTATTTAGGTAAGAAAAGAACTATGGATTCAAGTAGTTAACTTGTTTAGTTAGTAATCATAACTCTTACTAAAGAATATTCTTTCTGTCTTACTTTCCTATGTGTCTAGGTTTTTTAGGCAAAATAGGCAATGGAAATAATCCTCTAAGTGGTCAATATAGTTCAGTTGCAGAGGGCAAGAGAGCAAGGGTAACCGTATAAGTAACTGACATGCACCTTTTTAGCAGATTTAAAAAACAGGCTACACTAAAAGACAGCAATGCAAACTAAAACACCAACATAAACATTTGACTGAGGCATAAAGTAAAACTAAATTATCCCCTTTATTATTGTACAAAATACAACACCCACCCACAACAGGCCCAGCTCTCTCCCCAAACAAATAGCCCCGTCACCAAAAAAGTCCAGTGAGAAATCCAAGTTGAAGTTAAACCCTGTCCCAACTCCCTCTCCCCCCACAAGTGTCCTCCCACCAAAACAAAAAATTAAAAAAAGGGTCCAAAGAGGGCGCATCCAAGTTCAGAGCAGGGCCCGGATATCTTTAAGGGCCGCCTCAATGTGTGCCACCTGGCGGTTCAGACGCGCAAGGTGTTGCAGGATGCGGCGTTGAAACATGCAGCCCTGGCATGAGGAGTGAGGGGCAGCAGTGGTGGAACTGGGACAGGTTGATGGCTGCTGGCTGCAGTGGTGTTGCCACTAGGATGCTGAAGGCGCTGGCAGCTGGCTGGAGGAGCTAGGGCCAATGGCTATGAGTGCTGCCTGAGCTTCTTCCTTCTCCTGGAGGGCTCCCAATATTAACTTTGGATGCTGCCAATATTCATTTTGGATCCCCTCCAGCCTCTGCTGCAGGAGCCGGGCTGCCTTCTCCTGGAGATTTGGATGATGTCCTCCAGGAGTAGGTACAGCAGGAAAGAAAAAGGAAAATGACAAATTATAAACCGTGCTCTGTTCAAACAATTTTTTAAAAAGTACAGTTACACAGTACAGTAAATTGCTGGTCCCTTAGGGCCATTGGAATTTGATGTGGCTCATTACGACTTGTCACGTGCCATTTTTATCCACACATACCCCCTGTAGTTGAGTTGACGTCCAAATGTCAAAAGGGTAAAATTTGAACGGCTTGAATCCGTTATGGAAGCCATGAGATATTAACTTATACATAAATGTGGTGCATGCCAAAAGGGACTTTACTTTTTTTTGGGTGGCTGGGACAGAACTTTGGAAAAAATAAAAGATTTAAGTACTAGGGGCGACAGAGTGGGCACTGGGGGTGAAGGAAAACACCTTTTGAAGTTTCAATCCATCAACAACTTTGTAAATGCTGCTTTAACTGATGTAGATGCACATATTGCACAGAAAACACTATTGTACACATCATATTAGCATTGGTGACTAATGGGGAGGGAGGCATGTCCATGATGGGTGGGAGGATACATATCTGCCTTGTGTCATCTACAGGGAATTAAGGGAGAAGACTGAAAATTAAAATACCCTTTGAACCAAAGCTTTGATACCATGCAAACGAACCAAGCAAATTGGATGAACAGCAAACACAAACCTTCCCACAACAGCTCCCTTATTTCTTCTTGATCCAAGCAATTATACACTTATCTTATCACTCATCTGTTCTATTCACCCTTTGATACCAAGCATTTGATGTAAGCTTACACTCTCTCATCCAGTCTTTCACTATTCCAATCCAGCATTCATATTTATCCACCCGTCCATCCATAGACTCACCTATCCACCCTTTCAAACACCCTGCTTTCACCTATCCATCCATTTACCCATGTATTGTTCATTACCATCCACCCATTCCTCACGCAAGCATACTCATCCACCCTTCCTTCACCCACTGAGGCATCCTTTCACACCTTTCATCTATCTTCAACCACCCATGCATCTCCTATCAATCACCTACACATCTTTATTTTCCTTTCCCCCACACATGCTTTCACTCATATTCCATTTCACCCATTCTTTCTTTTAGCCTTCCATCCTTTGCTTTTCCACCAAGACGTAATTTTTAGCCTCCATTCAATCATTAAGATGACCGTTTGTGTGCTGATTTGCAGAGAGAAGAGGTTGTTGAATTTAAGAACTCAATCCTCACTGCAGCTGCTAAACTAGGTGCTTCACAAGCAACACCCTTGCAGTGAGTATATTAGCAATTGTCAGTGACCAAGAGCAATATGACTTACCAGCACCCACCCCTGCAGCTGCCAGTTCTCCCCCTGTGATCGCTGCCGCATCCAGCACATTGGTGCTGCAACTGGCACTGGTAGTCGGTGCGGCTTGAAGAAATGTCACACAATTTTGTTTCAATAAAATATATCATTACAGTTCTATCTTCTTCTATCATTCACTATAAGAATTTTGTTTGTTGTTAGAAAAGCAAGGTGTGCAAATCACCAGAAATGTTTTGTAATGGAGAGGCACAGCTCAGCTAAGTCGCTGAAGTGCAATAAAGCAGTGGAATAATTTGGTCAATTCAGGAGAACATATGATGACGTTTTGGTTGGCAAATGCAATGGGCATGAGCAAGGCAAAGAAAAACCTTGCGAACATGTGTAGAAAAGTTTAGCATGCAATCTTGATGCTAGGGTACCTATCCTAAAAATCTGGCCTCTTAGTATTAAGTACCAGTCCGCAAGATATATAAGGGGAGAAGGGAAAGCTAGGCTTAGTAAATTGTAGCAAAGCACAAGAAAGCTAATACAGTCTGCAAACAGGAGGATGTCAGGTACGGAAGAAACATGTAAATAAATAGATAAATGCAGAGATAACAAGAATTTAATAAAGCTTATATAGAATGAAAATAAGTAAAAAAAAAAAAAAAGTAGATAGGCAGGTGTCAATCTAAAAGAGAAATTATTTGAAATGAGGAGAGGTGAAAAATAAAAGTAGGGAAATAAAAATAACAAAACAGGAAGACTTACTGGGGCCAGCAGATCCACCACCACCCAGACTCATGGTGACATTAGAAGTACTGGCACCCTCTCCTCCCAGACCCGCCAACTCTCATGCCCTCCTCTTCCCCTTGGGTGCTGAGGTAAGAAATAGTATGATGGACTCAACTCGAGTTGACCTATTACTTTTCATTTCCTAATTCCTACACCTAAGCCCACAAATTTCTTAAACTACAAGCCATATTATTTACAAACTTTTGATGTAAAGCATCACTGCAAGCCTTTTTGCTGCGCTTCCCTGCGTCAAAAAGAGAGGGCAGGAATGTGCTTGATCAACAGTAGATATGGTGCATGCCTGTCCTCTTTTTCCCCTGCGTTGGCGCACAATGGGCTGGCATGAGCTAATGCCGGCACCCCTGCAGCATGTTGAGGGGATAATAGTTTTTGTGCAGGAAGCGACACCTTCCTGCAAAAAAAAACAATTGCAAGAGGAGTTTTCCACTGTAACACCCATGACACGCCTCCCTTTCGCAGGGTGAGTCAATGCAGTGATTTGCATTATGGAACAGCAGCACACACAGCAATAAATAACTATTACTCACCAAGCCCTTACACCTAGGCGCACAGAAGGTCAAGCAGGTCCTGTTCCCTGTTGATGATGTTTACTCAACGGTTTATCAACTGCTGCTGGGTGTGCTGGCTCCCAGTGTGCCGACGAACCAGCCAGCGCACCCTCCCCCACAGCAGTCGACGCTCCCAAAGGGTATAATCAAAACTAGGCCTGCCGCCTGCTGCCAGCATGGAGGGGAAGTGGCACTGCACCAAAAAATCTAGTGCCGCCCCTCCTCCTCGCTGAAGATGGGGCGAGGCTACACGCCTTTGCAGCACCGCCACCAACAAGGTTAGGAGCTGCTGCTGCCTTGAACTGCCATGGAGCTGGGTGTGGTGGGGTGAAAAAGAGAATGAAGGAAGATATGGGAAAAATAAACAAAACTACAAAAAGTCACAAAAAACAGAAACATTATTTTTTTTAAAGTAAAAATATAGATTCAGTATAAGAGAGGCAAATAAAATAAATAAAAATGAGTAGTTAATTAATTAGGAGGGTGGAGGATTACAAGGATAAAAGGGGATGGAAAAAACAGTCCCACACCATAAATGGAACGAAAAACAAGATGGCTGCGTGCTTGCAAACTGCTTTGTGCCATTCACACAAGATTTTTAACACAATTATTTATGTCACTTTGCATTTTACATCAAAAGCAAAGCCCACAGATACCACAGAGAACTCCTTACGCTCGCGAAACTCCACGTAGGGCAGCTTTGTATTTTTACAACTTCGGGGAGTTCCACATAACATGACTTCGCCCACCCCTAGTGCTAAAACACCCTCTCCCAACAGGATGGCCTGAAAATCTGCCATCCAAGGCAGGGGAGCTTCAAAGCAGCCCAACACCCTTGGTATGCCTAACTGGCTTCCCTCAGAAGGGAGATGCCCGCCCCCTTGCCCAAGGGACCATTTGGCACTTGGATAGGCAGGAAAATTAGCTATGCAGGAGAGGTGTTGCATTTGCAGGCTGGACACACCTCTAGGGTGACCAGCCTGAAATGAACACAGCCTAAGGAATTCCACCATCTTGTGTGTGGTGGAATTTGGAATTCTGGGACAGGGTGATGTCCACTCCCCAAAGGAAGTCATCACTGAGGGGCATAGTGACCCCAGGGGTAAGTAGCCGATTGGCTACTACCTCTCACTCCCTTTAAAAGCCCCTAAATTGAGTATTTAGGCGACCCCCTGATACCAGGACCTCAGGTTCACTAGACTACAGAAGGAGGACCTAGAGAGCCACAAAAGCAAGAACTGAGGACCAGCATCTAACTTTGCCCCATTCCCGCTGGCCTGCCAGATGTCCTCGACAATTGCACCAAAGACGACTCTTCCTGCAGCTGTTCTGCCTCCAAAAGACTGGGAGCAATGCCAACACTTCAAGAAGTAACTAGGAGCCAGTGGACTAGCGGAGCTGCTTCCCTGAACCCTGCAGGCACCAAAAAAGACTCAGGAGGTCTCTGGACCACTAAAATCCGACACTGGACAGACCTACTGAACACATGCCCCTCTAGCCCAAGTTGAAGTGGACCAACGGTGCAAGTGTGATCCCAAGGCCCTCCAGTGGCAAAGTCCACCTTGGTTTTGCCAAAAGTGGACTTTCCGACACCCCATGTATCCTCTTTCGGCAGGTCCCCTCCAACAGCAAATATCCCTTGCACTGGAACCCGATGCCAAAAGACACCACTGCACCCAAGCCCCACAGCCCGAGGGGAAGTGGGCCATTGGTTTCCTGTGTGCACGAGGATCTCAAGGGTGATCCCCCACCTGTAGGGTTCCTCAGACCTGTGGCCCCTTTTTGTCTGGACTATTCTCCATTGAAGTGAATGGGGTGCCCAACGCTGTAACACCTCTGCACCCGGGTGCCCGAGAGCCCCCCTGTGGTGAATTGTAGGTGTGGCCTTGGACCTTGTCCCATACTCACCTCAAGTCTAGAAGAACAGTTCTGTAAGTCGTTGCTAAGTACACATATGCAGTGTCTGTTTCTTTCCCATAGGATAACATTAGGGCACCCAAGGATGAAAAGAACCTCTGCACCAGGACGTCTCAATGCCTCCCGAAGTGACCTGCTAGTGCTGCTTTGGATCTTGTGGCACACATTTAGCTTAACTCTAGAAGAACAGTACTGTAGGTCATTGCTAAGGGCCCAAATGCAGAATATGTTTCTTTTCACATAGGATAACATAAGGGCACCTGATACTGAAAAGCAACTGTGCATCTGGATGCCCCAGTGCCTCCAAATGGACCTGTTAGTGCTGCTTTTGACTTTGGTCCATACTTACCTTATCTCCAGAAGATGGGTCCTGTAAGTCACTGCCATGTACCTCTATGCAGTATATGTTTTCCCCCTGTAGGATAACATAACCGCTCCAAAACGTGCACTGTCACCTTCTGAAAATGGTAGTAATTCATAACTCGAAAAATACTCACCCAATTCTGATGATCTTGGTATCAAAATTTATATAGAAGTAAGTGTTATTTTAAAGAATTGGGGTCGGATTTCTTTCAGTGTCTATCTTGCCTTTGTGTGTGCAATACACACTCAGCACAACCGTCTGATATGCCTAACTGCTCAACCACACAACCACAAAAGAGAGCATTTGGTGTGTCATTTGTGCCTCTAGTTCCTCTGGGATTTGATTGGACCCTCTGCATAGTGGATCTCATCTTGGTCCAGTGTTTTAAGAGCCAGCTTCATATAGAGTCCAACAAAGAAAGACTTTGGGATCAATTCCTATATCCTCTGGACCAAATCTTTAGACTTGGACCAATCTCGACAAGGAGTCTTCATGTTGGTTTCACCCCACGGTCCAGTATGGCCTTCGGGTTCATTGATGCACAGTTACTGCAGGCCTTAGAGGTGTGACACAAGTCAAGGCACCACAGGCAAACCTGATGAGGATCTGTCACTTACATTTGCTTGTGATATTACTACAGGCTTTAAAGCCCGTTGTCTTAGGAGATGTCATTTCCATTGCCCAATGTAATTTCAAAGAGAAGAGGTCTTAAAGAGACAGAAGATAGCTCTGGATCCACGTCTGTGGCATGAAAAGAAAGCAACTGATGTCAGCACAAAGTAGGCTCTGCACACCATTTCCAGAACTTACTGGCATCAATGATGAGCCACATGGCACCAATTACTGGCACAAAGGTACTATTGAAAGTATCTGGATCCAGGCTGACATCTGGGGAATATTAAAAAAGTGAGGAATCTGTTGTTACAAGTCAGTTGTGTGTTTAGGTCTAAGCAGGCCCAAAAGAAACCTCATCATCAGTCAAGTTCACAAGATGATGCAGAGATGCTAGAGAGACTTTGCCAGCAGTGTGCTCTGGCAGTAGCAGAACCCAGATACCTTTCTCAGATATTCATTTTTGTTGTCATCAGCACTTTAGTAGATCAGGTGGTCATTGACTGTCTGCTGCTAAGCTGTCATCTTAACAGCGCCAACGAATCTGTTTGAAGTTTGAAGGAAATAAATGAAGTCTGACGGAACAGAAAACCTTGAAGGGGACACTTCTGGCTTAGTCGACAGTGGTGCTATTTTTAACTGGTGCCATCAGTGATGCTAATGAACAAGTTACTTACTTTCGGTAACTAATTATCTGGTAGAGTTAGGATCTAGCCGGATACTCCTTACTTTAGAATCTTCCTCAGGCGCAAGCCAAGATCCAGAAACGTTTTTCCCATAATACGTCTGTGCGTCGCTAGAGGGCGTCACGCAACTCCGTACCGACTTCGTCCACAGGATGTGACATCAGCAGAGTCCATATAACCCCTGTGCTGACGTCAGTTTCTTCTGGGACAATTTTCCATATTCAAAATGTGGAGTCACACCTAAAAACTGCCTATCGAAACAGTATGCTTTGAACAAAAGACACCCTTGTGTCAATTAATCACAACATTCTTCATTCTAGGTGTTGATTTCTATAACAAACTCTTCCTATACAAAAGAGTACTCAGTTTGCAGTGCAGGGAGGATGGGAGGTTCTTTAAGGAATCTCTAGTTAGATCCTGTCTCTACCAGTTAATGCGTTACCAAAGGTAAGTAACTTGTTCATCTGATAGAGACATGTAGCCGCAGATTCCATATTTTAGAATCAGATACCAAAGCATAGTAAACCGGAGGAGGAATTGCAAACTGAGACCTTCAAAAAAGTCTTGAAATATCACAAAACTGGGCTAGAACAAGATAAAATGACTGGACAATCATAATAATTAAGGTGAGTAACAATATACTTTACGACATCAAAACCTGTGGAAGGAACCAGAGGTAAATAAAACCACAAGACATGAAAAGCATGGGAATAAGCTCATCCATGTTGGCATGTCAATTGTGTGTCAGAAGTGACCCACAGCATTGAACATTTCTTACTGGAAGAAAACTGGTCTAGTACAAGAGGAATAACCAATGCATTCATAAGAATATCTATGAGGAAATACATCCTCGTTAGTAAAACAAAAAACTGTGTAAAGGACCACAGTAATAACAGTACATAATAGCATAATAGCATGGAGATAGTAACACTCATGATTGACACCTTTAAAAATGTGTCCATAGAACAAAACTGCTCTAGAGCAAAGCAAAAAGCATAATAATGCAGATGAGCCTTAACATATTTTACGACCCAAGACCCATGAAAGGAACCACATATAAGGAGTCATGAACATTCAAAAACATGGAATAAGGAAAAACCATGTTAACATGAAGAATTGGTGTTAGAGGCGAACTAATGGGATTAATATTAAACTACTTGCTCTCATGAGGGGAAGCAAACCCATGCATGAACACCTCATCAATACTGTGGAAATGACCACAGCAATATAATCACAAAAAATAAAGAAAATATGAGTAAAAAGCTCTACCCATAACCTTAGGACAGTATTACCAAATGAAGTAATGAATATAAATTTGTTTGTTCTTATATGTAGATCGAAACTGCATGTGCTACCCTGCTCGAACACAGAGCAGCAAGGATGCTGTTGAACAATGCCTCTTACTATGTAAAGGTATATCATACCAGACCTACAAGATAAGACACAGATAGAATGTTTATTTCTTTCAAAAAAACATACAATTGCCCTCTTTAACAAGGAGTTGAAAACAACAATATCAACCATTTGGCATATAAATATATTTATCCCCAGGAAAGGTAGCTAGAAATGACAAAACAGCATCAAGATATTTTCAATATATAAATATACTACTGACATAGGAATATAATACGCAAATATATATGTAGTAACACATGATATATATATATATATATATATATATATATATATATATATATATATATATATATATATATTTCTACTCATTTATATATTTATTTTTCTAAAAGTGGGCCTTGATAAAGTGGCGGAAACCAAGGTGACTATGTGACTCTCATACTGAATAAGACTGATCTACAGATGAACTAGAACAGTTGTTAATTAGCAAAAACGTAAAATATTTACAAGATTCTTAAATAAAACAAATCAGTTCGATTTGATATATTCAATATTATGACAACACTTATTAAATTGTGAAACCAACCTACAACAAGTGGAGTCAGGTCACGATGAAAACAGTTGTACCTAGATGAGGCATTAACACCTAAATGCACAATAGATATAAATATCTAGAACAAATACCCCTAAAGAAGGTAAAACCCTTTGAAAAGAAGGAAATCTTTGAATGCAAACACAAAAGTGCAGAGTAACCCCTAAGAGTCACTAATATTAAGATATAAGAGAATGAACAGAATCTTCAGAGACACTTCTCAATGAAGACCCCTGATAGCCTGACTTGAACTAGGAAAAAGAAGAATAATGTCCAAAGCTCACGAACATACAAATGTCTACACCAAAGTGTAGAAAATCCAACAAACCACGATGGCTATCCGATACAAAACAAATAAAGTCTTAAAGTTCCCAAGATTATCTGTTTTCCAATCAAATGTACCAAAAGTAGAAAACTGATACTGCCATATCATTGGTAAAGTAGAACGTACCTAACAAATAGTGTAGAACAACAGCTATCTTGTTTGACAGTTCAAGAAAGACTTAAGAAACAGACACATTTAGTGCTGTAGAACCCTAAGATTGCATTATCAATTAGAAGAAAAAGAAGAAGAAGTTCTTCACAACAACCTAGTTTCGTAATTATTATACTGACACTCTTATGGAGTTGTTAATATTACAGGTTTCCTACAAGGGATAGTCAACCTTATGGATACAAGGTCTCACCTTCTGCAGAGGGAGCAAATCTGCCCCCCAAACGAAGGTGTAATAGCCCACAAGCTAATTAATACTGTGCAAATATATATAATGCGCATTCTGCATACAAAACAGTACTCCACTTAGAGTAAGGTACATACCATGAAGGTGTCGACTCTTGAGCATCCACTCTTCTTCGGAGTTAAGTAAATAACATTATCTTTATATCAGGTTAAAAAATAACTAGACTAAGAAGCTGTCATTGACAAGCCTGAAGTGGAGAACTACCACTTTCAAACCACAAAATAAAGAATAATAATAAAAGTAGCCTTGAAACATCAGGCATGAAATCTCCTGCATAGGGTGCTAGGATAATATCCCAATACTTTGTACATAACCATTTAAGGAAAAATAGCACTGCAAGAAGCAACAACATCCACTGGGTGCCTACATTAGGTGGAACAGAGGTAGAGCAGAAAAAAGTCTCACAACAGTGCCAAAGCATGGCTCATCTGCTAGTCCAGGAGGTATTAACTGGACCAAAGGATAGAGAGGAACCAAGAAAACTCGCTAATCCTACTCCTACTGTCACAAAAACAGCTTAAAGTGGGGTCAGCCTGTGCACCAAATAAACGGGCACCATCAAAAGGAATATCAATGAATGTGGCTTCAACTGCCTCTGAAAATCCAGAGGGGCGAACCACGCACAGCAACATAATGCCACTGGAGAGGCCACGGCCTGACCCACAGAGTCAGTAGTATCCATACCGCAGCAAATTATTACTTTAGCTGCCTGCTGGCCATCTTGTATCATAGGGGCAAGAGTGTCCCTGATATCATCTGGAAGTATAGGTAAGATGTTTGCCAGTGAGTCCCATAATGAATGTGAAAATAGTCCCAGAACGCAAGACATATTCACAGAACATAAGGCAGAACTCAACAAACATCCAGACTTCTGGAATCTCTATCAGATGGGACCTGTGGTAGAGCTTCAGTATCATGGGAGGCTAAAGCAGCCTGTACCACCAAATTACAGTGAGTAGGATGTCTAATTAAGCATGCCGGATAACCTGGGGTTGTTCCGTGCCTATGAGATAGAGCTCGATCAGTCGGGCCCCTGTATCAGGCTGAGCCCAAGCCCCCAACAAAACATCATGTAGGGCTTCACTGTGAGGAATTACAGGTTCAACTCCTGTTTGTCCTTGATGGAGAACGTCAATGAGAGGATCCAAGAACAATTCCACTGAAGGAAGTGCCAAATCCAAAATCACAGCAACCTTTCTCAGCATGTTAGCTAGAGAGGAACTTGCCTCCGTAGCAAGGTCAAGAGGTGAAAGTAGGCCTGAGGCTGGAGAAGAATCAAAACCACTAGCAGTAGCTAGGTCAGCTATCCAGCTGTCCTCTATAAGAGGCTGTTCCACATGTGAAACTTGTGGTATATCCTTAGCCTCTTCACCATGTCCCTCAGAATTACAAACATGAGGGGACTTCCCAGAATGGGGAGTGTGTTCAGGGATAACCGAGATGACTGGCGCCATCCCCAGCGCAGAGAAGGCGAATCCTCAACGTCAATATCGACTTTGGATGCAGAAAGGGATAACACCAGCGGGGCTGCCACCAGCAAGGTCACTGGAGTCGGCTGATCCTGTACCGGCACTGAAGGTGTGAACCCCAAATCGCTATGCACCGGTGCCGTAATGGCTTCATCAACTGAAGCCAGAGGCCTAACTGAAGCCGAGGGCGAGCCTGCCGGTGTGGACAGTCAAGACCTTTTGCACTTCCCTGGGTCCACCGGCGCTCCAGGAGAAAGTGATTTCCCCAAAATAGCATGAAGGGAATTGTAAAGTTCATGCATCTGGGTCATAGTCGCCCCAAGAAAGGGGGGAAACACCGGGCAGACTCAGGCCTCGACTTCTCTGGTGAGGAATGGTGAGAGGCTGAATGTGGGGAAGTAGATAACTTTTGCAGCTTCAACAGCTTACGTCGGGACTTACCTTGTGACGTCAATGGAGAAGGATATCTATGAGAACGAATCCTTGTCCAGACCGCGACCGGGCTTCAGTAGAAGGAAGAGACCGTGACCAACATGAAGACTGGGACGGCTCCGACATCCATGCCGTTAGAAGCTTCATACGGCGCTGTTGCAAAGCCTTCGGTCAGAGATGCCAACAGGAGCTTAGTCTTCAGCATTGTGGTTCTCTCCCAGGCACCAAATACAAATAGAGTGGCGGTCCATAGCTGACATTTGTTGTTCACAAGACCCACAGAGCTTGAAGCCTGAGGACATAGATAGTAAAAGCACACGGTTCTGTCGACAAAAACATCAGTAGGCTGAAAATTGCCAACTGTTACCGGATCCGGGTTGCAAGTGCAGAAAAGAAGAAACTGATGTCGACGCATCAGGTGGGTTATATGGACTCCGCTGACGTCACATCCAGTGGACATCGTCGATACAGCGCGCCATGGGCAAGGGTTGCTCCCATTGGGGGGCATTATTTTCATTTTTCGGCCCCCCCTGGGGGCAGATCTGCCGATTTTTAGGCCGATCTGCCCCCCGGGGGGGGGGGGCGAAAAACCACTAGACATCAGGGATATTGTTATTGTGCATGTATTTTGGGAGCGACCCCTTGGGCAAGGGACCCTCCCATTGGGGGGCATTATTTTCCTTTTTTGGCCCTCCCCCCGGGGGCAGATCGGCTGATTTTTCGGCTGATCTGCCCCCAGGGGGGCCCGAAAAACCACTAGACACCAGGGATGTAATTATTTTGTATATATTTTGGGAGCGACCCCTTGGGCAAGAGTCGCTCCCATTGGGGGGCATTATGTTCCTTTTTCGGCCCACCCTGGGGGCAGATCTGCCGATTTGTCGGCCGATCTGCCCCTTGGGGAGGGGGCGCAAAACCACTAGACACCAGGGATGTTATTATTTTGTATATATTTTGGGAGCGACCCCTTGGGCAAGGGTCGCTCCCATTGGGGGCAAATCTTTTTCTTATTTCAGCCAATATTTTGGCCGATCTGTCCCGGGGGAGGAGGGGGGGGGTCGAAAACCACTAAACACCAGGGAAATTATTTTCTTTGTTTTAGGGCAGTGACCCCTTAGGCAATGTTTTTGGCTGATCTGGCCCCCGGGGGTGGGGTCGAAACCCAATAGGCGCCAGGGATTGTGAGGTGTGTGTGTGTTTTTTGTGTTTGGGGGCACCCCTTGGGCAAGGGTCGCCGCCCCAAAGGGGGGAAATTTCGTATTGGCTATCTCTGCCCCCCTTGGGGGCAAAGGGGCCTATTTTTGTAGGCCCATCTGCCCCCAAGGAGGACAGAAACCACCAATACGGCAGGGATTTTATTTGTTGGTTCCCCCTTTTTTTGTTTAGTGCTGGGGGTGCCCCCCGTTTGCCTCCTTTGGCAAGGGTCGCCCCCTAAAGTGGGCACAGAACTGTTGGCCATTTCTGCCGTCCTTGGGGGCAGATCGGCCAATTTCTTTATGCCCATCTGCCCCAAGGGGGTCAGAATCCACTTAGGCATCAGGGATCCTGTGTGTGTGTATGTTCTCTGTGTGGGGGGGCCGGCGGCACCTTTGGCAAGGTTCGCCCCCCAAAGGGGGGAACGTTAGTGATGGACATTTCTGCCCACCTTCGAGGCAGATCAGCGTATTTGCTTTTTTAGGCCCATCTGCCTCCTAGTGGGGCAGAAGCCACTTAGGCACCAGGGACAATTTCTAAGTTCTTGGTGGTGGGGTGTTTGTCAACTGGCGAAGTATTTGTATTTGTGATTATAACATTTTATTTCTTCTTTTTGTTCTAGTTCAAAGCTTTTGCTTCATTTGCTGTGGATCCTTGCGGTTTTGGCAGTAGTTGTCCTGCGGTTTGCATAGTTGTATGTTTTAGGTAAGTGAAAGCAATTTACTCCAAAGGAGTATTGTTGACATGCATGAATGACATGTTTATAGATGGTGTACTAAATGCAGTATTGTGTGTGAAATTGTCCTTAGATTTGAGCACAATGTTATTTGTGTTGTCATATGTCTAGTTTTCTTTTTTCTTTTTTCTTTTTAGTGGGATATCATTGGTGATTGCTGTGTCTGTGCAGAGTAGTTGCTGGTGAGTAGCTTTTTCAGGCAAGTGAGTGGTATAGTTTTTTAGTACATAACTCTTTGTGATAAAGCTACACTTCGTTTATTACTTATTTTAGTACTAGTTGTTGTTGGCAATCCATTTGTTGGTAGTGAGGATCATGGCTAGCCGCAGAGTGACCGCTCAGCAGGTTGTTGGCATGCTCTTTGAGTCGTCTTCAGACCATGATTACGAGACTGACTCTGCATCTGAGGCAGAGGAGGAAGTGAGAGATTCTGGCAGTGAGTTTTCTGTCTGAGAGTATTCTTCTGATGAGGAAGCTACTCTCAGTGCAGATGAAGGGCCTGTTGTAGAGGAGGACATTGATGTGCCAAGAGTGCAGCAGCCTGGGGCTGAAGGGCTTCCCATTAGAAGACTTGACACCTGGATTGCCCCAAACATGGAGCAGCCACAGTTACCTGCATTTACTGGTCTCCGAGGGTGTAGAGTCAATATGGAAAACATATTAGAAATATGGAAAACTTTTTGCCTGTCCATTTCTTTCAAGCAGACTAATTCGTATGTAGAGCAATATTTGCGGGACAACGCTGCCAGACTTAACCCTCAGTCTAGAGCTACTCAGTGGGTTCCCACATATCTGGAAGAGATGAAAAAGTTTTTAGGTTTGACTTTTTTGATGGGGTTGATCAGGAAGCCGTCACTGGTTTCTTATTGGTCTACTAGTCCCTTGATGGCAAAGGCTATATTTCCTGCAACTATGACACGTAATCGCTATTTGCTTCTTCTTTGTATGCTGCATTTTGTAGACAATGCTTTAGCCTTGCCACGAGATCACCCTGATTGTGACTGTCTTTTTAAGATTAGGCCTGTCCTTGATCATTTTGTAGATCGGTTTTCAGAGGTCTATGTTCCAGGCAAAGAGATAAGTGTGGACGAGTCTTTGGTCCTTTTCAAGGGGCGTTTAGTTTTTAAGCAGTACATTCCTAGTAAGAGGGCACGGTATGGGATTCAATAGTATATCCTGTCAGAAAGCAGTACAGGATATGTGTATAATTTCCGGGTCTACACTGGCAGGGATTCCAGTATTGACCCTCCTGGTTGTCCGGCCACTTTTGGAGTTAGCAAAAAAGTTGTGTGGGAACTTGGTAGACGACTGTTTAACAAAGGTCACCATTTGTACGTAGATAATTTCTACACTGGAGTGCAGCTGTTCAAGGAGTTGTTTAGAGTGGACACTGTTGCTTGTGGCACAATCTCTTCTAACCGGAAAGGCTATCCAAGGGAGCTTGTCTGTAAAAAACTTGAGAGGGGACAGTGCAGTGCCTTGCGGACTAATGAGCTGCTAGCTCTGGCATTTTCAGACAGGAGGGATGTGTACATGCTGTCTACCATCCATGAGGAGAGTACTTCCCCTGTGACTGTTTGGGGTCAGGTTGCGGAAGTGTGCAAACCTGCGTGCATTTTGGACTACAATAGGCACATGGGTGATGTTGATAGAGTAGATCAGAGATTGGCACCTTACACTGCTTTTCGTAAGTCTTACGTGTGGTATAAAAAATTGGCCCTACATTTATTTCATTTGGCAACTTTTAATGCTTTTATTGTGTTCAAGGATTGTTCACCTGTGTCAAGGATGACATTTGTTAAATTTCAGGAGTCAGTGATAGAGAGCCTTATTGTGGTGGAACGGGCAACAGTTCCTAGAGTAGAAGTGGTGGAGGATGTGGCTAGAAGATCACCACTTTCCAGATCACATTCCTCCCACTCCCAAAAAAGTCCTTCCCACAAAGAAATGTAGAGTATGTGCCCGGAGATCAATCCGGAGGGATAGCCGGATGTACTGCCCCGACTGCCCTTCAAAGCTTGGGCTGTGTGCGCCCGGCTGTTTTAGAAGTTACCACACAAGGAAAAACTTTTGGGAAATACCATGAGCGTATACTGCCTATTTTATATTTTCATATGTTCGGTTTCACGGTTGGCATTACTGTCATGTATTTAGTTAGAGCTTTTGTGTTTGTAGTTTTGTACTTATTTTATAATTAGTTAGTGGTTTCTTTGTTGTTTATAAAAAAAGTGATGGCGGTGTGTGTGGGGTGTCGCTTGGCTGGCGGTATGGGTGGGGTGGCGCTTGGCTGGCGGTGTGCTTGGGGTGGCGCTTGGCTGGTGGTGTGCTTGGGGTGGCGCTTGGCTGGTGGTGTGCTTGGGGTGGTGCTTGGCTGGCGGTATGGGTAGGGTGGCGCTTAGCTGGCGGTATGGGTGGGGTGGCGCTTGGCTGGCGGTGTGCTTGGGGTGGCGTTTGACTGGTGGTGTGCTTGGGGTGGCGCTTGGCTGGCGGTGCCAGCCAAACGCCAGTCCACACACTCACCAGCTGGTGTGATTGCTGTATCAGGCATGTGGGCATATGAAAGTGATGGGCCCTTGACTGGCGCTGTCTGTCGATGCAAGTGTTGTAATGTGCTGGGCCCGTGGCTGGTGGCGTGAATGGTCTTGTGCATGCCATGTATGAAAGGTGTGTGAATGGACTGTAAAGCGGTTGGTGCCTTGCCGTGACTTTACAGCTCACGAGCTGTGAGTCATTGATTCCCTTTTTTGGCCTTTCATTTATTACCACTGCATTTCACTTTTGTGAAATCTCTTGTTAATAAAATTTGATCTACTGAACCATCACTCACCCTCGTGCCAAATCCAACCAGTATGTGTGGTACAAATTACAAAACCTGCTCCGCTGTAATCAGGCGTCGCAGCACACTTGAGACACGCTAGGTGTCTCAGGTGGTACCCCGATGATGAAGCATGCCACCAACTTGGTTGGTGGGTGAGGAGTCTTTCTCACATAACCTAAGTGTGTTCCTTTTCACAATTTTAGTGTTTGGCACATCACAGACGTATGTGGACACATCAAAATGATATATTACAAAACTACCTGTGTTTGGGGGGGGAGAGGGCACCTATGTTTTTGGTCCTGGGTGCGGCCTTCATCTAGGGAAACCTACCAAACCCAGACATTTTTTAAAACTAGACACCCAAAGGAGTCCAGGGAGGTGTGGCTTGCGTGGATCCCCCAACATTTTCTTACCCTGACTCCTCTGCAAACTTTAAAAGGTGCTTAAAAAAGCATATTTTCCTGACTTTCGTTTGTACGATCAACGCTCCAGCACTAAATTCCTACTCCCCAGCGTTCCCCTCAGTCTCCCAAGTAAAATTACACCTCACTTTTGTGGGTCCCCAAAGCAGAGTCAAGATGTATAAAAGAAGAATATGTCCTTATCAACTCGCTGTGCTATCCCCTCTATCTCTACAGGTTTTTGACCTTATTCTTGTGCAGGCACCTGGCCCACCCACACAAGTGAGGTATCATTTTTATCGGGAGACTTGGGGGAACGCTGGATGGGAGGATATTGGTGGCTCCTCTCAGATTCCAGAACTTTCTGTCACCGAAATGTGAGGAAAATGTGTTTTTTTTAGCCGGATTTTGAGGTTTGCAAAGGATTCTGGGTAACAGAACCTGGCCAGAGCCCCACAAGTCACTCCATCTTGGATTCCCCTAGGTCTCTAGTTTTCAAAAATGCACAAGTTTGGTAGGTTTCCCTACGTGCCGGCTGAGCTAGAGGCCAAAATCTACAGGTAGGCACTTTGCTAAAAACACCTCTGTTTTCTGTCAAAAAATGGGATGTGTCCACGTTGTGTTTTGGGGCATTTCCTGTCGCGGGCGCTAGGCCTACCACACAAGTGAGGTATCATTTTTATCTGGAGACTTGGGGGAACGCTGGGTGGGAGGAGATTTGTGGCTCCTCTCAGATTCCAGAACTTTCTGTCACCGAAATGTGAGGAAAATGTGTTTCTTTAGCCAGATTTTGAGGTTTGCAAAGGATTCTGGGTAACAGAACCTGGTCAGAGCCCCACAAGTCACCCCATCTTGGATTCCCCTAGGTCTCTAGTTTTCAAAGATGCACAGGTTTGGTAGGTTTCCCTAGGTGCCGGCTGAGCTAGAGACCAAAATCTACAGGTAGGCACTTTGCTAAAAATACCTCTATTTTCTGTCAAAAAATGGGATGTGTCCACGTTGTGTTTTGGGGCATTTCCTGTCGCGGGCGCTAGGCCTACCCACACAAGTGAGGTAACATTCTTATCGGGAGACTTGGGGGAACGCTGGGTGGGAGGGAATTTGTGGCTCCTCTCAGATTCCAGAACTTTCTGTCACCGAAATGTGAGGAAAATGTGTTTTTTTAGCCAAATATTGAGGTTTGCAAAGGATTCTGGGTAACAGAACCTGGTCAGAGCCCCACAAGTCACCCCATCTTGGATTCCCCTAGGTCTCTAGTTTTCAAAACTGTACAGGTGTGGTAGGTTTCCCTAGGTGCCGGCTGAGCTAGAGGCCAAAATCTACAGGTAGGCACTTTGCTAAAAACACCTCTATTTTCTGTCAAAAAATGGGATGTGTCCACGTTGTGTTTTGGGGCATTTCCTGTCGTGGGCGCTAGGCCTACCCACACAAGTGAGGTAACATTCTTATCGGGAGACTTGGGGGAACGCTGGGTGGGAGGGAATTTGTGGCTCCTCTCAGATTCCAGAACTTTCTGTCACCGAAATGTGAGGAAAATTAGTTTTTTTTAGCCAGATTTTGAGGTTTGCAAAGGATTCTTGGTAACAGAACATGGTCGGAGCCCCACAAGTCACCCCATCTTGGATTCCCCTAGGTCTCTAGTTTTCAGAAATGCACAGGTTTGGTAGGTTTCCCTAGGTGCCGGCTGAGCTAGAGGCCAAATCTACAGGTAGGCACTTTGCTAAAAACACCTCTATTTTCTGTCAAAAAATGGGATGTGTCCACGTTGTGTTTTGGGGCATTTCCTGTCGTGGGCGCTAGGCCTACCCTCACAAGTGAGGTATCATTTTTATCAGGAGACTTGGGGGAAAGCTGGATGGGAGGATATTTGTGGCTCCTCTCAGATTCCAGAACTTTCTGTCACCGAAATGTGAGGAAAATTAGTTTTTTTTAGCCAGATTTTGAGGTTTGCAAAGGATTCTTGGTAACAGAACCTGGTCAGAGCCCCACAAGTCACACCATCTTGGATTCCCCTAGGTCTCTAGTTTGCAAAAATGCACAGGTTTGGTAGGTTTCCCTAGGTGCCGGCTGAGCTAGAGGCCAAAATCTACAGGTAGGCACTTTGCTAAAAACACCTCTGTTTTCTGTCAAAAAATGGGATGTGTCCACGTTGTGTTTTGGGGCATTTCCTGTCGCGAGCGCTAGGCCTACCCACACAAGTGAGGTATCATTTTTATCGGGAGACTTGGGGGAAGACTGCGTGGGAAGAAATTTGTGGCTCCTCTCAGATTCCAGAACTTTCTGTCACCGAAATGTGAGGAAAATGTGTTTGTTTAGCCAAAGTTTGAGGTTTGCAAAGGATTCTGGGTAACAGAACCTGGTCAGAAAACCACAAGTCACCCCATCTTGGATTCCCATAGGTCTCTAGTTTTCACAAATGCACAGGTTTGGTAGGTTTCCCTAGGTGCCGGCTGAGCTAGAGGCCAAAATCTACAAGTAGGCACTTTGCTAAAAACACCTCTGTTTTCTATCAAAAAATGGGATGTTTCCATGTTGTGTTTTGGGGCATTTCCTGTCGCGGGCGCTAGGCCTACCCACACAAGTGAGGTATCATTTTTATCGGGAGACTTGGGGGAACGCTGGATGGGAGGAGATTCGTGGCTCCTCTCAGATTCCAGAACTTTCTGTCACTGAAATGTGAGGAAAATGTGTTTCTTTAGCCGGATTTTGAGGTTTGCAAAGGATTCTGGGTAACAGAACCTGGTCAGAGCCCCACAAGTCACCCCATCTTGAATTCCCCTAGGTCTCTAGTTTTCAAAAATGCACAGGTTTGGTAGGTTTACCTAGGTGCGGGCTGAGCTAGAGGCCAGAATCTTTAGGTAGGCACTTTGCAAAAAACACCTCTGTTTTCTGTCAAAAAATGGGATGTGTCCACGTTGTGTTTTGGGGTATTTCCTGTCACGGGCGCTAGGCCTACCCACACACGTGAGGTATCATTCTTATCGGGAGACTTGGGGGAATGCTGGATGGGAGGATATTTGTGGCTCCTCTCAGATTCCAGAACTTTCTGTCACCGAAATGTGAGGAAAATGTGTTTTTTTTAGCTAGATTTTGAGGTTTGCAAAGGATTCTGGGTAACAGAACATGGTCGGAGCCCCACAAGTCACCCCATCTTGGATTCCCCTAGGTCTCTAGTTTTCAGAAATGCACAGGTTTGGTAGGTTTCCCTAGGTGCCGGCTGAGCTACAGGCCAAAATCTACAGGTAGGCACTTTGCAAAAAACACATCTGTTTTCCGTCAAAAAATGGGATGTGTCCACGTTGTGTTTTGGGGCATTTCCTGTTGCGGGCACTAGGCCTATCCACACAAGTGAGGTATCATTTTTATCGGGAGACTTGGGGGAACATAGAATAGCAAAACAAGTGTTATTTCCCCTTGTCTTTCTCTACATTTTTTCCTTCCAAATATAAGAGAGTGTGTAAAAAAGACATCTATTTGAGATATGCCCTGTAATTCACATGCTAGTATGGGCACCCTGGAATTCAGAGATGTGCAAATAACCACTGCTCCCCAACACCTTATCTTGTGCCCATTTTGGAAATACAAAGGTTTTCTTGATAGCTATTTGTTACTCTTTATATTTCAGCAAATGAATTGCTGTATACCCGGTATAGATTGAAAACCCACTGCAGGGTGCAGCTCATTTATTGGCTCTGGGTACCTAGGGTTCTTGATGAACCTACAAGCCCTATATATCCCTGCAACCAGAAGAGTCCAGCAGACGTAACGGTATATTGCTTTAAAAAATCTGACATTGCAGGAAAAAGTTACAGAGTAAAACCTCAATATCAATATTTGTTTTTCAGTTTTTATTTTCTGTAGAAAACCCTTCTAGTATCTACACAAATTACCCCTTGCTGAATTCAGAATTGTGTCTACTTTTCAGAAATGTTTAGGTTTCTGGGATCCATCATTGGTTTCATGCCCATTTCTGTCACTGACTAGAAGGAGGCTGAAAGCACAAAAAACGTAAAAATGGGGTATGTCCCAGTAAAATGCCAAAATTGTGTTGAAAAATTGGGTTTTCTGATTCATGTCTGACTGTTCCTGAAAGCTGGGAAGCTGGTGATTGTAGCACCGCAAACCCTTTGTTGATGCCATTTTCAGGGAAAAAAACACAAGCCTTCTTCTGCAGCCCCTTTTTCCCATTTTAAAAAACAAACAAAATTTTCACTGTATTTTGGCTAATTTCTTGGCCTCCTTCAGGGAAACCCACAAAGTCTGGGTACCTCAAGAATCACTAGGATGTTGGAAAAAAAAGGACGCAAATTTGGCTTGGCTGGCTTATGTGGACAAAAAGTTATGAGGGCCTAAACGCGAGCTGCCCCAAATAGCAAAAAAAGGCCTGGCACACGAGGGGGAAAAGGCCTGGCAGCGAAGGGGTTAAGGAATTTGAAAAAGATCCTTAAGTAGACACAACACCACAGGACAGAGTTACGCCCCTTTCAGGGTTGTGGTCAGCATTTATCTGAATCTTTTTGGTGATTCATTAGATATTTTAAGGAATTTCCCCTGGGTGATTTTCTTGGATGAGTATATACATATTCAGGATGCCACCTTTTGTAGGTTTCCTTTGCCATTTTTGAAGATCCTTCAGAGTCAATCCCTGAGGAAGAAGGTATCCTTGGCTTTACATTTTTCCAGCTAGAATGAGTCCACTGTTTCAGTCTTTGTTTTTTGTGGAAAAAGTCCATCAGGTTTTGCAGGCCTGTGAGGATCCTCAAACTGAAGCCTGCCGCTTTCCACATGTTCTAAAAGGCCTCAAAATATTTTTGGGAGGAAGAAAATTAGTTAATCACCTGTAATAGTAGTTCTCCAGTAGTGACATTTTTCAAAGATTAACATGCATGAATGATTTTCCATCGAAGTGGGAGTCCCACGGTGTAGGCGGCTGGCTCAATACGTGGTGTACACCTATAGGTGAGGCACCCTGTACTGAGTCCAGGCAACCCTTAGTGATAGTGTAAGAGATTCTAGATGACCAGAGCTCTCGAAGGGTAGCTGTGGAGAGCAGTAAAGACTTATCCAGGAGGGTTGGAAGCAGTTGCAGATACCGCACAGGTCAGTCTGTGATGTACACAAAGGAAATAACCACACCAGTGTTAGAAAAATGATGAATTATTTATTAGAACAAAAACACTAAACTAACTTTGGTATATCATAAATATCACGCCAGTCTTTACATAGTCCAATTCTATCCAAGATTTATTGGATCACATCTTCTGATAATCCATATCTTTCATGAAGATACATCTTGAGCCAAACACATTGAGCCAACACGTGTTTCGTCTTGGGATAATCCTTTTGTCCCCAACGACTTCTTCAGGGCTCTAAATTATGAATACATAGTTTGTATTAGAAACCAAAATGCTCAAACCATATAATATTTAGCGTACAATCTAAAATGTCCTTAAGAAAAGAGAGACAGTAAACACCAAATGGTGTGAGAGGAATAGTGATTCACCTAATTAACAAGCCTTTAAAAGATCCATTCTGGACACCCAATAACAACTAACAACCATCACTTAAAGCACACCCTCATTGGTGCTCTTATCAGGTTAAACTATGATGATGTTCACAGTGCTATCCATCACCAGAGAGATTTTTTTAAAACACACACGAAAAACAACAGGTGAAACCTATAAATGTGATGATCATTACCCACACAACATAATCTATGTATGTGCAGTACAATTGAAATTCAACAAGCCAGAAATTAGGAGTATTTAAAATGAGTACATCCTATTCGTCAATGTATAGTTAAAGTTAATTTTACCATATATACTTACAATCTCATATAATCTTGAGTTATTTCAAAGTGTCCTTATTTTGACTAAGTAGTTTACAAAATCTGTGCCATTTAGAACTGTAACACTACTCATGTTATTTACGTAATACAATGCAAATGTGCTCGCATTTATGTGGGGAGTACAATACGCCCATTAAAAGCAAGGATTGGAGAATATATTCGCTTGCTTAAAAACGGTGATGTAAGATATCTATTAGTTGCTCACATTTTATCATGCAATTCACAATCAGTGTATAAGAACTTTGAATTGTTTGGATTGGAACATGTTCCCCGTGACCCAAGGGAGGGTAATCGTGAATTAATGCTACGTAGAAAAGAGGCAATGTGGATAATGAGGCTAAAGGCGGTTGAAGTAGGCCTCAACTCTGACAGAGAGTTGGAGTTCTTTTTGGGAGATCACTGAGAATGTAACATGTTAACCATTGACGTTATTGAAAACATTTGGGTTTATATCTAGATTTAAATTTATCCACGTCTAGCTTGTTACTATAAACTATGTTTCCCACACCATTATTTCTCTAATAGATCAGTTATGGCTAATTTGAGGATTATCATGTTGAAGATTTTTGGGGTCTATTCACTGTTTCATTATTTTGTCATGTTTAATTATGTCATTTTAAACCAAAATTCTCACACTATATGTTTTCTATAGTGTTTAGTTTTGATCAACCTCAATTTCTTAATCAACTTATCAAACTAATAACCTGTCTCCTTCTTTTCTCTATATCATCTCTACTACTCCTCTGATTTATGGGGGCAGGTGGTCTAAAAATAAGTTTCATTCTTGAACCTGGATGCATGCCCGAAGTGTAACGTTAGTAGCTAATTAAGTTGTGCTGATGATTTAGTCTATTGATGCATGAGTTTTCATTTATTTTGGCCCCTACGATTGATGTAGTCCTTGATTTTTGTTGTGTTTCACGCTTGGAATCGGCTGATACACTTGACTGCTAACATTGTTTTTACTTTCCGCATTGATCTAAACAGTAGTTGTTAGTCCGTTCTTTATTGCAATATGCGCGTTGAATTCGCGCTCCGGAAACACCTCTCATTACGGCAAACACGAGACGCGCATTTGCGTACTCGGCACGCGACGTGGTCTATCTTTAGTTACAACGTAATTGTGTCGCTCGTCAACAGGAACGCCGGTAACTAATTTAAACGGTTTTAGAAGCGAGACGCGCCCTTGCGCACTCGCGATGAAGCGTTTCCTTATCATGGAAACACCAACTTTGTTCCATCCATAACAGTAGGAGGTAAGGACTTCTCAGAGAGTGTATCTTGATTATGTGAGTAGATAATCTTGAACTTTGATTAATGGTGATTATAGTCTTGGTGACTATAACATTTAAAATATGTTTATTTCTCTTTAGCCATGAAATATACGGCCATCAAAAATTCATGAACTTTTAAAAGTCGAGGAAATAGATGTAAGACTCACGGTTTTAACTATATTTGGACTTCTATATCGGGCTTGTGGTTACTTATTTAGTCATGTTGGGTGTTGTGTATTGATTTTATAGGTATACCTTTCTGATGAACTACTTAGTCAAAATAAGGACACTTTGAAATAACTCAAGATTATATGAGATTGTAAGTATATATGGTAAAATTAACTTTAACTATACATTAACGAATAGGATGTACTCATTTTGAATACTCCTAATTTCTGGCTTGTTGAATTTCAATTGTACTGCACATACATAGATTATGTTGTGTGGGTAATGATCATCACATTTATAGGTTTCACCTGTTGTTTTTCGTGTGTGTTTTAAAAAAATCCCTCTGGTGATGGATAGCACTGTGAACATCGTCATAGTTTAACCTGATAAGAGCACCAATGAGGGTGTGCTTTAAGTGATGGTTGTTAGTTGTTATTGGGTGTCCAGAATGGATCTTTTAAAGGCTTGTTAATTAGGTGAATCACTATTCCTCTCACACCATTTGGTGTTTACTGTCTCTCTTTTCTTAAGGACATTTTAGATTGTACGCTTAATATTATATGGTTTGAGCATTTTGGTTTCTAATACAAACTATGTATTCATACTTTAGAGCCCTGAAGAAGTCGTTGGGGACAAAAGGATTATCCCAAGACGAAACACGTGTTGGCTCAATGTGTATGGCTCAAGATGTATCTTCATGAAAGATATGGATTATCAGAAGATGTGATCCAATAAATCTTGGATAGAATTGGACTATGTAAAGACTGGCGTGATATTTATGATTGCGTTCACTTGAACTTTACTCACTTGAATTTTGACCTGGTTGACTGTTAACTAGATAACTTTGTTAAAATTGCAAAATAAGAAAGAAGAACAAGGGGGGACCTCACATTGTGTTTATCTTTGTTGGGTTTCTTAGAACCTTTAAGGAAGGGGTGTTTTCCCTTGTGTAGGTTATCCCTAATGTTAGTTTTGGCCAATTAGCTTCCTGAGCGCCATCAGTCCCCTTTTCTTACACCCAATTTATTTTCTTAACTTTGGTATATCTCCTAACCTGGGATATGAACTTACAAAAATATACTCAGCAAGAGGTAAGTAAAAGCATAAAAGTACATGGTGCCCTATGAAGGGGGGGACAAACCATATACTAAAAAAATGGAATGCGAAAATCACTACCAACCCAAACTACCACCCAAGGACCTCTAGGACTGTAGAAGCATTAAAACACCAAAGGTAAGTAGCTAGGATTCCCCAGGCACCCGTGTGCAGAGTTGTAACCCAGGGTCAGTGCCCATGGGATAATGTGGAGAAGTCATTGTTGAAGTTTTTGTGATCTAGGACCCTTCCCACAGGACCCCAAGGAAACCCGTTGGGACAAGGGAGGTTCAAGAGTGACCCCCACCTTTGGATATCCAGAAATGTGGAGTGCCTACACCAGGAGCCCAGGTTCATGGAGTGATTTTGTGCCAGAACCTCCTGTTGAAGTCAATGGGGACCTCGATTATCCAACTGCTGTTGTAACCCGAGGTCCAGTTTAGTGGAACCCAGGCATGGATTCCAGAAGAAGAGGATCTAAGAAAAGAGGGGACAGCGTTCAGACCACCCAGGGGTGCTCAGCAGTGCAGGGGGCAAAGCACATCCTTCTTAGAGATGCTTTCTTGTTGGTAGAAGAAGTACAGCTGTGTTGTCCAGGTGATGCAGGAGGATCCCAGGAGTCATCCACAAGCTGTCCCATGCCAGTCTTTGAATTTCAGAGGGGACAATAGTCAGCACAACCACCAACAAGCCTTGGTAAATGAAAGAAAGTGTTGCAAGGAGTGTTGCAGGATTTGTTGGGACCAGCACAGTCTAAGGGGCTCGACCTTTGCAGGTAAGTCAGGGCTAGCCCTCAGCAAGCAGGAGAGCCAGAGAAATCATTGGGGCCCCCAGCAGGACCATCTGGAAGCAGGCACACAGAGTCACAGGGAGGTCTCAGCAGCACAGCAAAGAGGGGTGCCCATGACGCAGGAGTTGCAGACAGGATGCCGTTCTTGGAGCTGTGCAGTGCTGGAGGCCAAGTCTTCTTGGATCTAGCAGGTCTTTGGACTGAAGTGTAGGAGGCTGGCCTGGTTTGCATTGGGTACTTAGAGTACTTACACCTTATACCAAGTCCAGTTATCCCTTTATAGTGAAATATAGGCAGTGTTCTAGCATCTTAGGCTGCCTAGAGTTAGCTGTAGCAGAGCAGCTTAGGCTGAACAAGGAGACATGCAAAGCTCCTGCAATACCACTATAGTTACATAGTACTTATACACAATAAAAGACAATACTCAGTGTTAAGAAAAATAAAGGTACATTATTTCAGTGACACAAGGCCAAAAATATCTTAGTGGCAATACTCCTTCTGGAGGTAAGTATTGTACACAATATATACACTAGTAACCAAAATCAGGTAAGTAAACAGTCATAGAATAGTGCAAACAGTAGAAAATACAATAGATTGCAATGGGCATAGGGGCAACACAAACCATATATATTAAAGTAGTGGAATGCGAATGTCGAATTCCCCCCTAGGCAAATGTATTGTGTAGAGGGTCGCTAGGAGTGTAGGGGAACACTAAAGGTAAGTGAAATACCCCACCCCAGAGCCCAGGAAAGCAGGAGTAAAGTACAGCAAGTTTCCTCAGGACACACTACAAGTCGTGATAAAGGATTTTGCAAGAACCAAGCAAGACTGCAAGCAACAACCGATGGATTCCTGGACCTGAAGACCTGTGGAAAGAGGAGTCCAAGTCCAGAAGTCTAAGAAGAGTCCAGGAAGGACAGGAGCCCCTGCCAACCTTGAAGAAGGTGCAAAAGTGGATTCTCCGGTCAGAAGAAAAGTACAGGATTGAACCAAAGAAGATGGCTGAGGGTTCCTGCGAGCTGCAGGAGATGTCCAACGTCGAGTTGTTGGATGCAGGCAGTTTGCGTCAAAGACGAGCTGCCTGGACCCAGGAGGGACCTGGGGGTCTCAACCCGTACTGAGGAGACAGAGGGCACTTTAGAGAGCCCTCAGAAGACCAGGCAGCACCCACGGGAATCCCAGAACACGGGGAAAAAGAAGATGCAAAGTGCAGTTGTGGCAGCCCTACACTGGAAGGTCCCATGCCCCCGAAGAACAACCCAGGGAGCTGTGCGCTGCAGGATGGAGTGCTGGGGACCTGGGCTACGCTGTGCACGAAGAACTTTTGGAAGAAGTGCACAGAAGCCCAAGGAGCTGCAGAAAACTCAGTACACAGGGGTACTGTCACAGCACGGGGAGGCAAGCTCTTACTTCCACCAAATTTGGACAGCTGGACTTTTGGACAGTCTGGATCACTTCGGTCCACCATCTGTGTTCCAGGGAGCACGCTCGTTGACAGTAGAGGAGTGCCAGAGTACCGGTTGTCGTCGCAGAAGGCTGCCTGCAGAAGCAGGAAAGTGACTTTGTCACTCCATAGGAGATTCCTTCGGTTCTTCTGGTGCAGGATGAAGACAGGCAGTCCTCAGAGTGTGCACACCTTGGAAACTGTTCCAAATGCTGGCTGGAGCTGAAGTTGCAGGTCACAGTCGTCCTGGATACTTTGTTGCAGTACAGCGGTTCCTGGAGCAGTCTGTGGTTGATCCGATGGTCAGAAGCTGAAGCAGAGGATGCAGAGGAGTCCTGGAGGAATCTTACAAACCGAATCTGAGGAAACACCCAGAGGAGAGACCCTAAATAGCCCTGAGATGGGGATTGGCCACCTACCCAGGTATGCACCTATCAGGAGGGGTCTCTTACGTCACCTGATTGCACTGGCTACTCAGATGTCTTCAGAGTGTCCCCACACCTTGGAATCCAAGATGGCTAATGCCAGGGACACTCTGGGGAGCTCTGGGCACCACCCCTGGGGTGGTGATGGACAGGGGAGTGGTCACTCTCCTTTCCTTTATCCAGTTTCACGCCAGAACAGGGACTGGGGTCCCTGAACCAGTGTAAACTAGATTATGCAAGGAGGGCACCGTTTGTGCCATTCAAAGCATTTCCAGAGGCTCTGGGAAGCTACCCCTCCCATGCCAGTAATACCTATTTCCAGTGGGAGAGGGTGTAACACCCCTCTCCTAAACGAAATGCATTGTTCCGCCTTCCTGGGCTTGAGCTGCTCAATCCCCAGGAGGGCAGAAACCTGTCTGTGAGGTGGCAGCAGATGGGGCTGCAGTGGAAGCCTCAGAGAGCTGGTTTGGCAGCACTGGGGGTCCATGGTGGAGCCCCCAGGGTGCATGGGATTGGCCCCCAATACCAAATTGTGATCAGGGAGACAATTCCGTGATCTTAGACACCTCACATGGCTATGTTCAGATTTACCATTGTGAAGCTACAATTATGTATTGACATATATGTAGTGCACGCTAATAATGGTGTCCCTGCACTCACGAAGTCCGGGGAATTGGTCCTGGACAACGTGGAGGCACCTTTGCTAGTGCAAGGGTGCCCTCCTCACACACAGTAACTTTGCACCTAGCCTTCAGTAAATGAAGGTTAGACATATAGGTGACTTATAAGTTACTTAATGAAATGTGAAATGGCTGTGAAATAGTGTGTGCACTATTTCACTCAGGCTGCACTGGCAGTCCTGATGAAAGGTTTGTATGAGTTCCTTATGGGTGGCAAAAGAAATGCTTCAGCCCATAAGGATCTCCTGGAACCCCAACACCCTTGCTACTTAGGTACCATATACTAGGGACTTATAGGGGGGGGGGGCAGTGTGCCAATCAAAATTGGAATATGGAGTCACTAAAGTGTACGACAAATTTGGTAAGTAGAGAGAGCATAAGCACTGGAGTTCTGGTTAGCAGAACTTCAGTGACACAGTCAAGCATACTGACAACACATATAGGCCCCAAAGAATGAGCACTGGGATCCTGGCCAGCAGGATCCCAGTGAGACAGGCAAAACATACTGACAAATAGGGTTTTAACTGTGAGCACTGGGGTCCTGGCTAGCAGGATCCAAGTGAGACAGTAAAAACACACTGACAAACACTCACAAACAGGCTATAAATGGGGGTAACCATGCTCGAAAGAGGCTACTTTCTCACATGAAGAGCCAACAAGACTTGTCAATGACAAAGAGACACAGTGCACAGGGGTTCCTGCCAGGCAACTACAGCGAGGGACCTCAGACTTCTTAGTTGCAAAGAAGACAGGTCAGAACTCTGAAGGGTCACATAACCGCCACCTGTGTTGTAGAGCCTTGGACAACGGGATCCAGAAACCAGTCATTGAGGTGCATGCGGATGCAGGGGAGTGACTCCTTCACTCCAAGGGAGATTCCTTCTTGCTTTCCTAAGTGCAAACATAGTTCTTGTGGCCCTAGAGGATGCACAGCCACAGAGATTGCAGAGTCTTTGCAATGGACAAGGACAAATTTGCATTGGGAGCCCTCCTACTAGGTGCAGTCTTGTCCTGGGTCCCGGTGAAGTCCAGTAGTAGTTCCAGTGTCCAGGTTGCAGAAGTGCTTTGTAGAAGAGTCTTCAGATGAATCCACAGATGAATCTAGGGTCCTACCCTCAGGGGAGCTGTTAAGTGACCCAGTAAGAGTGTTGGACACTTACTGCAGTGATCCACCTAATGGGGGGGTGGTCATGGACATCACCCAGCTGGACTAACCAATCAGATGCTCTGAAGGGCCTCTGCTCATTTTATTGCCAAGGTAGCAGAATCAAGCAACTCCCTAGGGGAGGAGCTGGACAGGGAGGTGATTACTTCCCTGTCCTTTGTTTGGTTTTGCGCCAGAGCGGAAACCGGGGGCTCCTGCTCTGAAGTAAACCGGTTTATGCAAAGGGGACACCAAATGTGTATTCAAAGCAGTATGGTGTCGCTCAGAGGCACCCTCAACCCACTCCAGAGACACTTACTTCTAAAGAAGAGTTGGTAACACCTCTTTTCTACAGGAAATCCTTTGTTCTGTCTTCCACTGCTCGAGTTAGGCTCAACAGCAGGTGGCCAAAACATTGTTTGGAGTCGGCAGCAGCATGGGCTGGCATGCAGACATGGGAGAGCTAGAGAACCCCCAGAGTACAAGGTTTCATGTAACTAGCACTGGAATTGGTGTAGTTGCATGATTCCAACATGTTTGATACCACCAACTAGGTTCAGTGAAGCCGTTATGTAGTTGGACATCTCGTGTTGACCTTTGTCCACTACAAGATGGCTTCCCCTCACGCACAAAACCCTGAAAATGAGTCTGGGGTGAAAGGTGAATGCACCATTTCACAGAAGCTGCAATAGCAGGCGTATAGTCACAGTTTACAGGTTTTGTAAAGACATTAGTAACAAAACTGCTGGATTTGGGCGGCAGCACCATCGGACGCAGGGGACCGAGTCTAATCCTGCACTGTGTGACAATGTTTGGCCTAATCCTTCCAGCCAGCTTGCAGCATCTCACCAGTACCCAAAAGTAAAAGGTGATTTGGGGCAGTCCTTAGCATGTCATCTGGATTTCTCAGGAAAATTGTGGTGGAACAGATCTTACCCCTTTCTCTCAGTCACATATGTATCACACGTACAAAGGCAAAACAAAAGCAGGACGAGGTTCAATAGGTTTTATTGAATTAACTGCATTCTATGTACAAAGGCACGTATTGTGATTATGAGGCTGATAAAACATAATAAAAGCAAGGCAGTGACAAGGAGAGTGAAACATAGAAAAAGTCCCACCATACTGTCATAACAATGGTTCGAAAGTCCCTACCTGCACTACTACTATTCTCTACAAGAACAAGGCATTGTAAGCCCTAATCTACCCACTTAGACCTGTTCCAGTGTCCCCAGTCCGTTATTCCTCATTTACCATACAGTCAGGTGGCTTCACCTATATTAGGCCCTTATGCAGGGAGTGTGGGGTTAAGAGGACCCAACTGGGTGATAAAAGGGGACAAAATGGAAACTATAAAACTTTAAAACTTTAAGATGTACTTGGTGCATGTGGGGTGGATCAGTAAGTGCCCCTATCCAGTTTTTCAGTGAAATTGTATTTTCTATGTCTAGAGGCGGTCTTTGGGGGTTGGTGGGGGGGGGGGGAGGAGGATAGGTAATTCAGAGACTACATTCTTTATACAGGCATCAGAGTGTATTTACTGTAGGCCTACTGGGTAACTGAGTACCAGTGTCGTAGTATGATTCTCAAATGTCATTGGAAATCCCGCTGTGATATTATTGGACGTTCAAATGGTGGGATTTGGGATGAAAGAGGACATCTGTATATTATTAATCATAGAAACCTACTATTAAGTGGTGATAGGTGTAGTGGGCGTATCTATTACCACCTGGGAATTTTTAGTTGCTTCAATGCTCCCAGCCTCCTGCGAGGTCAATTTGTCTTCCAGTTTCCCTAAATAGGTGTCCCAAAGTGTTACCTCGCCCCTTCCACCCTGGGTACTTCTATCCTGTTCCATCACGCTAGCTTCCGCTGTAGCCCAGCGAAACACCGTTCGTAGCCAGTCCTGTACATCAGGAGGTCGGGGTACCTTCCATGACATAGCAATAAGACATTTGAACAGCGCAAAGGTGAGGTCTACGAACTTCATATGGCATTTGGTCAGTTTGTTCCTTTTAGTTACCCCCAGCAGGCAAAGGAGTGGGTCTAATGGGAGATGGATGTACGTCTAAAATATCTGATACATGTTGCGTAATATGGGTCCAAGTGCTGTGTATCCCTGGGCATTCCCATGTCATATGTAGGAAGTTGGCATCCTCATGGCCACATCTCGGGCATACCGGAGAGGTGTCTGGAAATATACTATGTAGACGATGGGGGTTCAAGTATGTTTGGTGGATATAATTAAGCTGCGTGTATTTCAGTCTAGCATTGCGTGACACGTATCTCACCTGTTCTAACGTCATTCTCCACTGATGCTCTGTTAAATCAATTCCTAACCCAGTCTCCCACCGAGCCTTACTACGGGGATGCGGTATGTCCTGAGTCTCCCCTAACAGTACATATAAATTAGAGACTGCCCTCCTTTCCCGTCCTCGCTTTAAAATATAATGGAGTCCGTGGTGTATTGTGGGTTATAGGGGCCCGTCCGCCAGATTCCACCCACTACTGCTTGTAGAGCTGCGGGGGCAAGAAACTGTCCAGGGTCCAATTTAAATGTTGCACTTATGTCTGTGAATGAGCGCAGTCGTCCCTCCCCATAGAGATCACCTGCGTGCAGCAACCCACCTTCTCTCCATGTACGAAAGTCATATATCTGAGTAAGATCTTGTATCTGAGGTATTTCCCATAGTGGGAGTTTAGGAGAATACAGGGGTGGTCGTCGTCTCCGAAGAATATATCGAGTCCAGGTTGCCCCTGCTGTACGCAGTAGCAATCCGGAATCTTCCTTGTTTCTGTCTTGCGTAAGAAGCCAACTGAGTGCCCCTCCCTCCCTTGCTGTATATTGCACCATAGCTCCTTCTATTGTATGGTTTCCAGTCAACCAGGACATTATCCATTGCAGTTGTGCTGCTGCATAATATCGCTCCATGTCTGGAATCGCCATACCACCTTCAAGTAATGGACACTGCAGCACGTCTACGGATATCCTCTTGCGTCCTGAGCCCCATATAAGTGTTATCAGTAAACTGTGTGCAGCCTGAAAGAAGGCCTTTCCAGGTGGGATCGGCAATGCTAGGAACAAATAAAGCAATCTAGGAAGTATCAGCATTTTAAAAATAGCTGCTCTACCCATAGGGGAAAGGGGTAACGCACCCAGAAGGGTAGGGACCTACGAATTGAAGTCAATGCTCTGTTATAGTTGCCTTCCACAGGTCTCTCTCCGAGCGGTACACATCCATCCCTAAGTAATGGAAAGTTCCTGTGGCCCATACTAAGCGCCCACCATCAATCGACTGGCTTAGTGTGTCGCTGGCCTCGCGCAAGGGGAAGACACAGAACTTACCCCAATTCACTTTAAGGCCCGACACTTCACTAAATTGCTCCAACATTGTGAACAATCCAGGGAGGGCACTGTCAGGTTCCCGGAGATAGACTAACACGTCATCTGCATAAAGAGACGTAATATGCCACAGTCCAGCTACCCATAGTCCTCAGTCAAGGTTTTTCGTCCGGAGGCGTGCCGCCAGAGGCTCCATGGTCAGGGCAAAGAGTACTGGGGACAATGAGCAACCCTGACGCGTCCCCCTCTGAACAGGAAAAGAGCCAGACACTTGATGACCAGTATGGACTCTTGCCTGGGGAGCAGTATAGAGCAGTTGTATCCACTGTATGAAGCGGGGACCTAGCCCAAAGCATTGCAGCGTCCACATCAAGTAAGCCCAACCTACCGTATCAAATGCTTTTTCAAAATCCAAAGACACTGCCAGTGGGAGTCCACCACCTTTAGAAACCGCATCTATGATGTGGCATAGTCTTCTGGTATTATAATAAGTGGCTCTGTTTGGTACAAATCCACTCTGGTCAGGGTGAATCAAGGTGGGGAGCAGTGCCAGTGTCTTACTTAGGATCTTATAGTCTATATTAAGCATAAAAGGGGTCGGTATGACCCCACTTCCAGAGGGTCTTTACCAGGATTAGGGAGTACTACGATAAGGGTCTCATTTAGCGAGGGTGGGAGTTTCCTCCGCCGAAAAGACTCCCTGTACATTTCTAATAACCCAGGCGCATGGGTGGTCTCATATGAAGCATAAAACTCAACTGACAACCCATCTAGGCCTGGGGTCTTCCCTCTGGCCATCTGTTGAATTGGCAGCTTCACTTCATCTAGCTGTATTGGTTGTTCCAAATCTCGTTTCTGTTGCTGCGTCAAGGTAGGCAGGGGAAGGTCATGCAGTATTGGGTGCCCGTGGAAGGCAGCAGGGCCCGGCGATGCCATGTACAAAGTTTTATAGTATTGTGTAAAGGTTTCAATAATTGCCTCCTGCGTATTGACCACCTCCCCTTTGTCATTCCTAATCGCTCCTACCACCGTACATGGTATTTCTGATCGCAGCAGCCAAGCTAACGTTCGTCCCGGTTTGTCTCCATCTCTGTGTTGCTGAGTCAGATATGCTTTATAATCTACTTTTCCTTGCCTACATAGCTCTTCTCGGTATTGAGAACGCTGAGCTGTTAACAACCGCCGTGCTGAAGGATCAGATATAGCTTCCTTTTCCAGTTGACGTATTTCCTGTTCAAGAGTTAATATACTGCGTGTGAGGGTGGATTTCACTCCCCATGAGGTGGTCATACATTGGCCCCGTATAACCACTTTCATCGCATCCCACTCTATTCTAGGGTCTTCCACGATCCCTCATTATGCTGTAAATACTCTGATAGTGGTGCCTATCTTAGTTCTGTATGCCATGTCCTGCAGAGCCTCTAAACATAGTCTCCACGTTGGGATTGCCGGCTTGGATTGACCCCATCCAAAAGCAACTCTAAGAGGGTTATGATCAGACAAGGTCCTACCTAGATACTCAGACCCCCGAATAGCGGGCCACATAAGTGAATCACAAAAGATGTAATCTAATCTTGTATGTGTTTGGTAACCCGGCGCATAATAAGAGTATTCCCTATCCATAGGATGTTGTAATCTCCAGATATCATGTAGATTCATAGATTGTGACCACTGTTGGAAATGCCTAGTGGCCGGTAGGCCAGGGGTGTTCGGTAGGGGAGGAATCAACCGTTCTAGAGTGGTGTTCTGGATACAGTTAAAGTCTCCACCTCACAAACTAGGAGCGCTTGGGTCTTGCAGCAAAGTCAGAGATAGCTTGTTTAAAAAGGACCCTTGTGTAGTGTTGGGACCATATGTTGAAGCCATAATAATGGGGCGACCATTTAAATGGCCTTCTAATAGAACGTACCTCCCTTCGCGATCAATGTGTGTCCTAACTTTAACGAATGGTACTTCCGGTGCTATCCAAATTAATGTGCCCCTGGCATATGCTGAATATCCTGTACCATAAATTTGGCCCCTCTAGCGACGGCCCAGCTTAATTAGTTCCCCCTGAGTCAAGTGTGTCTCCTGTAGACAGGCAAAGTGTGTCCGACGTCTCATGAGATAGGAGTATACCCTATATCGCTTAATGGGATTACCCATGCCTCGGATATTCCATGTTAACATAGTATACTCTGCAGTCATTAGTTATGGGTTAGTGTTCCATTCCTCTTGTGTCCTTTTCCCCCGGTTCCCAATGCCCCCTGTCTGTCCACATCCCTTTCAGCCACCAAGCACTGAAAAACAATAAAAACATGCAAAACAACTCCCTGAACCCAGGCTTGATCTGTGTTCATGCCAAAACACCCTAGACATACAACTAGCTTATCAAAAGAACTGTAATGGATACATATCCGTTTGGTTAAAGCACTGTGCCTACGACCCCTATTCCGGGGAGGGGTGACAAGTGCTGTGATCTAAGCAGTTAACCGCTTTGTAGACCCCGGGGCGACATATTGTAAAAGCCACCTCCAGGTCCCAGTGAGGCTGTGTGACCCAGGAGATGTGTGATCCCGCACCACGGTGGTCTGTTGCCTTCAGCAATCCTATTAGTTTGCAGAGTATCAGTGCTTCAAAGGTCGTCCGCCATACATGGGGTCAATATCGGGCCCTCTTCATCAAGTGAGCTCCGAGAAGGCGGTGAGGCTCCTGTATCTGTATCGGAGGGGATCAAGGGATTATCTGTTAGAGCAAAAAAGGGGTTGCTAGACAACTGCGATGCTTCTTTTATTGCCTTCTCTTGCTCCTGAGCCGCTTGGGCCTGAGACGGCCTCGCTCTGCTGGACATTCGCCTGCGTCACTTTGTACGTGGAGTCAGCCAATTTGCTTCTTCCTGAGATTCCCGAGTTGGGTGCATTAGTCCCTTTGCGTGTAGCCAGGTCCATACATCCTCCGGTGAGTTGAACATTCGTGTTGCCTCACCATCAATCACTCGAAGTTTTGCAGGGAATAGTAATGCATATTTATAGTTCAATTCTCTTAAATGCTGTTTCGCCTTGACAAAGGAATTACGTTGTTTTTGTACTTCGACAGTGAAGTCTGGATAGGCTGAGATCTCTGCGTTGTCGTGTCGCCATGGGCCATGCGAGCGGGAGAGCTGTAGAATTGCGCCCGATCCCTGAAAACTCAGTAGTCGAGCGAATATAGGTCGTAGAGGTGCGCCCGGACCCGGAGGCCTGCCAGGTACTCTATGGGCTCCCTCAACGGAAAAGAACTTCGAGAGGACGCCGTCTAGCACATTATCGATCAACCATCTTTCCACAAAATGTTCGGTATTGGGGCCTTCTGCTTGTTCAGAAAATCCTACTAGTCTAATGTTATTGCACCAGGATCTCCCTTCGGCGTCTTCCGCCCGCTTGTGTAAAGCAGTTATCTCCAGCTGTACCTGCGTCATTTGGGTTTGTAGATCCTGTATTGTGGGGCGAAGAGTCGCGAGTGTCGTCAAGTTATGGTCGTCCACTCGGAGTAAGATAACCTCTGTGGCTATCGTGTCAACCCTATGTTCCAGTGACGTTTATGTGTCTAAGATAGCTTGAAGTACTTCGTCAAATTTAGTGGAGTGCGATTTAAGTGTAGCATCTAGTTGCACAAGGGTTTCCAGTGCTCCTCCCTCTTTCAAATTGTGGTCTGGGTCAGGTCCAGCATTTTTGGAACCCTTGATTTTGCCCATCATTTCTAAGTTCTGGGAATATGTATCTCACCGTAATAGTGACAAGGAGGTCTTTCAGAGGATGTCCAACGGTTCTTGCTAGGTCGCAGTAAATCTTAAACAGGGTATTCCATTATCAGTCCAGGCCTCCATTTGCCATCCCCTCTGTGGGTCAGGGCCCACCGTTTAGGCACTTCTTTGTGGTTAAAGTCATGTATGCAGGGATACCTCTAGTTTTTAAGGGGGGCCTTCCAACATAGCTCACCCGACTCATATACAGTGCCTTAGGCTTCCCTTTGGAGAATGCTCTCAAGTTTGGTTCCGTTCGATGCGGGTCCGCATCAATGAGCGCCCCCCTTACCGTCGACAGTAATTTATGTTTCTGGCCGCTGATCTCAGCTCACGGCCACGAGTCAATACAGCCCCTAGGCGAGCACACACCTGGTCGCTGCGGGCCCAGTGGCCTCCAGCGCTCGCCTCCGTCGATCTAGTGCCTCACGAGGGAGGCTCGGTCTCCAGAACCTCCCAGGCCTTCGTCGCCCCTCTGTCTCTGCCGTTGCGGGTGTAGCCAGTCGTTTCCCAGCACCAGGGCCCCCGCGAGGCCACGCTCCGAACATCAATCGACAGGCGGAGCCCTCCCGTCTTCACGTCCGCTGATGTCACTGAGGGCCGTCATGGTCGGCCGAGTCGTGTTCAGGTCCCAAGGCGGCATCCGTTTCACTGCCGCCGGTCCGGTAACTCTCTGATACCTCGTTCCTGGCACGTTCGCCTACGCAGTCACTCCCTTCACCGATCTGGCGTGTTCTGGGGGACCGAGGCTCCAGGGTTTCCCAGGCCTCAGCAGCGGCCTCTCCTTCTCTGCTGTCTCGGGCGCACCCCCGTAGCCTTACTTAAATGCCCCCACGTCCCAGATCTTGGCTATCGCCGCATCAGGATATTTTTCCCCCGGGGCCCCTGCGGAGCTCCGACTCAAGCGTCCGCTCTGGCCGCCATCTTGACTCCGCCCGCCAATTCTCCCACATGAAGGGAGAGACTGCATCAGATCTTAGCAGAAAGTTGCAAAGACCACATGTAGTGTACGATGTTGGAATTCCCCTCTATCGTGTAGGGGTCAATGAGTTTTTTTATAATAAAACATCTGCTGTTCTGAGAAAACTGCCCTGACGTGACAACGTCCATATTTCGTGTATAAGAGTTAGGAACATGATGAACGCTTTGTTTTGGCAATAATTCATAACTTATCACATTCAACCTTGGATAGAGCACAGAATGAGAATACTGTCCAGTAAAAAGAATAACAGAAGTCTTTGTAAAAGGACATGCTGATAAACTAATAAAAACATATCCGCTAAAAGAAGGCTTTTTACGCTAGAAGAAGGCTTCTGCTAAAATAATAGAAAAATACAATGCATGCCTCGGAGTGGAAGGGCACAAGCTGCAGGGACACAAGCTGCAGATCTAGGCTAAAATAACGTTCCTGTGTAATAGCTAATGTAACCTCACGACACCCTCCCCTTTGACTGTTCAAAGTATAGAGGTCCCCAACAAATCCCAAAGCTACAACCGCCGTTTCTACATCTTATAATCTTGAAATCAAAACTAAAAGGTACACAAGGACATGTCTATGTTGACAAGCAAACAGTCAAAAGCAGGTCAAATTGAAACTAGTCAATTTAGAACTTAAAACATAGCAATCAAGAAAAAGGGTCTAATGTCAATAAGTCAGCAATAATCATGGTCTTTTAGAAAATCACCAATGTAATCAGTTTTAATTGCATTGAGAAAAGACCCCAATTTGGCTGATGTTATTGTAACCAATTAATTGGCAAGGAAGGCGAGGGAGCACTCATGTTCCATTGCCTCAGCTCCAGCTGAGGCAGCATCATCTCATACTGTGCCAGGTGTTGTAGCACCAAGAGCCATTTGATTCTCAAAGGGCGACTCGTATGAAGCTTCCCGCAACAAATGCAATCTCAAAGTGTATGTCTGGTAATGAGCCCTCAGCGAAACATCAACAGATCCTGTGTTCAAAGAAGGTATGCGTTGCGTAGCAAGACACACTTCTGGTGCATGTTCGAAAGGGCACCATAAGCAGTGAAGGACAAGCTTTCACACAGTTCAAAACTGGTCTGAATGACAGAGACCAGTTGCACTCCAGTGGTTCCAAGAGATGTGCTCCAAAGTATTGCATTGTATGTTCACGACACAGGTGTGCTGATGGTAGCGCCATCAGTCCTGTTGAGATGGGGCAGCCATTGCAAAGAAAGAATAGCAACAGCAAAATTCTGTCAATTAATGCCAAAGTAGTAGGGAAACCCACAAAAACACTTGAAAAAATGGTGTTTGGCTGAAGGTGCAATGCCAAATATAGAGGAAAAGGTGCAAACAAAACCAGAACCAATAGCCTTAAAGAAATGCATAATCCCTGAGGTATTTGAGGCATTAAATATCTGCCAAATTTATTCTCTGAAATGTTTAGGAAAGTTAGTATTTAAAAGTAACTGTATCTCTGTACATGACCTTGCCAAATGGAGCGCATAGGACTCGTGGGCAGATGTAAGCACCATGTGTTTATGAAACAATAGAGGTTTCAGTCTGCTTAGCTTGTCGAAATTTACTTTTAAAGTAGCAATATAAGGCCATATCTCTGCTACTTTTGTCTGTTGTGTTGGAGGATAAAGCCTATTACTGCAACAATTTGGGAGACCGAAACAACGTAGGCAATTCCAGCGCTCAGTTCTCTTTGTTCAGAACCACATAGTTCCCTTTCGAGAGCACCTGGACCGCTGGTGAAATCAAAGGGACAGGAACTCCATTTAGATAGGTGAAATTTCGTACTGAAGCATTGCATTCTCAGTGCAAGGGCAACTGTTTGCAAGTCATTGAATGAAATACAGAAGTCTCACACTCACTTCTGCTCAGAAAGACCTGTTTCATGCCGTTGAACATTTGTACAAGAAAAGCAGCTCCCACACCTTTTGAAGTTAACTATCTCCCAGCCTTTCATATCTGCCTACAGGAACGTGCTTCAAGCACAAAGTAAATTGAAGAGTGGAAATGGGCAGATTAATTATCCCATAAATTAAAAAGACAGTGGATGGTATTTCTACCACTGTAAAATGCACCTTTTCTAACTTTTCGATGTTAAGCCTGACATAAGTCGCTTCTTTCTTAGCCTTTCCATTATTTGTTGCTGATGCGTTAGATTAAATGCGGCAAACAGGTCTTTTAAGCTAACATATTTCCATGGTACGCAACCACTTTTTAGGTCTTGTAACGCCCAATCTAGCTGCACAATGGACCTTAGTTGGTTTTCTCCAAGTTGTAAAGATGACATGCACTTTTGTGTAATGTCAATCTCAGAAGAAATGATGCTGAGTGTGTATGTGCGGTTGGGCAAGGTATTCATACCATCTGCTCAGCTAATGCTTTTTGTAAGTTTTCCTGATCTATTTGCCTTAACCAGGCTGCGGCTTCTATTTGGGAAAGTTTCCAAAGTTCATTATAAATTGCATATAGGAAGCACTTTTTTCCCTGTCTTCTGAGGCCCAACAGGAAATCGTGTAGATCTGTGTCTTCTGATAGGAAACTGATGTTTTCTTTTACGGCTTATAGTGAGTAAGATTTTAGTCAATGTTGGCATAATTTCCCCACTCTATATGGGGTGACAATATCAGAGTGTTGTGATGATATGTAACAAGGCTTATGTCAGCTCGCTCTAAAACCCCCGTGGATTTTACATAACATACATGACAACCATTTGTGTCCGCTGGCCACAATAACCACCTGCTAGGACCTAAAAGAATTGTGGTAAATGTTCCTTTCTGGACCCACCCGTCGAGCTGTTCTTCAGTGATATTTACTATTTTCTACCAGTTTTTAAATTTGGTTGGTGACGGAATGCTGGGCACATTCATTTCCTTAATTTTTGCCAAGCCTAGTCAACTGGTTTGCTGTATGGTGTCATTTAGAAAAATTATTTGCAATGGAAAAAGGCATGCTCTAAACAAAGCTTCCCTTCCCTGTATTTGCCATAATTTAGTACCCCAGATACTTTGTATCGACTTTACCTAATATTCATAGCCTTCTATTGCCAACTGGGAAACAAAGGAATCAGAATAAATCAATCTGGTGTCTGTTAACAAAATACATTGCAGTTTCATAGGAGGTAACCTGAAATAATAAGACTCAGCATCTGTTACATCATGCCCAGTAAAATCTGCAATTATTTATATATACGTTTTTGAACTCCTCACTGGTGGGGCCAGACAATGTTTCCATTGTGTGTAATGATAAATATCTCTCTGGGTGCTCGCTTTATGTATGAAATTATGTCCATAATGGTTATAACCAAACATATTGCCATAATTAGCAGTTGTTTGATAAACATTTTCAGCGGAAACTACTTCCAGTGTTATAATATCGTTCATTGAATCTTTAAATACATATAGTATTTGAAGGATCTCCGTCGGCACAAAGACATCAAAGGATACTTTATACCAAAACAATCCCATCAGGAATTGGTATAGCTGAAATGTTCACTAGAGACAAGTCACTTCGTACCTTATGTGAAGACAAATGTAGTTTTCGGACCTCATCCACCAGTTCATCAGCAGAGCGTTCAGAAAGATAGTGACTATGTACCAATAAAAAAGAAAATAATGACAAAACCAATTCAGAGAAGAAAGGTAAGCACAGTTAATAGAACCCATAGATAATTCCATGGACAAATCATATAGTTAGTTTTAATGCAAGTGAACAGCTTACTACGACCTGCACCTAATACTCTTGCTGTTAAGGATTGCTTTAAGTCTCATTTTTTTTTGCTCCACAGTACTGTTACCCTCAGGATGATAGGGAGACGAATAATGCAATTGGACCCCTACATCACCATGGTGCCCCTGAATCCCCTTGAGGAAAAAGCAGGGCCCTGTTCCAAATGAAATGCCACAACAGCATATGTTCCAATAAAGACATGTAAGTGTCAGCTGATCGTTGTGACCATACCCATAGGAATCTGGAGCAAGAGTCAACAGCAACTAAAATGTATTTGTATGCACGATCAGGTGTCAAAGGACCAGAATGGCCCTGGTACACACATTGTAGTTGTTTGTCAGAAATTAGGAGGGGTGTCTGTGGTGGGCGCTTGACTGTGGCTTCTTTTATTTTTTGACAAATGTCACAACATAGAACATACTGTTTGGTCTGTTTATATAGACCTGGCCACCAATAACATTTTTGCAATAAGGAAATAGTAGCCACCACACCTGCATGGGCAGAAGCAACTATCTCATATGCTGCTTTTATTAACTCTAGTTTCTGCTCTTGGTTGGGGATCACCCACTCCTGGTTTTGTTACAAAGGCATTATGTAGTCGGAATATTTGGTAGAATATACCTTTGGTAAGGGCTTGTTTTCTGCTGCAGCTTTTACAGCAGCCATTGTTTCATCATCCAGCCTCGTTCTGGATCGAGTAATCACAGCAACAGAAGCTGTGGCTACTGCTGATTTGGCTGCTTCATCAGCCAAGGAATTACCTGCAATGTGTCTCCTACACGTTCATGACCCATTGTATGGACTACATGGCATTGGGCAGCATCTTTTTCAGATCTGCTACTTTCCCCCACAGCAATCTGTGTTCGATGATGTTCCCTTTTAAATCTATGAACCCATTTTGGTGCCAGTAATGCAGATCTTCATTAAAGGACTGGACACATTAGTACAAATCACATGCTATCAGTGTTAACTGTTCTGGATCTGTATGTTCCGTTGCTAATACCAGAGCCTTAATCTCTGATAATTGTGCAGTGCCTTATGGTCTGCGTCTAAGTGTTCTGAGGAAGGAACTTGCCATCTTTCATGACATCACTCACAACCACACATGTGGTTTCTGCCTACCGCCGGTTGTGTTCAGCCATCAGTATAAATTAACGATTGGTATTGATCAAGAGGCACTATATTTGCTGGCATTGGGTATTCAAGCTCATATTGAAGGAATTCTTAAGTCCAAAGTTTTGGATCAAAAATATAATCTACATCAGTGGCAGTCAGAGACGTAGCCCATTGGCTCCAACATGGATGTAATGCTTTAGCATTTGGGATGTTGGCTTTTGTAACAGTCTTGCAGGCTGGTATGGGGATTACAACAATAATGTGTTCCCCTGGGCCAGAGGTCTCTCTCTCGGATGACAGCCATCTGAAAAGCAGTCAGAATCTTTTCTGTGGGAGCAAAGTGTTGTTCAGCTGTGGAATATAGGTGTGATTTATATATTATAAGTACGGTATAACCTTCAATAAATGTAACATAGGTGAATCCAATGGCACCAGCAGTTACTCTGATGGTCAAATTTGTTTTGTTATCACATGCGTGTAAATGTTTTGCTTTAAGCATGTCCAGCTGCAATGTTTTCCGAACGCATGTGTGTTCGACTGTCCAATATTTACTTGATACAGTGGTTTTATGTATTGTGCATAGTCTGGAATGTAAGTTCTGCCAAAGTTGAAAAAGCCTAATAATAATTGTAGATCCTTAATGGTATATGGTGGTTGTAATTGTGATAATTTTTCTAGAAAGTGGTGCTCCAGTCTCTTTCCTTCATCAAATAACTCCTATCCCAAAAAAAGGACACTGATAATCGCAATTTTAGTTTTCTTGAAATTGAATTTATAGCCTATTTTGGCAAATCCCAGAACAATGAGGGATACCCGTCTTAAATATTTCAAGTGATCATCATCCATAAGGTAAATATGATCTACATAGGACAATGCCTCGGGGTCTATCTCATGTAAAATGGATGTTACACGTGCTAAGAACAGTCCATGACTGTTCGTATACCCCTGAGGAAGTCTACAAAATGTTTTCTGCAAACCTAAAGTGCAAAATGCTGTTAAATCCTTACTTTCAAGCACTATATTTTGTCAGAAAAACTCGTTGGAGATACCCAGGGTCGTTTTGTATTTTTGGCCCACTAAATTGTTAATCAGTGCTGTGTGCATTTTAGATAGCAAATGTGTGTGTTTGACTATTTAGGTGAGTGTAATCCAAGACTATTCTATAAGCATATTCTGGATTAGCTCCAGGAAACAAGGGGTTGTTCATTGGTGAGATGCAGAGCTTAATTATACCCTGGTACTCTAGTTGTGTGAGTATTTCTCTCACGGGTGCCTTGGCCTCATGTTTAATGGGATGCTGAGACTGTGGTTGTGATCAAGTAGATATTATGTTTTAGGGAGAGTCTCTGTCCTACCCCACATGATTGTGATACAGCACAGTAGCTTGTGTCAATACCCAATCTGCTGTATAAGCTTCCCCTAACTCCCTAGGAATTAGGGTGAGAAAGAATGCATCACAACTTCTTCCCCAAACATAAGATTGCAGGCAGATTCTGGTGGCCAATCCATTTCTGCCAATAGGATATCATAGCACGGTGTAATTTTTTCCCAGAATATTACTATAATAGTGTGCTCAATGTCTCTTTGGAGTTACAATTTCAATTTGTAAATCTGTCAGGGGGAAAGATGTGCATGTCTGCAGTTTCGACTTCTATATAGTCGTTAGTTGCTGTTGCATCCAGAAGCCCTTGAAGATTCTGGTGAACTATTGTGGCCTCTGCTGCGCTGTCTAGTACTCCTTTTGTTGTTTGGAATGCCCACCTGTCTCACTCCGTTATCCGGTGAGTCCTGAAAGGAACGAGATTGGCGTGTATCAGTCTATTGATCTCTACTGGGAGTTTTCAAGCTACCTCTATTTCTTAAGTTATATCGTTTATCAGAGTTCTCCGGATGCAGAGATTCTCCTGTCTGTTTTACATTCTCTTTATTATGATTATCCCAGCATTTTTAAGAACTCTCTATTGCTTGCTTGGTAGAATCCTTATGAGAATTACCTTATAGTTGTGGTTTACTCGGTCTGGCTCCCAAACTATCCAGACCTTTAATAGAATAGGTCTCTGTGATAATCTTTAGCAGCTTGTGCTCCTGATCCTGTACACAAATATCCCAGAGCTGCATGCGGACTGCCTGAGATACTGTTTCTCCTTTAATGTTACGTAATATTATTGAGGATACTGTGGCAAAGTTGCCCTTTAGTTGCATTTCCAGATCTAGGGCTGGGGCAGCCACATATTCATCTTGAATTTGTTTCAACACTACCGAAGATTCACAAGTGTCGGTGTACTATATGCGGTAGTATAGAGTGCGGCAAATATTGCACCCCATAAGGCACAGTTGTCCACTAGGGTAACCATCCCGAACGGCAAGCACATTGTGAGAATCCTATATTTATCATGGGGTCACCTAACAAGAGTTGGAGGCACCATGTCATATAGACTCATGCAATTAGTAACAAGACTGCTAGATTTGAGTGGGAGCACCACTGGACACAGGGGACTGAGTCTGATCCTGCGCTGTGTGACAACTGTTGGCCTAACCCCTCTGGCCAGCTAGCAGCCCCACAACAGTACCCAAGAGTAAAAGATGATTTGTTGCAGTCCTTAGCATGCCATTGGGATTTCTCAGGTAAATTGTGGTGGAACCTATCTTATTCCTTTCTCTCAGTCACATGTGTCTCACACATACAAAGGAAAAAAGAAGCATGACGAGGTTCAGTGGGTTTTATTGAATCAACTGCATTCTTTGAGAAAACGCACATATTGCGATTATGAGGATGATAAAACATAATGAATGCAAGGCAGTAACAAGGAGAGTGAAACATAGAAAATGCCCCGACCATACTGTCACAACAATGGTTCTAAAATCCCCACCTGTACTACTACTATTCTCTACAACAGCATGGCAGTGTAATCCCTAAAGAGATGTTTTATTAAAAAAAAATCTGTTGTTCTGAGAAACTGCCCTGATGTGACAACAAGTGTATTTCTGGGTATAAGAGTTGAGGACATGATGAAGCTTTGTACTGTCAATAATTTGTAACTTATCACATATAACCTTGGATAGAGCACAGAATGATAATGTCTTGCAGAGAAAAGAATAAAAGAAGTCTGTGTAAAAGGTCATGCTGATAAAATAATAAAAACATCTACGCTAAAAGAAGTAAAAAAAGAAGTCTTCCGCTAAAATAATAGAAAAATAAAATTCAATGCTGAGTGTAAGGGCTCAAGCTGCAGGCCTAGGCTAAAATAATGTGCCTGTGCAATAGCTAATGTAACCTCATGACACCTGGGCCCCCATGGGTGGCACAATACATGCCGCAGACCATGGTGGACCCCTGGTGTACCAATGCCGTAGGTACCTAAGTACCATATTCTAGGGGCTTATATGAGTGCATCTATACGCCAATTGTGATATGTAAAAGTTACTTACCAACTTAATTTAGAGGCAAGAATACTGACACCGGGGTCCTGATTAGCAGGATCCAAGTGTACTACAGTCTAAACATACTGACACCAGGCAAAAAGTGTGGGTGATTACGTCCGAAAGGTGCTACTTTCCTACATAGCACCCCCCAAACAAAAGAGAATAAGACTAGCCTTACCAAGGTGAGCCTTTATTTTCTAAGGGGAATATCTGGTAAGTCCATCTGCACTGGCATGTTCCACTGAAAAGTCCATCCCCTGTAGGGAAATAGACCACCTCAAAAGTTTTGTATTTTCCCCCTTAATCTGTTTGAGCCATAAGAAGGGCTTGCGGTCTGTCTGAACAATGATGTGAGTGCCAAACAGGTATGGCTTCAACGTCTTCAGAGCCCAGACCACAGCTAAGGCCTCCATCTCTATAGCTGAGCAAGTTTCTCTCTGGGAGTCAACCTCCTTCTGATAATACCTACTGGTTGATCCTGGCCCTCTTCATTAAGCTGGGATAGTACAATGAATTGTTTTGAGTACTCAAGAATTGGAGCTGAGCTCATGGCAAATCTCAGGGCATAAAAGGCCTCTTGACAGCTATGTCCAGTTTATCTTTTTAGGCACTTTCTTAGAGTTGAGATTCTTCAGGGGTGTCACAGTGGACCCGTACCCCTTTTCAAATCTCCTGTAATACCCAATCAGGCCCAGAACATATCTTCCAGGTGGAACTATGGAACTAAAAACAGCAATATCATATAGATATGCTGCACTAAAGTCTTCTAGGACTGCCAGAACTTAATTCACCAACCTCCAAAATGTGGCAGGTGCATTTTTCAGACCAAAGTGCATCACAGTAAACTGGAAGTGCCCATCAGGAGTTGAAAATGCAACTTTTGGTTTGGCAGCATCTATAACCCTGATCTGCCAATAGCTTGCAGTTTAGTCACAAGTGCGGAGATACTTGGTTGCAGCCAGAGTATCAACAGTTCTTCTGCCCTGGGGGCAGGTTGGGCATCAGCCCTAGTGGCTGCATTGAGACCTCTGTAATCTACACAGAACCTCATCTCTCTCTTTTCACCCTTGGAATGAGGCTTGGGTACAAGGACTACAGGACTAGCACAAGGGCTGTCTGAAGGCTCAGTAAACCCCAACTCTAGCATCTTATGGACCTCTTCCCTGACGCAATCTCTGACATAGTCAGGTTGCCTGTAGATTTTGCTCTTGACAGGCAGACTATATCCTGTGTGCACATCATGGGAACACCAGATGGTCTGACTGGGTGTCAGGGAAAAGAGTTCTGGGAACTGACTGAGGACTTGCCTGCAGTAAGCTTGTTGCTGGTCAGTGAGACTGTCAGCAAAGACTACTCCATTTACTGAACCATCAACTGGGTTGTGGAGAGAAGATCAGGGAGAAGGTCAACTCTCTTCTTCCTGTCCCTCATCAGTGGCCATGAGCAAGCTCATGTCAGCCCTGTCAAAATGAGGTCTCAGGTGAATCACATGAGGCACCCTGTGGGAGCTTCTTGGAGTACCCACGTCCACCAAGTAGGTGACCTCACCTTTCTTTTCAACAATTTTGTGGGGGGCCCTCCTTTTTGGGGGTCCAAGCCCGAATGCCCCCGAACCCACATCTGGCGTTTAGTAAAGTGTGTCCCTAAGCAAATCACCTGCCGTTGCACAGGCCAATGATTGTTGTTGCCTTTGAGAAATGTTTACTTGAGCCAATGCTTGTTGTAGAACTCATGTAGGATCTGGGGCACTTGTCAAGTTGTTGCCTAAGCTCGTGGCATCCTTATGACTTAGACTGGGTGTGGCCAGGTGCAGCAGGTATTTAGAGCCACACCAGTCTTAAGGTGATTGCTTGCTGTCAGAGGTCTTCAGATGCAAAGTGGGATTCTCTGCTCCTCCGTGCTTGTTCCTGGAGCGTCTGTTTCACAGCCCAGCGTCACAGATGCCGCTCCTAGAAAAGAAGAGATCAAAAAGATTAGCATAATAAAAGGCGGTAATGCGCTGCACGCCCTTGAAATGCTTCCTACCGGTTACCTTTGACAGGTGATTGCTGTATGTTCAGACGGGCAGCGTGCACTAGAAGGAAAATGTTATAAGTGTCCTTGGTTACTTGAGTACTTACTGTCTTCCAAATAATAATGCTCACTGTTGTTAGTTTGCAATGACAGTACAGATTTGAGCATGTGTTGGGCAGTTGTCATTTTAACGATGTGCTATGAACATGTTTGTTATAGTTGAGTTTTATGTATCATTTTTGTGATATCCATTATTGCCTATGATAAGGAACACTCGTGCTTGGCAAACGCTAGTTTCAACACGTGAATCAAAGGTCTGTTATTTCCATGTTCAATTGTCACTGTGATGTAACAGTGATGACACTAATTACATACGAAAGTGAGCTGTAGTATATTAACCCTATGCTCTGTGTGGTTAAAACACTGAACTGTGTTCTTTCTGATACTAACACGCTGTGCTGATTAATCCCTGAATATTTGAGAAACTGAAATACTTAAGAATTGATTTTCGTTCTTTATTGCCTGTTATATGTCTATGATTGTGAGTGTGACAGTGTTTTGAAAAGTCTCATCAAGACCCAACTGGCAAGACATACACTGAATTTCTGGAACACAGGTCTTCCAGTGGGGCCACATTGACTTGGGAACAAGGTGGGAATACATGTAGATAGTATAGAAGGCTAAACATTGTATCTGGTTGCAGGTTCCATAATGTTTCTTGAAGATCCCTAGTGAGAGGGGAGAGCCATCAAAAGTGAGAAAGGGGAACCTGACAGGTACACCTAGTTTGTGGCAATTGGCGGAGTAGTTTTAGTATACTGGTTACATTAAAAGTGTTATTTGACTATATGTTTAATTCATCATAGGAGATATCTTCTCTTCGTAGACCACTGCTAGAGATTCTGATCCTGCCAGACGACGTCCATGTTTCTCTCTCTCTCTCTCATCCATCCCATTTCTCCTGGAACGTTCCAGTGCAGATCACTTACAAGTAAGTGGGAGGCACGCAACATGTAGGTGGAGTTGGGAACAAGCAACTTGGGTCAACATTGTGTCTCCATGGGATGAACAGGTTAGTACTTGATACATTCACTTGTTTTGGAGTGCTCTTGGGGTCACAGGCTCCAAAAACAACACCTTCTGCCCTGGATGGTAAACAGTCAGAACAGCCTTTTGGTCATGCCATAACATTTGCAGTTCTTTGCTGGCATCAAGGTTTCTATGGGCCTTCTTCATGTGCTCAGCCATATGTGAACATAGGCCTAGTACATAATCTACAATGTCCTGTTTCAGAGGTTTGTGAAGCTGCTTCCATCCCTCCTTCACGAGACAAAGAGTACCCCTAATTGGATGCCTAAACAGAGTCTCAAATGGACTGTAGCCCACTCCCTTCTGTGGAAGTTCTCTGTAGGCAAATAGAAAACAATGTAGTAGAACATCCCATCTCTTCATGAGTTTTTCAGAGTCCCATAATCATACCTTTGAGGGCTTTGTTGAATCCTACCCTTTTCCTTGTAGATAGTAGGAGGTGGTGAATTATAAGTTACACCACACTCCTTCCATATTGCTTTCAGGTAGTCAGACATGACGTTTGCATCTCTGTCTGACACCACCTCCTTAGGGAAATCAACTCTGGAAAAGATTCCTAAGGAGTCTTTGGCCACTGCATGTGCTGTATTGGTTCTAAGAAAAATAGCTTCTGGGTACCTGGTGGCATGGTCCAAAAGCACCAGAATTAACCAGTTCCCAGAGGCTGTAGGAGGGTTTAGGGGATCAACAATGTAAATCCCTACCCTCTCAAAAGGAACCCCAACCACTGGTAGTGGAATTAAGGGGGTTTTTGTAGTGCCACCTGATTTGCCACTGGCTTGGTAAGTGACACAGGGCTCCTTGGTGTCTTCAGACATGTGGGACCAGTGAACGTTTGGAACAAGTCTGTCCCAAGTCATGTCCTGCGAGGGAAATGTCATGTTCGAGGGTCAGTAGGAACTCCCTACATTTCTGGGGAACAACCAACCTCCTGATAGCACCAGGTTTGTGGTCTCTAACCTCGGAATAAAGGAGACCATCTTCCCAGTAAGCCCTATGGGGTCCACTGACATCCCCTGCCTCTTCTACAGCATCTTGCTGTCTGAAGCCTTCAAGAGAGGGGCAGGATTTCTGCTGAAGACTTAATTCCTCCCTGGAGGGTCCCCGTGCCCCCAAAAGCTCTGCGTGTCAGGCCCTAACCTCATATAAAGTCTTGGGGGGGGGGGGGGGGGTAACTTCTTACCCTTCCTACCTCTCTTCTTAGGAGCTGCCTGGGCCATTGTTCCAGGCTTCAATGCTCCTTGTTCTCCCTATTTATTAACCTGTGCTCTAGTTGCCACAAACACACTTTCAGGGATGCCCAGCATTGCTACATGGGCCTACTACTCCATTTCAACCCATGCTCAAGTCTTCAAATCATTGCCCATAAGCCTCTACAGGAATGGAAAAATTACTGCAGCTTTCTTAGGGCCAGTAACCCCCCCCACACTGCCATGGGGTAGCACTTAGTGATGTTGTCTGCTTTGGTTACTTGGTAAGTGTGCCCAAGTAGGATCTGTTCAGGTGACACCAGTGTTTCAGTCACCATGGTGACATTTGCACCTGTGCCCCTGTAAGCTCCTGCCTCAATACTATTAATGAGAGGATGCTGCCTGTATTTCCTCAAATTAGGAGGCCAGGCAGCCAAAGTGCCAAGGTCAGTGCCACCCTCTGATACCAGGACAGCCTCAGTGGTTTCTCTGACTATGCCATATTCCACTGCAGTACCTAAGGTGAACCCAGCTATACCCTTGGATGTGGTACTACTACTAGGGGCACTAGGGAAAGTAGTATAAACTTTTTAATGGTTGGAGAAAAGGCTGTGCTAGATCCTTGACCTACAGTCCAAAAGAATTTGGAAAAAAATTAGTCCAGTATGTACCTAAGTCAGCAGTGTTTTCATGTGGAAACTCTCCTATGACCAAGTGCTAAAGCAATGCAAGTCTTTATCCCAACCGCTGTACCACCAATGTAGGAGGCTGGGCCATTATTTGGTGTACACCAGTAGGTGAGGCACCCTGTACTGAGTCCTGGCAACCCTTAGTGATAGTGTAAGAGGTTCTAGATAACAAGAGCTCTCAAAGGGTTGGTGCGGAGAACAGCTAAGGCTTATCCAGGAGGATGTGAAGCAGGTGCAGATACCACACAGGTCAGTCAGTGATGTAGACACAGGAAAGAACCACACCAGTGTTAGAAAAATAATGGACTATTTATTATAACACAAACACTATATTGACTTTGATATATCTCCTAGCCTGAGATACAAACATACAAAAATATACTCAGCAACAGGTAAGTAAAAGCATAAAATATCATGGGCCCCTATGTGGGACCAAACCATTTACTAAACAAATGGAATGCAAAAATCACTACCAACCCAAACTTCCACCCAGGGACTCTTAGGACTGCGGAAGCACTAAAACACCAAAGGTAAGTAGCTAGGATTCCCAGGCGCCCGTGAGCAGAGTTGTAAGCCAGGATCACTGTCCATAGGATAATGTGGGGAAGTCGTGGTTGGAGTTTTCATGTTCTAGGACCCTTCCCAGGGGACCAAGAGGAAACCCTTTAGGACAAGGGAGGTTCAAGAATGACCCCACCCGTATATACCCAGAGAAGCGGAGTACCTACACGAGGGAGCCCAAGTGCATAGGGTTGAAGTTGTGTCAGAACCTCCTGTTAAAGCCAGTGGGAACCCCAGTTGTCCAGCTGCTTTTGTGACCCATGGACCAGGTCGGTGGAACCCAGGCATGGATTCCGGAAGAAGAGAACCTAAGCAAAGAGGGAACAGAATCCAGACCACCCAGGGGTGCCCACACGGTGCAGGGGACAATGCCCACCCTTGTTAGAGATGCTTTCCTGTTGGACGGTGGTTGAAGAAGTACAGCTATGAAGTCCAGGCGATGTAGGAGGATACCAGGAGTTGTCCGGTAGCTGTCCCACGCAGGTCGTCAGAATGCATAGCAGTCAGTAGTCAGCAGAACCAACAAGCCTGGGCAAATGCAAGAAAGCATTGCATGGAGAGTTGCAGGATTTTGGTCACCAGCAAGGTCCAGAAAACCCTACCTTTGCAGATAAGTCAGGGCCAGCCGCATCAAGCAGGAAAGCGAGCAAGAATCATTGGAGACCCCGGCAGGACCCTCTTGCAGCAAGCACAGGGAGTTGCAGGGAGGCTTCAGCAACACAGCAAAGAGGGGTGCCCATGTCGCAGGAGAGTAGAGATCATGTTTGGAGCTGTACTGTGCTGGAGGCCAGGGCTTCTTGAAGCTAAGTGGTCTTTAGACGGAAGAGCCAACAAGCCTTGGCAACGACAAACTGACACTCTGCATAGGAGTTCCAGCCAGGCAACTCGAGAGAGGACTTCAGTCTTCTCATTTGCAAAGAAGACCAGTCAGACCTCTGTAGGACCACAGAACCACCACCTGTGTTGTAGGTCCTTGGAGAATACGTGGGATAGCAGGATCCACAAAGCAGTCGTCGACATTGAAGTGCCTGTAGATGCAGGTGAGTGACTCCTTCACTCCAAGGCAGATTCCTTCTTGCTTTCCTAAGTGCAGGCAGAGTCCTTGTGACCCAAGAGGATGTTCAGGCATTGAGGTTGCAGAATCCTTGCAATGCATGGGCACAAAGTTGCAGTAGGAGCCCTCGTACTACGTGCAGTCTTGTCTTGGGTCCCGGCAAAGTCCAGCAGAGGTTTCAGTGTCCAGGTTGCAGAAGTGTCTTGCATAAGAGTCTTCAGATGAACCCACAGACAAATCTAGGGTCCAACCCTCAGGGGAGCCCTTAAGTAACCCAGGAAGGGGGTTGGACACTTACGGCAGTGACCTACCTCCTACCTATCGGGGGGCACGTTACCCAGCTGGACTAACCAGTCAGATGCTCCCAGGGGCCTCTGCTCATCTTGTTTCCAAGATGGCAGAATAAATTGGCCACATGCCAGAGCTCTGGGCACCTCACTAGGGGAGGAGCTGGACAGGGGGTGGTCACTCCCCTGTCCTTTGTGTAGTTTTGCACAGGAGCTGGGGCTCCTGCACTGGAGTAAACCGGTTTATGCAAAGAGGGCACCAAGTGTGCCCTTCAAAGCAGTCTGGTGGTGCTCAGAGGCACACCCACCCCAGCCCAGAGAAACCTATTTCTAAAGGTGAGGTGGTAACACCTTATCTCTACAGGAAATAATTTGTCCTGTGTTCCCTTACTCAAGTTAGGCTCAGCAGCAGAGGGGCAGAACAATGTCTGGGGTCAGCAGCAGCATGAGCTGGCATGCAGACCCTGCAAGGCTGTACAGGCAGGCATGGTGAATCCCTTAGGGAACTGCCAGTGTACATGGTATCATGCAACTAGCAGTTGTGTGTAGTTGCACGTTATGTAGTTGAACATCTCATAATGACCAGTGTCCATTACAATTCTTAAAATGGCTTCCCCCACACTTACAAAGCCCAGAAAATGGAGTCTTGGGTTTGTAGGGACACCTCTTCTCATGCAGGAGTACCCCCACACTTAGAACCATGCACCCTGCCCTTGGACTGAAGGGCCTTCCTTAGGGGTGCCCTACAGGGTCAGAGTGCAGTGATCATGCTATAAGGTAGACCTTACACCTGGGGTGAAAGGTGCATGCACCATTTTATACAGGCTGCAATAGCAGGCCTGCAGTCACAGTTTGCATGGGCCCCCACGGGTGGCACATTATATTCTGCAGCCCAGGGGACCCCTGGTGTACCTATGACCTGGGTACCATATACTAGGGACTTACATGGGTGCACCAGTGTGCCAATTGTGGGGTGTAAAAGTAACTTACCAACTAAATTTAGGGGAGAGAACACAGACCCTGGGGTCCTGGTAGCAGGATCCCAGTTTACTACAGTCTAAATACACTGACACCAGCCAAAAAGTGGGTGTAACTATGTCAGAAAGGTGTTACTTTTCTAGAGAGATGTTGGATTTTCCCCTCCTACTGGGCACCCATGGTCTTGCAGAACCAGACTAGGAGGGTTTAGAAGCTGCAGCTGTTGGGGAGTTGGGGGTGAATGACTTCTGGCTACCAGGGCCAGAAGGTCGGAATAAACCGCGTCCATGTCCTTGCAGAGCTTGGGGGGCCTGCGCAGGACAGTGGCTGGCATAGGGCTAGTGCACTGGCATACCCCTTCCGCAGCCACGAAAGGCGGACTGGAATAGAGATGTCACCAAGTGGCTCAAGGACTTGACCATAGCCCCCAAGTCCTTGAAATGCTCCAGTGCAGTCTGTCTTCTCTTCGAAGAGATGGGTACCATCAAAGGGCTTGTTCATGAGGTTAGCCTGGATATCCCCAGAAAAGCCAGATGTTCTCAGCCAGGCATGGTGCGGTAAGACCACAGTCAACTAAAACCACTGAGCCCAGCAAGTCAGTCGTGTCCAGATCACACTAATGGTGAACTTTGCTGCATCCTACCAGTCTTGGAAGAAAATGGCCCACGCCTCCCGAGGACATGTGGCAGCACTTACACAACTGTATCCTGTAGGGCATGGGAGTAACAGCCCAAAATGCATGCAGTGTTCACCGACCGCAATACCAGGCTGGTGGAAGAAAACATCTTATTCCCAAGTGTGTCTGGCCTCTTGAATTTCCTGCCCGGGGGAGTGGCAGGGAATGCGCCATGGAAAATAGAGGCTTGAACTACCAAGCTCTCAGGGGTGGGGTGTTTGGCTGAAGAAACTGGGATCACCCGGGGTAGGGCGATGGTGGAAGGCAATTGTCTTGCTCACAGGACCCCCTATGCTGGACTTGGCCCTAGGTCCCAGTAGCACATCAGTCAGTGCTTCATTAAAAGGCAATAGAGGTTTACATGACCAAGTCCAAGGCTGAAGCACTTCAGTCAAGAGATTAGTCTTGACAGTCAATGAAGGATGTTCATTGTCAAGGGCTTTCTGCCCTCTTTACCACCATTGCATACAATCCTCTGTAGCCATAGTGGGTGGAGAGAGCAAGCCAGTATCTGGAGACGTGTCCAGTCCACTGGTATCTCCTAGTTCCTCTTACTGGTCAACATTCTCACTATGGGTGTGTAGGAAGCTGACTCTCTATACAGTGACTAAAATGAAGTAACTGTGTAGAGAGTCCAGTGGATCCCCAAATGATATTGCAGAAGCAAAAGTAGATAGGACTAATGCTGTATTTGTGGTAGTGTGGGTGAGCAGTTAGGCTTATTGGAGGGTAGTGCTCAGCATTTGTTGTACTCACAGAGGCAATAAATGAGACACACACTTGAAGAATAAATCCAAGGCCAATTAAAAAAAAATACAATTATTTTTATATATGTTTCAGACCCAATAACTTCGTAATCGGGTAAGTAGACTTTTAAGCATAAATACTTTGCAGTTTCAGAAATCAACACCTAGTGCAATTTTCAGAGTTCTCTTAATGCTATCCTATGGCAGAAAACACTGTTCAGAAAACACAGGGTTAACAACGACTTACAAAGCCAATCTCAGGGAGTTAAGGTAAGTACTGGGCACTGATCAGAACCACACCAACAGGTCACACCGGGCGGCACTGGGGTGGCTGGGTGCAGAGGTGCAGTAAGGCGCTGGGTGCTCAATAATTTCCTATGGGAGTTTGGTCCTTGCGAAGATAGTCTGCAGCCTCTGGCTAGGAAGCCAGTCAGGGACAAAAAACAGGTAGGTAGTAGACTTGGGGTACTCGGGGATATGGGTACTCTTCTGTGGCCAGGGGCAACGGCTGCAGGGGTGTCTTTAGGCATCAGGTTTTCACATCCGGTAGCACTTGCGGTCAGAGGGTCCTGTGTGTTAAGGCTGTAGGTGACATCGGGTAATCCGGCAGGGGTGGACCCAGGGTGGGCTTGAGCTCTTAGGAGCCGGGGGACATCATTGGCATCAGTGACCCACCTCAGCTGGGGTCAGGGGTCACGAGTGCAGTGGTTGCTGGAGATGTCAGATTTTCTCTCTCCACAAGCATGTGGGAGAGGGGGTCTACATCCAAAGGCTGCAGGCATCTCCTGAGAGCCTAAGATGGATGAGACCACACTGGACTCGTCTCTGGGCAGCTGGGGACCTGCGCTGGCATCGCTGGTTGGCATCACCTCAGGTCGTGGACGTTGGGTGCAGTGGTCACTTCTGGTGCCTGGTTTCTGGGGTCCAGCAGCTGCAAAATCTTTTCTTTAGAGTTTCTTCTTGCAGAGGCAAGTCCGCTACCGAAAGGAGACTTGAGACTTTATTGAAGGCTGGACGAGTTGGCTTCTTGTGCAGGATTCTTCGAGGTGAGCAGGCAGGCTGGAGGGGCTCAGTCCAGGTCAGCTGCTTCTTCTTTTCCTCTTCTGCTGGTGCAACTCTTCTTTGTCTGGGTCTTCTTAGGTTGTTGAAATCTCAGCTCTGGGGTTCAGGGGTGCTACCTAAGAACTCAATTTAGGGGTGTTACAGGGAGTGCCAGGCGGTAGCCAATGGGATGACCACCTTTAGGATGACTACACTCTTCTTATGATCACTTCCGCTGGGAAGTGGAAAGTGGGCCTAACCCTAGTGGCCTAATTCCTTCCACGGAGATGCCAGTTCTACCCCTAAGATGGACAAGCTGAAGTGGGCACTCCTCCTCATTCAACTAATTTTCCCCACCTGTGCTGCTGTCAAAAGTGGAGTCAGGACTGGGGGGTTGGTCATCTCCACCATTTGGAGAGACCTGGGTCGCATTACAAAGGCAGCAAGGCCTTTGAAGCTCCCCTCCCTGGAATGTAAATCCTTTCTGGGAGAGGAGGTCACACCTCTGCCCAGTGCAGGCTTTCATCTCAGGCCTCAAGAGCGCTGGCTCTCGCCTTGGGAGGGCCAGAAAGAAATCTGGTTGCTGAACTGGTCAGGACTAGTCAGTCAACACAATAGTAGTTGTGTAGAGGTGCCCTCTGTGTGCATTTATTAATAAATCCATCACTGGGATCAGTGAGGGTTTATTATTTTGAGATGTTTGATCCCAAACATACCAGGATTCAGAGAAGCCGTCATGTAGCTGGGGAACTCATAGTGACCAGTGTCCAGCACATGCATTTAAAATGGCTTCCCTGTGCACTTACTATGACTCTGAATCAATAGAAACATAGCAGGGGCATATCTGCTCATGCATATATGCCCTCACATGTGCCTGGATGCACCCTGCCTCAGAGGTGACTTACACATGCAGTGTTAGGGGACCTGACACAGAGGGGTGTGTGATGGGTCATGTTTTCAATTTATCCTCCATCAACACACACAGTCTGCAATGACAGCACTTATGTGAGTTTGGTGAGGGGTCCCTAAGGATGGCGCAGTTGGTGCTGCAGCCCTCAGTCTTTAGTACCCTAGGCCCAGGGTACAAGGGGTACCGTTTATTAGAGACTTACAGTGGTAGCTAAAGGTTTTGGGGAAAGAGTGTTCTGACATTGGGGACCTGATGAGCAGGGACCTGGTACACTAAGAATCAAAGCCACATCAGAAACCAGGCAAACAGTTGAGGCTAACCAAGTCAAAAAGGGGACTTTTTATAGTGTGTGTATCTGGTCTTCTAAAGGGTCCAGGGACCTCTTCTACTCTTCCCTCATGCCTAGCTGTTCCACAGAATGTTCAGGCAATGACATAAAGCCACTGGGCCCTGTCCGCGTCGATCAATGCCGTTACAACTCCGAGTTGTCGGGGATCAGAATGAGGTTGGCTCAAACAGGATCACCAGTGTCTGTATTAGCTCAAGAGAAGGTCGTATTGGCACGACCGGCGCTGATCTGCGATCGGATCCATGATACCCCATCAGTGCAAAGGCCAAACCTGTCAACGCGAAACCTGATGGGGCCTGTTCTGACCCCAAAGGCGCTCCCGAGGGGTCAGGCCACTTCAGTATGCAGCACATGGCCTAGTAAAATTCTTTTATTTATGCGGGGTCGCTCTGGCTCCCGGAAATGGAGGAAGGTATGGAGTTGGACCTGGCAACGACTCCTCTGAACCGTTCTTGAAACACTGATGTTCCCCACTATTTGCGTCAGATGACGGACGAGGTGAAGTCTCTTTACACTTCTTCTTGTGCAGCTTCCCCGAATGTCTTGAGGACCTCGATTGGGATAAAGAGGTCTTGGGCTCCTGGAGAGCTCCTGCGACTTTCTCGATCGGGACCAAGACCTCCTAGGAGTCATGCTATGCGGCATTGACTGCCAGGTCGCAAGCAGCTTTAGGTACCGCTCCTTCAAAGCTTTTGTAACCATGACCCAACAGTCTGAGAATGACCAAGTTGTGGTGACACTTGAGACACCATAAGCATACAAGTTGCGGGTCGGTAACTGACATGGCATGGTGACCGGCACCACACGGCTTGAACTCTGTCTTCCTAGATAACATTCTCGACACACAGGAAAAAAATGTTAAAAAAGCCTGTCAAAAAGTGACAGAGCAGTAGCTCTTCTCCAGATCACCACTAACTGGGGAGGAAATAAAAGAAGTGACGTCTGCACGCACTGGTGCCACCTATATAGGTGACCGCAATGTCACTTCCGGTGCTGACAATGATATGTGGAACCCACCGAAGCCACCTGGCGGAACGTAGGGGTAGTGCTCATGCAAACGTTTCCGGATCCAGTCTGATGTCTGGGAAATTCAAAGGTAAAGAATCTCCAACTAAAAGTCTATTAGATTGAGACTTTTTTTCTCTCAACAGTTTTGAGGGTTAACTGTTTGGCCCTTTTTGTCTATCCTGAGATATAGCTTTGTCTTGGGCAGTATCCAAAGGTGCTCCCATGTAAATTGTTCTTTTTGATGGAAAAGGGGATGATTTCTGGTGGCAGACCTAAGCTATTGAACAAGGTTAGGCAAGCTTCTGCGGCTTTCAAAGCTTGACGAGCTGCTGGTGCCTTTATCAGCCAATTGTCAAGTTATGGGAAGACTTGAAAAGCCTTTTTTTTTTTTTTAGAAAGGTGTCAAGCATTTCGTAAAAATGTGGGAGTGGATGATTTCAGGCCAAATGGGAGGACTTGGTGACCATGTGGAACAATTGCTTCCGTAGATATTTATCCGATTTTCAAAGATCCAACATGGCTTGCCATTCCAATTATTTTTTTTTTACCAGGAAAAAACAGGAGTAGAAATCCAGTCCTTTTTGGATTGAGGAACTTTATCTATTACACCCTTGCTTAGTATGATGAGTGCTTCCTTCCGTATTGAAGACAAGGTGGGACCACTCCTCATTGGTGGAGTTGTGGTCGGTGTAATTGTAGTGAGGGAATCGACTTCAGAAAGGAGGTTGAAAATCTGAAAGAGGTTGATAAGGGGTTGCAACTAATCATTACTGAAGCAGGCAGAAACCAGAATTGTCAAAGTAGATAGGAATATTACACTGAAAAAAAGAGAAAAAAAATGGAGTGACCTATACTAGGAAGGTCGATTTTGTTTCCACTTTTTGCTCTGTACATAATGAAATCTACAAAATGCTAAACCAACATTGGAGGCTCTTGATGGGAGTGCAAGGTCTTGAGAGCCTGATATCTGAAAAACCATTGGTAACGTGCAGGAGGGGAACTAGTTATAAATATAGTAACTAGAAATTATTTATCACCAAGGAAGGATTAAAAAACAAATTGGTTGCCTAAACCACCTATAGGCTCTTTTTATATGTTCTGATTCCAATATGTGTAAATTTGGGATCAACAAACTTAGGCATTTCAGCTACAATACCCTCAGAATACATTATATGACCAACTTTATTAATTGCAATAGCATTTTTGTTGTCCTTGTGGTTGCGTGCAGTTGTCAGCAGGTATATGTTGATGTTGGGAGCACCACCAGAATGTTAAAACACGGGAAGCAAGAACATTAATCGGGCGATAAAGAATGGAGATGTCAGAAGCCCAAGTTTTCAACATATGAAAGAAATGAACCCAAATAACTGCTATTCAGTTTCATGGTATATAAAGATTGGAACCTAATCCCAGATGGGGTGACCACGAACTGTCATTGTGACAGAATGAGGCTATGTGGATAGAGCATCTGAAATCAGTAGAAAAGGTGTTGAATGCTGGAAATGAGCTTCTCTACTTTCTATACGAAATACTTGTTACAGTAGGGTATGTTTCTTCTTGTATAGGGAATTTGAGCCATTTAGTGGAAAAGATCCTATTTAGAATTGTGGTGCCTTTGACAGGCTCAGGTCTGAGTGATTTTAAGACCTTTTCGTACAGAAGTGGGTAGGGTCCATTCATGGATTGTTCTAACTGTTCTTATATTTGGTAAGCTAAAGTATTTTAGTCTAACTATATACCACTAAGATGGAGCTGGCTACGCACATCTATAATTGCACATTTGCACTATAAATATTGTGCAATGTCAATATGGTGGTCAAGCTCATGTTAACAACTGTAGAGTAGGAAGAGTAGAGTTTCACATGGGCTGGAGGCTAAGATATCATTTGTGGGTTTTATAATCAGCACACAACAATGAGGATTAAGCGTGGTTCATATGTATGAAAGTGGCTTGAATTTAGAATTTGACCATGGTGGTGGTAATACTTAGGTTCAGATCCTTTAGAGTTTAAAATATACATTACACTATTAGGATGGTGCTAGCTTTCATTTAGGCAATGAAAACTTTCCTAGCTAACAAGAAGGAAAGTTTCAGCTCTATAAAGGACACGAAGGGGAGGATTATGCATTTTCTTCTATCATTTCTCCTTCCTTCTTTTTCACTTAAGGAAGTTAAGGTTTATGCACCATTAATTGATCTTTGAATCCATGCCTATGAAAATAGTGAAGTTAATTATACTGTAGCAAAACGCAGTGAAAAGGACAACACGGGAGTCGGTATTCCAATAGGTTATGGATGTTTATTGTTTATGCAAGTGGTTGTGTTTTGTTTGGTGGCTCTTTTGGTTCCTCCGTCTGTCTCTGTGGGTCTATTTCAGTTCCTGATTCTTTAACCGTCTCCTTGTTTCTCTTCTTTTTCATAGGTCTCCCGGGAAGCGCATGTGGAAAAAAGAAGGAATATAACGGTAAGTGTTTCTGTTGTTTTCTCGTTTCCTAACTATTCCTTGCTGTCCCTCTTCTTCTGTCTCGTCTTTCTGTTCACTCTCTCTCTCTCTTTTGTATGCTCTCCTTCTTTGTTTTAACCTTCTCTTTTCTTTCCCTGTGTTTCAGCTGGTTTTTCTTCTGTAATTCCCTGTTTCTGTCTTCTATCTGGGCCTTTCTGCTGGTATTGGCGTCGGTCTTTTACCCACACCTTCCTTTTCTTTGTAACAGTATAACCTAGTACTTTCCTTACGGTGTTTCTATTTCTTGTGCTGTGATTACCCTCACCTCACCCGTGCTTCCTGATTTCTTATGTCTGCCCCTCCCTCCGTTTCTTACATTTTCCCCACCCGTCCTCCCTTGTACCTTTTGTCCGCACCACCCGCCCTCCCTTCCCCAGACCACAATGCGTCAAACACCTGAGATTGCCACGCTTCTCCAGAAGCGTGGCAGGCTGCTGCGTTCTGCCTCCCGGTCACCGTGGCATTCCGGTCTCCTCCTCGCCCCTCCTGGGTCGGATTCCGCTGGTCGCAGTGAAACTCCGATCGGGGTTCCCGTCTCAGTAGCCTCCTGGCTGCTCGCTCTGTCATCCCACTCTTCCTCTCCGTCCTCCACTGATTCTCCCGATTCCTTTTTCCACTCCTTCCTCTCTGACTCCTTCTCCGCCGACCTTTTTAAGATCCCGCCTTCCCGCGTTGTCCAGGACGAGCCGCTCTCTTTGGCTGAGAGTCCTTGTTGTTCCGGCACCCCAGAGGCAGCGACAGCAGAAGTGGGCAGAGTGTGCGGGCGGGTCTCAGCCAGCCCGTCACATATACCAACTCTGATATGCATTAAAAACTATAACCAAGATATTCAAGCAAAACCAGAGATAGGAAGAAACATCATTAAACATTTCCGCTGCTGATATCGATTAATGACAGAAAAACGTTTATGTAGTTTCATGTCAAACTAATAGCTAATAAACCTGGCACATAGATGACGTTCAATTATTTTTCTTTTCCAGAACACAACAGACCAATAGTTTGCCTCAATGCAATTCGAAAAAGTATGACACATCACATACCACCTGCCAATGTAAAGTCATGTGGGAAGAGTTATATATCCTGATATAAACCCTGAGTGGGATAATCCCTGCCTATGTGTCCTTAATAGAATTGAAACTTTCCTTCTCATTAGCTAGGACATTTTTAATTCTATGTCAGTACCAGAGGCAAGGATTGTGCTGTTTCCATGCTTACTTACCACCAGAGATGCAGTTTGTACCAGTCCAGGGACCTATGGTCCCTGCTCTGGCATGAAACTGGACAATGGAAAGGTGAGTAACCCCTCCCCATTCCATCACCACCCCAGGGGGTGGTGTCCAGAGCTCAACCAGGTGGCCATTTGATTCTGCCATCTTAAATCCAAAGTGGGCAGAGGCCCCTGGGAGCATCTGAGTGGCTAGGTCAGGCAGGTGACATCACAGCCCCCTCCTGATAGGTGGTCAACCTGCTAGGTGACCATACCCACTTCCTGGGCTATTTAAGGGCTCCCTCTTCGGTGATTCCTCGGATCCGAAGTGCAAGATTCCGGCAGGACTCCTCCACATTGTTTATTTAATCTTCTGGGCAGACAAGGAGTTCAAATGGACCCTCCAGAAACTGTCAATCTGCATTTCCAGCGACGACTCCACTTTGCAACATTGTTTCTCTGGCTCCTTCCAACAACAGCAACATTTTATCTGGCTGTGCATCCTCTGAGGGTGATGGGTCTTCAGCCTGCACAAGAAGCAAGGAGGAATCTCCCTTCGAATGAAGAATTCACTCCCCTGCATCCACAGGCACCAACTGCAATGAAGACCGTCTGCGTGGATCTTCTCTCCTGCAAAACTGTATGGATCCTGCAACACAGGTGGTGGTCTGGAATGGTACCCTTGGTCTTCTCTATCAGCTGTCCAACTTTGGAAATAGTAAGTCCTTGCCTCTCCTTGCAGGACAGCCCTTGTGCACCGTGGCTCTTGCAGCTGCCAATGCTTGTTGGCTCATCTTCCAATAGATCTTCAGGCTCCAGGGACCCCCGGCCTAGAGCACTTCTCCCTGCAAAGCACAGTCTCCTGCCTGCTGCTCCAGTGACGTGGGTCTCATTTCCAGGTGTGCTGAGTGGGCCTCACTTTGACTCCTGATCCTGCTGCCGGTGAGTTGCCTTTGGGGGCTGCATCCACAACATCTGACTCTTCGCTGCTGAGGGTCACCTGGTACTCCCCTATGTGGGTTGAGCCCCCCTGTATCTTCCTGTTCCCTGGCAACTCTGCAACTCTTCATCTGCAACTCTTCCCTTTGCCAAAGCTTGCTGATGGATTTTCCACACCACTGACTGACTGCAACTCTTCTTTCAACATGGGACATCGACTGCATCACTCCTGGAACTCCTCTCCTGATGCTGTGCTGCATAGCAGACTCCTGGCATTTACTGTCTACCTGGTCCTTCATCTCCAGAAGGGTGGGTAGTGGCTCCTGCCCCAACCGGACACTCTAAATCGAACTGGACTTGGTCCCCTTCATTGCCAGTTTCTCTTTTGTCAGGATCCACCTTTGGTTTCTTCCAGTCTTGCTTGGGTCTTGCACAGTCCTTTTCCAAAATTTACCTGTGGATTTGGGGGAGAAAGGTACTTACCTCTGCTCTCCGGGTCGCTGGGGATGGGGGGGGGGAACCCTGGTACTTACCTTTTGGGGTTTCTAGTTCCTCCAGCTCCTCTACAGATTCCACTTCCTTGGGTAGGGGACTGACTTTCGCATTCCACTTACTTAGTATATGGTTGGTCTCCATATTTTCTGTTATTTCATTGTTTTCTATTGCTTTGTATGCCAATTTCTGACTTCTAATATGTATATAATTGTGTGGTTACTCACCTGCTAGTGGAGTATTCTCTATACAGTATTTTAGAATTTGTGTTACTATAGTAAAGTACCGTTATTTTTGTAACACTATGTGTTCTTTCAAGTGTGTGAGTGCTGTGTACTATAGTGGTATTGCATAAGCTTTGCATGTCTCCTAGATAAGTCTTGGCTGCTCATCCACAGCTACCTCTAGAGAGCCCTAGCTTCCTAGACACTGTCTACACCTCACTAATAGGGGACACCTGGACCTGGTAGAAGGTGATAACACCATTGATGCTCACCACACACCAGGCCCTCCTCCTACAAGGGGAACCATGCCTGAGACTTCCATATCGATGTTATCAAAACTATTGATGCCTTCTGATGCTGGACTTGGGCTGCCACCCTTGGAATTAGAAGAAAAGGAGGGAAGGCACACAGCTGCCCATTCGTCCAATCATTGGTGGAATGCATCCACCGCCATGGCTCCAGGATCCGGTCTCCAGCTAACAGACGGGAATTTGGGCGTTCAGTCTGTATGTGAACAGGTCCTTGCTGCACAGACCCAATCTGTCCATCGGAACTCAGAACACTGAAGGGAGTAGTTGTCACTCACTAGAATTCTGGATATAACAGGAGTTCCAGTCCACCACCGAGTTCTGAGCCCTCAGTAAGTATTCCGCCATCACCAATATCTGGCACTGAAGGCAGCAGTGCCATAAGCCCTTTGCCAGTTCCGCTAAGGCTCTCAATCTCATGCCTCGCAGTCAGTTGACGTACTGTACTGCTGAAATGTTGCCCCCCAGGACAATGGCAAATGAGCCTGCCAGGAGCTCCAGGAAAATGATGTGGAGGTTGAGTTCCTCCTCCCTCCATTTGTCCTCCATGAATATCTCTCTGCATCTGGTTTCCCAGCCCTGCTGACTGGCATCTGATTCTGTAACCAGACCGAGGGCTGAGCCCAAAATCACTCTGCTGTTCCAGGCCTCCATGTGGTCAATCTACCATTAAAGCTATGTCCTGTCCTCAGTTGTCAGGGGAATCCACTCTGAGTACTTAAGGCCCCTCTGAGGTTGGGTGGCCTTCAGTCATTGTAGGTCCCTGTACTCAGGGGACTGGGAAAAATCTCCTGGATTGACGACGATAATAATCAAAAAAATCTGGCTAGCAGACGTAGAGAAATCCTGTTTCTCCTCAGAACCTTGGTGAGCTCTTTCCTGATTTTGTGAATTTTCTGCACCAGCAAGCTCAGGGTTGCCACTCTGGAGTTGTTTAGAAACTTCAAGAAAGTCATATGTTGTACAGACGTCAGCTCTGACTTCTGAGCTTTGATCATCAACCCCAGGTTCTGGAGAAGCGTAATCATCATGGTCAAGTGTGTGAGCAATTGCAATTGAGACTGACAGATGATACGGAGGTTGGCCAGGTAGATGATCAACCTGACCCCTTTCGATCACAGGACTTGTACCACCGGTCGGAGAAGTTTGGTGAAACACCATGGTGCCAAAGAAAGTCCGAACGGTAGCATCTGGAATTCGTTTATCTGTTCCTTCCATGCAAATTGGAGGAAGCACAGATGTGAAAAAAATGGGGACTGTTATATATGCATCCTTAAGGTCCAGCCGAATGATCAGTCGTCCTGTAGGAGGAGATTCCTCAATAGGTGTATCCCCTCCATTTTGAAGTGGCAGTATACCAACTGCTTGTTGAACTGTTTCAGGTTTATCATTGGTCGAAAACCCTTATCCTCCTTGTCTACAAAAAAGGTTGCTGAGAAAACCAGGAGGGTGAAGTACCGACCTTCAAATTGCCTCTTTTTGTAACAGTTCTTGGATCTCTGAGATGAGGTTTGTCTCCTAGTCTGAGAATTATAAGGGGAGAGATCTTACTACCTGCACTGGAGTGCCGTTGAATGCTTTATGGTACCCTTGTATCGTATTCAGTATTCATGGGTCTGCGGTAAGCTCTGCCCATTTGTGAACAAAATGTCTCAGTTTCCCCCCCAAGGTTTTGAGGGAAAGAAACGATATGCCTTACCATTGAAACATCTGGTGGTGTTGGCCCCTCCTACCACTGCTCGTCTGGCTCTACCTCCACCTCAGTTGGGGAAGAAGACCCCTTGACGGCCGTCATGCTATCCATTGTTCCTTTTGGTTTGTCCTCTGTAGAAGCCCTGTCAGTATGCACCCCTGGAAGAGTGGTCCCTGCCTCTTCCAGCCCCAGGGAAAATCTTACTCGGCAAAGTCTTTTTAATTGAGGACTGGTCCTTGTCCAGAGCTGAGAAGGTGGCAACAAATTTTCCCACCTCCTTCGCGAAGGGGTCTCCAAATAATTGCCCTTGCGCCACCATGTAGGCCTCTGATGTGCCAGGCACCCTAAGTTTGGGGTTGATCTTGATTAACAGGGCCCATCTCCTCTTGGCTGAAAGGGAACAGTTGCGTTCCCCAGGAGGCATACTGCCTACTGCGCCCGAACTTCAATATTGGCTTATCTGTTTGTTTGGATAGTTCAGCCATTTCGATTATCTTGGTGAGGGGTCCCAAGACATCAAGCTGTTTATCTTGGCATGCCCGCCGAGATCGATCATTCCTCTTCTTAGGGTCCCTTATGTACTTAAGGAGCACATTTTCAGATCGATGCCCGGGGTTAACTCTATCCTCCCATCAAGAGAGGGTCATTGACATTCCGCTCGCAGGCACAAGTGTATCTCCCTGTCTATGGGTTGCCTGCTGTTGATAGCCACGTATTCTACCATTTTCGGTTATTGAAGCCACTGAGAGGGCGTAGGATGAAATATCCCTTCCGGGTCAAACATATCTGAGGCGCCTGCCTCCCCTTCCATGGAACTAGAGGGGCCAGTTATGGTACGCCAAGTGCGTCCGGTACCAGGTCTTCACAGGAAGGAGCTGCCTTCGTTAGTTTCATTCTCCCCTCTTGTGGGTGACCCCTTCCCGGGTGAAAGTTTGGAACGACTAAGTAGCAGTTTTCTCCAGGTATATCTTCCCCTCGGAATGGTGCATGTTTTAACATGTGCGCGCTCTTGTGGAAAGCTTCCCAAAGGCAGTCGAATGCCCTGTGTCATGTTTCTGGGTATTATGCATGCTCTTTAAGTGTTGTTTGCTGGGCCCCTAACTGGGGTCAAGCTGAGACCCCAATCCACCAGAGACCTGAGACAACAGCCTAGCCACACACTCCTGCAGAGGTGCAAGCACTCTGGATATGGCCACTAAGAGAAACTTGTCCACCTCGGTAGGGAGTTGGCATTGGGGTGGCCACTCCTCTTCAGATCTAAGCCCAGGGGGATATTTGTGGTCCCTGAAGGGTTCCATTAATATGAGGGTGTGAGCACCCAGGTAGAAAGACCTGAAAAAGACCTGAAAAAACACCTAACTACATATATTATTTAACGGGTAGCCCCCTTGCAGGTGCTCTGGAATGACAAAATATATAATGGTGAAATATATGATAAACTGCTGCAACTGCTGTGACACGTACTTATAATATGGCCCGAAGGCTGATAGTCTGAGCAGACTGTACTGGGGTGTCAAAGCAGCCTGTCGGTCAAGAATGATACACAGACCGCATTTGCGGTGTCGGATTAGGGTTGGTAGGGTTGGAATACTAGAGAAGTCTATGCTGTTACTCTATAGGATGAGCCCTAACGCATATAGCTGAACTGAGGAGCATAAAAGAAGCTGCTCCCTCAGACCGCCATGCACCCAAGGAATGCTAGCGGCGCGAAAGAACTCTCCCTAGAGGACCTGCTCTGTATCAATTAAGAAGCGCGCTCGGGCCGAAGCCTACAGTGCGGCACAAGCTGCTGGTGAAAAACATTGGCAAGGTAAACAGTGTTACATATAGAATATCAAAAGCAACAAGCAAAGCAGTTTCTATCCCGTTAGAACTGCAACCCTAGAGAGAGTTAAGGAAAGTAGGGAACTTAACTGACAGAGCAGTGAAGAAGAAAGAAGGGAAAATGATGTCATGGTTATTGGTTGTTATGGTGACCTGAGACTGAATACTCTTGGGGAAATGTAGTGATTGTGTTTTCTTTGACTTTGAACCTGCTGTTTATTAAAGTGAAGAAGAAAATGTATAATCCTTGCCTCCGATCCTGACACAGAATTGTACTATTATGGTTAAAAATAAAAAAGGAAGTAAGGCATCAAGATGGCGTTCATGGTGACGTATCGATCAGAATGTTGCAAGGTGCCACTTCAAGATGGCGACCATATTGACTCATAAACCATAGAGTGAGGAAAGTGGGGATATACAAGTACCAGTAGTTAAGGGAATAGATAATCCACATATAGACTTTACAATAATGAGGATAACCAGTTACAAAAGCATAGAAATAATATTGGGACGTTTTAATGTAGGTACCGGCTGATGGTATTTTAGTGATAAGGGAGGTGAACATGACGGCGATGCACATGAAGTCAGTTTAAGATGGTGCTGGAGAAATGTCTTAACGGGCAGTACACTCATGCAATACAGGTGTTTCCGTTCTATATCAGGATCAGAGGCTCTGATTATGCTTCTTTTTCTTTAATATAGATTTCACAGCAGCCAATCAGATACAATAACAATGAAAAAACTACAATGAAAAACTACAAATCCCATGAACCTCAGTTGGTGTACACATGGACCAATCCCCAACGACTCAGCCCTTCAAGAGACACCTCCACCATTTTGACCTCCTCTTTCGTTGATGCTCGAAAGCCTGTTGTCACATATTTTTTCTTCTTGAGATGCTTTTGTTGAGTGAGCGAGCTAACAACTGTTGAGCGGCTTATATAATTTGGATGACATTGTGTTACCTGTATTGCTGACGGCGCCGGTTTCGAGGGCCGTCAGAGTAGTTTATTGTCAGTGGCACATGCGCACCTAGGAGGTGCTTATCCCGATCCTTCTTGACTCAGTCAATGTTACGAATACAAGGTCCTTTCTTTCGGACTCTCTTTAGCTCCATGGTGTTTCACCAAGCTGATGAGGCCAGTGGTACAGGCTCTTTGAGCTCGAAGCATCAGGTTAATCATTTACCTCGACAATATCCTCTTTGTGGCCCAGGATCCTCAGAGGATAACTCTGCATTTATCATGGACAATTCAACTTCTGCAGGATCTGGGGATCATCATCAAACAACCAAAGTTGTGCCTGGTTCCCTCCCAGCAGATGGAATTTTTGGGATTCCAAATAGATTCAGTGTTGTCACAGTTGATCCTTCCACCACAGAAGGTCCAGTCGTTCAAGAAGGAATTGAGGCCTGCGTTGCGAGGCCAGACAATATCATTGAGGTCAGTAGCTTGGATTGTGGGCTTATTAGCCTCCTCCATCCAAGGCATATTTCCAGATCCCCTCCATTACAGGGCCCTTCAGCTCCTCAAAAGGCCACATCTTCAGAAGGGGTTGAACTATTCAGAACAGATACAGCTTTTGTCGGAAGCCAGGCTGGAGACGAATTGGTGGTTGTCCCTTCATGGAGGCCTGGATTGGAAGGGCAATATTTGGCCATGCCCCCGACATTATCTTGGAGTGGGATGCCAGCAGGTGGGGATGGGGAGCCAGATGCGGTTCCCTTTCCAGGGGAGGCTGTTGGTCAGAGCAGGAGCTTCAGCTCCACATCAATTGCCTGGAACTTCTAGCGGGTTCTCACCGTCCAGGACGGACTGCTGCATTTTACTGCGGATGGACAACATCTCAGCAGTCAGGTATGTCAACAGGCTGGGAGGTACAAAGTCCTGGATGTTGGCGGGGTTTGCCAAGGACTTTTGGCATTTTTGTCTGCAGCATCGGATTTTTCTCATAGCGGAATATCTGCCGGAATCTAAACATTTGGTGACGGATTGGCACTCTTGCCACCTTTGGGATTTCAGCGATTGGAGGTTACACCCAAGGGTTTTCTTTCACCTCAATCGCAGGTGGAGCCCCTCCTCGGTGGACCTCTTTGCCTCTCTGCTCAATCGCCAGCTTCCATGTTTCTTCAGTTGGTGCCCCAATCCAGAGGCCCTGACGACAGATGCGTTCCTGCAGGACTGTTCGCCTCATGTGGGTTATGCATTTCCCCCTTTCAGCATGATACACACACTAGTAGCTCAGACACAATGCCAGAGAGCCGAGCTTATCCTGGTCAGGCCGCTCTGGAGAGCCCAGCCTTGGTTTCCCATGGCTTTTGACATATAGGGGGTCATTCCAACCTCGGCGGTCTTTTTTGAAGACCGCTGAGGTACCGCCGTGTGGAAGACCGCCAGTGGTGGCGGTTTTCCGCTCGGCCTATTATGACCGTTGGCAGCTCTCCGTCCTTTTACCGACGGTGAGCCGCCAACAGCCATACTGGCGGGAGGCGGGGAAGTGGAGGTTGCTCCACCTCCACCGCCACGCCAACAGAACACCGGCCAGCGAATCACATTCTGTGATTCGGCGCGGCGGTGTTCTGTTGGCAGTGTGGTGTCGGCGGAGCTGCCCCCATGGCTCCCGTCCCCTCCCGGAGGATCGACAAAACAGGTAAGTCGATCGTCCGTTAGGGGAGGGGGGTGGGGGTGTTGTGTGGGTGCATGGGGGTATGCGTGTGTGTATGTAGAGCAGGTGTGTGAGTGCGTGTATGCTTGCGGGAGTGTTGTGTGTATGGGAATGAGTGTGTGTATGTCTGTGGGTATGTCTGAATGTGGGTGTGCGTCTGACTGTGTGTGTGGATGTTGGCATGTATGTCGGCGTGTGTGCGTGTAAGGGTGTAGGTGGTGCCTGCGTGAGTGTCGTGTGGGTATGGGTGATGTGATGTTGGGGGTCGGGATGGGGAGGGGGGCCCTGCCACCTTTGGGGGGGGCAGGGATGGTGGGGGGTGTAGGGGAGGGAGTCGGGGTGGGGGTGGGGGGTGAGGGGTGAGGGAGACCCCTATCAGTGCCAGGGAAGGAATTCCCTGGCACTGATAGTGCTTACCGCCGTGGATTTCATGGCGGTTCAAACCGCCGGAAATCCACGGCAGTAAGCCGGGTCCAAATACCGCCGGCGGTATAGTGACGGCCGCCGGGCTGGAGACCCAGGTCTCCAGCCCAGCGGTCGTCTCCGCCCTGGTGGGCGGAACGGAAACGGTCATAATTCCCCAAAGTAAGACCGCCAGCCTGTTGGCGGTCTTACCGCCGGTTTAACACCGACCGCCAGGGTTGGAATGACCCCCATAATCTGATATCCCTCTTCTGATACCATTGAGACAGAATCTCCTGTTGGACCCAGTGAGCCTTCAATATCCTTTGATCATGTCAGACCAGTTAAAGTTAGTAGCTTGTATGGTTTCCGGAAAAGATGGAAATTGCCAGGCATTTCTGCACAGGCTTCGGCCTATCTCAAGTAGGCCTGGGCACCTAGTACCCACAAACGATACGCATCTGCTTGGCAAAGATGGGTATCTTGGTGTAATAAAAGGAATGCAGATCCCCCTCGAGCAGGTGTCTGCCTTATAATCAATTTTCTGTTCTCATTGGCGGACTCCGGTTTAGCTTACAGGTCGGTAAACAACTACAGATCTGCTATTTCAGCAGGCCATGTCCAGGTTAATGGCAAACCTGTTGGTGAGAACCCCTTGGTTTATAAGTTGATGAGAGGTATCCATTTTGGAAACCTCTCCAAGCTAGATATTCAACCTTGAGGGATGTGAACATTGTGTTTCGGTTCTTGATTTCATGGCCAGTACCTATCGTGAAAACAGTTATCAGCTAAATTAACTATGCTATTATGACTGATTTCTTGTAAGAGGGTCTTAGATGTCCGAGCCCTGGATATCAGAGGTAGGAAATTTTCTCCAGATGGGGTAAGCTTTTCCATATCCTTCAGAACAAAGACTAACCTTAGGTCAGTTTCCTATTGGGCTTTCCCATCTGACAAAAAGCTTTGTGTGGTAGAATGTATCAAGGCCTATGAGGCGGCTACCAGTGAGTTTCGAGTAGAGCCTGAGGGTCAATTGCTCATCGCTCTCCGAAAGCCTTTTGAATCGGTATCATCAGCCACTGTGGCTGGATGGATACGATGGTTGCTCTCTGAAGCAGGAATTGATATCACTGTATTTGGTGCTCATTCAGCGAGGGGCGCTATTGCATCAAAATCCTTTGCGTTGGGATCTCGTTTGGAAGATATCATGGAAGCAGCAGACTAGTTCTCGGAATGCACTTTCAAATCATTCTACTACAAGCTGATTGTGGATGTAGCATCAGTGGTGGTGGCACAGCCTTGAACAAGCATAATTGGAGCCTCCAGTCCTGGCATAGAATAAAAAAAATTCTAGCTGACACAATAAGAATTTTCAATTCTATTAAGGATACGGAGGCGAGGATTATCCCACCCTGAATTATGGCATTACTATGTAAGGTATATGTATGTGTTTTTTGATACTTCTGATGTATGACATATTAATTCCCACCTGTTTTATTATACTTAAGCATGCAATGAGTACAAGTTTTACGGCTCTGGTTCCTCTCCTAGATAACAAGCAGAAGCAAACTTGAATCGGCATTTTGGTTCCAAATAGTTTGGCAGTTTTGCAGCATCTTTTTTCAGGAGCACATCATTCTTCTCTGAACATAAAGGTTTGCGGAGTTCCGGGTCATGTTCCGTGACCATTGAGGCTCTGTTTGATCCTGTTGTTTTATGAAGTTTGACTTTTTATTTCAGCCATTGCAAAGAAAGAGTATGTCATGATGGTGGAGGTGTCTCTTAAAGGGGCTTAGTCATTGGGGATTGGTCTGTGTGATACACGAACTGAGGTTCATGGGATTTGTAGTTTTTCATTGTTATTGTATCTGATTGGCTGCTGTGAAATCTATATAGTAAAGAAAGAGAAGCAAAATCCTCGCCTCCATGACGTTAATGGAATTGCAAATTCTTATTGCGTCAGCTATAAGAAAATTATTCTGTTCCAGTCCATCAGAGTATTTCAACGACCGGCTGGGGTTTACTGTTTCTTGATGCTGGTGGGAGATGTGACTCAGCCGGAGTACTCGTGATGATGACAAGACACTTTCAAGTAAGTTTGGCCATAGACTGGGTGTTGTGTACCAGCTTTGCCGCACTCACATGGTTACATCTGTGTGGGCAATTACTCGAGATTAAGAAGGTATTGATTTAAAAACAGGGGCTAACTTTTGAAGGATTGCTAAATACTTTGGAGATGTGTTTAGTGGGTTGCTGCTTTAAATTCTTACCACCTTATGGGAGAAGAGAATGTTAAATATGACTTTGCGTCACTAGTTAAGTAGGTTATTAAAACTTGACTGCCTATGCATTGCGAAGCATAGTACATTAAGGTCCTCATTACAACCCTGGTGGTAAATGCCGCCTACCGCCGTGCTTACGGCCGTCAACATACCGTGACCGCGGAGGTATACCATTACGGGTATTATGACCCACGCAGAGAAATCCGCCACTATACAGACACTCACACAAGTCCGCCAGCCCAAAGGTCAGTGATAAATTGGCGGTACCAAAACCCACATCGTTACGCCAACAGGAATACCCCCACAGTATCAGGAACCACGAATCACCGCAGCGGTCTTTCAACTGCAGTAAACCATTGGCGGTACACACAGCTCAAAATACACACAGACTTACAAAACAACACGACATTGGACAATTCAAACTACACACACCTGACACACATACACACACCACACCCTCACACCCAATCCCATATAAAACACACACCCACATTACCCACAACCCTTTCAACGTAAAAAAAAGAAATTGCTAACGGAGAGAGAGAGAGACAAGCCAGGAGCACCCACTCAATCTGAGCCACAGAACACCATCACCCATACACCATCCACGCACCTCACAGGACACACCACAACTCATCACCCCACACATCCTCACACATATCACTCACACCACATCCATGGCACCCCAAAGACACCACAGGTTTTCAGAGGAGGAACTAAGGGTCATGGTGGAGGAAATCATCCGGGTAGAGCCACAGCTGTTCGGATCACAGGTGCAGCAGACGTCCATTGCTAGGAAGATGGAGCTATGGCAGAGAATCGTGGACAGGGTCAACGCTGTGGGACAACTCCCCAGAACAAGGGATGACATCAGAAAGAGGTGGAACGGCCTACGGGGGAAGGTGTGTTCCGTGGTTGCAAGACACCAGGTAGCTGTACAGAGGACTGGCGGTGGACCCCCACCTCCTCCCCCACAACTAACAACATGGGAAGAGCAAGTCTTGTCGATCATGCATCCTGATGGCCTCCCAGGAGTAGCAGGAGGACTGGACTCTGGTAAGTCAAATCTTTACTACTATATCCCCCACCCTACCTGCATGCCATCACAATCTCCTACCCCTACCCTCACCCCATCACTCCACCACCTCACATATACCCCACTATCCCAACCCACCCATCCCAATACCAAGCCCTGCATGCCACAACAATCCATGGCCCCCTATCACAGACCTGCATGGAAACCCATCACCACAGCATGCCCATTAGAGAGAATCACCTAGCCCACGAAATCACCACGCACACAAGGCAAAGCTGACAGGGCAATCACAACCATACAGGAAAACACACCCGTGCACAAAATGGCACACGCAGATACAATAACACTACATATGCATCCCCACAAGACCCCTACTCAACGTCACCGGAGAGGAGTTGCCAGCAACATCCAGTCCCCCCACAGAGGAGGCTCACAGTGATGATAGCAGCTCTGCACGCCTGGATTACGATGACCAACCTGCCCATCAGGGACCTCTAGACAGTCGGTTACCCTGCCACAGTCCCAACCCACCACAGAGCCTCCCCCCTCAGGAAATACCACCACAGCACCCACCCAGTGGGCCCATGCCACTGGCCCCAGGACACGTCAATCAGCAGTGTGTTCACCACTACAGAAACCCCAGGCAACCCCACAAACACAGGATAATCAGGGACCTGGGATCAGTGGCAGTGGGCACACGGTTCAGGGGACAGAGGCACAGGACAACAGGGAAGCTGGGAGGACTGCTGTGCAACAGGGGGAGGCCATGCCCAGGGAACCCACTCTCAAGGAGGTACTCACCAACATCCTGGGAGCATACCACCATTCCCAGGAGAATATGGGCCAGATACTGGCCAAGTTGCAGGAGACCCAGCGACTGCAGGAGGGACAGTACCTGGGGATCAGGAAGGACCTCAAACACATCTACACCATCCTGGTCACCATTGCAGGGGTGTGAACAGGTCTGCAGGGACTCCGATATCCAACATCCTTTGCGCCAGGAGGCACGCATCAGCACCTGTGGCCAGGTCAGGGAGAGGAGCAGAACTAGCGCTTATAGCTCACATCCATCTCCTGAAGCACAGGTGCCAACAGGTCGGCAGGAACTCCACATCCCAACATCCTTTGTCCCAGGAGTTACTCACCAGAATCTGTGGACAGGCCAGCAGGAGAAGCAGACCTATCGCTTTTAAAGAACATCTGTCTCCCACAGCGCGGTTTGTGAACAAGCCGGCAGGGACTCCACATCCCATCATCCTTTGCACCAGGAAGCGCGCACCAGCACCTGTGGCCAGGCCAGGGAGAGGAGCGGAGCTAGCACTTACCCCTCAGCTCCGGTTGTGTACAGGTTGGCAGGGACTCCACGTCCCAAAATCCTTTGCGACAGTAGGCACGCACCTGTGGCCTGGCCAGACCAGGGGGAGGAGCAGAACTAGCGCTCATATCGCACATCCATCTCCTGCGCACGGGTTCTGAGCAGGTCCACAGGGCCTCCACGACCCAACATACTTTGTGTCAGGAGGCACAGACCAGCACTTGTGGTCAGGCCAGGGGAGTAGCAAAAGTAGCGCTCATAGCGCACATCCATCTCTTGCAACAGAGGTTGTGAACAGGTCCACAGGGACTCCACGTCCCAACATCTTTTGCGCCATAAGGCACGAACCAGCACCTGTGGCTAGACCAGGGGGAGAAGCCGAACTAGCGCTTACAGCGCACATCCATCTCCCGCAGCGCAGGTTTGGAACAAGTCGGCAGATAGTGATAGAGGACTTCTTCATTTGTTTATTTACACTGAGTTTTCCTTGCACCTTGACGAGACTATACAAGTCGCTGGTTAAGTTTTTGCTTACATATTTACGTACCTGATTCAAGCCCTGATGAAGTCCGTGAGAGGGATCTCTCATAGGACGAAACACGTGTTGGCTGTGGTGGCTACATGATTATGAAATTTAAGGACGATTTGCAATTAATATGATGAACTGTATGCTTCAAGAAATAAATTCATTTTGAACTATGGATGGTGTGATTGACTTTCCACACTGAAGATTCGTCATATCACTGACTTCAAACTCTATATGCATGAGTGCCCTGACATTTTGGCGTCTACATTGCAGGGGTGCTGGCTGACATGGCCAACACCATGAGGGAGGCAGTGGCACACCAACGGGCCCCTGACAGTAGCTACACTGAAGAACAGCCTTCCACCTCTGCCGGCGCCAGTGGACAGGAGGCACCGCCGCAGAAAGAACAGGCCACCAGTACCCCATCCCCTGCAGAAGGAGAACCACCCCGCAAACTGTCCCTGCGATCCAGGCAGAAGCCAGAGAACATTGCCAAGACCCCGCCAGGAAATAAGACTCTCTTGATTGTCACCCTTATGTCCCACTCTGTCACCCTGTCCACCTTGAACTGCCATCACTCCCCTTCCTATGCCCCATTGGACAATGCACCTGTAATACCAAGAGACTGGACTCTAACTGGACATTCCTCCACCATCACCCCAGCCCATTGCACATCCCCCTCTACTTATGAGCACTTAAATAAACACCCTTGGCACTAATATACATCTGGAGTCTGTCAAATGATTGAAATATGTATTAGTACAACATTCTGAAAACATTGCAAGTTATATGTACAGTTATATATACATTGGTATGACCTTTACTGGGCAGCAGTAAACATACCAGTAGCCAGAGTGGGCCACTGAGATCTGAAAATAGAGATGCCAAAGGGTACAGTAAGTGGCCATAGACATAGGGAAATCAGGCTGCCATATACAATGTCCAACACAAAACTGAAAAGTAAAGTGAAGTTACAGTGTCTTACCTGTGTGTCACTGGAAGTACTGCTGTATGATATTACTTCTGTTGCCCACATCTTCTTCCTCTGCCTCCTCTTCCTCACTGTCCACAGGCTCCAACGCTGCCACAAGACCATCTCCAGGCTCATCCTCCTGCAGAAAAGGCACCTGGCATCTCAAGGCCAGGTTGTGCAACATGCAACGATGATCTGGCACACCTTCTTGGGTGAGTTGTTCAGGGATCCACCTGTCAGATCGAGGCACCGGAACCTGGCCTTCAGGATGCCAAAGGTTCTTTCAATGATCCTCCTTGTTCGCCCATGTGCCTCACTGTAACGTTCCTCTACCCTTGTCCTGACATTCCTTACTGCGGTCAGTAGCCATGAGAGGTTGGGGTAACCAGAGTCACCTGAAAACATTGAGGGACAACTGTTAGACACACATTAACCCTTAGGGACAACCCCATACTCAGACACCAACATATACTGGGCGGGACCTTGGGCTCACTTATTAGCCACACCTGGTGCCTCTGGAGTTGGCCCATCACATATGAGATGCTGCTATTCCTCAAGATAAAGGCGTCATGCACAGAGCCAGGATACTTGGCATTCACATGGGAGATGTACTGGTCTGCCAAACACACCATCTGCACATTCATAGAGTGATAGCTTTTTCTATTCTTGAACACTTGTTCATTTTTCCAGGGGGGGGGGGAATGCTACATGTGTACCATCAATGGCACCAATGATGTTGGGGATATGTCCCAGGGCATAAAAGTCAGCTTTCATTGTGGCCAATTTCTCCACCTATGGGAATACAATGTAGCTGTGCATGTGTTTAAGCAGGGCTGACAACACTGTGGTCAACACGTTGGAGAACATTGGCTGAGACATCCCTGATGCCATGGCCAATGTTGTTTGGAAAGAACCACTTGCCAGGAAATGGAGCACTGACAGGACCTGCACTAGAGGGGGGAATACATGTGGGCTGCCGGATAGCTGACATCAGGTCTGGCTCCAATTGGGCACACAGTTCTTGGATTGTGGCCCGATCAAGTCTGTATGTTAGTATAATGTGTCTGTCCTCCATTGTCGCAAGGTCCACCAGGGGTCTGTACACTGGAGGATGTCTCCATCTCATATTCTTCCTCAGCGGTTGAAGCCTATGGAGGAAAACGGTGAGCAGAGGGTCATAATCACACATCTATGTCAATAATGATGCATTTCTACATTTACAGAACCAGTATGTGAATCCGAGAGTCAGTTGCTGTCCCAATGTCTGCAGTGACGCAGTTAGGTGCCATGGCCTGTGGCCCACTGAAATGGCGGCTGCCTGACCTGTGAGGAGGGACAAGTGGAAATGTGGTAATTCTGCTGGCGTTGTGCATCGTTGCGGTAGGTGGTCAACGACCGCCCCACAACTTTGCATTGGTTATCATTGGGCCCAGGAGCCAATGGCGATGTATGCTGGCGGTGACGGTACGCACCGCCGTGGACTTGACCGCCATTTTCTATCTATTCACTCACTTGCTACCTGACCTTCAACAGGAGAGGACCTACACTGCAAGTGCTGCTGTGACCTGTGTCTGGAAGCGACAATAGCTCATGTGTCTGGGGAAAGGGCCCCTGCCTTCACTGCGGAGGAGTTGGAGAGACTGGTGGATGGGGTCCTACACCAGTACACGTTACTCTACGGTCCTCCAGACAAACAGGTGAGTACACTGTGAGCATGATGCGTGGGCCATGAATGTATGGAGTGCTGTGTGTGTAAGCCAGATGTAGGGGGGGGCTGAGGCGTCCTGGCCAGAATGCTGCATGTATGGTGGTCAATGTATGTGCGTCAGGGGATCGGAGGGATATGGTGGGCCATGAGTGTGACAGTCCGGACTGTTAACTAATTCCCTTTCCTGCTGTCTTTTTCCTTCAGGTCAGCGCCCATCAGAAAAAGTGTATTTGGCGTGCCATCGCCAAGGAGGTGCAGACCCTGGGGGTCTTTGACAGGCGGAGTACCCACTGCCCCAGATGGTGGGAGAACCTGCGCCGCTGGGCAAGGAAGACGGCGGAGGCCAAGCTGGGGCTGCCTTCCAACGAGGAAGGGGTGCCCATCGTACCTTGGCCCCCCTGATGTTCCGCATCCTGGCGGTGGCCTATCCGGAGTTGGGTGGGCGCTTGAGGGCATCACAGCAGCCACAAGGGAGTGAGTACAAATTCAGATTCATTACTTTGCGCGTGTTAAGGTTTTCCCTGGGTTGGGCAGGCTCTGAAGCACTCCAACCCAATGGTTTTAGTGGGCATCTACTACTGGTCAGGGCCCTGTTTGTTTCAGGTGTGCAGCTGATGGCATTAGGCATTGTACCCTATGGGCTGGTGACTAGCATTGTAACTGGTAGTGCATGGAATAGTGCATAGGGCTGTTCCCTGTGAGTTGTGTACGCCAACGGTAGTGTTGTTGCTGGCATTGGCCAAGTGTATCCTCTCTCTCTCCCCCCCCTTTTTTTTGCCACCCTGTCCTTGTGTGCATTAGCATCATCTGTCAGAGGAGCAGAAGCACCGGCGACGGAGGGAGCTGCATCCCACATGGGCCTGGAGGCCGAATCCTCCGACGGTGAAGGCACCAGTAGAACGGAGGGCGAGGGGAGCACCACGACGGGAACAGGAGGGGACACCACAGACAGCGACTCCTCCTCCGATGGAAGCTCCCTGGCAGTGGCGGACACATCTGTGCCCACCCCAACAACAGGTACAGCCGCCACCCCCCCTACCAGCGCCGCCCTCCCAGCAGCCCCTCAGCAGGTTTTTTGTGCCCGCTCATCCAGGAGGGTGGGTATCTCCTTCGCCCCAGGCACCTCAGGCCCTGCCCCAGTCAGCCCTTTTCCCCTCAGTGAGGAGGCTATTGACCTCCTGAGATCCCTCACTGTTGGGCAGTCAACCATTCTGAATGCCATCCAGGGTGTCGAGAGGCATTTGCAACAAACAAAGGCATACCTGGAGGGCATTCACTCTGGCGTGGCAGCCCAACGGAGAGCATTTCAGGCTCTGTCCTCCGCACTGATGGCAACCATTGTCCCTGTATCCAGCCTCCACCCTCCAACTTCCTCTACCCAGTCCCAATCCCCTAAACCCCACCCTGTCCCAAGCACACCTTCAGACCAGCATCCACCCAAACCAACACACAGAAGTGGCTCAGGCAAACACAAGCACCACGCTTCATCTCACAGGTACTCCCACAAGCACCATCCCCATGCAGACAAACACCAACATCCACTGCTTCCACTGTGTTCCCCTCCTCCTCGTTGTCCACCTCCCTCCCAGTAGCGTCTCCACTCACACCTGCATGCACTACATCCTCATCCCCTATCTCCCATCACCAGCACGCCCATCACTACACACCCCTCACTGACAGTCACCACCCTCACATCCATGCACACGTCCCTGGTGTCCTCTCCCACTGTGTCTGTGACCCCTCCTCCCAAAGTACACAAACGCAAGCACCCATCCGCCCAACAGCCATCCACCTGACAACAGCATCCAGCCCATGCACCTGCACCCAAACTCAGCAGACAGACACCTCCTACAACCACTCCCTCTTCCTCTTCCTCCACTCCCAGACCTTCTCCCACTTCCCGCCCAAGTGTCCCTAAGAAGCTTTTCTTGGCAAACATTGTCCTCTTCCCTACCCCTAACCCCCCCAGCCTTCCCCTCGGGCCAGGGTGGCCAAAACCCTGCCCAGCACCTCAGCCACCAATTCCACGGCCGCTGTAGTTCCTGCAGCTGTCAGAGGCTCAAAGGGGCCACCCCATGTGTTGAATCACTGGGCACAGAGCCCCCTCCAGAACCCGTGAAAGAAGGCATCCACTCACCCTATCCTTGGCAGGATGAAGCAGACTGGGCACAAAGCCTCCTCCAGAACCAGTGGAGAAATGCATCTACTCACCCTATCCTTGGCAGGATGAAGCACACTGGGCACAAAGCCCTCTCTAGAATCAGTGGAGAAATGCACCCACTCACCCTATCCTTGGCAGGATGAAGCACACTGGGCACAAAGTCCCCTCCAAAACCAGTGGAGAAATGCATCCACTCACCCTGTCCTTGGCACGATGAAGCAGACTGGGCACAAAGCCCCCTCTAAAACCAGTGGAAGAATGCATCCACTTACCCCCTCCTTGCCAGGATGAAGCACACTGGGCACAAAGCCCCCTCCAAAACCAGTGGAAAAAGGCATCCACTCACCCTATCCATGGCAGGATGAAGCAGACTGGGCACAAAGCCCCCTCCAGAACCAGTGGAGAAAGGCATCCACTCATCCTATCCTTGGCAGGATGAAGCACACTGGGCATAAAGCCCCTTCCAGAACCAGTGGGAGAAGGCATCCACTCACCCTATCCTTGGCAGGATGAAGCAGACTGGACACAAAGTCCCCTCCAGAACCAGTGGAGAAATGCATCCTCTCACCATACAAAGTGAGGAAAATGCAGCAAGCCCAAAGGAAACGCACCAATCCCTATTAGTATCCAGTAACTCTCAGTATATAAGATAATGCCTAGTATAAGCTAATGCGGTGTGCAACTCCGCCAAGGCCCTTGCTGCACAAAGGAGCCTAAGGGGTAAAGAGAAAACACCAATAATCAAACACAATGAGGGGGTGCACCACTCCAATTAATCAAATAAAATACAATAAGTACAGAAAGACCAATCAAGAAATAATAGTAATAATGTGTGATATTCCTTCGTTTCTTCAACAAGACTTTAATTAGTACGAAAAGTTTGTTGCACCAATGAGTTCATAAAGATGAGCAGCCAACGCTTTTCGCCCTACATCTTGGGCTTCTTCAGGGCTACAAAGTAACACATACCCATAGAGGATAATAAATAAAATGACATGATAACATACATGAAATAACAAAAGCAAAACATATAAACAAACAAGACATAGTATTTACATAAATATACCAAGAAATACAGTATATTTCAAAATAGAAATACATATATAAACACTTATTTTGATTGAAACCAGTATCAAAGCATATATAACAAGTGGAACCAGCAAGGAAAAATAGAAAAAGAAAGTCCCAAAATAGTGTCGTAAATAAAAGTATATAAAAACGTGACAAAAGTAAAAAGAGAAAGGAAAAAAAGGAAAAAACGACCAGGTGCAATCCCATTGTAAATATTGAAACAGAATTATGATAACAATACCCAGTTCCTATAGTCAAAATCCCAATTCAAGCCAAAAGGTGACATAAGGTAACAAGAGGTGGATCAAGTAGATAAGAACAAAGTTAATGACCATCGGAAAAGGCACATACCAGAAGTGGTGTGTCGATCAAACAAAATAATTGTTCCAAAAGTGCATCATATCCTTGGCAGGATGAAGCGGACTGGCCACAAAGCCCCCTCCATAAACAGTGGAGAAGTGCATCCACTCACCCTACCCTTGGCAGGATGAAGCAGAGTGTGGCCTTGCACTCTCCAGGACCAAGCAGTGGGCAAACCACCCACTTGATAGACTTGTGAGACTGTGGCTTTGCACTCCCCAAGACCAAGCAGTGGGCAAACCACCCACTTGAGAGACTTGTGAGACTGTAGCCTTGCACTCCCCAGGACATCGCTGCGGGCATGGCGCCCCCCTCGAGGAGCAGTGGCATTGTCCCATCTTCTGGCTGAGGTGCCCCCCCTTCCCCATCTGCCTGAGGTGCCTGTGTGTTTTCGACCTGAGGCCCCTGCAGTGTTCTCTCCGTATTGAGGCAGGAGTCAAGTATGGGCTTGGCCTATGAGTTTTGGCCCAATGGCCACAGACATTTTGAGTGGACAATGTACCGCCTTATGCACATATTGTATATTTTTGTAAATACTGTTTTTGAACTTATAACGTATATCTGACTATTTCTAATATAACACTAATTTGACTCAATTCCTTTTGTCCTTCTGTTTTTCCAGAGGGTTACAGGGTGTATATGTAATGTTGATGCATGTGTTTATGTGTATGGGGGTGGGGGTGTTGCATGTGTGTGTCACTCTCTTTTTCCTCCCCCCCTCCCCTGTGTGCTAGGTGCAGTACTCACTGTGGTCGTCGTCGCCGCCGCCATTCGTACTCCTGGTAGATGAGAAGATACACCAGCATGGGCAGGACGTGCAGCTTGGGCTTCATGGCGTCCTGGTTCTTCGTTGAGTGTTGAGAGGTGAGTGGTTTCCCTTCCAAGTACTGTTTCCGCCGTGCTTTTGATGGCGTTGGTACCGCCCCAGAAAAGCTGGTGGATGGGTGTGTTGTAATGGGGTGGCCGGTACATTGTCTTCCGCCTGCCTGTTAGCGGTTACCGCTGCAGTGTTTTTGCTACCGCCGTGGCGGTCAAAGTGTTAAAGTGGATGTATGTGGTGGCGGTTTCCGCCGTGGTCGTGATTCCATTTTTTTTTTACTGCCGGCCTGTTGCCGGTATTACCGCCGCTTTAACACCGACCGCCAGGGTTGTAATGAGGGCCTAAATTTGGTATGAACACGGGTAATCTATTACAGGGACTCTATATGTTTGCTATCTCATAACTTTCAACCAATTTTTTGCAAGATAACATATTTGGGATACTTTGGTATTATAATATGCATTTTGGCAATTTGGGATAACAAACATTTTCTTGTTAAAACATGCATATTGGCAATTTATAAATGCATTGTGTACTGGGAAAATTGTTGAAATAAATTACATGGGCACTATATCAAATTAAGCATGACTCCAAGTAAGGCATGTACAGGATATATCAAATGAAGCATAACTCCAAGTGAGCAATATAAGGCGTTAACTTAGGTGTTAACACTAGGATATATTTATAGCTTATGCTGGGACACTTTCTGAGAAAGGAAATGAATACTTTTGGAATTGTGTTTTCAAGGAATCATTAATGAGAGTTTATTTGGTTAACAATAGCAACTTAATAGTTTGAGATGAACAAGTTACTTACTTTTGGTAACAAATTATCTGGTAGAGACATATTCTAGTTGCAGATTCCTTACCTTAGAATTTCCCCCAGGTGTCAGTCTGGATCCGGACATTTTTCTTCAAGCAGTACCCCTGCGTGCTGTTAGGTGGTTTTGGTCAACTCCGTGTCCGTTGTTGGTGTCGCGATCACTGCATATGATGTTGTGGGTCGTAAATAGGCGCCATCCCAGCATGCTGACATCAGTTTTTTTTCATGAATTTCCACACCAGAAGCACGAAGCCTTGAAGAAGACTGACACTGGTGTGCCAGAACTAGGGGCCAGATGTAGCAAAGGTTTTTACCCATTCTGTGTCTATGGGAAAAAGTGTTCATACATATGGCCCCAAGTTCCCGCAAGGGAGTACCTGACCCTAGAAATCAGTTCACAGAACAGGGAGAATGGGTGGGTTGGTAAAGAATCTGTAACTAGAATATGTTTCAACAAGATAATTTGTTACAGAAGGTAAGTAACTTGTTCATCTGATACAGACTTCTAGTTGCAGATTCCTTGCCTTAGAATAAATACCCAAGCAGTACCATCCCCGGAGGTGGGTCTGTGAACCAAGATCATTATTAGGAAATCCTGCAGGACCGAACAGACAATGTACCGATCCCTGCGGACCGGACTGTCCAGGCAGTAGTGTTTGGTGAGCATATGGAAAGACGCCTACATTGCTGCCAGACAGATGTCCAGGATTGGAACTCTGAGTGCCAACGCAGTGGTTGCAGCTATTGCTCTGATGGAGTGAGTCCGCAAACCCTCTGGGGATTGCTTCTTAGCCAATATGTAGCACATTTTAATGCAGAGAAGAACCCATCTAGAGATGGTTCTCATCTGCACTGCCCGACTTTTCTTCGCACACACACAACACAAAAAGAGTTGATCATCCACCCAGAACTCTTTAGTACGATAAAGATAGAACGCCAACACTGTTTTTGGGTCTAGGCAGTGGAGTCTCTCCTCTTCCTGAGAGGAATATGGGGGCATGTGCAAAGTAGGCAAGGTGATGGATTGGCCTAAATGGAAGGGCATGACCACTTTAGGTAAAAAAGAAGCCATGGTACAAAGCATCACCTTGTCAGGATGGATGTACATGAAAGGTGGCTTCGAGGAAAGAGCCTGCAGCTCGCTCACTCAGCCTGCAGAAGCAATGGCGACCAGAAAAGCTGTCTTTAAGGTAAAAAGCTGAAGTGGACAGATGTGAAATGGCTCAAAAGGAGCACCCATCAAGAATGTAAGAACCAAGTTCACATCATATTGAGGCATTATGAACGGAGAAAGAGGAAACATATGGGTAAGACCCTTCAGACATCTACTAACAATGGGAGATTTAAACAAAGAAGGTTTGTCAGGCAATTTGAGAAAAACTGAGATGGCAGACAAATAACCCTTGAGGATACCAAGAGCAGAGGCCTGCTGGCAAGAGAAAGAACACACAAAAGGACCTCAGAAAGAGGGGCAGAGGGGGGGGTCAGGGCCAGTGTGTTTAGACTATAGTACACTGGTATCCTGCTAATCAGGACCCCAGTGTCGGTTCCTCTCCTCTAAATTTGGTTGTATGATAACTTTTACACCCCACAATTGCCATACTGGCGCACCCATGCACGTCCTCAGTATATGGTACTTAGGTACCTAGAACATTGGTAAACCAGAGGCCTCCCATGCATTATGCCACCCATGGGCACCCATGCAAACTGTGTCTGCAGGCCTGCCATTCAGCCTGCGTGAAAGGGTGCATGCACCTTTTACTCTAGATATAAGGCTTGCCTTATATCTAGGTCCCTGCACATGGACACTTTAAGTCACCCCTTATGGTAGGCCCTTTAGCCCAAGGGCAGGGTGCAGGGTCCTGAGTGTGAGGGCCCCTCTGTGTGAGCAGGGGGCCTCTACACACCCCAGACTCCATTCCCTGGGCTTTGAAAGTGCAGGGAAGCCTCTTTAAGGTATGTAGGGGATACTGGTCAACACGAGCAGTCTAACTACATAAGGGCTTCAATGAACCTAGGCATGTTTGGTATCAAACATGTTGGAATCATGCAACTACACTGATTCCAGTGTTATTTGCCTGATACCATATACTCTGGGTGTTCCTTAGAGAATCCCCCAGATCTGCCTGGACAGCGTTGCATGGCCTGCATGCCAACCTGTGCTGCTGCCAACCCTTGACACTGTTGTGCCCTCCTGCTGCTGAGCCTAACTCGAGCAGAGGAAGGCAGAAGGGTTTCTTGTAGGAGGGAGGTGTGACTTTCTCTCCTTTAGAACTAGGTGTCTTTGGGCTGGGGTGGCCTCTCAGCGCCACCAGACTGCTTTGAAGGGCACACTTGGTACCCTCCTTGCATATACTGGTTTGCACCAGTGCAGGAACCCCCGGTTTCCCCACCGGCATGAAACCACACAAAGGGCAGGGGAATAGTAGAAAACTGGCCCCTTGTTGCAGTACCCACTCACTTTTGACGGGATGTCCTGTGTTAGTCTATTGGACACCCAGCTAGGCAACACCTCTGCACACAGGCGTCTGGGGGATTTCTATTACTTACCGTGGGTGATTTTGTACTCCCCCAGCCCCTGGGATCCTAACGCACTTACCTTGCCTGGGCACCTCAATTTTTATACCACTTTCTTAGACTATGGTTCCCCCCCCCAGGGTCTCATGTATTTTTGTGCTTTCTGAGTTTGTTCCTCATTATATTTTCCGTGTGTAGATATCTCCAGGTGGAGATATACCAATGTTAGGCTAGTACTAGTGTTATAATAAAGAATACTTTACCTTTTTACACTTGGTGTGGTTCTTTCTTGTGTGAACATCACTTACTGACTAATGTGGTATTGTAAGAGCTTTACACTCCTTCTTGATAAGCCTGCACTGCTCTCCACAGCTACTCCTAGAGAGCGTTGGTTATCTAGGCACCAATAAACTATCCCTAAGGGGTGCCTGGACTCAGTATCGGGTGCCACACCATAGGTGTACACCATAAACTGAGCCAGCCTCATACATTGGTGGTGCATCAGTGGGATAATACACTTGCATTGCTTTACCACATAGTCATCAGTGACTTTCCATAAGAAAGATCACCACTATCTTGGGTACATACTGTACTTGTAACAGCAGGTATCTCTAAACCTTTGGCTTGGGTAGTCAGGGGTCAAGCATAACCCTTTCTCCAAATTCCTTAAAAGTTTAGAATTCTAAAGTAGGGCAGGTACACATACACTGAAGCTTCGGGTACTTACCTGCAAACTGTTTCCTTCTAAGTGTACCCAGTCTCAATTGGTTTCCTTTGGGCACCCGACGCCACCTTTGACCTCTGCAACCGGCCGGCCCCGTGTTGCTGCTGGTGCACCCTGGGTGTCCCCTTGAACCTTGTCTTGTGGACTCCTTAACCCTTGAAGACTGGGACTGTAAGTCAAGTACTTACCTGTAATCTATACTTGTACTTTTCCTCCCCTAGGTCTAAATTGCCTTCAATGACTTGCACTATCTGCTTTTGCTATTGAAAAGTATTGCCTACCTGAAACCTATATTAACTGTGATTTACAAACAAAGTGCATTTGATATTTGAAAGTAATACATTTCTTGGAACTGTACTTACCTGCAACAAAGAGCCTTTTGGTTCTAGAAATAGCATATACTTCGCACTGCTGGAACCATGCATGCCTGAACAACGAGGTCGGAACAATGAAAGCGTTGTTACCACTAATGCCTTTACCACGAATGCCTTAACAACGATTTTTCATTGTAAAGGAATTTGTGGTAAAGGCATGGGAGGAATGGCATGCATGGTTCCAGCATGTGACCCCTTGACCCCCCAACCCTGCCCCTAAAACTACCGTGACCCCACACCCTGCCCCTAAAACCAAAAACTACCCGACCCTGCCCCTAAAACTACCCCGACCCCCCAACCCACCCCAAAAAGCCCCTATGCTACCGCGACCCCCACCCCGCCCCTAATACTACCCCAACACCCACCCGACCCCATAAAACTAAAATTACCCTGCCCCTAAAACTACTGTGACCCCACCCCTAAAACCTAAACTACCCCACCCCCCCACTTCTTAAACTACCCCGAACCCCCACCCCACTCCTAAAACCTAAAACTACCCCGAACCCTCACCCCACCCCTAGAAACTAAAATAACCCCAGCCCCCACCCCTGCCCCTAAAACTACTGCAACCCTCATCCCTGCCCCTAAAACTACCCTGACCCCCAACCCGCCCCTAAAACTACTGGGACCCCCCACCCCTAAACCTAAAACACCACCAACCCCCACCCCACCCCTAAAAACTGAAATTATCCTGACACCCCAACCCCGCCCCTAAAACTACTGCGACCCCCACCCCAAAACCTAAGCTACGCCACACCCCTACCCCTAAAACTACCCTGATCCCCCACCCCACTCCTAAAACCTAAAACTACCCCGACACCCCCACCCTGACCCTAAAACTACTGCAACCCCAGCCCACCCCTAATACCTAAAACTATCCTGACCCCCACCCGCCCCTAACACATAAACTACCCCAACCCTCCACCCGCCCCTAAAACTACCCAAACCCCCCACCCCACCCCTAAAACCTTAACCTACCCTGACCCCCAACCCTGCCCCTAAAACCTAAAACTTGCCCGACTCCCACCCCGCCCCTAAAACTACCCCAACCCCCCACCCTGCCCCTAAAAACTAAAATTACCCCGACCCCCATCCCACCATTAAAACCTAAAACTACCCCAACCCACCACCCTGCCCTAAAAAAAAACTAAAACTACCCCCACCCGCCCCTAAAACTATCCCCAATCCTACCCCAGCCCCACTTACCTTACCGCGTCCTCTCCGATCCTGAGTCTGTTTTCCTCTGCCTTAACCACGCATGTTCATTGATCAGATGTGTGGTTAAGGCACAGGAAAACAGGGCTGTTGTTCAGGAAAGCGGTGTTCCGCTTTCGTGGACAACACCCGTCGTTGTGTAGGCTGCTTCTCCTAGAAATAAAGTAACAAGGTACATTTGTTGATGCATAAACATTGGGCTGGAGTTAGTCATTGAGTGTGTGCCTCATGTTTTGACTGGGTGTCTACAAAAATGCTTAGCACTACCCTTTGATAAGCCTAACTGCTCGTCCACACTACCTCAAAAGAGAGCATTAGTATTATCTACTATGGCCTCTGTAAAGCCTCTGGGGATCCACTGGACTCTGTACATACTATACCTTACTTTGGTATAGTATATACACAGAGCCAGCTTCCTACAGGGAATGCTTAGAAGCTTGGGATACCATACTCTCCGTGCCTAGCCTGGAGCCACAAGGATTACATGGGCCCGGTCGTTCTTGATCTTCTTGAGAACTCTGGGCAGAAGTGGTATTGGCGGAAAGGCGTATAAGAGAGCTGAGTTCCGCTCGAGATGAAAAGCGTTGCCAAGGGAGTGCTGCCTTGGAAACTTCTCTGTGCAAAACAGCTGACACTGCGCATTCTATGCCGAGGCGAACAGATCTAACCAAGGCTCTCCCCCATTGCTGAAAAAGACCTAGCACCACCTTCGGATTGAGATTCCATTTGTGATCGACCATGCATTGACGGCTGAGTTTGTCCGCTCTGATGTTCGGAGAGCCCGCCATATGTTGAACTACCCAGGGATGTGCCCTGACGTTCGAGCAATGTCCAGAGACGTAGAGGCTCCTGACAAAGGGTCCACGACACCACTCCGCTCTCCTTCTTGCAGTACCACATGGTGGTGCTGTTGTCCATGAACACCTGCACCACTTTCCCTTTGAGAGAGGAAAGAAATGTTTTCAATACAAGCCTGATTGCCCTGAGTTCCAGAAGATTGATGTGGAGCCTGAACTCTGCTGGAGACAAGGTGCCTCTGATCCCCACCTCTCCCATGTGACTGCCCCATCCCAGGATATGACGCATCTGTCACTGCTGTCAGATCTAGTTGTAGAAAGGGGAGGGATCTGTCTCTGACCCAATCGCGGTTTAAAAGCCACCACTGCAGATCTTACGCAGTTTCCTCTGAGATGTGGACAATGTCTGAGAGATTCCCCTACTGCTGCATCCACTGGAACTTCAGGTCCCACTGCAGAGCCCGCATATGCCATCTGGCATGTGTGACCAGCAGGATGCAGGAAGCCATGAGGCCCAGCAGCTGCAGTCATTCTCACTGAAATCCAGGAAAGAAGCTGAAACATCGGTATCATAGCCTGAATATCCTGGGCTCGCCGCTCAGGAGAATATACCCGAAACTGCATTGTGTCTTGAAAATTGATGAAAGGGAGCTTCTGAGAGGGAGTCAGGTGTGACTTCAGCACGTTTACAGTGAACCCCAGCGAATGCAGGAGATTCGTTGTAGTATGGCGTGGGAGATGACAGCCTGGGGTGAACCCACCTTCAAAAGCCAGTTGTTGAAATAGGGGAAGCCTGAAACCCTTAGCCGGTGCAGATGAGCTGTCATCGTGAACACCCAAGGGGTGCTGGTAAGACCAAAGGAGAGCACAGTAAACTGAAAGTGCACATGACCTACCACGAACTGCAAGTAATGCCTGTGGGCAGGGAGGATGGGAATGTGAAAGTAGGTTTTTCTGGAAGTCCAATGCTTCCATCCAGTCTCCAGGGCATATAGAACCTGAGCCAGAGTGAGCATTTTGAACTTCTCCTTTCTGAGGAAGAGATTGAGGGACCAGAGGTCTAGGATAGGGTCGAGGATCTTGTCCTTCTTGGGCATCAGAAACTAGTGAGAATAACATCCATGACCTAGTTCTGGCACAGATACCCTATTTATGGCTTCCTTGCCAAGAGAGCCATAACTTCCTCACAGAGAAGCGTCAAGTGATCCTCCGTCATCTGATTGTAGGATGGAGCCATGGCTGAAGGAGTAGTCTTGATTAAGAGGGAGTAGCCCCTTCGGATGATTTGCAGAACCCACCTGTCCATCGTGATGGATTTCCAGTGGGGCAGGTGATGGCAAATCCTGCCTCCAACTGGTCGGTGATAGAGTGACAGACTAGGAAGGTTTGGAGGCTGCAGCTGGGGGGGGTGGACTGGGCTGACTGCTGGCTCTCTGATCAACACCCACGTTGGATCCCGTGGCCAAGCAGAGGCTGGGCAGCATGGGCAGCATGGTGGCTCGAGGGAAATGGATGTTTGGGCGCCCCTTTTGTAGCCACAAAAGGGGCGAAAAGTGGACTGAGGAGGACCAGGAGCAGCTGCAAGGCCAAGGGACCGAGACGTAACTCAGGACTCTTTAAAGCGATCGAGCGCTGAGTCCGATTTGTCTCCGAAGAGACTGGTGCGATCAAAGGGCATGCCCATAAGTGATTGCTGGACATCCCCTGAAAAAACAGATGTCCTCAACCAAGCATGGCAGCACACGGCCACCGTCAACGCTACTGATCTGCCTAGCGAGTCAGTCGTGTCCAGCCCACAATGAATCGTGAACTTGGCTGCATCTCTCCCATTAGCAAAAGATAGGGAGAGAACGGCTCAGGCCTCCTCCAGGACGTGTGGCAGCACCTGTGCGATCGTATCCTAAAAAGTATGGGAATAGTGACCTAAAAGGCATGTGGTGCTCACGAACCGAACTCCAGACTGGACGAAGAGAGTAACTTCATCCCAAGTTGGTCCAGCCATTTAGATTCCCTATCCGGGGGTGCAGATGAATGTCCTAGAAGAGGAAGAAGCCTGGATGACCAAACTCTCAGGCGTGGGATGTTGGGTCAGGAATGTAGGGTAGTTAGGCACAGGCCTATGGTGGCAGGCAGTTGTCCTTTTGGCAGGAGCCCCTGTGCTGGGTTTCGACTACATTCCCAGCAGGACATCAGTATGGGCTTCATTAAAGGCCAAAAGAGGTTCAGATATCGAATCCCCTGGCTTAGGCACATCAGTCAGAATGTTCGTCCAGACAGCCACTGAAGGCAGCTCAGGGCCCAGGACCTCAGTTGCTCTTCTCACCACCATGGAATATGAGGCTCTCTCTGTAGCCATGTTAGGGTGAGAAAGCATGGCTCTGTCAGGGTAGGTGTCAAGACCACTGGCTTCACCCGATTCCTGAGCTCAGTCCATATCAGGATCTTCTAGCTGGAATTCTAAAGAGCCAGTGACCCCTCCATACTCTCACCGTAGCCTTGTGCAACATAGTCCCTATCGAAGACGGAATCGGAGTTGAGCAACGTCTTTTTGGCTCGGAGTTGGGAATGAGTATGTGATTGACGTCCATCGTGGGCCCGACCACCATCGGAAGCATTGACGTCCTTATTGGCGCTGGGGAAGGTCGCAATGGCACGACCGGTGTTGGTACATATACACTAATGGATCCTGGGCTGCCCCCTGGGGCTGCTGTCAAAGCCATTGTCGTGGAACCCGATAGGGCCCCTTCTGACCCTACTGGCCCTAAGGCATCAGAGGAGGGTCGGTCTGCCCAAAAATGAGGTACATTGCCTCATAAAATTCTTTCAGTTGGGCCGAGGTGGTCCCAGCTTCCGGAAACTTGGGGAGGCGTGGAGCCCATCCAGAAGCAGGCTCCAAGGAGGGAGGCCTAGAGTGTCGACGCTCCTCCCGCGTCACATCGTTTGAGCGGTAGGGTGAAGTTGAAGAACATTTTTTCTTTTTCGATGACTTCTTCTAGTGACCCGAATGTACCGACAATTTGGAGTGAGACGAGTGCGAGTGGTGATGGCTCAATCAGGGGTCTTGTGGCCTTCCTCTCGAACGAGCCTGGGAGCAATGCGGAACTGAGGGCCAGGCTGCCATGAGCTTAAGGGACTGCTCCCTCAAAGCACTCAGAGAACAACTTAGGTTTGGGGTTGTGCTCCAGGCACCACAAGCACATGAGGTGCAAATCCACCACCAACATCATGCAGTGACAGGAGTCTCACGGATTGAATACAGTCTTGTGGGAAGACATCTCAATGCACCAAGCAGTCAAAAATGTGGACAAAAGAGTTGAAAAGTAAGTCAAAAAACAAGTGTAAGTCTTCTCCGGATCTGCGTGTATGTTGGTGCGTAAAGAAAAGAACCGATGTCAGCGTGCTGGGGTGATGCCTATAAACGACCGTGACATCATCACAGTGACCACTACGCTACCGACAGACGCTGAGTCGACCGACGCCACCTGTGCAGAAAAACCATAGCGGGTCCCTGATTAAATGAAGTAGCTCATCCAGGGAAATAGTAATAAAGACAAAGTAGAAGAAATGGAGCTACTATGAAATACCACTATATAGATATATATAGAAGAACATCAGGATATAAAAATAGTAAAAATATATAATGTATGTCAAACTCTCATTATGCTATATGTCCCGTCTGAGGGCAAACAATATAATACTATAATTCTATCATTTCAAAAGGATCATGTGTCATAAAATCAATCACATATTTCATCAATATTTTATTGTATGTGTAGAAAAAACATAAGACAAAGAATAAAACACAATACTATACAAAAATAACTAAAGACAATGTACACAATGATCATCAAAGTACCCACCCACAGACAATAGACAAGCCACACCACTCAAACCTCAATCAATCAAAATCATACAAAAAACTCATATCCACAATACTAGAACATCTATACAAACAAAAGATACTAATACATGGGACATCTCAAATCAAATACATAATTACACATGAAGATGAGATATAAGAATAAATTCACTAGTCGTATATGATAAAAAACGAGGTGTCGACCGATGCCACCTGTTAGCGTGCAAAGGTACAGCTCGAGGAAAAATCTCTGGGACTAGTCTGATGCCAGAGGAAATTCGAAGGTAAGGAATCTGCAGCTAGAAGTCTTATCAGATGTATATAACTATGAAGGGCTGTACAATTTGATCATGAGAGATCACATCCTTAATAACTGTGTGCCTGAGAAACTGTACCAATACCTGGTGGACTCTAAGCTGACCTCTCCCCAAGAATTGGAAAGAAGACAGACAAATGGATTGAGTAAGAAAACTCATAGTGGAGGTGACCAAAAGAAAAAATGCTTCTAAATCCCAGGGCAAGCATGGGGAAAACCTAAAGAAAAGAAGAAAGGCTTCTTCATGTCCACAAAATTCTTCGAGGGATGGGTCCATATCCTCCTCTTCTTCTAATAGGAAACCCTGGAGTTTTTTTTGTGTAAAGAAAACGGCCATAGCACAAGTGATAGCAAATGTCCTACGAACGCACCAATAGTAGTACTACTACTCCCCTTACTGCCCCTAGCAATAGCACTGGCAGTACTACCACACCCAAGGATGTAGCTGGGTTCACCTTGGGTACTGCAGTGCCACTCTGGCTGCCTGGCCTCCTAATATGAGGAAATACAGACAGCATCCCCTTATTAATTATATTGAGGCAGAAGCTAAAAGGGACACAGGTGCAAATGTCACCATGGTGACTGAAAAACTGGTGTCACCTAAACTACTTGGGCAAAATTACCAAGTGACCAATGCTGATAACATCACAAAGTTCCACCCAATGGCAGTTGTTAATTTCAGCTGGGGGTAAGGGGATACTGGCAGTAAAAAGTTGTAGTGCCCCAATCTTTCCTGTAGAGTGTCCTAAGGGCAATGATTTAGAGACTTCAGCTTGGGCTGAAGTGGAGGTGTATGCCTTTGTAGCAATGCTGGTCATCCCTGAGAGTTTGTTTGTGGCAACTAGAGCACAGGTAAGGCAACAGGGAGAACGAGGAGCACTGTGTAGGAGGCTGGCTCAGTTTATGGTGTACACCTAAGGTGTGACACTCTCTACTGAGCAAAGACAACCCTTAATGATAGTGAATAGGTGTTCAGATAGCAAAAGCTCTCTAGGGGTAGCCGAGGTGAGCAGCTGAACCTTATCTGGGAGGAATGTAAACCACTTGCAATACTACATTAGTCAGACAGTAACTCACTCACAAGAAAGAACCACATCAGTGTTCAAAACTAAAGGATTCTCTATTACAGCACTACTAGACTACTATTGACATATCTCACTTTGGAGATATCTATATGCAATATATACACAAAATAACCAGTAGAAATAGCATAAAATGTACAGGACTCTAAGTGGGGGGCAAACCATATACTAAATACGTGGAATGCAAAATAGTGAACCCAACAAAAGTGAGTATGGTAGTTATCTAGGAGCTGGGGAAGGATCAAAACACCAGAGGTATGTACAGTAAGTGTTTCCAGCGACCAGGTGCAAAGGTGTTTCAGGACCCTTCTCAACGGACCCTGAGGAAACCAGCAAACAAGTGGAAGGTTAGAACGACCCCCTACCCCCAGGATACCCAGATGACAGGAGTACCTACAACAGGGACTCTGATGCAGAGGGGAGAAGGAACTCTCACTGAAGTGAGTGGAAGCCTCGGATTGTCCAGCTACTGCCGCAACTCGTAACACCAGCTCGGTTGAACCCAGGGACGGATTCTGGACGTGGAGGACCTGAAAAGGAAGGGGGACAGAGTCCAGCACCCCTGGAGGTGCCTAGGTGGTGCGGGTGGCAATGTCCACCCTCATAGAGGTTAAGTTCCTGCAAGTCAGTGGAGGAAGAAGTCCTGCTGCAGGGTCCATGAGTAGCAGAAGATTTCAGGAGTCACCAATGAGCTGTCCTTTGATGGTGCTGCAGGGTCCATGAGTAGCAGAAGATTTCAGGAGTCACCTATGAGCTGTCCTTTGATGGTCGTCGGATTGCGGGAGGGTCAGTGACCAGCCAGCTAATCAACAAGCATTGGCAAATGCAAGCAGGAGCGTGAGATATATTTGCTAAATTTTGGGGACCAGCAAGGTCCAGGAGACTCTACCCTGGAAAGGGAGTCAGGGCTGGCCCTCAGCAGGCAGAAAGGTCAACAGAAGTCATTTGAGCCCCCACGAGTAACCCACAGGCGGTAGACACAGGGAAAAACAAGAAGGCCTTAGCAGCACAAACAAACAGAAGTCCCACCTTGCAGGAGTTGCAGGACAGGGGATGATCTTCGAGTTGCAGAGTGCTGGAGGTTGGGGCCTCTTGGCACCTTAAGATGATCTGAAGGAAAAGTCAACAGGCCTTGGCAGCAGCAACAGTTGCAATGCACATTGGTTCTACTCCAGTGGTAAGAGCAGGGGCCCACAGTCCCCCAATTTGGTCAGAAGACTAGCAGAACTCAGAGGAGGCCACAGACCCACCAACTGTGATGCAGAGCCTTTCGATTTCCATGAGACAGCAGACCCCACCATCCAGTCAATGTTGTCTTGAGGTGCTTGTGGATGCAGTGGAGTGAATCCCTCACTTCAAGGGAGATTCCTTCTTCCTTCCAGGTGCAAACGGAGTCCTTTTGACCCTGGAGGAGGCACATCCTTCGATGTTGCAGAATTCTTGAAGGATCCGGAGAAACAATGTTGCAACAGCACCCTCCCCACAAGAAGCAGACTTGTTCTGGCTCCAAAGCAGACCAGCAGCAGTTCCAGAGGCCAGGAGAAGAAGATGTCTTGCAGAGAGTTGCTTGTAAAGTCTTGCTCGACGGATCTGAGGACCCACCCATGTGAGGGGGGCTGGTGTACCAATGCCCTGGGTAACTAAGTACCATATACTAAGGACTTACATTGTGGCACCTGTCTGCCAATTGTGGGTGTATAATGTTTACCTGCAACCAAATTTAGAGGAGAGAGCACAGGCACAGGCACTGGGGTCCTGGTTAGCCGGATCCCAGTGAACTACAGTCTAAACACACTGACATCAGGTACAAAGTTGGTGTAACATTGCTAAAAAAATGGCACTTTTCTACCTAATCCTCTCCTAAACGAAAGGTAATGAGACTAACCTTGCCCAGATGAGTCTTCATTATCTAAGCGCAAATATCTGGAGAGTCCATCTGCATTGGCATGGTTACTCCCAGGTCTATGTTCTACTGAAAAGTTCATCCTGTGTGGAGAAATGGACTACCTCAAATGTTTGAGGTTCTCACCTTTCATCTGTTTAAGCCAGAGGAGGGGCTTGTGGTCTGTTTGAACAATGACATGAGTGCCAAACGGGTATGGCCTCAACTTGTTCAAGACCTAGACCAGCAAAGGCCTCTCTCTCAATAGCTGACCAACGCTTTTCTCTGTGGGGTCAACCTTCTGCTGATAAAAGCTACAGGTTGATCCTGGCCCTCTTCATTAAGTTGTGATAGCACTGCTCCTATTCTTATTTCAGAAGCATACGTTTGGACAATGAATTGTTTGGAATAGTCTGGGCTTTTGAGAATTGGAGCTGAGCACATGGCCTTTTTTCAAGGCATCAAAGGCCTCTTGACAGCTAACTGTCCATGTCCAGGTACCCTTTTAGGCATCTTTTTAGAAATAGGATCATTCAAGGGGGGTACAGTGCAGCCATACCCTTTTACAAATCTTCTGTAGTACCCAGTCAGGCCCAGAAACGCTCTGCCCTGGGTCTAGGTAGTTAGAGCAAACCGATCCATGATGGTATGGATTTTGCTCTGTAGGCCTCCCCCTACCAGGTGGCCCAAGTAAACCATTTTGCTCTGCGTTATCTGGCATTTTGTAGCCTTGTTAATGAGGCCTGCCTTTTTCAAGGCCGCAAGTACACTCCTGAGGTTGACCAGGTGATCCTGCCAGGTAGAACTAAGCAATATCATCTATATATGCTGCTCTAACTTCTTCCAGGCCTCCCAGAACTTGATTCACCGACCTTACGAACCAGGCAGGTGCATTTGTCAGCCCAAAGGCCATCACTGTGAAGTGATAATGCCCACCAGGAGTGGAAAATGCTGTTTTATGTTTAGCAGTAGCAGTTAATTTGATCCACCAATAGCGTGCAGTCAGATCAAAAGTGCTGAGTGTAGGAAGCTTGCTCTGTATATACTATACCAACATGAGGTATATTGTGCACAGATTCCAGGGGTACCCTAGAGGCCTAACAGAGGCTGAAGTAGATAATACTAATGCTCTCTTTTTTGTGGTAGTGTGGTCGAGCAGTTAGGCTTTGCAGAGGGTAGGGAAAAGCATTTGTACACACACAGTCAAGAAATGTGGCACACTCTCGATGACTAACTCCAGGCAAATAGTTTTATATTGCAAAAATATTTTTTTTAACTTTATTACTAGAACCTGAAAGTCTTTGTTGGAGGTAATTACAGTTGTGAATAGGTATCTGACATATGTATCAAATGTGCTACGTTTGGGTTTTGCAGATAAAGCAGGTAGCAAGTAACACTATTCAATTTTAAAAGTTGACACAGTGCAATTTTTCATAGGAGTCAATAGAGTCCTGGGGGGTAAGTGTTACACATTTAACAGGTCAGTACAGGACTTACGATTCCGGTCTTTGGGGTTAGGATATCCACAGGTCAAAGTTTAGGCTGACCCTAAAAGTGCACCACCAGCAACACAGGGCCGGCTGGTTGTAGAGGTCAACATGGTGCGATTCTGTCCTCCTGCTGCTCGACCAGCTGGAACAGGGGACAGCAGAACAAAGGATTTCCTGTGGGAAAGGGGTGAAACCTCCTCTCCTTTCGAAATAGGTGTTACTGGGCTAGGGAGGGGTAGCCTCCCTGCGCCACCAGACTGCTTTGAAGGGCACCCTTGGTGCCCTTGTATAATCCAGTTTGCACCAGTCCAGGGACCACAGATCCCCGCTCTGGTTCGAAACACTCAAAGGAAAGGAGAGTGGCCACTCTCCTGTCCATCTCCACCCCTAAGTTGGTGCCCCAAGCTTCTCTGGGTGTGCAGTTGGTTCTGCCATCTTAGAAACAAGATGTGCAGTGGCCTCTGGGAGCATCTGACTGGGTAGGGCAGGTAGCTGACATCAGTGACCCCTGCTGATAGGTGCCCCCCCCAGAGAGTGACCAAACCCCCTTTTTGGGATATTTAGGGGCACCCTTCTGGGTGGGTCCCCAGATTCGTTGTCCAAGGCTCTGACAGGAACTCTCTGCAAAGACATCTTCCTCCTGCCTCTAGTACCACTGTTGTGCTACACAGGAACCGGACAAGACTGCACCGCCTGAAAAGACTTCTCCTTGCAACATTGTTTTCGCCGCTCTTGTCAGCATTGTGCAACATCTCCAAGGCTGGGTATCCTCTCGGGTTGGCAGGACTTTGACTGCACCGGAAGCAAGGAAGAATCTCCCTTGGAGTGAAGGAGTCACTCCCCTGCTTCCGTAGACACCTAAGGCAACGATGTCTGGCAGGTGGGGTCTTCTGTCTGTCAGCTCTGCGAAGATTATCCAACACAGGTGGTGGTTCTGAGGGATTCCTTGGGTCCTCTCTGCCTTCTGCCCAACATGAGAGACGGTGAGCCCTTGTCTCTTCCACTGGGACAGAATCCCTGAGCATCTCAACTGTTGCATTAACCAAGGCATGTCGACTCCTCCTCCGAGAGATCTTAAGGCTCAAAGTAGCCCCGGGCCCCAGCATTCTATCTCTGCAAGAACATTCTCCCATCTGCAGCTCCAGGGCCTTGGGACTCCTCTTCAGGTGCGCTGACTGGGCCTTACTGCTACTTACTGTTCCTGCTGCCAGTGGGTTGCTTGTGGGGGCTCTGAGTGCTTCTGGCTCTCCTGCTTCCTGCGGGTCAGTCCGGACTCCCTTCCAAGGGTCAGACGGGAGTCCCCTCAAAGGATCGAGTTCCTAGGAGCTTCCTGGTCCTCCATAGCCCTACAGACTGGACTCTGTCCCCTTCTTTTGCAGGTCCTCCTCAGTCGGAATCCACCCTTGAGTTCCACCGGTCTGGTCCTGTCTCTGCTTTTCTCCAACCACAGCGTCCCCATATGAGCCTATGGGAAGAATGGGTAACTTACCTCTATGCATCTGGATGCTGGGGATCTTCTAGGTACTTACCTTTTGGGGTTCCACTCTTCCCCAGCCCTTGTCGAAGTACTCCATACACTCTGGTGGGGAACACCCTTTGACACTCCATTTTTTTTAGTATATGGTTTGGACTCCCTGTAGGGCCCTTGCTAAATTATGCTTTCCCCTAGTACTTAACAGGGTATATTTTGTGTGTTCATACCTCTAGAGGGAGGTATACCAATGGTAGCCAAGGTTGGTGTGCCTATAATAAAGTACCTTTAGTTTTGTAACACTGGTTTCTTTCATGTGTGATAAGTTACTGTGTGACTGTTGTGGTATTGAAAGTGCTTCACATGCCTTCTAGATAGGTCTTGGCTGCTCACCACAGCTACCCTAGAGAGCCCTGGCTGTCTAGACGCTAACACTAACTAATTGGGGTTGCCTATACCCAGTATAAGGTGCAACACTATAGGTGTCCACCACACACTGAGCCAGCTTCCTACATTGGTGGTGCAGCAGTGGGATATGACACTTGCAATTGATTTGCCACTCTGTCACTAGTGGCTTTCCACAGGAAAGGCCTGTACTAGTGCTTGGGGACACACAACACTTTAGTAGCAGGGATTTCTCGACTTTTAGTTTAGGTAAGTTGAGATTCTAACATAGCCCTTCCTCTAAACTTTCAGGAACTCTAGAACCTTAGAGTAAGTAGGTGCACTCACACTACTCTAGGTAACATGCCTTTAGCAAAGGACACAACCCAGGAATCTATGTATGAGGACCTCACCTTTGAGGAACTGAGGGAGCTATGTGCCTTTAGAAAGCTGAAGACAGGGCGAAATCCCAACAAAACTCTACTCCTGGGATTGCTGAGCCAATCTGATCTCCAAAACTCAGAGAGCCCGGAAGAGCAGGAAGTAGTGACTTACCCTCCAGTGTTAGACAGGATAGAGTTAGATCCCCCTGAGGAGGGTCAGGAAGATACTGGGGAACACCATAGTCCTCTAGGGAGCACTCATGGTAATGAAAAGGGGGGACATACAAGTAGGTCCACTTTTTCTCCCAGGGGGATGGTGCACAGGGTCCCCAGGAGGAGGGGTAAATCATCCTCACCTGTCCACTCCCAAGTCTAAGCAGCTTCTGACGAGACTGAACACTCTAGTTCAGGGGTGGGCGGGGAGTTCAGTAGACAAACTAGAACAGGCCAAACTGAAGCTACAGCAGAGGCAGTTAGCCTTAGAAAGGGAAGCCTTGGCAGTGGAGAGGGAGAGACAGAAATTGGGGTTGACCCCCCCCCCCCATGGTGGCAGCAGCAACGGCTATAGAGAGGTTGGGGAAGGCTTCTATGTCTCTAGGAATCTTAGTAAAATAATCCCAACATATAAGGCTGGAGATGACATCCACAAGTGGATCATTGCTTTGGAGAGGCCCTTAAGAGTTCAGAAGGTCCCTTAGAGGCAGTGGGCAGCCACAAGCCACATTGTGGCTTTCCATTGCTGACAAGAGTAGGGACACACTTCTAACTATCAGGGAGGAAAATGTAGGCAATTACCATGTGCTTAAGGGTGCTCTCATTGATGCCTTTGGGTTGACCGCAGAAGAATATATGATCAAGTTTAGAGAAACACATAAGGAGTCCTTCCAAGACTGGGCAGATTTTGTGGGCAGTTCTATCAAGGCTCTGGAATGCTGTTTACATGATAGTAATATGCATGACTATCAGGGCTTGTATAATCTTATCACGAGTGAGCACATTCTTAACAATTGCTATTCTGACAACCTGCATCACTATCTGGTGAACTCAGATCTGACTTCGCCCGAAGAATTGGAAAAGATGGCGGACCAATGGTTTTTCACCAGAGTAAGTAGGCAAACTCACACTGGGACTGACCAGAAGAAGAAAGAGTCTTCCAAGAATCAGGAGAAAGGAGTCTTCATTAGGCCCACAAAACTCTTCTGGAGGTGGGTCTAAGTCCTCTTCTTCTTCATTCTGCAATAAGAAATCTTGGTGATACTTGGCCACAAGGCAGGTAACAGCACCTGTCCTAAAAAAAAAAAGAGCCCCAAGCCTGCTACTACTGATGCTTTGGCTCTCATTATCCTAATGAGGCTTCTGGAATTGGGAGGCAGCATCACCTGAATTATGAGGAACTGAGTCCAATCCCAAACCATGTGACATTTGTCGGCTTAATCTGTTTTCAGCCTGCTAGCAGCGCCTCATCTCCGCCCAAGAGCAGGGATGATTTGTGGCAACCCGGTTCATGACAAGGACTTCTCAGGGAAATCGTGGTGGATCAGATCTCACTCATCCTTTTCTCTCAATTACATTAGTCTCACACATGCAAGGACGAAAAGATGCAGAAAATGGTTCAATAAGATTAATTGAATCAGCTGCGCCTTAGATAAAATGGCTTGAAATGCAATCATTAGAATGATGCAACATATAAAGCAAAATGGTGACAAGGAAAGTGAAACACAGGAAAAGTCCCACCATTCTGTCACTATGCAGACTATGGGGGTCATTATGAACACAGTGGGAAACACCGCTGACCACCGTGGCAACGGTGAACAGAAGACCGCTGTGGCAACGGTGAACAGAAACCCACCATATAAAGATGCAAAAATCAGAATCCTCCCCAAAAAAACCCAGCCAACAGTCACCATCAGGACCTTGTCGGCGGAAATGCAGGACCTCCCACCCCGCCACCGCTGAGTACACAAACTCCCCGCCCTCCAAATAATGATGCACAAATCACTGCAGCGGTCAGTGGAAGCCAAACGACCATTGATGGTACAGACTGCCATGGCCAGCAAGTGGACCCAACAGTAAGAAATACACACTTTGGCAAGTCTGAAACCCACACACCTGACACACATCCACAACACTATAAAACACTCATAGAAATACCCCACAAACGACATTGACAACTGATGCAGAGAACCCCAGAAGCAGACACTGAACGCCACAATACACGATACGTACTCCCAACCACACAAGAGCACCCTCACCTAGATCCACACAACACCCCACTCACAACATACACCATGGCACCCCCCCAAACACCCACGCTTCACAGCAAGGGAGCTAAGGACCATGGTGGATGAGATACTAAAGGTCGAGCCACAATTATTCAGGGCACAGGTCCAGCACACACCCATCGCCAGGAAGATGGAGCTATGGCAGATAATAGTGAACAAGATCAATGCAGTGGGGCACCATACACACACAAGGGACGACATCCGCAAGAGATTGAAAGTCCTGCGCGTGAAGGTGAGGTCCATGTCATCCCGGCATAACATTGCAGTCCTGAAGACTGGGGGAGGACCTCCACCAACACCACCCGACTACACTGACTGGGAGGAAAAGGTACTGGCCATCCTGCACCCTGAGGGACTCACTGGACTCACTGGAGGAATTAATTTGGGTAAGTCGACTACAATGACCCCATATCCATCACACCTGTAATGCATGCACCACCCCACCCCCCAACAGCCACCAGGACCACTATCCCACCCAGGCCACATACACAACATCCAGTCACCCTGCATGCCCACAAACCCACTAACAGGCCCACAGCCCTCCCCCTGTGCACAGCCACCTACCCCTGCAAGGAATCACAAAGGCACTACACCACCCACAGTGCACCTCCACATCCTAAGCAAAATGCAATGGCAGCCTCACAAAGGCACCCTACATGGCCCAAAAGTGGAAAAACCTGCACAAAAGAGCCCAGACCTGTGCACCCCATCTGATCATGTAATTGCAACAGACATGTCCATTCCCCCCAACAGGCACCACCAGCCATGCCACCCTGACAGACAGGACAAGGAGTGGCAGTGTCCTACAGGGAGACAGTAGCACCACCCAGGACCTTGGAGACGGAACCCTGGACACTGAGGAACATCCTGACCCCTCACACAGTCCTGGACTGTCACCATCCAGCAGCCCCACCCAGGACACCACTGACACCCCTACCACCCAGCAAACAACAACAGCCCAGGGCAACCATCCCCACACCTGTGTATCCAGGCCACAGACTGGTGGAACACATGGACAGAGGCCACAGTCACCCCCAGTACAAGTGGTACCACCAGACCTGTGCAGGGGACACAGGCACAGTGGGCTAGGCCCAGTGGGAGGGCATCAGTGGCCCAGGGGGGAGGCCAAAGGATGGATGCTGCAGCCCAGGACGTAATCTCTGAGGTCCTGGGAGCATACCACCATACCCAGGACAGATTGGCCCAGATAGTTTCCACCCTGAAGCAGAGTTAAAGGATGCAGGTAGCACACCACCAAGAGGCCATGGAGAAGTGGAAACTGCACAATGCCACCATGGCCACCATAGTAGGTGCGCTGCTGCACCTTGTCCCAACACAGCCTGAGCCCCCCACAGACCAGGAAACCCTAGCTGCAGGCCAAGATACAGACCGGGCAACAACATCAGCAGCAGCAACTGGACTTGTGCCACCATCTCAGGACACACAGGAGACCTGCATCTCAACCCGTACAGGCCAACACCAGGCACCCAGACGGTCCCTCAGGCCCAGATTTGGGACAGGAACACCAGCCAAGACCAAGGCTCCCTCAAAGAAGTGACTCTGGCAAGAACTGTCCTCCAAGTGTGCCACTGAACCAACGTCCACATCGTGTAAAAACAACCCCAAAAACTGGAAATGATAGATGGACATACCACTACTGCCAACAAATGTTGCGACCATGTAGCCATATTGGACAACCAGCAGTAGCCCACTCCCATCACTGTAAACTGCACGATGTAATCCCTGCACCAAATAAAACACCAGTTGACCAATTACAATGTCCCCTGTTATTATGTCGAAGTTAATGGAAGTATGGATGCAATTGTCTTATAAATCATTTATTCTTATCTGAGTAGCAGGAATTGCACCTCACGCATAACTTGTGGTTGTGCCAACAGAATTTCCAAACAATTCTACCATAATGTTACATGTCCTATGCAAACCTGCTCACAGTAACAATGTCTATAGACCCAACACCCCCCTAGATGAAAAGTACACTGACAGTATGCTGCACAGACAGCAATCTAATCAAATAGTCCCACATAGTTACTGGAAGTAGAGTTGTATCAGTTGGTTTGTGGAATGTACATCTTCCCCCTCATCATCACCCTCTCTCTGAGGAAGCTGGTCTGGATATACAGCACCCTCCTCTTCCAAGAGGGTGATAGAATTCCTCACAGCCACGTTGTGCAGCATGCAGCAGGCCACCACTATTTTACACACCTTTTCAGGCTCATAGTCCAGGGATCTGCCAGAGATATGTACGCAACGGAATCTAGCCTTCAGGAGACCTATTGTGCGCTCTATCACCCTCCTAGTCCGTCCATGGGCCTCATTGTAATTCCTCTCTGCATCTGTCCTAGGATTCCTCACTGGTGTCAGGATCCAACACATGTTGGGGTAGCCAGAATCACCTGAGAAAGGGGGCAAAACAGGACTGTCGATGACAACCCTCTGTGGCAGACAGCCTGGCTGTCTGCTATGTGCCAAAAAGTGTCAGACATACCTACCTATGATCCATCCTCTGTCCCCTTGTAGTTGTTCCATCTTGTGTGGCACACTACTGTTCCTCAGCACAAAGGAATCATGGACTGATCCAGGGAACATGGCATTCACATGTGAGATGTACTGGTCTGCAGTACACACCAATTGAATGTTCATGGAGAGAAATTTCTTCCTGTCTCACTGACTCACTGACTCTTGGGGGGATAAGAGCAATGTGGGTTCCATCGATGGCACCTATCACATGGGGTATGTTGGCAAAGACATAGAAGTCTGACTTTATGACAGGGAGGTCAGTACTTTGGGAAACCTCACATAGGACTGCAGGTGTCGTACAAAGGCATTCAGGAATCTGGACAGTATAATGCTAAACATTGGCTGTGAAAAACATGCACCCATGCCCACTGTCGCTTGAAATGAGCCCATGGCCAGGAAATGGAGTGCAGAGAGCACCTGCACTTCAGTAGGGATGGCATGCTGATTCCGATTAGCTGGTCTCAGTCCTGGATCCAGTAATGCACAAAGTTAATGAATAGTAGCACGGGTGAGTCTGTAAGTGATAATGATGTGATGCTCCACCATGGTCCGCAAATTTGACATTGTATAGTCCAGAGTTCCTAACATGCTGCGTGTGTGTGTGCTGTTATGCTGTTATAAATGTCCATCCCATAGTGGACGTATAGCCAGCTGTATGTAATGGCCATTGTCTGACCTATGTGTTCCTTTTTCTGTGTGTCCCATATAGGCCAGTGCCCATCAGAAGAGGGGACTATGGCAGGCCATCGCCAGGGAGGTGTGGACCCTCGGGGTCTACAACCAGCGGAGCACCCATTGCAGAAAGCGGTGGGAGGACCTGCAGCACTGGGCAAGGAAGATCTGCGAGGCCCAGCTAGGGAAGTCCTCCCAACGAGGAAGGGATGCCCGTCGGGCACTGCCCCCACCTTATGCGACGCATTCTGGCAGTGGCATACCTGGACCTGGATGGGTGCTTGAAGGCTGCACAGCAGTCACTAGGGGGTGAGTACAGAAACCATAGTATGGCTCCTTGATGGATGTGTGAGTGTGCAGTGGTTTGTATGCTGTCTAGTGGCAGGGACTCTGACTGATGTCCATCTACATAATAGCCCCCATGGGGTGTAGAGTTGGAAGGGTCAGGTCTGCAGTACTTCAGGCCCTTCAGTGCTGTGGAGGATGGCTGTAGAGCAGGGTGGTGGCCACTAGTCAGGGGCATAGCCATGTGTATAGCGGCAGGTGCTGCATGGTCTAACAGTTGCAGGGTGGGTGTATGTGTGAACCTCTTCTGTACCTCCATTCAGCTATTTACAATTGTCTCTCCTGTTTTGTCTCCCCATCCCTGTTCTCTTGTGTTATCTGTGTACATCAGCATCATCTGGCGAGGGAGCTGAGGAACCGGCGAGTGGGGATGCAGCGGCCCACGGTTCCACAGAGGTAGAGTCGTCCGACGCCGAAGGGACCAGTGGGTTCGAAGGTGAGGGGAGTACCACGGGGGAGGCAACTACCACTGAAGGTAGTGACTCTGATACCTCCTCCGATGAGAGCTCCCTGGCGGACCCTAGTGGGCCCACCCATTCTGTGTCATCTTCCGCCACCCCCATACCATCACCACCCTCCCATTTGCTCCTCACCGAGTTGCCCGTGCCCGCTCACCCAGAAGGGGGGTGTCTCCTTCGCCCCAGGCACCTCCTCCCCTGCCCCAGGCAGTCCTGCTGCCCTCACGGAGGAGGCTATTGATCTCCTGAGAACCATTTCTGTAGGGCAGACAACCATCGTCAGTGCCATCCAGGGGCTAGCATCAGAGGTGCTGCTGACCAATGCCTATCTGAATGGCATTCATGGTGCCGTGTCTGGCCTACAGAGATCTTTGCAGGCTCTGGCCTCCTCTTTGACAGCAGCCAGTGTCCCTGGTCATTCCGTCCCCATCAAACCACCTCTACCACTTCCAGCACCCCACCCCCTTCACCCGTCCAAAGCACACATTCTGACACGCAGGCACACACCTCAACACACAAGAAGCACACTTCAAAACACAAGCACCACACCTCCCACCACATGCATACACACGGTCTGTCCCCTCTACATGCACACCCACAGGCACTGCACCCTCATTCAATGTTGCTGACCCTAATCTTGCAGTCACCACAAAATCAGACATCCATTCATGCACCCCAGACACCACACCTGCACTCACCACAACGACTTTAGTTGACACATGCAGCACACTCACCAAACTTGCAGACACACAGACAACATACATTTACACTGCCAGCCTGTCTTGTCCCACGGTGTCCACCCCCCCTCCTCCCAAGACACTCAAACGCACCAAAACACCCACCCATCACACATCCACCACACCTCAGCATACTGTCCAGTCACCTGCAACCACGTCACACACACCTATACCTGTCACGACAACTCCCTCTACTTCCACTCCCACGCCTTCCTCCAGGTCCACCCCCAATTGCCCCTAAACAACTTTTCCTATCCCGTGTTGACCTATTCGAACCCACTGGCCCACCCCATCTCGTCCCTAAATGTGCCCACCTCCTTGCCCTGTCCACTCCTCCCATGTCACAGCCTGCCCCTGTCCGCCCTTCCCATTCCTGTGCTACCTCCCCTGTGAGCGAGAGACCTCATGCTGGCCCTAGAACATCTGCTGCACCCCAGGCCAAGTCCGCTCCAACTGCCTTAAGGTCCAGATCCAAGCCCCCTCCACCTTCCAAACGTAAGGACAAGCCCCCCTTCCCTGTCGCAAGTCCCCAACACCAGCCCCATTCCCTGAGGAGCCTGGATGCCCCATTGTTGCCCCTATGAGGTGGAGTACCTTTGCACTTGTGGGAGTCAAGTTGGGGCTAATTTGTCCCATCGGACTACATACTCTGGACTGTCCATTGGCCTTAGGTTGCACTTATGTTGCTCATTGAGCTGAATTAAAAATCATGTGTGGCCAGTGTTTATGGCACACTCAGGGTCCGTGGTTCACCGTTTCTTTGTTTGGGGGTGTTGGGCACATGTGTGTACTGCTTGCTGTGGGGTGTATGGCTTGTGCTGTTGTGAGGGGTTGTGGATGCGTTGCGGGTGGGTATGTAACTGTGCCCTTTTTTCCCTTGTTTAGTAGGTTGTAGTACTTACCGTCGTCATCTTCGTCGGTGGTCTCGGTCGTGAAGGTATATGGCAAGGAGCAGGGCTGGCATGATCTGCAACTCTCTATCCATTTCTGCTTTGGCGTGTTGTGTGTGCCTCCGGTGAGTTTTTCCTTTTATTTGGTTCATTTCCGCCTGGCTCTGCATGGCGGTGCTTCCCGCCCCGGAACTGGCAGTGGTCTAGTGCTTCATTATTTGATGGGCGGGTAGGGCCTTTCCGTCGGGCTGTGGGCGGGCTCTGCCATCGTTGTCGGCACTCCTCTGCTGGCGGTGAGTGGTTTGGTTTTCAGGCTGCCTATTTTTCAGGTGGTTCATAATTTGTGGGTCCAGTTACCGTCACCGCCGTCGGTGCGGTGTTAATCGCTGTGTTCATAATGAGGGCCTATATGTGATTTCTACATAAACTGCGTTGGAGCACAGCAGGATAATCCCTAATCCGTCCTTCAGGACTCTCCCCTGGAAGACATCATCCCCAATACCTGAATATAACAGTTGCAAGGAAGCCTGTTGTCTATAGAGACACCATCCCCATGAGGGCCAGGGAACTCATAGTCTCAGCAAGCAGCTGTAACGAAGTCAATCAGCATGCAGTTGTGGTCATCTGGTTGGAACCTCCCTTTAACGTGTATGGGATAGAGAAGTGTTTTTATAATGAAAAAACTGATGTTGTGAGAAAATCTCCCTACGTCAAGAAATGTATGTTTCTGTGAATGTTAAAGGCGCAGTGTATCACTTGTGCCAACAATCCTATCTTGCTGCAGCCTTGAGGAAAGCACAGAGTGAAAACAATATTGTGCTAAGACATGTAATGCATTCCTAGGTGAAAGAACAACTAGATAAAGAAAAAACACCACCACGAATGTCGCTGATTCTAAAATAGTAAAATCAAACTAAATAAAATGTTACCAGGCTAAAGGCACAAGCAGTGGGCCTAGTTGCTAAAATAACGTGCCCTGGGACACTACTAAAATGGCTATACAGCGCCCTCCCCTTGTCGGTTCAGGAGTGGTAAAGCAATCTAGTTCCTAATTAAAAAAGCAACTAAAATGTAATGCTTTTAAGCATATATACATAAACATCAATTGTGACAAGTTAAAACACACCTAAACATGTGACATTTTGGAAAAGGTTAATTTAGAATGTTAGCAGTGGCGCCAATAAAACCAAATTTAAAAGTAAATGTCATTTTTTAAATCTCCAATTACAGCCGGGACAATTGAAGGAAATGTTCCACTTTGGCAGGTGGTAACGTGACCAAATGGGTGCCAAGGAAAACCAAAGCAACACAAACGGATGATGGACGGAGCGTTGAAACTTTTCAAACACTCACACCCAGTCACGGATCTGGGTTTAATCCACTGTTCGTTTGCTCATCATTCCACCCAAGTTTGTAAACAGCCATATGTAAATCAGACTTGACCCTGTTCCCAATGGGAACAGTCCAGCCTGAACTGCCAGGCCAGGTCCTCTCTGGATCAGAAACAAGCATCCTGGGACCGGTTTCAGGGTATCACCCTTCATCAGCCAGCCTAGCTTGAATCCAGTGGCACAGTGAGCACGGGACCCACGTCTGGGCATACCTTTCCCACTTATGGTAACTTTAGCAACACAAAAGGATGATGGACAGAGTGATAAAACTTTTCAAATACTCACCCCCAATCACAGATCTGGGTTTAATCCATCGTTCTTTTGCTCACCGTGACACCCCAGTTTGGACCCATCCATATGCAGTTGGGACCAGTCTACTCCGAACTGCCAGGCCAGGTCCTCCTTGGACCGTAAACAAGCATCTTGGGACCGGTTTCAGGGTATCACCCTTCATCAGCTAGGCTAGCTTGAATCCATTGGCACAGTGAGCACAGGACCCATGTCTGGGCTTACCCTTCCCACTTAGGGCAACTTTAGCAACACAAAAGGATGATGGACCGAGTGTTGAAGCTTTTCAAATGCTCACTTCTAGTCACAGATCCGGGTTTAATCCATCATTCTTTTGCTTTCCATGCCACCCCAGTTGAAAAGCCAAAGAGCTTTCACGTTCCAATGCCTGAGCTCCAGCTGAAGCAGCAGCATTCAGTGGTGTGCCTAATTTTAAGTCAAGAGCTGCATGATTCATGAAGGGCAGCTCATAGACGGCTTCCCGTAGCAAACACACCCTTAACGTGCATGCCTGGTAAGGGGCCCTCAGCAAGAACATCAATAGATCAGCGTCTAATGAAAGTAAGCACCGCATAGAAATACAAACTTTCAGTGCACATTAGAAAGGGCACCAGAGGCATCAAAACATGTGTTGCACATAATCCAAAACCAGTCTAAAAGACAGAGACCAGTTGCACTTCAGTTCTTCCAGATGTGGTGCTCCGAAATACTGCATCATGCGTTCACGACACAGTTACGCTGGTGGAAAAGCTTTCTGTCCTTTTTGAGATGGGACAGCCAATGCGAATATCAAAACAGCAAGATGCTATTATAGCCAAAGTAATTGCAAATCCCCTGAAAACATCAAGTGATAGCTGAATATTAAGCCATTTATAGAGGAGAAGGTGTGAACAAAACCAGAACCAACAGCCTTAAAAATACGTACAATCCCAGTAGTACTAGATGCATTAAACATTCATCCCACGAGTTCACCAAAGTGACTCAGAAAGTTTTTTTTTAAAAGGGACTGTATTTCTGCAGATGACCTTGCCATTTGGAGCGCATAGGTCCTGCGTGCAGATGTCAGCGCCACATGAAACATTGAAACAATAAAGCCTTTAGTCTGCTCAACTTGTCAAAATTCACATTTGAAGTAGCAATGTGAGGCGAAATATCTATTACTTTCATCTTGTGTAGGGGGGAAAAAATAACATTCCTGCAACAGGTGACAATTTAGGAGACTGAAACGACGTAAGCCATTCCGGCTCGCATTCCACAACAACTCTAACTGTTAAGAAGCACAAAGGTTCACTTAGAGAGCACTTGCAATGCAGGTTTAATCAAGGGGACTAGAACTCCCTTCAGATAGCAAGCTAAGTTTGCTACAGTAGTGTTGCACACCCCATGCAAGGATAGTTGCTTACAAATCATTGAATGGCTTAAAGAAGTCTCACATTCACTGCTGCTAACAAAGACCTCTTTCATGCCATTGAAACATTTGTGTAAAAACTGAAGCTCCCACACATCATGAATGTAACTATCTCCTAGCCTTTCAAATGTGCCTAATGGAATGTGTTTCAAGCAGGAAGTGAATTGCAGTGTTGAAATAGGAAGAATAATAATCCTGTGTATTAACCATTCATCAGATGATATTTCAGTCACAATGAAAGGTAACTTTTCTAACTTCTAGATGTTTAGCATAACATAAGTCGCTTCTTTCTTAGCCAATATTTATTGTTGTGTCAAATTAAATGCAGAAAATATATCCCTCGTACTGACATGTTGCCAGGGAATGCAACCAGATTTCACTGTTTGTAGTGTCCATCCCAACTGCATAATGGACCTTAGTTGACTCTGTCTATGTTGTAAGAATGACATGTCACTTTGTACAATGCTATTGCAGATACAACGATGTTGGTTAAAGGGTATATGCAGTCGGACAAGATGTTAATCCCATTATCTACAATGGCTAAAGCTTTCTGTAAATGTTCCTGATCTATTTGCCTTAACCAGGCAGCAGCTTCTTGTTGAGAAAGTTTCCAAATTTCATTGTAAACTACATAAAAGAAGCACTTTTTACATTGTCTTCTGGGACCCAACAGGAAATCCTGTAGGTCTCTGTTATTAGACAGGAGACTGAGGTGTTTTTCAACAGCATCTAGTGAGGAACTTTTTAACCACTGCTAACATAACTTCCCTACACTGTATGTTGTTACTATACCCAAGTGTTCTGATGATACAAAGCAAGGGTCTGGTCTATTCGTTCTAAAAACCCCTGTGGAGTTAACAAAATACGTGTGACAACCATTTGTGTCCACTAGCCACAATAAACACCCACCAGGAAGTGAAAGTGATGTTAAATGTTCCATTTTAGACCCACCCATCGAGCTGATCTTCAGTTGCATTAATATATTTTTGCCATTTGTAAAATTTAACTCATTCAAAACCTTAATCTTTGCCAAGCCTAAACAACTTGTCTGTTGTTTATTTAAAAATATAATTTGAACAAGTATCAGGCATGCTCTAAATAAAGCTTCCTTTCCCCTTATTTACCAATTTTTAGTTCCCCATACACTTTTCAAATCAATCTTCTTCAGTCAATAGTCATAGCTTTCTATAACCAACTGGAAACAAAGGAGTCAGAATAAATCAGTTTTGTATCAGTTAATAAGATATGTTGCATTTCCATTACTGGCAATTTAAATTAATACGACTCAGCATTTTTAACATTGTGCCCAAAAAATATGCAAACCTTTCATTGGGGGATTTGGACAATGTTCCCATTGTGTGTAATTAAAAATAGACTTTGGGGGACTTGCTCTATGAATGTATTGATGTCCATAATTGTTGTTACAGAACATATCTCCATAATTTTCTTCAGATTGATAAACATCTTAATTTTCAAACACAGTAAAATATTCTAATTCAGATAGCATAGAATCAACTGGTTTTACATCCCAATCATCAGAAACAGCTCCAGGTGTTTTTTTGTTTTTTTTAACCTTTATTTATGCTTTTATACAAACAAATAAAGCAGTACAGTAAAATTGTGTGTTTGCAGACTAATACAATTTAAACAGCACATTGTATCATTTCAATAGACATTTTCTCCTTCTGTATTTTAGCAGCACAGAGCCTTTTAATTGTGTATACAACCCATTTGGGATCTTGGACTATATATCCAACTACAGTTTTGTTTTGTGTATCAGTCAATTGTCTCTCCCTCTGCTTCTCCAGTCTCTTTCCCTATAAGGTACTGTCTGTATATGTCCCAGAATTCTCTGGTTTGTTAGCGGGAGGGAGTAACTCACTGTAAGTGTCTGTTTGCGTGTTGCAATAAGCCATATCTCTATGCCATTCGTCTACTTTAGGGATCGGCCCACGGTCCCACCGCATGGCAACTCTACGCTTAGCTAGTACCAGACCCATTGCCACCAATTTGCGTACTGATTTTGGTAAATGGGCATCCCACCCCATAAGGGCCAAAAGTGGTTCAGCATCTATTTGTATACTAGTTATAGTTTCCAATTCTCTAAATATTGCTCTCCAAAAAGTTTGCATATTCTCACACGCCCATGCCATATGTAAAAAATCGGCTCGTTCTACCCCACATCTGGGGCAGTTTGAATTTTCACGCAACCCATATCTGTGTAAACGGTTTGGGGTATAATATATTCTGTTAAGGAATTTAAAGTGAATGAGACGGTGTCTGCCATTTAAGGAAATAGAGCGTGTCTTAGTGCAGCAGTATCGCCACTGTGCGTCTGTGATCTGTACCCCCAGATCTCTTTGCCACTCCACTCGGGGTCTTGAGAGCTCTTGGTCTCTTGTCCCCTGTATTGTTGCGTACAGACGGGACACCAAGTATCTCGTACAATTTCCCTGCAGGATCATAGAAAGCGATGTGATCTCGGGAGGTTCTTGCATGTCATCGCCCAACAATTGTGCTAGAGCATGTCGTGTCCTGTGGAATTGGAACTGGTTTAGGGGAGTGGTCTCGCCGGTACCCTCTCCTATTCTGTCCTAACTTTTTATACTGCTGCTCTCAAATAGGTCCCCCATTGTGTTAATGCCTAGTTCACTAAGGGCATTTATCAGTTTACTGTCACGCCAAAGTGGGAACCAAGTACAGCAATCTACTGGTATCTGTGGGGAGTACAGTATACCCAATTTTTGTTTATACATTATCTCGTGCCATGCTTTTGCTACTGAGTCCAGGGATGCCAATTTTTTATATTGCCTGCCTGGGGTATGGTATAGTCTTCCCTGTTACAGAGCTGGTAATGCCAGCTCCCTCTCTATTCCAAGAAGTGGGGTATCTCCTGGGCCATGAAGCCAAGCCTGCGCCACTGCAACTCGAGCCGCCACGCTATAGGCTTCCAAATCCAGAGCCCCCGGCCACCTAGTTCATATGGCAAAGTCAGTACACGCCATTGCACCCGGGGCTGTTTGCCTGCCCAAGCTAGTTTTATGAGGAGTGATCTTAACGTGGCAAAATATTTCTTGGGTAGCACCATCAGGATATTCTGGAACAAAAAGAGAAAACGCGGCAACACCACCATTTTCATCAATGCCAAGCAGGGACAGCGGGAGTCGTAACAATTTCTCAACATCTGTTGCTAGTTTAGTTATCGCTGTGTCATAATTCTCCATCACTATAATGTTGGGGTCAGTGTGTACCTTAATACCAAGATACCTGACTGAGTCAGTCTCCCACTTAAGCGGGAATCCCACTTCTATCTGTGCTGTGGAGGGAGTCAGCAGGAACATCAAAGACTTGCCCCAATTGACTCTAAGGCCGGATAATGCTCCGTATCGTACTATTTCTTGAAGCATTGGTGCTGCATTACATTTTGGATCTTTAATGTACAGCAAAGTGTCATCTGCGTATGCAGAGATTACTGCTTTATAGTGCTTGAAGTTAAGGCCCCGATGTCCATGACATTCCCTCAGTGCGCAAGCTAGCGGCTCTGCCACCGGTGCGTACAGCAAGGGGGAGAGCGGGCATTCCTGTCTAGTACCTCTGGTGATACCCAGTGCCTTCGTCACTGCTTCGTTGACCCGAACCCTGGCCTGGGGTGCCCTGTATAGTGTGGCTATCAATTGTAGAAAAGTGTCCCCAACTCCAAATTTTCCCAGTGCTGCCCATAAGAAGTCCCACTCCACAGAATCGAACGCTTTTTCCACGTCCAAAAAGACTGCTATCGCTTGCGTGTCGGGGTTAATGTTCTGTATTATGCCGAATAACGTGCGTAGGTTCATGGTTAGATTGCGACCAGGGACAAATCCTGCCTGTTCAGGTTTTACCAGCAGAGGCAGTACTCTGGCCAGTTGTTCCGCTAAAATTTTGGCATATATTTTGACATCAACATTCAATAATGACAACGGCCTATAGGAGGAGCATTGTTCTTTTGGCTTCCCTGGCTTAAGCAGTGTAACTATCATGGCTTCCCTCATCGATGGAGGCATGCAACCCTCTTTGATCATCTCCTCAAATACTTGTTTCAGATGCGGAAGTATTAGTGTTTGATATGCTTTATAGAAGTATACAGTCAGGCCATCAGGGCCCTATGCCTTACCCTCAGCCATGTTTCCCAGCGCTTTTGCTATCTTGACCAGAGTGAACGGTGCCCCTGGAGCCTCCCTATCGTTCTCCGAAAGTTTCGGTAATACCATGCGGTGAGATATTCGTTTATGGCGTTTGGATCTGAGTTTCCCCTTGTGGTGTATAGTGTCTGGTAATATTCATGAAATCTAGCGGCTATATCTTCGGGGTCGTTGAGTGTGCTACCATCTGTTGCTGTCATTGTGTTAATTAGATTAGTGCTGCGACTGGGGCAGATTAAGTTTGCCAGGACTTTGCCAGGTCTGTCCCCCTCCCCGTATGTCCGGGAGACGGCATACTTCCCCATATGACGAATATCCGATAGTGCTGTTTACTGATACTCCTGTATCGTGGAACGTATGTGACCCAGTGTACCTGTATCTGCAGTATCACAATGTTCTTGTTCTAACTGGGATAGTTCCCTTTCGAGTAATTGTAGTCTTCCCCTTATTGATCGGAGTACCCCTGCGTGTTTGGACATGGTAATTCCTCTTATGTATACCTTAAATGTCTCCCAGACTGTACCTACTCTGGCAATTGTTCCTTTATTTAGTTGGAAGAACTCTTTGATTGCGCTGGCCAGTTCCTCCCTGAACACAGTGTCTGTCAGTGAGTATGGCGGGAATCTCCAGGAGAACGGTGGCGGTGGAACATGACCCATTATCAATAATATCGGAACAGGAGAGTGATCCGAATAAGTTTGTGGCCAGGGAGCCTCTGGTGTAACTCTGTGTGATATGCTGTGGGAGACTAACCAATAATCTATGCGTGTATGCAGGTCATGTGCTGATGAGTAATGGGTGCAGCCTCCCCTTTCCGGATGTCTGTCTCTCCAAACATCTACCAGCCCTGAGACTACCATTATGTCTCGTATTGCACGTGCTGCAGCAGCTGGGCCTCTGGTCCTACCCCCCGATCTGTCCAATTCAGGAGATAATGTGCAATTAAAGTCTCCACACCAAAGTTGTGAAACATCTCTCCACTTCACTGCTCGCGCCGCAAAATCTTTGTAAAACTTGGGGTCGTCATAATTCGGCCCGTATATTCCTATTAATATAAAGGTGAAAGATCTACACCTACACTTTGCTATTACGTATCGCCCTCCGGGGTCTATTTCTGCACTATCAAACTCAATGGCTGCCGCGCGGGAGGCCCATAGTAGAACGCCCCTAGAGTGTGTTGTGTATCCTGCAGCTAAGCATTGTCCTTTCATTCTGCGAGGGTTGAGCATAAGACTATCTGGGGCCAAGTGTGTCTCTTGTAGTACAGCGATATCGACCTTGTGTCTGAGCAAATACGCCACCACCCCCCGGGTTTTGCGTGTGTCATTAAGACCTCTCACATTCCAGGTGACCAACCTAAGTCTGTGTTGGTCTTTTTGTGTGTCAGTAGTTGTATATACCGGAGTCATCTATTTTTCTGAGTTGTTTTTCTGCGCCTGATTCTGTATAGTACTCGTCTGCATTTTGTCTGCTTTGTTTTGCCCTGCATTTCCACCATACTGCTGCTGCAACTTTAACACTCCCCCCAACCCCCCTCCCACAATAGGCTAAACCCCAACCTGTCCATCTGATAGTAACATTTGATATCCTCCCACGAACTACCCCTCTAAATGCTAACCCCAACATTTCCGTTAGTGGAACACACACGAGGGCGGATGTTGCTTCGCCCTAACAATGGTTTTGTTATCTTGGCTACCAATGTACTTTTCTGACAGACTTTCCCTATATCTCTAGGGATGTCACACGTATTGCGTAATATACGTATGGCTTATCTCTGGACCTAGAAGGCCTCGGACATTCTTATTGTGGGTGATATTCACATGTCACTGATTTACAACTATATTGCACATAACTTTCTCAGTCCTGGTGTTCTGAACAAATTGCTACGGAGAGAGACTAAAATCTAGACTTTGATTAGTCATTTGTCGGGTCAGTATCCGGAGCGTTTCTTTCATCTGCTAGTTTACGGTTAACAAATTGTTCCAACTTTTTATGGTCGGTAAAGAATATTGTGTTCCCATCTACATCTACTCTCAGTTTAGCTGGGTATAACATTCTATAATCTAGCTGCAAACTTCTTAGCTGTTTCTTTCCTGCAGAAATTGCTTCCTCGTTTCCTGAACCTGCAGTGTGAATTCAGGGTACAACGAGAGAGTCATTCCCTCGTGCCGCAATGTTTTCAACTCACGTGCCCATTTCAATGCAGCATCACGGTCCCTGTAGTTCAACAGTCTCGCTATCACTGGGTGAGGTGGGGCCCCCGGCGGAGGCCGGATCGCCAGCGACCTATGTGCTTGTTCCACGACGAAGAACGTCGAGAAAGTGTCTTGCCCCAGCAGTTGTATTAGCAAGTTCTCAACAAATTTCTCCATATTTACGATCAATGTGGACTCCGCAAGTCCTACGATGCGAAGATTGTTCCGTCGAGAGCGGGATTCCAAATCATCCATTTTGTGTTTAAGGATATCCAGTTCCGTGTCTCGTTTTAGCTGTCCAGTAGCTAGTGTAGTATGTCCATCCTCCACTGCTGATACACGCTGTTCCACTTGCTCCAAGCGCTCCGTTTGCTTATCTAATCTTTCCGACATTCTATTACTCGGTATGATAGAGAGTCGATTTTACTGTCTATTTGAGTTAGACTTTGTTGCATAGTTGTTAAAATGTGGCGCAGGTTTTGTTCATCATAAATTGGGGCCTCTGGGGTCCCCTCAGGTCTGGCTTCAGTTCCTTCATCGGTCTGACTCATAGTTTTGCGTCTCTCAAAATGCAGTTTAGGCTGTGCTTTATCATGTTTCCCCATGTTGGTGTGGGCTAATGACTTTTCCTCGCAATCTGTTTCCTGTAGGTGTTAGTATTCTCTGTGTCCCGAACTTTGCACCTAAAGGCTGCTCCAAAGGGTCAGTGCCTCCGATCTTATGCCCAGCTCTGGTTTCCAGTGATGCCACGATCAGCGCTCTGCAATCAGCTCACTTGGGAGCCTTCTTACTTTTGTTGTGTGTGTGCGCGATACGCCGCACCGGCACTCACCGATGCGTCCCTCCTAGTTTTGTTGCAGCCGTGTCAATTCTGGGCTATCTGGTTCGGTTCCCCCGAAAGCAACAGAGGTAGGTTTCTTTCTGCACACCCTGGCTCACCTCTAGGCCTTTGGTTCTCTCGCCGGGTCAACTGCGCCTCCGATCTGGAAGGGGAGCAACGCCACGTGCATTCTATGCCACCCGGGGGCCCCAGCAGCTATGCTGATCCGACCCGGGCTGCTTTCTGTGCGCCCACATTCTTGTCCCGGGCGCCGCTGTTCCCACCGCCGCACCCCTCGGGATCTCTCCTGCCCCACATCCACGTGCAGGCGCTAGCACTGTCTCACAGTGTCCGGGCCTTGCCCGATTCGCTCCGGCCCTCGCGTTCCGATATTCCGGCCCGACACTCACGCTGGGTCTCGTCAGAGCTCCCGGACAGCAGAATCTTTTCCCCTGACGTACAGGCATCAGTTGCTCCCTCAGGGAATTCGAGAACTTGGGTTAGGTCTGCAGGATTGTAAAGGATTTTCTGGTAGCCGGCGGAGCTCCGCTAAAGCGCGGCCATCTTTCAGCTTGGCAAGCTCCGCCCCCAGCTCCAGGTGTTATTACATAATTAATTGAAAGTTTAAATACATATGGAATTTAAATAATCTCTGCCGGCCATATATATCAAAAGATACTTTACCCAAACAGTTGCATCAGGAAATGGCACAGCTGAAATGTTCACTATGGACAAGTCTGTGCAGGCCTTATAGGAGCAAAAATATAGTTTTAGGACCTCATCCACCAGTTCAGCTATAGAGCGTTCAGTAAGGTAATGGCACACCCGGAACGCTTCTTACCGCTGTTATCTGCCAGCCTCTGGGCACCACCTGGTTTCTTGCTTGTACTGGATTGCCCAAGGTAGGGGCGACCCTTTCCAGTAGCCACGGTGCTGCTGATAATATAACACCAAGCAGGCCGTAACCTCCAGAAGGAGTCCCAGAGGAATAAACCCAAACTTGGGAAAACCCTCAGATCAAGGAACTCCTGAAAAAGATGTAAAAGAAAAAAGAGAGGCACAAAAAAGTCTGGAACAAAAACTGTAGGCAGAGCAAAACAGGGGAAGTCCAAAATCACAGGATACGGGAGCGAGGAGCGCAACCAGGGCGGAAATGTTTGCAACGCAAGGAACAGAAGACCAACTGTGCTTACATACTGACAACAGCAATTGACATGCAGGAAGTATTGAAGACACCATCTTGGGTTGGGAAAAGCCACATTAAAGTGAATGGGAAAATAGCTATAGTATAAAAAGTAGGGAGCAAAGCATGCAGAGAAGGAAACACAGACTCTTGGGAAAAACCGTGTGCAGCACGAAACAGAGCCCAAAGGGAAAGTTTCAGGTCATGCTGAGGCCCAAAAAACAGGTCGCGACCTGAAAAGCGGCCGAGATGCGGACTGCCAATCTGACCGCGGCCCGCAAGTGGGGCGCCGCTAGTCTCCACGGCGTCACAGGTAATGACCATGTATTTTAGGAAAAAGATGATGAAAATACCAATCCAAAGAAGGAAGGCAAGTACAGTTAATAAAAGCCACAGATAGTTCGATGAAGGAATTAAATAGTTAATTTTGAGACAATTTATCAGCTTACGTGCTCTTGACAGTCTTGTTGCAGAAGAGGCAGATGAGTTGAGAAAAGTGTAATTGACATCAGCAAAATATCCAGAAGCAGTTTGTGCAAAAATGGGAGCCTTTTTTGGAAGAGGAGAGCTGGCAGAAGTCTCCTTTGGTGGTTCATAGTAGACTATTCAGTCAGTTTGAGTTGAGTTTGAGTGAAATCGTTCAATATTGTTGACTTTGCTTGTCACAGAAAATGTTAGTGTGACTAATGAAAGGTCATGTTCCACCCTTTCGAAGCTCGGAGAGGTATCAGCATTGCTGCTCTAAACCTGTAGAGAAACATCCTGGTCTGTAGTGAAAGGAAGTCGGGGGCTACCCAGGAGTCCTCTAGGTCTTCTGTGCAGGATCGACCATATGGTGCTTGACAATGTTGATGGAGACAAAGCGATTTTCTTTAGAACCAGGCAGCGGTGGTAAAATAACAGTTCTGGGACAGTGCATTCCCGGGACTGGAACCGGTGCACGATAGAAAGGACTGTGCTCGTTTTTCACAGCAGTCTTTAGCTACTCTACTGGCTGCCAGCCGGTAGGTGTTATTGGTTGATCCCTTATTCCCAAGGATGCGGCACTGGCAGATGATTTGTCGTCACAGAACTGTTGTAAGTCCTGCAAAACAGTGTCACATGCATTCATGTCAAAAGGTGTATCTACTGCCTCCGTGCCAGGACTATCAAGATATGGAAAATACATGTGTGATCCAAACAGGCATTCATATGGGGTACGCCCTCCCAGAGACCTTCTGGACAGATTATTAAGTGCTCTCTGGACTCCATAGAGGTGATTAAGCTAACTATGGCCCATGCCTAATACTCTAGCTGTTAAGGATTGCTTTAAATCCCAGCGTCTTCGCTCTACAATACTGTTTCCCTCTGGATGATATGGAAATAATACAATTGGACCCCTAATGAAGCCATGGTGTCCCTGAATGCCCTTGAGGCAGACGCAGGGCCCTGGTCAGAGTAGAAAGCCACAACTGCATATGTGCAGATAAAGACTTGCAAATCTTTAGTAGCTGTTCAAGCATCAACCAAGCATTGTTGCCATACCCATAGAAACCTGGAGCATGAGTCAACAGTGACTGGGATGTATTTGAATGCACCATCAGGTTTCAGGGGACCACAATGGTCTAGGTACACACATTGTAGTGGTTTGTTAGACTAACAGGGGTGTCTCCGGTGGGAATTTAACAGTGGACCCTTTTATTTGCTGACAGATGTCACAGCAAAGGATACGCTGTTTGTCCTATTTTTATAGACTTGGCCAACAATAACATGCTTGTAATAGTGAAATAGTAGTCGCCACACCAGCATGGGCAGAAGCAACTCCCTCATGTGCTGTTCTAATCAACTCTGGTCTTTGATCTTGATTGGGGATCACACGATCACCCACTCCTGGTATTGTTACTAAGGCAGTATTGAGGCTAGATATGCAGTAGGAATATTTGGCATGGTTTGCCTTTAGCATGGGCTTAGCTTCAGCCAAAGCTTTCACAGCAGCCAGTGTTTCATTGCCCAACCTCCTCGGCAAATTAGTTATTTCAGCAACAGAAGCCGTAGCTTCTGCTGACTTGGCTGCTTCAACAGTCAATGTATTGCTGGTAGCATGTATGCCAACATGTTGATGTCCCAATGTATGAACTACATGGACAATGGGTAACGTTTCTCTCAGATTCACTACATTCCCCCATAGGTGTCTGTGTTTAATGGTGTTGCCTTTTGATTCTCTGAACTCATTCTGGTGCCTGTCCTTGATCCGTGTGTTCCAGTGGTATCAACAGAGCCTTAAGCTCTGCTAAAGTTGCCGTGCATTCTGCTAAGGTCTGCGTGTAGGTGTGTTGTGGATGGAATTCACCATCTTTCACATAGCCACTCATGACCACACAGGCTGCGGAGTATTGATGTTTAGTGCCTACTGCAGGTTAGGCTGACCCATCAATGTACATAATTGTTTGATAATGTTCAATAGGCAGTGTGTTTACTGGTAGTCAAGTTCATATTGGAGAAATTCAAAAACATAGTCAACACAAGTGGCCGTCAGAGACTTTGCTCATTGAATCCAACGTGGATGTAGTGCCTTAGTGTTAGGAACGCTGGATTTTTTGACAGCCTCATGGGCTGGGATCAGAGATAAGACAATGATGCGTTCCCCTGGGCCAGAGGTCTCTCTTTAATGACAGCCATCTGAACAGCAGTCAGACTTTTTTCTATGAGAGCAAAGCGTTGTTCAACTGTGGAATACAAATATGATTTGTATGCAATAGGGGATGGTATTACCCTCATTGAATGTTACATAGGTGAAACCAATGGCAGCAGCAATTACACTGATGACCAAATGTGTTTTGTTGTCTCTAGTGTGTAAGTATTTAGATGCAAGCATGTCTTGTTGCGATGCTCTGAGAAGAAGTGTGTGTTCGACTATACAATATTTGCTTGAAAAGTCAGGACATATTCAGTCATTAAATGGATGGTTTAATGTTTTGCGCATAATCTGGAATGTAAATTCTGTCAAAGTTGAAAAAGCCCAATAATGACTCGAGCATTTTGATAGTGGTGGGTGGTTGCAATTGTGCACATTTTTCTAAAGATTGGGGTGCTAGGCTCTTGCCTTCATCTGATAGTTTGTATCCCAAAAATAGGACACCAAGTGTAGGAAGCTGGCCTGGTGTGTGGTGGGTGTAGGAGGCTGGCCTGGTTTGTAGTGGGTACCTATGGTACTTACACCTTATAACAGGTCCAGTTATCCCTTATTAGTGAAATGTAGGCAGTGTCTAGAAGCCAAGCTTTCTAGAGGTAGCTGAGCAGCCAAGGCCTATCTAGGAGACATGAAAAACTCATTCAATACCACTGTAGTCACACAGCACTCACACACATGAAAGAAAACACTCAGGACCTCATTATGACACTGGCGGTAAGTCCTGCTTACCACCACACTGACGACCGCCAACATACCGCCACAGTGGCGGATATCTGTTTACCATATTATGACACACCCACATAGCAATCTGACAGAATACAGCCACATACACAAATCCGCCAGACCAAAGGTCAGTGCTAAAGTGGCTGTCCCTAACCCATACCGTTATGCCAACAAAACAACGCCCATCACAATATGACCCATGAATCACTACGGCGGACATTCAACAGAAGTAAACCATTGGCGGTACATACTGCGCACTCAGAATGGACACCCACATACAAAACAACACCACATTGGTCAATACGAAAAACACAAACCTGACACACATACACACCACACACCCACACCATTATAAAACACACCCACATTACCTACAACCTCTTACAAAAAACAGTTGCCACCAGGAGACTGAGAAGAAGAGCACAGAGACAACTAGACACACACACCACTTAGACCCATCTCACTCTTACACCCTCATTCCCATCACTCCACTCCATCCCACACACTGCACCTACACATCTCACTAATCCCCATGCCAAGCCCTGCATGCCATACCAATGCATGGACACCCCTCACAGCCCTGCATAGACACCCATCACTAAAGCATGCACAGCACAGGGAAACTAACATAACCACAATACATTACCATACACAAAGAAAAGCTGGCAGGGCAACACCAACCATAGAGGGGAGGCTAGGGAAGTACAAATGTCATACACTTGAAGCATAATACATAATTTACATCCCCACAGGTACCCCAGCCAATGCCATTGGAGAGGAGGTGCCACCACTATATAGTCCCCCAACAGAAGAGGCCCCCAGTGATGACAGTAAATCTGGACTTCATGATCTGGAGGACCTACCTGGCCCATCAGGAACCACTGGACAGCTGGTCACCCAAGCCCACTTACAGACCACCACAGAGCCTCCTCCTTCAGGAACCAACACCACAGCGCCCACCCAGCATACCCAAACCTCTGTCCCCAGGACACGTCAATCAGCAGTGTGCCCACCTATACAGGGACCCCAGGCCACACCTCACCCCCAAGACAATCAGGGACCTGAGGTCACTGGCAGTGGGCACACCGTTCAGGGGACAGAGGCACAGGCCAACAGGGACACTGGGAGGACTGCTGTGCGCAAGGGGGAGGACAGGAGCAGGGAACTGACTCTCCAGGAGGCACTCCCCGAGATCCTGGGAGCCTACCAACATTCCCAGGATACGATGGGCCAGATTGTAGACAACGTGCAGGAGAACAGGCATCTGCAGGAGGGACAGTATCAGGGGATCAGGGAGGACTTGCAGGCCATTAACAACACCCTGATCTCCATAGCAGGGGTGCTGGCAGACATGGCCAACATCATGAGGGAACCAACAGCACACCAGCGAGTCAACTGAACAGCCCTCCACTTCCGCTGCTGCTAGTGGCCAGTAGGCCCCGCCACAGAACCCACAGGCCACCAGCATCCCTCCCCCTGCAGAAGCTGAACCACCCTGCAAATGTTCCCTGTGAACCAGACAGAAGCCAGAGACACTTGCCAAGACCACTGCCAGGAAATGAGACTCTCCTGATTGTATTCCTTAAGTCCTACTCAGTCACCTTGTCCACCTTGAACTGCCATTTCTCCCCTTCTTATGTCCCCTTGGACACTGCACCTGTGCTACAAAGAGACTGGAACAGTACCATGGACTTTCCTCCATCATCACCACATTCCAATGCACTTTCCCCTTAATTTCTTAGCACTACAATAAACACCCTTGGATAAAACTCGACTACTAGTATTTCATGTATAGCAAATTTGTATTGATTGAAACAGCTACATCCATTGCAAATGAACTGTACATAGTGAGAGCATAGAATGAATGACCTGTTGCTGGCTGTAGTGATCACATCAGGACATTGTTGTCATGTTACCAACATCTGTAAATTGATAATCCATAGTTGACAGTAAGTAGAGGTGACAAGTGGGTAATGCCAGCATGTCACTGCCTCACAGAATACAATAGTCACAGAAATGTCAAGTTGCACTGTCTCACCTGTGTGTCATTGGAAGTACTGACGGATCACTAAAGTTCTGTTGTCCACTTCCTCATCCTCTGCCTCCTCATCCGCACTGTCCTCCGGGTCCACCACTGCCACAGGGGCATCTCCAGTCTCCTTCTCCTGCAGTAAAGGTACATGTCGTCTGAGGGCCAGGTTGTGCAACATGCAGAATGCCACTACTATATGGCAGACCTTCTCGGTGAGTAACACAGGGATCCACCTGCCAGATGGGGGCACCTGAACCTGGCCTTCAGGAGGCCGAAGGTACTTTTAATGATACTTCGGTTCACCCATGTGCCTCATTATAACGTTCTTCAGCCCACGTCCTGGCATTCCTCACAGCGGTCAGCATCCACAATAGGTTTGGGTAGCCAGAGTCACCTGCAAGTATTGTGGGACAACATTTAGCCACACAATATCCTATTTGGCTAACAGCAGAGGCATACACTATCATACACCGGGTGGGGACGAAGGCTCACCTATAAGCCACATCCTGTGCCTCTGTAGTTGGCCCATCACATTTGAGATGCTGTTATTCCTCAGAACAAAGGCATCATGCACTAACCCAGGATATTTAGCATTCGCATGGGAGATGTACTGGTCCGCCAGGCACACCACCTGCACATTCATGGAGTGGAATCTCTTATGATTCCTGTACACCTGTTCATTCTTCAGGGGGGGGGGACAAACGCAATATGTGTTCCGTCAGTCGCACCAATAATATTGGGGATATGTCCCGTTGCATAGAACCCGGCCTTCACTGTGGCCAAATCTTCCACCTGGGGGAAAGCAATGTAGCTGCACATGTGTTTTAACAGGGCAGACAAGACTCTTGCCAGCACGACTGAGAACATTGGCTGTGACATTCCTGCTGCCAAGCCCACTGTCACTTGGAAAAAACCTGCTGCCAGGAAATGGAGCACTGATAGAACCTGCACAAGAGTAGGGATCCCACTGGGATGACGGATAGCTGATATCAGGTCAGGCTACAACTGGGCACACAGCTCTCTAATTGTGGCCCTGTCCAGTCTATAGGTGAGTATTATGTGCCTGTCCTCCAGTGTAGGTAAGTCCACCAGGGATCTGTACACAGGGGTATGTCTCCATTTCCTATTCATCCGCAGCAGGAGGTATCTAAGGGGCACAAGAGTGAGTAGGCTGTCACAATTTGAACAACTATACCACAACAGCAGTCCACATCATGCAGTCATGTATTGGGACATTGTAATTTTCACAGTATGTGCCTATTTATCTTGTGACACAGCAATTATCGATAGGCCTGTTCACCCCCCCCTGAAATGGCGACCACCCACAGGTGGAAGTGAGGTAATTCCGCTGACGTTGTGCGTCATGCAGTAGGCAGTTGTGAACTTCTGTGCAATTCCTCATTGGATAATATTGGGCCCTATGGGGTACAGTGACCAATGGGGATGTACGCCGGCAGTGACGGTATACACCTACGAAGATGTGACCGCCATTTTCTCAATCATTCCTCACTTGTTTCCTGACCTTCCACAGGAGAAGACCTACATTGCATGTGCTGCAGCGACCTGTGTCAGGAACCTACCATGGCCTGTGTAACCGGGGAAAGGGTCCCAGCCTTCACTTCGGAGGAGTTGGAACGACTGGTGGATGGGGTCCTACCCCAGTACGGACTGCTGTATGGGCCTCGAGTCCAACAAGTTAGTACACTGTGGGCACGATGCATGTGGCATGGATGCATGGGGATGTGTGTGAAGGCATTGTGTAAGGGGGAAATTATCTGTTGGTGGTGTACCTGTTGTGCGCTGGGCAATGTGTGGGCCAATGGGGATGGAAACGGGCATGGTGGGCCATGTGTGTGACATCTTGGACTGTTAGTTTAATGTCGTTTTCCTGTCTTTATTGCTTTTGCAGGTCAGCGCCCATCAAAAGAAGGGAATTGTCAACATCAGGGCAGTGTGCACTCTACGGGCTACTGGAATGCAAAAACCCAGCACCTATGAGATAACATAATTCATGCATTATGTTGATTTGCTGTTGTTTAACCTTTTGCATTGCAGAGTTTAATCCTGAAGACTTATATTCAAGGTGCTTGTAAATACTGTTCATTTGCAATGTATTGCTGCAGGCTTTCGGAGTGTGTCAGAGTGTGGTCCCTTTCCAGGGCCTTCTAGAAGCTTTCTCTGCAGCATGACTGGGTATGGTTTATGGGCTGGGCCAGACTCTATATAAGGGAGCCAGCCCAGCTCCACGTGCTCACTAATCAGAGGTCCTGGTGCCGAGCAGCAGCAATTTCCTGAGCTTCTGTTCCAGAGGCCTACCTTGATCTTCCAGGCCTTTGCCCTTCATTATACTGGTGATCCTTGATCAGGGCGGTAAGACGGAGGTTGGGTTGGGCCCCCGATCCCTTTTTTGAAGGCATTCAAGTTTTTGGGCCTAGTTTTCATGTTGGAAGAGATTTCCTTGTGCTTGTGAATGTGCTCATGGTTTCTGTCATTTACATGTTGATATTCGAATCGGCAAGATGAGCGATTCATTTCCTTGCATTTAACTCTTGATACTCATTGTGCGCTACCATTTCTTGGCATTTACATGGTGGCATTCGAATCGGCAAGACGCGCGATTCGTTCCGTGCATTTAACTCTTGATACTCATTGTGCGCTACCATTTCTTGGCATTTACATGGTGACATTGGAATCGGCAAGACGCGCGATTCATTCCATGCATTTAACTCTTGATATTTACTGTGCGGAACCATTTCTTGGCATTTACATGGTGGCATTCAAATCGGCAAGACGCGCGATTCACTCCTTGCATTAAAACTTTGACAATCATTGTGCACGACCATTTCTTGGCATTTACATGGTGGCATTCGAATCGGCAAGATGCACGATTCACTCCTTGCATTAAAACTTTGACAATCATTGTGCGTGACCATTTCTTGGCTTTTACATGGTGGTACTCGAATCGGCAAGACGCGCGATTCATTCCCGCATTTATTACTGATGTTTTAGATAGCTTGCAGAGTGCGCAATCATTTCATGGCATTTACATAACCTTGTTGAAATCGACAGTGTGCGCGATTCATTTCCCGCATTTTAAAACTAGGTGTTAAAATTCAAGATGTTACATTATATGTGCATATTAAGTCCTTCATACAATTCCTATTGTGTTCCAGGAAAAGTTCAGATTACTTTTGTCCTTATGTAAAAAGACCATGTTTGTTCTGAAAACATATTTCTAGAAGTTTCTTATAATCCTAGACAATGTGTAACATTTCATGAAAAGTTTCATTGAGAAGTTGTATTAATCATTCTTGATTCCTTCCCAGGTACCCAGACGTCTTGAGGCCTAGTTATTAGTCCTTTCTTAAGTTATCCATGGTTACAGTACGACAATGCTTAGACTCATAGTCTAGTGAAAATCAATGTGATATAGGGGGCCATTACAACATTGGCTGTAAAAGCCGCTTACCGCCATGCAGAAGACCGCCAACACTGTGGCCGCGGCATTCCGCCACAGCTATTATGACCCACATCCCGAAATCCGACAAAATTCAGACACCCACACAAGTCCGCCACACAAAAGGTCAGTGATAAACTGGCAAAAACAAAACCTCCACCGTCACGCCAACAGAAATACGCCCATGCTATCACGACCCACGAATCCACGCGGCGATCTTTCAACCGTGGTATTCCATTGGCGGTACACACCGCAGCGCTCAAAATACACACACATCTCCAAAACACCACCACATTGGACAATTAGAAAGACACACACCTGATACACATGCACACACCACTCCCACACACTCAATACTATATAAAACACACACCCACATCACCCACAAACCCCTACGACACAAAAATATGAAAGAAGGCCAGAGAGAGACACCACCATCCACAAACTACAGGCACTCAACACCATCACCCACACTACTTCCACGCACAAAACACCACACACCACTACATATCACCACACTTATCACCACATACACCACCCCACACATCACCTACACCACCCCATGGCACGGCAAAGACACCCCAGGTTCTCGGAGGAGGAGCTCAGGGTCATGGTGGAGGAAATCGTACGGGTAGAGCCACAGCTATTTGGAGCACAGGTGCAGCACACCTCCATAGCTAGGAAAATGGAGCTATGGCTAAGAATAGTCAACAGGGTCAACGCAGTGGGACAACACCCAAGAAATAGGGACAACATCAGGAAGAGGTGGAACGACCTACGGGGGAAGGTGCGTTCCGTGGTCTCGAGACACAACATCGCGGTACAGCGGACTGGCGGCGGACCCCCACAACTAACAACATGGGAGGAGCAGGTCTTGACTATTCTGCATCCTGAGGGCCTCGCAGGGGCCGGTGGAGGAATGGACTCTGGTAAGTCAAAGATTTAACTACCATATCCCCCAACCTACCTGCATGCTATCACAGACCCCCACCCTCGCCCCCTCCCCTATCACTCCAACTCCTCACAAATGTCCCAACATCACAAACCACACATCCCAAAACCAAGCCCTGCATGCAGCAACAAAGCATGGACACCCACCACTAAAGCATGCCCAATGCACATACCCACACAACCCCCTAAACCATCATCACACAAGGTCCCACACAGGAATGCTAGCACTGGGGTACACGGTCACCCACACATTGCACACCATGACACACACAGATGCAATAATCATGCCATTACACCCCTGCAGGACCACTACCCAACGTCACCAGACAGGAGGGTCCAGACATCTCCACCCCACCCACAGAAGAGGCCCACAGTGATGACTGCAGCCCTGTCCAACTGGATCCAGATGACCAGCCCGGACCATCGTGGGCCTCGGGACAGTCGGTTCCCCACACCCAGTCACAGGCCACCACAGACCTTCCACCCTCTGGTAACACCAGCACAGCACCCACCCAGCGGGCCCGTACCCAGGACACGTCAATCAGCTGTTTGTCCACCACTACAGGGAACCCAGGATAACCCACTACCCCAACAACAACAGGGACCTGGGGGCAGTGGTAGTGGGCACACGGTCCAGGGGACGGAGGCCCAGGAACACAGGGGAACTGGGAGGGCTGCTGTGCGACAGGGGGCAGACAGGCCTAGGGAACCCACTCTCCACGAGGCCCTCTCCTCCATCATGGGAGCATACAACCACTCCCAGGAGACGATGGCAACGGTCCTGGCCAAGTTTCAGGAGACCCAGCGCATGCAGGAGGAACAGTATTTGGGGTTCAGGGAGAAACTCAGAACCATCAGCACCGCCCTGGGCACCATCGTAGGGGTGCTGAAGGAGATACTTAACACCAGGAGGGACACTGTGGCACTCCAGGGGGCCGGTTGACACTAGCATGGACGATGAACTGCCCACCACCTCCGCCGGCGCTAGTGGACAGGAGGCACCGCCACAGGACCACCACACCAGCACCCCACCCCCTGCAGACGGAGAACCACCCCGCAAACGGTCCCTGAGATCCAGGAACAAGACAGAGCACAATGCCAAGACACCCGCCAAGAAATTAGACCACCCTGATTGTCATCCTACTGTCCCACTTTGTAACCCTGTCCATATTGGAACTGCTCCAGCTCCACTTCCTATGCCCATATGGGTAATGCACCTGTGAGACTAATAGACTGGACTCTGCCATGGACATTCCTCCACCATCACCCCTCACCATTTTACAACCCCCCTCCAATATTCAGCACTGCAGTAGACACCCTTGAAGCACAAAACAATCTGGAGTCAGTCTGTGATTTTGAAAATGTGTATTAGCAATGACAGTGACAAAATGCGTTCTCAAATGTAATGTCAACATACCTATGTCACACATCTCAAGTCCATGAGGAATCTAAGCAGATAACACATGTTGGAAACCACACCTGTGAAACCGTAATGAAAATGTACAGCTCAGTTACCATATACTGGTTGAAATCGACAGACAGGATAGAGGTAGAAGTGTGAAAGTACTTGTAGTAGGCAGGAATGTATTCTCACCTGTGTGTCACTGGAAATATTGCTGGATAACTGAGTCCCTGTTGTCAATGTCTTCTTCCTCTGCTTCCTCCTCATCACTGTCCACAGGCTCCACAGCTGCCACAACACCGTCATCTGGACCATCCTCCTGCAGAAAAGGCACCTGTCGTCGCAAAGCCAAGTTGTGAAGCATACAGCAGGCCACGATGATCTGGCACACCTTCCTTGGTGAGTAGAATAGGGAGCCACCTGTCATATGGAGGCACCTGAACCTGGCCTTCAGGAGGCCGAAGGTGCATTCGATCACCCTCCTAGTCCGCCCATGGGCCTCATTGTAGCGTTCCTCTGCCCTGGTCCTGGGATTCCTCACTGGGGTCAGTAGCCATGACAGGTTGGGGTAACCAGAGTCCCCTAATAGCCATACCCGGTGCCTCTGGAGTTGACCCATCACATAAGGGATGCTTCTATTCAGCAGGACGTAGGCGTCATGCACAGAGCCAGGGAACATAGCATTTACCTGGGAGATGTACTGGTCTGCCAAACATACCATCTGTACATTCATAGAATGATAACTCTTCCGGTTCCTGTATACCTGTTCACTCCTATGGGGGGGGACCAGAGCTACATGGGTCTCATCAATGGCACCTATGATGTTGGGGATATGTCCAAGGGCATAGAAGTCACCTTTCACTGTAGGCAAATCCTCCACCTGAGGGAAAATGATGTAGCTCTGCATGTGTTTCAGAAGGGCAGACAACACTCTGGACAACACGTTGGAAAACATAGGCTGGGACATCCCTGATGCCATGGCCACTGTTGTTTGAAATGACCCACTTGCAAGGAAATAGAGCACTGATAGCACCTGCACTTGAGGGGGGATCCCTGTGGGATGGCGGATTGCTGACATCAGGTCTGGCTCCAACTGGGTACACAGTTCCTGGATTGTGGCACAGTCAAACCTGTAGGTGATGATCAAATGTCGCTCCTCCATTGTCAACAGGTCCACCAGCGGTCGGTACACCGGAGGATTCCGTCATCTCCTCACATGTCCCAGCGGACGGTGCCTAGGAAGGACAACAGCGACCACAGAGTCAAACAACTCAGAGGTACGTACCCACAGTCTACACAGAACACCATTTATGCACAAAATGTGGCCTGAATTTGTGTTGTGCGACAAGGCCTAGGTCTGTGTGACGCAGTTGGTAATTAGGGCATGTGGGCCCCTAAAATGGCGGCTGCCTGACCTCTAAACTGGGACAATGGGATGTGAGGTAACTGCGCTGGCGTTGTACACCGTTGCGGTAGGCGGTCGAAGACCGCAGCGCAATGCTGCATTGGTTAACATTGGAACCTATGGGTCCCAGGAGCCAATGATGATGTACGCCGGCGGTTATCCTACGCACCGCCGCGGATGTGACCCCCATTTTCTAGCTGTTCAATCACTCAATACCTGATCTTCAACAGGAGAGGACCTACACTGCAAGTGCTGCTGTGACCTCAGTCTGGAAGAGACAATGGCTTGTGCGTCTGGGGAAAGGGCCCTTGCCGTCACTGCAGAGGAGTTGGAGAAGCTCGTGGACGGGGTCCTCCCCCAGTACACGCTACTCTACGGTCCTCCAGACCAACAGGTAAGTACACAGGGAGCACGTTGTATGGGCTATGCCTGTGTGGAGAGGGCTGGTTGTAAGAAGGAAGGGGGAACAGTTCTGAGTGCATGAAAGACTGTGAATGTATGTGCCACATGGCAAGGGTAGGGATGGGGGCCACTTACTTTGACGGTGCAGTTGTTAATGACTTCTCTTCTTCCCCTGTACATGTCATGTAGGTCAGCGCCCACCAGAAGAAGGATATTTGGCGTGCCATCGCCAAGGACGCCCGGACCCTGGGGGTCCACCACAGACGGAACACCCACTGCTGGAAAAGATGGGAGGACATTCGCCACTGGAGCAAGAAGACGGCGGAGGCTCAGCTGGGGATGGCCTCCCAACGTGGGAGGGGTGCCCGTCGAACCATGACCCCCCTGATGTTCCGGATCCTGGCGGTGGCCTACCCTGAGTTGGATGGGCGCTTGAGGGCATCACAGCAGACACAAGGGGGTGAGTACAACATAATTCAGCTGACTTTGCGTGCAGTGAAGGTGTCTGGGTGGGGGAGGAGGGCTGTGGGTTTCCCCAGGCCAGGGCGAGTTCCGTAGGCTAGGCCCCTCCGTAATGCAGGCCATGTGGCACCCCAGCCCACCTCTGTAGAGTGCCAAGTACAGGTATTCATGCCTCTGTGTCATCTATGTGTGCAGATGTCGACCATAGCCATGTAGGCCATATCCCAAGAATTGCATCTGTAGAGCCCAACAGCGCGGTGTAGTGCAGAGGGCTGTTGTGTTTATATTGTCCGCCAACGGTAGCGGTAAGCCAGGCACTCAACCTGTCTTTCTTCTGTCGTCCCCCCCTTTTTGTGGTCTCCCTGTTCTTGTGTGCATCAGCATCATCAGGCAGAGGTACAGTGGCACCGGAGCACGAGGGAGCTGCATCCCACATGGCCATGGAGGGCCACAACACGGACTCGGAATACACCAGTGGGACGGAGGGCGAGGGGACCACCACGGCGGTCACAGGATCTGCAACGAGCTACACGGACTCGTCCTCCGATGGGAGCTCCCTTGTGGTGGCGGCAAAATCTGTGCCCCCCACTTCTACAGGTACAGCCGCCACCACCCCTACCAGCACCGCCCTCCCAGCAGCCCCTCAGCCTTCGCCCCGTGCCCGCTCACCCAGGAGGGTGGGCATCACCTTCGACCCAGGCACCTCAGACCCTGCCCCTGTCACCTCTGCTGCCCTCAGTGAGGAGGCAATTGACCTCCTCAGGTCCCTCACTGTTGGGCAGTCTACCATTTTGAATGCCATCCAGGGTGTAGAAAGGGAATTGCAACACACAAATGCATTCCTGGAGGGCATTCATTCTGGTCAGGCTGCCCTTCATTGAACCCTGCAAACTCTGGCCTCAGCACTGATGGCAGCCATTGTCCCTGTCTCTAGCCTCCCCCCTCCAACTACCTCCACCCAGACCCAATCCCCTGTACCCCAGCCTATCCCAAGCACACCATCAGACCAGCATGCACACACCTCACCACACAAGGGAAGCTCAGGCAAACATAAGCACCACACATCCCACAGGCACTCACGCAAGCATCACACACATACAGACACAGCAACATCCACTGCCTCCACTGTGTCCCCTTCCTCGTCGTCTCCTTCCTCCCTCCCAGTCTCGTCTACACTCACACCTGCATGCACTACCACTACAGCCACTACGTCCCGCACCAGCACACCCACCACCACACCCCGCTCACATGCAGTCACCACCCCCACTCCCATTTACACGTCCCCTGTGTCCTCTCCCAGTGTGTCTGTGACGCCCCCTCCCAAGATACACAAACGCAGGCACACACCCACCCAACAGCCATCCACCTCACGACAGCCTCCAGCCCATGCACCTGCACCCAAATCCACAAAACGTACACCTCCTACAACCACCACCTCTTCCTACACTCCCAAACCCCCTCCATCTACCCGTCCCAGTGTCTCCCTGGCCCCACTTAACCTATTTCCCACCCCCCGTCCAACTCATAGGTCCCGTACTAGCACCTCAGCCAAAAAATCTCCGGGACCAGTGGTGCCTTTTGTTACAGGTATGTGGAGTGCACCGGCCACCAGGACAGCCAGTGTGGCACGGAGCCACAGCACAGCCAGTCCCCCCCCTGTGAAGCACCAGAAGTTGCCCAGTGCCCGGCGGGAGAGGGGGAAGACTCCAGCCAGCAAAGCCGCTCACAAGGGTCCCGGGGGGAGTGTCGACTCAGCTGTGACTCCTACCAAGGAGGGGAAGGGGCAGAAGAAATCTCCAAAGTCTGGGAGGAGCAGCACAGTGGAGAGGACCGCCATCATCCCCGCTGCCCAGGAGGCCACCGCCAGCCCCATCGTCACTGGCCAGGAGGCCACCGCCAGAGTCACTACCCAGGAGGCCAGCCCCATCGTCACTGGCCAGGAGGCCACCGCCAGAGTCACTGCCCAGGAGGCCAGCCCCATCGTCACTGGCCAGAAGGCCACCGCCAGAGTCACTGGCCAGGAGGCCACCGCCAGCCCCAGAGTCACTGCCCAGGAGGCCACCGCCAGCCCCATTGTCACTGGCCAGGAGGCCACTGCCAGCCACAGCCCAGCTGGCCAGGAAGGCCCCGCAAGCCACAGCCCAGCTGACCCATGAAGGCCCGCCAGCCACAGCCCTGCTGGGCAATGAAGGACCGCCTTGGCAAGCATCGCTGAACAGGGCAAAGACCGCCATGGAATGCACCGCTGAACAGGGCAGGGACCGCTGAACAGTCAAAGACCGCCATGGAATGCACCGCTGAACAGGTCTGACACTGGCAACGCAAGCACCGCTGAACAGGCCAGGGACCGCTGAACAGGGCAGGGACCGCTGAACGGGGCAAAGACCGCCATGGAATGCACCGCTGAACAGGTCTGACACTGGCAACGCAAGCACTGCTGAACAGGGCAAAGACCACAATGGAATGCACCGCTGAACAGGTCTGACACTGGCAACGCAAGCACCGCTGAACAGGCCAGGGACCGCTGAACAGGGCAGGGACCGCTGAACAGGGCAAAGACCGCCATGGAATGCACCGCTAGCCCATTTGCGGCAGGGGCAGTGACGCAACTTGGACCGTCACTGGTGTGTGCTGCACTCTGGGCACAATGCCCCCTCCAGAACCAGTGGAGACTGTTATCCACTTGAGAGACTGTGGCTTTGCACTCTCCAGGATATAGCAGTGGGCAAACCACCCACTGTAGAGACTTGTGAGACTGTGGCTTTGCACTCCCCAGGATAAAGCAGTGGGCAAACCACCCACACGGAAGTGACTTGAGAGACTGTGGCTTTGCACTCCCCAGGATAAAGCAGTGGGCAAACCACCCACTGGAGAGACTTGAGAGACTGTGGCTTTGCACTCCCCAGGATGGTACAGTGGGCAACCCACCCACTGCAGAGACTTGAGAGACTGTGGCTTTGCCCTCCCCAGGATAAAGCAGTGGGCAAACCTCCCACTGGAGTGACTTGAGAGACTGTGGCTTTGCACTCCCCTGGACAAAGCAGTGGGCAAACCACCCACTGGAGAGACTTGAGAGACTGTGGCTTTGCACTCCCCAGGATGGTACAGTGGGCAACCCACCCACTGCAGAGACTTGAGAGACTGTGGCTTTGCCCTCCCCAGGATAAAGCAGTGGGCAAACCACCCACTGGAGTGACTTGAGAGACTGTGGCTTTGCACTCCCCAGGATGGTACAGTGGGCAACCCACCCACTGCAGAGACTTGAGAGACTGTGGCTTTGCCCTCCCCAGGATAAAGCAGTGGGCAAACCACCCACTGGAGAGACTTGAGAGACTGTGGCTTTGCACTCCCCAGGATGGTACAGTGGGCAACCCACCCACTGCAGAGACTTGAGAGACTGTGGCTTTGCCCTCCCCACGATAAAGCAGTGGGCAAACCACCCACTGGAGTGACTAGAGAGACTGTGGCTTTGCACTCCCCAGGATAAAGCAGTGGGCAAACCACCCACTGGAGTGACTTGAGAGACTGTGGCCTTGCCCTCCCCAGGATAAAGCAGTGGGCAAACCACCCACTGGAGTGACTTGAGAGACTGTGGCTTTGCACTCCCCAGGATAAAGCAGTGGGCAAAACACCCACTGGAGAGACTTGAGAGACTGTGGCTTTGCACTCCCCAGGATGGTACAGTGGGCAACCCACCCACTGCAGAGACTTGAGAGACTGTGGCTTTGCACTCCCCAGGAGACATCAATGGGCATGGAGCCCCCTCGTGGATCTGGCGTGGTGCACTCATCCGGCTGAGGTGCCCCCCCTTCCCTTCCCCCTGAGGTGCCTGTTGTATTTCTATCTGATGCCCCAGCTGTGTTCTCTCCGTTTTGATCAGGTATCTTGTGTGGGCCTCGCCCATGCATTTTAGGCCCAGTGGTCCACGGACAATTAATGGTGCATTACCTGCATTACTAATCGTGGTGTATATTTTGTTCTATATGTTTTGATCTAGAATGGCAGAGTACATGAAGAGGGCATCCAAGAACCTTGAGGCCAGTCAAGAACTGCAAAAGCAGTGGCATGTCCAAAAGGCTGTACTGACTGTTTATCAGCTAGGACAGAAGGTGTGGGTATTAGAGCCTGTGGCTCCCAGGGCACTCCAAGACAAGTGAAGTGGCCCCACACCATTGTGGAGAGGAAAGGTGAGGTCACCTGTTTGGTTGACCTGGGCACTCCAAGAAGCCCCCACAGGGTGCTTCATGTGAATCGCCTAAAGCCTTATTATGATGGGGCTGACATGACTTTGCTCATGGCCACTGATGATGGTCAGGAGGAAGAGAGTGACTCTCTCCCTGACCTCTTCTCTCACAACCCAGCTGGTGGTTCAGTGGAGGGAGTAGTTCTTGCTAACTGCCTCTCTGACCAGCAACAAGCTGACTGCAAAAATCTCCTCAGTCAGTTCTCTGAACTCTTTTCTTTGACTCCTGGTCAAACCACCTAGTGTAATCATGATATTGACACCTGTGATAGTCTGTCTGTGAAGAGTAAAGTCTTTTGGCAGCCTGACCATGTCAGAGAACGCATCAAAGCAGAAATCCAAATGATGCTAGAGTTAGGAGTCATTGAGCCTTCAGACAGCCCTTAGGTTAGTCCTGTAGTCTTAGCACCCAAGTCTCACTCCCAAAATGGAAAATGAGAGATGAGGTTTTGTGTTGATTACAAAGGCCGCAATGCAGTCACTCGGACTGATGCCCATCCAGTTACTAGGGCAGATGAACTGATAGGTACTCTGGCTGCAGCCAAGTATCTCAGCGCATTTGACTTGACTGCGGGGTACTGGCAGATCAAGTTATCTGATACTGCAAAGCCAAAAACAGCATTCTCAAAACCTAGTGGGCACTATCACTTCACAGTGATGCCCTTTGGTTTGAAGAATGCCCCTGCAACATTTTAAAGGTTGGTGAACAAAGTTTTCCAATGACTGGAAAGCTTCAGTGCAGCATATCTAGATGATACAGCTGTCTTTAGCTCCACCTGGGAGGACCACTTGGTCCCCCTAGAAGTGCACTGGAGGCCTTAGAAAAGGCAGGCCTCACTATCAAGGAATACAAATGCCAGATAGGGCAGGGCAAAGTGGTTTATTTGGGCCACCTGGTAGGTGGAGGCCAAATTTAACCACTACAGGGCAAAATCCAAACCATAATAGATTGAGTTGCCCTTACCACTCACACCCAAGTCAGAGCCTTCTAAGGCCTGACTTTGCATTACTGGAGATTTATAAAAGGATATGGCTCTATAGTAGCCCCCTTGAATGTCCTCACATCCAATAGGATGCCAAACAGTTCTTATGGACAGCTAGCTGCCAAAAAGCCTTTGATGACCTAAAACATGCCATGTGCTCTACTCCAATTCTCAGAAGCCCTGAGGACTCAAAACAATTCATTGTCCAGACAAATGCATAAGAGGTAGGAATAGAGGCAGTACTTTCCCAACTGAATGAAAAGGGCTGGGATCAACCTGTTGTTTTTATAAGTAGAAGGTTGACCCCCAGAGAAAAGCATTGGTCAGCCATTGAGAAGGAGCCCTTTGCTGTCGTCTGGGCCTTGAAGAAGCCGAGGCCATACCTGTTTGGTACTCACTTCCTTGATCAAACGGACCATAAGCCCCACCTATGGCTTAAGTAAATGAAGGGTGAAAATTCCAACCTGTTAAGGTGGTCCATCTCCCTACAGGTAATCGACTATTCAGTAGAACATAGACCTGGGAGTAACCACTCCGATGCAGATGGACTCTCCAGATATTTCCACTTAGACAATGAAGACAACTGGGCAAGGTTAGTCTTATTGTCCTTCGTTTGGAGGGGGGGGTTAATGTAGGAAAGTCCCCTCTTTCTGGCATGGTTACCCCCGTGTTTTGCCTGATGTGAGTGTGCTTAGACTTTTTACTGGGATCCTGCTAATCTGGACCCAAGTGATTGTGCTCTTCCCTTCAAATTTGGTTATTTTGATATTTCATACACCCCACATTGGTACCCCTATAAGTCCCTGGTAGATGGTACTTAGGTACCCAGGGCGTTGGTACACCAGGGGTCTCCCATAGGCAGCATGTATTATGCTACCCAGGGGAGCCCTTGCAAACTGTGTCTGCAGGCCTGCCCTTAGCAGCCTGCGTGAAATTGTGCATGCACCCTTTCACTGCTGGTCACTACACCGGGTCCCCGTAAGTCACCCCTATGGTAGGCCCTTTCAGCCCAAAGGGCAGGGTCCAGCACTCCTTCATGAGCAGAGGTGCCCCTACAAACTCCATTTCCAATTCCCTAAACTTTGTAACTGCGGGTAAGCCATTTTATCTATTTACTCGCCACTGGACCTGTGGTCCAGCTACATAATATTAACCCAGAACCTGGGCATGTTTGCTATCAAACATGTCAGAACCATACCCCAAAACTGATTCCAGTATCAGTTGCATAATTCCATGCACCCTGGGGGTTCCTTAGAGGATCCTCCAGTTCCGCTCCTACCAGTTTTTCAGGATCTGCGTGCAGCCTGCCCTGCTACAGCCCCCAGACACTATTTTGCCCTCCTGCTGCTTGACCAGCTCGAGCAGGGGATAGTAGAACAAAGGATTTCCTGTAGGAGAGGGGTGCAACCTCCTCCTCTTTGGAAATAGGTGTTACTGGGATGGGGGGGTAGCCTCCCCGCATCACCGGACTGCTTTGAAGGGCCCACTTGATGCCCTCTTTGCATAATCTGGTGTGCACCAGTCTAGAGACCACTGGTCCCCGCTCAGGCACGAAATACACCATGGAAAGGGGAGTGACCACTCCATGTCCGTCTCTACCCCTAGGGTGGTGCTCAGAGCTCCTCCAGGTGGACACTTGGGGCCATATTTATACTTTTTGACACAAAATTGCACCAACGCAGTTGTGCGTCAAAACGTTTAACGCCGGCTAACGGCATTTCTTTGCACCACGTAGGCTTCAAATTTATACTTTGACGTTCCGTGGTGCAAACCACGGGTTAGAGATTATTTTTTTACTCTAACCATTGCGCCACGTCGTAAAGCAAAACGACGTTAACGCGGAGAAAATGACTTTAATCCGGTTTACGACTTCGCAAACCAGATATGCACTGTTTTTCCCCGCAATAGCGTCAAAAAGCGGCTCAAAGACAGCAAAATGTGCTAAGGAGCCCCAAAATGGATCCCAGAAGCCAGGAGAGACCCCAGGGAGACCCCAATCGACCAGGAACCAGCCAGGAGGACCCAGACAAGACCCAGGAGAGGGAGAAGAAGAAAAGGAAGTGTTGTTTCAGTGCAGAGGAGCAGGAAATACTGGTGAAAGAGGTGACGGAACACCAGCATCAACTTTTTGTGACCTCAAAATTGCCAATTTGGAGGAGAGAGCCAATTTGGCAAGAAATTGTGGACAAGATAAACCGTGTGGCAGAAGTACAGAGAACAGTCACTGAGTGCAAGAAACGCTGTCATGACTGCAAGCGCAGGACCAAGGAAAAAAATGGCAAGGAACAGGAAGGCAGCACTGCAGACTGGAGTTGGGAGTCCAGCACCACAGGAGGCCCTGGACCAGATGGAGGAGATGGTGGCAGCCGTCATTCCAGAGGAGATCGTCACAGGAATTCAAGGACAGGACAGCGCAGACTACCAGAAAACAACACAGATGCAGGGTGAGTTGCATGGGGGACAAAAATGCCTAAATGTCAACTGCAAGCAGGGGGAGGTACATACCTACTACACAATGCATGTCAGCCATGGAAATCAGGCAGTGGAAAGGGCAAAGGGGCACGGCACGGGTGCATGGGCTGTGCAGGGGAAACCTGGGGCACACTATAACACTACACCAACAACCTTTGCAAGGGGGTACTCTGTCATGCCAAGGCTGTTGGAAAGGCAAAGTCAGTCCAGGAGGGTAGGGTAGAACTGGCCTGCTGTCACAGGACAGCTGGTATTGTCACAACATGAACTAGGTCTCAATTTCCAGTCTCAGGCCATATCCGCAAGTGGCATGCACCCTTGACAACAGTTGCCACTACCACCTGTGCTGTGTGTGCTAGTCAAGTAGCAAATGGCAGTTATGTGCCCATGGATCAAACACACCCAAAATAGAGGGTTCAGGATGATGACGTTATCAATCCCCTGTATTTCCTAACAAAGTGTAAATCCTGTCAAATGCTCATGTCTATATGCGCAATAAACATAAGGTATTGCTACTTACATTATGAAGTACACAGCAGTAATTTCATACCCATGCTGCACATTCCAGGGGCTACCCCGTGCCTGTGTTACAATGCTGCAATGCCACCTTGCAACATCCCAACTGTCATACTGCTAAGACAAAAACATTTAGGGGGAGGACATATGTGTCTAGCTAGTTAAACACACCCACACAGTCATAAGAGGAAATGGAACACTGCCAGGCCCATCAGTGCAATCCAATGTAGCACACATTCGCCAACATCAACATGACACTACCAATGCTGACACCTGAATCGTGCCATGCCAATGCTATACATAGTATGTGCTTGGTCTCAGCAACGTATAGGTGTATGTGAAATATCAGAGACTGGGTCAGTCCCATATAGTTAAGTGTGGTGCAAGTGGCATCAGAACACCCACAGCCATTGTAGGGCCTCACCATGCTAATAGAAGTAGAGGGAAGGTTGAGTAGGACAAAAAGGTGGCAACATACAATTTGGACAGAACCTACACCTAGAGGATGTGACACAGACAATTCCCCAAACTGCCCACACTACATGTGACATGCAGGTGGGGCATAGGCCTGTGAGAATGCTAATATTAATTAACAGGAACCAAGATTACAGTGTCTCACTAATAGGAAGTCAGTGACGTCACATTACAACTACCACAACACAGACACACTAATTGTACAATATCTCATTGCAGAGGACAATGACTCTCCTGTGGATATGCCTGTCCTGGACTTCCCTGATGACATGGACGACGAGCTGACAAACATTAGCCAGCAGACCCTCCAAGATGTCCTTGGAACCCTCCAGACCCCACCTTCAGTCGCAAGGAGGAGTACAGAAGCAGTAACCATCACAGAGGACCCACCCACCACCCCAATAGTACGACCTGCCAGCTTCAACCCAGCTTAGGACTCTGAGGACACTGGTACCACCTTTGAGAGGATAGTAGTGGGAGTACAGTGGGAGCTGGCCAAGAAGGTGCGGGTGGGAATGCAAAATATGGCAGCCAGCCTTGAGGGGATGCACATGTGCATGATGTCATCTGCAGAACAGTCAGCTGCCAAGCAAGCGCTACAATCCCTCCTGCAAGGACTACAACAATGTGTGAGGGATTTCACCACAGCTTTTGGGGTGTTGCCACAACACCTGGCATCCCAAAACTTTCACTGCGTGCACGAATGTAATCATGACCCCCTCAGGGCCAACCTGGCTGCCTACCACAGTGATGTAGCTGCTATACTCAAGAACCAGCAGCTCCTCCTTGCTGCAGGTAATGCCCTTAATAGACCCCACAGTTGGCAGCTTCCGGGAATTCTAACTCCACATCTTCAAACACTGAAGTGTGTATTGCCCCTTCAAACCCACCACCACCAAGGGCAGAGGAGACGACACCCACATCAGAAGATGAAGACGTGGAGCAGATCACCTTCACCCGTAGGAGTACCCGGTAGCACAAGTCCATGCCACATGGGCACTGATTTTCTAGGTCATGTGCTTGCTAACATGCCAGTCTTGCTACAGTTGTAACATGCACTGTTCTCTAGCACACTGTTTACCTTACTACTATGCACTGCAATTGTTTCTCACTACCTCATTGGCAATTCATGTTCCTCTGCACTGAATGACACTTTACCACAGCATGTCCAATGACATGTCCCTCACCATTGCACTTGTGTTGCATCACAATAGAAGGTGTCACACTAATGGACTTACAGTCCTGGACTATGTATGTATTGCACTACAGCACTTTAAAATAAATAGCACCTACAGAACCACTTTGTCTCTGTTAATGTGACACATCAACTGTGTAGGAGATTTGTGATATATGTAACTTGTCAATGGCCAAAGAATGTCAATGCAACAGTATAGAAAGAATGTGGGCTGATAACTATGCACTGGGGTCTGGATTTTATCATCATCTGTGCTTCCTTAGGCTTATTTCTGAAGTTAAAAGATAACACACAGTATAATGCTGTGTAGTCAGCTCCAAAGTATGTATAAGATGAAACTCAATGAGGCCAACTTTCCCTTCAAGACAATCTTTATGTATGTGACATCTGACTATAAACTTTAATCACACACACCATACAGCAGGAATGGATGTGTACGAGTGTATGGACAATTATGTAACCTGGGAGTACAATGTAATAAATGATAGGTATGAGTTATGTATACAGAACTTCATTAGTTTATAACATCACTCAGCTTATCAGGGTTCACATGAACATCAGGCTGCAGGCAGACGTCCCACAGTGGCCAAGAATCCAATACAGCACTCAAACGATGACAGATTTAAAAACACACCAACCTTTACAACACAATGGGAACCATAATTATCTTGAGTGGTGAGTGTAATGGATGGCAGATGCATAGAGAAGTAGCTTTGTTGTAGCTGCCAGTGTAACAGCTCATTTGGAATTGGGAATAACCATATCAATAATGGCCCCCTAAACCCACTAAAGAAAAGAACGAGGAAAGAGGAGGGCTGGGAGGGAATCATGGGTGAGGATCCAGAAGTCACAAATTGGCCCTCCGCAGGATCTTCTCAATACCCCGCAGTCTCCTGCTATTGCGGGACACCTCCTGCTGCAGCCTGTCTATGCTGAGCAACATTCATTGCATGCCACGTTTTAGTGTCTGTAAATCTTGATTGTCCTCTACAGCAGCTGTGGTTGTCTGTGTACCCCTTGTAGACACTGGTGCTGGTGCCGGTGCCGTGGTTGGAGAGGGAGGTGCAGGAGGTGCTGCTTGTGGGCCCTGGGCTGACGAAGTCGAGGGACCTGCTACAGTGGCTGTCATCCCTGGAGCCACTGTGGTCTGAGTTGTGGTGGTGGTGGCAGTTGTGGGCAATGTTGGCCCGCCCTTGGGCAAATGCCCTCCATACCCATGTGGCTCTCCCATGGTGATATCTACGTGCCATATTGCAGAACCCAGCCTTCACATCAAGTATGTGGCAGTAACGCACTGCCCGCCTCTGAAATTCCTGTATCTCCTGGGCATTCATGTTGCCAGCTGTTAAAATAGAGAAAGCCAAACATTAGTGACATCATTGTGTGATACATCTACAGATGATATTCTAACACTTCATCAAAATAGCACATACAGTCCAAATGACAGTACAGAGGATAGAATGTCCCTGAGCAATGATATGCTAATGCAACCTACCCATCAACTATTTACCAGCACAGCAATGCACAACAAGGTGTGTACTTAATTAAATGACCTGTGCATCTTTATACTGCTATTAGTCACATAACAAATGCTGCAAGTACTCCACATGTGCCAGGCTGACTAAGAACTATCTTCAGGATCACAATCAAGGCACACAGGACCTGTGATTTGTATATGGAACTGCCAGGATGGTATGCAGTTGGTAATCATGAGGGGGCATTGTAGTTTGGAATACAAGAATGCTTGAATTACATGTCTGTCATCTACACTGGGATCATCACACCTAGGTACACATATTTTCTAGACCTAACCCTGTGCCTCGGGGAGTGGACATGCAACACATACTTTCAAACATGAAGGACAACCACAAAGCTTTGGACAGCTGTCCATGGGTTTAGTCAGTCCACCACAGGTAAGGAGGGATGCCAACTAGGATTGAGTCAACCATTGGACAATCACATCTACATTTATTTTTCTAATTGCGGACAATTGTCAACATCGTTAGATCTCACTGAGACAGTTCCAAAATCAAGCACATTGATGCAAGCACCCATCTGGCCTTGACCTGCATGCACCCCTATGGCATTTCACTTAAGTGCCAGATAAATGGAGTACAACATGTGGAGCTAGATGCTGCCGGAAAGTCACCCAAACAGTCCTACATCTTCATTACTTAACAGGGATGCTCAAGTCTGTGGGTAAAACTTATGAATCACTGGTCTGTGTTAATCAGGGTATGACTTTATGACTAAATGATGACACTGGCCACCTCCAAATAAATTATTGGCATACATGTAGCAACAAATCACCTAGTACACCTGCCTATGCCTGTAGCGCAGCACTCAACTCCAAATATATGACTTTCCACCACAGAATGTCTAACTCTAACATGGAACAAAATGTCAACCTCCAGTCAAGTCACATATCAGATCACGTGCCAGCACATTATACCTTGCAATGAGTCCAACACACCGGAGTCAATCACACAACAGCTGCAAACACAACACAGGACAAACATATTAACACCTACTGGATACGTCTGGGTCCGCAAATCGAGCCACTTCACCAATTATATAGGGGGCTGGTCCACCTGTAAAACTGTACAAAACTTGGAACAACAAATTTTATATGATAGAGCTGCACATCAGGCATGTAGACACACCAACAAACATACTACTGCTAACATGCATTGACACGGTCACTCCAGTGAGTGATAGACACACTTACGCACACATGCACTGGCCCTAACAATCATGTGGTGCCAAACATGATTACTCAATTTTGTGCTTAATTCATTCTAGAGGGTACTCCATTTCATCATTTGTAATTATGAGAGACATGCAATGCCACATTCATGGTGCACTGCAATACCAGTGACTCAGGTATTGTGGCTTGTGCATCAAGGACCAATGAGTTACTGTGTGATGCTCCTGTGGGTTGCTTTGCGTTCAGGAATTATTGTGCTTTCAATAGTCCATTATATGTGTGCCAATGTTGTATGTAGGTTACATATGCCACATTGGCAGAGTACCCAGAACCGTATATGCCCCCTATGACAACATGATGGCAGGGATCCTGTGTGTTACTTGATGACAATGTTACGCTAAACATGGATTGGCCATATATCTGATTCAAAACAACAACAAAAATTGATGCTGACAGTGTCTAATTTGATCATCTGTGACAGAATGCATGGGCACAGGTGTAGTCATTGCAAATGAAGGCCCATATTTATACTTTTTTGGCGCCACATTTTGTCATTTTTTGACGTAAAAGCAGCACAAACTTACTAAATACAATTGTATTTTGTACGTTTGCGCCAATTTTGTGTAAAAACAAGGACGTAAAAGCGGTGCTAAGAAGTATAATTATAGGCTGAAATGTGTTATTCTAGGCCCTGTGTATCCATATCAGGTATTGCAAATCACACTTTGCTACATTCATTAACTTAGAATTGCCAAGTTGGGTGATCTGTGGTAATACAACCAAACTGACACTGTCCGCTAATTAAAACTTGGGTTAGCAAATGTCCTACTTCTACAATCTTGATGAGGTAGGTCTCTATTTGAGAGCACCTTGGGAATGGCGGCACTCACAGGAATGCTGGCCTGCTGTTCTTATCATACCACTATGTCTGTGATAGCCTTCAAACTGAGAAGTTAACAATTGTACATATGCTGCACTATATCAGCAGGGGTGTACCAAAAGTAAAATAAAAACCTATTTCGTCACGTAAATGGTATAATGGAAGCAGTCAGTGGTCCCTTGCACAACATCATGCAAATAAATAGTTTGTGACCATGCATTCACAAAGAGCAGGGATGCCGTGATGAGCCATTCACTTTACAAAATTATTTGGCTATAAAGTGACACAGATGGTAACTGCACTAGCTCAGTACCAGCAATTGCACCCAAGGCAAAAATGTTGTTGGGCCATCCTACTCAATGATGAATTTCAACGCCTACTCCGAAAAGCCACGAGATGAACCTGTTTTGTGCTACTGCAATCTGGTAGCATCCTGGCACAATTGGGTTTGGCTATGTGAAAAATAATCTGTCCAGACGTAAACACACAGAAACAATTAGCTTAGGGCCAGATGTTTTTTCTTTTTTTGTGTTGCATTTGCCTGATTTGTTTACGCTACAGCTATGGAAAGTGGCACAAAAAATGTGATTGTAGCAAGTGTGCTATACTTTTGCATCCAGAAATAATGAAAATGCTGCACAAACAAAGTAGAAATATCCGCCTAAGATATTAGCAGAGGTTAGGAAGAGCTTTGTACGTATGGCCATGAGTACTGTTCAGACATAGTGTAAAAAACTGGGGACTACATTGATTCCTTGTATTAGCATGTGAAATACATCCCATTCCTGGAACACTCACAGGCCCTGAATCATAATTTTGTTTGTGCCGCGTTACCATCCTCTATTGACGCCAAGGCGGCACTAATTTATAAGATTAAGTTGTCTTTTGTAAATCTGTGCAGCTTTTGCGTCAACAAATGACGGTTATGTGTTGCAAAATTTGTATAAATCAGGGCCACAGTTTGTTCAACTTGCATTCCATATGTCCACAAACATTGCATGCAGCATGTCACAAAATCTGCTACTGTCAAACCAGAGCATTGTACTGTACACATTAGTCAAATTTGTACTCACCAACAGGGCCACCAATCACCATACCCAGGTGGTCCAGCATGTCCTGCTCTCGGGCCACCAGGTCAGCGCAGCAATGCTTCAACTGGTGGTTGTTGCGCTGGCTGTTGAAGATTCTTCTTAGGTGGAACATCACCTTTGCCCACCTGAGCCTCCTTGCCTCCGTGTGATACCCCTGTATCACCCGGCCCCCAGCCTCCAACATCAGGGGGAGGAAGTGGCACACTAGCCACACAAAAGCCCCTAGCTCCTCCTGATGCATTCGCCCCAGACGTGGCCTTCCCAACATCTCAAACAAAATAGGATAGGAAAGGGTAAAGAGGGAAAAACAGGGAAAGGAGGAATGAAAAGGGAACTTAACTAACCCAGAGACAGCCCAACAATATCCCAACTAACAATATTCACAAACACACTTCCAAAAGTACAAAGATAAATCTAATCACAATAAATGACAAAAAAACACTTACACAGATTAACACAGACACTTACAGAACACCAGAATACAATAGCAATAGCACACAGGAGACAAAAGCACAATATTCACAGAGACAACTCAAGACACAGTCACACAATCTAGAATAATCACAGACTACAAAGTGAAAGTGAAAGTACACCCACTGTACCATTTCTGTAAACAGGATATCCTATTATATCACTTCCTGTCTCAATTGCGGGCGTTTTTTTGATATTGCGTGTAATTTTGTGACACTTACGGGGTTTGCGTCAATATTTTTTTACGCATATGCATGAAAATTCCCCCACATTCAAGGATCAATACATTTTAAATGGATAACCGATTTCCTGGGATGCGGTGTTGGAATTAACGCTAGGGACCAATCAATGTATTATGTGTGTGAGTGTCATTTTTTAAGACATATTCATTATATTTTGACACATATGCGTCTTATGAAAACATCTGTCTTTAACTGTGTTTGTTTGATTTTTCAAATTTTTACATGCATGCAGCCTATAACTATACAAAGATAGGATGGTATGACCTGCAGTGTGTGTTCTAGTGTTTGGGCACATGTGGCAGACCATGCTACTGAGGCACATAATACTTATGTTGTTGTGCAGGATTTAGCTCTCTTAACTGACGCAACAGCAACACAAACTTTTGGAATAAAATTCGTATTTCCTAGTTTGAGCAGGTGTTGCATCAATAGACAGCAACGCTATGCAACTAAACAAATAGACTCATGGCCTGTGTGTTTATGTCTGTGAATTGGCTCTTCAAATTGTTGTTGTGCCTCTGTGGGAACATCACGAGAAACTTTTGGCGTCATGTACATGTATGAATGTGTTATTGTGTATAACCATCAGATGCCATTCATTGAGGTACATCAGTCATGATATGTGTTTGTTATATCTGTTGCGTCATATGCTGTGTGTACATCCTTGACTTTGGGGTCAAAACATTTCCCATGACAAACTATACACAGGATAGATAGAGGACGGTTGATAATGGCTATGTCAGATATGTTACCCATCACATGTAATGAAATGTTGGATACCACTTCATGGTCTCTTGTGTGTATACTACCCATGAGTCCATCATTTGAACATGCTAGGTAGGTATAGTGTTTGTGACACAGAGTCTCAAATCCAATCCTAAGATTGTTATGTACACCACAGTTTGAGTCATGTAAATGATCTATGTTTCTCCTGTGGCTGTGGAGGACCAGCAGACCATGCTGCATGTGTTCGCATATTTCCAGTGGTTCATTGCACAAAGGTGTCCATTTCAAGTGTGTGGCCATGTGTACCCTGTGCCAGTATTGGCCTCCATATTGTCACAGTTATGTGCAGGTCTAGTGTATGAGTCTGTGGAGCCAATCCTTGAATTAACAGAGTATCCTTCAAAGCAGAATTGACCAAAAGCCAAAGATCAACTACCGAATCACATGGGATAGTCCAGCTATGGCACTACAGAACTTTTATAAGGCTGACGACAGAGCAACCTTGGTGTGCTCAAATACGTTATGGATCAGTAATAGAAAACAGGCAGGTTTCATCACAACATTTGTACACAGGGTGGGCTCTAAAATTCCCACTGCAACAGGGAACATCAGTGCCTCTGTGCTGATTAATCTCACAGCTAGTCACCACGCAAGCCCCATCAAAAGGTGGCGGCAGAAGTGAATCTGTGTGTAGACCATCAGAGCACAAACATGTTTTGTCCTTACATACACATTAGCAACCCTTGTTTGTTGTGCTGGAGGCACCATACCTAATCCATGCATACAGCCATAGCACACTGTCACTGTTTGGCACTAATGAATACATGCAAAACCAGACAAGGGATAGGGGCTGGATTAGGCCATTCAAATATATGTCCCAGAACAGAATACGATGAGTAAACTGATTAAACTATACTATACATTTGAGGATTCATCATAGACCTACCAGACACAATACCCAAGAATGAAACAGGGGGCATGGAAAGCAACTATGAGACAAATGTAGCCACAGGGAACCTCTATGGTTAACACAAAGACTGGAACCAGTCTAGCTAACAGGATGCAGGCTCTGTCAGGAACAAACATGAACAAGGCAAATACACAGTGAGCAGACCCTGACTCGGACAAGCAAGAACAACACTGTGGGAACTAAAAACTGTTTGTGCTGTGGTCTGCAACGTTACACAATCCCCCAAGGGCTCTGGTACACAAGTGATTTGTACGCCAATGCACAACAAGGAGATTCAGACAATGGCAGCTTCTAAGCAGTTCCAGGCAGCAGCAAGGGCAGGACAGGTTCAAATGGCTGGTCTGTGAATGGAAGTGCTCACAGGTGTGTACACCTTCAGTCTCTCACAAGTCCTGGAGTTGAGAATCAAGTTCAAAGGGCCAACTGGACCTTTCACATGGGAAGCAATGGACAGCTGATTACAGGTCCTACCGACTACCAGGCAGTACATTATCAGACCTGAAGTCCATTCAGACTGATGAACTATGACTATGGCATGCCATACTGAAGAGGGAAGCACACAGGAGTCAGAATGGGAGCCTGGGTGTGTGTAGATGAAGATTCTCAGGGTACAAATAGTCCATTTACAGGGCCCCCTAGAGAAGGGTGGGCAGACACTTAAAACATGGCAGTGTCAGGACTTATTACCTGGGATGGACTGCGGAGGTCATGTCTTGTGAGCAATGCTTGTCATATCTGGGGCACTCGTGCTATCCATTTTCAGGTTTGATGGACTTCTTGTCACACATGCTCCTTGCAGAGATAGCTGATGTCTCACTTACTACTGTCAAGCGTCTGGTCATACATTCCTGTTACCAATGCAATAGCACATCCACTGCCTCATGTATGAAGCACTTTTTTACCTTATGATTGATGGTGTCTTAGTTGTGTGTCATATGCTGCAATGTACATGTGTTTCATAGCTGTGGTCCTCTGATATTGCCCTTCAAATGTGAAATAGACAGGATATATGTCATTAGCACTGTGTGTGATGTTTGCTGTACATTCATACCCATCAAATGTGATGTGGCTTTTTCAGTATGCAAATGTGTATTTTTGTAATGCTCCATGAGGCAAAACTCTGATTATGATTCCTAGAGATCATGTGATGCATAAATAATTAGACAGAGCATGATTGAGTGATGAAGTGAGGTGTTTAATTACATATGATAACAAAGTGGCGATGGTGACTATAGTTAGAAGAAGTTTTGTACGATGTGTTGTCTCCGATGCAATCCTGCAGCTGTGTTTGGATGTTCCCCCTCATTTTCACGGACAGCATCCTTCTCTTTGTCCCTTTGAGGCATTTGTGGATCCGGTTCATAGAGTGGAATGTTCCTCCTCACACAAATATTGTGCAGGATGGCACAGGTCAAAATGATCTTGCAGACCATTTCAGGGGAATATAGGAGCCTGCCTCCGGTGATGTCCAGGCACCTGAATCTGGACTTCAGGATGCCAAAAGACCTCTCAACTATGGTACGTGTCCTACGATGTGCCTTATTATAGGCATGCTCTGCTGCTGTGCTTGGGTTGGCAATTGGGGTCATGATCCATAGCTAGATCTTGTAACCCTGATCAGCTGAAAGAGAAAATGAGGGTAAGTATTTAGTTGTTGGTTGTACCGTGATTGTCACATTGCATGGCAGTTGTTATCTTGTGTGATCTGTGACTCATCTGTGTTTGTGGTATTGTGTGGGATCCTAGGCTTCTGTGATGTTATTTCTGCATTAGCTTGTTTAACTATCAAAACTGGTGTTTGACTGATTGACATGATATCAGTGGTATATTTAGAAACTTGCAGTTCAGTGTGTATCTCCCATGAGTTATGTAATGTGAAAGAAGTGTCCGTGTGCCTTCACTGAAGGGGACATGATACTTCCACACACAATCGATTCCACTGTGGTGGTAACATGGTTGCACTATATGGCCTGAACATCCCATCCAATTTGACATATATAATTGCAGGTGAAATGCAACAGTGAGGCCCTTTGATTTGGCTAGGTGACAATGCACAACACATCTCCATAAGTTGGCAGCTCTGAAGTGTTCACAATTGACAATGCACAATTATCCCATGTGTGACAAGTTCTATGCAAAGCTATTTTTGTGCCCTCACCGAGTTGGCTCACGTGCAAACGTGTACCTACACTACTGAACTTGCTCCAGGTAAGCTGGCTAACTTAGTTGTGGGGGTGAAGGTTTTAATGTAGGAAGGTCCATCTGCCTGTACATCTGTTATGTATATGGGGAATTGTCTCAATCCGTTTGTGTAGCAGTGTGCACTTTGCATTAGTGTCACATCCACAAGTTTTCATAGCACAGTCCACTTCCTTATTGCTAGCTGGCAATGTCACTCTAGGAGTGATGTGAGATGTTGGTACTGCCTCAATGATTTCATGTCACCTTCATTAGAGCCAGCATCATCATGCTATGTGCCTCATGGTGTTTGACCTGCAGCAAAACACATTGCACACCCCTTACACAGGACGTATTGCTTGGAAGGGTGGGGGATTGAGTGTTATTGATGTGATATTGAAAGGTTCATCTTCCAAGTTGTACTGCCAGTTAAGGCCATGTCATTGTCACTGTGTGGTTTTAAATTGGTCCTGTGTGGCTGTTGAGTAGCATCTCTTGTTATTCGCATCTGTCATTTGTCCATAGGTGTGTATCCCATTGGGTCAGGATATCAAACATGACTACCAGTGTCACACCTCAGTGTCTTCCTTGCCACGTGTCAATGTAGTGGTGTATGTGTTGGGTGTCCTACAGGGTTGCTGTGCTGTGTGTAAATAACTAGGTTTCTGTACTTACCAACAAGTAGGCCATTGCCATATCATAAATCCTGGAAGTGCCGATTGATGGTGCTGTGGCGGAAGATGAATGAATCATGTACACTCCCAGGATACTTTGCCATGATGTTGGTGAACAATCCACAGTGATCCACAATGGCCTGCTCATTGATGGAGTGTGTGTGCTTCCTGTTGCGGTATAGGTGCTCATTTGCAGCAGATGGCACAATCCTGACATGTGTGCAGTCAATGGCATCAGACATGTGCGGGAACCCGTTAATTTGATAAAACCCCTGTTTGGTCTCCTGCTGCTTCTGCTGTGTGTTGGGGAAGCTGCTTTGGGGGGGGTGTGAGGGAGATGATGGCATCAAGTACCTTGGGAAGGAAGGCAGAGAATAAGTGCTGTGAGATCCCTGCAACCACGGCACCAGTGGTTTGAAAAGAGCCACTTGCCAACATGTGCAGGACAGCTAGCAGCTTGGTCTCCGGTGGAATGATGTGGGGTGTCTGCAAGTTTAATCTGTACCTCTGGATGATGTCATGTTTCCTGAGGCCCTGAAGGGTTGTCCTGGTGCGGAATATCCTCTCCTGCCTTCTGCGTTGCCTTTGGGGTCCATGTTGGTGTGGTGGTAGCTGCTGCTGTTGCTCCTGTGCTCTGCGTCTTCATGCATGCTGCATGAGTATCACCTCCATGTCTTCCTTTTTGAGCAATGATGTTGCTTCTGTGAGTTTTCCTTAAGTAATGGTGTGTTTGCCCCATTTTAATGCCTGCCCTGACCCAGGCGTTAAATTTTGTCGCAAATCGGGATTTGTGCCATTTTCCGGCTCAGCCTGCCAGACGTGCGCCATTTTTGCGCGGTTGGATAAATATGGCGCACAGGTGGTTAAGACAGGAAAGCCTACCTTGCATCTCATTGACACAAGGCAGTTTCATGCATCCAGAAAATGGCGCACACTGGGATATTTTGACGTAATACGGGCCTAGCGTCAAAGTATAAATATGGTGTTAAGTTTGCGCCGAATCAGCGTAAAAAAATGATGCTAATCCGGCGCAAAGGGAGTATAAATATGGGCCTTGGTTCTGCCATCTTGGAAACAAGATGTGCAGAGGCCTCTGGGTGCATCTGATTGGTTAGGCGAGGTAGCTGATGTCAGTGACCCCCTCCTAATTGGTAATCACCCCAGAGAGTGACCAAACCCCCTTTTTGGTCTGTTAGGGACTCCTTTTTGGGTGGGTCCCCAGGTTTGTCGTCGCTGCGAAGACATCTTCTGCTCCTGGCCTCTGAAACCGCTGTTACGCTACACAGGAACCAGACAAGACTGCACCGCCTAAGAAGACTTCTCCTAGTAACATTGTTTCCGTGGCTCCTGTCAGCCTTCTGCAACGTTTCTAAGGCTGGGCATCCTCTGGGGTCAGCAAGACTTCGACTGCACGACAAAGCAATCTCCCTTGGAGGAAAGGAGTTACTCCCCTGCATCCGCAGGCACCTAAGGCAACAACGTCCAGCTGGTGGGATCTTCCGTCTGTCAGATCTGTGAAGATTCTCCAAACAGGTGGTGGTTCTGAGGGACCCCCTGGATCCTCTCTGCCTTCCGTCCAATGTGGGATACGGTGAACCCGTGTCTCTGCCACTGGGACAGAATCCCTGCGCTCTCCGACTGTTGCATCAACCAATGCTTGTTTGACTCCTGCTCTGAGAGATCTTCCCAGCCCTCTACATCTGCAAGGACAGTTTCTTCTCTGCGGTTCCAGCAGCGTGGGACTCCTCTTTAGGTGTGCTGACTGGGCCTCACTGTGACTTACTGTGTCTGCTGTCAGTGGGTTGGGTGTGAGGACTCAGACTGCTTCTTCTGCCTCTCCTGCATTGAAGGGTGAGTCCGAACTCCACTCCAAAGGTCAAGTTCCCAAGACCTTGCTGATCCTCCACAGCCATGCAAAAACTCCATCCACTGTTTTGCATTTGCCTGTGCCTGTTGGTGGTCCTCCTGACCACTGACTCATCTGCAATCTGGCAACCCTCTAGGGACAACTCGTAGGTGACTTCAGGAACTTCTCTGCATCTCCTGGACTCCGCAGCTGGACTTAATCCATTTCCGGCGACCCGGATCTTCAGCTACAAAAGGCGGGGGCATTGGCTCCTGCCCCACCTGGATACTCCTACGTGGAGTGGACTCTGTCCCCTTCTTTTGCAGGACCTCCTCACCCGGAATCCGTCCTTGGGTTCCAACAGTTTGGTCCTGCCTCCAACCACGACGTCCCCATGTTAGTCTGTGGGAAGACCGGGTAACTTACCTCTCTGCTCCTGGCCGCTGGGGTTCTTCTAGGTACTTACCTTTTGGAATTCCACTCTTCCCAGCCCTTGCCTAACTACTCCATACACTCTGGTAGGGGACACACTTTCGCATTCCATTTTTTTAGTCTATGGTTTGCCCCCCCCCATATGGCCCTTGCAAATTTATGCTTTTCCTGAGTACTTACCAGTGTATATTTTGGGGAGGTAACTCTTTTACCATCAGGGCTGCCCGTTTCTGGAATGCTCTACCCTCTGAACTTCGCCACGAACCTTCAGAACTTCTTTTTAGGAAGAAGTTAAAAACCATCTTTTGCTGCAGCTAATCGATTTTCTTTGGTCTTTCTGAGTGTCGTTGTATACAGTTAGCGCTGGGATGCCCTTGGGTAGCTATGCGCTCTATAAACCCATAAAACTAAACTAAACTATATTTTGTGTGTTTATACCTCCAGAGGGAGGTATTCCAATGGGTAGTCTAGTTTGGTGTGCCTACAATAAAGTACCTTTATTTTTTAAACACTTTGTGGTTCCTTTCATGTGTGATAAGTTACTGTGTAACTACTGTGGTATTGCATGTGCTTCACATGCCTTCTAGATAAGTCTTGGCTGCTCACCACAGCTACCCTAGAGAGCCCTGGCTGACTAGACACTGTAGCACTAATTGATTGGGGCTGCCTGGACCCAGTATAAGGTGTAACACCATAGGTGTCCACTACACACTGAGTTAGATTCCTACAGCCACCAAAAGGAAGAGACATTTCTACCGCTGTTCTATCTAACAGAGAAAGATAAAGTAAGTGCTAGGAGAGGAATCCTACGCACCAAATGCCGGAACCTAGCGGAGAAAAGTGGCACCAAGAATGGAAAGAAACATAACCTGAGAGGCATGGCCAGCGGTCTTCAATAAGACAAGAGCCCATACCCAGACTGAGATGAAGCCCCTAACCTTCGCAGAAGAGGGTAGGGTGAAGGCACTCTGACCTTGTGGTATGACTAGATCATCAAGGTAAGAAAATATGCCTTAGCTGAGAAGAAGATCTCTCTGAGATCGAAAGAAATGCGTTGCTATTGAATAAACTATTTCTGCAAACAAACTAGCCGTGGACTGCAAGTACTTTGGTGTCCGTAATTTAGGGTACAGCTCCATTGTTTGAATATTTATGGCGGATTCCAGCGTTCGCGACTCGTAACAACCCCGTCATGGTGAAAGTAACCGGGAATGCAGGATTTGATGTTTAGAATATATATATCTATATATATATATGTATTTGTACATACACGATCAGAATGCATTGCTACTATGAAAGTAAGGCAGGTAAATGACAGCCGACACATCTCATCCAGAACCCCCAATCGTCAGGATAAGTGCCTAAGGCCTTCACTGAAAAGATCAGACATGAAATAGGTCCACTAAAAAGGTGAAATAGTATACTCTTTGTATAGTGGAAATCTCAAAAGTAAAGACCAGTTGAGTCCCCTACTCATGTAAGGAACTAAGAGTAACTACTTCCAAAAGAAGTACCGAACAAGGTCCCCATAGGGAACAGCCAACACTAAGAGATGGCTAAAAGCCTAAAAGCCTACAGTGATTGCTCTCAAGAGCAGGGAACTGAAAACAACCATCTCACGAGGAAGAACCCTGTTGACAGCAAATCTCTTAAGCGACACGCCCCTAAGCAGAGGCAACAGAAAACCCTCTGTAAGTGGAATGAGACCAAAATAGGGACATTAGGAATAATAGGAATGTCCCCAATAAGTGGCACACATGAATAGACACCTGCAGATGCAGAAACACCAAATAAGGTCCTATGAAGTTGGAATATAATAATAAGAAAAAGCACCTGCGAGGAACAGGAACACCACATTGGGTGTGACACTAAGCAAGAAGCACATCGCCCATAAAGGCAGTAGAAAAAAATGCAATAGGGGAAGAATAACTGTCCCTGAACAAAGAAAGGAAACCAACACACAGGAATAACCTGCACCACCAGAAGGCGTTACGAATGAGTGACATCATGAGCATCCCCTAAGCAGCGTAAAGCCGAGACAGCATGAGCACCAAAAATGGAGGTGCCACCAAAAGGTATGTCAAGTAAAGATGCCTGCACAGCGTCCGAAAAATTGTAGAGACACATCCATGCCTGTTGAAGCAGAGCCACTGAAGAGGCCATAGCCCTTCCTACAGAATCAGTGGAATCCATACCACATCTGATACTAAGCTTTGCAGCTGGTAGAGAAGGTAAAATGTGTTCTACTGAGTCCCACAAAACGTAGAAGTGAACAAGATCACAGAAAGTGTTGGCAGTGCTAGATGAGATGAAAATCTGGCTACCAGAAGCGTCCAGCTGTCTAGCTTCTCACTCTGGTGGAACAGGAGGAGCTTGCATAAGTATCTGGGCAACTAAAGCAGTTTGCACCACAAAGCTTTGAGTAGTTGGATACTGACGGAGACAAAATGGATCCTCATGGGCTGGTCTGTGTCTATGTGAAATAGAGCGCTCCACCAGGAGGGAGCAGATACCGGCTGGAGCCAAACCCCCAAGAGAATATCGTAAAGTCTCTCACAATAAGGAAGGGCCGGCTCCACAGGAGACTGGTTACGATGCAATACGTCAAGTAAAGGGTCCATAGACAATTGAACAGTAAGAAGGTCCAAGTGAAACACTTAGGAAACATGCTTTAACATGTTTGCTAGAGGAGAACTTGTCACTGAAGACAACCCAGGGGATGACGAGAGGTTCAATGCCAGGAAGGAGTCCAGGCCGCTTGCATTGCCCAAGTCAAAGAACCAATCCGATTGGAGAAGCAAAATGGTGTCTGAAACAGGAGGCTGACAAGCCAAACTGATTGAAGAAGCAGAGGGAGAGCCTCAGAAGACATAAGGCAAGCATTGGAGATAGCCAACTCCATCAGCACCGCTCCTGGCGTCAGGATCAATGTCGACCAACATCGAGAGGGGGAAGCGTAACTGCAAAAGGGTCGTCATTTGACTCTGGAGACACAACAATCAGGGCGTTGAGCGAAGTTGAGACCACCATCACCACAAAAGTCAGAAGAATCAGGTGCAGAAGGTGGGAGCCATAGGAGGCTGTGCACATGTGCTGAACCAACTCTGGAGACGGAGTCAGGGGGCCCAACGGGCACCGAGGACGATGCTGCCAGTGAAGATCCTGTCAGGGCACCTTCTACCTCCTTAGGGCTCCAGAGGGATGGGTGGGCCCACAAATGACATGCAGGGACAGGTAATAGTCTCGCATTTGGGCCAGTCTCGCCCCGGCTCCAAGCAAAACTGGAAAATGGGGGGCGGACTCCTACGCGGACTTGTCCCTGGAAGAACGGGAAGAGCTGTATGGGGGCGGTGAAGCCGGAAGAGGCAACGTCGGCCGCGGACAACACCTGCCTAAAAACATCAATTAAGCAATGCACAAAGGACTCCTAGAGCCTTTGCACGGATGCTTATCTGGAGATGACAGCATATGGGTCGTAGAAGGAGAAGGACTCTGACGCCTACGGGAGTCCTGGGAAGACTGCGCCAACTGAAGTTTCATCCGCTGCTCTCTTGCACTTTAGGCCTTAACTGGTGTCAGGCGTCACAATCTTCGGTGTTGTGATGGGTGCCTAGGTACCACATACAGACAGAATGGGGGTCTGTGACCGACATCTGTCAAACACAAGACCAACAAGGCTTAAAGCCAGAAGGCATACACGCGTTCCAATCTATGAAACTATTGAAAAGGGATGCCAAAAAAACAGCCAGAGGAACCGCTTCTCCAGCACGGAAAAGAAGAAACTGACCTCAGGGTGCTCAATTGACATCATATCCAGTGAAAGATGCTGATACAGAGTCGCACAGCTCCCTCTACCAACATGCAGCGGTACTGCTGAAAAGCTTTTCCAGATCCACACTGGCGCCTGGGGAGAATTCCATTGAAAGGAATCTTTGGCTAGCTGTCTCTATCAGATTGAGTATTACAGGAGATTTGTAAAAAGGTATGGCTCCATTGTGACCCCCTTGAATGATTTAAACTCCAAAAAGATGACTAAAAAGCTACAATGGACAGTTAGCTGTTAAGAGGCCTTTGGTGCCTTGAAAAAGGCCATGCGCTCAGCTCCAATTCTTAAAAAGCCCTGACTACTCAAAATAATTAATTGTCCAGACAGATGCTTCAGATGTAGGAATAGGAGCAGTACTATCTTAACTTTACGAAGAGGACCAGGATCAACCAGTAGCTTTTATCAGCAGAAGGTTGATTCCCCCCCCCCCACCAAGAGAAACATTGGTCAGCTATTGAGAGGGAGGCCTTTGCTGTGATCTGAGGCCATACTTGTTTGGCACTCACTTCATTGTACAGACAGACCACAAGCCTCTGTTGTGGCTTAAACAGAGGAAGGGTGATATTTCCACTTAGAAAATGAAGACTCACCTGGGTAAGTCTAGTCTCATCCCCATTCGTTTGCAAGGGGGTTATGCAGGAAAGTAGCATCTTTCTAGCATAGCCACTCCCACTTTTTGCCTGATGTCAGTGTGTATAGACTATAGTACACAGGGATGCTGTTACTCAGGTCCCCAGTGACAGTACTTTTTCCTCTAAATTTGGTTGTATGGTAACTTTTACACCCCACAATTGGCATACTGGTGCACCCATATAAGTCCCTAGTATATGGTACTTGCGTAGCCAGGGCATACCACGGGTCTCCCATGGGCTGCAGCATGCATTATGTCTCCCATAGGAGCCCATTGCAAACTGTGTTTGCAGGCCTGCTATTGCAGCCTGCGTGAAATGGTGCATGCACCTTTTACCCTAGATATGTCTTGCATTATATCGCGGTCACTGCACTTGAACACTATAAGTCACCCCTTTGGTAGGCCCTTTAGCCCAAGGGCAGGGTGCATGGTCCTCAGTGTGAGGGCACCCCTGCATGAGCAAAGATGTCCCTACACATCCCAGACTCCATTTCCTGGGCTTTTAAAGTGTGGGGAGGCCATTTTAAGGTATGTAGTGGACAGTGGTTAATATGAGTAGTCCAACTAAATAATGGCTTGACCAAACCTAAGCATGTTTGGTATCAAACATGTTGAAATCATGCAACTACACCAATTCCAGTGTTAGCTGCCTGATACCATGTACTCTGGGGGCTCCTTAGAAAATCGCCTAGGTCTGCCTACACTGCCTTTGTTGTGCTGCTGAGGCTTCCCTGAGACTTCCTCTGTCTGCTGCCAGTGGGTCCTCATGGGGGCTCCAACGATTCCTGCTGGCTCGCTAGCTTGCTGAGGGTCAGTCCTGAGTCCCCTCCAAGAGTCGCGTCGTTTGGACCTTGCTGGTCCCCAAAATCCGGCAAACTTCCCTAAACCTTCTTTCTGCCTTTGCCTGTGGTCATTGGTGGTTTTGCCGACCACAGACCCCTCTGTAATCTGATGACCAATGTGGGACAGCTCGTGGGCAACTCCAAGGATCTTCCGCCATCACCTGGACTCTGCAGCTGTAGTTCTTCCTTCACTGACCTGCAGGAACTTCTCCACAAGAAGGGTTGACATTGCCTACCTGGAGCGCCTGGACATCTCCAAGTGATCTGGACACTGTCCCCTTTTTTTGAGGTTTTTCATGTTCAGAATCCACCCTCGGGTGCCACCGACCTGTTCACAGGTCATGACAGCAACTGGACAAACGAGGCTCCCATTGACTCCAACAAAGGTTTCTGACGTCACTTCACCCCTATGCACCCGGGCTCCCTGGTGTAAGTAATCATTTTTCCTGGGTATCCACGGTTGGGGACACTATCGAACTTTCCTTTTGCTAACTTTTTTCCTCTGGGTCTGGGAAATGTCCTGAATCCTGTAATTTCCAACCTTGACTGTCCTGCAAAGTCTATAGGACACTCAGCTAGATAACACCTCTTCACACAGGCACCTGGGTGATTTCTATTACTTAACTTGGGTGATTTCATACTCCCCCCAGCCCACGAGATCCTAACCCTTACCATGGTTGGGCCCCTACATTCTTATACCACTTTCTTAGTATATGGTTTGCCCCCCCCCCCTTTAGGGTCCCATGTATTTCTAAGCTTTCCCTATTTGTTCCTAAGTATATTTTCTGTGTGTAGATAGCTCCAGGTGGAGATATGCCAACATTAGGATAGTGCTAGCATTAGAATAAAGAATACTTTATTTTTGTAACACTCGGTGTGGTCCTTTCTTGCGTGAACAACACTGACTGACTACTGTGGTATTGCAAGTGCTTTACACTCCTCCTTGATAAGCCCGAGCTGCTCTCCACAGCTTCTCAGAGAGAACTTTGGTTACCTGGGCACCAAAACACTATCACTAAGGGTTGCCTAGACTCAGCATAGGGTGCCACATCATAGGTGTACACCATAAACTGAGCCAGCGTCCTACAACAGGTGTATACCATTTTGGTGAAGGGACGTCTGGCTGCAAAGATAACATTACAGACTTTGTGTGGGAGGTCAAAAGCTGTCAACTGCCGCCCTCAATCTCCAGGCAAGAAGGCAGTGACTGGACAGGTTTGGGTGTAGAACCATCCCCTCCTGGTGCGACAGAAGATCCGCCCAAAAATGCAGTATGATTGGAGGATCAATGGCCATGCTCAAGAGCTCTGGATACCAGCTTCTTCTTGCCCAGTCCAGAGGCACGAGAATTACTTGGGTCTGGTCTTTCTTGGTCTTTTTCAGAAATCTGGGCAGAACGGGTGTTAGTGGAAATGAGGCCTGAATTTCACTTGAGATAAAAGCTGTTGCCGAGCGAGCGCTGCCTTGAAGACCAAAGAGAGCACAGTAAACTGAAAATGCTTGTGGAAACTGTGAACCTCAAGTAATGTCTGTGGGCATGCAGGACGAGATTATGGAAATACGTGTCCTGCAAGTCCAAAAGTCTCCTGGGTCTGGGACAGATAGAGCCTGAGCCAGAGTAAGCATTTTGAACTACTTTTTGAGGAAGAGATTGCGGGACCGGAGGTCTAGGATAGGGAGTAGGCCCTCGTCCTTCTTTGGCACCAGAAAGTAGCAGAAATAACAACCATGACCTACTTCTGACACAGGGACCCTCTCTATCGCTCCCTTGGCCAAGAGAGCCGTAACCACCTCACAGAGAAGCACCAAGTGATTCTCCGTTATTCTTTCATAGGATGGAGGCATTGATGGAGGGGTAGGTTCAAAGGGGCGGGAGTAGCCCCATCAGACTATTTGCAAAATCCACCTGTCTGACGTGATGGATTGCCAGCAGGGGAGGTGATGGTGAATCCTGCCTCTGACTGGCCCCTGGGGGTGAAGCCTCAGACTAGGAAGGTTTGGAGGCTGCAGTGGAAGTGGTGGTGGACTGGGCCAACCACTGGCCCCCCTGATCCACAAGAACATTGGATCACACCACCCCACCCACACAGAGGCTGGTGCAGCATGCGCGTCATGGTAGCTGGAGGGAAAGGGACGTGTTGGTTGGCCCTTCCATAGCCACGAAAGGGGCAAAAAGCATACTGAGTGAGGTGAGGGGCAGCTGTGAGTCCGAAGGACCAAGCTGTAGCCCATGACTCCTTAAAGCACAAGAGCGCAAAGTCTGCTTTGTCTCCAAAGAGATGGGTGCCATCAAAAGGCAAGTCCATAGGCACAGCTTGGACATCCACTGAAAAGCCAGACATCCTCAATCAAGCATGGCACCTCAAGGCCACCGTTGATGGTCACCGTTGATACAACTGCGAGTCGGACGTATCCAGTCCACATGGTATTGTGAACTTGGCTGCATCCCTCCCATCAGCAACAGCTTGAGAGAGAGTATCCCAGGCCACCTCCGGGACCTGTGGCAGCACCTGTGCAACTGTGTCCCATAAAGTATGGGTGTAGCGGCTACCCAATCTGATTCAGTCTTTTGAATTCCCTGTCGGAGAGTGCAGAAGGGAATGTGCCAGGGGAGGTAGAGGCCTGGGTAACCAAGCTCTCAGGGGTGGTATGTTGGATCAGGAAAGCAGGTTTGTTAGGTGCAGGCCAATGGCAGGTGCAGGCTTATGGCGGCGGGTGATTGTCCTGTTAAAAGGAGCCCCTGTGCTGGGTTTGGACCAGGTCCCCAACAGGACATTAGTGAGGGCCTCATTAAAGGGCAAGTGGGGCTCTGAAGAAGCTCCAGACTGAAGCCCTTCGGTCAGGTGGTTGGTCCTGATGACCACAGAAGGCAGCTCGAGAACCAGAACCTCGTCCTCTCTCCTCACCTTCATGGAATATGAAGCGTCCTTCTCTGTAGTCATGGTAGTGGCGGAAAGCATGCCAGCATCGGGAGAAGTGTCCAGACCACTGGCTTCACCCATGTCCTGAGCAGTCCATGGAGTCATGAAGCTGGTATTCTAAAGGGTCCAGCGACCCCTCCATACTTTCACCATTCCCATATGAATAATGGTCAGTATCTGACTGAAGAAGCAAGGTCCCCACTGAAGTTGGAATTTGCATTGAATGATGTTGGTTGGACTCCGTGTCGGCGATAAATATGTGGACGACACGGGCCCGGCTGGCATCTGGAGCATCCACTTCTGCACCGGCATCGGGGAAGGTCGCAGTAGCACAACCGACACTGGTGCAGATCTGGAAACAGATCCCTGGGTGCCCTCCAGAGCCGATGCCAAAGCTGCTGGCGCAGAACCCAAAGGGGCCCCCTTCAGACTCTGCAGGGCCCGAAGGTGCTTGTGCAGGGTTGGACTGCCCAAAAATGAGGCGCATGGCCTCACAGAACTCACGGAGTTGGGCAGGCGTGGATCTGGCTCCCAGAAACTCACGGTGGCATGGAGCCATCCCAGAAGTAGGCTACAAGCATGGAGGCCTAGAGTGATGATGCTCCTTTTACTGCATCACGTTGTCCAACGGTTGAGATGAAGTTGAAGAACGTTTACTCTTCTTCGACTTCTTATGCGTCCTGAAGATTTTGAATGGGACAATGAAGAGTGTGGACTCTGGGAGCGGTCTCGAGACCTTCCTCTCAACTGAGACCGGGAGCGACGCGGAGCCGAACGCCGGGCCGCAAGAAGCTTTAGGGACCACTCCCCCAAAGCCTTCAGGTTAATGGCCTGGCACTTGGAGCACGCCTTCGCGCTGCAAATACTAGAGAGACACGCAATGCGGATCCATCATGGACAACAACCGATCACAAGAGTTGCAGGGCTTGAACCCTTTCTTCTGTGATGACACTGGCGCACCAGAAAGTAAAAAATCTTCACCAAAAAAGCAAGTCAAAAAGTGACTGTGGGATAGCTCTTTAGATCTGCACGTAGGCTGGTGCGGAAAGAAAAGTACTGCGGGGTGGCACCTATATATGACTAGCGATGTCATATATGGCGACTTTGATGCCAACAACGGATGTGGAGTCGACCAACGCCACCTAACTGTGCTCAGGAGTAATGCTTGAAGTAAAATCTCCAGATCCAGACTGATGCCTGGGGGAAATTCCAAGGCAAGGAATCTGCAATTAGAAGCCTCTATCAGTTATTACATATTGGACAACAATACAACACCTACAGGATGAAGTAAGTTCAGTAAGTAGCGTGTTTTTTGTAACAATTATTCATTTGGTTTCCATAGGGGGTGGAGACAAGGGTATTGGATGAATGTGTTGTAACTTTTTGATATAAAACAGAATAAGTGGAATGGTCAAGGTGAAGAGAATGGGGGTTATTCTAACTTTGGAGGAGTGTTAATCCGTCCCAATAGTGACGGTAAAGTGACGGATATACCACCAGCCGTATTACGAGTTCCATAGAGTATAATGGACTCGTAATACGGCTGGTGGTAAATCCGTCACATTTCCGTCACTTTTGGGACGGATTAACACCTCCTCCAAAGTTAGAATAACCCCCAATGTGTGGAGATTGACAAATGGGATTGGAATGCTGGTTGAAAAATAAAAAAGTGGTACAAAATGTTTTAAAAAGAGAATTGCAAGACTTTGGGTCATTTTGGATGGTAGGAATTTATCGTTTTATAGTTGTCAATACATTGTTACTGTGTATATATGTATGATTTTGTGTATATATGTATTTGCCCTGAGGAAGTCTAATTTTGATGGAGGAAACACTTTAGCTGGGCCTGTGTGTGGAATAAGGATTGACTTGCGAACACCATGAGAATGAAGAAAACTCAAGCAAAACAATTTTTCAGCATTCATCTTTATTTTGGATTAATTTCTACCATCTGCTTGAATACCTAAAAATCTCTTTTCCCATGGAATCTTGGATTGATACTATATGAACACAGTGTGCCTCTTATTGGTTGGTGTTTTGGAATCCCACCTGTCCGATGTTATTTTCTGCCACTGATGGGAGAAATTGGTGATTTTTGCATCCACAGCTTAAGTAGGATGGGGCTTAACCAGCACTTACGGGAGGTCACTTTTTTCTTTTAGAATTCCTTCCCTGAGGGGATTGCTTTCATTTATGGGTTTGCTTATTGGAGGCTGTTGCAGGTGGCGGTCAATAGGACTGTTTCTGGTAGGATGGCCTATATTGTTTGTTGATGGGTTGACAGTGTTGAAGGCGCTGATAAGTTCCTCTTTAGGGCTCCTCGAAAATGTATTTTACAAAATTGCAGGTACCCAATGATTTCACTGTGTTGGTATTGGCTTTAATAGCCTGTAAGGTGTCATCCATGTACTTTCCAAATAAGGCTTTGCCATGATAAGGCATGTCTAGAATCATGCTCTGCACCTCGGGCTGGAAAAACGTTGCCTTCAACAAGCCCTGCTGTCATAGGACACCATCTCCTGCCAGTTGTCCAAATCCAGTTAAGGCTATGTCCATAAGGTAGTCAATGATCCCAGAAGACATTCTTTCTCCTTCTTGTAGTATCCTCTTTACCTCTGCTCTTTTCTCTTCGGGCAAAAGTTCTATGAATGCATTGTCAGACCACATTTGCTGGTCACACCAGCTCAAAATGGCCAAGGAATTGGCATAACGAACTGTGATCGCTGACATATTAGAGAATATTTTGCCAATGTTGTCCAGGTGCATGCCCTCCCTATTTGTTGGAACTGAAATAGGCATGGAGGGGTATTTAAAATGCTGCTGATCATGTAGTACTGCCTTGGGTGCCCTACTAGGCAGACAAGTGAATCTTCTTGCACCTTATATTTCTTGTCTGTCCGTGGTAGTACGTACAACCGTCACAGGATTCTTCATTATCTTTGTGCCTTTTTCCCAAGAATAATCCACTATTGAAATTGTGTTGAGCACATTGCCTCTTTCAGGGTGTCAAAGGCCTTTTGACAACTAACTCTCCAGTTTACTTACTTGGGCATTTGCTGATAGGTCAGTTCTGTTTAAGGGGGACACAATGGATCCATACCCCTTCACAAACCTTCGGTAACAACCAGTCAAGCCAAGGAATGCCCTGACTCGAGTCTGGTTATTAGGAGCTTCCCAGTCCAAAATTATCTGGCTATTGGGCTGTAAAGGTTGCATTTGGCATCCACCTACAAGATGGCCCAAGTAAACACTAGTGCCGTGCCCTATCAAGCATTTGGATGCCTTGATATTGAGGCCTGCAGCTGGCGGGGCCTACAAAACCTTGCCCATGTAATCCTGCCAGTAGGAGCTAAAGACAACAGTATCATCTAAATATGTTACAGTTAAGGACTCCAAGCCAGCAAGGACTTGATTCACCAACCTTTGGAAGGTGGCAGGGACATTCCTTAAACCAAAAGACATAATAGTGAACTGATAATGCCCATCAGGTGTAGAGATTGCTGTTTTTCTTTGGCTCCTGGTGCCATGCGAATTTGCCTGTACCCTGCAGTCAAGTCAAAGTTACTGAAAAACCTTGCTGCACCTAATTTGTCTATCAGCTTATCAGCTCATCAGCCCTTGTTATAGGGTGAGCATCTGTCTTGGTGACAGAGTTGAGACCTTAGTAGTCCACACAGAATCTCATTTCTTTCTTTCTACCCTGGGAAGGAAGCTTGGAGACTAAGACAACTGGGCTAGCCCAGGGACTGTCAGAGGATTCAATAACCCCTAAAACCAGCATTTTGTTGACTTCAATTTTTAGTGCTTTTCTTAACTTGGTCAGACTGCTGACAGATCTTGGATTTAACAGGCAAGCTGTCTCATATGTCCACATCATGCATATACAGGTGTGTCTGTCCAGGAATTACGGAGAAGAGCTCTACATACTGCTGCAAGACTTGCCTGCAGTTAGCCTGCTATTGGGCAGTGAGGGTGTCTGCGTAGACAGCTCCATCAACTGACCCATCTTTAGGGTTGTGAGGGAAGAGGTCAGAGAGAGGTTCACTCAGTGATTCCTGATCCTCATCAGTAACCATCAGCATAGTTACATCAGCCCTGTCACAGAAAACCTTAAGGCGGTTCACATGGATCACCCGTTTGGGGGTCCTGCTAGTGCCCAGGTCTATCAAGTAGGTGCCCTTACTAATTTTTTAGGATGGGATAAGGGCCACTCCACCTGCCCTTAAGGGTCCTGGGAGCCAAAGGCTCCAGAACCCATACCTTTTGCCCTGGTTTGAACTCCACCAGTGCAACTTTTGGTCATACCACTGCTTCTAGAGCTGTTGGCTGATCTCAAGGTTTTAGGATGCCTTCTCCATGTACTCTGCCATCCTAGAGAGGAGGCCCAGTACATAGTCTACCACATCTTGCTTAAGTTTGTGGAGAGGTCTCTCCCAACCCTCCTTCACAAGTGCAAGTGGTCCCCTAACAGGGTGGCCAAGCAGAAGTTCACAGGGGGAAAACCCTACTCCCTTCTGAGGCACCTTTCTGTAGGCAAAAAGCAAGCATAGCAAAATGAAACCCCATCTCCTTTTGTTTTTTTTAGGGAGTCCCATGATCATGCCCTTTAATGTCTTGTTGAACCTTTTAACAAGTCCATTGGTTTGTTGATGGTATGGGGTGGTGAACTAAGTCACCCCACACTCATTCCACACGTGTTTTAGGTAAGCTGACATGAAGTTGGCACCTCTGTCAGAAACCCCCTCCTTAGGAACCCCTACCCTGGTAAAGATGCCAATGACGGCTTTGGCTACTGCAGGAGCTGTAGTAGACCTAAAGGGAATTGCTTCAGGATACCTGGTAGCCTGATCCACTACTATCAGTATATGTTGGTTTCTTAAGACTGTGGGTGGTTCAAGTGGACTCACAATGTCCACACCAACCCTTTCAAAGAGAACCCTAACCACTGGGAGTGGAATTAGGGGGGCCTTTGTGTGGCCACCTGCCTTACCACTGGCTTGGCAGGTGAAACAGGAGCTGCACAACTCCTTCACCTTTTGTGACATGTTGGGCCAGTAGAAATGGCTGATTAGCCTATTCCATGTTAAAGGTTGGCCCAGATGCCCTTCTAGGGGGATGTCATGTGCTAGAGTGAGGATGAATTCCCTGAAATGCTGAGGCAGTACCACTCGCCTGGTGGCATCAGGTTTGGGGTCTCCAGCCTCAGTGTAGAAAAGTCCCTCCTCCCCTATAGGAGCCACTGATATCTCTTTTTTCTTGTGCAGCAGTTTGCTGCCTCAGGCTTTCAAGAGTACAGGTGCCTGGCACAGCTGGTCCCTAGAGGGCCTGTCTGGGCCCAAGAGCTCTACACAGTAAGGGTCAAGCTCCCTGGGCTTAGGAAGCTAAGACTTCTTCCTGAGAAGATGAGTCTTGTGCTTTTTGTGGTACAGAAGCTGGTCTCCAAGTCTTCTTGCCCTTTCTCTTGGAAGTTTGAGCCAATATTCCATCCTCCAATACTCCTTTTTCACCCTGCGCTCGGCGTTGTGGTCTAGTCTTCACACATACCATCTCAGGGATTCCCAGCATGGCATCATGGGTTTTGAGTTCTGCCTCAGCCCAAGCTGAGGACTCCAGGTCATTCCCTAGCAGATATTCAAATGGGATTGCAGAAGAGACCACTAGCTGTTTCAGGCTGATAACCCCTCCCCATTCCAAGGTCACCATAGTCATAGAATGGACCTTAGTTACATTATCAGAATTGGTAACTGGATATGTCTGTCCAGCCAAATACTGTCCTAGGAAACCAGTTTTTCTGTCCCCATGGTAGCACTGGCACCTATATCCCCCAGGGCTTCTACCTTAGTCCCATTAATCAAGGGATGCTGTCTGTATTTGTTTATATTAGGAAACAGCAAGAGTGACAACATCTACTCCACCCTCAGAAACTAGAGTAGATTCAGTGTGAACCCGGATTTGCTCTGGGCACACTGTTGATCCCACCTGGCGACTTCCTATACCACAGCTAGCTGGTACAGTACTAGGGGGGTTCTTTTTGGGACAGGACGAGTCTCCAGTTTGGTGTCCATTCTGCCTACAGCTGAAACACCAGGTCTTTTGGGATGAAAGTTTGTACCTTTGTACCCATATGAAAAGGTTCGGGGCACAACCTCCTGCTCATGTTTTTGGGGGCCTCTAGAAGACTTTACTTTTATCCTTAGGTGTCTCACCACCCTTCCCCTTGGGATGCTTTGTAACCCATTTCTTTTGGTCACTCCCAGTGGAAGTCTTGGTCACCCTAGTCTTGAACCCGGTGGTCTGCCTTCTTTCCCAATTCTTGGGGAGAAATTGGACCTAGGTCTACCAAATTATGATGCAACTGTTCAATGAAGCAGTTTCTTAAAATGTGTTATTTCATAAACAAGTTATAAAGCCCATCACAGTCATGCACTTCACTTCCAGTTATCAAACCATCTAGTGTTTTCACTGAGCAGTCTACAAAATCAACCCAGGACTGGCTTGAGGTTTTGGGAGCCCCTGAACCTCCTTCTATACTCCTCAGTGGTGAGTCCAAAGCCCTCAATCAGGATAGCGTTTGTGTGATCATAGGACTCAGCATCTGTACCAGTGTGTGTGAGGAGCCTATCCGTACACTTACCAGTGAACAGTTTCCAAAGGAGAGCTCCCCAGTGAGAATTTCAATCTCCTGGTTCCAAAGGCCCTCTCAAAGACTGTGAACCACTTGGTGATGTCATCACCATCCTTGTACTTGGGGATAATCCCTTTGAGAATTTTAGGGGTATCAATGTGTTCTCTGTCCTTTGGTATTATGTTGCTGCCACCATTAATGGGTGCTAGGCCCATTTCTTATCTCTCCATTTCTATAGCCAGGAGCTGTCTATTCAAAGCAAATGTTTTGGCTATCCTTGCTAAAAGGAGGCCCTCTTCACTGAGGCTGCCCTCAGTCTTCTGACATGGAATCAGACTCCACTGTGGGAGACTCAGATCCTGCGAGTACTGTCCTTGGAGTCAGGGGCACTGAGGCCCTGTCCTCCCTAGTTAAGATAAGAAGGGGAGGGTCATCAAACTCCTGATTCCTATCTTATTCCCCATCTGAGGGGATATCTTCCTATTCAGTAGGGTGTTCCTTTGCATATTCTGCCAAGAGCTCCTGGAGCTTAATCTTGGTAAAGTTGGAACCAGTTTTAATCTGTTTCCATCTGCAGAGAGACATTGGCTGTCTCATCCCAAGATGGAGGTAAGGGGTGAGATTGAGTTCCACAACTATGTCCTTGAGCTGCTCATTTTGTTGCTACACGTCAGGTGGAGCAATACTTCCTCGAGGTCTGTTAGAAGCTCAACAGTGCCCACCTCCAGATACTTCCAAATCTGAATGCTCTTATAGCGCAGATTCTTGGAGTGATCTGATGAGGGGAAGGGTGTGGGAATGGGGTCAGCAGGGATGGAGACCTATAAGATTTTTTTTTTTTTTAGAAGACTTGTGTATGTAAATATCCCAGAGCGGGATTAATTTACCATTTTTCATAAACTTCTTTTCCTATGGACAAATATGAGTCGTCCTCATCAAAAAAACCAAACTCTTGTAATATCTGCTGCTAATTCTATTTCAATCACAAGATTTGTGCCGCAATTTACAAATTAGTTCACTGCACTTCTTTATATAAATTATACCATCATTCACACTTGTGATTTCAATGTGAGTCAAAGATTCATAAACCAATATACACTCCACAGCAATACCCAAAATATCAAGCAACTCAAGAAATGGTGCATTGATGGTTAGTGACCGTTTGCTCTGCAATAATCTTAAAACACCAAGTAAAACAAACCTTGTGCGTATGTTAGTTTGGGTTAAAACATTAACACTCCATGTGCCTTAGCGATAGATGGCCTTACTGTGCAGAACACAACCTGTTCTGTGATTGAGCGTAATGGAAAACAACTTCCTAATTCCCGCATGTGCTCCGCCAAAGAGGAGGATAAGCCTAGGAAGACAGAAGACGCTTTTTATTGTAGCGGCGTTAAAACAGGAGGCGAAGAGGAGAAGGCTCTTCTAAGCCAGAGCCTCGCAGAGGAGAACGAAATCAGCACAGGGAATCAACTGACCTTCAGAAGGAATCCGGAAAAGGATAGTGAGCATCGGTTGTTGGGTGGGGCCGGTTTTTACTAGGTGCCACAACCAAACCGCCACACCCAAGATGGTGGCTGTACAGCCTGCTGAGTATTGTAGTCTCCAACAGACTACTACAAAAACAATAGAGAATGAAGCAGCACAATTCTACCACACAACTATATGGACCAACAAACATTTGTCTAAAAATGCAAGACATGCCGAATATTACCATCAGATATATCATAAGGTAATAAAACAGTTTAATAAGAAAACGAGCAACAAGACCACCAGTTGGCTTTGCAGGCGGCTTCATAAGCTTTCCCACAAGATGGTTTGGCACACAACGGTAATAATGAGCACGCAGGTAACTTAGCTGGGACGGGCCATAGATTGCGCACCAGCCGTGTTCTGACAGTGCACTCCCCTCCCAAGCACGGTCTAGGGCACGGCTTATCAGGATGACTTAGATGGAAACGCCTTATTAAACGGGGGCGTGTACATTTCATGCAGGTTCCCATAAGTTGTCCTCTGGGCCTTAGCGTTTCCAAGAGACCAAATACCATAAGGTCGATCCCCTGAACTGGGAATCCAAAATGTTTTGCACTTCATACTCCCAGTCTCCTTTAACCAACAGAGGTGCAGGGTAGCAGTGCAATTAGCTGAAGCTAGCTACAGAAGGGAAGTGTGAAATACAGGGTGAATACGAAGGGTGGATGGAAGTTTTAATTTATAAGTTACTAGGTTGATCTTACATAGAACTTTATAAGGACCGATATATTTTGAATGGAAGGTACTTGGATTTTTTAATGTAACATGTTTTGTTGAAACCCACATAATCATTTGGACGATATGAAGGTCCTATCCTATGTTTCTTGCCATAGTGGAATTTATATTGTTCTTTGGCCTTGTTTAAGTGTGTCATTATCTTTTTATGAATTTGATACATATGATTCATAGTATCTTTTACTGCCGGTAAATCATGCATGGTCGGTAGATCTACTGGTAAAAAGTTGGGATGATAACCATATAGTCCTGAGAATGGCATGGTGTCTGTAGAGGAGTGGTATGAGTTATTATATGCCAATTCAGCTAACACAGTAAGTCTACCCATGCAACGTCTGCATCATTAGCATAACATTGTAGAAACTGTTTCAATGTTTGATTAAGTCTCTCCGTTTGACCGTCCGTTTGTGGATGGTAACTTGTGGAAAGGGAGGCTGAGATATGAAGTGCAGAGCACCTTGTCTGCCAGAAACGTGATGAACACTGACTTCCTTGATATGAGAGAATTACTTTTGGCAGACCATGTAAGCGAACAACTTGCTGTAGCAATAAGGTGGCCAATTGACTAGAAGTAGGTAAAGATTTACAGACAATGAAATGCATATATTTTGAAAGACTATCGATGATCACCAGAATGACAGTGTCTTGTTGTACTTTTGGTAGACCCACGATAAAGTCTATAGATACATGTTCCCAAGGCCTTGATGGAGTTGCTATGGGCCTTTAGGTTTGCTGTGATCTGTCTTACATCACGCGCAGACTTCACAGTCTTGAATCCTTTGTGAGCCGTCTTTTCTTAGCGTTGGCCACCAAAAATGTAATTGCATGAGTTCTACTTTCTTTTTTGGACCAGGGTGTCCTGCGATAGGATTGACATGGGACCAGATAAATGCCCTTTGTTGAAGTTCTGGAGTTGGCAAGTATACTTTGGAATCATGTAATGGTAAACCCTCTTTAATGGAATTTCTCTCACACCGCTTGAGCCAGTCTAACCAACTTGTTATTGTAAATTCCTGTTGTATTTTAGTGACGATGTTTTCAGCAGATGTAACACATACTACCTTTGAAGTTGTTGTACTTGATTGTGGATGTCTGTTGTCTCGAGGCAAGGAAGAGGTTTGTCGGGACAGAGCATCGGCCTTTCTGTTGTTGACCCCTGGTCTGAATGTGACAATGAAATCAAATTCAGCAAAGAACATCATCCAACACAGTTGTCTCGGGGTCAAGACTCTGGCTGAACTCATAAACTGTAGATTTCTAAGATCTGTATATACTGTGATCGTGTGATCTGCCCCTAAAAGATAATGCCTCCATTCCTTGAAGGCATCACGAATAGCCAATAGTTCCTTTTCTACAATGGTGTAGCTTTGCTTGGCATTGTTCAATTTCTTAGACGTGCATGCCACGGGATGAAGTTGTCCTGTATCTTTGTGGCGTTGTGACAAGATAGCCCCACCTGCTACATCAGAAGCATCTGCTTCTACTATGAAGGGCCTTTTGGTACCAGGGTGTGGTAATACTGGGGCAGTTTGTAAGGAAATGGCTCCCTGTTGCAGTAACCCCCCCACTTTTTGCCTGATACTGATGCTGACTTGACTGAGAAGTGTGCTGGGACCCTGCTAACCAGGTCCCAGCACCAGTGTTCTCTCACCTAAAATGTACCATTGTTTCCACAATTGGCACTCCCCTGGCACACAGATAAGTCCCTTGTAAAAGGTACCAGTGGTACCAAGGGCCCTGTGACCAGGGAAGGTCCCTAAGGGCTGCAGCATATGTTTTGCCACCCTAAGGGACCTCTCACCTAACACATGCACACTGCCATTGCAGATTGTGTGTGTTGGTGGAGAGAAAAAGGCAAAGTCGACATGGCATCCCCCTCAGGAGGCCATGCACACAAAATACTGCCTGTGGCATAGGTAAGTCACCCCTCTAGCCAGCCTTACAGCCCTAAGGCAGGCTGCACTATACCACAGGTGAGGGCATAGCTGCATGAGGAATATGCCCCTACAGCAGAGGTCTCCAAACTTTTTTATGCCGCGCCCCCCAGTTGAAAAAAAAAATCATTTGGGCCCCCCTCAGAATTTTTCACAATTATTTTATAAACATGGCAATGTTTAAATATGTCTAAACCTATGTAAACATTGCAGTTAAGTACTGTTATCTTTTTAAAACTGCAATAACATGCTTCTGCTTAAAACAAAGGCCTGTTATCTGTATAATATTTATTTTGGCCATAGTCTGGGGGCCCCCTGGGATCACTTCAGGCTCCCCTAGGGGGGCCCGCCCCCCAGTTTGAAGACCTCTGCCCTACAGTGTCTAAATCTATTCTTAGACATTGTAAGTACAGTTGTGGCCATATTAAGTATATGGTCTGGTAGTTTGTCAAAAACGAACTCCGCAGCTCCATAATGGCTACACTGAATACTGTGAAGTTTGGTATCAAACTTCTCAGAATAATAAACCCACACTGATGCCAGTGTTGGATTTATTACTAAATTCACACAGAGGGCATCTTAGAGATTCCCCCTGTATTTTACCCAATTGTTCAGTGCAGGACTGACTGGTCTGTGCCAACCTGCTGCTGAGAGATGAGTTTCTGACCCCATGTGGTGAGGGCCTTTGTGCTCTCTGAGGACAGAAACTAAAACCTGCTCTGGGCGGAGGTGTTTCACACATCCCCCCTGCAGGAACTGTAACACCCAGCAGTGAGCCTCAAAGGCTCAGACTTCGTGTTACAATACCCCAGGGCACTCCAGCTAGTGGAGATGCCCGCCCCCTGGACACAGCCCCCACTTTTGGCGGCAAGTCCAGGGGAGATAATGAGAAAAACAAGGAGGAGTCACCCACCAGTCAGGACAGTCCCTAAGGTGTCCTGAGCTGAGATGACCCTTCCCTTTAGAAATCCTCCATCTTGATTTTGGAGGATTCCCCCAATAGGAATAGGGATGTGCCCCCTCCCCTCAGGGAGGAGGCACAAAGAGGGTGTAGCCACCCTCAAGGACAGTAGCCATTGGCTACTGCCCTCCCAGACCTAAACACACTCCTAAATTCAGTATTTAGGAGCTCCCCAGAACCTAGGAAACTAGATTCCTGCAACCTAAAGAAGAAGAAGGACTGCTGACCTGAAGCCCTGCAGTGAAGAAGGAGACGACAACTGATTTGGCCCCAGCCCCACCGGCCTTTCTCCCTACTTCGAAGAAAACTGCCACTGCAACGCATCCAACAGGGCCCAACGACCTCTGAAGCCTCAGAGGACTACCCTGCATCTAAAGGACCAAGAAGCTCCTGAGAACAGCGGCCCTGTTCAAGAAACTGCAACTTTCTGCAACAAAGAAGCAACTTCAAAGACCACACATTTCCCGCCGGAAGCGTGAGACTTTCCACTCTGCACCCGACGCCCCCGGCTCGACCTGTGGAAAACTAACACTACAGGGAGGACTCCCCGGCGACAGCGAGCCCGTGAGTAGCCAGAGTTGACCCCCCTGAGCCCCCACAGCGACGCCTGCAGAGGAAATCCAGAGGCTCCCCCTGACCGCGTCTGCCTGTAACAAGGAACCCAATGCCTGTAAACAGCACTGCACCCGCAGCCCCCAGGACCTGAAGGAACCGAACTTCATTGCAAGAGCGACCCCCAGGCGACCCTCTGCCTAGCCCTGGTGGTGGCTACCCCGAGGAGCCCCCCTGTGCCTGCCTGCATCGTTGAAGAGACCCCTGGGTCTCCCCATTGATTCCTATCTGAAACCCGATGCCTGTTGTCACTCTGCACCCGGCCGCCCCTGTGCCGCTGAGGGTGTACTTTCTGTGCCTGCTTGTGTCCCCCCCCCCGGTGCCCTACAAAACCCCCCTGGTATGCCCTCTGAGGACACGGGTACTTACGTGCTGGCAGACTGGAACCGGGGCACCCCTATTTCCATTGAAGCCTATGTGTTTTGGGCACCACTTTGACCTCTGCACCTGACCGGCCCTAAGCTGGTGGTGTGGTAACTTTGGGGTTGCCTTGAACCCCCAACGGTGGGCTACCTTGGACCAAACTTTGAACCCTGTAAGTGTTTTACTTACCTGTGAACTTAACATTTACATACCTCCCCCAGGAACTGTTGATTTTTGCACTGTCCACTTTTAAAATAGCTTATTGCCATTTTTGTCAAAACTGTACATGCTATTGTGATTATTCAAAGTTCCTAGAATACCTGAGTGAAATACCTTTCATTTGAAGTATTACTTGTAAATCTTGAACCTGTGTTTCTTAAAATAAACTAAGAAAAGATATTTGTCCATATATAAACCTATTGGCCTGGAATCAGTCTTTGAGTGTGTGTTCCTCATTTATTGCCTGTGTGTGTACAACAAATGCTTAACACTACCCTCTGATAAGCCTACTGCTCAACCACACAACCACAAAACAGAGCATTAGAATTATATTATCTCTTTTTGCCACTATCTTACCTCTAAGGGGAACCCTTGGACTCTGTACACCCTATTTCCTACTTTGAAATAGTATATACAGAGCCAACTTCCTACACAGTTGTAAAGGTGTTTTTTAATGAAAGGCTTGTTCTGCTTCATCTGACCATACAAATTGTACCTTTTTCTGGAGCAATCTGGTCATAGGGGCCACTGTTTAGGAAAAATGGTTAATGAAGCGCCGGTAAAAATGATCAAATCCTAAAATACACTGAACATCTCTTTCAGATTTTGGTGTAGGCCACTCTGTTATGCCTTGTATTTACTTTTCAGTCATTTGCATCCCACCGGGTGTTAGAATTACACCCAGAAATTCTACCTTGGTAACATGGAACTCGCATTTGCTCAGTTTACAATACAAGGAGTGTTTTCTTAGAATCCATAGGACTTGTTTTACATGATTTTCATGATCCGCCACAGACTCTGAATATATGACTATATCGTCGATATAGACTATAACAAAGCGGTCCAGAAAATCTCGCATCACATAATTTAAGAAAAATTGGAATGCCGCTGGAGCATTACAAAGACCAAAAGGCATGACTGAATATTCAAAAAGACCATACCTTGTTTTAAAGGTGGTCTTCCATTCATCCTCTTTATCGCGAACTAGATGATAAGCACCTCGCAGATCTAGTTTTGTATATATGACTGCAGATTTAACTTGATCTAGCAACACCGGAACAAGAGGAAGAAGATATTTGTTTTTCACTGTGATTTTATTCCGCACTCTATAGTCAATACATGTAAGAAGAGTGGAGAAGCTGCAGGTGAGCGTGAGGGGCAAATAAACCCATTTGCAAGATATTCATCTAGATATTGTCTTAGGTATTTATTTTTGTTTTCAGAAAGGGCATATATTCTACAATTAGGTAACAAAGTACCTGGAAGTAGATCAATTTGACAATCATATGACCTATGGGGTGGAAGAGAAGCTGCTTGTTGTTTACTGAAAACATCTTCAAACTGTAGGTATTGAGGAGGTAACTCCATTTCTTTCTCTGCTGCAGTGGCAATCTGTACAATAGGACTTGTAAATCTTCCAGGATTGGATTGGATAAAACATTGAATGGTACAATAGCGAGAGGAAAACTGTACTTCTCTTGTTTGCCAGTTCACATCAGGGTTGTGTAACACCAACCATGGCATTCCAAAAATAAAGCCGTATTGTGGGGCTTGGATAACATAAAATTGAATACATTCGATGTGTACTTGACCATTTGTGGATAGGAAAGTCATTTGAATTGGGCCTGTTCATAGTCATTGGTTCGACAGATATCTTTTTACCATCAACTGCTTGGACTATTTCAGGAGTTGTTTTGCGCGTACACTAGATACCTAACCTTTGAGCTGTTTTGGAGAGCTACAAAATTACCAGTGGCACCTGAGTCGATCAATACCTGCAAGATATGCGAGTTCTTTTTAATTGTAAATGACACAATTAGATAAAAATGAGACTTGTGATTTGTTGCACATGAGTTTATTGAAGGGAGCACGAGTGTGCCCAAGAGGTTCCCTTCCTTACTTCTTGGGTATTCTAGTTTTCCGTCACTGTTTCCACTGTGGAAGTGGAACTCATCTTCTTTGGGCTAAAACTTTTCCCTTTGGGTTTTATTGTACATTCCTTGACAAAGTGGCCTTTGCGACCGCAATAAAGACATTGTCCATTACATTTACGCGAGTCTTTCTCTTCTTTTGGTAGTGGTTGTCTGAGAGTGCCAATTTCCATGGGCTCTATACTTGACTCAAGTGGCATAGTTTGTGTCTTTGACCTCTCAGATCGCCAGTCTATTCTTTCGGTTTTCCTTTTATCCCCCTTTCTCTCAGCTGGATGATGATCAAGTCTTAAGGTGAGATTGATTAATTTGGTGCAGGTATTAGGTTTTGGGTCTATCTGTGCTAAGACATCTTTTAAATAATCATTCAGTCCTTCCTTTCTTCAGGCCAAGATGTTTCAGCAATCAGACAATTAAATTGAGACAGGTAAGTTATCAAATCCACAGAGCTTAGCAAACACTGGGGCTCTCTCCTTTGGGAATGTTCTCAGGAAGGCGTGATGATAAACTTCTGACACTGAATGAGACAGACGCTAGGTCCCCTGTTCTCATGAAGGAAGTCCTGGGTAGCTATTGTGGATGCTAGGTGGCTGGTTAACAGGTAACAAGGTCCATGATTGAGGGACTTTAGAATTCATTGATGAAAGAGTATCTGATGAGTAATTGTGTTAATGAGAAGTTACATCAGTACCTGGTAGACCTAGGTCCATTTTCTCCTCAAAAAGTATGGAAAAACGCAGACCACTGTGTCAAGACAAGGGTGACCAAAACGCCCACTGCTGTGGGAGACCACAAAAAGGAGACCAAAAATCCCCCCTCTTCCACCCAAGGGAAAGGGGGTAACCAGAAGAAAGATAAAAACAAATTCTTCTGAAGGCCTTCAAAAACCTGCACAGGAGGGTGGGTTGGGAGACTCCTCACAATCCAAGGGTAGGTACAAAGGGTAAAACAGAGACTCCAAAAAGGTTTGGTGCCATGACTGTAAGGCTCTGGGACACCGAACTGCAGACCCTACCTGTCCCCACAATGAAAAATGCCTCTAGTGCACCTGCAGTAAATGCAGTGGTTAGTCTCCAGATGGGATTCCAGGTAGGCCCTGCCCATGTCTGTTAGCCTCCTGAGGCAACTCTAGTTTGAGGGTGGGGTAAATGTAGCTGCCTTGACTGTCTGGCCCAGTAATCCAGAGAGATACAGACAACAGCCACATATTAATGGGATTGGGGTTGAAGCACTCAGGCACTGGTGCCATTGTCACCATGGTGACTCAGCAACTGGTGTCCTCAGATCAATACATGACTGGTGAGACAAAGTCCTCAATGCTGATAATCAGGCTAAGGTGCATCCCATGGCAATGGTATCCTTAGAATGAGGAGGGGTTACTGGCCAAAAGAAGATGGTGATATTTCCTTCAATTCCTGTACAATGTCTGCTATGCAACGATCCTCAGTATGGGCTGAGGTTGAAAGAAAGACCCAAGCAGCAATGCTGGGTATACCTGAAAGAGTGTGCATCACTACCAGTGCATAAAACAAAAGGCCAGGCTGAAAAAAGTAGAGTTGGAGTCTGGAATAATGGCTCAACCTATCAAGAGAAAAGCAGCTTCCAAACAGATGCCAGATCCGGTCCCCTCTCCTCAGAGGAGAAGATCTGTTGCCCCCAAACAGAACTGAGCCCATGGAGCTTGGGCCTCACACGGCTGAGCTCTTGGGCCCATGTGGACCCTCTAGACAGGATCTGTGCCAGGGAACAGAGGACCTGTCCCACTCTTGAAGGCCTGGGACAGCAAGCTACTGATCAGGAGAAGGGAGATATCAGTGGCTCCCACAGGACCTACTTGGGGGAGGGACTCTTTCACTAAAACCAGAGAACCCAAACCTGGTGCCACTAGGAGAGTGGTAGTGCTTCAGCAGTTTAGAGAGTTTCTCCTCACTTTGGCCCATGATATCCTACTAGTGGTTGGGGTTCCCTTTGAAAGGGTAGGGATTGACATTGTCGGTCCCCTTGACCCTCCATCTGCCTCAGTAAACAGATTCATACTGGTTATAGTGGATCATGCAACCAGGTATCCTGAACAAAGCCCCTGAAGACTACTACTGCCCCTATAGTAGCTAGCGCCCTTACTGGTATTTTTACCAGAGTGACTCTTTAAATGAGGTGGTGTTGAATAAGTTACTTACCTTCAGTAACGATTTATCTGGTAGAGACATGTCCTAGTTGCAGATTCCTTACCTTAAAATTTCCCCCAGGCATCAGACTGGATCCGGAGACTTTTCTTTGAGCAGTACTCTTGCATGCCGTTCGGTGGCGTCCATTGACTCCATGTCTTTCGTTGGTGTTGTGGTCGCCATGATGACATTGCGGTTGTACATAGGCGCCACCCAGGTGCGCTGACGTCAGTTTCTTTTCACGACTTTCCATGCCAGCAGCGCGGAGCCATAAAGAACACTGAAATTGGTGCGCCAGAGCTAGGGGCCTGAAAGGGGAATCCTTGTCCCTAGAAATCAGTTCACAAGTGGGGAGGATGGGTGGGACGGAAAGGAATCTGCAACTAGAACACATCTCTAACCAGATAAATTGTTACCGAAGGTAAGCAACATGTATAAATCAGATAGAGACTTCTAGTTGCAGATTCCTTACCTTAGAATACCTACCCAAGCAATAACATCCTTGGTGGTGGGCTGCGAACCAAAATCATACTAAAAAGTCCTGCAGGACTGAACAACCAAAGTAGCTGTCTCTGCAGACCTGACTGTCTAGGCAGTAATGTCTTGTGAACATGTGCAGGGATACCCACGTTGCTGCCTGACAGATGTCCAGGGCAGGAACTCCGTGTGCCTACGCAGTGGTAGCAGCAGTTGCTCTGGTAGAATGAGCATGCAAGCTCCCAGGGGCTTGCTTCTTTGCCAAAGAGTAGCACATTTTGATGCAGAGCAGTACCCACCGCCTTCCCTTTCTTCACACCCACATATCCAACAAAGAGTTGATTGTTCACCCATAAATCATAAGTGTGACTGAAGTAGACCGCCAACGTTCTTTTTGGGTCCAGAATGTGGACTCTCTCCTCTTCTTGAGAGGGATGCGGGGAGCGTAAAAAGTAGGCAAAGTGATGGATTGGCCTATGTGAAAAGGAGTAACAACTTTAGGAAGGAAGGAAGGAGGCCTTTGTATGGAGCACCACTTTGTCAGGGTGGACAGACAAAAATGGTGGCTTGGAAGAAAGAGCTTGAAGCAGAGTTGATGGCAATAAGAAAAGCAGTCTTGATTGTTAGGAGCCACAGCGGACAATTGTGCAGTGGCTCAAAAAGGACACACATAAAGTAAGTTAGGACTAGGTTCAAGTCCCACTAGGGCATAATAAATGGGGTCAGAGGAAATAAATGGGTGACTTGAATAAGGAAGGTTGGTCTGGCAATCTAAGAAAGGCTGAAATGGCCGATAAGTAACCTTTAAGGGTGTCCATAGCAGAGCACTGCTGGGCCAAAGAAAGGATGAACAAGAGAACCTCAGAGAGAGGTGCAGAAAGGGGATCAACAGACTTGTTGGTACACCATGCCACAAATTTATGCCAATGACAGGTGTATACTGTTTTGGTGGAGGGATGCCTGGCTGCCAGAATAACATCACAGACTTTGGGGGGGTGGAAGGTTGAAAGCTGCCAACTGCCACTGCTCAATCTCCACACAAGAAGGCAAAGACTGGACAGGTTCGGGTGGAGAAATGTCCCCTGCTGCTGTGACAGAAAATCTTCCCGAAGGAGCAGTCTGATCAGAGGATCTATAGTCATGCTCAGTAACTCTGCATACCATACTCTTTGTGACCAGTCCGGAGCCACAAGGATTACTTGGGACTGGTCGCTATTGATCCTCTTCAGAAGCATGGACAGAAGTGGCATTGGCGGAAAGGCGTAAAGGAAGCCTGAGTTCCACTCAAGAAGAAAAGTGTCACCGAGCAAGTTCCGCCTTGGAAGCTCCAGTGTGCAAAACAGTTGACATTGCACGTTCTCTCAGAGGTGAACAGTTCTAACCAAGGTTCTCCCCACTGCTGAAAGAGGCCTTGTGCCACCTCTGGATGGAGACTCCATTCATGATTGACTATGCATCGACAGCTGAGTTCACCTGCTCTGGTGTTCAGAGAGCCCACCAGATGTTGAACCACCAGGATTATGCCCTGATGTTCCAGCCATGTCCGGAGGCATAGAGCCTCTTGACAGAGTCCATGACCCCAGGCCGCCCTGCTTGTTGCTGTACCACATGGTGGTAGTGTTGTCTGTGAATACTTGCACCACTTTTCCTTCTAGAAGGGGAAGGAATGCTTTCAATGCAAGCCTGATCGCCCGGAGCACCAAAAGATTGATGTGTAGTCCGGACTCCGCCGGAGACCAGAGACCTCTGATCTCCGCCTCTCTCATCCTAGGAGTGACGCACCTGTCACTACCGTAAGATCAGGTTGGGGAAGGGAAAGGGATCTGCCGTTGAACCAATCATGATTCAAAAGCCACCACTGCAGGTCTTTCGCAGTTCCCTCCGAGATCTCGACCATGTCACTTATGCTGCGCCCACTGGAACTTCACGTCCCACTGCAGAGCCTACATATGCCATCTTGCATGTGTCACTAGCAGGATGCAGGATGCCATGAGGCCCAGCAGCCTCAGAGTCATTCTCTCCGAAACCCAGAATAGAGGCTGAAATATTGGAATTCTAGCTGAATAGCCTGGACTCGCTTTATGGGAGTACTGCGCCCAGAACAGTTCCAATAAAAGGGAGCATCTGAGAAGGAGTCAGGTGTGACTTCGGCATGTTTATAGTGAACCCCAGCATGTACAGAAGGTTCGTCAAAGTCTGACGGTGGAAGACGACTCTCTGGGGTGTGTCTGTCTTCAACAGCCAGTCGTTGAGGTAGGGGAAGACTGAAACCCCTAACCTGCGCAGATAAGCTGCAACCACCGCCATCACTTTCGTGAATACCCTAGGGGCGCTGATAAGGCCGAAGGGGAGCATGGTAAATTGAAAGTGCTCATGACCTACCACGAATTGCAAGTAGTGCCTGTGGGCAGGCAAGATGGGTATATGGCAGTAAACATCCTGCAAGTTCAATGCTACCATCCAGTCTCTTGGGTCCAAGGCAGACAGGACCTGAGCCAGAGTGAGCATTTTGAACTTCTCCTTCTTGAGGAAGAGATAGAGGGTCCAAAGGTCTAGGATAGGACGTAGGCCCTCGTCCTTTTTGGACACCAGAAAGGAGCGGGAATAACAACCACAACCTACTTCTGGTGCAAAGAGCCTCTCTGTGGCTCCCTTGGCCAAGAGAGCAGAGATTTCCTTACAGAGAAGTGCCAGATGATCCTCTAGTAAGCGGCCATAGGATGGAGGCATACCATGAGGGGCAGATTCAAAGGGGAGGGAGTAGCCACTTCAGACTATTTGCAAAACCCACCTGTCCGTCGTGATGGATTCCCAGTGGGGAAGGTGATGGTAGATTTTGCCCCAACTGGTCTGAGATGGTGGAACAGACTGGGAGGGTTTGGAGGCTGCAGCAGGGGTGGACTGGGCAGACCTCTGGTGCCCTGTCCCATGAGCCTGTGGTATTCAACGTCCCCAGCTGTGCAGTGGCTAATTAGCATGCACAGCTCGGTGGCTGGAAGGGAAACAATGCAACAGGAAGCCCCTTTCTTGACCACAAAAGGGGCGAAAAGTGGACTGTGTTGGGCAAGGGACCGAGCTGTAGCCCGGGACTCCTTGAACCTGTTGAGGGCCAAGTCCGCATTGTCTCCAAAGAGACGCATGCCATTGAAGGGCATGTCCATGAGAGATTGTTGAACACCCCCCCCCCAAAAACCAGATGTCCTCAACCAGGCGTGATGCCTCGAGGCCACCGTTTCCACAACCGATCTGCCCAGTGAGTCGGTCATGTCCAGCCCACAATGAATCGTGAACTTAGCCACATCCCTCCCATCAGTTACATCTTGGGAGATAATGGCCTGGGCCGCCTCCGGGACCTAAGGCAATACCTGCGTGACCGTAGCCCAGAGTAAATGGGTGTAGTGGCCCAAAAAGCATGCAGTGTTCACGGACTGCAATGTCAGACTGGAGAAAGAAAACATTTTCTTTCCAACTGGATCCAGTCTTTTTGATTTCCTATCTGGGGAAGTGGAGGGGAATGCACCAGAGGAAGAAGAAGCCTGGATGGAAAGGCTCTCAGGCGTGGGGTGTTGGGACAGGAATTTAGGGTCATTTGAGATGGGCCGATGGCGGCCGGCATTTGCCCTATTCATTGGAGCCCCTGTGCTGGATCTAGACTAAGTACCCAGAAGGACAATGTTGAGTTCTTCATTAAATTGAAGAAGAGGTTCTGAAGTGGAAGCCCCAGGCTGAAGCACCTCTGTCAGGAGGTTAGACCTGACTGCCACAGAGGGAAGGCCAAGGCCAAGGACCTCAGCTGCCCTATGGACCACAATGGAGTAAGATGCTCCCGCAGCCGTAGCCACGGTAGGTGGAGAAAGCATGCCAGCATCTGGAGAAGTATCCAGACCACTAGCCTTGCCCAATTCCTGTTCTCAGGCCAAGTCAGGGTTGACTAGCTGGTATTCTAAAGGGTCCAGTGCCCCTTCCAATCCTTTCTCATAGTTGTACCTATAATAAAAGGAGTCAGAATCCAACCTGAGGTAAGTGGCCCCATCGGAAGCAACGTCATTCCAGGTCTGGGTTGTCAGGGATGAGGATTGGGTTGATGTCAACTGTAGGCCCAACCGACCTCAGGAGTGTCGACGTCTTAGCTGGCACCGGGGAAGGTTGCGTTGGTAAGTCGGGCATCAACACGGATCCAACAATGGATCCAGAGGGGCCCACTGAGGCTGGGGCCAGAGCTGTCGGGGCAGAAACTGGAGGGCTCCTATCTGAGCCCCCAGACCCCAAAGGCACTGCAGGGGCTTGATCTGCCCAAAATTCATTCAGCTGGCCAGGGATGCCTCAGGGTTCTGGACCAGAAACTCAGGGACGTGCGGAGCAGACCCAGAAGTAGGTTTCGCGGATGGAGGCCTCGAGCATCAGCGCCCTTCCTGCGTTGCATCAGCCAAGTGACGGGATGAAATTAAAGAATGTCTAGCTTTCTTTGACTTTTTTCTTGTGACCTAAATGTCCAGAAGATTTGGAATGGGACGAGGAGGAGTTGTGATGACTCCGCGAGTGTTCTCAAGACCTTCCTCTCAAGCAAGAGTCGGAGAAACGCGGGGCATCAGGCTGCCATGAGCTTTAGGGACCGCTCCCTCAAAGCCTTCGGGTTCATGGCACAGCACTCAGAGCACGACTTTGGGTTGTGGTCATGCTCCAGATACCACAAGCACACCAGGTGCAGGTCCATCACCGATATCATGTGGTGACAGGCGTTGCAAGTTTTGAAGCCGATCTTTCGAGACATCTCTCGACGCACCAAAGAAGTCAAAAAGACAGCAAAAAAGGTTGAGTTTGGTCAAAAAATTATAAGGGTAGCTCTCTCCGGATCTGTGCGTGGCGCGAAAAGAACTGACATCAGCACGCCTGGGTGACGCCTATGTATGACTTCGATGTCATCACGATGACACCGTCAACGAAGGACAAGGATTTGACCGACACCACCTAATGGCACGCAAGGATACTGCTCAAAGTAAAATCTCTGGATCCAGTCTGTCGCCTGGGGGAAATTCTAAGTTAAGGAACCTGCAACTAGAAGTCTTTATCAGATAGAGAGGTACAAACTTCATGTCTGGCTACCTGAAACACATGTGGGTTGAATGTGGTGTGACCTATAAATTCACTACCTCACATCACCCACAAACCAATGGCCTTGTTGAGAGATTCAGCAAGACACTAAAAGGTATGATTGGTGGACTCCTTAAAAAACTCAGGAGATGGGATGTCTTCCTTCCATGCCTGTTTTCACTTACCGGGAAGTGCCACAGAAGAGAGGTTTTCCCCTTTCGAACTTCTGTTTGGGCATTCTGTAAGGTGACCACTTTGTCTTGTAAAGGAGGGATGGGAGAGGCATCTCAGAGAACCCAAACGGTATATTGTAGAGTATCTACTTGGCCTTCACTCCAGAATGACGGAGTACATGGAAAAAGTATCTAAAAACCTAGAGGCCAGCTAAGAGCTCTGTAGGAAAGTGGCCTCTTTCTAGCATTGTTACAACTACTTTTGGCTTGTTTGTCATTGTGTTTGACTGTGTTTACTGGGATCCTGCTAATCAGGACCTCAGTAGTTGTGCTCTCTCCCTTATATTATGGTGATAGGATATTGGTAATCCAGTATTTAACCCACAATTGGCATTCTGGTGCCCCCTTATAAGTCCCTAGGTACCCAGGGCATTGGTGTTCCAGGGGATCCCTAGGGGCTGCAGCATTTCTTTTGCCTCCCATAGGGAGCCCATGCAAAGGCTTCTACAAGACTGCCATTGCAGCCTGTGTGCAAAAGGTGCATTCCCCCTTTTACTGCCATTTACACTGCACCAGGTCACTTATAAGTCACCCCTATAGCACACCATCCAGCCCTGAGGGCAGGGTGCAAAGTACCTGCTTGTGAGAGCACCCGTGCACTAGCAGAGGTGCCCCCATGACCTTCAGGGCCATTTTCCTGGACTTTGTTAGTGCAGGGACACCATTTTACGTATGTACTGGACATAGGCCAGCTGCGACTTCTACAACATTGTATCTTCAGCTCCTGCCAGCAACTGCAACTACTTCAAATTTTGCATCCTCCGAGGACTGCTTGTCTTCAGCCAGCATCAGAAGAATGAAGGAATCTCCCTTGGAGTGAAGGAGTCACTCTCTTGCTTCAGCAAGCACCCCTCTGCAGCGACGACCGGTGGCGTGGGTCCCCTCTCCTGATGAAGAGCATGGGTCCAGCATCACAGGTGGTGGACTGAAGTGGTCCCAACGGTCTTGACATCCAACTGTCCAACTTTGTTGGAGGTAAGAGCTTGCCTTCCCACGCAAGACAGTACCCCGTGCATCGCATGTTTTGCAGTTGCCAAGGCTTGTCAGCATCCTTCCACAAAGTTCTTTGTGCACCATGCAGCTCTGGCTGCCAGCACTCCTTCGTAAAGACACAGAGCTTCCAGAGGGGTTCTCCGGTGGCATGGGAACCCTTCGTGTAGTGCTGCATGGGCCTCCTTTTGAACCTTCTTTGTGCCCATGCTGTTGGACTCCTGGGTGCACTGCCTGGCCTGCTGAGGGCTCTCTAGGTTGCTGAGAGTCCCCTCCGAATCCACCCTCCTCTTTAGAGTCCAGGGCCCTCCTGTTCCTGGGCAGCGCCATTTTCCACTGTGTCAAGGCTTGTTGGCGGAATCCAGCGACACAAACCAGACTGCATTCATCCATCCGGCGTGGGACATTTTCTGCACGAACCAGGAACCCACACCTGTCTTCTTGGGTGCAATACTGAGTGTTGTTCACCGGTGGTCCCTCTTTTGTACGCTTTTCCAGGTTAGCAGGGGCTCTTGTTCTCCCTGGACTCTTCAGTGCTTCTTGGACTTGGTCCTCTTCTTCCACAGGTCTTCAGGTCCAGGAATCGATTGTTGGTGTCTTGCAATCTCTTCTGGTTCTTGCATAATCTTCCTTCTCATGTTCTTGTGTGTTCCAGGAAAGTTACTGTGATTTGCTCCTGCTTTCCTCGGCTCTGTGGTGGGTTCTATTACCTAGCTTTGGTGTTTTCTAATACTCCCAGCGCCCCTCTACACACTACACTTGCCTAGGTGGGAAACCGACTTTCGCATTCCACTTTCTTAGTATAAGGTTTGTGTTCCCCCATGCCCATTTCTAACTATTGTGATTTTCACTATTTACGCTGTTTTCTAACTGTTTTTACAGCTATTTCTGCATACCAATGTATATAATTTGTGTATTACTTACCTCCTAAGGGAGTATAGTCTCTATGGTATTTTTGGCAATTGTGTCACCAAAATAAAGTACCTTTATTTTTGTAACACTGAATATTTTCTTTCATGTGTGTGAGTACTGTATGACTACAGTGGTATTGCATGAGCTTTGGATGTCTCCTAGTTAGGCCTTGGCTGCTTATCCACACTACCCCTAGAGAGCCTGGCTTCTAGACACTGTCTACAGTTCACTAATAAGGGATAGCTGGACCTGGTATAAGGTGTAAGTACCTTAGGTATCCACTACAAAACAGGCCAGTCTCCTACAAGCTCCAAAAGCTCTGCTATGACCAAAAGGATGCACTGGTGAAATTCTAACCAGGACCGAAGGTTTTGAAGCCTGTGGCCTCCACAGTCCTCCAAGACAAGTGGAGTAGACCCTACCCTATCCTAGAGAGAAAAGGGGAAGTCACCTACCTGGTGGACTTTGTCTCTTCCAGGAACCCCAAAAGGATTATCCATGTCAAGTGCCTTAAACCCCATGAAAGAGCTGAGATGAACTTGTACATGGTCACTTATGAGGGACAGGAAGATGTGTGTGAACCTCTCCCTGATCTCCACTACAGCAACACAAAAGATGGCTCAATTGAAGGAGTTATCTTTTCAGACACCCTCATTGACCAACAGCAGACTGACCAAGCAAGTCTTGTTGATGTATGCTGACCTCTTCTCCTTGACCCCTGGTCAGACTACCTGCTACACACATGATGTGGACACTGGAAACAGCTTACCTGTCGATCATAAAATCTACAGGCAGTCTGATCATGTCAAAGAGAGCATCAAAGCTGAAGTCAGTAAGATGCTGGAATTGGGAGTCAATGAGCATTCTGAGAGCCCCTGAGCCAGCCCAGTTGTTTAGTCCCCAAACCTCATAGGTTTTGTGTGGAGTACAGGGTCCTCAATGCTGCGACCAAAACAAATAAACACACAATTTCTAGAGCTGATGAACTGATTGACAGGTTAGGGTCAGCCAAATATCTTAGTACTTTTGATCTCACATCATGGTACTGGTTGATAGGTCTGTCCCCTAGAGCAAAGGAGAAATCAGCATTCTCCACTCCTGATGGGCATTATCAGTTTACTTTTATGCCCTTTGAATTGAAGAATGCCCCTGCCAACTTCAAAAGGTTGGTAAACAAAGTCCTTGCTGAGTTAGAAGACTTTAGCACAGCATATTTTGATGATAATGCTGTCTTTAGCTTTACCCGGGAGGATCACCTGATCCACCTTGGCAAGGTCCTAAAGGCTTTGAGAGGTGTAGGCCTCACTATATCAAGGCAAGCGCCAGATAGGGCAGGGCCAGGTTGTATACTTGGGTTGCCTGGAAGGCGGAGGCCAACTTCAACCACTAAACCTCCTGATCCAGACAATTCTGGACTGGGTAGCTCCAACAACCCAGACCCAAGTCAGGGTATTCCTTGGCTTGACTGGGTAACTACAGGAGGTTTGTGAAAGGATATGGCACAATTGTGGCACCTCTCACAGATCTGACCTTCAAAGAAATGGCAAGAACATACAAAGGACAGTGAGCTGTGAAAAGGCCGCTGACACCCTAAAATAAGCAATGTGCTCAGCTCCTGTTCTGAAAGCTCCAGATTTCACCAAGCAGTTCATATTGCAGACAGATGCCTTAGAACATGGGATAGGAGCAGTCCTGACCCAAATCAATGATGATCATTCATGACAAATCTGCTGCTTTCATTAGCAAGAGGCTACTCCCCAGAGAGCAGTGTTGGCGTGCCATGGAGAGGGAAGCCTTTGCTGTGGTTTGGTCCCTGAAGAAGCTGAGGCCATACTTGTTTTCCTCTCACTTCCTTCTTCAAACTGACCACAGGCCTCTCGGATGGCGTATGCGGATGAAAGATCCCAAATGGTTCATATCCCTACAGGGAATATACTTTTCAGTGGAACATAGACCTTGGACTGACCACGCAAATGTAGATGGCCTTTCCAAGTTCTTCCATTTAGAAGATGAGGACTCTCTAGGGAAAGGTTCATTTCATCCTCTTTCATTAGGGGAGAGCCAAAGGGCGGTTCGTGTAGCAAAGTTCCCTATATGGCAGGGTTAGACTCTACTTTTTGGCTGGTATCTGATGGAATTTCGACTGAAAGTGCACTGGGTTCCTGCTAACTAAGTCCCCAGTGCCAGATTTCTTTCTCTGAAACTGTATAGTTGTTTCCCCAATTGGCTAAACCTTTAGCACACTCTTTAAGTCCTTAGTAAATGGTATCTTCGGTACCTACGGCACTAAAGAGGGCTCCTAAGGGCTGCAGCACAGATTCTAGCACTCTAAGGGACCCCCCACCAAGCACATGACAGGCTGCTATTGCAGGCTGCGTGTCTTGGTGCAGATTAAAGTGAAAACGCAACACGGCACACAGCCTGTGTGCCATGTCCCCTAACATTAGATATAATATATGTAAGTCACCCCTCTAGCAGGCCTTGCAGTCAAAGGCAACATGTATAATATTACACATGAAGGCATATCTGCACGAGCAGACATACCCCTATGTCTTTTTCTATTTTCAGACATAGTAAAAGACCAGGAAGCCATTTTAAGTGCATGTGCTGGACACTGGTCACTATGAGTTCCCCAGCTACATGATGGCTTCACTGAAGACAGAGATGTTTGGTCTCAAACATCTTGTATTGGTGAACCCACATCAATTCCAGTGTGGGATTTACCAGTACATGCACCCAGAAGGCACCTTAGAGGTGCTCCCTGAAAACCTACCAGCTATTAGTGTGTTACTGACTGGTCCTGACCAGTTCAGCCATCTTAGCCACATTTCTGACCCCCTAAGGTGACAGCCAGTGTTCTCAGGGTCCAGAAACAAAAGCCAGGCACTAGGCAGAGAATGTTGACTCCCCCTCCAGGCAGGATGGGCATTCTAGGGCAGGAAGCTTCAAAGGCTTAGCTACCTTTGTAATGCGACCCAGGTCTCTCCAAATGGAGGAGATGACCAGCCTGACCCTACTTTTGGCAGTAAGACAGGTGGGAAAATTAAGCAGATTAGGTTTGTCCACTTCATGCCAGTCCTACCCCTAAGGTGGACGAGCTAAAGTACGCACCACTTTTTAATTTCCTGCATCTTAGTTTGGCAGGAATTGGGCCTCTAGGGTCAGGGTTATGCCCACTTCCCAACGCAAGTGGTCATCGAAAGGGTGTAGTCACCCTGAAGGTGGGCAACCCATTTTCTGCCACCTGACACTCCCGGTAGCACCCCTAAATTGAGTATTTCGGTGGCACCCCTGCACCCTAGAACTCATATCCCTGCACACTTGAAGGAGGACACCCCAGAGACGCAAAAGGCAAGAGCAGAAGATTTGTGACAGACTCGGCACCAATGCTGCCAGCCTGCATGTGGACTTCAACAATTGCGAGAAGGATGCTTCGTCCTCCAGCTGCTGAAACATCAAAAAGCCCAGGAAGACTGCCAGCCTTCACCTCAGTACCAGGAACTCATATGGAGTAGTGGAGCTGCTTCATTGTATCCTTGCAGGCACCTAAGAACCGCTCAAGAGGATCCCAAACCCCCAAAACCACCAGCCAGAAATACACCAGAGCCTCCCAGCCCATGTTGAAGTGGGCCAACAATGCCAACCTAGTCCCAAGCCTCTCCAGCAGCAAAGTTCACTGTGGGTTTCCACACTGCAACCTTCAAACACTTGCCTGCTTCCTCTTCGTGCAGGACCGCATCAACCGCGACTGCCTCCGGTAACCCCCAACAATCCGCTGCAACCCGGCACCTGGAATGAGAAGAGGGCCACTGGTGTCAATACATCCCCCAGCTTGTGAGACTAGAGTCCACTTGTTGGTAGACCTGGACTGGTTCCCCAGTCCACTTCTGCAATCTGTTCTGTGGGGCCCCCTCCACAGTGACTGTTATCAGTGATGGACATCCGACGGTCCAAGAACCCTCTGCTTCCGGACGATCGGACCTAAAAGAGGAGGACCACTTGTGTCCCTACGTCTCTAAGCATTGCAAGACCTGAGCCCACTCTGTGGCTCACCCAAACAAGACACCCAGTCTTAGCCTGCAGCCTCTTTTCAGATTAACTGATCTCCAGAGGAATGCATTGTGCACCTGATGCTATTTTGCACCTTGCCGCCCCTATGCCATTGAGGATGTACTGTGGGTGCTGCCTTGGACCTTGCCCACTACTCATCTTAAACCTAGGAGTTTGGCCCTCTAAGTCGCTGTACTCAACGTGTTTGCTGACTGTTTTCCTCCTATAGGTTTACATTTAAGAACTCAAAATTGCAATGCGTGCATTTTTGCAAGTTAAACGTTATTTATGCCTAAAAACGTTCTGACCTTGTAAAAAAGTCCTTGGTTTCAAGATATATATACACACAAAGAAGTTATTTTTGTAAGTTGGTCTTAGATTTATTCTTTGAGTGTGTCTCATTTACTGCCTCTGTGAGTACAACAAATACTTAACACTACCCTTTGATAAGCCTAACTGCTAACCTACACTACCACAAAAGAGAGCATTAGTCCTATCTACTTTTGCCTCTGCAAACCAATTGAGGATCCACTGGAATTTCTGCATGATGTGCTTCTTTTTAGTATACCATATTGAGAGCCAGCTTCCTGCACTCACTAATTCCAGTGATGGATTTATTAATACATGCACCCAGAGGGCACCTAAGAAGCGCTCCCTGAAAACCTACCACCCTGATTGACTAGTTTCCACTGGTCTGCCACCAACAGACTAGTTTGACTCCCCGAGGGTGAGAGCCTTTGCTCTTGGACAGTCTGCGAAAAAGCCTGCCCTGGCAAGGTTAACACTCCCCTCTCAACATGATGACCTACAAATCTGCATTCCAAGGCAGTGGAGCTTTAAAGAAGCCGCCAATAGATTTATCTTGTACATCCCTTGCTGCAGCCACATCTCCAGGCACCTGAGAGACCTACATTGGCTCCCGATTAACAAAAGAACTACCTTCAAGCTCCTCAAGCATGCCTACAAGGCCCTCCACAACATCAGACCTGCTTACCTCAACCACCGCCTCGCCATCCACACGCCCCTGTGCCCAACTGGCTCTGGCCACCATACCACAGATCCTCAAGACCACAGCTGGATGAAGATCCTTCTCATGCCTCGCCGATAAGACCTGGAACTCTCTTCCTCTTCATCTCAGGCAATCTCCCTCAATTCAGGAAGGATCTCAAGACCTGGCTCTTCGACTGAACCTGCCATCCAGCGCTCCGACTGAGCTGTAGAACCCCAGCCCCCGCAGCACCTTGAGACCCAAACAGGTGATTAGCCGTGCTCTATAAGAACTTTGATTGATTGGTATGCAGATCTGGCTTTCCTCAGAAGGGAAATACCAACCCCTAGGCCCCAGGGTCCATTTGACCCCTGGATGTAGGAGGCTGGACTGGCTTGTAGTGAGTACCAAGGGGTACTTGCACCTTGCACCAGGCCCAGTTATCCCTTATTAGTGTAAAGGGTGTCTAGCAGCTTAGGCTGATAGATAATGGTAGCTTAGCAGAGCAGCTTAGGCTGAACTAGGAGACGTGTGAAGCTACTACAGTACCACTTAGTGTCATATGCACAATATCATAAGAAAACACAATACACAGTTATACTAAAAATAAAGGTACTTTATTTTTATGACAATATCCAAAGTATCTTAGAGTGTACCCTCAGTGAGAGGATAGCAAATATACACAAGATATATATACACAATAGCAAAAATATGCAGTATAGTCTTAGAAAACAGTGCAAACAATGTATAGTTACAATAGGATGCAATGGGGAAACATAGGGATAGGGGCAACACAAACCATATACTCCAAAAGTGGAATGCGAACCACGAATGGACCCCAAACCTATGTGACCTTGTAGAGGGTCGCTGGGACTATTAGAAAATAGTGAGAGTTAGAAAAATAACCCTCCCTAAGACCCTGAAAAGTGAGTGCAAAGTGCACTAAAGTTCCCCTAAGGACAAAGAAGTCGTGTTAGAGAAATAATGCAGGAAAGACACAAACCAGCAATGCAACAACTGTGGATTTCCAATCTAGGGTACCTGTGGAACAAGGGGACCAAGTCCAAAAGTCACAAGCAAGTCGGAGATGGGCAAATGCCCAGGAAATGCCAGCTGCGGGTGCAAAGAAGCTTCTACTGGACAGAAGAAGCTGAGGTTTCTGCAGGAACAAAAAGGGCTAGAGACTTTCCCTTTGGTGGACGGATCCCTCTCGGCGTGGAGAGTTGTGCAGAAGTGTTTTCCCGCCGAAAGAACGCCAAAAAGCCTTGCTAGCTGCAAATCGTGCGGTTAGCGTTTTTGGACGCTGCTGAGGCCCAGGAGGAACCAGGAGGTCGCAAATTGGACCAGCAGAGAGAGGGGACGTCGAGCAAGACAAGGAGCCCTCTCTGAAGCAGGTAGCACCCGGAGAAGTGCCAGAAACAGGCACTACGAAGATGTGTGAAACGGTGCTCACCCAAAGTCGCACAAAGGAGTCCCACGTCGCCGGAGACCAACTTAGAAAGTCGTGCAATGCAGGTTAGAGTGCCGTGGACCCAGGCTTGGCTGTGCACAAAGGATTTCCGCCAGAAGTGCACAGGGGCTGGAGTAGCTGCAAAAGTCGCGGTTCCCAGCAATGCAGCCCAGCGAGGTGAGGCAAGGACTTACCTCCACCAAACTTGGACTGAAGAGTCACTGGACTGTGGGGGTCACTTGGACAGAGTCGCTGGATTCGAGGGACCTCGCTCGTCGTGCTGAGAGGAGACCCAAGGGACCGGTAATGCAGCTTTTTGGTGCCTGCGGTTGCAGGGGGAAGATTCCGTCGACCCACGGGAGATTTCTTCGGAGCTTCTGGTGCAGAGATGAGGCAGACTACCCCCACAGCATGCACAAGCAGGAAAACAGTCGAGAAGGCGGCAGGATCAGCGTTACAGAGTTGCAGTAGTCGTCTTTGCTACTATGTTGCAGTTTTGCAGGCTTCCAGCGCGGTCAGCAGTCGATTCCGTATCAGAAGGTGAAGAGAGAGATGCAGAGGAACTCGGCTGAGCTCATGCATTCGTTATCTAAAGTTTCCCCAGAGACAGAGACCCTAAATAGCCAGAAAAGAGGGTTTGGCTACCTAGGAGAGAGGATAGGCTACTAACACCTGAAGGAGCCTATCAGAAGGAGTCTCTGACGTCACCTGGTGGCACTGGCCACTCAGAGCAGTCCAGTGTGCCAGCAGCACCTCTGTTTCCAAGATGGCAGAGGTCTGGAGCACACTGGAGGAGCTCTGGACACCTCCCAGGGGAGGTGCAGGTCAGGGGAGTGGTCACTCCCCTTTCCTTTGTCCAGTTTCGCGCCAGAGCAGGGCTAAGGGGTCCCCTGAACCGGTGTAGACTGGCTTATGCAGAATTGGGCACATCTGTGCCCAAGAAAGCATTTCCAGAGGCTGGGGGAGGCTACTCCTCCCCTGCCTTCACACCATTTTCCAAAGGGAGAGGGTGTCACACCCTCTCTCAGAGGAAGTTCTTTGTTCTGCCATCCTGGGCCAGGCCTGGCTGGACCCCAGGAGGGCAGATGCCTGTCTGATGGGTTGGCAGCAGCAGCAGCTGCAGTGAAACCCCAGGAAGGGCAGTTTGGCAGTACCAGGGTCTGTGCTACAGACCACTGGGATCATGGGATTGTGCCAACTATGCCAGGATGGCATAGAGGGGGCAATTCCATGATCATAGACATGTTACATGGCCATATTCGGAGTTACCATTGTGAAGCTACATATAGGTAGTGACCTATATGTAGTGCACGCGTGTAATGGTGTCCCCGCACTCACAAAGTTCAGGGAATTGGCTCTGAACAATGTGGGGGCACCTTGGCTAGTGCCAGGGTGCCCTCACACTAAGTAACTTTGCACCTAACCTTTACCAGGTAAAGGTTAGACATATAGGTGACTTATAAGTTACTTAAGTGCAGTGTAAAATGGCTGTGAAATAACGTGGACGTTATTTCACTCAGGCTGCAGTGGCAGGCCTGCGTAAGAATTGTCAGAGCTCCCTATGGGTGGCAAAAGAAATGCTGCAGCCCATAGGGATCTCCTGGAACCCCTTATAAGGGTGTTCCAGTAAGCCAATATAAATTGGTAAAATTGGTCACTAGCCTGTTAGTGACAATTTAGAAAGAAATGAGAGAGCATAACCACTGAGGTTCTGGTTAGCAGAGCCTCAGTGAGACAGTTAGGCACCACACAGGGAACACATACATATAGGCCACAACCTTATGAGCACTGGGGTCCTGACTAGCAGGGTCCCAGTGACACATAACAAACATACTGAAAACATAGGGTTTTCACTATGAGCACTGGGCCCTGGCAAGCAGGATCCCAGTGAGACAGTGAAAACACCCTGGCATACACTCACAAACAGGCCAAAAGTGGGGGTAACAAGGCTAGAAAGAGGCTACTTTCTCACACTGGACAGGCAGGAAATTAGCTATGCACAAGGCGTGTTGCTTTTGCAGGCGGGACAAACCTCTAGGGGGAACAGCCTGAAATTTAAACAGCCTTAGGAATTCCACCATCTTGTGTGTGGTGGAATTAGGCATCCTGGGACAGGGTGATGCCCACTCACCAAAGGAAGTGGTCATTTAGGGCGCATAGTGACCCCGGGGGTAAGTAGCTCATTGGCTACTATCCTTCACTCCCCTTAACGGCCCTAAATTATTTAGGGGACCACCAGAAACCTAGACCTAAGATTTGCTGAACTAAAGAAGAAGGACCTAAAGAGCTGTGAAAAGCAAGAACTGAGGAGTAGCAACTGAGCTTGCCTCCAACCCCGTTGGCCTGCCTGCTGTTCTCAACAATTGCACCAAGGACAACTTGTCCTGCAGCTGTTCTGCCTTCTAAAGCCTGTGAGGACTTCCAGCACTTTGAGAAGTAACCAAGATCTCCAGTGGGGTAGCAGAGCTGCGTCTCTCCACCCTGCAGGCAAAAGATGAATGAGGACTCCGGTCTGCCGAACCCTGACACTGGACAGCACCACTACACATGTGGCGCCTAGCCTGAGTTGAAGTGGGCCAGCGTGGTACCCAGGCCCTCTCGAGCCAAAGCCAACCTTGGGTTTGCCAACAGTGGACTTCCAGACACCACCTGCAGCCTGTTTCTGCAGGTCCCCTCGATCCGCGAGTATCCCCTGCACCGTAACCAGATGCCAAGATGCCACTGCACTCGAGCCCCACAGCCTGAGAAGAAGCGTGCCAAGGGTGTCCCTTTGTGCCCAGCATCTCAAGGAGTCAGCTCCCCTGTGGCTTCCCCCGGACTGGCTGCCCAGTCCCTATTTACAGCCTCTTTCTGACAGGACTGATCTCCATTTAAGTGAATAGGACACCAGTGCCTAACATACCTCTGCACTCGGATGCCCCAGAGCAACCCCAGGTGAACTGTTGGTGTGGCCTTGGACCTCGCCCCATACTCACCTCAAGACCATGAGAAGGGTCCTGTAAGTTGTTGCTAAGTGTCTGTTTCTTTCCTGCAGTATATTTTTTCCCCATGGTATACCATTACAGCTGCAAAAACTGGCAAAAGTGTCACCTTTTGAAAACTTTCAAAATGCATAACTCGAAAAGTACTCTCCCAGTTCAAATGATATTGATATCAAAATTTATATAAACATAGGTTCTTTTTTATACATTTATGTTGGATTTCTTTATTGAGAGTGTCTCGCCTTTGTGTGTACAATACATGCTTAGCATTACCCTACGATATTCCTTTCCTGCTCGCCCGTACCACCACAGAAGAAAGCACTTGGGATGTCATTTATGCCTCTAATTCCTCTGAGGTTTGCTTGGACTTCTTACACAGTGTACCTCTTTTTGCTCCACTATATAAAGAGGCAGCTCCCTACAGATGTGCCCTAGAATTCTGAGCTATGGTGTCCTCTGGGTGTGGGGTGATTGTCACTGTGCCTTGCTTGATTGGTTGGTTTGGGTCTCTTGAAAAGATGTTAATAGGTTTCTATTGGAGCAGGTTTTTAGCATGTTTGACTATTTACTGCCATCTATGATAACCGTGGGACTCCCAGCTTGATGATATGGATGATTCAAGCATCATGTAAATCTACGAAAGATCCAGTGCCGCAGAAGTTATCTACTGCATTCATGGTAGGGTCGTGGGGAAGGAACTGGTATCAAATTTTCATCTATAGTAGGAATGACCCTTTTCAAAGACGTTTGTAGCAACAGTGCACCTCAGCTTATTGCATTTTTGATAGACTCACAGCAGTAAACACCACATCAAACAAGGTGCACATAAAAAATACACTTACATGTTTAGGTGTGATTTCAACAACTTAATGTATTTTTCTTTTAGTGGGCAACAACCGAAGAACCAGTTCTAGGTACTCATAATAGCAATGACCTGCTGCAAGTGACCCAGAAAGAAGTGTTAACCTTCATAGTGAAGATCTATTTCTTGTGGGATTCAGTTCGGTGAGTTTGACAACCCCTGAGTGTTTGGAGGAGTACTAAATCGAACGCGATTCTCTGTGGTACAGTTTGCCAATGCATAATATGTTGAGAGCTCACCTTGTTTTGCAAGACCCGATGTCTTGCAGCTTGGTACTTACCCAATTCAGCAGAATATGCAAACGTGTCTGCTCAAAGACTGCCCCTCTGAGGTTCAAATCGGACAATGAGAATGTCAAGCGCAATTAAACCAACTGGTAAAATCCACACTAACATTTCTGTAACAAATTGACAGTTAAATGTCCTGGCACAGGGCTGGGTGGCTAACTTATCAGTGCCAACATACATAGAGATCCCTGTTACTGTACTTGGGACAGAAACCAATTTACGCATCAGCTTCTGGTTCCATGAGAAAACACACAGTTTACCTTCAGTGCTTGCCCGATTTTCACCAACCCTGGATGAACATCAGGACAGAAAACTTTAGAACTCGTGGACTGCCACGTTCCTTGACACAAAATGCGAACCATGTGATGATGAAGCAACTTAATGCAAAGTACCGTGTGGCTTGCTTGAACAGCACCAGCGGGAACATTTCCTCAGTGTGCAATCCTAAAACAAATTGAAAAACATGCTGATGGAGGAAAAGCATCAAGTAAGGTAATAACTGCATCCTGCATGAAAATCAAAAAAACAAAAATAAAACATAGGAAACAGGGGTAAGACTCACACAGGTTTCAACTATTCAAAAGTTACAGCATTTTTAGGTGTTTCTAATGAGACAGATAAAGCTCTTTAGTGGTTTGGTGTGCCAGTATAGGCAATTTCCAGTATGATGTGAAGAAAGTGAAGGGCAGAGTAAATGTAAAGATGTAAACAAGAAATTGAGGAGAACGCCTTACCTAGTTATTATGAAGCTGGAGTAACCAGTAAGAAAATCGTTGATTAAAAACACTGCATAAATTTCTGAATGCAAATACTGCCCACCTGGGAATAAAGAAGTAGTTCAAACTTGGGTATCAGTAACATTAACCACCCAGGGGAAAACTGGAAACTATCAACTTTGAGCAGACTTTTACTGTAACACACTTACCTAATGAACAAGTTACTTACCTTTGGTAACAAATTATCTGGTAGAGCCATTCTAGTTGCAGATTCCTTACCTTAGAATTTCCCTCAGACATCAGACTGGATCTGGAAATTTTTCTTCGAGCAGTACCCCTTGCGCACCCTCTGGTGGCGTCGGTCGACTCCACGAGCATCCTTGGCATCGTGTTCACCGTGATGGCGTTGCAGTCATATATAGGTGCTACACTGGTGCTTTGACGTCCATTTCTTTTCACGACTTTCCACACCAGTAGCACGGAGCCATGAAGAACACAGATTGGTGCGCCAGAACTAGGGCCCTGAAAAAGGACTCCCTGTCCCTAGAAATCTGTTCACAAAGCAGGGAAGATGGGTGAGCCGTAAGGAATATGCAACTAGAATATGTCTGTACCAGATAACTTGTTACTGAAGGTAAGTAACTTGTTCATCTGACAGAGACTTTTATTTGCAAATTCCTTACCTTAGAATAGATACCCAAGCAATACCATCCTCGGCGCTGGGCTGCGAACCAAGATCAGACTAGAAAGTACTGCAGGACCGAACGGCCAAAGTATCTGTCTCTGTAGATCAGAGTGTCCAGGCAGGTATGCTTTGTGAATGTGTGCAGAGAAGCCCACGTTGCTGCCTTGCAGATGTCCAGGAGCAGAACTCTGCATGCCAACATCTTGATGTAGAGTGTAGGAAGCTGGCTTGGTGTGTGGTGAGCACCTATCCACGTATCCCCTATTAGTGAGGTGTAGATAGTGTCTAAGAAGCAAGGGCTCTCTAGAGGTAGCTGTGGATGAGCAGCCAAGACTTTTCTAGGAAACATGCAAAGCTTACACAATAGCACTATAGTCACACAGCACTTACACAGATGAAAGAACCACACAGTATTACAAAAATCAAGGTACTTTATTATAGTAACACAAATACTAAAATACTGAATAGGCAATATTCCAATAGGAGGTAAGTAAACACACTATTATGTACATATTAGAAGTCAGTAATTAGCATAGAAAGCAATAGCAAATAGTAAAAACAATAGTAAATAGTGAGGTTTCTAGGGGGGAGACCAACCCATATACTAAGTGGAATGTGAAAGGCTGTCCCCCACCCAAGTAAGTGGAATCAGTAGAGGTGAGCTGGAGGATCTAGGAACCCCAAGAGTTAAGTACCAGGGCTCCCCCCAGCGACCAGGAGAGACATATGTACCTGGTTTTTCCCCAAACCCACAGGAGAACTTTGGAAAAGGACTGTGGAAGACCCAGAGAAGACTGGAAAAAAAACAAAGGTGGATCCTGACAAAAAAGGACCTGAAAAATAAGGGGACCAAGTCCGGTTCGAGTTGGAATGTCCGGCTGTGGCAGGAGCCACTACCCACCCTTCTGTGGATCCAGACCCAGTTGATGCTGCGAACAGTACTGTGGTATGGTTTCGACATGTTTGATACCAAACATGGCCAGGTTCAGAGTTACCATTATGTGGCTGGACACAGGTAGTGAGTGACCTGTGTCCAGTACACTGGTAAACTGGCTTCCCCACACTTAGGAAGCCCAGAGTAATGGAGCTGGAGTTCGTAGGGGTACCTCTGCTCATGCAGAGGTGCCTTCTCACACAGGTACCTGCACCCTGCCCATTGGGCGAGAAGCGCCTGCCATAGGGGTCACTTACAGTGACCTGGTGCAGTGACCTGTTGTAAAAAGGTGCATGCACCTTTTCGCGCAGGCTGCAAGAGCAGGCTTGCAGACTCATTTCGCATGGGCTCCCATGGGTGGCACAATACATGCTGCAGCCCATGGGGAACCCCTGGTACCCCAATGCCCTAGGTACCCAAGTACCATATACTAGGAATTTATATGGGGCACCAATATGCCAATTATGAAGTGTGCTAAGTCCTAAGCAACCAAATGTAGAGGGAGAGAGCATAGTCTCTGGGGTCCTGGTTAGCAGGACCCCAGTAGACACAGTCGAAACACACTGACAGCAGGCAAAACGTAGGGGTAACCATGTCAAAAAGAGGGTACTTTCCTACACGGATGGCAACCCATTGAGAGATGGCCCACTTCTGCATCGCCCAACTTTCTTCGCACCCACATAACCTACAATGCGTTGATCGGCCACCCTGAAATCTTTTGTACGATTGAGGTAAAACGCCAATGCCCTTTTTGATTCCAGACGGTGGAGACTCTCCATTTCATGAGAAGGATGTGCTTAAAAAGTAGGCAAAGTAATTGATTGGCTCACATGAAAGACCACTTTAGGGTAGAAAAGAGGCTTAGTACGAAGCACCACTTTGTCAGGATGGACAGATAGAAAAGGTTTCTTCAAAGAAAGAGCTTGTAGTTAACTCACTTTGTGGAAAGAGGTGATTGCCATAAGGAAAGCAGTTTTCAAGGTGAGGAGCAGCACAGTACAAATATGTAGTGGCTCAAAAAGAGCACACAAGGTATACAGGTAGCAGGTTCAAATCAGACTGCTGCATTATGAACGGCTTAGGTGGAAACTTGGATGAGTCCCTTAAGAAACCTCTCAACAATGAGAGATTTGAACAAGGAGGGTTGATCTGGCAGTCTGAGAAAGGTGGAGATGGCAGATAGGTAACCTTTGAGGGTGCCCAAAGCAAAGCCCTGCTGGGCAATAGAGGATGAACAGTAGAACCTCAGACGGAGGTGCAGAAAGGGGATCAACAGACTTGTCTGTACACCATGCCACACATTTATTCCAAAGACAGGCGTATACCATTTTGGTGAAGGGATACCTGGCTGTCAAGATAACATTGCAGACTTAGGGCAGAAGGTCGCAAGCTGTCACCGCTCAATCTCCATGCAAGGAGGCGGAAACTAGAGAGGTTTCGGGTAGAGACGCGTCCCTTGCTGCTGTGACAGAAGAACTTCCCAAAGGGGCAGTCTGATCGCAGGATTGATGGCCATGCTCAGAAGCTGCAGATCTTGCTCAGTTCCCTCCGAGATCTGGATCATGTCGGAGAGATTCCACTGAGGCTGAACCCACTGGAAATTCAGGACCTACTGCATGTGCCATCTGGAATGTGTGATCAGCTGGATGCAGGAGACCATGAGGCCCAGCAGTTTCAGAGTCATTCTCACCAAAACACAGGACAGAGGCTGAAACATCTGTATCATAGCCTGAATATCCTGGACTCGCCGCTCGGGAGGATAGGACTGAAACTGTGCTGTGTGCAGAACAGCTCAGATAAAAGGGAACATCTGAGAGCGAGTCAGGTGTGACTTCGGCATGTTTATAATGAACCCCAGCGAGTGCAGGAGGTTCACAGAAGTCTGAAGGTGGGAGACGACCACCTGGGGCAAGATCGCCTTCAACAGCTAGTGGTCAAGGTAGGGGAAGACTGACCTACTGACCTACCCAGATGAGCTGCGACCACCGCCTTCACTTTGGTCAACACTCAAGGGGCCTTGGTATGGCCAAAGGGGAGCACGGTATACTGAAAGGGCTTGTGACCTACCATGAACCACAAGTAAAGTCTGTGGGCAGGCAGGAGGAGAATGTGAAAGTAGGCATCCTACAAGTCCAAAGCTACAATCCAGTCTCCATGGCAGATAGGACCTGAGCCAGAGTGAGCATTTTTAACTTCTCCTGCCTGGGAAAGAGATTGAGGGACTGGAGGTCTAGGATAGGGCAGAAGCCATTGTCCTTTCTGGGCACCAGAAAGTAGTGGGAATAACAACCACTGCCTACTTCTGGCACAGGGACCCTCTTTATGGCTCCCTTAGCAAAGAGAGCTGTAACTTCCTCACAGAGAAGTGCCAAGTGATCCTCTGTCATCCGGTTGTAAGATGGTGGCATGGCTGGAGGGATAATCTCAAAGGGGAGGGAGTAGCCCCTTTGGACTATTGCAAAACCCACATGTCTTTCGTGATGGAAACTGAGTGGACCAGGCGATGGCGAATCCTGCCTCCAACTGGTCCGGGATGGAGCAGAGTAGGATGGTTTGGAGGCTGCAGCGGGGGCAGTGGGGGACTGGGCAGACCTCTGGGTCCCTGAATCACAAGGTCATTGGATTCCACATCCACAGCCATGCAGAGGCTGGGCAACATGCGAGGCTCGGTGGCTGTTGGGGAAAACACAGTTGGGTGCCCCTTCCGTAGCCACAAAAGGGGTGAAAAGTAGACTGAGGAGGGGCAAGAAGCAGCTGCGAGGCCAAGGATCCAAGCCATAGCCCGAGCCTTCTTAAAGCGCGCGAGTGCTGCGTCCGCTTTGTCTTTGAAGAGACGGGTGCCAAAGGGCATTTTCCATGAGAGATTGCTGGACATCCCCCGAAAAGCCAGATATCCTCAACCAGGTTTGGAGCTGTAAGTCCGCCATCGACGCAACCGATCTACTCAGTGAGTTGGTTGTGTTCAGCTCACAACTTATTGTGAGCTTGGCTGCATCTCTCCCAACAGCAACAGCTTGGGCGAGAATGGCCCAGGCCTCCTCCGGAACCTGAAGCAGCACCTCAGCAACTGCGTCCCATAACGTATGGGAATAGCAGCCCAAAAGGCATGCGGTGTTCACTGACCAGACTGGAAGAAGAAAATATTTTCTTCCCAATTTGATCCATTCTCTTCAATTCCCCATCCGGGGGAGCAGATGGGAATGCACCCGATGAAGAAGCCTCGATGACAAGACTCTCAGGCGTAGTTGTTCAGGAATTTAGGGTTGTTCTGCACAGGCCAATAGCGGTAGGCAATTGTCCTGTTTACAGGAGCCCCTGTGCTGGGTAAGGACCAGGTACCCAGTATGGTATCAGTGAGGGTTTTGTTAAATGGTAAGAGGGCAAACGAGATGGATGCCACCGGCTGAACCACCTGAGTCAGGTGGTTAGTCTTGACTGCCACAGAAGGTAGCTCAAGGCCGAGGACCTGAGCTACCCTTCTCATCCCCATGGAATACAACGCTCCCTCCTTCATAGCCATGGTAGGGGGCGAAAGCATACCAGCGTCAGGAAAGGTATCCAGACTGCTAACTTTGCCCAATTCCTGTGCATAGTCCTCCAGGTCTTCCAGCTGGAATTCTAAAGGGTCCAGCTACCCCTTCACACTTTCCTCCTACCCATAAGAATAAGGGTTAGGATCCAACCTGGGCAATGTAGGCCTCATCGAAGACTAAACCGGCATCAAGCGATGTTGTTTCGGCTCCGAGTCGGGTATTAGTATGGGGTTGATCGTATGCCCGACCGACATCAAGAGTGTCAACGTCTTTGCCAGCGCTGGGGGACATCACATCAGCACGACCAACTACTGCACAGATCCAAAAAACTGATCTTGAGGAGCCCTCAGGAGCCGGGGCCAGAGACACTGGTCCAGAATCTGATTGGGCCCACTCTGACCCTAAGACATCACAGGAGAGTCGGTCTGCCCAAAAATGAGGTGCATGGACTCATGAAACTCCTTGAGTTGGGCAGGGGTGGCTTCGGCTCCCGGAAACTCTGGGAGGCACGGAGCTGACCCAGAACCAGGCACCGAAGATGGAGGTCTATAACGTAGACGCTCTCCCCGCGTTGCATCGTCCATGTGATGGGGTGAAGTTGAAGAATGTTTCTTCTTCTTCAACTTCTTCTTGTGACCCGAATTTCCCGAGGACTTAAAATGGGACGAAGAAGAGTGGTGATGGCTACGCAAGCGGTCTCGTGGCCTTCCTCTTGAACGAGAGTGACATGGAACTGAGCGCTGGGCTGCCAGGAGCTTTAAGGATCGCTCCCTCAAAGCCTTCGCATTCATGGCCTGGCATTCTGAACATGACTTTGGGTCGTGGTCGCACTCCAGACACCACAAGCACACAAGGTACGGATCAGTCACCGACATGTGGTGACAGGAGTCACACGGTTTAAAACCAGTCTTATGTGACATCCGCGACCCACCCGTAGGAAGGTGCCCTCTTTTTGCCATGGTTACCCCGACTTTTTGCCTGCTATCAGTGTGTTTAGACTGTTTTCACTGTGATCCTGCTAACCAGGACCACACTGATTGTGCTCTCTCCCTCCAAATTGTTACCTTGGACGTTTGTGCACTCCACAACTGGCATACTGGTGTCTTCTTATAAGTCCCTAGGGAACTGGGACACCAGGGGTCCCCCATGGACTGCAGCATGTATTATGCCACCCATGGGAGCCCATGCATAATGTGCCTGCAGGCCTGCTGTAGCTGCCTGCGTGAAAAGGTGAATGTACCCTATCACCACTGATCACTACACCAGTCACCCCTATATTACGCCCTCTAGCTCAAATGTCAAGGTGCAGGTCCCTGTGTGTGAGGGCACCCCTGCATGAGCAGAGGTGCCCCTTCAAACTCTAGTTCCATTGCACTGGGCTTCGTATGTGCGGGAAAGCCATTTTACCAAGTCACTACCTGTGTCCAGCTACATAATGGTAACTCCGAACCTGGGCATGTTTGGTATGTCCGAATCATAGCCCAATACTAGTGCCAGTATTGGTTGTATGATTCCATGCACTCCGGGGGCTCCTTAGGGGACCCTCCCAGTGTTGCTCCTACCAGTCTTCCAGGGCTTTCCAGGCAACCCACGCTGCTACAGCCCTTCAGACAGGTTTCTGCCCTCTTGCTGCTTGACCAGCTCAGGCAGGGGAAGGCAGAACAAAGGATTTCCTGTGGGAGGGGGGAGGCAACTCCCAAGATGTGCAGAGGCCCCTGGGAGCATCTGAGTTGCCAGGCCAGGCAGGTGTGGTCAGAGACTCCTCCTGATAGCTGATCAAACCCCCTTTTAGGGCTATTTAGGGACTCGCTTGCGGGTAGGTCACCACATTCGGCTTGCAAGACTTCACCAGGACTCCTCTGCATAGTCTACTTCTGCTCCTGGCCACTGGAACCGCAACTGGCCACTTCACAAACTGAAAAGACTACAACTCCCGAGACGACCTTGCCTTGCAACATTGTTTTCCCGGCTCCTTCAAACAACTGCAACATTTCCCCAGATATGCATCCTCTGGGGTCAGCAAGACGTCAGCTGCACCAAGAAGCAAGAAGGAATCTCCCTTGCAGTGAGTCACTCCCCTGCCTCTGCAGGCACCTACAGCAACAGGGTCCGGCTGTGTGGATCTGCTCTCCTCTTGAACTGCGTGTATCCTGAACACAGGTGGTGGGCTAGAGTGGTCCCCTTGGTCCTCTCTGCCCTCTGTCCATCTTGGGAGATGGTGACCCCATGCAGGACAGTAACCCTGTGCCTTGTGACTCTTGCAGCAACCATTACTTGTTTTCTCCTGCTCCAAGGAATCTTCAGGCTCCTGGTAGCCCCAGCACTTCATCCTTGCAAAGACAGTCTCTCCTCTGCTGCCCCAGCGACTTGGGACTCTGCTCCAGGTGTGCTGTTTGGGCCTCACTGCAACTTACTGTGTCTGCTGCCAATGGGTTGCCTGTGGGGGCTGTAACTGCTTCTGCTGACTCTCCCAACTGCTAGGGTCAGCCCGGACTCCCCTCCAGGGGTCGAGTCCTCTGGACCTTGCTTGTCCCCTTCAGCCTTGCAACTCTTCTTTTGCCTCCTCTTGCATTTGCCAAGGCTTGTTGGTGGTTCTCCTAACTACTGACCATCTGCGACCCAACGACCGACGTGGGGCACCATCTGCACCACTCCAAGGAGTCCTCTGCAGCTCCTGGGCTCCACAGCTGGTCGTCTTCTTCCCTTGTTGACCCGGATCTTCATCGACAAAAGGGTGGGTGGTGGCTCCTGTCCCTACTGGACACTCCATCGTGGACTGGACTCTTTCCACTTCTTTTGCAGATCCTCATCTTCCAGAATCCACCCTTGGTTCCCCTGGTCCGGTCCTGTTCTTGAACAATCCATTTTATAAGTCCTCTTGTTAGTCCTTGGGAAAACTAGGGACTTACTTCTGCTCTCCTGGTTGCTGGGGGTCACTAAGGTACTCTCTTGGGGTCCCGAGTTCTCCCAGCTCTCCTCTAACTACTCCCTTGGGTGGGGGACTTCACTTCATATTCCACTATTTTAGTATCTGGTTTGGCCCTCCTCTAGGGCCCTTGCTATTTTCTCTAGATTCTGCCAATTGCTAATTCCTGATTGCAATTATATATATATATATATATATATATATATATATATATATATATATAGTAGGAAGTTGGCTCTGTATATACTATTTCAAAGTAAGAAATAGTGTGCACAGAGTCCAAGGGTTCCCCTTAGAGGTAAGATAGTGGCAAAAAGAGATAATTCTAATGCTCTATTTTGTGGTAGTGTGGTCGAGCAGTAGGCTTATCAGAGCGTACTGTTAAGCATTTGTTGTACACACACAGGCAATAAATGAGGAACACACACTCAAAGACAAATTCCAGGCCAATAGGTTTTTATATAGAAAAATATATTTTCTTAGTTTATTTTAAGAACCACAGGTTCAAGATTTACAAACAATACTTTAAATGAAAGGTATTTCACTCAGGTATTCTAGGAACTTTGAATAATCACAATAGCATGTACAGTTTTGACAAAAATGGCAATAAGCTATTTTAAAAGTAGACAGTGCAAAAATCAACAGTTCCTGGGAGGTAAGTAAATGTTAAGTTCACAGATAAGTAAAATACTTACAGGGTTCAATGTTGGGTCCAAGGTAGCCCACCTTTGGGGGTTCAAGGCAACCCCAAAGTTACCACGCCAGCAACTCAGGGCCGGTAAGGTGCAGCGGTCAAAGTGGTGCCCAAAACACATAGGCTTCAATGGAAATAGGGGTGCCCCGGATCCAGTCTGCCAGCAGGTAAGTACCGCGTCTTCAGAGGCCAGACCAGGGGGGTTTTGTAGGGCACCGGGGGGGACACAAGCAGGCACAGAAAGTACACCCTCAGCGGCACAGGGGCAGCAGGTGCAGAGTGCAAACAGGCGTCGGGTTTCTAATAGGACTCAATGGGGAGACCTGGGGGTCTCTTCAACGATGCAGGCAGGCACAGGGGGGGGGCTCCTCGGGGTAGCCACCACCTGAGCTAAGCAGAGGGTCGCCTAGGGGTCGCTCCTACACTGGAGTTCGGTTCCTTCAGGTCCTGGGGGCTGCGGGTGCAGTGTGGTTTCCAGGCGTTGGGTTCCTTGAAGCAGGCAGTCGCGGTCAGTGGGAGCCTCTGGATTTCCTCTGCAGGCATCGCTGTGGGGGCTCAGGGTGGTCAACTCTGGCTACTCATGGGCTCGCAGTCGCCGGGGAGTCCTCCCTGTAGTGTTAGTTTTCCGCAGGTCGAGCTGGGGACGTCGGGTGCAGAGTGGAAAGTCTCACGCTTCCGGCGGGAAACGTGTGGTCTTTAAAAGTTTCTTCTTTGTTGCAAAGAGTTGCAGTTTCTTGAACAGGGCCGCTGTTCTCAGGAGTTTCTTGGTCCTTTAGATGCAGGGTAGTCCTCTGAGGCTTCAGAGGTCGCTGGACACTGTTGTATGCACCGCTGTTGCAGTTTTCTTCAAAGTAGGGAGACAGGCCGGTGGGGCTGGGGCCATATCAGTTGTCGTCTCCGTCTTCACTGCAGGGCTTCAGGTCAGCAGTCCTTCTTCTACTTTAGGTTGCAGGAATCTATCTTCCTCAGTGCTGGGGACCCCTAAATATTCAATTTAGGGGTGTGTTTAGGTCTGGGAGGGCAGTAGCCAATGGCTACTGTCCTTGAGGCTTGCTACACCCTCTTTGTGCCTCCTCCCTATGGGGAAGGGGGCACATCCCTAATCCTATTGGGGGAATCCTCCTTCTACAAGATGGAGGATTTCTAAAAGTAAGAGTCACCTCAGCTCAGGACACCTTAGGGGCTGTCCTGACTGGGGGGTGACTCCTCCTTGTTTTTCTCATTATCTCCTCCAGCCTTGCCGCCAAAAGTGGGGGCAGTGGCCGGAGGGGAGGGTATCTCCACTAGCTGGGATGCCCTATGGCGCTGTAACAAAGGGGGTGAGCCTTTGAGGCTCACCGCCAGGTGTTACAGTTCCTGCAGGGGGAAGTGAGAAGCACCTCCACCCAGTACAGGCTTTTTTCCTGGCCACAGAGTGACAAAGGCACTCTCCCCATGTGGCCAGCAACATGTCTGGTGTGTGGCAGGCTGGCACAAACTAGTCAGCCCACACTGGAAGTCGGGTATGTTTTCAGGGGGCATCTCTAAGATGCCCTCTGGGTGTATTTTTACAATAAAGTACACACTGGCATCAGTGTGCATTTATTGTGCTGAGAAGTTTGATACCAAACTTTCCAGTTTTCAGTGTAGCCATTATGGTGCTGTGGATTTCGTGTTTGACAGACTCCCAGACCATATACTCTTATGGCTACCCTGCACTTACAATGTCTAAGGTTTTGATAGACACTGTAGGGGCATAGTGCTCATATGCCCTCACCTGTGGTATAGTGCACCCTGCCTTAGGGCTGTAAGGCCTGCTAGAGGGGTGACTTACCTATGCCACAGGCAGTGTGAGGTTGGCATGGCACTCTGAGGGGAGTGCATGTTGACTTAGTCATTTTCTTCCCACCAGCACACACAAGCTGGTAAGCAGTGTGTATGTGCTGAATGAGGGGTTCCTAGGGAGGCATAAGACATGCTGCAGCCCGTAGAGACCTTCCCTTGCATCAGGGCCCTTGGTACCAGGGGTACCAGTTACAAGGAACTTACCTGGGTGTCAGGGTTGTGCCAATTGTGTAGACAAAGGTACAGTTTAGGGAAAGATCACTGGTGCTGGGGCCTGGTTAGCAGGGACCCAGCACACTTTCAAATCATAACTTAGCATCAGCAAAGGCCAAAAGTCAGGGGGTAACCATGCCAAGGAGGCATTTCCTTACACAACCCCCCCCCCCCCCAAACGAAAGAGGATGAGACTAACCTTTCCCAAGAGATTCTTCATTTTCTAAGTGGAAGAACCTGGAAAGGCCATCTGCACTGGCATGGGCAGTCCCAGGTCTGTGTTCCACTATAAAGGCCATTCCCTGTAGGGATATGGACCACCTCAACAGTTTAGGATTTTCACCTTTCATTTGCATTAGCCATCTGAGAGGTCTGTGGTCAGCCTGAACTACAAAGTGAGTACCAAAGAGGTATAGTCTCAGCTTCTTCAGGGACCAGACCACAGCAAAGGCCTCCCTCTCAATGGCACTCCAACGCTGCTCCCTGGGGAGTAACCTCCTGCTAATGAAAGCAACAGGCTGGTCAAGGCCATCATCATTTGTTTGGGACAGAACTGCCCCTATCGCCTGTTCAGAGGCATCAGTCTGCACAATGAACTGCTTGGAGTAATCTGGAGCTTTGAGAACTGGTGCTGTGCTTGTTTCAGGGTGTCAAAGGCCTGTTGGCATTCTACAGTCCAGTTTACCTTCTTGGGCATTTTCTTAGAGGTAACTCCTGTGAGGGGTGTCACTATGGATCCACATCCCTTCACAAACCTCCTATAGTAACCAGTCAAGCTGAGGAATGCCCTGACTTGAGTCAGGGTTTTTGGAGCTAATCAGTTCAGAATAGTCTGGATCTTGGGTTGGAGTGGCTGAACTTGGCCTCCACCTACAAGGTGTCCCAAGTAAACCACAGTACCCTGCCCTTTCTGACATTTGGATGCCTTGATAGCAAGGCCTGCTGCTTGCAGGGCCTGCAAAACCTTTTTCAGGTGGACCAGGTGATCCTGCCAGCTGGAGCTAAAGACAACAATATCATCAAGATAAGCTGCACTAAAGGACTCCAAGCCAGCAAGGACTTGATTCACCAACCTTTGGAAGGTGGCAGGGGCATTCTTTAAGCCAAAGTAAACTGATAGTGGCCATCAGGTGTAGAGAATGCTGTCTTTTCTTTTGCTCCTGGTGCCATTTTTACTTTCCAGTATCCTGCCAAGGAGGCATTTCCTTACACACATATATATATATATATATATATATATATATATATATATATATATATAGTGTATACTTACCTCCGGTTGGGGGGGCACCTATAAGAAATCTACTGTGGTGCTACTGTAGTAAAGTACCTTTACTTTTGTAACACTGTGTAGTTCCTTTCATGTGTGATGTTACTTTGTGACTATTGTGGTATTACATAAGCTTTGCATGTCTCCTAGATAAATCTTGGCTGCTCATCCACAGCTACCTCTAGAGAGCCCTGGCTTCCTAGACACTATCTTCATTCACTAATATGGGTTGCTGGTCGTGGTATAAGTTACCAACACCATAGATGTCTAGCACCAGCCCAACTATGCCTTGCACCACACTGAAACAGACTACACTTTCTCCCCCTGCCGCTGCAGCTCCTCCAGCTCCTCCAGGTTCCTGAGTTCCTGAGACCCACCTGCCCCGTGCTACTCACCCTCTCTCCTGCTTCTTTTCTTCTTTTCTTCTTCTCTGTTCTTCCTCCTCACTCCTCGCCTGTAATCTTCTTCTGTACTCTTCTTCTCCCCGTCTTCTCTCTTCTTCTGTGTGCTTCTCTGCCTCTCCTGTCGCCTCTCTTCTTCTTCATCTTCTTCTGAGGTCTTCTGCCTGTCTTCTGCCTTCTGTTCTTCGTATCTTCATCTGTGATCTTCTGCTCTTCTGTGAACTTCCGCTCTTCTGAGTTTCATCTGGACTCCTGTTCTTCTGCTCTTCCGGTCTTCTGTTCTTCTGTTCTTCCGGTCTTCTGTTCTTCTGTTCTTCTGTCTTCTGTTCTTCTGTCTTCTATCTTCTGTCTTCGGCTCCTCTGCCCCCTCCGTCTTCTTCTCCCCGCGCCTGCCCTCCTGCTCCTGCCTCATCCCCCTCCCTCACTCGCCTCCCACTCTCTATCACCCCTATCTAACCCATTCGCTATCTACCTCCCTCTCTCCTCCTATCCACCTATCTCTTTATCTCACTATCTAACCCCCTCACTCCCCACCTCCTCCTATCCACCTATCTCTCTATCTATCTATTTCTCTATCTATCGATTTCTCTATCTATCCATTTTCTCTATCTATTTCTCTATCTCTCCCCCCCTTCCTGCCACCCCCTCTATTACCTATTCTTCCTATCCTCTCACTCTACCTCTCACCCTCACCCACCTCTACAACCCCCCTCCCCTATCTTCAAAACCCAACTCCTATCTCTCTTCCTAATCTCCCAAACCTCCTAACACTCTCCCCCTCCACCCTTAAACCCCCCTCCCCCAGCTCTTCTCACTCTACCTGTCCCCCTCCCTCGCGCTTTCCCACGCGACCTCCTGCTCGCCCCCGCCCCCCCAGCTCCCATTCGCCCCCAGCTGACCCCTCCCCCCCTACCTCATATGGCGGCCGCTGCGCGAGGCAAGCCTGTCTGCGCCCGTCCGTGCCTGGCCCGCGCCCAGCGCCACGACCCCTGGTCCCCAGCTCTCCCAAACCCCGCTGATCCGCTACGACCCCACGACCCTCCTCGCCCTCAACCCAGGACGCTCCAACACCTGCTTCCAAGCTCACCGAAAACGCACCTATGGACCCTTCGCCTGCAACTCCTGCAAACGCATCTTCCACCACGCAACTACCACGCCCACGTGCCATCAACCACCTCAAGTGCATCCTGGTCAACGCTCGATCCGTCCACAAGCACGCCGTTGAACTCTGGGACCTCCTGGACTCCACAGCACCGGACGTCGCCTTCATCACGGAGACCTGGATGAACGCCTCCTCTGCTCCAGACATCGCCACCTCCATCCCCGAAGGCTACAAGATCTCCAGAAAAGACCGCACCAACCAAGTAGGAGGAGGTATCGCCATCGTCTTCAAAGACTCCATCAGCGTCACCACCTCCACCGAAGACACCCCTCTCGCCGCTGAACACCTGCATTTTCAGATTCGCACCGACCCGAGGACCACCCTCAGAGGATCCCTCGTCTACCGTCCTCCCGGACCGCGCGCCCCCTTCAGCGACACCATCGCCGACTTCATCTCCCCGCACGCCCTCGCCTCACCGGACTACATCCTCCTAGGCGACCTCAACTTCCAAACCTCGGCCTCAAACAACTGGTGAACACCGCTACCCACATCGCCGGACACACGCTTGACCCTATCTTCTCCGCCAGCAAACACGTCTTCTTCAGCCACACCTGCTCTACACTGGACCGACCACAGTTGTGTCCACTTCACATTCCGACGCGAGACCCGCCACCTCCGCACTCAACCCATCCCTCATCGACAGTGGAACAAGATCCCCGAAGAGCAACTCTTCTCAGCACTCGCCGCCAACCAACCCACCCTCACCACCGACCCCAACGACGCAGCCCTCAGCCTCACAAACTGGATCTCCAACTGCGTAGACAACCTTGCTCCCCTCAAATGCACGCATCGACAGACCAACACCAAAAAACCTCTCTGGTTCTCTGACACCCTCAAAGAATCAAAGAAAACTTGTCGCGCCCTCAAGAAGGCCTGGCGCAAGGACCACACCGCTGACAACATGACCGCCCTCAAGAACGCTACCCACGAACACCACCGCCTGATCCGCGCTGCTAAAAATAACTTTTTCACCGACAGACTGGACAAAAACAGCCACAACAGCAAAGAACTCTTCAGCATCGTCAAGGAGTTCTCCAACCCCAACGCCAACGCCGTCACGCCCTCACAGGATTTGTGCGAATCCCTCGCCACTTTCTTCCATCGCAAGATCAGCGACCTCCACAACAGCTTCGGACACGAGACCCAACATAACACCACCGAACCCGCACCCCCGGCCATCACCCTCAACAACTGGACCCACATCAACACTGAAGAAACCAAATCCATCATGAACTCTATCCACTCCGGCGCCCCTTCGGACCTCTGCCCTCACTTCATCTTTAACAAAGCCGACGACATCATCGCCCCGCACCTCCAGACCGTCATCAACTCTTATTTTTCTTCTGCTACCTTCCCCGAATGCTGGAAACACGCCGAAGTCAACGCCCTACTAAAGAAACCTACGGCTGACCCGAGCGACCTGAAAAACATCCGCCCCATCTCTCTTCTGCCTTTCCCAGCCAAGGTAATAGAGAAGACCGTCAACAAACAGCTGACCACCTTCCTGGAAAACAACAACCTGCTCGACCCTTCACAAACCCGATTCCGAACCAACCACAGCACGGAAACCGCCCTCATCTCAGTCACTGACGACATCAGAACCCTGATGGACAACGGTGAAACAGTCGCCCTCATTCTCCTCGACCTCTCGGCTGCCTTCAACACCGTCTGTCACCGCACCCTAATCACCCGCCTCCGCTCCACCGGGATCCAAGGCCAGGCCCTGGACTGGATCGCCTCCTTCCTCTCAAACAGTTCCCAAAGAGTTTACCTCCCTCCGTTTCGCTCAGAACCCACTGAGATCATCTGCGGCGTACCTCAAGGCTCATCGCTCAGCCCGACACTCTTCAATGTCTACATGAGCCCCCTCGCCAACATCGTTCGCAAGCACGACATCATCATCACCTCCTACGCCGACGACACCCAACTTATACTCTCCCTCACCAAGGTCCCCGCCAACGCCAAGACCAACCTACAAGAGGGTATGAAGGACGTCGCAGATTGGATGAGGCTCAGCCGCCTAAAGCTGAACTCTGAAAAAACGGAAGTCCTGGTCCTCGGCAACACCCCGTCCGCCTGGGACGACTCCTGGTGGCCCACGGCCCTCGGCACCGCACCAACCCCCACAGACCACGCCCGCAACCTCGGCTTCATCTTGGACCCTCTTCTCACCATGACCAAGCAAGTCAACGCCGTGTCCTCCGCCTGCTTCCTCACCCTCCGCATGCTCCGCAAGATCTTCCACTGGATCCCCGCCGACACTAGAAAAACCGTGACTCACGCCCTCGTCACAAGCCGCCTGGACTACGGCAACACCCTCTACGCCGGGACCACAGCCAAACTCCAAAATCGCCTGCAACGCATTCAAAACGCAGCGGCACGCCTCATCCTCGACGTACCCCGCAACAGCCACATCTCCACACACCTGAGACACCTGCATTGGCTCCCAGTCAGCAAAACCATTTTTCGGTGCATGGTTATTTATTTCTGGTCTGTTTGTGCAGAAAATTATGCTGCTGTGACATTCATTTTGGTATCGGACTTTTGACAATCTGCTGATTCAGAAGTAGTCTGTTTGTTATGTCGACTTCAAGTGTAGTTCTTTTCCTCCTTCCTTTTTTCCTTTTTCGTTAACGTGGGCCACTGTCAATTACATACTGAGCAGTTGACGATGTGGATTGGTCGACGCATGATTGTGTGTCATATTTTTTCCTTTGAGATGCGCGCTCCGGTATTATCTGGGACGCGTCCTCGGGGTAGGTTGTCGAGAAGAGCTTGCGGCAGTAAAATGTAAGTGTTGAGACTCGCTGCTTTCCTCTGTTGTGGTGTTTTTTTTTACACCTTTCTGGGTTTTTTCCAGTGTAATCTTTTCTTGGCTTTTCAATGCTCTGTAACCGTTTCTGATACTATAGGCACTCCGATTTGCGTTGACGGCGGTTGGATGATTTACTACCGCACCCCGGTCCATTTTTACACCATTCCAATTACTTTGTTATTTTGAGTTGCCAACACTGGATCCTTATATAAAAACTATGTGGGCTGAGTGTTAGTCGCCTTTAATTCTATGTGAGATTTCAACCATGTACGTGTATTCTGAATATATTGCAATAGAATTTCATCAGCTTACTGACCATATCATGTTTGATACTACCCCATCCAACATACGTATAATAAGGATATTTTTGAATGTGGGGTTAGCAATTGATGACAAAGACACTGACTAGTTCACTTTGTTTTACTTTGACAGTTACATTATTTATATTATGGCTTTGGTGTTAATATTTATTATCATTATTTTGGGCCCTTCTACTGTTTTAGACTAAAACATCCAGTTTTTGTATATGATTTTGTTTTCTACATATCTGCTTAGATACTACAGCAAGCTTAGTTGACGCTTGTTCCCATGAGGCCTTTTCCCCATTTGGGGAGGGTAAGCAACATTCCGTCAATTGTTCTGTTTTTTATCACTGAGCATGGTACACACTACATTCACTTATTGCCACATCACCGTCAATACTGTTTTATAAAACGTTTGGAAAATAATGTTTTCAGTTTATTTTTCAATTTCTTATGTGTCGTTTTTGTCTCCACAGGCTACACCACATGTTTTGGTATAATACCATAAGTAAGTGGTTTATTTAGGTTTTTGTATATATATTTTAGACACATTGAGGTCTCTCTAAATAACCTAGGAGAAGTGTTTTTTTTCTTTTCATTATTTGGTCCTGACGAAGCACCAGCAGATCCATATGGACTTTTTTAGGCACGAAACATGTTGACCTATAGTGATGGTTGAGGGTAACTTTATCCTCCTCACCTTACTATGTTGGTAGAGTGATTGAGCATTATCTCTGCTTCACTCCCCCTTTTGTTTTTAACCTTGACCCTGAGCCTTCATGACTCAATAAAGTGTGTTTTCTGGAGCCAATTTTATCCATTGTTCTCTTTCCTCTCCTATTCTGTCTGTAGGATTGAATCTCTTCCTCACCAACCACGGCACAGATCTCTAGTTAAGCTGTCCGGCAAAGTTCCCCCTTTTGGTGGGCCCATCAGACATTGCAGCGCCAGTCTGACAAGGAGTAAACCCTATGATGAAGCATGACATCCTTTGGATGTGTGAGGGTATTTGCTTCTAGATAGAAAAGTGCCCTGTGGATTTTTCAACACATGTCTTTCATTGGAACAGTGTACTCATTTATTTTGTACGAGTATTAGGAAGTCCGTACACTGGACCATTAACCTCCCTGTCCCTCCTGTGTCAGTCTAGCATACCAGGCCCGCTTCCAACAGCACCAAGAAAAGTGTCAAAAAACTCAACAAAACTGTCAAAGTTAGTGAAAAACGACTGAGGGTAGCTCCCTCTGGATCTGCACGTAGGCTGGAACAGAAAGAAAAGAACTGAAGTCAGCGTGCCAGGGTGGCGCCTATATACAACATCATCATGGCGAACATGATGCCAGTGGACTCGACCGACGCCACCTGACGGTGTGCAAGGGTACTGCTTGAAGAAAAATCTCCAGATCCAGTATGACACCTGTGGGAAATTCTAAAGTAGGGAATCTGCAAGTAGAACAATCTATCAGATAAACACTGAGTGGTGATATGGGGTTAAGATTCCCCAGGGTAGCTTTTTGTGTATATGCAAAATGATAAATGCATTGTTCAAAATGCGCTTCACTTGTACATTTTTTAATAATACCTACTACTGTTAATCTAGTACAAATAATCATCCTTCATGAATTGTATGACGTAAACAGAAACTGCACTCAACATTCTTTAATAGCGATCTCATTAAAATGTTACAGAATACCCAGACACTGATATGAACATTGTGAATTTGAGTCATTCAAAACCATATTGTCACAGAAGGCTGCCTTTTTCATCACTGGATGCCTTGTAATGTAAAAAAATCTATGACCATCATTTTAAACAATACTCAGGAAAATAATACAGATGGTTGCTTTCAAGTGACAAACAATAAAATAAAGACCTGGACAATACTGTTTTAGCCTTGAAGAATTCAAGCATCTAAATTCGACTGTTGTTGCTCTCATGGGCCAAAAAAGAGACTGCTGGTTGGTACCTGCAATTATCCAGATGTACACAACAGATGTTAATTCAAGCTTAAAAGCTGTTATACAATTTACATTTGTAGTTCTGTGTGTTGAGTAAAAATTCAGAGATCACATTTTCTCTACATTCTTAACTTTTACATCTATCGCAAGCTGTCACACATTCCTGCAAACCTAGTGCCACGGTTTTAAATGAAATGGAGAACGGATGAAAAAGTCAACTGCTCCCACACACCAAGCTGCTATAGTAGTAATAGATACGAACAAGAAATTTCAGATTTGCAAATGCATGCTTAATGCATGAAAGGGTTCTTTCTTGGTAAAATCTAATCACACTGAGGCAATGTTACAGACGCCATTTTCCTTACAAAATAGAGCAGGGCTATGAACCATAAAATAAGTGAAAAGCAATGCATGTGCTACTAAGACTGCTTTATACACACTGAGAAAATGTATCTCAAACGGAACATAGCTGTTATAGTAATTGCTAAAAGCAATTCACTTGAAGAAAGGCATACAATTGCAAGGAATGAGTTATACATTTTAGTTTCATTCACTAAGCATGGAAGTAGAGTTGGTTCATCAATAGCAGCAGTATGCACACCATTAAGCAATGCGTTTTATTTGTTAAATAACCTCCAAGTTCAGCATCGAAGGACGCTTTGTATTGTGCAGCAGTGTCTGAAAAGAAAAATTGACGTTTATGTAAACCTACAGTTCTGGGATCAGGTCTTAGCAGCACTGCACTTTTCTGAAGCGGTTCATTCTCAGTCACATCCTGAACTTAAAAAACACCTCGTGACTAGCACACTTAACAAAAAAGAGAGGATATGCGATTGGTAAAACAGAAAGTGCTTACCAGGGCGTATGAATATCAGTGCTCCTCGAGCAAACGCTGATATTTCTATTTTACCATAGCCAAGGAATGGATGGCAAACAGATTTCGGTCATATTTGACAGCACTTTGTCCCTACAGCAGACCAAGTATATTGACAGAAAAAATTTGCAAACCAAAAAATAAATATTTTACATAGCTAGCCTGCATTAAATGATAAAAGTTAGTACTAAATAGAAGTATAAGCTCTAGGTGAGACCCCCCCCCCCCCCCCAGTCACCCAATGCATTGGGGCACAGACCACAGTAAAGGTTACTAAATTTTAAAGAAATGATAACCTATAACTATTGTAGTATGGCCACTTGTTTTTCATATTTCGGACTTGCAAAACCATAGGCTTTCATATTTTCAATCATACAAGAGGACCATCGGGTGTATTTTAACTGATGCCAGACACTACCCTCATCACAGCTATAAAGCACCAGCTTTGAAACTCACTTGGTACCAAAATTAGCCACACTCAAAATAACCTAGTTTTTCTTAAGCACCAATACCATTCGTCAACTCAGCCTCTCCACTGTATAACAGGTAAGTCAAGTAGATGGAACACATCGACAATTATAAATGACAATAGCTGAACTCGAATGAGACTTACTCAAAGTTGGGAACAATAGTAGAGACAAATCGAGTAGCAGCACCTCGGCTTGAACACGAAGAAAACAGGAAATAAATTACATTATGTAAATAATTGGATAGGTTTGCTGCGAATGCTAAATGGAAAGAAATACAAAATCATGCAACAGATATGGAATACATAAGTAATTTGCCACTCCGTAACACACTCCATTATACTAGACCAAGTATTAAAGTCATGTAAAATATGGCTGCTTGCATCAAAACTGCCAACAAAAGTTGCAACTCAGTGCATTTATTTCAGAAACATTCTGCTTGGATGTTTGAATTTTTAGTTAAAAAAAATACAAAGCAATCATTTTCAGGTTTGCAGTATATCAAATGAGGACAGATGAATCATTTTGCATGTATGCTCATGAAAGCAGACAAATCTACCAAATGGAAAAAAGGATGCGACCACTTCTAAAACTTATCCTCGGCTATAGCTCTACTGAGTGTCCTATTTCCCTCCACCCCATATTAAACCTGTTTCTACTCATCAATTCTTTAAATACAAGGAAATAATAAAGTACAGTAAGAAAATGTAGCAAACCAGAGTAACTCAGATCGTTACTAATGACGCAAAGGTATTCAGGTTCATCTTTTCAAAATGTACTGACGACTGCTATTTCATCTTTGTCTGTCCTTTTCTTCATGTACTTAAAAACCCAAGGTCTTTGTGGATATTGGAAAGAATATTTTCCAGTGGTAGCTGAAACAGAGGGAAACAGAAAAGGAAGGATCCAACTGCCTTAGAACTATTTTACATCAAACAATTTGTGCTCAAACGCTAGAGAGCTTGCAATGGATGCCACCTGGGGTACACCAATATATCACAAGTTATTTCGGAGAAAAATTGGTGCCATATCACTATAAATACTAAAACCTCTCTGCACCCTGCATGGTCCTTAATCTGTATTAACCCCGGAAGCAATTCTCCCCATTTATACTAATCACACACACACACACACAGAGCTTCAAGCTAAAAAAAAGGCCAATGTCAGGAAGGGCTCAAACATTACCGAAATGCAATCCAGATACTCCATGCAGAAACCTCTTCGATGAGTGACAGTGCAGAATTTTTGAGGAAGCATAATGAGTGAAACTGGAATAGGCGACACAAATAGCAACTACACTTGAGTATTTGAGACGCAGAGTTTTAGTGACAACAATAATAGTGTCTCCGCTGGGTGTAAAGTCCAAGTTTCAGCACGGCATGGCAGTTCTGGAGTTCTCAGCACATTAGAGATGAATAAGCCTTCAATAAAGGCCACAGTTTAGATAAAAGTGTGGGAAATATGCTAGAGCTAGTACAACATAAAAGGGGACAAGTATGACATTAGGAATGGGTGGATTAAACCTGAGCCTCTTAAATTTGCAACCGGTTTAAAAGGAATTAAATAAAGTATGCAGGCTCAATCAGTACAATAATTAAAAATTGCTCTTTAAAATGCACAGTTGCGACTTAAGGGAACAAACATGAATTTGAGGAAATCAGAAATCTACACATTTGCTATCACAAATGTTTAGTTGCTGCATTTAAGCACATACGGGACGCTTTAGTTCTTTATCGTCAGCATGCTTACTTCTGAGAGCAGTGCCTCCAGTTCAGCCCTCCATTTCCAAACAGCATTTTTTACTATCATGAGGCCTAAACACCTTAGAAATTAAAACATCGGTGGGAGGAGCAGCGTGACCCCCTGATACCTAAAATAGAAACAGCAAAGAAGGCAACATTGTAATCTGCATAGACAATGAATACTTGCAACACATGAAACTGCAGTGTGTACTGATATAAACCACCTTCATCATTAGAAAAACTACCAAAGTAGCTCTGCTGGTTTCATTGACAAATATAGAGCGGGTGGCAGCAATGCAAGCTTAGCTCATAAAATGGATGAAGCAAAGGCAGTAGCAGTGAACGCTTTTGTCACATTAAAATGTACAGAATGGGAAGAAATAGTGACTGAAAATAGATACACAACACAGGCAACAAATGTTCGAGCATCTCTTATACATAGACCAGTGGTGGTTCAGAAAATCCTATTGTGATCAGGTAGACTATGGAAGGCACCAGAGCTGTAGTCATCTGCAGAGGAAAGCAGTAGTGATTGGGGTGTCCAAACCATTGTGATGGCCATGCAACACTGGTGCTATTGTCCCATTAAACATTTAATATAGACACTGGTAATGCAGGGATCATGGCTGATTTTATTCCGCTGACTTGAAATGCTAAAGTTGTGAATGGTGTTGTGAAGGGGCACCTAGTCTAAATAGTTCATACATATGTAGAAAGAGTCCATCAATAGTTATGCTATGAGAAATGTTCTTGCCCAAAAGTTAACATAAACCATTAAACAAGAAATGTGATAGGCTAACTTGGCTCTCCTGTTTTACATCCTTGTCTACAGGAGTTTTACAGATTAGTCCAATTCTCTTCAAATACTACTTCTGTGGGAAGTTGAACATTCCAATAATCACACACTATCTCTGTGGGGACTTAAAAATCACTTAAATCACACACTATCTTTGTCGGGACCTGAACATCACTATAATTGCACACTATCTTTGTGGAGACTTAAAGATCACTAAAATTGCAAACAATCTTTGTAGGGACTTAACCACCATTATAATCACACACTGTCTTTGTGAGAACTTAAACATCACTATCTTTAAGCACTGTATGGGGGCTATATCATTATCTTTACATACTATCACTCTGGGGATTTGAACATAATTACATTCACACACTATCTTTGTGGGACTTGAATATCTCTATAATCACACACTTAATATAGAAGCTTAACCTTGTCAATATAAAGACATTACCTCTGGAGTTGAACCTCATTATATTCACATACTATTTCTGTGGGGAGTGGAACATTCCAATAATCAATCACCGTGGGGACTTAAAACATTACTTTAATCACACATAATGTTTGTGGGGACCTAAGCATCACTATACTTGCACACTATCTTTGTGGAGACTTAAAGATCACTAAAAGTGCACACAGTCTTTGTAGGGGCTTGACCACCATTATAATCACACACTACCTTTGTGAAAACGTAAACAACACTATAATCTCACACTATCCTTCTAGGGAGCTGAACATCGCTATATCCACACACTACATCTGTCTGGACTTGAACATCATAAAAAACGCACACTCCCATTGTGGGCCCTAAAACACGATGATCTTCACATTCTGTCTTAATGGAAATTCACAAATCACTCTGTGGAGGCTTTAAAATCGTTACAATCAAACTATCTCACTGGGTCTTGAACACAATTATCTTCACACACAATTTCTGTGGGGACTTGAACATGATTACCTTCACACTCAATATCTGTGGTGACATGAACATTCCTATGCTCACAATCAATTTCTGTTTGGATTTGAACAACCTCTTCTTCATACTCTACCTAAGTGCAGTGGAGACTTGATCACACACCATCTCTGTGGGGCATCCACATTGCTATAATCACACAATTTATTTGTGGGGACTTGAATATCACTATCTTTACATACTATCTCTGGAGGTGCTTCCTCCACAGCTATAGACATCATCTATGGTGCTACTGTGATCACATGACACCTCTATGGGCATCATCACAGCCATTTATATGCAGACATTAACATTACATGCAGTCCCTGAGGAGATATATTGTAGTAGGTACTTTGACAAAAAATGTTAGTAACCAACCAAATTCTGGGTTCCACTCAGATTTTGTGCTCTGAGCAATGGATTGAGTACAGTTTCAACTGCTTTCTGTAATCTTGATATGTGATATTTCTGACACATGAGATAATCCATCTTTCTATACCACTGGAATATGCACAGCATATCAAATATGAACATAACATTATGTTGTTTATGGATATGACTGATAAAATAAACATTTAGCCATGTGCCCTTGACTGTATTTAATCACAAATGATGATTATGGAATAGGCCCTCACAAGGATGGTAGCAAATGTGAAAATCCCCACCATGATAGTTCTGTATACATGATCAAATAACAATATATTTGCAAATTTGAAGCAGGATCCTTAATCACAATTTTTTCCTTAACATTTTTCTGTTATTAGTATATGTTAAAAACATTTGAAAAGGTTAGTCCCCACAAGGCAGGTATCCACACATGGGCCCTCATTATGCCTTTGGCGGTCTTCTCGGAAGACCGCAGAGGAGGCGGCAGCCAAAAGACCCCCATGTTGGCAGCCATCCGACCGCCGTATTAAGAGTCACACAGTGAAGACCACCAAAATGCAGCCAAAAATTAGAGAGCGCCAGGACACTGGAGGGTGGGAAAGAGGCGGTTCCACCACCAGCACCGCCACCACTACAACTTTCCACTCACCACATTACGAGCCACAAATCACCAAAGCGGTCCTTCTATGGCGGAAAATCATTGGCAGAGTGAACCGCTGTGTTCAAGCACTCACTTCAGAAAGAACACCACACCACATTGGACAGTTTGAATACCCCACATCTGACACACATACACACACCAGACACACCTATTCACTGCACTGCACTATATAACACATCCCCACACAAACCACAATCCTTTGCAACCAAAATGACATTCACTGACACCGAGAAGCTAAAGACTAATGAATAAGCACTTGTACACCATAGTCACATATGAACACCATACAACTGCACGAACAACACATCACAACTACACACAAACACCACAATCAGCATACACAACCAAACACCCCCACTCCACCAAGCACCCTACACTGCACACTTACACACACAACACCCACCACCACCCACAACACAACCAACACCATGTCACGTCAAAGGCACCCACGCCTCACAGACGATGAATTGAGGGGTATGGTGGATGAAATTGCCAGGTGGCCCTGATGGCATCCCAGGTGACCGTTTTTTGCATAACAAAGATAATTGGGCCCAGTACATTTTATTGCTATCCAACACAGTTGCTAGGGGAGCACCGATTCCCGAGACATGGAGGGGCACTGAGGTACTGCCTATCTATAAAAAAGGCGATAGGTCCTCACCTGGTGACTATATGCCCTTACGTGTCATAGACACAATGCAAAAGGTATCTAAAATTCACAACTGGGTTACTGACAATAACATCTTGTCACCATTTCAGGCTGGCTTTGTTGTGTAGCCATTTTAGCTATAGCTCCATGCACGTTATTTTAACACAGTAGGCCAAGCCGCTGGGCACTCTAACCTAGATATATTTTATTCAGCTTTATTTTTTGTTACAATAGTCACTTTTACAGTCTTGTTTTATTTTCTGTTTATCTAACATTTTTGCCTAGGCCAGCACTTTGTTCTCAAACAAGATATTCTTGCTCATTCTGTGCTTCTTCCAAGGCTACAGCACGGTACATTGATGGTGAACGTGGTATAAGTTTAGTCTCTGACATTTGTAGAAAACACACATCCTTACGTAGGGACATTTTCTCAGAACATCAGCTGTGTTGTTCTAAAAACACTTGCTTGTCCCTTACACGTTAGAGGGAGACTCCAGCCAGAGAACCATGACTGTATGCTGATTGCCGAATGCTTCGCTACAGATGCTAACGCAGACTACAGGCCTTTGCTCAGGTATGGGGAATGATGTCTTCCCGTGGGAGCCTGAAGGGCAGAATTAGAGCTTGACATGCTGTGCTCTAATATAGCCTAGGTAGGAGTTAGTCTATTGATCATAGTGACAATATGATAGTGTTATTTCTATGCTTCACTCTCCTCGTCACAATTTTAATACTGTCAAAACCTTTGAATACCTTGGGATTAAACTATCGGACAAAACAAGCACTATCAACCAGGTTTTCCACTTTGTGCTCTTGTACTGGAAAGTTGTAGTGATAGGGTGGGGAAATCTCTATGTAGCCTTCATAGACCTGACATCTGCGTTTGACCTGGTCCCCAGAGGCAAACTCTGGGAGCTGCTCAGTGACATGGGAATACCCCTAGCGATTTTGGCCATAATTGTTCGTCTTCATGAAGCCAACTTTGCAAGACTACGTTGGGGGAGGCAAGGTGAGCTTACCGATCCAATAAAGGTAGCTAGGGGTGTACGGCAGAGATGTGTACAGGCTCCAACCCTTTTTTCTCTATAACTGAACCCGGTTGTCCAACATCTCACCTCCCAGCCCTCAGATGCTCCAGCCTTCAGTATGGAAAAAATTGTGACACTTTTGTTTGCTGATGACACCTTGTTAGTGTCCAAAACTCCAAGGGGACTCCATATGTTATTGAATCGTTTTTAAGATTTTTGCTGCGTGAGAGGGTTAGAAATAAACACATCTAAAACTACGTTTATGGCGATCAACCTGCATAGACCTTATAGGGGGTACCCCTCTCAGGGTGGTTCGAACCTAGAACAAGTCAAAACCATTGAATACCTTGGGATTAAACTATCAGACAAGGGGGGTCATTCTGAGCTTGACGGGCGGCGGGAGCCGCCCGCCAAGCGGGAACCGCCAGAATACCACTGCGCGGTCAAAAGACCGCCGCGGTTATTCTGAGTTTCCCGCTGGGCTGGCGGGCGACCGCCAGAAGGCCGCCTGCCAGCCCAGCGGGAAACCCCCTTCCATGAGGATGCCGGCTCCGAATGGAGCCGGCGGAGTGGAAGGGGTGCGACTGGTGCAGTTGCACCCGTCGCGATTTTCAGTATCTGCTTGGCAGACACTGAAAATCTTGGTGGGGCCCTGTTAGGGGGCCCCTGCAGTGCCCATGCCAGTGGCATGGGCACTGCAGGGGCCCCCAGGGGCCCCGCGACACCCGTTACTGCCAGCCAGGTTCTGGCGGTCAAAACCGCCAGAGCCAGGCTGGCGGTAAGGGGGTCGGAATCCCCATGGCGGCGCTGCCTGCAGCGCCGCCATGGAGGATTCCCCAGGGCAGCGGGAAACCGGCGGGACACCGCCGGTTTTCCGTTTCTGACCGCGGCTGTACCGCTGCGGTCAGAATGCCCATGGGAGCACCGCCAGCCTGTTGGCGGTGCTCCCGCGGTCGTTGGCCCTGGCGGTTAATGACCGCCAGGGTCAGAATGACCCCCAAAATGTCTTGGAGAACCCATATCTACTCCATGTCCCTGAAGTTTAGCCTTCTGCGTCTCTCCCTTCTTCTGTAGGGCGACTAACCAGTGAGTTTTTGGACTTTGAATCCACTAGGTTGTTGGAGTCCTATCTCTATGGTATCACAGATCCGAGTGATAGGAAGCTCTTTATGCAATTTCGATTCCCCCTCAATACATTTGCTTCTAGATGGCAGAACAGGGCTGCCCCCAACTCGCACTTCCCTAGCTGTACTTTATGCCAGGAGTCCATTGCTCATGTTTCTTACGCATGCCCTTCCTGTGCTTTCCCCCATAGGAAATGGCTTGCTCCATCTTGCAAACGGCTGGGGACCCGTGATCATGTCGTAGTTATGAGGATCTTAAAATCAGACCCCAGCTTACCTATTGTTATTGCTGTTGCTAAGTTCCTCTTAGGCATGTGGCGTATTAGAAGGAAGCTGGTCAAGATTCCTTAGCCCCTCAATTGTTCTCAGGATTTGCACCCACACTTTCTAGTTTTTACTCTGTAACATATGAACCGTATGCTGTACTGTACTGTTGCTTTTGTCATGCTTTTTTCTTATCTTATTGGAGTATTTTTATGAAGTTTACTATTTATTGTTGTGTTGTGTAACTTTTATGGCACTCGATGCCAAAATAAAGTATTTATACAACCACATCACGACTACACACAAACACCACAACCAACCATCACACACAACCAAACACCCCCACTCCACCAAGCACCCTAAACTGCACACCTGCACACACAACACCCACCTCCATCCACAATACAACCACCACCTGGCCCCGTCAAACACACCCACGCTTCACAGACAATGAGTTGAGGGTCTTGGTGGATGAAATTGCCAGGGTAGAGCCACAACTGTTTGACGCACAGGTCCATCAAACCTCCGGTGCCCTGTAAAATGGAGCTATGGCAGGGAATTGTTGACAGGGTCAACTCAGTAAGCAACTATCCATGCACAAGGGAGGACATGAGGAAGAGTTGGAAGGACCTACGGGGGAAGGTGTGTTCCATGACATCAGGACACCAAATTGCCGTGCTGAAGACTAGCGGAGTGTCCCCACTTCCTCCCCCAGAGTTCACACTGTGGGAGTAGAAGGGCTTGGACATACTGCATCCAGAGGGCCAGACTTGAATATCCAGAAGACTGGACTTTGTTAAGTAACTACCACTTTCCTGGCACAATTTACAACTGTCCAGCATGCTTCCGGACCACCCAAACACATCCCCAAATTCACTCAATCTCCCACCACACCTCCCACCTAATCACCTAATGCCCCTCTCCTGCATGCCACACCACCATCCAGCCCCAATGTCCACATAGTCCCTGGCCAGTGCACAGATAGCAGTGCCAATAACAATCACTATGACTCCCACAGTGCACTAGCCCATCTATAGCAAAACCTGCTATGTCCACTTCACAGCACAACTCTTGCTGTATGACTATTGCACTAGCTACACCAACTGGATGCTTCCATGGAGGACCACTACAATGGCAATGACAGCAATGCAATGGCACTACACAATGGCAAACAAGGCCAAACACAGCTGCTGCACTACACTAAACCAAATGGCCACTTATCCACATCTACAAACCTGAAATGGACTGAGCATGAGCTAGAAGGTAAGAAGGTAAACCCCAGGCACCACATGCACCCACAGGGCAAGTTACAATGCATACACACATTCCCTCCTCCCACTTGGATCCTGTGCTGTAATGTACATCCATCCCCACTCACATCTAGCAAGCCTGGTTTACCAGGAGCAAACAGGGCACACATGCCATGTGAAACATCACACAGGACCTGATCTCACCCACCCACCAAAAAGTATCTTCCCAGATTGACACCAGTCATCAATGGAGCATGGTACACATGTCACATTCCACTATCCACAATGTATGCAGTGCTGCATCTGTCATTGCCATTGCTGGGAATCACGTTAAGCCAAAGTATGCGTCACACCTCCACCATGTAACTCTCTCTCACTCCATCTACAGGTACCCCTGTCACTGCCACCATGGAGAGGATGCCAGAGACGGCCAGCCCTCCTCAGGATGAAGGCCCCAGTGTGGACAACGCCTCTGGATGTCTGAACATTGAAGACCTACCTGGCCCATCTGGGACCCCTTTTGAGGCCATCACTCCATGCCTCACCCTGCCCACATCAACACCCGCCCCCCCACCCTGTGGCATAAACAGCACAGCCAATTCTTTGTCCCCAAATCTGTGTCCCAAGAACAGTTCAATCCATAGTGTGTCCCACAGTTAGGGGCCTGAGTCGACCCCTCACACCCAAAACAATGAAGGTCCTGGAGACACTTGGAGTGGGCATACCATGAAAGGGGCAAATGCACAGCGGGGCAGGGGACGTGGGAGGGAACCTGTAGGACAGAGGATGGGGTCCCCAAGGGACTCAACTGACCAGGAAACCATATCCCAAGTCCTAGGAGAATACCAACACTCCCTGGACAGGTTGGGTGAGATTATCACCATGTTGGGGGAAAAGCAAAGGTTGCAGAGGGAATACCACCAGGAGGTCATGCAGCAGTGGCAGGCCCACAATGCCACCATGGCCTCCATTGCAGAGGTGCTCAGAGACCTAAAAGCCACCCTGCCTCTTCCTCAACCCACCAAGAACTGCAGGCCTCTGGCACTCCACCATCTGTAGCTGATGAACCCCCCGCAAATGTGGACATCTATGCAGACATCCGGCTGGAGCAGATGCCAAGACAAAATCCACTGCCAGGAAGGGAAACTCTCCTGATGTCTCTCCCTTGTGTGCCATTGAGACACCCTGTTGACTGTTAATGACATTACTCCTTTTTCCCATGACCCTTGGACATTGGACCTGTGCAAGCTACAGCTGTGCCACCTACTCTGCTGATTCCAACTACCATGACCCAACTCATCACATGTTTGTCACTGTATGTACCATATATTTTTCACATTTCCCCTGTATGCCCAATAAATACTATTGATCACAGCAACTTCATATGTGTCTTTAATTGAATATGTACAATTGTTTTGACAGCAAAATGTGATGTGGATATGCCCCCTAAACCAACAGGCAGTGTAATGGACAGCATTCTCTACAGGAGGCACCGTACAACAGATATGTCCCAGGACAGATTTGAGGAAGTCACTAGTCCAGGCACACACTACAGTGAAATCACTCATCCAACCTGCAAAAGAGACCATGACACAGAGTTACGTCAGGTTAGAAGGCATGGTGCCACACAAAGCACATATGCAGTACACAGTTGTTCAGCCCAGTGTAGAAAGCCACCAAAGCAGGGCAGAACAGATGATATTTTTACATCCCCAGGAAATACATGTCAATACACTGTAACTGCCATCTGTTATATGCGAAGCTCCATTCTGTATACAGTTACCAACGGCTAATGAGCATGAATGCCTCAAGCCATAGGTGGCAGAGGCACTGATTTACAGGACACAGTCAGTGGGCAGAAAAACACAAGGAATGGAGAATGCAGGACACATAGCTCGACACAGGTCTGTCTATAGGAGATGTGAAACTAGCAACTTGCAGTAAGTACACATGTTAGATAAGATACATGTCAACTCACACCTTACGTTCAAGCACTCATCTCCAACAACACACACATAGGGATAGGAACACATTAACAAACCACTGATGGAACTAGTCAAGAGGACCATTGTCAGCAATCAATGTAGATACACATCACTTGCAAATACACAGTCAACATACCTATATGTCACTGGAAGTACTGATTGATGAGCTCAGTCCTAAAGTCAGCTTCACCATCCTCACCTGCCTCCTCATCACTATCCATGTATGCATCACCAGCCACTGGTCCAGCTGCCTTCTCATTACCAGCTAGCAAGGGTATCTGATGTCTTAGGGCAAGATTGTGGAACATGCAGCAGGCAACTATGATCTGGCACACCTTTTGAGGAGTGTAGAGGAGGTCACTTTCAGAGACGTCCAGGCACCTGAACCTGGCTTTCAGTAGGCCAAATGTCCTTTCAATTACACACCTCGCCCTGCTGTGGGCCTCACTGAGACAGAGATCCCCTTCCGTGGCAGGGTACCTCACTGGTATAGCCAGGGAAGGTTACAGAGTCACCTGTGTGCATAAAGGTAGGACCTGCTACATTACAGGTACAGCCACAGGGAAGAATGTGATGACAGGTGCCATAACAGAGACACACACACCCAAATGCATACATACCAATGAGCCAAGCCCTCTCTCTGTGTAGTTGTGACATCATGTGTGGGACATTGCTGTTCCTTGGAATGTAGGAGTCATGCACAGATCCTGAAAACTTGGCTGTCACCTGTGTGATGTTCTGGTCTGCCAGACACACCACCTGGACATTGATCAAGTAGTAGTTTTTCCTGTTCCTATTCACCTGTTCATTGGCACTGGGAGGGACCAAAGCTATATTGGTGCCATTTATGGCCCCTATCACATGGGGGATGTGTCCCACATCATAGAAGTCAACTTTCACATAGGCCAAACCCCACATTGGGGAAACCTGATGTAGCTGTCCAGGTGTTTCAATAAAGCACACTGTACATCCTTCAACACAAGACTGAACATGGCCTGTGACATCCCTGCTGTCAAGCCCACTGTATTCTGAAAGGACCAAGTAGCAAAATATTTTAGCATTGACAGGACTTGTACCATGGGAGGGATGACATAGGGATTGCGTATGGCAGCTAAGAGATCAGGCTGCAATTGGACACATAGACCCATGATAGTCTGACAATTCAGACAATAAGTCTGAAAGATATGCCTGTCCTCCATGGTTGCAAGGCCAACTATTTGTCGGTACACAAATGAATGTCTCAATCGTCTCATGTCAAGGAATCTAGGATAGAGAGTAGAAAATCTACTGAGTGATGAGTACTTTACACATGTAAGCAGTACATGTCATCATTGCACACATCGAACACTGTAGATGTGTTGCATTGCTGATTCATACCATTATGGGCAAGCTGAAGCATCACAGTGACATGCATGTCACATGCATTGGCTAAACTACGATGGCACAACACAGGCCTACTCCGCACTTTGCACATAAATGTGTATGACGCAATTATTTACGGACTGCAAGTCATGATATGTGCACAAAATGGCATCCGCCTTGCCTGTTGCACAGGACAGTTGGAAGTGACCTACGTCCACTGGCGTATGTCGTCATGGTGGTAGGAGGTCACAACTGCTGTACAACTTCTCATTGGATAACATTGTTACCTATGGGGGATTCGGGCCAATGGCTATCACCGCCGGCTGTGATAGTCCTGTATGCAGTGGCCGTGACTGCCATTTTCTGCAGCCTTGCTCACTTGACTCCTGACACTCTTGCAAGCAAGACCTCCACAAGCTGGAATGCTGTGTCCTGTCTCTGGGAGCCATAATGCCACGTCCTGCAGGTGATAGGGCTCCAATCTTCACCGCAGAAGTGCCGGTGAAGCTCATGGACAGGGTTCTAACCCTGCATGTACAGCTGTATGGGGCACCAGAGGAACAGGTGAGCCCAATGCTTTTGTCATGTGTAATAGGGGTGCGTGTGATGGTGTAAGAAGTAAGTGTAATGGGGAGGGAGTACATGCATACAGAGGGCATGGAGTAGAGGTGCGTGAGCCAAGCATATTGGTATGTGTGGGCACTTGGTGAGTCAGATGTGTATTGTCCACTGCTGTTGGTTTGGGACATATGTACCTGGCTTTCTCGTTCTGTCTGTGTCATCCATGCAGGTGAACGCCCATCAGTAAAAAGGGCTCTGGTGTGCCACCCCCAAACAAGTGAGGACCCTGGGAATCCACAGCTGCCCGTAAGACCCCGCAGGCCTAACTGAGGATTTCCTCTCAACGAGGGAGGAGTGACCCGTCAGACTCTGACCCCCTAATGGCCCGCATATTGGTGGTGGCCTACCCTGAGGTGGATGGGCGTTTGAGAGCAGCACAGAAGCCACAAGGGGGTGAGTACAGACTGGATCCTGGCACTTGACTGGGCTTAAAAGAGATATTGTGCCTCACTGCAGGCAAAGAGACATTGTTGACATCCTATGTATCATCTATTGAAAATGTGTATTATACACCCTGGCTAAGTATAGATTGTAGATGTGTTGGCATGCTTTACTGTAAGTGGTTGTACATCTCCCATTAAAATACCTCTCCCTGTCTGGAATGTGGAGATGCTCATATGAAATTGCAACACATGTGAGACCATCCTGCCTATGCAAAGGATGTCTGTATTAGTATCACCCTATATATTGAGTATCACCAGCTCCATCCATCTTCATTAGTGGCTGTGACATGTCAGTCCACTCCCATCTGTGTAGAATATGCTACTGTGTGACTCTAGTTTTCTCACAGGGACTGAATACATCATGTACTGGTTGTGGGGCTGCCATCTAAGTTCCACTGCAGCTATGACCTTCATGGGAAAGGATCATTGATTTGGTAGTTGAATTGTCATAATAGGTGAACTGCTGACTATGGGGTCTGTGAAAGTTAGGTTGACTGGGAAACTGATAAATGTACAATTGATGAGGTCTGGCTGCAGACATTATTCTTTACTAAGTGCAATACTTGTGAGGAAGTCGCCGTTTTACCAATGGAATGGTACTAGAGGTGGTAGGTGCCTTGCCAGGTCTTGTATATGTCAACATGGTATGTATATGGGATGGATGACAATGGCCTAGCAATTGATGTGCTACATTGCAGAGTTACAGAGTTACTGCCTACATCATCTCCTAATGGTAATTTGGGAGTACATCTGATGGGCTGAGACTCTTCTGCTTGCCTTCGCCAAACTGCAGTTGTAGGTTAGGAGAGCCTGGCCTATTGCATGTCACGTGGCACGTATAGGTGATTGTAATATTGCATTTAGTCTCCCCTGGCTGAGTCATGTAGTAGTGGGATGTGTACGTGGTGTAGAGGCAGTGGTGTTGGTCCATTTGTGCCTATAACATCCTGACATTTGCCCTCTGAGATGTGGATTGTCTGACCTCTGTGACAGGTATTGTCATTTCTGGAATGGTGTTTGAGGGTGGAGTTGTCATGTTGCGCAGTCTGACAGGTGTGACTGCATGTGTGGTTGCATTGTAAGTGGACCATGATGTGATATGTGTGTTTGTGAAGAATATCTGGGGTGACACTTTACTCAGTGATTGAATATGGATGTGTCATATGTGCTATATGGGACTTATTAGATGCACTTAGCAGTATGATCAGTTGTGATATATATGTGTTTTGTTTCTGCTGATCTGGCTTTATGATTGGGTCACAAGATTCTAATGGCTATACCACAGACTCTCATTTTACACATCAGATGTCAACTGTTTGGGTGTCTCTTGTAATGGCCAAATCAGTGTTGAATTCCATATTGGCATCACTGTACAGTGTGTTTGGTCTGGCATGTAATGTGACAGGCAGGTGCAGTGTGGTCTGTGAGTGGAGTTGTCTTCAATGTTATGGATAGGTTACAGAGGGCATGGTCTGACCATTTGTTGTTACAGTAGTGGCCAGAAGTGTTTTGTTCAGTCAGTTGGACATCCAGTGGCTGATAGGGACCTGGAGAAGTATGATATGTATTCAGGCATACTATTGATAGTGCATCCAGGGCATGCTGTGCCAGCAGAAATGGCGTAGGTAGTCATCATGTGGATGACTCCAGTTGTGCTTTCCTACTTAGATATTGATGTAGGAGTGAGGGTTGCAATACAGGTGTGGGTAGTAGGGACATGTTCTGAATTGATATAGCTAATGTACAATGGCACCTGCGATGGCCTAGCCATGATAAGTATTGTCACAGAAGTGTTTATTAACCAGTGTGTATGAGAGCTATCTGTTAACCCATTTCCCCCCATCTCTCTCCCTGTCTCTCCCTCCCTCTCTCTCTATTTGTGTGCATCAGAAGGAGAAGGGGCACAGGCAATTGAGAAAGTAGCAGCCCTGAGGAGCCAAGATGGCGGCCGTGTCAGACGCCTATTCTGTGAGCTCCGACACGGGCCCACAACAATCATCCTGCAGGGCGCTCCCGGAAGGGAAATTGGAGCCCTGGGCGTTGCATCCGGGCACCGGAGTCCGCCGTGCAGCCGAGGAGCGCGCAAGATGGAGAGGAGTGACGGAGGAGCCGGCGACGGCCAGGCACCATGGGGCGAAGGAGGCCGCGGCGCTGTCACGCCTCGGAAGTCTGACCTGGTGGAGACGACGGCGATCAGCGTGCCCCGGCGGCTGAGGTGCGGAGTTAGGAGGTGGGGGGACTGTGGTGGAGGGGAGGCCTCACAGAGTGGGGACCGCATACTGGCACGGCTTCTCCCCTCTTTCCCCCGTTGCTTCCCCCCCCCGATGGACGGCGGCGGGGGCTGCGTCTGGCCCAGCTGGCCCGGCTCTCCCCTGCCAGGTGGGACGCTCCCGCAGCAGGAGAGGACAAGCGGAGGTGCTGAAGTGCCGCAGCTGGGCACAAGGGGCTGCCCGGCTGTGTGGATCTGCCGCCTGGAGCGGCTTGAAGGAAATAGCAGAGGCGGTATCGGCCTCGCGGCCTAGGAGCTGCACTGGATACATGGGCGCTCACCCAAACCAGGGGAGTAGCACCCAAGTGCTTGGGGGACAACCCCCATCGATCTACACAAAGTTTAACTCCTTCCTCCCCCAGCAAACGAGGGGACAACAATAAGCACAGCGCTATTTAGGTGGAGGGGCTGACCAGACAGGAGGGCCCGGGCTCTCTCCCCCCCGCACCGACGTCTTTATTTAAAACGCGACCTCCTCTTCCGGCATCCCTGCTTTATCTCTGCAAGTGGCCACGGACACGCGCAGGAGCGGTGTCTGTGGTGGACCACAGGGGGTCCCCGGGCTTCCTGGAACCCCAATTGTTTACTGCTGGTTAGTTACGCCGTGGGAGCACCCATATAGACTCCTGTCCTGGAGCATTTGACCACTGGCAGCAGGGGCCCCCGCCCAACTGAACCCGACCTGTGTGATACAGACCAGCTTGTTCGGGAGGGGCCACAGGCAAGCCGGACGGGACCACGGCGGGGCAATACACGCCGCAGGGAGTACCAGCGCTATCACGGCACTCGGTTGTTCAAGTAACACATAATAACGCTGCCCCATATTGCAAGAGCCACCTAATAGACACAAACATGGCCGGGAAGTCCAAATCTGCCAAAAACCAAGTACGTAATGCGCCTGGCCCGGCACCGTGTGACCAACAGGTAATCCCAACTTTACAGTCACTGGAGAGCACACTCCAATCTCACTCTACACAATTTGAAAAAGTGCTACAGGCAATCATGGACACTAAGGGGGTCATTCCGACCCTGGCGGTCAAAGACCGCCAGGGCCGCGAATGACGGAAGCTCTGCCAACAGGCTGGCGGTGCTTCCCTGCCCATTTACCGCCGCGGTCAGAAAACCGGGTCCGGTGGTTTCCCGCCGGATTTACCCCGGCTGGGCGAATCCGCCATGGCGGCGCTGCAAGCAGCGCCGCTATGGGGATTCTGACCCCCTTACCGCCAGCCTGTTTCTGGCGGTTGTCACCGCCAGAAAGAGGCTGGCGGTAATGGGTGTCTAGGGGCCCCTGGGGGCCCCTGCACTGCCCATGCCAATGGCATGGGCAGTGCAGGGGCCCCCTAACAGGGCCCCCAGAAGCTTTTCACTGTCTGCCTAGCAGACAGTGAAAAGCGCGACGGGTGCAACTGCACCCGTCGCACGCCTGCAACACCGCCGGCTCCATTCGGAGCCGGCTTCTGTGTTGCAGGCCTCTTTCCCGCTGGGCCAGCGGGAAAGTTGGAATTGCACCAGCGGTCTTTTGACCGCGGTGCGGCCAAATGGCGGTTCCTGCCAGGCGGGCGGCGACCGCCGCCCGCCGGTGTCAGAATGACCCCCTAAATCCTCGTTAGAACTCAGAATAGACACAGTATCGCAAGATCTGAATTTACTTAGAGTGGACCATCGCAACTTGGCGGAGAGGGAAATCGATGGAAGATGTACTAAACACGACGAATCCTATTTTTTCGGATAACCAGAAACAAATTCAGCGTCTGGATGCAGAGGTGAAGATCCTATGGCGGCGCGCCGAAGAAGCAGAAAGCAGATCCGGGCACAATATTGTTTGCTTCGTAGGGTTTCCTGAGAGTTTACCAGAACAGAGCTCGGAAATATTCATAGAGCAATGGCTAATCAAAGAAGTGCTGAATGGGTCCCCATCGAAGTTCTTCTCTGTGGAATGGGCGCACAGAGTCCCGGGGAGGCCGCCGCCGCCGGGTCAGCCACCTAGACCACTGATAGCGAGATTATTAAATTATAGTGACCGCGACCTGATATTGCAGCAATTTCGCAGCAAAGGCCCATTCCGACACGAGGGCTCAGTGATCCATGCTTACCCAGACTTCACACAGGAGGTACAGAAGCAACTTAACTCCTTTGTAAAAATTAAACAACGCCTTTGTGAGCACAATATTAAATATGCTCTCCTCTTCCCTGCCAAACTGAGAGTAATATCAGAAGAACGTACTCACATATTCACCTCCCCCGAAGATGCCTGGACCTGGTTGCACGCCAAAGGCTTAGCACAAACTCAGGAGGGAACGAACGAAGCAGAGGAATGGCTCACCTTTTCATCGAGGAAGCGTACCAGGAGACGCCCCAAGGTTCAACCCACGGAGAGACAGGCAGCAGAGAAAAGGGCAAAAGTGCTGAAAGAAACCCCGCTGCTCACACAGAACTCTTTTGAGGCATTCCGGGTGGCCCCCGCGGCGGGCTCGGAATCGGACTCGGCTAGCTCGGACTCCACGATTACAGAGGCGCTCAGGGGTCCGAATGTTATCCCCAGATCTGCAGATGAACTGTGAACGTAAATAACTAGTTTGCCCCCCCTGCCCGGACAGGATGACAAGCGGACAGGAAACAGGGGTGGCTGCAGCAGGAGTCGATCTGCTAGTCGTGGTGGCTACCTACGAGTATCTTTTGAACAATTAATTCCTTCCTACTGTGAACATTGTCTAACATTCTAGTGCACGCGGATTGAGGGGGGCTAACACTTCAGGAGCGCCCATACATATACATATACATACACACAGACTATGTCTGAGGAAGGATGTGAGCCCCGTATAAGAGCCACATCTGGTAATCAAAATGGCTCCCCCACAGGTATTCGCACGGATACAGGTTTCATTAAGAAGTAGTGTGTTGTGTGGTTTACTGCGTGTTAGTAGTTGTGTTAGGGAAATAGTTAGAGCGGGGGGAGGGGGGGTAGTTAAGTTGTATGTAATAGGTCAACTCAGAGCACTGAGTACACTGCTGCGGTTATCAGTCTTAAACGCACACCCGGCGAGGTGGGTGGGGGCCCGGATTGGCATTGCAACCCAGAGCGGGTTCCATAGAGATACACCATACAACATTACATGTCCCAACACGCAAATCTAAATACACACCAATATGAAATCGTCACGTGAGAGGCATGGGCACACCAGGCAAAAGAGCGCGGGTGTACGCACGTCTCAGACGCCAGAGAGTACACATCGCTATTCTACAAGAAACACACCTACTGGAGCCTGAGCTACAGGAGATCTGCGGAAAATGGGGCGGGCAGATAACAGGCACAACCTTCTCAGCCTTTGCTAGAGGAGTATTGATATGGATAGCAGGTGGCGTCCCATTTGCCCGAGCTTCCCATAAGATAGATCAAGGGGGCAGATATGTAGTAACAGAGGGGCAATTAGATGGGAAACACTTATCGATTATAGGGATCTATGCCCCCAACAACGCGTTGGCGGGATTCTTGGGCACACTCACCCCGGCACTACCAGTAAACCCCACAGCCCCGGTCATATGGGGGGGGCGATTTCAATAGCTTACCAAATGCAGTGTTAGACAGATCAAAGTCCCCCAAGAAAGGAATAACAAATAGAAATGCTAAGTGCCCCTTGCAGACATGGGCGGGAGATATGCGACTCCACAACTTATGGCGCATGCAACACCCCCAACAGAGGGAATACTCATTCTACTCAATACCCCATAAAGTGCACACTAGAATAGATATAATCTGGGGTACTGCGGACATATGCGCACTGACTAATGGGACAGAATACCTGGCCAAGACACTATCGGACCACTCACCGCTTAGAATGACATTAAACTGGGGGCGGAGACGCTCGGCGATCCCTACATGGCGATTACAGGTGGAAGCGCTCCAGGATTAGGCTTTTGTAGAGGGACTGGACACGGCACTGAGTCAGTACTGGGAAATCAATATAGACTCCACAGACTCAAGAGTGACAGAGTGGGAAGCACATAAAGCGGTAGTCAGAGGGCATTGTATATCGTCCACTTGGGGAGTGAGACGTACCCTACACGCAGAGATTAGTAACTTAGAAAAGGAACTGAGAACACTTGAAACAGCGGTGGCACGGAAGGAGATACTCTACACAGCACTAAAAGAGGCGCGCATAAAATACAATGAAGTAGACTGTCGCCTCCGCCGACATGACCACAAATATCATTTAATGCGCTTACAGTAGGAGGGGGACAGATCGGGCAGGCTGCTGGCGTGGCTCCTTCGGGAGAACCGACAGCAGTCTCCAATAGGGGCTATAAAACTAGACGACGGTAAGATAGCCACCACGCAAGAAGAGATAAATGGGGCGTTCAGGGAATACTATACGAACCTCCATACCAAACGTTCGGTCTGCACAACCGTACAACTTGAATCCTTTCTTGCAGGATCCCAATTGGCGCAACTATCTCAGACAGACAGCGAGAAACTGGAGCCCCTCTGTGCGCAGAGGAATTGGATGCCCAGGAATAAAGCGCCAGGAATAGACGGTCCCCCCAATAGAATACTATGCGAAGTATTCAAAACACTTAAAGCCTCACCTGTTGAAAGTATTCGAGGAGGCATGGAACCACAAGGCATTGCCCCCCACGCAGAGAGAGGCTATGATAGTGGTCCTTCCTAAGCAGGGGCGTGACCCACAGATGTTAAATCCTATAGACCACTTTCACTTCTGAACCTTGACTGCAAAATCCTAGGTAAAATATTGGCTAACAGGTTAGCTCCCGTCATACACACTCTGATACACGATGACCAAAATGGCTTCATCCCTAAACGCAACACCTTTTTAAATATCTGCAGACTGCTGAGTGTACTGGGGGACACACCGCTGGATGCCTATGAGGAAATGGTGCTCTCGCTAGATATTGAGAAAGCATTCGACACACTAGGGTGGGACTTCTTATTCATCACCATGCGGAAAATGTGAATCGGCCCTAATTACATACAATGGGTACAGACATCATACACCAACCCACAAGCTTGTGTGAAAACGGGAGGAGTTATATCTGATAGCTTCCCGATTGCTAGAGGCACCAGGCAGGGATGCCCCTTTTCCCCCTTATTGTTCGCAATAGCAATGGAACCATTAGCGACCCGCCTATGGACTATGGAGGACAGTTGGGGTATACTCAGGAATGGGCTACACCACGTAATATCATTATATGTAGACAACGCCCTAATATACGTGTGGAAGAGAATCAAGATGATACCCTTAGCAATCTCACTCTTGACCGAATTCGGAGAGATATCGGGGCTGGTGGTGAACTGGGAAAAATCATGCGTGTTCCCATTAACCATATGGCCCCCGCTAAGAAAAGAAACGACCCCGGCTGAACACCTGAAATGGTGCTTTGACTCGTTCAAATACCTGTGGGTTCAAATATATCATAGAACAGAAGATCTTAGAGATGGAAATCTGGGGAGAGCATTGGCTTCCATGAAGGGGTCGCTACGATTCTGGAGTAAACTACCATTGTCACCGCTGGGCAGAGTGGCGATAGCAAACATGCTGATACTGCCCCGGCTGCTATATTACTTTGCAGCACTGCCACTCTCGATCCCCAGGAGTTTCTACCGGGGCTTGAACGGAATCCTGCTGCAGCTCATATGGGGAGGGGGTAGAGCACGCGTCGCACTCACTACATTGCAGCGCCCAGTAAACGCGGGTGGCCTGGGAGCCCCCAATTTCGAACTCTACTACGCGGCTGCACAATTACAGTGGATACTGAATTGGATACATAGACCCATACAGGCGGAGTCTGCTTGGGTATTGATGAGTCTACGTGGTGAACCCTTGGTCACATGGCTGGCAACCACATCTCCGAAAGGGGCATCTGATAAACCGTTAATGCTAGTGGCGCATGCATGCTGGAAGAGATATATTCAAAATGGCCGCAGCGTGCTCCCCTACTCGCCGCTCATCCCACTGGGACTAGTCCCTGGATGGGCTAACGGGGATAGAAAGCATTCGTTAACGGACTGGAGAGAGGCGGGTACAGTGACAACAGGAGACTGCTTTGAGGAAGGAACAATGATGTCTTTTGAATCTGTACGGGCCCTCACAGTAGTAAATCCTGGGCAATTTATAACATACTATGCTATATGTCACTCAATTAAGAATACATGGTCGGCTAGTAACCAAGAACCAACGATCTCCCCTGCACTGCACCACATGCTGCAATATGACAATCAAACAAAAGTTGTGTCAAATTTATATAAAACCCAGAATAAATATCCTGAACCCAACCTGGAGAATGTACGGGGAAGTAGGAACGCAGTTCTCCCAAACCCAATACCACAAGTGGAGTGGCCGAATGTTTTACACCATACACGGGGGTATCGAGAAACCCCAGATTCCGCTATACGGAATTCAACTACACCCATCAAACGTACCTCTCACCAGCCAGGATCAAACGCATTCTCCCCAGCTCGGACCCAACCTGTCCTAGGTGTAAAGCCCCACTGGCACATTTCTACCACATGGTCTGGGAATATGCCCAGGTGAACAGGGATTGGAGTAGAGTGGTCGAGAGGGTATCAGAACTGACGGGGCTGGTGCTCACAGTGGACCGTAAATCCTGCCTGCTGGGCCTGAGACAGAGAGAAAAGAAACATAAGCACCTACATAAGTTCACAGACCTAGCATATGTGATGTACAAAAGACTGATAGCTATGAACTGGAAAGCGGCCATAGCTCCTGATCTGAAAACCTGGCACAGCATGACACTGCGGTGGGCTCGCGCAGAATCACTGGTACTGCGAAAACTAGCAAGGGAGGGCCAACAACACACAGGAAGTGAAGTCTGGGAAACTTTAATAAGCAGACTAGAGGCTACGAACGATGAGAGACCGCCATGAAATGGATTAGATGTAGGCCCGAGATAGTCACACTTATACCTAACCAATCTCAATACCCCAAGTAAGTTGGATGGGACAAAACTATAAAACTATAAAATTAGAGAACGATCCCACACCCACCACCTCAACCTGTTGCAACCCATAGTGACTAACAAGCGAGGGATTAATAACCAGACCAGGAACATTAAGCTCCGGGGAGCCACGCACCACAAACTGACACTAGACTGGGCTTCCCCCACCAATGTAAATAATCACATATTATTGGGAAAGAGCATCACCAAGCTGGGGAACACAAGGCCACTAAAGCCACATTGCTAGACTTATTACCCAGACATCGCAGTTGAACACTTCCTGAGTATAATAACAAGACCTAAGTTAAGTTTCACTATTTGCTTGTATGGTAATTGTATAACAGATCAACCAAATCCTGATATTGTAAATTCTAAATGTCAGAAGAAGATCTAAACTGAAAAATCAACAAAAATATATATTTAAAAAAAAAAAGAGAAAGCAGCAGCCCACGGGGCCCAGGAAGCTAGAACTAGCGAGGTCGATTGACCCAGTGGGACGAAGGGCGAGGGCAGTGCCACAGGGGACACCGGATCCTCCAACTCGTCTATGGAATCCTCCTCCAGTAAACACACCCTGGCGGTGGTGGACCCATCTGGGGCTACCCCATCACCATCATTTGTCCACTACCCCCTTACAAGCACCGCCCTCCCTCTAGCTCCCCACCCAGTTGCCCCTGCCCGCTCACCCAGGAGGTTGGGCATCTCCTTCACTGCAGGAACCTCTGCCCCTGCCCCAATGAGCCCTGCTGCCCACAGTGAGGAGGCTGTTGACCTCCTGAGGTCCATCTCTGTGGGTCAGTCCACCATTGTGAATGCCATCCAAGGACTTTCAGCTCAAGACCTAAAGAGCAATGTGTTCCTGGAAGACATTCACAGTGCCCTGGCTGGCCTCCAGAGATCCTTTCAGGCTCTGGCCTCCTCACTGACGGCAGCCAGTGTCCCTTTGTCTACCGTTCCCCCCCTCCACCTACCTCTTCCCAATCCCAAAACCCTCTCCCCAAACTTATCCAAAGCACACATACATGCAGGCATGCAGCTACCTCAACAGAGAAGGTTAACACAGACAAGCAAAAGCACCACAAGACCCACCACCGGCATGCACACAAACAGCACCCACCTGCAGACACAACTACATCCACTACCTACACTGCCTCCCCCAGTACCTCCACCTTCACAGACACTACACCTGGCACACTTGCAGCCACCACACCATCATTTGCGGATCCAGCCACAACACCTGTCTTACCCACAGTCACCACAATATCAGACCCTCAGGCATCCACCCCAGTCCCCACATTGGCACCAACCACAACCACCGACACCCCCACATGCAGCACATGTACCATACCTGCAGACACCACCCCAACAGACAATCACCCATCCAGCACGGCATCTCCCTGTACCTCCTCCTCCCCCCTTCTCTCAAGACACCTAAATGCCCACACTCACCCACCCAACAGACACCCAGCACCCACAGGCATTCCATGCAAGCACTTGCACCCAAAACATCCAAACCAACACATCTTACTACCACTCCCTCTCCCTCGACTCCCAACCCCTTTTGCCATGACCGCCCCGTGTCAAAAAAACGTTCCTTTTGGAGTTTTCCTTGTTCCCTACTCCTATCCCACCTGGGTTACCACCAAGCGTTCTTCCTCCCTCCCCAAGTTCCCCTTCCACCTCCAAGTCCTCCCCTGCCCCCCTGCTAGTGATGCCCATGCTCATTCCCCTGCCAAGAAGTCTACCCCTTCCAGGTCCAGCCCCAATGACCTCTCTCCCAAACCCAAGCCCAAGGACCCCCCTCCCAAACACAAACCAAGGTCCAAGGACCCCCCTCTCATTCCCAAGCCCAACCCCCTGCACCCTCCCCCAAATCCCTGAGCTGCCTGTCTGCCCCCTTGATGCCCCTACCATGTGGAGGTCATTTTGCAGTCAGGAGTCAAGTTGGGGCTGTATTAGTTGCCTTTTGTGCCTTTGGCACTTCGGACTGGCCATTGGCCTTTTATTTGTTCATGGTTATATTTGATATTTTATTATTTATTAATACATCTAGACCAACATGTTGTTGGATTTGATGTTTAGATACTTGTCCTTCCTTTCTTTCTATATGGTTTGGTGTTTGTGGACTTTGGTTTGTGTGTGTGTAACGTGTGTGTGTTGGTTGTGTCAGCTGTTGTGCCTGGGCTGCATGTGTTGGTGTGGCCCTGCCATTTGTCCCACTGTCATTGCTGTGTAATGTGTGTAAGATATGATTGTGTTGTTACACGTATTTATGTAGCTGAATTGTGTATTGTTTGTGTAGAGATGTGGTGTTGTGTACCCTTGTGTGGTTGTTGTGTGTACGTCTGTGTGTGTCATATGTGTTGTGTGTGGTGTTAGCGTGTTGTGACGTTTGCTTCATTGTATGGCAGTATGAGTGTGTAACTTGGTTGTCTGGTGTTGTTACGCATTGTTGTCAGTATGTGTAGTCATGTGGAGGTATGCTATGACATTGCTTGGCATTGTGTGTGTGTATGTGCAATTATGTTGTCATTGTATGTACCAGTGCTGTTGTGGATGGTTGTGTGAGAGAGTTGGGGTGCTGTGCGTGCGGGTTGGTATGTGTAGTATGGGTGTCCGTGTGTGTAATATGGGTGTGCATATGTCGGTGTGTGTGTATATGCGTACAGGTGTGTGGTTACCTGTGTGTGTGTCACCATCGCCTGCCGTCCTGGATGTGTTTGTTGTGTGTGCATGTGTAGTTTGGGTTTACCCTCATGTGAGGTTGGTGTGTGTACTCACGGTTGTTGTCTTCATTGCTGCTTCCGGAGTCATTGATGAGCAGGAGCAGTGGGAGGACTTCCAGTTCAGGTTCCATGGTGCCTCCAGTCACATATGTGTTCCTCAAGGTGAGTGTCTCCTTTTCTAGAGTTGGTTTTTGCCAGGGTTTTCGTGGTGGTGCGACCACACCGGAAACCTTGGCAGTGTGCAGCTTCATAATATGTCTGGCAGGAACATGGTCCCCGCCAGCCTGAAGGTGCCTACTGCCATCCGTGGCAGCATGTCTGCACTGGAGGTACTGGCGGTTGTTTGGCTGAGTTCTGTTGGGATGACCATCATGCTCATAATTTGGCGGTCTTCACCGCCGCGATGTTGGTAGTATGACCACCGTCACCAACATGGAGGTCCTGGGACCACCAAACTCATAATGACCCCCATGTCTAACAGGGTGAGACAGCAGAGGAAAGATGTATGAAGGTGATAACGGAAGTGAATGAGATACTCCAAAGACCACTGCTCCTTCCACACCCCTTAGCAATGTCAAATTCACAGTCACATATTTTCAGAATTGAAAAATGTGGAATTACAATTATTAACCACAAAATCATTAATTTGATTTTTCTAGCAAGTATTGGCAAAGCCAACTGATCGGACTGATTCTCTACATTTGTGTGATATGTCTGGATGCAATAAAAGAAACAATTCACAGATTTTCACATGTTTTAAGCCCTGCCCTAATTAGATAGGACACCCCTACTGGGAAGGATTCTTGGTTACATTATTTTATCCACACCCCTTTTGGAGAGCCCCTAGCTTTTTCATCCCCTTTAGAGTATGGTATAGAGTGAGTGTAATGGAGCAGCAGCTCTGGGACCCAGAGCACAGCATGCATCAACCAGGTTACCTACAATAAAGGCTGGGTGTGAAGACGGTCCAGAATGGAGATCTTCCTCAAGTAGGTATTATTAAAGTCCACATGAAAACGGGATAAAGCATGGAGTTGATCACCCCCTCTCGTGGTTCAGTTTATGCATAAGGTACAGGGAAGAGCTCAATTGCAACATTTCTAGGCCAAACAAATAATTTCATGAATACACCAGGGCTCAATGGGTCGCTGTTGCACATTGGCATTGTTAGAGGGGGTCCATATGAGGCCCAAGCCCCAGCTCTTTTTTGTCCTGGCCTCTTATGGCCCCACTACCACCTCTGTTAAATGTGCCAAGAGGCAACACAGAAAAAACACACACATCACCTTGCTACACACATTTATTTGTCCTTGTACCATTCACTGCAAATGGTGTTTGTGTGAGCAAATACACAAGCCTGCATGTCAGCTTAAAATATTGTTTTGTATGTATGTATACCTGTATACTAGATAGAGGTGGTTACTACTGTGTAGTTATTGTTGGGGCTGTGTTTCAATAGATATCTCATTTTTTGACTTGCTAATATCTTTTGTGCCGTTTGATGAATCTTCATAAGACTTACCACAAAAAAGGTCAAGCCAACTTGTATCCTTTCTGAAAAATATCAGGGTGATTCGACAAGATGGGGCTGAGAAAAAGGGATGGTTCCTAAAAACATTCATTCTCTATGATTTTCCATAGGAAAAAATTAACAGCGTTACAGGAAAACTACTGAACAGAAATGCACTAGATTTGGCAGAAGGTGTATGTTTGTGTGATTTTGTGTAAATATATTCATTTATTTCTGAGAAATTGAGGTTAAAAATTATCTCTATCAGGAACACAGTAATACTGTAGGTCCAAGAGACCAAAACATTAGATTTGATTGGCTTCCTCACATCAGTAAAGATGTTTGACAGACATTTTAAGGTTCTGGGACTCAGTCACAGTGTTCTGAACAAAACATTTAAAAAACGTATCGGGGCCTAGGTAGGGATACCCTGCCCCCCAGCCCTAGTGGGGGAAGGAGGATCCCAGAGGGACTCCCTGAGGTCAAAAACACTTTTTAACCGTACCATGGTAGTATGTCAGTACTGCAGTAAAATAAATGTTAAAAAGGACTTGCTCATGGAGTTTTCAGTTTGAATCCCCCCCCCCCCCCCACGGTGGACGCCAGGTCTTAAGCGGACAGGGCCGCAGCTGCCCGACCATAGCCATTGAGTAGTATTAGGTACTCCATTCCCCAGGTCTCTGTATATTTTTTTAAAAGGGAGGTGAGGTTTTGTGGTCTCCCACCCCAAGCCAGCAAATGGCCCTGATCACCTTCCCCTGGGCCCCGAAGTTAGACAGTGTCCTGGGGGCCCACCCCCAAAACACCGTCTTGTTCCCTGCTTTGGAGAGTGTGGGCAGGGAGTGCAGCCTAATTTCCAGCCTGCACTCTCAAAGGCAGACAACATAGCTTTACTCTGCATAACACAAGCAGGGAACAAAAGCTGATCCATCAATGCAGGAGCACAGCAATACAGCCGCCTCATGCTGACACTATGGATAATTGTTGGGAGGGTAACCAGTCTAGGCCTGGGGGGCCATGGACCTTCCCAAGTGGCCTAAAATGATTGCATTGTATATGTTATTGTTGTCCTGAGTGAGTCCTGGGCAGGCCCTAAAAGTAAAAAAACAAAAAGACGTGGGCAGTGCAAGAGTGGGCTCTCCTTGCTGCCATTTGAAATAAACACTATATAGGCTGTTGGAGCCCCAGGTGGGACCGGGGCACCCAATATATATATATATATATATATATATGTATATATATATATATATATATATTCGGAGGAAGTGCAGCGGGATAGTGGTCTCCTGCTCATGTTCTTGAACCGTGACTGTTGTGGAAGAGATGCGGCTATTCTACTAGCCGATAGAAGTTCATGGGCATTATCCGGCGCAAACAATAGGAGCTCTCTTGGGACTTTTAGAAAGTTTTGAGTTAATAGGACCTGGTGGTCTATTGTTTTAATTGAGGCTTTATTGGATTCAGACTTGGAGGTGGACTGACACTCCATTATAATATTTGGGAGAAAAACTATAGAGTGAATGTGCAGCATGCTTGGAGAATTGTTTTTGGACTGCACGCAATGGTGGGTAGACTGAGTAAGCACACACAAATCGCTAAGGAACTGTTTGTGGATGGGGGAAATGGGGAGGCATGACTATAATGTCCCAGGAGGTATGATGGGATTTAAACTGTACCCCCCAGTAAGTTAGTAAAAGAGCTGGGACATGCAAACACTATGGAAACCAAAAAGTGGTGGCAAAGCATCACATTGAAGAAATATATTGAATGCAACTGGGTCCCATGGGGCTTAGAATCTTTTTACTTCCCCCAAAGTCGGATTTCTCAGGGGCAAAGTGCCTGTTTCAAATGACAACCAGGAGAAAGGGTAGTAGAACCCACAATGTAGCATGCCCAAGAGAACAAGGACGGGCAGAAAAGAAAACGAGGCAGAGGGGAAAAAAACTGTACATTCTCTTTGTGAGGATGAGCTGGTCATCAAATTCTCATTGATGCAACTAGAAGAAAAACATGTGAGACTTTTGAATAAAGGTCTCACGTTATGCCCGGAAATGGGAATGGATCTTTCAACAGTCAGAACTGACCTTTACACATTTTTCAGGAGATTGAAATTAAAGAAATATTTTGCACTGAAAGAACAGCATAAAAAAAAAACTGTTGAGCATCAAAACATTTCAATAATAACTTACAATGACCCATCTAAAGTCTCTTTTAAGTCTTGAAAATGAGTCAGGAGGAATTGTTGAGATAACAAATTCTAGTGAGTTCTCTGATCTGGAGTGGTGTGACTTAGCAGGTATTGAAACAGATAAAGTACTAACAAGCAAGTGTAAACGTCGTCTATATTCTTTCTATAACTGCCAGCTGGCTATAAAATAGATCTTTTCCAAGAAATTATGTCAGAAGGACTCAGTAGCATATCACATAGAGAGCTAAAAAGTAATCAACACAAGAACAGGGTCAATATGACATAAGAGTATTAGGTGGTCCTAAAACACATCCAGTTTGATCTAATCATTAACGCTTCTGACAAGGGAGAAAATATAGTCATTATGGATTGGAATAAACACATACAGAAGGCCAGGAGACAACTAGATAACAAAGAGCATTATGGGAAATGGTGGCTTATTAACAGAAACTGAGAGACTGGCATCAGCGTGGTTTGCTGGATGATGAAGAACATGACTATTTAAGGAAGGATCATCCAATAATCGATAATGTCAACAAAATACTTTCTACCGAAGGTTCAAATGGACAGTGTCAATCCCCCTGGCTGACCAATAGAGAGCTCCTGTGATTCCCTCCTGGAAAATACCACCAGATTGTTGGACATATTCATATTCCTCTATATGTCTTGTCTTCTGTCATATTTGAGGGATTCAAAGGATTTTTTAAATAGAATCAATGGGATCCTGTGGAAAAAGAAGCATGTAATGGCAACTGTTGATGGTATTTCTTTATACACATCTATAGAACATGAAGATGGCTTAAATGAAGGCAGATACTTTTAAGCTATTGGTCTATTTGTTTACTGGAATACTCAGAAATGTTGTTAGAGATGATGGACTTTTGCTTAAGAAACAATTATTTGATGTTGATTATTGTATTCAGAGACAAGGCACTGCGATGGGCACATCCTTAGCCCTAACATGTGCCAATCTAGCGAGAGGGGTGGTGGGAGGAACAAAATGCTGAACCATGTGGGTGCATTTCTTTTGATGATTTGTTTTTAATTTGGGTGAGGAGAAAGAAGATCTTGATGCCTTTCATAATATCATTAAATAATAACTCACAGAAACTCCAATTCATATATGAGATCTCCGCAAAAAGTATCAACTACTTGGACATAAGGATCTACATAGAGAATGGGAAGATGTGTACAAAAATATATAGGAAGCCAGCCAGTTGTAATATAAGAAAACGGTAGTACTATGTGATCTGCTGGTAAGGAGTTACATGACCATTCATAAAATAGAACCATTGAACTGGCTTACAGCAAAAAAGAATGGTTTCTTCAAATGCCAGAAATGTAAGGCGTGCTCACACAACCAAAACAAAAACGTCTTTTGAGCTGTCTGATGGACGAGTAAAAGTAATAAAAGAACGGCTACATTGTTATATGACACATGTTGTATATGTTGTTATATGTTTTGGAATGTAGATGCTGTAAGAAGTACATTGGAAGTACAGTTAATAAATTGAAACTCCACGTACTCCAACACTTGTGAACCATAATGAAAAAGGGTTACATTTATGTGATGGCAAAACATATATTGGGAAACACACAATGGGGATAAAAGTGCTTACATTTATATGGCATACAGCACTTACAGAATAAACCTAGAGAAGGTGATCATGAATTAGTCCTGAGAAGATCCGAATCACAATGGCTTATTTTAATTGGCATAGGGGCACCTTTGGGGTTGAATGGAAATGCTGAACATCATGTCCTCATATGACATTGAGATTTGTTGGCCCTTATCTAATATGATGCACTTGATTATTTTTTAGGTCTCCATCCATGCACTTTATAACGTTATTGATCTCTGGTATCTGTCATCTGCAATTAAGATCTTGAATGCACATTTTTTTTAAAATGAAAACTGTCTTTGGAGAGAGGTTAATGTCAGTATTCATCCTCTAAACATTTTGGATACGGTTATCTTTAGTCTCTGTTATAATGGAGTGCATTTTATACACCTCAATATTTGTATGCCTTTGCACTTTACTTCCTTCTCTACTGTGTTTCATGATTCAGAATGTAGACCTATGGTGAGAAATGGAAGTCATTGCTTATTTCTCTGTTCCAACTAAGGGCATTTTACACAGTTTAATGTTTACATACATGAACTTTATTCTCTGTTGTTTGCGCTTTATGACTCGGAGCATAGGCTCATAGTGAGAGATTGGTTTTACCATTTATCCCCCAACTTTTATTACCATGTGATGGAGCTGAAAATGATTAGAGGGGGCATTTATTGCACTTTTTACAATCCAATGTTTACATTTTGCACTTTTTCCTGAAGCACTTTATGCCTTTCCAAGTGAGGGACTTGAGGTTTGTGTCCTGTAAAATAGTGCTGTTCGAAAAAAGTAGTACTTCATGCATTCCAAAGGGAGGGATTTGAATCTTGTATCTTGTAAAGAGGTGTTGCTAAAAAGATGCTTTTATTGTATTTTGTGATGTATTTTTTGAAGATTTCTTTTATCCGTTAGCCTACAGCACTTTAGAATTGTTGGAGTTTGAAGTCATGTACGTTACAAATATTGGCACTTAAGAAAAATGATCAGGATAGACACAAGGGTCAGGAACAGAGTTCTGCTCCACAACAGGATCTGGCAAGGGCACGATGTATATTTGGAATGGCCTAAGGTGGAATCTTAAGATATTATGTACCAATGGTGGACATGGTGATAGTTGAGCAAGGATGAATGTACTTTTGATTCATATGATAGGAGTGAAGCAAATATATGGGTTGCTTTTATTATTTGGGTGTTAAATGTCATAAAAAATACATTTAACCCTGGATTTGTCATGGGGTGAGTGTTTGCACATCTTTGCTTATGCTTTGAATGTATGTTGGGTGCTTTACCAGGTATTTTATTATTGATGTCTGGTTTTCAAAATGTTTTAAGCATATGAGGAAAATAATCATTCTGCAAAAATGTTCCTTCTATTTTTCATAAACAGGTTGCATTGCCAACAAACATTTGATGTGGAAGCTATATGGTCCTTATCCGCCTTTAGCAGCCTCCCTATTTGTACAGTAAGGAAATAATGAATGTGAGGCACAAAATGGCAGGTTTTGGGTGATACTTGAGAAAGAAAGTGTTAGCGTTCTAGTTGTGTTTTAAGGGGGGGTGGGACATGGGGGTATGGCTTTAAGTTGACACTATTTGAATGCAACTTTATGGCCCAGTAGGAGGCTCCGGGTCAAAACGCATAGGCCATTTTTAGCACTGCAGCACTTTTATGATGTCAAATGAACTAAAAGTTTGAAACCCACCGAGTTCTTCCACCTGCTGTTCCAGCCTTGAGCTGGATGTTGATCATTGTAAGGATCTGCCCCTCACACAAGTAGCTGTGACATGGATATATATATATAAATAAATATCACCCAGTGTGCAATCGAGACTGCTGGAGGAGCTTGAAGGCCCCTGCAGTCCCAGCCAGCTCCTCGCCTCCTCTGGGAGCCAGCATTGCTTTAGCACACAGGGAGCTGCTAAAGACGCAGCTCCCTGTCTGCAAAAGCAATAGTTTCCTCTACTTCCCTGCCTGCATTTCTGCAGGCAGGGAGACAGAGGAAACTTCCACCCATTTGACAGCTCCTACTTGCTGGTATTGGAGTGTTGGAGGGAGCTGTCAAGTTCCTGCCAAGTCAGAGCAAACAGCTATGGGATGGGCACCCCGGGACATAGCAGGTGGTAGCCCCCAGGGCCAATATTGGGTCCTCGAGGGGACAGCACTGCCCGCGCCCATATTTCAAAACTGCTGTGGGGAGGTGGCGGTACCCTAGGCCGGGAGTCTGCAACGGACCCCCTTCCTTATCTTTTTTCAGCACGGGCGAGGTGGCTGTCCCTGGGTGCATAGGGGGGCACCCTGCAAGCAGATTTCATTTAGCCCCAGGGAGGTGGTGGTCCCCAGGGCTCTGGGGCAGACTGTTGTGATCCAAGTACTAGCGGGGCCAAAACATTCTGGTGCTGCAAATAATGACCACAATTTGGAAGGCTCTCACACTTTTCGGAAATGACACTTGTCCCAAATCTTCAGCCTGATGGCTGCTGAGTATTACATCTACTTTGTTATCTACAACCTGGAAGGCGGCTTGTATTTCTTTGTTGTTTTACCTAACATTTACCGTCATTTGCCGTTTGAGGGGCCGGCGAGTGTGGTTTCCATATGTGAAAAACTTTGTGTTGAGTGGACTATTGGAGGGCGAATTTGGATGCAACGATATTGCTGGACGCCCAGCACATTGAGTAAACTATTGCTTTCACCTGAGACCCTGCGATCTCACAGATGTAGGCCAGTTGAGGTCTCCAGTGCTTTTTCAGGCTATTCGTGAAGGAGATGAGGAATACCGCCTCCTCATGAGGTGCTTAGTCTTTGGGTGTGCGCCTCCACCTTGATGCCTGCTGATCTTTCTCCAGTTGCTCGGGGCCCTCCAACAACAGGTGTTTTACTGTTTTGGTGACTGCACTTCTTCTCCTCAGGTGACAGACGAAAAATGATTCATCTTCCCACAGTTCGATCACTGCTGTCCTGGTGCGGGGCAGTTCTTGGGGGCATGTTCTTCTTACTCACGTGCAGCATGGCCCTTGCTTTATTAGGGACTGTCCCTTGAGTCTCCCCTTAGTGTACTGGGTCTGCACTGCAACAATGCATTCCATTTTGATGGTAGGGCCCTACTCTGGGACTTGAGTTATAGCGGCATCCATCTCAGGCGCTCTGGCTGTCGAGAGGTTGTGTGACCTGGCCATTATAAGGATGTTATTCAGGCTGATGTTTGGTTGCCTTAGGATGAGGCCTCTAAGTGTCTTGTTGCAACAGCCTTGGATGATCTGCACTCTTATTTTTGTTGAGGTGGTCATCCGCCGTGCATGTGCTGGCTAACTCTAGCCCCTATGGCTACCCAACTTAGTGCCACACACGGCCAAAGGGACTGTCTCTGTGGGTGTGAGAATAGGTGTGAGAGGGTGTCTCTGGGTGTGAGAGTATCTGCCTGGGTGTAAGAGTGTGTAAGTGAGTGTCTGAGTGGTTCTGTGAATGGATGTGTGATGGTCTGAGTGAGTACATAAGTGTCTCAGTGGGTGCGTCAGGGTCTGTGAGTGGGTGAGTGAGGGTCTGAGTGGGTTTGTGAGTGGGTGTATGAGTGTCTTTGTGGCTCTCTGAGCGGGTATGTGAGGTCAGAGTGGGTATGTGAGGAGATGTATGACAGTCTGAATGGGTCTGTGAGTGGGTGGGTCAGTGTCTGAGTGTGTCAGTGAGTGGGTGCATGAGGGTCTAAGTGGGTCTGTGATTTGATGTATGACAGTCTGAATGGGTCTGTGAGTGGGTGCCTCACTGACTGAGTGGGTCTGCGAGTGAGTGCCTCAGTGTCTGAGTGGGTCTGTGAGTGGGTGCATCAGTCTTTTAGTGGGTCTGTGAGTGGGTGCAGAAGGGTCTGAGTGGATGTGTGAGTGGGAGAAAGAGACTGAAAGAGAGAAATTGAGAGAGAATGAAGGATATACTTCGATGAGATATTTCTGGACGAAAAAGGAAAAGTGTGTTTTTCATTTAAAATGAGTGAGATCACCTTTCAGTATGAACCTTAAACTTTGAAAGTTTAAAAGAAATTAAAGAAGGAAGATGACCAACCCCATTTAACCACCCAACTCAGCTCGGCACACTGCGAAGGGTCTGTTTCTCTGGGTGTGAGAACAGATGTGAGAGGGTGTCTCTGGGTGTGAGAGTGTCTATCTGGGTGTGAGAGTGGGTGCGTGAGGGTCTGAGTGGGTCTGTAAGTGGGTGCGTGAGTGTCTGAGTGGGTTTGTGAGTGGGTGCGTGAGTGTCTGAGTGGGTTTGTGAGTGGGTGTATGAGTGTCTAAGTGGGTCTGTGAATGGCTATGTGAGGGTCTGAGTGGGTATGTGAGTGGGTGCATGAATGTCTGAGTGAGTCTATGGGTGGGTGCATGAGTGTTTGAGTGGGTCTGTGAATGGGTGCGTGAGGGTCTGCGTGGGTCTGTGAGTGGGTGCCTTAGGGTCTGTGTGGGTCTATAAGTGGATGTGTGATCATCTGAATGGGTCTGTGAGTGGGTATGTCGGTGTCTGAGTAGGTCTGCGAGTCAGTGTGTCAGTTTCTGAGTGGGTGTGTGAGTGGGTACATCAGAGTCTAAGTGGGTCTGTGAGTAGGTGCATCAGTGTTTGAGTGGATTTGTGAGTGGGTGCTTAACAGTCTGAGTGGGTGTGTGAGTGGAAGAAAAATTGAAAGAGAGGAACTGAGAAAGAGAGTGAGAGGGATAGAAACAGAGAGATTTCTAAGCTTTGATGACAAATTAAAAAGAAAAGTGTATTTGTCATTTAAAACAAGTGAGATCACCTTTCAGTGTGAACAGAAATTAAAGAAGGAAAATGACCATGGACAGGCCTAGATATAGAACTCTCAGCTGGCAGTGTGAGTGTCTGCGACCTTAAACTTTAGGCCATAGGTGACAACTTACTGTGAAGCTTCCAGATATACCTATGGCATTCAACCCACCTGTGTGATTAGAAAGAAATGTGAATGTTCCATCACTAGGAAGGTTTAACAGTCAACACACTAGTAAATAAATAAACACACTGCCAAGCAATACAAGGATTTGAACCTTCAGCCTACTGTGTGACAGCACAAGAACTTAACCATCAGACCAGAAATGACTCTGTTCTACTTTGCATTGAAACATAAATATAACATTTGTCCCACACATCTTGCTTGTCTGACTATTTTAAGTCATTGTATGGAAAGACCATTGCAATAACAATCTCTCTCTTCCATCCCATTCTAGGATGAAAGAGAGAGAAAGTGACAGGACCATGGGGGAAGGCTGAAGGCCCCCGCGGTCCTAGCCTGCTCTACACATCCTGCGGGAGCCCGCATGGAGCTGCTTTTAAATAGCATAACAGATGAAAACACCACTTTCTGCAAGCAGGAGCTATTTGACAGCTCCCACTTGCAGCAAGCAGAGTTATGTTTGCTTTTGCTTGGTAGGAGCGGTCAGGTCCCACTAAACAAAAACAAACAGTTATGTCCCTGGGGTTGGCACCTGGCACATAGCAGGAGACGGCCCTGGGGATGTGGCGGTCACCAGGGCCATGTATGGGGGGCTGCGCAGACCCTTCCAATGCTGCATTTGCCCCCTGGAGGTGGTGTTCCCTGGAGCGGGGGGTCAGCAACAGACCCACTTCATTCTTTTATGGTAGCCCTCAAGGAAGGGGTGGTCACTGGGGCTGTGGGGGTGAGGGGAGCTCTGCCACCGCATTCAATTGAATCTTTGCTCTGGGGAGGTGGCAATCCATGGGGCTGAGGTGGTGGCTGTGCGTCCCAGCATACAACTCAATCATTGCCCTGGGGAGGTGATGGTCCCCAGAGCTGCGGTGGGGCCTTGCAGCCCCCTGCATACAATTGAAACTTTGCCCAGGGGAGGTGGCTGTGTTTGGGGCCACGGGGACCATCTTGCTCCCTGCATGCAATTGAATCTTTGCCTCAGGAAGGTGGTGGACCCCAGGGCTCTGGGGCAGACTATAGGGTCCGCCCCACATTAAATCATTGTTTTTCCACAGGGAGGTGGCTGTCACTTGGGCTAATAGAAGCCCTAGGAAGGGGGAACCAATGCAACCCCTCCTTTTTAAAGCTTCGATGCTCCCGGGTCCTGGCCCACTCAGGGGCAAATAAAAAAAGGGCAGGAGACTGCCTTTTTTTATTGAATGTCAGGAAAAGCCATGGATCCTGAACTGCAGATTTGCCCGATATTTTTTTTTTCAAAAAAGCTTTTTAGTCCTGGCGGGGTCCATAAGGGACTCCTAGACTAAGGTTTGGAGCTCAGAATGCTCCCCAGGGGTTACCCTGCTAACTTCTATTTTTTTTAAAACTTTTTTCTGGGAATCCCATGAGGCCTAGTCCCAAGACGGCTGCGAGCACTTGTTGAAGTGTTGGCAGACAATCAAATATCAGCATGGGCCAGTTGGATCAACGGAGTATCTGGGTGCCCAGATAGCTATATGTTTTTTTGCTCTTTAATATCTCTAAAACCAGATCACAAAAAGTGTGCTCTCCGGAACAAGAGCTAGCTTTCTGCCACATTTAGTGTAAATCCGTCTAGCAAAATCCCTGTGGAAAAATGCATGGGGAAAACATGTCCTTTTCCTCAGCCCCTGCTTTACAGATCACCCTGAAACTTTTCAGACAGAGCTGAACTGGCCAAAGTATACATTTTGAAAATGTTGTGAAGATTCAAGCAGCACCAAAGTTATTGGCAAAACAAAATACGCTCTTTCTATGGAAATTAGTCCTAACTATAACTAGCTAATGGCAAGAACCAGTAGGTAATGTATATGTATACATATATATATATATATATATATATATATATATATATATATATATATATATATATATATAATATATAAATATATGTATATATCCCTCTTTAGCATAAGGCACCTTTGAGTTCAGCAGTGGTGCACATTTCCTCGGCTGAGTGCACGCTGTTACAACTCCCAAATCTTGCTCCTCCGCTGGAAGCAATGGACCGCACTTACAGTGGTTTGATAGCAGCAATTTCCTTTATTGGATGGTTGCTGTGCTGTATAGCCATTTTAGTGATAGCTCCATTCACGTTATTTTAGCGTACTAGGCCTGCCACTGTGCACTTTAACCTAGACATATTTTATTCAGCTTAGTTTATTATTCTTACGCTAGCCACTTTTGAGGTCTTGTTTTAATTCTTTCTATCTAGCTGTTTTTGCTTAGGCCAGCACTATGTTCTTAAACAAGACATTCTTTTTCACTCTGTGCTTCATTCAAGGCTGCAGTAAGATAGGTTGCCGGTGAACTTGGTACAAGTTTTGTCTCTGACATTCATAGAAAGCACACATCCTTACGTAGGGATATTTTCTCAGAACATCAGCTGTTTTATTATAAAAACACTTCCTTGTCCCTTACACGTTAGAGGGAGATTCCAGCCAGATGACCACAACTGTATGCTGATTGCTGAACACTTCACTACAGCTGCTTAAGCAGACTTCAGGCCTTTGCTCAGGTATGGGGGATGATGTCTTCCCAGGGGAACCGCAAGGGCAGAATTAGATGCTGTGCTCTATTATAGCCTAGGTAGGAATTAGTCTATTGACTCTAGTGACAATATGGTAGCGTTGTTTCTATGTTTTACTCTCCTTGTCACAATTTTAATCTTGTCATGCTGTATCATCCTTGTTATTGCAGTACATGCTTTGCTATCTAAGATGCAGTTGCTTCATTAAAACCTTATTAAAATATACTGCCTCTGTTTGTCATTGTGTATGTGAGGCTAATGTAACTGAGAGAAACGAATGAGACCTGAGTGACCACGGTTTCGCTGAGAAATCAATTATGTCATGAGCTCGGCTGCCCAATCATTCGTGTCATTGGGTAGAGATGAGGCACTGCTAATTAGTCGGAGCAAAACCTGTATTAGGGTGACAGGTGTCACCTGTAGTGGGTCAGATGCAGTCTCCCATACCGCAGGCGATTCTGCAGCTCAAAATCCAGTAGTCTCGTTAGAATAATGAGAGCTGAGGCCACCAAAACTTGCTCCTCCACTTGAAGCAATGGACTGCACTCACAGTGGTTTGATAGCAGCAATTGCCTTCATTCAATGGTTGCTGGGGCCACCAACACCTCTGTTGTGCATTTAATCTAACAAAAGGGAGCTGAGGTGTACCTTGCGCATCCTAATGGCCCATCATCAGGCTGAGCTAGAGTGGTGGGAGGAGCTGACACTTGCACCTGAAAAGGGCTGTGCCTGTCCTCACAAAAAGCAGTCTCCAACCTCTTGGAGTATGTTTGGGGCAAGGACAGGGAAAGGTAGAGTATTGTACACTACAAAGTCTTCTCTTTGAAGTTTACCTACTTCAAAGACAAAAATGGGTTTAAGCACTACAGCTCTGACACCACATAGTCAGAAAACTTCTGGACTGAGTAATTTCTCCCAGGAGGAAGAGCTGGATGCTGTAGGAAGGACTGTAACTCTGCCTGTTGCTTTGTTGTGTTGGCCGAATGTTTCCTGTTTCTGTCCTGGGAGTGAAAGGACTGGACTTGGCTTTCTACATCCTGCTTTCAGAGGTTCTCCAAGGTTTTGGACTGAGCTTGCCTCCTGTTAAAAAGTCTCGGGGACATCAAATACTTCATCTGCCAATGCCTGGGCTCTTTCACTGAGAATCCTAACTTGCCAAGTGGTAGCAACTCCAGTCCCTGGGCCCTTGGAAGTGCAAGCTGGTAATCCGAAGGAGAAAATCCATGCATCAATGCGCCGTGCTGGAAGAATCAACACAGCGCCTGTCTTGTGGCTGAAGAATCAATGCAGTGCCCGCCCCACGGCTTGAGAATCAACGCAGCACCTGTCTTGTGGCTGCAGAATCATTGCAGCGTCTGTTTATGGTGGTCCCATCAACACAGCGTGTCTGAATTTTTCAGGCATCATCCCTAGGCGCCAATTCTTCATTGACCCCACACCACAGTAAGGAACTGAGGTTGCATGTCTGGAAATCAATGCATAGCCTTTCCTGCAAGGAAATAATTGGTGCATCACCTCCCCTGCCAGTAAGGAACCTATGAATCATCTCACCTGTGAGGAAAGAATTGACACCTCACCTTCCCTGCGCAGTAAGGAACCGATGCATCTCTTTCCTTTTCCGGCACCTCACTTCCCCTATGGCCTACATCATCTTTGTTTTTGATGTATCCCTGATACTTTGTGCTAAAGACAAAAATCCATTGATTCCTATGGATTAAGACTTGCTTAAACGTTTAAAAAGTGGTATCTTGACTGATGTATGTTGGAGTTTTATGGTTTGGTCTTGTTTTACTCAGATAAATATTGGCCATTTTTCAAACTGGTGTGGAGACCTTTTGTAGTGGTTTCACAGTGTCACTGTGTTACTGTGTGTGCGTTTGTGTGTGTATGTGTGTACAAATACTTTAAACATTGCCTCTGAGATAAGTGATAGTCCCTACTGGGACAGGGTGCAAATCTAGAGACCCCATTTTTAACATATATATATATATATATATATATATATATATATATATATATATATATATATATATATATATATATATATATAAATAATTTTTTTACACTTGACGAACTTGATCAAGACCTTGTTGGTCGAAACTTGTTGGGTGCATGGTTCATCACTTATTAAAGAAGATTATTGATATCCTGTGAGTGCCGCGTTATTGACTTGTTCGTCAATTCACTTAAAAAATCAAAGGTTACAGGGACATTATAGTTGGGCTAACTTTAACCGTACAAAATCATAGAACAAACATAGAAATTCACCTGTTATAGTTGGAATTATCTCAAGTAACTATAACTTATGCCTTAAGGTAACAAACTGATGCCTCTGCCATGCACAGTTTTATCTCAAAAGTTTTAGTGCAAATATTACATTGATATTGTCAATGATGTTATCAAAATATGTCATGAGTGCTGTAATTTGTGGGGTAATTAGCAGTGCATGGGGGGGAGCGAGCTATAGTTACCTTAGGGTACAAGTTTCTTACCAAACATCTTGCTAGTCTGGCTTTTTTAAATCATTGTATGTAGAGGCCATTGCATTAACAATCACTCTCTCTCTCTGTTCCATCCCATTTTGGGGTGGAAGAGAGTGAGAGAAAGTGACCGGACTGCGGGGGAGCCTTTAGGCTTCAGCAGTCCTAGTCGGCACCCCACATCCTGGAGGAGCTGGCATTGCTCCCACAAGCAGGTGCTTGAAATAGCAGCTCCCTGCTTGCAGGGGCAATGTTTTCATCTGTTTCCCTGCCCACATATTTGTGTGTTGTTAAACAGATGAAAACTCAGTTTTCCACCAGCGGGAGCTGATTGACAGCAGGGCACCCGGTGTGCTTTGGGGACTGTGGGGGAAGGGCTCAGGCCCCCCAGTCCCAGCCGGCTCCCCACCTCACGGGTGGGCTAGCATTGCTGTCACACAGATGGAACTTCTAAAGATGCAGCTCCCTCTCTGTGAGAGCAATTGTTTCCACTCTTCCTCTGCCCGCGGTCAGGGAAACAGAGGAAACCTCCACCTTCAGCAAGCTGGAATCGGAGTGCTTGCAGTGAGTTGGCAGGAACTGTGAATGTTAATTAAGCCCCAGGGAGGTGTCAGTCCCCAGGAAGAAAAATGACCTAGGAGGGGGACCCCATGCACCCCCTCATTTCTTTTTACATGCCCCCGGGATCTGGCCCACCCAAGGATTTTAGTAAAATGTTTGCAACTGATTTGCAGATTCACCACAAATTTGTGGCAAAAAGGTAAAAAAAATCTTTTATGCCAGCTGGGAGTGTCCCTCTGGGACCCAGGCACCAGCGCTAAGGCGTCAGGGTGTCCCTACCTTGGCCCCTTTTCTTTTTTTAAATCTTTTTTTGTGGGACTCGGCTAAAGCAGAGTACCAAGATGGCTGCCAACACTTCCTGGTTGAAGTGTTGGGAGCCAATCAGAGCTCTAAATTTTCCTGCATGAGCTCGTTATTAGTTGTGAACCCTTCGCGCCTCTAGATGTCTATAATTCTTTTAATTTTCATATCTCAAAAACTGCTGAGCCGATTTACACTGAATAGCTAATAGCACTTTTTCTGGACCAAGAGCTACCTTTCTGTCAAATTTGGAGTAAATCCATCCAGCAGTTCGGGCTGTAGTCAAGTCTAAAATCCCAGTGAGAATTAAAATGGAAAACACACTTTTTTTGACCCACCCCTTTTTCGCAGCCCTCGCTTAATGGATCATCCCAAAACTTTCCATGTACAACAAGATTGTCGGGAACACTTTTTTGGGGGGAAAAGTTCATAAGGATTTGTCAAAGGGCGCCAAACATATAAGCAAGTCAAAACTCACCTTTTCAATGGAAACTAGGTCATCTGCAGGTAGTTATAGTTTAGACCTGGTTTCCATTAAAAAGTGTATTTTTACTTACCTATATCTTTGGCACCGTTTGATGAATCTTCATTAATTTTACCAAAAAAAGTGTTCTCTAGAATCTTGTAGTGGATGGAACGTTTTGGGGTGATCCATCAAGTGGGGGATGAGAAAAAGGGTGGGGTAAACAGTGTGTTTACCATTTTAATTCATATAGAGGTTTTAGACATGACTACAAGCCAAGCTGCTGGATGGAATTTCCACCAAATTTGAAAGATAGCGCTTATTCCAGAAAGAATATTAATTTGTATAAGTAGGGTTGAAACGAATTTGAAACAAATTTGTGACTAGTCACAAATGTGCATGCGAATAGAAGTGCAGTGATTGGTTGGCTGCATCCTGAGCAGAAAGTTGCGGCCAGCATTTTAGATTATGGGCACTGTTCCAGGGTTTCTAAAATAATGTGGAAAAGTGGTAAAAGGGGTCGGGTTGGATGTAACCTGACCCCATGGTTGGGCTATAGGAGTGTTTTTTTAACAACCTTTGGGCATAAAATGAAGAAATTGTTTTTTTCACTACACATGCGATATTCATGAATTTGTTGTGACGCCAAGCACAGCCTCCTCCATGTAACATCGCAGAGTTCGCGAATATCACAAAAAAAGAAATTTACACACTCATTGACACTCATGAACACACTTATACACCCACAAAGGTAGTCATGCACTCACTCACAGACACACTCAGTGACTCATGCACACACTCAAAGACCCATTCAGAGACTCATGCATGCACTCACAGACCCATTGATAGACTCATGCACTCACTCACACACCCACTGAGGTACTCATGCAGACACTCACAGACCCACTCAGAGACTTACGCAGCCAGACACACACACACCGAGGTGCTCTGAGAGTCACGCATGGACTCATAGACTCGGAGACTCATGTACCCACTCACAGACCCACACAAAGAGTCATGCACCTACTCACACACCTGAGGTACTCATGCAAACATTCACAAACCCAGTAAGACTCATGCATGTGCTCATAGACTCAGAGACTCATGCACCCAATCACAGACCCACTCAGAGAGTCATGCATTGACTCACACAACCACTGAGGTACTCACACACCCACTGAGATACTCAAGCAGACACTCACAGACTCAGGCAGAGACTTATGCATGCACTTATAGACTCATAGACTCATGCATCCACTCACAGACCCACTGAGGTACTCATGCAGACATTCACAGACCCAGTCAGAGACCCATGGATGCACTCATAGATTCAGAGACTCATGCACCCACTCACAGACCCACTCAGAGAGTCATGCATCCACTCACACAACCACTGAGGTACTCACACACCCACTGAGTTACTCAAGCAGACACTCACAGACTCAGGCAGAGACTTATGCATGCACTTATAGACTCATAGATTCATGCATCCACTCATACACCCACTCAGAGACTCATGCACTCACTCACAGACCGACTGAGGTACTCATGCAGACATTCACAGACCCAGTCAGAGACCCATGGATGTGCTCATAGATTCAGAGACTCATGAACCCACTCACAGACCCACTCAGAGACTCATGCACCCACTCACAGACCCACTCAGAAACTCATGCACCCACTCACACACCCACTGAGGGACTCATGCAGACACTCATAGACTCAGGCAGAGACTTATGCATGCATAGACCCACGGAGAGAATCCTGCATGCAGTTATAGGCTCTGAGACTCATGCACCCACTCACAGACCCACTCAGAGACGTATGCACCCACTTACTGAGGTACTCATGCAGACGCTCACAGGTCCAGTCAGAGGCTCATGCATGCACTCACATTCATAGACTCATGCACCCACTCACAGACCCACTCAGAGACTCATGCACCCACTCACACACCCACTGAGGTACTCATGCAGACACTCCACTCATAGACCCATGGAGAGAGTCATGCATGCAGTTATAGACTCCAAGACTCAAGCACCCACTCACAGACCCACTCAGAGACATGCATCCACACAAACACCCACTGAGGTAATCATGCCAACACTCACAGACCCACTCAAAGAGTAATGTACGCAGTCATAGACTCCAAGACTCATGCACCCACTCACAGACCCACTCAGAGACTTATGCACCCACTTACTGAGGTACTCATGCAGACACTCACAGGTCCAGTCAGAGGCTTATGCATGCACTCAGACTCAGAGACTCATGCACCCACTCACAGACCCACTCAGAGACTCATGCACCCACTCACACACCCACTGAGATACTCATGCAGACACTCATAGACCCATGGAGAGAGTCATGCATGCAGTTATAGACTCCAAGACTCAAGCACCCACTCACATACCCACTCAGAGACATGCACCCACACAAACACTCACTGAGGTACTCATGCCAACACTCACAGACCCACTCAAAGAGTAATGTACGCAGTCATAGACTCTGAGACTCATGCACCCACTCAGAGACCCACTCAGAGACTCATGCACCCAATCACAGACCCACTCAGAAAGTCATGCACCCACTTGCAGACCCATTGAGGTACTGATTCAGACACTCACAGACCCACTAAGAGAGTCATTCATGCAGTTGTAGGCTCTGAGACTCATGCACACACTCATAGACCACTCAGAAACTCATGCACCCATAGAAATACCCACTGAGGTAGTCATGCACACACTCACAAACCCACTGAGAGACTTCTGTATGCACTCATGGAGCCACAGGGATACTTATGTTTACATTTACAAAACCAGAGAGATCCTGATGTGTGCACTCACAGACCAACTGAGGTACTCATCAACACATTCTCAAAGCTACTCAGAGACTCATTCACACACTCAGAGACTCATTCACACACTCACATACCTATTCAGACACTCATGCACCCACTCACAGGTCACTCAGAGACCCATGCACCCACTCACAAAGTCACTTAAAGACTCATGCACCTACTCATAGACCCACTGAAGCATTCATGCACACATTCAAAGCCCCGCTCAGTGACATATGCATGCATTTATAGACTCAGATACTCATGCACGGACTCAGAGACCCACTGAGATACTCATGGATGCACTCCAAAACACACACAGAGATTCATGTAAGCACTCATACACAGACCAACTCAGAGCCTCATGCACCCACTCACAGACCAATTGAGAGACTCATCCACCCACTCAGAAAGTCACTTTTGTTTTGTGTATTGGTGAAAAAAAACACTCTAAAATAAAATAAACTAGTGCTTAGGAAATAGGATGGCTCTAATATGAGTCTTTGTGTTTATTGTGTAGTGGATGATAACAAAACATAATATATGATGCAGTGTTTGAAGGTGGTGAGAAACATCCTGTTGCCTGTGTCTGTGAAGTGAATGCCATCACTTCTATAGATTCCATTCATGTCAAAGCGCAGGTTGTTATTATAGACAGAGTCCATGTTGCGGTCTCTGAGAAATGCTGAAACAGTTTAATTAACATTTTTCCTGGCTTTGTCTATCTGTGGACACGATTTCCATTTCTGCTTTTGGCATATGTTGGAGAACACCAAAGCAGTGTGAGGAAAAAGTGACATTATTGTACAAAGGTATCCTTCATTAGGATTTCCAGTCCTTCCCCAGCAAGTGTGCCCAGGTCATTAACCTCCACAGTGGTGTGGGGGTTGGCAATCTTTAATGCTTTTTTTACCAAAGGCAGCAATTGATGCCACTTTAATCCTCTGTCTATTCCAAGCAATTTCCACATTTGGCAAACCCAGGTCCCTGTAAATGTCCCTCTTCTTTTAGCATTCTCACTAGCCCAAATCACAAAGTTGTGACCTGAAACCCCCATTCTGAGCATTGTGAAATACCTCACAGGAGAAGGCTGGAAGAGAATGAGGTGTTTTAAATATTAAAGGCAATTTAAAATGGAGGGAAGGTGTTGTTTGAAAAAAAGAATACATTTCATTTGATGGTTTTAATATGCAGATAGTTAAAATTAGATTGTGATTTTTTGGAGTAAGTACGCTTGTGATTGGCTGTGCTTCAAATAAAGAAATGTAATGTAGTGCTGGATATGGTTACATTTGCAAAGAATCAAGCACACCTGCTGCATTTCAGTAACACAATAGTGTGCAGTTTGTAAAACATAACCTGCACTTTTGACCTAGTAGTTCTAGTGGGTTGCTATGGAAACCCTGGCAAATGAGTTTTTGGGGAAGGTTATTGAAGAGATAGTACTACATTTAACTGAAATTAGAGGTGTTTAGTGTTTGTAGAAAACAATGATGAACTGTTTCCTATTGAGATCTTATTAAAAAGTAACATAGTTGTGACGTATAAAAAATACTACGCTAAACATGCGTTTAGATCCCCGTAAATATTCGCAAATTTGTCGCGAAGTTTCATGGGGTGCCTCTCTGAAGGTCACAAAAAATATGCGAATAAGCACAAATAGTCTACCATCTTCTGTTCTTCACAGAAGTGAAAAAAGGGTTAATACAAAAGAACCATTCACAAGTGGAGTATCAAAAGTAAAATATGTAGGGCCTACTTTGATTTGCTGTCTTCAGCAGTGTTAGGGAGTGTAAATTTGAAAACGTTGTCATTAATGGTTGCTTTGTATAAGAGTGGTATACCATTCTTATGTTGAGTTTTAACATTTTCTGAGAGACTTATAATTATCTAATAAGAGCAGAAAGACAAAGAATTTGACCATCAAACTCAATTTACAGGTACTTAAATTAAACTACACTTAAAAAAATGTAATTAAAATGGAAATGTTTTCTCAGGTTTAGAACAATTACTATGAAATATAGCGCTCTGTGAGTGGTTGTGTAACTGGTATATATTTCACAGATATATCTGAAACGTGCTTATGTATAGAAACCTTTTATTTAAATGTTGGCTCTTGTAGAGTACTTTATTGCATTGTAAGTGAATACTACAATACCCATACTTGTACAAATACTAGAGTGCAACAGTATATCATGTATTTACATGCAAAACATCCCAGCTATGTATTATATATCCTCTAGTCATGGTGTAAGTATGTAATAGGGCAGGCTTGAATGTCCTAAGACAGTAAGACATGCCCATTTAAGTTATAGTAAGTTACATGTGTATGCTGATACTTCTATGTTTAGTGATATATGCATTGGTTTACCTATACTACAAGTTGCTAACTGATACATTCACTCACATATGTAGGCAACTACTGAGACAACCTAGTCTCCCATCCAGAGAAGTAGTCCTTTAAACATAGGTCTGACCTTCTATAAATTAACTTGAGTGTGTAGTTTTAAACATCAGCTCGACGTGGCACTAGAAACCATGTTTGGCAACTCTTACACTGTTCTTGTATTACAGAAACGTCACCCCTCACTTAGGCTGTAGGTAGGCCATGGAGCATGCTGCTATGTGATCAAAAGGTGAGACATGTCCTTGAGAGCTTCACTGAGTTAGATGTGCACTGGCAGACCCCTATGTCCAGTTATATATACAGAGTACCATATACAGTGCAACTCACATACCTATTTATAATGAGGATAGAAGCACTCAGACATGCAGTCAGACACTAAAAGATACACTCATATATTTATGCAAACATCTATACAGGAGCAAAGCATACTGCAGTATCACAACCAGTTACTCACTCACACAATAACTCACATATGTAGGCAGCTAATGAGACAACCTAGTTTCCCATCAGGAGAAGTAGTCCTTTAAACAGTGGTCCGACCTACTATTAATGAACCTTAGTGTGTAGTTTTAAATGTCAGCTCGACTTGGCACAAAAAATCTGCTTGACAACTCTTATATTGTCCTTCTACTACAGAAAGGTCACCCCTCACCTAGGCTATAGGTAGGCCATGTAGCATGTTGCTATGTGATTAAAAGGTGAGGCATGTCCTTGAGAGGGTTACAGACTTAGATGTGCAGTGGCAGACCCCTATTCCCAGTTATATATGCAGAGCCCCACCCATAATACAACTCACGTACCTACTTATAAGAGGATATAAGCACTCAGTCAGAAACTGAAACAGACACTTATACATTCTTGCACATATCCATATGGTAGCTGTCAATACGGCAGTATCATAACCATTGGTTAACTAATACACTCACTCATATATGTAGGTAACTAGTGAAACAACCTGGCATCCCATCCATTGAAGTAATGTTTCAATCAATTAATCAGTATTTGTAAAGCGCGGCTACTCACCTGTGAGGGTCTCAAGGCGCTGGGGGGGGGGGCTTCTTCCGAAGAGCCACATCTTGAGGTTCTTCCTGAGGTGGTGAGCGATGGGCTTTGTCTGAGTGCAGGGTGAGGTTGTTCTAGCTCCTTGCTGCAGTGTAGGTGAAAGATCGTCCTCCAGCAGTGGTTTTGCGGATGTGAGGGACGGTGGCCAGGGCCATCTTGGTGGAGTGGGGGGATCAGCCGGGGTTGTGGAAGGAGACGCAGTGGTTCAGGTAGGCTGGTCCTACGTTGTGTATGGCCTTGTACGTGTGAGTGAGAAGCTTGAAGATGATACACTTCTTGACCGGTAGCCAGTGGAGGGTCCCCAGGTGTTGGGAGGTGTGTTCTCGGTGAGGGAGGTCCAGAATGAGTCTGATGGTGGCGTTCTGGATGAGTTGAAGTTTTTTGATATTCCTAGTTGAGGTGCCGGCGTAGAGGGCTTTGCTGTAGTCGAGCTTGTTCGTGCCTAGGGAGTGGGTGACTGTCCTGCGACAGTCTGATGGGATCCATCTGAAGATCTTCTGGAGTTTGTGGAGTGTGTGCCAGCAGGAGGAGGTGACTGAGTTTACTTGGCGGGTCATGGATATGGAGGAGTTGAGGATGATTCCGAAGTTGTGGGTGTGCTCGGTCGGTGCAGGTGGGGTGCTGAGGGATGTGGGCCACCAGGAGTCGTACCGAGCTGAGGTGGCGGTTCCAAAGATGATGAGTTCTTGTTGGAGTTGAGCTTGGAGCAGCTTTCTCTCATCCAGGTGGCGACGGCTTTCATTCCTGCGTGAAAGTTCCTTTTGGCTGTGTCCGGGTCTTCGGTGAGGGAAATGATGAGTTGTTTGACATCGGCATATGACACAATGTTCATACCGTGGCTTCTGACAATGGCAACGAGAGGGGCCATGTATTCGTTGAACAGTGTGGGACTCAGTGAGGATCCTTGGGGGACTCAGCAGTTGACTCCTGTGGGTCGGGAGGTGTAGGGCGAGAGTCTGACCCTCTGTGTTCTCCCGGAGAGGAAGGAGTGGATCCGTTCCAGGGCTTTTCGAAAAAATCCTATGTCATGGAGTCTGGTGCGCACAGTGCTGTGGGAGACAGTGTCGAAAGCTGCTGCAAGGTCTAGGAGTATAAGTGCTGCGGTGTGGTGGTTTAGTTCTGATGGGTCAGCCAAAGGTTTTTTTCAGGAGAGGGCGTATGTCGGCGTGTTTCCAGTCCTCAGGGAAGCTGCCCATGCTGATGGAGCAGTTGATTGTGTTACGAAGCTCGGGAGCAATGGATGCGCTGGCTCTGATGTATATGTGGTGCGGGCAGGTGTTCGAGGGGGTCCGGAGTGGGTGCTGTTCATGATGTTGACTGTTTCCTCTGTCAAGCTGAAGCTATCGTAGATGTCCTGGATCTTGTGGTGGAAAAGGGAGGTGAGATTGTCACAGAGTTCCTGTGAGGGGGGATGCTGGTGGCTTTGGAGGGGGAATCTGTGAACTTGTTGATGACTGAGAAGAGTTCCTTCAAGTTGTGTGCAGAGGAGTTGATGCGCTCCCAGAGTGCGTCCTTCCTTGCGTTATTTTTCGTTGGTAGGTAGCGGTTGTGGCTCTGATTGAGGCGAGGTTCTCCCTGGATTGGCTGTTCCACCATTTTTTCTCTAAACGTCTGCGGATAGGCTTTGATTCTTGGAGTTCGGGGTTGATTCAGCTGGCCTTCTTAGGTACGCATTTGCCCAATGTCACCCGGAGAGGGGCTAAAGTGTCGGTGCATTCAGTGATCCATGTGTTGAGATTGCACACTGCTGTGTTGGCATCATCAGAGGGGGAAGGGAGGGATTTGGTGAGCGATGAGGTGAGTTGCTTGTTGGTGATTTCATTCCATTTCCTGTGGGGGGTCCTGGAGGTGCGGGTGCGGCTCCTGGGTGCGGTGATTATGAAGTCTATGCAGCGGTGGTCGGTCCATCTGGGGTGGAGATGTTCTCAATGGTGATCTGGTCGCTTGAGGTCAAGATGGGGTCCACTGTGTGTCCTGCAATGTGTGTGGGTGTGGAGAACAGCTGTCTGAGGCTGAGGGTGGCAAGGTTGTAGAGTAGAGTGATGGTGTTTGGGTCGGTGTGGTCCTCGAGGTGGAAGTTCAGGTCGCCGAGGAGGAGGTAGCCGACTGACGCCCGGACCTGGGGTTAGCGATGTCTACGACGTCGTCTATGAAAGCTGGGTGGGGGCCAGGTGGCCTGTACACTAGGGTGCCACGGATGGAGGAGTTGTGGTTGGAGTGGACCAGGAAGTGGAGGTGTTCCATTGTGGTACAGTGTTCTTCTTGGACGGCCTTGACGCGTAGTGAGGACTTGTGTATGATGGCGGGTCCTCCACCTGGCCAGGAGGGCTGGTCCCTCCTTAGTAACCGTCGGGAATGCGATGCCTGGAACTGAGGTGGGGTTGGTCCTGGTCTCGGTGAGGAAGGCAATGTCCAGACTGGTGGTGTCAATCAGGTCACAGAGTTCGGTGGCGTGTTTGTGGAGGGAGCGGATGTTAAGGAGCAGGCAGTTGATGGGGCTGTGGAGGTTGTTGGTATCTTTGTGTTGCGGAGAGTACCTTCGGTTTGCTGAGGTTGGTGCTGAAGCTGCAGTTCCTGCAGGCGAAAGGTCCGCAGATGTCCTTGGGGGAGATGGTGCAGCAGTTGTTGAGACGTCCGGTGTTGAGGCGGAGGAGGGTCTTGGACTCATAACAGTTGCAGTCCAGTGGGTGGTTTAATGGAGATCCAGGGTTCCTGGCGCTGGGTGCGGTCCAGGCACAGATGGCCGCAGATGGGCTTGCCTTTGGCGCACCTTCGGTGCCCCAGCAGCGCAGCTGCACTGCAGCCGCCATTAAGAAGGGGAGGGGGTGGGGGAGCAGTCAGCTATGATGCGGTAAGGCAAGAAAGGTGCTTCGCGGGGAGGGGGACCAAGAGAATGGAAAAAGAACTAGGGAAAAATGACGGACTATAGAAAAAAGGCAGAAAATGCAGGAGTGAAAGAGCAACAGAGAGAAGAAAAGAAAAGGAAATACTTACTTGTGGTGGCCACTAGACCACCAGGGATGAGGTGCTGGGATGTGCGCGAGGTTGGAGGAGGGCCTCCAACTGAGAGTCAGGAGACTCTCAGTTCATCCCAGGCAAGAGGCAGAGGCAGCAGCAGCAACCAGAGGAGCTAGGAAGGCCAGCAGGTGTTGACAAGGAGGTCAGTGCAGTTGCCCTCTCTCAGCTCTGTGGCTGCCATTAAGAAGGAGAGAGGGGCAGGGGAGCAGTCAGCTGGGAGGGTGGGAAAAGTGCTTCACTGGGCAGGGGTGCAGAGGAAAAAGGGGAGAAAGAAAAAGAACTAGGGAAAAATTAGAGATGATAGAAGAAAAAGGCAGAAAATGCAAAAGTGAAAGAGCGACAGAGAGAAGAAAAGAAAAGGAAATACTTACTTGTGATGGCCACTAGACCACCAGGGATGAGGCGCAGGGACAAGACTGCGGGCGGAGGAGGGCCTCGAACTGAGAGTCAGGAGACTTTCAGTTTGTCCCAGGCAAGAGGCAGAGGCAGCAGCAGCCAGAAGAGCTGGGGAGGGCAGCAGACGCTGACCAGGGGGTTAGTGCAGTTGCCCTCTCACAGCGCTGGGACCACCATTAAGTAGGGGAGGGGGTGGGGGGAGCAGTCAGTTGGGAGGTGGGAGGGTAGGAAAGGTGCTTCATGAAGTGGGGCAGAGGAAAGAGGGGAGAAAGGAAAAAACTAGGTAAAAATGAGGGATGATAGAAGAAATAGGCAGAAAATGCAAGTGTGAAAGAGTGACAGAGAGAAGAAAATTAAATACTTACTTGTGATTGCCACTAGACCACCAGGGATGAGGCCCAGTGACGAGCCTGCGAGTGGAGAAGGGTCTGGAACTGAGAGTCAGGAGACTCTTAGTTTGTTCCAGGCAAAAGGCAGAGGCAGCAGCAGCCAGAGGAGCTGGGGAGGGCAGCAGACGCTGACCAGGAGGGCCTACTACTGCTGAGACTGTGTGTGTAGTTTTAAACGTCAGCTTGACTTGCCACTTGAAAACATGCTTGACAACTCTTACACTGTGGCTTCTACTACAGAAAAGCCACCCCTCACCTAGGTTCTACATAGGCCATGGAGCATGCTGCTATGCTATTAAAAGGTGAGACATGTCCTTGAGAGTTTTACTGAATTAGATGTGCTCTGGCAGACCCCTATGCCTATATATATATATATATATATATGAAGAGTCCCACACATAGTGCAATTCACGTACCTACTTATAAGAGGATAGAAGCCCTCAGACATGCAGTCAGACACTGAAAGAGACATTCATATATTCATGCAAACATCCATACAGTGCAGAGCATACTGCAGTATCAGAACCAGCTGCTAGTCACTCACATATGTAGGCAACTAGTGCGACGCCTAATCTCTCATCCAGAGAAGTAGTCTTTTAAACTTTGTCTGGGACTGCTGCTGCTGAGCCCGAGTGTGTAGTTTTAAACGTCAGCTCGATATAGCACTAAAAAACTTGCTTGACAACTCTCAAACTGTCCTTCTAATACAGAAAACTCACCCCTCACCAAGGCAGTTCTTAGATCATGGGGCTTGGTGCTATGTGAATAAAAGATTACATATGTCGTTAAGAGTTTCACTGTAGATGTGCACTGGCAAACCCCTATCCCCAGTTTTATATGCAAAATTCAACCCATGGGGCAACGCATGTACCTACTTATAAAAGGATAGAAGCTTCAAGACAAGCAGTCATGCACTAAAAGAGACACATATATTCATGCATACATCCAAACAGCAGCTGTGCATACTGCAGTGTCAGAACCAGTGGCTAACTGATACACTCACTCAAGAATCTTATTTTTTATGATAGAAAATAGTCTTTTACTTAACACCACTTATTTTCCATGTACATCAACAATACATTTATAGTAACATGAACAAGTTTCCAAATTCATTGACAGTCCGAATCCATTGAATAATTCAGCCCACACGCGTTTTGTCCCCACTTAGGGACTTCCTCAAGGCTGATGAAGATAAAAGATTTACAAATTATATCAACAACTTACAAAATTAAAATAAAAAAGACTAAAGAACATCTTTATTACTAAACACAATTATTAAAATCCAGTACTCACGAAAAAACATGATAGTTGTGAGACCATATTTGCCCACAACTACATGTGCTCCCTTGTGAGTGAGAGATATTAAAACCATCACCAACACCCAAATAAAACCACTGAAGATCCTCCAACTTGTTTAGTACATCTTTGGTGACCTGTAAAAAAGAAAGTAAATTCCTTATCAATGGCTGTAAAAATATATCTATATATTTGTGTAGTAATGCACTGAGCTTTATAGTAATGGTATTCATTGGATTGCCTCTTAACTTAGTGTAGGTTGTATCGTCTGCCAACTGTCGATTTATTTCATCTACGTAGTCTTGCCCCAACTTGTTTAGAACATCTTTGGTGACCTGTAAAAAAGAGAGAAAGGGCCAGATGTATCAAGCGCTTTTCCATTCGCAAACGGTGGGAATGTCTATTTGCCAGTGCAAAAATGCATTTAACGATGTCTGAAACGCATTCGCAGTGGGAATTTTAGAAATCACAAAAACTGCAAATTTTTGTGAATGAGACACAAATTTGCGTGTCGCGAGCAGTGTATAACGACATGATTTACCGAATCGCTGTTAGCGAAACGCAAATTGCGATACAGATTAGCGATTCGCAGATAGCGATTTCCAAAATCGTGCCGCTATTTGCGAGATGCAGATTGCAACACGCAAAAATAGAATCGCAATGCGATGTAGCAAAAAATCGCAATTTGCGATTATTCGCAGAATGGCCATTTGCACATGCAAATTACCACAAACTGAAACCAGGTGGTAACCAGGTGCAACCCATATAAAGAGGGCCAGAATGCCTCAGCCCCTCTTCCACAATGGCTGCACTCTACGTCATGGTGAGGAGAATGAGGATCTTGGCAGGTTTGAGGAGAGAGCGGAGGAGATAGGAGTGCATTTTCAGAGTGCACATAGCCCTTTTTGACCAGACTGAGGAGGACATTTTTGATAAGTACAGGTTAAGCTCAGCCATGATACTTGACCTGATAGCTGAGCTACAACACATGCTGCAGCGCACAACACACAGGACCAATAGCATACCTACACATGTGCAGGTATTATGCTCCCTGCACCTACTAGCCTCAGGGAGCTATCAAGGGGTTATAGCAGCAGCTAAAGGGGTATCACAGAGTGCCCTCTCTAGATTTGTCAATGCATTTCTCAATGCCATGCTGAGCAGAATGCAACTGTACATCAGATTCCCCAACACCCCACAGGCAGTACAACAAACCAAAGTTAACTTTTACCAGATAGCACAGTTCCAACGTGTGCTAGGTGCCATTGATGGGACACATGTAGCAATCTGTCCACCATCGGCCACCGAGTATGTGTATCGCAGCCGTAAAAACCATCATTCCATGAACATACAGGTGATATGCAATGCCTCCTACATAATTACCGATCTCGTGGCCAGATACCCAGGGAGCACACATGACTCCTACATCTTTCGCCACAGCGGTATACACACAAGACTGCTAGCTGGGGAGTTTGGGGAAGGATATCTACTAGGTAATTGGATAGTTCACAATAATGCATTGATGTAAGCATAACGTCAGACAGCAAATGTACTCATTGTCCTCTCTGTGCATTCAGGAGACAGTGCCTATGCAGTGCGCACCTATATGCTAACGCCCTACCTGGGCCCTACCACCCCAGCAGAGAGGAGGTACAATGCTTTACATAGGGATACCCGCAACGTGGTGGAGCACACTTTTGGGCTGCTGAATAGCTGTTTCAGGTGCATCCATAGGAGTGGAGGTGCACTACAGTACAGCCCTGAGACGACATGCAAAATTGTGGCCACATGTGCTATCCTGCACAACATAGCAACCACCAGGGGCATACCAGTGGAACTCACAGAGCCAGACTCAGATGAGGATGATTATCCCTTACCACCCCTTCTACCAGCCGACAGGACTAGTGCAGCAGAAGGCAGGCAAAGATGTGCTGACATCACGTGCAACCATTTTTGATGTAAGCAATGACAAATCCACTTCAATAATATGTATTTCAGTAGTTAGCATCTTTATTACCTTGACTTCAGGTAAACATTGTGTCAGTAGGACATAGCTATTCACAATGGGCAGACATGATCTATTAACAGTGTCACACTATTATCATCATAGCATGACTTTATTACACATGTTGAGGTGGTCTGTAGCCCTCAACATCACTTCTTTCGACCACGCACTCCACTTGAGTGCTTAGTGCCCTCGCTGGCACCTCTAGTAGCAGGTTCACCTGCAGTACTGTGTCTGGCACTGCGACGCCTCGGATCAATCACAGGGACTGTCAGACTGCTGAGGCTAGAGGGCTCCTCACTGTCACCAACACCCAGTTCGCTGGTTGTGGCACTGCGTGCTGTTTACATGGCATCCACTACGTTGGTAATTTGCACCAGTCCCTGTGCAATGTCCCTACTGCAATGTGCCATCTCCAACTGTGTGGCAACGGCACGCCATGATATCTGCGCTGTTGAACTTGCAAGCCGATTGACTGATCTACAGAAGCTGGCAAACTTAGCCAAAAATTTGGTGATGGCGCCTGCACTGGCTGACACGCTCCTGCCGTATCTCTGTGCATAGTTCCCCAATGGTCTGTGTCAACTCCTTGGTGTTCTCAGCAACTCCTTGCTGTCACTCAATCAGGGTCTCCAAGTGCTTGTTTTGTAACCCCATATTGTTATTGTGAGACACAAACTGTCTGTGCAGTGACTTCAAATGTTTGCATTGCAGGCGCTGCACCTTCAACATGTAAGCTTCCAGGCTGCCAAAGATTGATGGGCCCACTCCTTTTTCTGTGCCCTGTCTGCCTGCATCGTGGCACCTCCTGAGGGGAGTTGAATGGCGCTGGTGCATGGACTGCTGTCTTCCTGTGGGACTCGGCTATGGTGGTGGTGTGGGTTCATGTTCTGGCATCTCATCTGAGTCCAGGTTGTACTCTGGCAGTGGTAACACCCTTGCCCTGCATCTAGTCAGAACAATACTGTAGGACTCACTTGTATTTGAGTCTGAGTTTCTGCTTCCCCCACTTTTTCTGATCCTAGAGCAGCAGGAACCGAGTCATCTGCAAGGATAATGTGCAGCATGTCAGTTCTAGCACTTGTCACAGATTTACACAGTGTTGCTTTATATGTACAAATAAATTGTGTCACCCTGAGTCATTTCTGGTGTTTCTCTGTGTGGCTGCCCACTATCTTGCTATTTATGTTGTGTATTCACCTTATGGTTGTGTACTACCACTCCCACATGGCACTGTTGTGTTGTATGTAAGATGTGACATGGACTACTTTTCATTGTGCATCAAGCTATGTTCTATTTCCTAAGGGGAATGTGTACATGCAGATGTGGGGATACACATAATCACTGGCCTTACCTTTGCTGGTGCTGGGTGTCCCTGAGGTGTCGATGTCAGTTACACCACTGACAGCTTCTGGCAGCAATGTGGACTCCTCCAGGTCTTCCGTAGGGGTGGACGGTGTGTGGCTGGATGGTCCGCCTCCGGTGCTCCTTGCCTCCCTAAGCCTGCTGGCCACCCTCTCCTTGGCACGGGACCGCAAGTCGTACCATCGCTTGCGTATCTCCTCCACAGAGCGGTGCGCAACACCCACTGCGCATATTTTTGTCTGTATGTCAGACCAGAGTTTCCACTTCTCACTCTCAGGTACTTGGAGTGAGCTCTTGCCAAAGAGTCTGTCATGGTTGACAACAACCTCCTCAATGAGCACCTCAAATTCTTTCTTACTGAATTTCAGCTTCCTGTTCCTGTCTCCCTTCTGCTTCCCATTGCCAGCATTGGCCATGTTGCAGTTTGATCCTGGCTTCCTCACAACGCTGACTCCCTGGTGCTAGGCTGTGTCTCTCTCACTGCTCCTTTGGGTGTGGCTCCTGGAAACAGCATGGGCTGACTCACTTCCTGGTTGTGATGTCATCAGGCTGTTCCGGTTTGCCGTTTTCGCTATTTGCAAATTTCAATTACTGATTGGCAATTTTTTTTGCGATTCGGTATTTGCATCTCGCAAATAGCGTTTGCGAATTTTAAGAAGTCGTGATTTGCGATTTTCAAATTTGATACATTGTGCTTTGCATTTCTAAAATTGCGATTTCTTAAAAATCGCAATTTGGAAATCACTAACTGAAATATTGATACATCTAGCTCTAAATTCCTTATAAACGGTTGTAAAAATATATCCATATATTTGTGTAGTAATGCACTGAGCTTCATAGTAATGGTATTAATTGGATTGCCTCTTAACTTAGTGTAGGTTGTATTGTCTGCCAACCATCCATTTATTCCATCTACGTAGTCTTGCCTATCCAGAACCACTATATTGCCACCCTTATCAGCCTTTTATGACAATAGACTTGTTATATTACTATGTTTGCTGATGGCTTGTCTCTCCTCCTGAGTTAAATTATGTCTTCTCTGTAGTTTCCCTATCCGTATCCTAGATTCAAGCTTATAAAAGTCTTTTGTCACCAACTTTTCCAATGTATCAATTATATTATCAATGGGTAAAGAAGGTGTCTAGAAAAATGTTACTCTATGAAGTGCTTCAGTTCTACAGGTATAGAAATAATGTAACAGAATGCATAGAAGAAGGGAGAGACACAGTTATTTGATGTGATAGTTGTTAAGTGAGACACAGCAAAGGAAATCTAATTACCCACTGAAAACGTAGTTGCCAGACTGCAGAGTTCTTCTTAGCACTTTTGCGGCTTTTCTAGCAGCAGTGTGATGAATCAGAATTACTTGAAGACTATGGGGGTCATTCTGACCTCGGCAGTAAAAGGCCCTTACCGCCAGTCAGAAGTCCGCCATTTTACCGCCGCGGCCGCGGTAGACCACCACGGTCATTCTGACCACCAACTGTGAAACCGCCAAAAATCCGACATCCAAGGAAGGCTGCCACATCAGCGGGCCGCGGAAAACTGGAGATGACCAAACCTCCACCGTCACGCCAACACAAACACGCCCATGCCATTCTGACCCACGAATCCACGCAGTGGTCTTTCAACCGCGGTATTCCATTGGCGGTACACACCGCCGCGGTCAAAATACACACACAGCTCCAAAACACTGCCACATTGGACATTTTGAAATACGCACACCTGAGACACATACAAACAACGCTCCCACACATCCAATCAACTATAAAACACACACCCACATCACCCACAAACCCCCACTAGTTGGAAATCAGAGCGAAGGCGAGAGCGAGAGAGATAGAGATAGCGAGCACAGCAATAGAAAACCCCAACACACACAGGAACACAACTTCATCACCCACACCACATCTACACACACATCACCACATATCACCACGCACATCACCACAAACACCACCCCACACCTCATCCACACCACCCCATGGCACCCCAAAGACACCCAAGGTTTTCAGACCAAGAACTCCGGGTCATGGTGGAGGAAATCATGAGGGTTGAGCCCCAGCTCTTCGGCACACAGGTGCAGCACACCACCATAGCAAGGAAGGCTGAGCTATGGCAAAGGATCGTAGACAGGGTCAACGCTGTGGGACAGCATCCCAGAAATCGGGAAGATATCAGAAAGCGATGGAACGACCTACGGGGGAAGGTGCGCTCGATGATCTCCAGGCACAACATCGCTGTGCAGAAGACTGGCGGCGGACCCCCACCCACCCCACCCCAATTCACAGCATGGGAGCAAGAGGTGGTAAACATCCTGCATCCTGATGGCCTCGCTGGAGTACACAGAGGAATGGACTCTGGTAAGTCGAATCTCAACTACTTCACCCCCCCCAACCACCAGCATGCCAACCACCCCCCTCCCTCACCCCCAATATCACCCCCCAGCACATAACCTCCCTGCCAATGTCGCACCAGCACAACCCACCCTAAACAACACCAACCCCTTAATGCCAACACAAACCATAGACAGCCACCACCAAAGCATGACCATTGCACATACCCATACACCCCCCCCAAACCCTCACAACACCTCCCACAAGGGAATGCCAGCACTGGGGGACAAGGGCACCCAAAATGCACGCCATGGCACACACAGAAACAATAACCATACTCCTTCACCCCTGCAGGGCCCGAACGCCAACACACCGCCACGGAGGGTCCAGAGATGTCCATCCCACCCCCAGAACAGGCCCCCAGCGAGGACAGCAGCTCTGTCGACCTAGAACCTGACGACCAGCCCGGACCATCGGGGACCTCTGGACAGTCGGTTCCCCACACACAGACACAGGCCACAGCAGACCAAACCCCTCTGGGAACACCAGCACAGCTCCCACCCAGCGGGCCCATGCCTCTGTCTCGCGGACGCGTCAATCAGCGGTGTGTCCGCCACTACAGGGCACCCAGGCTGACCCAACACCCCAACAACAACAGGGACCTGGGGGCAGTGCTAGTGGGCACACCGTCCAGGGGACAGAGGCCCGGGGAAACAGGGCAACTGGGAGGGCTGCTGTGCGACAGGGGGGGGAGGACAGGCCCAGGGAACCGACTCTCCAAGAGGCCCTCACCACCATCATGGGAGCATACCATCACTCCCAGGAGACGATGGCGACGGTACTGGCCAGGTTCACCGAGATCCAGGCACAGCAGGAGGAACGGTACATGGGGTTCAGCAATGAACTCCGGGACATCGCAACCGCAATGGGGACCATAGTCCAGGCCCTCAACCGGATAGAAACCACATTGCGGGACCATGTGGCACCGCAAAGGGCCCCTGTCACTAGCCAGGAACAGCCTACCACCTCCGCCGGCGCTAGTGGTCAGGAGGCCCCCACAGAACGACGGGCCACCAGAACCCCACCTCCTGCTGAAGAACAACCACCCCGCAAGAGGAACCTGAGATCTCAAAGGAAGACAGAGTAGGATGCCAAGACCCCCGCCAGCCTAATATCCCCCCGGATGTCATTCCACTGTCCCACAGTGTCACCCTGTCCAACCTTGAACTGCCCCTGCTCCATCCTTCCACAGCCATATGAACAATGCACCTGTGCGACAGAGAACTGGACTCTGCCATGGACATAACTCCACCCTCACCCTTCACCGTTTTAATATCATGTACCAAAATATAGCACTAAAAATAAATCACTCATTGCACATAAATCATTCTGGAGTCAGCCTGTATTAATTACAAATGTATAACACATTACTTATCAATAATGTTCTGTTATTTATGTGTGGACAACATACTGATGTCAATAAGCATTAGTCCATGGGCTAACCAAGCAGAAGTCACGCAGTGGGTCATACAGCACTGAAAAGGGAAGGGAAAAGTAAACTTCAGTTTAAAAGAACTGGGGGGGAATACACAAAGTAAAGATGCAGGGGGCATTCAGTAAATGTTAAATGGCGTGGGTGATTCCTACCTGGGTGCTACTGAAAATACTGTTGGATAACTCTGTCCCTGTTGTTTGGGTCGTCCTCTTCGTCTTCCTCCTCTTCACTCTCCGCAGGCTCCACAGCTGCTTCAACCCCACCATCTGGACCATCCTCCTGCAGGAAGGGCACCTGACGTCGCAATGCCAGATTGTGAAGCATACAGCAGGCCACGATGATCTGGCACACCTTCTTTGGTGAGTACATCAGGGATCCCCCTGTCATATGTAGGCACCTAAACCTGGCCTTCAGGAGGCCAAAGGTTCTTTCAATGACCCTCCTAGTTTGCCCATGGGCCTCATTATACCGTTCCTCTGCCCTGGTCCGGGGATTCCTCACTGGGGTCAATAGCCAAGGCAGGTTGGGGTAACCAGAGTCACCAATTAGCCACACACGTTGTCTCTGTAGCTGTTCCATCACATAAGGGATGCTGCTATTTCGCATCACATACGCGTCATGCACTGACCCAGGGAACATGGCATTCACATGGGAGATGTACTGGTCAGCCAAACAGACCACCTGAACGTTCATCGAATGGTAACTTTTCCTGTTTCTGTACACCTGCTCATTGTCTTTTGGGGGTACTAAAGCCACATGGGTCCCATCAATGGCACCAATTATGTTGGGGATATGTCCAAGGGCATAAAAATCACCCTTCACAGTGGCCAAATCTACCTCCTCAGGGAATACAATGTAGCGCCGCATGTGTTTCGTCAGGGCAGACAACACTCTAGACAGGATTTTTGAAAACATAGGCTGAGACATTCCAGATGACATGGCCACTGTTGTCTGGAATGAGCCACTTGCCAGAAAATGGAGGACTGACAGAACCTGCACTAGAGGGGGAATTCCTGTGGGTTGGCGGATGGGGGACATCAGGGCTGGCTCCAGCTGGGCACACAGTTCATGTATAGTGGCTCGGTCAAGTCGGTATCGTAGTATGATGTGGCGTTCTTCCATTGTCGACAGGTCCACCAGCGGTCGGTACACGCGAGGATTCATCCTTCTCCTCGCAAGTCCCAGCAGACGGTGCCTAGGAAGGACAACATGGAGCACAGAGTCAAGCAAGTCACAGGTACGTTCACCACTGCATGCATAGCACACGATTATCTATGTATTGAAAGGCGTGTATGTGTGGCAATGCAAGGCCTAGGCCTGTGTGACGCAGTACAAATAATGCCATGTGGGCCCTTGAAATGGCGGCTGCCTGACCTGTGAAGTGGGACAATAGGATGTGAGGTCAATGCGCTGGCGTGGCACACCGTGGCGGTAGGCGGTCGAAGACCGCTATATGAAGCCGCATTGGCTAACATTGAAGCCTATGGGTTTCAGGAGCCAATAATGAGGTGCGCCAGCGGTCGCGGTACGCACCGCCGCGGTACGCACCGCCGCGGGCATGACCGCCATTTTCTATCTGCTTAATCACTCGAGACCTGATCTTCCACAGCAGAGGACCTATACTGCAAGTGCTGCTGTGACCTCGGTCTGGAAGTGACAATGGCTGCTGCGACTGGGGAAAGGGCCCCCGCCTTCAGTTCCGAAGAGTTGGAGAAGCTCGTGGACGGGGTCCTCCCCCAGTATGCGTTACTCTACGGTCCTCCAGACCAACAGGTAAGTACACTGGGTGCACATTGAATGGGCTATGCCTGTGTGGAGTGGGGTGGATGCTAAGTTGGTGGGGTGGGGGGCGAATGAGGAGTGCAACGCACGACAGATGAGAGCATGTGCCATATGGCAAGGTTGGGGAGGGGGGGGCAATCGCATCTAACATGCAGGAATATGATGATTTCTCCTTCCCACCCTGTACATGTCAAATAGGTCAGCGCCCATCAGAAAGTGGACATATGGCGTGCCATCGCCAAGGAAGTCCGGGCCCTGGGGGTCCACGTCAGACAGGGCACCCACTGCTGCAAGAGGTGGGAGGACATCCGCCGCGGGACCAGGAAGACCGCCGAGTCACTGCTGGGGATGGCCTCCCAACCTAGGAGGGGTGCCAGTCGTACCCTGACCCCCCTGATGTCCCGGATCCTGGCGGTGGCCTACCCTGATTTGGATGGGCGCTTGAGGACATCACAGCAGACACAAGGGGGTGAGTATCAGCACATTCTGCTATCTCTCTGCGCAGTGGAGGCGTCTGGGTGGGGGAGGAGGGTTGGGGGTGACATTAGGCCAGGGCGCTTTCTGTTGTGTAGTCCGCTCCTTTAGGCATGGCCCTGTGCTCCCGGACCCCACCTCTGTAGGGTGACAAGTACAGCTATCGATGGTCCAGCATCACATATGTGCGCCTTTGTCGTCTCTAGACCTGTAGTCCTAGTCAGAAGTACTGAGTAGTGTACCCCGAATGCGCGGCTTAGTGCATGAGGCTCCTGTGTCTGTCCTCTCCGCCAACGGTGTTGACATTGCATGCACTCAACCTGGTCTTCGTTTTTCTCCCCCCACCCTTCTTCTTCGTCTTCTTGTGCATCTGTGCATTAGCATCATCAGGCGGAGGAGAATTGGCATCGGAGCACGAGGGAGCTGCAAGTCACAAGGCCCCGGTGGGACCAGGAACAGACACCGAGGGCACCAGTGATCCGGAGGGCGAGGGGAGCACCACAACGGGGACCAGTGGTGACACCAGCGACAGCGACACGTCCTCGGATGGGAGCTCCCTAGCAGTGGCGGCAACATCCGGGCCCCCCGCCTCTACAGGTACAGCCGCCACCCAGCGCACCAGCCCCGCCGTCCCAGCAGCCCCTCAGCCTACGCTCCGTGCCCGCTCGCCCAGGAAGGCGGGCGTCTCCTTCGCCCCAGGCACCTCAGCCCCTGCCCCTGTATCCCCTGCTGCCCTCAGTGAGGAGGTCATTGATCTCCTCAGGACACTCATTGTTGGGCAGACTACCCTTTTGAATGCCATCCAGGGGGTAGAAAGGGAGGTGCATCGGAGCAATGCCTACCTGGAGGGCATTCATTCGGGTCAGGCTGCCCATCAACGATCGTTCAATGCTCTGGCCTCAGCACTGACGGCAGCCATTGTCCCTGTTTCCAGCCTCCCTCTTCTGACTGCCTCCAGCCTGTCTCTGTCTCCTGTTCCTCAGCCTATCCCATCCACACCATCAGACCAGCCTGCACACACCTCAACACCCAAGGGCAGCTCATCCAGACACAAGCACCACAGAACCCACAAGCATTCACGCAAGCAACACCCAGATGCAGACATTCCAACAGTCACTACCACCTCTGTGTCCCCCTCCTCCTCGTCTCCCTCCTCCCTCCCTGTGACGTCTCCACTCACACCTGCATGCACACCACCATCAGCCAGTGCTTCCATCACCAGCACACCCTCCAGTCCAGTCCGCACACGTGCAGTCACCACCCCCACTACCATTTATACGTCCCCTGTGTCCTCTCCCACTGTGTCTGTCACCCCCTCTTCCAAGACACACAAACGCAGGCAGACACCCACCCAACAGCCATCCACCTCACGACAGCCTCCAGCACAAGCACCTGCACCCAAAGACAGCACACCTGACTCTCCTACAACCACATCCTCTTCCTCCACTCCCATCACCACTTCTCCTACCTTTTACCTTGGTCCTAAGAAAGTTTTCCTTGCTAATCTTGACCTCTTTCCCTCCACTGACCCACCCCCTCCATCTGCAAAGAGTCCCAAGAGCACCTCAGCCACCACCAGCCCAGCTTCGAGTGTCACTGTGGTGCATGGGTTCTGGAGCCCACCCTTTGCCAGTAGTGACACCTCAATCAGCAGCAAGGGGACAGCCAGCCCCCCACCAGGCAAGAAGACCAGGAAGCTAAAGGGCCGCCGTGAGAGGACTGACACGGCTGCCCCCAAGGAGCCAAGTTCTCCCACATCACCAGCCACAACAGCTAGGGGAGGCAAGGGCCCGAGAGCCCCATCTAAGGAGCGAAAGGGCAGCAGGGCGGAAAAGTCAGCCAGCAGGAGCGCGGAGCAGGAGGGGCCCACAAGCCCCATCCCGGGTGTTAGGAAGGACACCAAAGGGCCCAGGACTCCGTCACCGAAGGGTCCAGCAACAGCACGGTCGGAGGGCGAGTGAGCAGGGAGTCCAGGCCAGGTCTGGCTCCCTTGACCTACTGGACGAGCACTGCTGAAGAGGGCCCCGCCGTGCAGAAGAGCACCGCTGAAGAGTGCCCCGCCGTGCAGAAGAGCACCGCTGAAGAGGGCCCCGCCGTGCAGAAGAGCACCGCTGAACAGGGCCCCGCCGTACAGAAGAGCACCGCTGAACAGGGCCCCGCCGTGCAGAAGAGCACCGCTGAAGAGGGCCCTGCCGTGCAGAAGAGCACAGCTGAACAGGGCCCCGCCGTGCAGAAGAGCACCGCTGAAGAGGGCCCCGCCGTGCAGAAGAGCACCGCTGAAGAGGGCCCCGCCGTGCAGAAGAGCACCGCTGAAGAGGGCCCCGCCGTGCAGAAGGCCCCGCCGTGCAGAAGAGCACCGCTGAACAGGGCCCGCCATCTCAAGCCCCGCTCCGCCGGGCCCTTCATCCCAAGCACCGCTCCGCTGGGCCCTTCGTCTCAAGCACCGCTCCGCTGGGCCCCGCCATCTCAAGCACCGCTCCGCTGGGCCCCGCCATCCCAAGCACCGCTCCGCTGGGCCCCGCCGTCTCAAGCACCGCTCCGCTGGGCCCTTCATCCCAGGCACCGCTCCGCTGGGCACCGCCGTCTCAAGCACCGCTCCGCTGGGCCCTTCATCCCAAGCACCGCTCCGCTGGGCACCGCCGTCTCAAGCACCGCTCTGCTGGGCCCTTCATCCCAGGCACCGCTCCGCTGGGCACCGCCGTCTCAAGCACCGCTCCGCTGGGCCCTTCCTGTCATGCACTGTTAACGGTTCACTGTGCCCACCATGCCTCCTCCTTGACCAGTGGAGACTGTAATCCACCTGATGGACTGTGGCTTTGCACTCCCCAGGATTGATCAGTGGGCAACCCACCCACTGTAGAGACTTGAGAGACTGTGGCTTTGCACTTCCCAGGATGGAACAGTGGGCAACCCACCCACTGTAGAGACTTGAGAGACTGTGGCTTTGCACTTCCCAGGATGGAACAGTGGGCAAGCCACCCACTGTAGAGACTTGAGATACTGTGGCTTTGCACTCCCCAGGATGGCCGAGTGGGCATCCCACCCACTGTAGAGACTTGAGAGACTGTGGCTTTGCACTCCCCAGGATGGCCGAGTGGGCATGGTGGCCCCTTCGTGGATCTGGCGTCGTGGAATCATGTGGCTGTGGTGCCCCCCCCCCTTAACTTCCCCCTGAGGTGCCTGTAGTTTTTTCATCAGATGCCCCTGCAGTGTTCTCTCCAAAGGACTCAGGTCTCCTGTGTGGGCTTTGCCCTTGTGTTGCTACACTTTGGCCCACGGACACTTTGAATCTCGTTAGTTGTGCAGGACTTATTGCCTCGGTTTTTCGTATGCACTGGATATTGATTTTGGATTTTAGAGTTGTTATTGCTATTTGACCGTGACTTATCAGTGGTTTTTATTTCCCATAAATTTCGTGTCACTATTTAATTATGTCCTTGTTTTCTTTACGGGGGTTTGGGTGGTTTCACTGTGACTTGTTGCTCTGCATTGGTGTGTACATGGTTTGGGGGGGTGGGTGTATCGCGTATGTGTGTGCATGTGACCTTTCGTCCTCCCCCCTCCCCTGTGTCGTAGGTGCAGTACTCACCGTTGTCGTCTGTGCCGGCGTTCGTACTCGTGGTAGATGAGCAGGTAGACGAGAGCAGGTAGGATGTTTCTACCTCAGGGTAGGTCGCTCCCCTGCCCTCGCGGCGCCACCTTGCTCCTCTGTGCCTGCTGCCTCCTGTTTTGCTCGCTCTGTGACTGTCCCCTTGTGTGTCTGCCTCAGTCTAACCCTTTTTTGCATTTCTGTATCCCCAAGTGAGGGCCTGCTGACCCCGTGTGATCGCGCTCCCCTCTTGCCTTTCTGTACCCCTGAGTGCCTGTTGACCCCCGTGTGATCGCGCTCCCCTTTACTTTTTGTACCCCCGAGTGCCTGGTGCCCCTCGTGCCCCCCCGTCCCTCCGCCGTTTTCCCGCTGTTTTCCTCGCTTTTTTCCTGCCTTCTGTACCCCTCCTGGGTACTTTTTTCCGCTTTTTGGCCCGCTCGCCTCCCGAGGCCAATCGCCGTATTTCCCGCTCTTTTTCTCGCCACCCTACCCGCCCTCCGCCCGCCTCCCAGCTGTCTCCGCCCCCTGGCTACCCCTTAAATGGCGGCCGCTGCGAGGCCGCGCAGCGGGCGCGCCTAAGGCAAGCCTGTCTGCGCCCGTCCGCGCCTGGACCGCACCCAGCGCCCGAACCCCTGGCCCCCGCACCCCCCGTCTGACCTACAACTCCGCCACCCTCGCCAACCTCAACCCCGGCCGCACGCCGGGCTGCTACCGCGCCACCCCGAAACGGACCCACGGATCCTTCACCTGCAACAACTGCCGCTTCTCCTGCCATCGGACCCAATCCGCTCCCGCCAATAACAACGCCCCCGGAAACAACCTCCACTTCATCCTGGTCAACACCCGATCCGTCCACAGACACGCCATCGAACTGTGGAACCTTATCAACTCAACGAACCCGGACATCGCCTTCCTCACCGAGACCTGGATGAACCCCTCCTCGGCACCCGACATCGCCATAGCCATCCCCGACGGCTACAAAATCATCCGGAAAGACCGCACCAACCGCACCGGAGGAGGCATCGCCATCGCACACAAAAACTCCATCCGAGTCGCAACCGACACCGACAACTCGCTCCCCGACACCGAACATCTCCACTTCACAATCCACAGCGACCCCAAGACCACCCTCAGAGGCACTCTCATGTACAGACCACCAGGCCCCCGCTCCAAGTTCACCGAAGACATCGCAGACTTCGTCAACCCTCACGCACTCTCCTCCACCGACTACATCCTCCTAGGAGACCTCAATTTTCACCTAGAGAACCTGAATCAGCTTGTCAACACCGCAACCCACTACGCCGGACACACGCTCGACCCCATCTTCTCCTCCAGCAGACACGTCACCTTCAGCCACACCACCGAACTCACCTGGTCGGACCACAGATGTGTCCACTTCAGCTTCAAGAAGACCACCGTACACCACAACACCCAGCAACCCCCAAGAAGACACTGGAACCGTATCACCACGGAACAGCTCGCAGCAACCCTCTCCCAGAACCAACCCACCGACGCCGACGAAGCCGCCAACAACCTCACCAACTGGCTCTCCGACTGCGCAAACCTCCTGGCCCCCCTGAAGACCCAAGCCAGCTCCAACAACCACAAGAAAAGTTCTTGGTTCACCCCCGACCTCAAAGACTCCAAGAAGGAATGCCGCGTCTGCGAGAAGACGTGGCGCCTCAACCAGACCGAAGAGAACCTGTCAGCTCTCAAGGACGCCACCCACCAACACCACCAACACCTCCGCGCCGCACGAAAAACCGCCTACCGGAACAGACCTGACAACAACGCACACAACAGCAAGTAACTTTTTGGCATCGTCAAAGAGCTCTCCAACCCAGACGCAGAAAAAAACTCCATCCCTCCATCACAGGACCTCTGCGACTCCCTCGCGACCTTTTTCCACCAGAAGATCACCGACATATACAACAGCTTCCCGACCACCAGCACGAACCCCCACCCGGAACCCACCAACGAGATCACCACCATCCTCACCTGGAGCCCAACCACCACCGAGGAGATCACCCGCACCATGAATTCGATCCACTCCGGTTCCCCATCGGACCCCTGCCCGCACCACATCTACAACAAGGCCGACGACATCATCGCACCGCACCTTCGAGACGTCATCAACGCCTCCCTCACCGGCACCACCTTCCCGGAGAGCTGGAAACACGCAGAGCTCAACGCCCTCCTAAAGAAGCCCACAGCAGACCCCACCGATCTCAAAAACTTTCGGCCCATCTCTCTCCTGCCGTTCCCCGCCAAAGTGATTGAGAAAATTGTCAACTCTCAGCTCACCAACGCCCTGGAAACCAACGACTCCCTCGACCCCACACAGTTCGGTTTCAGAGCCAACCACAGCACCGAAACCGCCCTCATCGCAGCCACGGACGACATCAGGACCCTGACCGACAAGGGTGAGACCGTGGCCCTCATACTTCTGGACCTATCTGCGGCCTTCGACACAGTCTGCCACCGCACCCTGATACGACGTCTCAGCAACGCCGGCATCAGAAACAAGGCCCTCTAATGGATCGTCTCCTTCCTCTCCGGCAGGACCCAGAGAGTTCCCCTCCCCCCCTTCAGATCAACAGCTACGGAAATCATCTGCGGTATACCCCAAGGATCCTCCCTCAGCCCCACTCTCTTCAACGTCTACATGACCCCCCTGGCGAACATCGCACGCAACCACGGACTCGACCTGATATCATACGCCGATGACACCCAGCTCATCCTATCCCTCACTAACAACCCCACCGCAGGCAGAACCAGATTACACGAAGGAATGAAGGAAGTGGCGAACTGGATGACAGACAGCCGTCTAAAACTGAACGCAGACAAGACGGAGGTCCTCATCCTCGGCCCCACTCCTACCGCATGGGACGACTCCTGGTGGCCCCCCGCCCTAGGCAGCACTCCCCAACCCACCGACCACGCCCGCAACCTCGGCTTCATCCTGGACTCATCCCTCACCATGTCCAGGCAGGTGAACGAAGTGACCTCGGCATGCTTCAATACCCTCCGCATGCTTCGCAAAATCTTCCGCTGGATCCCCACCGAGACCAGGAAGACGGTCACCCACGCCCTCGTAACCAGTCGCCTGGACTACGGGAACACCCTGTACGCCGGCATCACCACCAAGCTGATGAGGAAACTCCAACGTATCCAGAACGCCGCCGCGAGACTCATCCTGGACATCCCTCGCCACCATCACATCTCCGGACACATGAAAAAACTCCACTGGCTCCCCGTCAACAAGAGGATCACCTTCCGACTTCTGACCCACGCACACAAAGCCCTTCACAACCTCGGACCCAAACTGATCAACAGCCGCATCTCCTTCTACACCCCTTCGCGCACTCAACGTTCCGCCGGTCAGGCCCTGGCAGCTGTACCCCGCATCCGCAAAGCCACCGCCGGAGGAAGATCTTTCTCTTTCTTGGCAGCGAAGACCTGGAACTCGCTACCCAGCCACCTTCGCGCCATACCTGACCACCTCCCCTTCAGAAGGCAGCTCAAGACCTGGCTCTTCGAGCACTGATCCCCCCCCCACCCCCCCAGCGCCTTGAGACCCTTTATGGGTGAGTAGCGCGCTTTATAAATTTGATTGATCGATTGATTGATTGATGTTTAATTCGGGTTCCATGCTGTCCTCCTTCCTCGTGGAGTGCGTAGAGGTGCGCGTTTTCCCGTTCGTAGTCTGTTTCTGCCGTGTTTTTATCGGCGGTGCTCCCGCCCCGGAAAAGGTGGCGGATTGGCCGGTCATGATAGTGTGGGCGGAACATTGTCTGCCGCCTGGCTGTTGGCGGTGACCGCCGCGCTGTTTGTCGGTCCCGCCGTGGCGGTCGGAGTGTTAAGTTGGCGGGCTGTGTTGGCGGTTCCCGCCAGGGTCAGAATTCCATTTTTTGGACCGCCGGCCTGTTGGCGGGTTGGCCGCCGCTTTATCACCTACCGCCAGGGTTAGAATCACCCCCTATGACTCCTAGGAAAGACTCTTTCAACGCTGTGAAAGAAAACATTGAGTGTTCAGTCTTTCCTAACTATCTGCAAATGTTAAAACATTAATTTGAACAGGAAGAGATGGTTGCTGCCGAGATGGCAAAGGAAAGTTCACAAAGCAGCCAGGGTTCTGGACCAGTGAGTAAGGATCCTCTTGGAAAAGTTATTAAAAATGAAGCAGCTATAGGAATGAATGAGGTGGAGACTGTAATGCAGCAAGCAAGAGAGGAACTTGTTGATTTGGAACAGTTAGTACAGTAGCTAAATAATGAACAGAAAGAAATGTATGATGAAGTAAAAGGTAAAACAGAGCACACATTTCTGTATGCAAAGAAACAATGTTAATGCTCTTCATTTAAACCACTACTACTATGAATCAGTGGTCAAGCTGGCACCAGGAAATGTTTTCTAATTAAAGTTCTCTTTTTTTTTTCTTTTTCGAGAAAAGAAAGGGAGATAATCACATGAATATACCAATTTAAACCATAACATAAAATATAAAAAATAAATACATAGGGGGTCATTCCGACGGTCGGTGGGAGCACCGCCAACAGGCTGGCGGTGCCCCGCAGGGCATTCTGACCGCAGCGGTTTGGCCGCGGTCAGAACTGGAAAACCGTCGGTCTCCCGCCGGTTTTCCGCTGCCCTCAGGAATCCTCCATGGCGGCGCAGCTTGCGGTTTCCGACACCCCATACCGCCATCCTGTTCCTGGCGGTTCGCCCGCCAGGAACAGGATGGCGGTATGGGGTGTCGTGGGGCCAATACCATGGGCACTGCAGGGGCCCCCATAAGAGGGTCCCACAATGAATTTCAGTGTCTGCTTAGCAGACACTGAAATTTGCGACGGGTGCAACTGCACCCGTCGCACCTTCCCACTCCGCCGGCTCCATTCGGAGCCGGCTTCCTCGTGGGAAGGGGTTTCCCGCTGGGCTGGCGGGCGGCCTTCTGGCGGTCGCCCGCCAGCCCAGCGGGAAAGCCAGAATGGCCTCCGCGGTCGATGGCGATTAAGGAAATTAATACCCCCATCTATAAACTTACCCTCCCACTTCTCGCTGTGCTTCGCAAGATCGTTGGGCTGTTCTAACATCAGTAACGAGTAGATTAATTTTAATGTTCTATTTGATTTTTCCGATATATCCTCCAACAAGGGATTGCTTTTAAATCCCTGTGCCCCTCCCGTTTTTCTACTCAGAAAATCTCTTATCTGTAAATATTTGAAGAAATCCCTTCGCTCAAGTCCAAATTGTTCTTGAAGACTCTCTAACGTCTTAACCCCAAATTCATCAACAAAAATCTCCTAGCCTTCTTATGCCTAGAGAGACCCATTTTTTGGCATGATTATCTTTAAATATTTCAGGCAAAGACGGGTTATTATTTATTGTATTATAATGATTAAATCTTCCCAACCCATTCTTTTTCTGCCATGGTCGCCAGCATCTATAGGCCACCTCCAGTACCTTATATCGTACTTTCTTATTGTAGGAAAGTACCATCTTGCCTGGCATGTTACCCCCATATTTCACTGTATATATGTTGTTTTAGTTGTATGTGTCACTGGGACCCTGCCAGCCAGGGCCCTAGTGCTCATAAGTGTGCCCTGTATGTGTTCCCTGTGTGATGACATAACTGTCTCACTGAGGCTCTGCTAACCAGAACCTCAGTGGTTATGCTCTCTCTTTGCTTTCCAAATTGTCACTAACAGGCTAGTGACCAATTTCACCAATTCACATTGGCATACTGGAACACCCTTATAATTCCCTAGTATATGGTCCTGAGGTACGCAGGGTATTGGGGTTCCAGGAGATCCCTATGGGCTGCAGCATTTATTTTGCCACCCATAGGGAGCTCTGACAATTCTTACACAGGCCTGCCACTGCAGCCTGAGGGAAATAACGTCCACGTTATTTCACAGCCATTTACCACTGCACTTAAGTAACTTATAAGTCACCTATATGTCTAACCTTTACCTGGTAAAGGTTGGGTGCTAAGTTACTTAGTGTGTGGGCACCCTGGCACTAACCACGGTGCCCCCACATTGTTCAGGGCAAATTCCCCAGACTTTGTGAGTGCGGGGACACCATTGCACGCGTGCACTATACATAGGTCACTACCTATGTATAGCGTCACAATGGTAACTCCGAACATGGCCATGTAACATGTCTAAGATCATGGAATTGTCACCCCAATGCCATTCTGGCATTGGGGAGATAATTCCATGATCCCCTGAGTCTCTAGCACAGACCCGGGTACTGCCAAACTACCTTTCCCGGGGTTTCACTGCAGCTGCTGCCAACCCCTCAGACAGGTTTCTGCCCTCCTGGGGTCCAGCCAGGCTTGGCCCAGGAAGGCAGAACAAAGGACTTCCTCAGAGAGAGGGTGTTACACCCTCTCCCTTTTGTCAGGGCTGGGGAGGAGTAGCCTCCCCCAGCCTCTAGAAATGCTTTGATGGGCACAGATGGTGCCCATCTCTGCATAAGCCAGTCTACACCGGTTCAGGGATCCCCCAGCCCTGCTCTGGCGCGAAACTGGACAAAGGAAAGGGGAGTGACCACTCCCCTGATCTGCACCTCCCCTGGGAGGTGCTTAGAGCTCCTCCAGTGTGCTCCAGACCTCTGCCATCTTGGAAACAGAGGTGCTGCTGGCACACTGGACTGCTCTGAGTGGCCAGGGCCAGCAGGTGACGTCAGAGACTCCTTCTGATAGGCTCTTACCTGTGTTGCTAGCCTATCCTCCTTCCTCAGTAGCCAAACCTCCTTTTCTGGCTATTTAGGGTCTCTGCTTCGGGGAATTCTTTAGATAATGAATGCAAGAGCTCATCAGAGTTCCTCTGCATCTCTCTCTTCACCTTCTGCCAAGAAATCGACCGCTGACTGCTCTGGACGCCTGCAAAACCGCAACAAAGTAACAAAGACGACTACTGCAACCTTGTATCGCTGATCCTGCGGCCCTCTCAACTGTTTTCCTGGTGGTGCATGCTGTGGGGGTAGCCTGCCTCCTCTCTGCACTAGAAGCTCCGAAGAAATTTCCCGTGGGTCGACGGAATCGTCCCCCTGCAACCGCAGGCACCAAAAGACTACATCACCGGTCCTCTGGGTCCCCTCTTAGCATGACGAGCGTGGTCCCTGGAACTCAGCAACTCTGTCCAAGTGACTCCCACAGTCCAGTGACTCTTCAGTCCAAGTTTGGTGGAGGTAAGTCCTTGCCTCCCCACGCTAGACTGCATTGCTGGGTACCGCGTGATTTGCAGCTGCTCCGGCTCCTGTGCACTCTTCCAGGATTTCCTTTGTGCACAGCCAAGCCTGGGTCCCCGACACTCTAACCTGCAGTGCACAACCTCCTGAGTTGTCCTCTGGCGTCGTGGGACCTTCTTTCGTGACTCCGGGTGAGCTCCAGTTCACTCTTCTTTGTAGTGCCTGTTCTGGCACTGCTGCGGGTGCTGCTTGCTTTTGAGTGGGCTCCTTGTCTTGCTGGGTGCCCCCTCTGTCTCCTCATGCAATTGGCGACATCCTGGTCCCTCCTGGGCCACAGCAGCATCCAAAAACCCTAACCGTGACCCTTGCACCTAGCAAGGCTTGTTTGCAGTCTTTCTGCGTGTGAACACCTCTGCAAGCTTCTTCACGACGTGGGACATCCATCCTCCAAAGGGGAAGTTTCTAGTCCTCTTCGTTCTTGCAGAATCCACAGCTTCTACCATCCGGTGGCAGCTTCTTTGCACCCACAGCTGGCATTTCCTGGGCATCTGCCCACTCCTGACTTGAGTGTGACTCTTGGACTTGGTCCCCTTGTTCCACAGGTACTCTCGTCTGGAAATCCATTGTTGTTGCATTGCTGGTGTTGGTCTTCCTTGCAGAATTCCCCTATCACGACTTCTGTGCTCTCTGGGGAACTTAGGTGCACTTTACACCTACTTTTCAGGGTCTTGGGGTGGGCTATTTTTCTAACCCTCACTGTTTTCTTACAGTCCCAGCGACCCTCTACAAGCTCACATAGGTTTGGGGTCCATTCGTGGTTCGCATTCCACTTCTAGAGTATATAGTTTGTGTTGCCCCTATACCTATGTGCTCTCATTGCAATCTATTGTGACTGTACATTGCTTGCATTGCTTTCTATTGCTATTACTGCATAATTTTGGTGTTGTCTGCATATATCTTGTGTATATTTGCTATCCTCATACTGAGGGTACTCACTGAGATACTTTTGGCATATTGTCATAAAAATAAAGGGGCATATTTATACTCCGTTTGCGCCGAATTAGCGTCGTTTTTTTCGACGCAAATTCGGCGCAAAACTAACGCCATATTTATACTTTGGCGCTAGACGCGTCTAGCGCCAAAGTATGAGTAAAGAGCGTCATTTTTTAGCGTGAACGCCTTCCTTGCGTTAATGAGATGCAAGGTAGGTGTTCCCGTCCCAAAAAATGACTGCAACGCAAATGCGTCGTATTTATACTCCCGGGCAAAAATCACGCCCGGGAGTTGGCGGGGCAGAAAACCCCGCATTTGCGCCACTTTTTAACGCCTGGGTCAGGGCAGGCGTTAAGGGACCTGTGGGCTCAAAATGAGCCCACAGCTGCCCTCCCATGCCCCCAGGGACTCCCCCTGCCACCCTTGCCCACCCCAGGAGGACACCCAAGGATGGAGGGACCCACCCCAGGGACATTCAGGTAAGTTCAGGTAAGTATAAATATTTTTTTTTTAAATATTTTTTTGTGGCATAGGGGGGCCTGATTTGTGCCCCCCTACATGCCTCAATGCCCAATGACCATGCCCAGGGGACATAAGTCCCCTGGGCATGGCCATTGGGCAAGGGGGCATGACTCCTGTCTTTACTAAGACAGGAGTCATGTAAATGGCGTCTGGGCGTCGTTAAAAATGGCGCAAATCGGGTGGAGGCGATTTTTTGCATCAACCTGACTTGCACCATTTTTAAGACGCCCTAGCGCCATTTTTCCCTACGCCGGCGCTGCCTGGTGTACGTGGTTTTTTTCCACGCACACCAGGCAGCGCCGGTCTGCTTGCGCCGGATAACGCCATTCAATAAATACGGCGCCCGCATGGCGCTTCAGAATGGCGTTAGCCGGCGCAAAAATTTTTGACGCTAAACTGCGTTAGCGCAGTTTAGCGTCAAAAAGTATAAATACGGGCCAAAGTTCCTTTATTTTTAGCATATCTGTGTATTGTGTTTTCTTATGATATTGTGCATATGACACCAGTAGTATAGTGGGAGCTTTACACGTCTCCTAGTTCAGCCTAAGCTGCTCTGCTAAGCTACCTTTTCTATCAACCTAAGCTGCTAGACACCTCTTCTACACTAATAAGGGATAACTGGACATGGTGCAGAGTGTAAGTACCCCTTGGTACCACTACAAACCAGGCCAGCCTCCTACATTGGTTGTGCAGCGGTGGGATAAGTACTTGCAACTACTTACCACTTTGTCATTTTGTACTTTTCATAAGAGAAAGATATACAAAACAAGTTCAGTGTCTGTACACCTAACCAAAAAGTTTTGCTTTTCTTCTCTTACTCTATTGCTAAGTGCTGAAAAGTACCTCTAAAACTTTCAAAAAGTTTCTCAAAAGTTGAAAAAGGGTTTTTTCTGTTCCTTTAAAAGTTCTGAAACTTTTTCTTTCTTTTTCTGTCCCTTAAACCTTTTCCTATCATGTCTGGTACAGGTCAAACTCTGGATCTGGCCAGCACAGCTTATGACCACCTTAACTGGAAAGGTGTAAGGAGTCTCTGCATTGATAGAGGTTTAGGGGTAGGGAAGAATCCCTCTAGAGAATTGTTGGTTAATATGCTCATTGAAAATGATAAGGCCTTAGGTGGCACATCAGGTGAGAGATTAGCAGATGGTTCACACTCTGATTCTGGGGTAACCCCAGCAAAAGTGTTAGATGGGAACCTTCCCAACCTGCCCCTTAGCAGGCCACCTACTGTGGCTGGTACTAATGTGAGCTCTCATCACAGTAGGGATGTCACTCCTTTAGGACAGGTTGTTAGGGTGCCATCTGTTAGGAACAGGTCTCCCTCTGTTCATTCACACCATTCTTCTGTGTCTAAGCATGCCCAACCCACCCACCCTGATGACAGAGTGTTAGAAAGGGAACTCAATAGATTGAGAGTGGAAGAGTCCAGGCTGAAGCTTAAAAAGGAACAGCTGGATCTAGACAGGGAATCTTTAGACTTAGAAAAAGAAAGACAGAGGTTGGTGTTTGGACCCCATGGTGGCAGCAGCAGTATTACAGATAGTAATCCTGTAAAAGAGCATGATTCTAGGAATCTGCACAAGATAGTTCCCCCTTACAAGGAGGGGGATGACATTAACAAGTGGTTTGCTGCACTTGAGAGGGCCTGTGTTGTACAGGGGGTCCCTCAAAGGCAGTGGGCTGCTATCCTATGGCTATCTTTCAGTGGAAAGGGTAGGGATAGGCTCCTTACTGTGAAGGAAAGTGATGCCAATAATTTTACAGTTTTAAAGAATGCACTCCTAGATGGTTATGGTTTAACCACTGAACAGTACAGGATCAAGTTCAGAGAAACCAAAAAGGAGTCTTCACAAGACTGGGTAGACTTTGTTGACCATTCAGTGAAAGCATTGGAGGGGTGGTTACATGGCAGTAAAGTTTCTGACTATGAAAGCCTGTATAACTTAATCCTGAGAGAGCATATTCTTAATAACTGTGTGTCTGATTTGTTGCACCAATATCTAGTGGACTCAGATCTGACCTCTCCCCAAGAATTGGGAAAGAAGGCAGACAAATGGGTCAGAACAAGAGTGAACAGAAAAGTTCATACAGGGGGGGACAAGGATGGCAAGAAGAAGGATGGTAAGTCTTCAGACAAGGGTGGGGACAAATCTAAAAATGAGTCTTCATCAGGCCCACAAAAACACTCTGGTGGGGGTGGTGGGCCCAAATCCTCTTCTAATCAAGTAAAGAAACCCTGGTGCTATTTATGTAAATTAAAAGGCCATTGGACAACTGATCCCAGTTTTCCAAAGAAAAGCACCAAGCCTCCCACTACCACAACCCCTACTGCTACACCTAGTGCCCCTAGTAATAGCAGAGGTGGTGGGAGCAAACCTACTAATAGCCAATCCAAGGGAGTAGCTGGGCTCACTTTTGGTAATTTAGTTGGGGTTGGTCTTGTTAGGGAGACCACAGAGGCTGTGTTAGTCTCTGAAGGTGCCATTGATTTGGCCACCTTGGTTGCTTGTCCCCTTAATATGGATAAGTACAAGCAACTTCCCCTAATAAATGTTGTTGAGGATCAGGCCTACAGGGACCCAGGTGCCAGTGTTACCATGGTAATAGAGAAACTGGTACACCCTGAACAACACCTACTTGGTCACCAGAACCAAGTGACTGATGCTCATAACAACACTCTTAGCCACCCCATGGATGTTGTGAATCTCAACTGGGGGTGGGGGGTTACTGGTCCAAAGAAAGTTGTGGTTGCCTCAGATTTACCTGTAGACTGTCTACTAGGGAACGATTTAGAGACATAAGCTTGGGCAGAAGTGGAGTTGGAGGCTCATGCAGCAATGCTGGGCATTCCTGGGCATATTTATGCTTTGACAAGGGCTCAGGCCAAAAAGCAAAAAGGACAGGATGACTTGGATCCTGAAACAATGGACCAAGTGCTCCCTAAAGCTAGGGTTAGTAAAGGTAAATCACTACCTACTATCCCTCCCTCTACAGTGGATTCAACTTCTGAGGAAGAAGAATTTCCACCCTGTGCAGAACCTTCACCAGAGGAGCTGGAAGCAGACACTGCTGAGCTTTTGGGTGGAGGGGGGCCTGCCAGGGAGGAGCTGAGTGTGGCACAGCAGACCTGTCCCACACTAGAGGGTCTAAGACAGCAAGCTGTCAAACAGCAAAATGGGGATGTCAGTGACTCTCACAGAGTTTACTGGGAGGACAACCTCTTGTATACAGAGGCAAGGGACCCAAAACCTGGAGCTGCCAGGAGATTGGTTATTCCCCTGCGATACAGAGAGTTCCTCCTAACTCTAGCCCACAACATTCCCTTGGCTGGACATTTGGGGCAGATGAAAACATGGGACAGGCTTGTTCCCTTGTTTCATTGGCCTAGAATGTCAGAGGACACAAAGGAATTTTGTAAGTCCTGTGTCACCTGTCAAGCCAGTGGCAAAACAGGTGGCACCCCAAAGGCACCCCTTATTCCATGTGGTTATGTGGTTGGGGTTCCCTTTGAAATGGTAGGGGTTGACATAGTTGGCCCCCTTGACCCTCCTACTGCTTCAAGCAATAGGTTTATTTTGGTGGTAGTGGACCATGCCACCAGATATCCTGAAGCAATTCCTCTAAGGACCACTACAGCTCCTGCAGTGGCAAAGGCCCTCCTGGGAATCTTTTCCAGGGTGGGCTTCCCAAAAGAGGTGATATCAGACAGGGGTAGCAACTTTATGTCTGCTTACTTAAAGGCCATGTGGAAGGAATGTGGTGTGACATACAAATTCACCACACCCTATCATCCACAAACAAATGGACTGGTTGAGAGGTTTAACAAAACTCTCAAAGGAATGATAATGGGACTCCCTGAAAAACTCCGGAGGAGATGGGATGTCCTGTTACCTTGCCTCCTTTTTGCTTACAGGGAGGTACCCCAGAAAGGAGTGGGCTTCAGCCCCTTTGAACTCCTATGTGGGCACCCTGTAAGAGGTCCTCTAACACTTGTAAGGGAGGGTTGGGAACAACCTTTAAAAGCTCCTAAGCAAGACATAGTGGACTATGTACTTGGCCTAAGATCCAGAATGGCTGAGTATATGAAAAAGGCCAGCAAAAACCTTCAGGCCAGCCAAGAGCTCCAAAAGCAATGGCATGCCCAGAAGGCTGTTCTTATTCAGTACGAACCAGGGCAGAAAGTGTGGGTCTTGGAGCCTGTGGCCCCAAGAGCACTCCAAGACAAATGGAGTGGTCCCCACATTATTGTTGAGAAAAAGGGAGAAGTCACCTACTTGGTTGACTTAGGCACTGCCAGGACTCCCCTTAGGGTGCTCCATGTCAATAGCCTGAAACCCTACTATGACAGAGCTGATCTCACCCTGCTCATGGCAACAGATGAAGGACAGGAAGAAGAGAGTGACCCTCTCCCTGATCTCTTCTCTTCCACGGAACAAGATGCTCTAGTGGAAGGTGTAGTTTTGGCAGATTGTCTTACTGCTGAGCAGAAAGACCACTGCATAAATCTCCTGGGTCAGTTTTCTGAACTCTTTTCTACTGTGCCAGGCACCACTTCTTGGTGTGAGCACACTATAGATACTGGAGGCAGCCTGCCTGCCAAAAGTAAGATCTATAGGCAGCCTGACCATGTCAGGGACTGCATAAAACAAGAAGTTCAGAAAATGCTTGAACTGGGAGTGGTTGAGCACTCTGAAAGTCCATGGGCCTCTCCTGTGGTACTTGTACCAAAACCTCATTCCAAAGATGGGAAAAGGGAAATGAGATTTTGTGTGGATTACAGAGGTCTCAACCAGGTAACTAAAACTGATGCTCACCCTGTACCCAGGGCAGATGAGCTCATAGATACACTGGCATCTGCCAAGTATCTAAGCACCTTTGATTTGACTGCAGGGTATTGGCAGATCAAGTTATCAGAGGATGCTAAAGCAAAAACTGCATTTTCAACCATTGGAGGGCACTACCAATTCACAGTAATGCCTTTTGGGTTGCAAAATGCACCTGCCACTTTTCAGAGGTTGGTGAATACAGTCCTGCAAGGGTTGGAGGCTTTTAGTGCAGCATATCTAGATGATATAGCTGTCTTTAGCTCCACCTGGGATGATCACCTGGTCCACCTGTGGAAAGTTTTAGAGGCCCTGCAAAAGGCAGGCCTCACTATCAAGGCTTCAAAGTGCCAGATAGGGCAGGGGAAAGTGGTTTATCTGGGACACCTGGTAGGTGGAGAACAGATTGCACCACTTCAGGGGAAAATCCAAACTATCATAGATTGGGTTCCCCCTACAACTCAGACTCAAGTGAGAGCCTTCTTAGGCCTCACTGGGTACTACAGGAGGTTTATAAAGAACTATGGCTCCATAGCAGCCCCTCTTAATGACCTCACTTCAAAGAAAATGCCTAAAAAGGTATTGTGGACAGCTAACTGTCAAAAAGCTTTTGAGGAGCTGAAGCAGGCCATGTGCTCTGCACCTGTCCTAAAAAGCCCCTGTTACTCCAAAAAATTAATTGTCCAAACTGATGCATCTGAATTAGGGGTAGGGGCAGTCTTATCACAACTCAATTCTGAGGGCCAGGATCAACCTGTTGCTTTTATCAGCAGGAGGTTGACCCCTAGAGAAAACCGTTGGTCTGCCATAGAGAGGGAGGCCTTTGCTGTGGTCTGGGCACTGAAGAAGTTGAGGCCATACCTGTTTGGCACTCACTTCATTGTTCAGACAGACCACAAACCTCTACTTTGGCTAAAACAAATGAAAAGTGAAAAGCCTAAATTGTTGAGGTGGTCCATATCTCTACAGGGAATGGACTATACAGTGGAACATAGACCTGGGAGTACCCACTCCAATGCAGATGGACTCTCCAGATATTTCCACTTAGACAATGAAGACTCATCAGGTCATGGCTAGTCTTTTTGTCCTTCGTTTGGGGGGGAGGGGGGTTGTGTAGGAAAGCACCATCTTGCCTGGCATGTTACCCCCATATTTCACTGTATATATGTTGTTTTAGTTGTATGTGTCACTGGGACCCTGCCAGCCAGGGCCCCAGTGCTCATAAGTATGCCCTGTATGTGTTCCCTGTGTGATGACTAACTGTCCCACTGAGGCTCTGCTAACCAGAACCTTAGTGGTTATGCTCTCTCTTTGCTTTCCAAATTATCACTAACAGGCTAGTGACCAATTTCACCAATTCACATTGGCATACTGGAACACCCTTATAATTCCCTAGTATATGGTACTGAGGTACCCAGGGAATTGGGGTTCCAGGAGATCCCTATGGGCTGCAGCATTTCTTTTGCCACCAATAGGGAGCTCTGACAATTCTTACACAGACCTGCCACTGCAGCCTGAGTGAAATAACGTCCACATTATTTCACAGCCATTTACCACTGCACTTAAGTAACTTATAAGTCACCTATATGTCTAACCTTTACCTGGTAAAGGTTGGGTGCAAAGTTACTGAGTGTGTGGGCACCCTGGCACTAGCCAAGGTGTCCCCACATTGTTCAGGGCAAATTCCCCAGACTTTGTGAGTGTGGGGACACCATTACACGTGTGCACTATACAAAGGTCACTACCTATGTATAGCGTCACAATGGTAACTCCGAACATGGCCATGTAACATGTCTAAGATCATGGAATTGTCACCCCAATGCCATTCTGGCATTGGGGAGACAATTCCATGATCCCCCGAGTCTCTAGCACAGACCCGGGTACTGCCAAATTACCTTTCCCGGGTTTTCACTGCAGCTGCTGCCAACCCCTCAGACAGGTTTTTGCACTCCTGGGGTCCAGCCAGGCTTGGCCCAGGAAGGCAGAACAAAGGACTTCCTCAGAGAGAGGGTGTTACACCCTCTCCCTTTGGAAAAAGGTGTCAGGGCTGGGGAGGAGTAGCCTCCCCCAGCCTCTGGAAATGCTTTGATGGGCACAGATGGTGACCATCTCTGCACAAGCCAGTCTACACCGGTTCAGGGATCCCCCAGCCCTGCTCTGGCGCAAAACTGGACAAAGGAAAGGGGAGTGACCACTCCCCTGACCTGCACTTCCCCTGGGAGGTGCCCGGAGCTCCTCCAGTGTGCTCCAGACCTCTGCCATCTTAGAAACAGAGGTGCTTCTGGCACACTGGACTGCTCTGAGTGGCCAGGGCCAGCAGGTGACGTCAGAGACTCCTTCTGATAGGCTCTTACCTGTGTTGCTAGCCTATCCTCCTTCCTAAATAGCCAAACCTCCTTTTCTGGCTATTTAGGGTCTCTGCTTTGGGGAATTCTTTAGATAACGAATGCAAGAGCTCATCAGAGTTCCTCTGCATCTCTCTCTTCACCTTCTGCCAAGGAATCGACCGCTGACTGCTCTGGACGACTGCAAAACCGCTAAAAAGTAGCAAAGACGACTACTGCAACCTTGTATCGCTGATCCTGCGCCCTTCTCGACTGTTTTCCTGGTGGTGCATGCTGTGGGGGTAGTCTGCCTCCTCTCTGCACTAGAAGCTCTGAATAAATCTCCCGTGGGTCGACGTAATCGTCCCCCTGCAACCGCAGGCACCAAAAGACTGCATCACCGATCCTCTGGGTCCCCTCTCAGCACGACGAGCGTGGACCCTGGAACTCAGCAACTCTGTCCAAGTGACTCCCACAGTCCAGTGACTCTTCAGTCCAAGTTTGGTGGAGGTAAGTCCTTGCCTCCACACGCTAGACTGCATTGCTGGGTACCGTGTGATTTGCAGCTGCTCTGGCTCCTGTCCACTCTTCCAGGATTTCCTTTGTGCACAGCCAAGCCTGGGTCCCCGACACTCTAACCTGCAGTGCACGACCTCCTGAGTTGTCCTCCGGCATCGTGGGACCTTCTTTTGTGACTTTGGGTGAGCTCCGGTTCACTCTTCTTCATAGTGCCTGTTCTGGCACTTCTGCAGGTGCTGCTTGCTTCTGAGTGGGCTCCTTGTCTTGCTGGGCGCCCCCTCTGTCTCCTCACGCAATTGGCGACATCCTGGTCCCTCCTGGGCCACAGCAGCATCCAAAAACCCTAACTGTAGCTAGCAAGGCTTGTTTGCGGTCTTTCTGCGTGGGAACACCTCTGCAAGCTTCTTCACGACGTGGGACATCCATCCTCCAAAGGGGAAGTTTCTAGTCCTCTTCGTTCTTGCAGAATCCACAGCTTCTACCATCCGGTGGCAGCTTCTTTGCACCCACAGCTGGCATTTCCTGGGCATCTGCCCACTCCCGACTTGAGTGTGACTCTTGGACTTGGTCCCCTTGTTCCACAGGAACTCTCGTCTGGAAATCCATCGTTGTTGCATTGCTGGTGTTGGTCTTCCTTGCAGAATTCCCCTATCACGACTTCTGTGCTCTCTGGGGAACTTAGGTGCACTTTACACCTACTTTTCAGGGTCTTGGGGTGGGCTATTTTACTAACCCTCACTGTTTTCTTACAGTCCCAGCGACCCTCTACAAGCTCACATAGGTTTGGGGTCCATTTGTGGTTCGCATTCCACTTCTAGAGTATATGGTTTGTGTTGCTCCTATACGTATGTGCTCTCATTGCAATCTATTGTGACTGTACATTGCTTGCATTGCTTTCTATTGCTATTACTGCATAATTTTGGTATTGTCTACATATATCTTGTGTGTATTTGCTATCCTCATACTGAGGGTACTCACCGAGATACTTTTGGCATATTGTCATAAAAATAAAGTACCTTTATTTTTAGTATATCTGTGTATTGTGTTTTCTTATGATATTGTGCATATGACACCAGTGGTATAGTGGGAGCTTTACACGTCTCCTAGTTCAGCCTAAGCTGCTCTGCTAAGCTACCTTTTCTATCAGCCTAAGCTGCTAGACACCTCTTCTACACTAATAAAGGATAACTGGACCTGGTGCAGAGTGTAAGTACCCCTTGGTACCACTACAAACCAGGCCAGCCTCCTACACTTATAATACCTGGGCTCATGAAACGTTAACAAACATCCATTCGCTATTGATCCTACTAGAAGCTCATAAATGATTGGACAGTACTCTGCCCCAGTCTTATCCATCTTCCCCCCCAATAGTGGGCACATATACTGAAAAGCTGCTGCGAGTTGATATAATTTCATATTTGGGAGGGACCACCCCCCCTTTTCCCGTGGTAAAGACATAAACATACCCGCCCTTCTACACTTACCATATTCCCATATAAATCTCATTACCAATCGATCTATCTCCGCAAATCGGGAATTCATGAAGTTCAATGGAATAGCATGAAAAATATACAGCAATTTAGGGAGAAGAATCATTTTAACCATATTACACCTTCCCAATATGGGCATATGTAAGTTATTCCATCTATTCATATCATATTTGGCTTTTACTAATATTGGGTCGAGATTCAGATTGACAATCTCTTATACCTTTGGAGTGATGTCGTTGCCTAGGTATACTGCGTGGTCGACCTTCCGATTGTCTAGTGTGCTTGTGTGTCTATTGGTCTACAACTGGGTTTTGGCTCTATTTAAGAAATAGCCAGAAAACATCCCAAATTTGCTCGTCACCTCTTCAATTTCTTTCAATGCTATGCCTAGATTTGAAGTTATAATAGCTATATCATCTGCATATGCCAAAACGTTTGTATCCCAGCCAAACCTACAAACTGGCGATATCATTTTATTCCCTTCTAGCTGTCTGAGCAAGGGATCTATATAGATAGCAAACAACAATGGGGAGCATAGACACCCCTGTCTAGTATCCCGCCTCACTTGTATACACTCAGGTTGCCCTCCTATTAGCTATATTCTCACCCAAGGGGACCTATATATAGCTTTTATTGCTAGGATACATTTCTTCCCAAACCCATATGTTTCCAAGACCTGCCACAAATACTTCCAGTTTACCCTATCAAACGCTTTCTCAGCATCTAACAGCGCAACTGCCATAGGTTCTTCCGCCACCTCTGTAGCATCGAAAAGCATGATGACCCTCCAAATGTGTTCAGTGGTGTCTCTCCCCGGAATAAACCCATGCTGCCTAGGTGTTACCAGTTTCTTAATAACCGAAGATAATCAGGCGGCAAGAATTTTTGAGTACATTTTTACATCACTATTTATCAATGTAATTGGCCGATATGAGCCTGGATTCTGTGGAGGTTTCCCTTTCTTCAAAAAGACCACCATGTTGGCTAAATCCCAAGAAGCCGGGGTTTTACTACCATTTTGCACCTGAGTAAATAGTTCCATCATCAGAGGAAACAACAGTGTTTTGAAGCTTTTATAAAATTCTAGGGGGATTGCATCAGGACCAGAGGCTTTTCCTGTGGAGAGTTCGTTCAATGCCATTTCTTATTCCGAACCGTCAATATGTCCCTCCAAATTCAAACAGTCTTCATCTGACAGTTTGCTAATCCTAATAGGGCTAAGAAACTTCAACATCTCTACCTCTGTATGCAAAGATTTTGTGCTGTATAGCTCCATGTAATACTTCTGAAACACTTCCCTACTACTATCCGGATCTACTACTATTCGTCCTTGTTGATCCCTTATTTCTCTAATAACCCCAGCTGCTGTTCTATGACGAGCTCTTACAACTAGCACGTGCCCAGACCTCTCTCCGAATTTGTACCATTCAGAGCGTTTAGCCAGGTATTTTTCTGCTATTCTCTTTGCTGTAGCCTCATTTATAGCTGCTTTTACAATAGCGATCTGCTCCTGAATATTATTTATATCCTCCCCCCTTTCTAAAGCTATAATCAGCTTCCTTTCTTCCGCTCTAAGCTACATGTGTGTGTCCTTCATTGTAGCTTGGGTACTTTTCACTGCTTATCTACAGAAGACTACAGAACCAAATTAATCATTTTTAGTAACAGCACCAACAGGATTAACTGCCCACAATATTAAAGGAATAACTTTACATCGACTACTTATGCTTCCTGTTGAACATGATAATAAACTAGAATACCAGAAATTATCTGGTGAAGCTTGTCATGAAGTTTCCAAAGTTTTACAGAAACTAAAGCTTTTAATTATAGATGAAATAAGCGTGGTATCAAACATAATGCGTCCCTTCATACACTTAAGAATGCAGCAAATTTTAAAAACAGACTATGACGTACTCATTGGAGGAAAGCGTTTAATTGTGTTCAGTGACCTACCACAACTCACCAGCATGAAAGGACAACCTGTTTTCAAGACACTTTTCCATAATTAAATAAGAATTCCCTTGGTAGTATAAATATTTGGTTAAACTTTGAATTCAAGGAACTAGTGAAGAATATGCATCAAGCATCCAACATATCCTGAGGGACATTAGAGTAGGAGTTTTAACAAACAATGGAAAACATGCTTTATAGAGTCGCCTTATTAAGAAATGATTTTCATCAAAGAGTACAGCAGCCTAACTAATGTACAAATTTATTAAAGAAGAACAATCCATACTCTGTTGAATGCCTAGACTTCAAAAGTGTTTCTACTTCAAGGAAGAATTATTGAAACTCAAGAAAGAAGATAATTTGGAAATTACAGTCATTAATAAAATGGAACATCAAGGAGTCACAATGCTACTAACAGAAAAACTACAGGCAAAATTGGATTATTTGGAAAAGTCTGTATTGAAGACTGCAGGTTTAAAAAAGTGTTTACGTGTCTACAAAAACAGTTGATTAATTTGCTGCATAATTCAAGTGTTGAGGAAGGGTTAGTAAACAGTGCAATTGGTAAAGTTATTAATTTTGTGAATTTTCCCAATAGAGATGAGATTGAATATATGGCTGTAAAATTTGATCACATTGCTGGTGTGAAGCAGATTGGCCAATGTATTGTACGTTTTTTGCTTGTAAAGGATTTATATGTCCAGCGCCAACAGTTTCCATTCTCTCTAGCATATCCTGTCACTATTTATAAATCACAAGGTTTAAGTGTAGATATTGCTTTTATTAATTTATTAATATTGAATATATAGTTATCAAAGAAGGTATGTCACATGTAGCGTTAGCACATGTTAGAAAAGTGTCCGGTTTGTTCTTGGTTGAATTTGATAAAAGCACAGTTAGTGCTGAAGTAAGCTGTGTGTGAGAGAGTATAATTGTTTAAGAAGTTTATATGCTCCTTCATTAGGTGAATATCTTATATGTGAGAAACAAGTAATCCGTCTTAAGAGAAAGCTTACAAAAGCGTTGACGGATGTTGAAGAGAAGAAGAAAAAGTAAGATGATCTATGAAGTGTTAAATAGAGGACATTGGAAAATAAGGGAGATACTGTAGGTTACCAGTTGGAATACAGTTAAGGTATCAACTGTCATGCAAATGTTGTTCTTAATGTACTCTTTCATTTACCATATGGTGTAAATGGAATTTAACAGAAAACAGATAATAGGTTGTATTGTGCACTATATAATTTGTTACAATGTTTACTGAGTAAATTAAACAGTAATACATTCTGCTTCAGTCATTTGAGACCTCGTAGATACATGTAGTGGATCAGTAGTGTTTACTCTCAATAGTCAACAAGACGCTGAAGCATTTATAATGGTCATCCTGAGAGCATTAGAAGAAGAAGAAGAAGTAAATATTGCTGAGTTATTTGGACTGAGATACAAATGGGACCATTGTTCTCTACATCCTGTACTCAAATACTTTTTGAGCAATTTGTGTACTTGACACTACCGGATTGCAAAACTGTGCCTTTTGAAAGATTAATTAAAACTCAAATCAAAATATGACCTGCCCAAATTGTAGATCAAAATATGACTTGCCCAAATTTTTGATCGGATGTTATATCTACATTGCATCTACGAACAACTGGAAAATACCTCAAATTAATATTACAACGATGCAGGGCAGATGGATTCAAATTGGAAACTGAAATTACAAACTTCAAAGCCTGACAAATATCAATTTTGGGAAGAACTTATACTACTATAGCTATTATCTTTCACAAAGTAGTTAATATTACATGTGGACACTACACTGTTTATTTAAAGAGTGAACCTGGATGGACAGCATACAATGACAGCAACCTTATATTCAAACAAAAACTACCTTTCAAACCACAAAATTCTTACCTTTTTTCTTCAACCGAAATTCTAACATATATTTCTGGGAAAAAAGCAACATACGATAATTTCTTGTAATGAGATTTTCAGTGTTTTAGACATCATTCAGCCTACCAGGGGTAATGTCTTTAAAAAGTTCTCTCACACAACCACTCATTTAATCATAAAGACACTCACACACTCAGTCACTCACTCACACAGACACTCACACACTTATTAACTCATTCATACAGGCTCTAACACACCCAGTCACTCACCCATACAGCCTCTCACATAACCACTCACTCAAACATACAGACACTCACACACCCATACAGCCACTAAGACAACCACTCACTCAAACATACAGACACGGGCACACCCAGTCACTCATCGATATGGACACTCACACGCTCAATCACTCACTCATATAGACAGTGACACAACCACTCACTCGGTCATACAGACATGCATACACTCAGCCACTCACCCATACAGCAAACATGCTCAACATCTCATTCACCCAGACAGGTACTCATACAACCTCTCACTCAACCAGACAATCACACTGTGCGAGGATGGCAAATTTATGACGCTGAATAGCAATATCGTGGTTTCAAAGAACTGTCTTTTATTGGTTCTTGAAACAGTTTATACGATGAGTAATATGTACAAAGTTTATGGAATAGTAGTAGGTCCTCTTGGCTCGTCCTTCTTCTTCCTTCCCAGGCCTCGCGGGGAGCATGGAAACAAGAAAATAAATAGATACGGTAAGTGGGGAGGTTTGTTAAGGCTTAACTGTTCTCGTCTTTCCCTTTTCTCTCTCACTCTCTTTGTCCCTGCCTCCGCTGTCTTCTTATTGTCTTACTTCTTTTCGCCTGTGTTGTCCCTCTTCCGACTCTCCTGCCAGACTTCCTTCCTGCCTGTTTCCTTGCGTCCTGCGCTTCTTGCTTATGTACTGTTTTCCGTCTTTCTCCTTCTTTTTCTCTCTCTCTCTCTTCCTCTCGTTTATTCGTTTAATGTACTTAATCGTAAATCTCTTCCTGTGTAGGCTCTATCTTCTTGGTATCGTATTTCCTATATTTCTCTTCCCTTTCTTTTCTGTATCTGAATGACTGCTATTGTTTTCTTGCCCCGTCCCCTTTTCCCCGCAGTGCTCCCCATCCCAAGTGCCCGTTCACCCTCTCCTTTCTGTCCCCTCCTCTTCCCCGCTCCTCTCACTTCCCGCCTCCCTTCCCCGTTTCCGTCTCCGTACCTGGAGATGCCACACTTCTCCGGAAGCGTGGCGGCGTATAAGCGGGCTCCCCGGGCCAATTGTCTCCAAATCTCCTCTGTGATACTCCAGCTCCCGTCGGCTCCGTCTTCCGGCCGTCCTCCTCCTCGATGGTGGTTTCCTCGTCCTCTTGTTCCTCCTTTGTCACTCGTATGTCTCCACTCCCTCTCGCCTCTTCCTGCGATCTCTCTGACGCTCCGCTTTTAACCCGCAGTTGGTCCCGCGGTTGCCATAAGTGACCAATCAAATCGCCGGGGTCTACAGTATGCACCAGGTCGTGTGTGGCAGAGTCAGCACAAGTAAGAGAACTGTGTGGGTCGGAATGGAGCGACCCATCACAGACACTCCCCCTAGAGAGCGTCTGTAGACGACGCTCATCCGAAGGACATCTGGAGAGAAAGTCAACATTGGCCATGAGACGTCCCGGAGAATGAAACACCTGAAACGAAAAGGGTTGTAAGGAAAGAAACCATCTCAGGACTCTAGGATTCGTATCCTTATGACGAGACAGCCAAGTGAGTGGGGCATGATCAGTCAGGAGGGTGAAAGGACGGCCACTGAGATAATACCGGAGAGACTCAATGGCCCACTTAATGGCGAGACATTCTTTCTCAATAGTGGGATATGGACGCTCACGGGGAAGAAGCTTCCTACTGATAAACAGAACAGGGTGAACCGACCCATCAGTTTGGGTTTGTGATAACACGGCCCCTAGACCAACATCAGAAGCGTCGGTTTGTAAGATAAAAGGACGACCAAAATCCGGGCAGCACAACACAGGGTTGGTAGCCAAGGCCTCCTTAAGCCTCAAAAAACTGTGCATACCTGCTTCTGGTAAGGAGGAGAATGTTTTAGGAGACCCATTCTTCAGCAGATTTGTAAGAGGCTCAGCTATGGTCGAAAACCCAGGAATAAACCGCCTGTAGTAGCCGACGAGCCCAAGGAACGAGCGTATTTCTTTTTTTGACTTAGGTGCTGGAATCTGTTTTATGGCTGCAACTTTTTCAACTTGAGGGTAGACTTTTCCTTGTCCTAAGACATACCCCAGGTATTTGATTGATGTACAGCCTAACATACATTTTTCAGGATTGGCAGTTAAGTGAGCTTCCCTCAATGTCTGTAGTACTGTTGATAAATGTTGGAGGTGGTCAGTCCATGAGTCGCTAAATATTACAATGTCATCTAAGTAGGCTGAGGCATAGGAGCGATGGGGTCTTAAAATCATATCCATTAGCCGTTGAAAGGTAGCAGGGGCTCCGTGTAGTCCAAAAGGGAGAACTGTAAACTGATATAACCCAGAGGGTGCTGAAAATGCGGTCTTTTCCCTGTCTGTTTCTTTTAAGGGGATCTGCCAATATCCTTTTGTGAGATCTAAAGTAGACATGAACTTGGCATGCCCTATTCTCTCCAACAGTTCGTCGATGCGAGGCATAGGGTAAGCGTCAAAATAGGTGAGCTCATTCAACTTCCGATAATCTACACAGAAGCGCGTGGTTCCATCTGGCTTGGGTACTAACACTATAGGGGAACACCAGGGACTACTGGATGGTTCAATAATCCCGGATTGTAACATTTTAGTAACTTCCTGTTCGATTACAGCTTTCTTGGCTTCCGGAATCCTATAGGGTCTTTGTCTTACAACTGCCTCGCTCTTGGTTCTGATACTATGTTCGGTTAAATTAGTGTGGCCAGGGTGTCAGGAGAATATATCTGCATAGGTGGTAAGTATTCGATAGAGAGAGGTTTCATAACTGTCAGCAAGAGAGGTATTGATCCGGGGTTTATCATCTCCTTCATTGGGGAAAAAGGAAAGAGCGGGATAAGGAATGTCTTCTATCTGCTCTGTCACGATATGTTGGATTTTATGGCTATGCTCAGTTCCTTGCCATTTTTTTAACAAGTTTATATGATAGATTTGTTCTTTTTGGGGTCGATGGGGAAGAGCCAACCGGTATGTTGTTGGGTTGATTTGTTCTAACACTTCATATGGTCCTTGCCATCGGGCTAACAATTTATTCTCACTACTGGGGAGAAGGATTAGAGCCTTATCTCCCACATTAAGAGTACGAAACACACTTTTAGCATCATAATTCTTCTTTTGCCTGTCTTGGGCTTCTCTTAAATTCTCATGGGCTCTATCCCATACAGCCTGTAGATTCTCTTTTAAGTCTTTAGTATAGGTCAGTAGATCCTTTATGTCCTCATCTCTTTCCTCCCATTGTTCTACCAACATATCAAGGAGGGTTCGAGGAGGTCTACCAAATAACATCTCAAAAGGACTATGTCCAAGGGAAGCCTGGATATGTGTACGTATGGCATATAATACGAGTGGTAGTTTTTTTTCCCAGTCTCTTCCGTCCTCTGCTACGCTCTTCCTAAGTAACGACTTAATGGTCCGATTATATCGTTCCACAAGTCCATCAGTTTGGGGATGGTAAACCGAGGTTCGGATTTGTTTTATCCCCAACGTGTCACTGACCTCCCTCATTAATCTAGACATGAAAGGAGTACCCTGATCAGTCAGAATTTCTTTAGGGAACCCGACCCTTGAAAAGAACTCGATCATAGCTTGGGCCACTACCTTTGTATGCATACTAGGAAGTGGGATTGCCTCGGGATACCTTGTGGCATAGTCCACCAGGACTAATATATACTGTCTTCCTTTAGTAGATGGGGTGAGGGGACCAATAAGATCCATTCCTACACGAGAAAAAGGGGTTTCTATAATCGGGAGGGGTTGTAAAGGGGCAGGGGGTTGCATTCCTGGGTTATAGAACTGACATTTCTGACATGTTTGACAATACCGCCGTATATCCCCATATACCCCAGGCCAATAGAATCGCTGGAGGACCGCTGCCTCAGTCTTATCTCTTCCGAGGTGCCCTTCCCCTGTCTCCCCATGGGCTAGTTGTAAGACCTGCTCTCGGTACCTCCCAGGGACTAATAATTGTCTCCGGTCCATATTACCTGACTGGGGTAGTCTATATAACAGTTCATTATGTATGTGAAATGTGGGTCCTACCCCTCCTTCCTCCCGATTAAGGGCCTTTTCCCAGGCATTCTTTAAGGATGGATCCTCTCTCTGTGTTTGTCTAAAATCCCCGGCAACGGTGTATACCTTTCCGGTGCTTTTTTGTGAGTTCTTGTTTTCTGGATTCTCCTCCCAATATTGCTGTCTCTGGACTCTTTTCTGTCTTTTGCTTACGTGGGTTTTTAGAGGGCGAGTCTCAGCTATTTCAATATCATAGGGTACTTCCTCCCACCATTTTTTCATCAGATGTTCTTCTCCGGCTTTGTGCAATAATTGTGGAAAAGCTACATAGTCGGTCCCAATAATAATATCTTCTTCAAGATGTGGCAATACTCCAACCCTGAGGATTTCTTCTTCACCCCTCCACTGAAAGCGAATGCTAGCTACTGGGTAATATGACTGATCACCATGGACACATGCTATCAATACCTGGGTATGGGGTATGGTGTGCCTTGCTTCTACTAGGTTTTGTCTAATGACGCTCTGACTGCAGCCAGAGTCAATTAAAGCTACTTTCTCTTGTCCATTTAGACATATGGGAAGCGTATAGGTAGGCCTAGCCTCCCCAGCCCAGAAAACCCTGCCTTTAGTGACGCCAATTTCCATGGGTTCTTCTATATCTTTTTTCTGTGGACAAAAGCGGGCGATATGACCCCATTCAGAACAATTATAACATTGAGGACCGCTAGACGTATAAGAGGCTGGAGGTGGATGGGGACTACGAATTCTCTCCGGCTCATGGGAACTTAGTGGTCGTGAAGGTGCTATTTTCCCTATATTTGGCCGTGCAGGAGATGGTCCAGGGTTCCGATAAGGGGTGGTTTTGAAATCTGGGCTCCTGTGGAAGGCACAGGCTAAGTCAATTGCTGTTTCGTTAGTTAATCCGGGGTGTTGCCGAACCCAATTTCTTGTGGTTGAGGGCAGTGCATCCAGGAATTGTTCTAATACAATCACATCAAACATTTCTTCCCGAGTCTTTTCGGTGGGCCTTAACCAACGTCCCGCCGCGTTTTGGACCCGGTAGTATAAGGCACGAGGATTTTCTTGTAATCCCCATTTCATATGCCGGAACTTGCTCCGATAACTTTCGTGGTCTAGTCCTATCCTTTCTAGGACAGTCTTTTTGATCTCCTTGTAGGGGAGGGTGCCCATGGGATTGATGGCTTGATATGTGGCCTGTAATTGTCCAGTCAATAATGGGGCTATATATTGGCCCCATTTGTCTTCGGGCCAGTTGGCTGTACTGGCCACCCTTTCAAAATTAAGAAAAAATGAATCCGGATCTTCCTGATCCTGGTATTTTTGTAGAACACTGCTCGGCACATTCGGATGTACTTTGGTATGTGCAATGGTCTCTGTTAATTTACTCATGGCAGTTTCATGGACTAGTTGATTGTTGGCCATAATTGTGGCCTGACTTTTAAGGGCCGTCTGTAACGCTTCTCTCTCCTCTTTGGCGTCTTTCATTTGCTGCTCCCACATCAACTGTAGATGTCGTTGTCCTTCTGCGAGCTGAGCAATTACATCCGCCATGGTGGGTTTTTCTTCCATCGTCTTCTCCGTGTGTGTGTGGGGTTCAAATCCCACTTCTGACACCACTTGTGCGAGGATGGCAAATTTATGACGCTGAATAGCAATATCGTGGTTTCAAAGAACTGTCTTTTATTGGTTCTTGAAACAGTTTATACGATGAGTAATATGTACAAAGTTTATGGAATAGTAGTAGGTCCTCTTGGCTCGTCCTTCTTCTTCCTTCCCAGGCCTCGCGGGGAGCATGGAAACAAGAAAATAAATAGATACGGTAAGTGGGGAGGTTTGTTAAGGCTTAACTGTTCTCGTCTTTCCCTTTTCTCTCTCACTCTCTTTGTCCCTGCCTCCGCTGTCTTCTTATTGTCTTACTTCTTTTCGCCTGTGTTGTCCCTCTTCCGACTCTCCTGCCAGACTTCCTTCCTGCCTGTTTCCTTGCGTCCTGCGCTTCTTGCTTATGTACTGTTTTCCGTCTTTCTCCTTCTTTTTCTCTCTCTCTCTTCCTCTCGTTTATTCGTTTAGTGTACTTAATCGTAAATCTCTTCCTGTGTATGCTCTATCTTCTTGGTATCGTATTTCCTATATTTCTCTTCCCTTTCTTTTCTGTATCTGAATGACTGCTATTGTTTTCTTGCCCCGTCCCCTTTTCCCCGCAGTGCTCCCCATCCCAAGTGCCCGTTCACCCTCTCCTTTCTGTCCCCTCCTCTTCCCCGCTCCTCTCACTTCCCGCCTCCCTTCCCCGTTTCCGTCTCCGTACCTGGAGATGCCACACTTCTCCGGAAGCGTGGCGGCGTATAAGCGGGCTCCCCGGGCCAATTGTCTCCAAATCTCCTCTGTGATACTCCAGCTCCCGTCGGCTCCGTCTTCCGGCCGTCCTCCTCCTCGATGGTGGTTTCCTCGTCCTCTTGTTCCTCCTTTGTCACTCGTATGTCTCCACTCCCTCTCGCCTCTTCCTGCGATCTCTCTGACGCTCCGCTTTTAACCCGCAGTTGGTCCCGCGGTTGCCATAAGTGACCAATCAAATCGCCGGGGTCTACAGTATGCACCAGGTCGTGTGTGGCAGAGTCAGCACAAGTAAGAGAACTGTGTGGGTCGGAATGGAGCGACCCATCACACACACACTTAGTCACTCACTCATACAGGCACTGAAGAGGGCCCCTCAGAGCTGCAGCACCAATTGTGCCACTCTGAGAGGCCCCATACCAGCCACATGCAGACTGCCATAGCAAGTGCATGACAAGGTATATCAAAAGTTGCAAACTCAACAGAGTGCCCACCAAGAGTGCCATGTCCACTAACACTGCATGCAATATAGTTACGTCACCCCCTGTGGCAGGCCTTACATCCCTAAGGCAGGGTGCACTGTTATGCATGTGAGGGCATAGTTGTGCATGAGCAAATATGCCCCTACTATGTCTTTGCAAATTCTTTGACTTAGTAAGTGTACAGGGAAACCATAGCAAATGCATGTACTGGACACTGGTCATTACAGGTTCCCTAGCTATATGATGGCCTTTCTGAACCCTGGGTTGTTTGGTATCAAACAACTCAAAATAACAAACCCACACTGATGCCAGTGTTGGAATTATTATACCATGTACCAGCCTGCCACCACAAGACACAGATCTGGACTCCTGTGGTGAGTGCCTCTGCTCTCAGGAGCCAGAACAAAAAGCCTTTCATGGGTGGAGGTGATTCACCTCCTCCCCCAGGCAGGCAGCCGGCACCAGCAGTCAGTTTTGAAGGCTTTACCGCTTTTGAGATCTGACCTCTGACTCCACTGCTAGCAGCGGTTGGCCGCCCAATGGCTTCTCCCCTACTTTGAGCAGGAAAACCAGTGGGAAAACATAGCCAGAATAGGAGGACTGCCCCCCCTCAGCCTGCAACACCCCCGGTGTGGAAGGTGCTTTGACCACTCCATTTCATTTTTCTCCATCTTGGGTGGCAGGAAAATAGTCTATCAGGGTTAGGGATGTGACCTCTTCCCACAGGAAGTGGTCACATAGTGGTTGTAGCCACCCTAAGGTAGGTGGCCCATTGGCCACTACCAAGTACTCCTCTGAATGTCCACTAAATACAGTATTTAGTGGGCATCCCTAGACATGCAGATCAGATTCAATGGACACAAGAAGACAAATGACGATGAAGTCCCAAGGCTCGAGAACAGAAGTCCTGCTGTAAGAAGAAAAAAGCACCTGCCTGGTGTACTCCGAACTCAGCAATCGCCAATGAGGGGTTGACATCGGACGGACTATAACAAACTCCAGAGGACCTCTAACCTTCTAAACATTGCTGAGAACCTTCCTCCAGAGTGAAGGCATCACTTTCTGCACCCAGCAGGCGAGACCCAGTGAAGTCCAATTCACTGACCGGATGATGACCAATGAACCGGACCCAGCAACTAGATCTAATTCCACACAATGGACCCGGAGGACAAACCTAAAGTGTTCCAAGTGTGGTTGCACTGTGACTTCCAGTGAATGAGACGTGCCGTAGCCCGGGGTACTGTACCTTTAACGTCAGACACCCAGAAGAAAAGCCTTTGGCTGATCTATCTGCCCTGCACCTGGCCTCCCTGATCCCTGCATGGGAAAACCAGCTGTGCTCTGGGGGTCCCTATCACCTTGTTACCTCTAAACTCCAAGGGGATCCACAAGACTTACCTGTAAGTCCTCCTGTGCAGTGTGTTTCCAAGTGCTCCCCTCTGCGGTTCTGCACCAGCTCAAAGAATTTCAGCTGCTGCCCCGTTTGAACCGGGAACCACCCGAACTTCTCCAGCTGGCCCACGTAACATCTCCATGACCACAAATGTTTAGCACTTCTCCAAGAGAACTGCTTGACCAAGCTACCACTAAATACAGAGTATTCGGTGGTCTACTTCATACCCCTGGATACCAAGGTGGAGTTGCTTGGCCTCGCTGTACAGTGCACATAGCTTTTGAACACTATACAGAGCCAGCCTCCTACTTCTGGCAGCACTACTTCCCCTGTTTCCCCTGCACTTGATGTTGCTGCAAAAGATGTAGAGGGTTCCCCATCTCTTCTCTCTCTCTGTGCTCTAAGATGCTGTCTGTTGTGATAGCTGTTGAGATGTGACAACATACTTTATGTTGGACAAGAATATATTTTTTTAACGTAACCCCTAGAAAGGGTTTTGTCGCGTAGGAAGCACTTAACGTATCTAGACACGTTCTTCTTCTCAACAGAAGAGATTGTGAAAAAACCCAAGCAATGGACTGTTTCTGCTGTGCAGGTTCATCATTAGAAGAGGTATCTGCATCAGGGTGTGGTTCTTGATCTTGACTCCCTCCAGATGCCATCTTGTTCAGAAATATCCACACAAAATAATAACAAAAGGCAGGAGCAACATTCCAGCTGAAGAGTGTACAGCATGGCCTTGCCGCTTAACTATTGAATCGACAAGGCCGCTAATAAAATATGTTCTGCTTACTCCTTGGAGTACCCCATAATGTCCTGCAAGGGATTTTATTTTAATAAAAAAAAATTGGTTGTTGTGGTGCACCAAGGAGAGGCAGGGGCACCACATATAGGCCCTCATTATGACATTGGCGGTAAGTCCTGCTTACCGCCATGCCAACCACCGCCAACATACCGGCGCCGCGGCTGATTACCGCTACCCATATTATGACACACACATACCAATCCGTCACTATACAGACACACACACAAGTCCGCCAGCCCAAAGGTCAGTGATAAATTGGTGGTACCAAAACCCACACCATTAACCCAACAGATCTACGCCCACAGCATTATGAGCCATGAGTCACCGCGGTTGACATTCAACCGCGGTAAACCATTGGCAGTACATACCGCTGCACTCAAAATACACACAACCTAACAAAACAACACCACATTGGACAATTCAAACTACACACACATGACACACATACACCCACACACCCACAACACTATAAAACACACTCACACAATACCCACAACCCCTTACGACTAAAAAATATTGCCAAATGAGACAGACCAAGAGCACCCACAGAACCAGAGCCACTAAACACCATCACCCATACACCATCCATGCACCTTACAGCACACACCCCAACACATCACCCCACACACCTGCACACACCACACACACTACACCCATAGCACCACAAAGACACCCCAGGTTCTCAGAGGAGGAGCTAAAGGTCATGGTGGAGGAAATCATCCGGGTAGAGCCACAGTTATTCGGATCACAGGTGCAGCAGACATCCATTGCTAGGAAGATGGAGCTATGGAGGAGAATCGTAGACAGGGTCAATGCCGTGGGATAGCACCCAAGAACAAGTGATGACATCAGGAAGCGGTGAAAAGACCTATGGGGGAAGGTGCGCTCTGTGGCAGCAAGACACCAGATAGCAGTACAGAGGACTGCCGGTGGACCCCTACTGCCTCCCCCACAACTAAGAACATGGGAGGAGCAGCCTTGGCAATCATGCATCCTGAGGGCCTGGCAGGAGCAGCAGGAGGACTGGACTCTGGTAAGTCAACTCTCTATTACTTTCAACCCCCTACCTGCATGCCATCACATGCCCCCACCCGTGCCCTCACCCCCATCACTCCACCACTTCACATACACCCTACCATCACAACCCACTCATCCCAATGCCAAGCCCTGCACGTAACACCAATGCACGGACCCCCATCACAGATCTGCATGGACACACAAAGCATGCACACTAGAGACAGTCACCTAGCCCACCAAATCACTACTCTCACAAGGCTAAGCTGCCAGGGCATTAACAACCATATAGGGCAACACACCTGTAGGAAGTTGGCTCTGTATGTACTATTTCAAAGTAAGAAATAGCATGCACAGAGTCCAAGGGTTCCCCTTAGAGGTAAGATAGTGGCAAAAAGAGATAATTCTAATGCTCTATTTTGTGGTAGTGTGGTCGAGCAGTAGGTTTATCAGAGGGTAGTGTTAAGCATTTGTTGTACACACACAGGCAACAAATGAGGAACACACACTCAAAGACAATTCCAGGCCAATAGGTTTTTATATAGAAAAATATATTTTCTTAGTTTATTTTAAGAACCACAGGTTCAAGATTTACAATCAATACTTCAAATGAAAGGTACTTTACTCAGGTATCATAGGAACTTTGAATCAGCAATGTACAGTTTTGGTAAAAATGGCAATAAGCTATTTTAAAACTAGACAGTGCAATTTTCAACAGTTCCTGGGGGAGGTAAGTATTTGTTAGTTTTGCAGGTAAGTAAACCACCTACAGGGTTCAAAGTTGGGTCCAAGGTAGCCCACCGTTGTGGGTTCAGGGCAACCCCAAAGTTACCACACCAGCAGCTCAGGGCCGGTCAGGTGCAGAGGTCAAAGTGGTGCCCAAAACCCCTAGGCTTCAATGGAGAAGGGGGCGCCCCGGTTCCAGTCTGCCAGCAGGTAGGTACCCGCGTCTTCGGAGGGCAGACCAGGGGGGTTTTATAGGGCACCGGGGGGGGACACAAGTCAGCACAAAAAGTACACCCTCAGCAGCACGGGGCGGCCGGGTGCAGAGTGCAAACAGGCGTCAGGTTTGCAATGGAGTTCAATGGGAGACCCAGGGGTCTCTTTAGCGAAGCAGGCAGGCAAGGGGGGGGGGGCTCCTCGGGGTAGCCACCACCTGGGCAAGGGAGAGGGCCACCTGGGGGTCGCTTCTGAACTGGAGGTCGGATCCTTCAGGTCCTGGGGGCTGCGGGTGCAGTATCTTTACCATGCGTCAGGTTCTTAGAAGCAGGCAGTCGTGGTCAGGGGGAGCCTCTAGATTCCCTCTGCAGGCATCGCTGGGGGGGGCAGGGGGGTCAAACTTGCCTACTCACAGGTTGCAGTCGCCGGGGAGTCCTCCCTGTAGTGTTGGTTCTCCGCAGGTCGAGCAGGGGGCGTCGGGTGCAGAGTGAAAATTCTCATGCTTCCGGCGGGAAACGTGCAGTCCTTTAAAGTTGGTTTCTTTGTTGCAAAGTTGTTTTTTCTTTAGAGCAGAGCCGCTGTCCTCGGGAGTTCTTGGTCCTTTTAGATGCAGGGTAGTCCTCTGAGGCTTCAGAGGTCGCTGGACCCTGGGGGATGCGTCGCTGCTGCAGGTTTTCTTGAAGTGGGGAAACAGGCCGGTAGGGCTGGGGCCAAAGCAGTTGGTGTCTCCGTCTTCTCTGCAGGGCTTTCAGGTCAGCAGTCCTTCTTCGTCTTCAGGTTGCAGGAATCTGCCTTGCTTGGTTCTGGGGGCCCTTAAATACTCAATTCAGGGGTGTGTTTAGGTCTGGGGGGTTAGTAGCCAATGGCTACTAGCCCTGAGGGTGGCTACACCCTCTTTGTGCCTCCTCCCTGAGGGGAGGGGGGCATATCCCTAATCCTATGGGGTGAATCCTCCATCTGCAGGATTTCTAAAAGTCAGAGTCAGAGTCACCTTAGGGGTTGTCCTGACTGGCCAGTGACTCCTCCTTGTTTTTCTCATTAAATGCTCCGGCCCTGCCGTCAAAAGTGGGGCCGTGGCTGGAGGGGGCGGGCATCTCCACTAGCTGGAGTGCCCTGGGGCACTGTAACAAAGGGGGTGAGCCTTTGAGGCTCACCGCCAGGTGTTACAGTTCCTGCAGGGGGGAGGTGAGAAGCACCTCCACCCAGTACAGGCTTTGTTCCTGGCCACAGATTGACAAAGGCACTCTCCCCATGTGGCCAGCAACATGTCTGGTGTGTGGCAGGCTGGCAAAACTAGTCAGCCCACACTGGAAGTCGGGTATGTTTTCAGGGGGCATCTCTAGGATGCCCTCTGGGGTGTATTTCACAATAAAATGTACACTGGCATCAGTGTGCATTTATTGTGCTGAGAAGTTTAATACCAAACTTCCCAGTTTTCAGTGTAGCCATTATGGTGCTGTGGAGTTCGTGTTTGACAGACTCCCAGACCATATACTCTTATGGCTAACCTGCACTTACAACGTCTAAGGTTTTGCTTAAACACTGTAGGGGCATAGTGCTCATGCACCTATGCCCTCACCTATGGTATAGTGCACCCTGCCTTAGGGCTGTAAGGCCTGCTAGAGGGGTGAATTATCTATGCCATAGGCAGTGTGAGGATGGCATGGCACCCTGAGGGGAGTGCCATGTCGACTTAGTCATTTTCTCCCCACCAGCACACACAAGCTGGCAAGCAGTGTGTCTGTGCTGAGTGAGGGGTCCCCAGGGTGGCATGAGACATGCTGCAGCCCTTAGAGACCTTCCCTGGCATCAGGGCCCTTGGTACCAGGGGTACCAGTTACAAGGGACTTACCTGGATTCCAGGGTGTGCCAATTGTGGAAACAAAGGTACAGTTTTAGGGAAAGAACACTGGTGCTGAGGCCTGGTTAGCAGGCCTCAGCACACTTTCAAATCATAACTTGGCATCAGCAAAGGCAAAAAGTCAGGGGGTAACCATGCCAAGGAGTCATTTCCTTACACAACCCCCCCCCCCCCCAAACGAAAGAGGATGAGACTAACCTTTCCCAAGAGAGTCTTCATTTTCTAAGTGGAAGAACCTGGAACGGCCATCTGCATTGGCATGGGCAGTCCCAGGTCTGTGTTCCACTATAAAGTCCATTCCCTATAGGGAGATGGACCATCTCAACAGTTTTGGATTTTCACCTTTCATTTGCATTAGCCATCTGAGAGGTCTGTGGTCAGTTTGGACTACAAAGTGAGTACCAAAGAGGTATGGTCTCAGCTTCTTCAGGGACCAAACCACAGCAAAGGCCTCCCTCTCAATGGCACTCCAACGCTGCTCCCTGGGGAGTAACCTCCTGCTAATGAAAGCAACAGGCTGGTCAAGGCCATCATCATTTGTTTGGAACAAAACTGCCCCTATCCCATGTTCAGAGGCATCAGTCTGTACAATGAACTGCTTGGAGTAATCTGGAGCTTTTAGAACTGGTTTAGAACAAGCACATAGCTTGTTTCAGGGTGTCAACGGCCTTTTGGCATTCTACAGTCCAGTTTACCTTCTTGGGCATTTTCGTGGAGGTAAGTTCTGTGAGGGGTGTCACTATTGATCCATATCCCTTCACAAACCTCCTGTAGTACCCAGTCAAGCCAAGGAATGCCCTGACTTGAGTCTGGGTTTTTGGAGCTGCCCAGTCCAGAATAGTCTGGATCTTGGGCTGGAGTGGCTGAACTTGGCCTCCACCTACAAGGTGTCCCAAGTAAACCACAGTTCCCTGCCCTATCTGGCATTTGGATGCCTTGATAGAGAGGCCTGCTGCTTGCAGGGCCTTCAAAACCATCTTCAGGTGGACCAGGTGATCCTGCCAGCTGGAGATAAAGACAGCAATATCGTCAAGATAAGCTGTATTAAAGGACTCCAAGCCAGCAAGGACTTGATTCACCAACCTTTGGAAGGTGGCAGGGGAATTCTTTAAACCAAAGGGCATAACAGTGAACTGATAGTGCCCATCAGGTGTGGAGAATGCTGTCTTTTCTTTTGCTCCCGGTGCCATTTTGATTTGCCAGTACCCTGCTGTCAAGTCAAAGGTACTTAAGTACCTGGTAGCACCTAGTTTGTCAATTAATTCATCTGCCCTTGGAATGGGATGGGCATCTGTCTTGGTGACAAAATTAAGTCCTCTGTAGTCCACACAAAACCTCATCTCTCTCTTTCCATCTTTGGTGTGAGGTTTGGGGACTAAGACCACTGGGCTAGCCCAGGGGCTGTCAGAGTGCTCAATGACTCCCAATTCCAGCATCTTGTGGACTACCACCTTAATGCTTTCCTTAACTTGGTCAGACTGTCTTAATATTTTATTTTTGACAGGCATGCTGTCTCCTGTGTCCACATCATGGGAACACAGGTGTGTCTGACCAGGGGTTATGGAACAGAGCTCAGCAAACTGTTGTAAGACCTTACTACAGTCAGACTGCTGTTGGCTAGAGAGGGTGTCTGAGTAGATCACTCCATCTACTGAGCGATCTTTAGGGTCTGTGCAGAGGAGATCAGGGAGAGGTTCACTCTCAGCTTCCTGGTCCTCATCTGTTACCATCAACAGATTCACATCTGCCCTGTCATGAAAGCGTTTGAGGCGGTTCACACGGATCACCCTTTTGGGGGCCCTGCTATTGCCTAGGTCTACCAGGTAGGTGACCTGACTCTTTCTTTCTAGCACTGGGTAAGGGCCACTCCATCTGTCCTGAAGTGCCCTGGGAGCCACAGGCTCCAGAACCAAGACTTTCTGCCCTGGCTGAAACTCAACCATAGCAGCCTTTTGGTCATACCACATCTTCTGGAGTTGTTGGCTGGCCTCAAGGTTTTTGCTTGCCTTTTCCATGTACTCTGCCATCCTGGAACGTAGGCCTAGTACATAGTCCACTATATCTTGTTTAGGCTCATGAAGAGGTCTCTCCCAGCCTTCTTTTACAAGAGCTAGTGGTCCCCTTACAGGATGGCCAAACAGAAGTTCAAAGGGGGAAAACCCTACTCCCTTCTGAGGCACCTCTCTGTAGGCAAAAAGCAGACATGGCAAGAGGACATCCCATCTCCTTTTGAGCTTTTCAGGGAGCCCCATGATCATGCCTTTCAATGTCTTGTTAAATCTTTCTACAAGGCCATTGGTTTGTGGATGGTATGGTGTGGTGAATTTGTAAGTCACCCCACACTCATTCCACATATGTTTCAGGTATGCTGACATGAAGTTGGTACCCCTGTCAGACACCACCTCCTTAGGAAATTCCACTCTGGTAAAGATACCAATTAGTGATTTAGCTACTGCAGGGGCAGTAGTGGACCTAAGGGGAATTGCTTCAGGGTACCTAGTGGTATGATCCACTACCACTAGGATACACTGGTTCCCTGAGGCTGTGGGAAGTTCAAGTGGACCCAATATGTCCACACCCACTCTTTCAAAGGGGACCCACACCACTGGAAGTGGAATGAGGGGGGCCTTTGGGTGGCCACCTGTCTTACCACTGGCTTGACAGGTGGCACAGGAGACACAAAACTCCTTTACCTTCTGGGATATGTTGGGCCAATAGAAATGGTTAACTAACCTTTCCCAAGTCTTGGTTTGTCCCAAATGCACAGCAAGTGGAATATCATTAGCTAAGGTTAGAATGAACGCCCTAAACTCCTGAGGCACTACCACTCTCCTAGTGGCACCAGGTTTGGGATCTCTTGTCTCAGTGTAGAGGAGTCCATCTTCCCAATAGACTATCGGGGTCATTCTGACCTCGGCGGTAAAAGGTGCTTACCCCCGGTCAGAAGACCGCCATAACACCGCCGCGGCCGTGGGAAACCGCCACGGTCATTCTGACCCGCAACAGGCAAACCGCCAAAAACCCGACATCCACAAAAGTCCGCCACACCAACGGGTAGCGAAAAACTGGCGATGACCAAACCTCCACCGTCACGCCAACAGAAATACGCCCATTCCATTCCGACCCACGAATCCACGCGGTGGTCTTTCAACCGCGGTATTCTATTGGCAGTACACACCGCCACGCTCAAAATACACACACAGCTCCAAAACACAGCCACATTGGACATTTTGAAATACACACACCTGATACACATACAAACACCACTCCCACACACCCAATACAAGATAAAACACACACCCACATCACCCACAAATCCCCATGACCACCATTTATTGACTGAGGCCAGAGAGAGACACTACCAGCTAGTACTGAGCATTCACAGGCACATAACACCATCACTCACACAACATCCACGCACAAAACACCACACTCACCTCACTCATCACCACAAACACCACCTCACACCTCATCCACACCATCCCATGGCACCCCAAAGACACCCCAGGTTTTCAGACACTGAACTCAGGGTCATGGTGGAGGAAATAGTGTGGGTAGAGCCCCAGCTCTTCGGGACACAGGTGCAGAACACCACCATTGCCAGGAAGATGGAGCTATGGCAAAGAATAGTGGACAGGGTCAACGCTGTGGGTCAGCATCCACGAAATCGGGATGACATCAGGAAGCGGTGGAACGACCTACGGGGGAAGGTGCGTTCCATGGTATCCAGACACAACATCGTGGTGCAGAAGACTAGCGGCGGACCCCCACCTCAACCCCCAGAATTTACAACATGGGAGGAACAGGTCTTGGCGATCCTGCATCCTGAGGGCCTTGCAGGAGTAGGCGGAGGAATGGACTCTGGTAAGTCTAATCTCAACTACTTCATCCCCCCCCCACCAGCATGCCAAATCATACCCCCACCCTCCCACCCACCCCCATCACACATCCTCCTTGCTAATGTCTCACCATCACAACCCACCCATCCCAATACCAAGCCCTGCATGCGACCACAAACCATGGACACCCATCACCTAAGCATGCCCACTGCACATACCCATCCCCCCCCCCAATCCACCGTCACAACAGCCCCCACAAGGGAATGCCAGCACTGGGGTACACGGGCACCCACCCATTGCACGCTATGGCACACACAGAAGCAATAAACATACTCTTATACCCTTGCAGGACCCGAACGCCACGACACCGCCCAGGAGGGTCCAGAAATGTCCATTCCACCCCCAGAAGAGGCCCACAGTGATGACAGCAGCTCTGTCTCCCTGGACCCAGATGACCAGCCCGGCCCATCGGGGACCTCGGGACAGTCGGTTCTCCACAGACAGCCACAGGCCACAGCAGACCTACCCCCCTCTGGGAACACCAGCACAGCACCCACCCAGCGGGCCCATGCCTCTGTCTCCAGGACACGTCAATCAGCGGTGTGTCCACCACTACAGGGCACCCAGGTTATTCCACCACCCCAACAACAACAGGGACCTGGGGGCAGTGGTAGTGGGCACACGGTCCAGGGGACAGAGGCCCAGGGAAACAGGGGAACTGGGAGGGCTACTGTGCGACAGGGGGGGGGCAGGCCCAGGGAACCCACTCTCCATGAGGCCCTCTCCTCCATCATGGGAGCATACCACCACTCCCAGGAGACGATGGCGACGGTCCTGGCCAGGTTCCAGGAGATCCAGGTACTGTAGGAGGAACAGTTTATGGGGTTCAGGGAAGAACTCAGAAACATCAGTTCCGCAATGGGCACCATCATTGTGGCTCTCAATCAGATTCTCAGCACATTGCGGGACCATGTGGCACCACAAAGGGCCCCTGTCACTAGCATGGACCAAGAACAGGCTACCACCTCCGCCGGCGCTAGTGGACAGGAGGCCCCGACACAAGAACAACAGGCCACCAGAACCCCACCCCCTGCAGAAGGAGAACCACCCCGCAAGCGGGGCCAGAGATCTAGGAAGAAGACAGAGTAAGATGCCAAGACCCACTCCAGGAAAGGATACCCCCTGATTGTCATCCCACTGTCCCACATTGTCACCCTGTCCAACCTTAAACTGCCCCTGCTCCACCTTCCACAGGCATATGGACAATGTACCTGTGAGACTGAAAATCTGGACTCTGCCATGGACATTCCTCCACCATCACCCATCGCCTAATTGCAACCATTACCCAAAATTGAGCACTTTAATAAACACACTTATTGCACAAAAATTATCTGGAGTCTGCCTGTATTTTTGAACAAATGTATTACACAGAACCGTGCCAAAATGTCTAGTTACATTGTGATGACAACATACCACTGTCACACGGCTGTAGTCCATGGGGAAACAAAGCAGAGGTCACGGAGTGGGGCCCACATCTCTGAAATTGGAAGGGAAAGTCACAACTCAGTTAACATACACTGGGGGGAAACTCAGACAGTAGAGAGGCAGGAGACTTTAAGTAAATGTAAAAAGCCGGTGTTGATTCTTACCTGTATGTCATTGAAAATACTGCTGTATTACTGTGTCCCTGTTGTCTGTGTAGTCCTCTTCGTCTTCCTCCTCTTCACTCTCCGCAGGCTCCACAGCTGCCACAACACCACCATCTGGACCATCCTCCTGCAGGAAAGGCACCTGGCGTCGCAAAGCCAGGTTGTGAAGCATACAGCAGGCCACGATGATATGGCACACCTTCTTTGGTGAGTACATTAGGGATCCACCTGTCATATGGAGGCACCTGAACCTGGCCTTCAGGAGGCCGAAGGTCCGCTCGATCACCCTCCTAGTACGCCCATGGGCCTCATTGTACCGTTCCTCTGCCCTTGTCCTGGGATTCCTCACTGGGGTCAGTAGCCAGGACAGGTTGGGGTAACCAGAGTCACCAATTAGCCACACACGGTGTCTCTGAAGTAGTTCCATCACGTAAGGGGTGCTGCTATTTCGCAGGATGTACGCGTCATGCACTGACCCAGGGAACTTGGCATTTACATGGGAGATGTACTGGTCAGCCAAACAGACCACCTGGACATTCATGGAATGATAACTTTTTCTGTTCCTGTACACCTGTTCACTCGTGCTGGGGGGGACCAAAGCAACATGGGTCCCATCAATTGCACCAATGATGTTGGGAATATGTCCAAGCGCATAGAAATCACCCTTCACCGTAGCCAAATCGTCCACCTCAGGGAAAACAATGTAGCTCCGCATGTATTTCATCAGGGCAGACAACACTCTGGACAACACCTTGGAAAACATAGGCTGTGACATCCCTGATGAAATGGCCACTGTTGTTTGGAATGACCCACTTGCCAAAAAAAGGAGTACTGACAGAACCTGCACTAGAGGGGGAATCCCTATGGGTTGGTGGATGGGTGACATCAGGTCTGGCTCCAGCTGGGCACACAGTTCCTGTATAGTGGCTCTGTCAAGCCTGTATGTCAGTATGACATGACTTTCTTCCATTGTCGACAGGTCCACCAGTGGTCTGTACACAGGAAGATTCCTCCATCTCCTCGCAAGACCCAGCGGATGGTGCCTAGGAAGGACAACATGGAGCACAGAGTCAATCAACCCACAGGTACGTTCCCACAGCTTGCACAGTACACGATTCTCAATGCATTTAATGGCTTGTATGAGTGTTGATGCAAGGCCTAGGTATGTGTGACGCAGTAGAATTTAAGCCATGTGGGCCCTTGAAATGGCGGCTGCCTGACCTGTGATGTGCGACAGTGGGATGTGAGGTCAATGCGCTGGCGTGGCACACCGTGGCGGTAGGCGGTCGAAGACCGCGGCGCAAAGCCGCATTGGTTAACATTGAACCCTATGGGTCTCAGGAGCCAATGACGATGTGCGCCGGCGGTCGCGGTATGCACCGCCGCGGTACGCAACGCCGCGGGCGTGACCGCCATTTTCTATCTGCTTAATCACTCGAGACCTGATCATCCACAGGAGAGGACCTATAATGCAAGTGCTGCTGTGACCTCGGTCTGGAAGAGACAATGGCTGCTGCGACTGGGGAAAGGGCCCCTGCCTTCACTTCTGAAGAATTGGAGAAACTCGTGGATGGGGTCCTCCCCAGTATGCGCTACTCTAGGGTCCTCCAGACCAACAGGTAAGTACACTGGGACCATGCTTTGTGGCCAATGCCTGGGTTGAGTGGGGTGAATAAACGATGGTGGGGAGGGGAGCGAATGAGGCATGCATCAAACGACAGATGAGGGCATGTGCCACATGGCAAGGGTGGGGATGGGGGTCCACTCACATCGAGCATACAGGAAATGATGATATTTTATTTTCTCCCCCTGTATATGTCACATAGGTCAGCGCCCATCAGAAAATCGACATTTGGCGTGCCATCGCCAAGGACGTCCGGACCCTGGGGGTCCACAACAGACGGGGCACCCACTGCCGCAAGAGGTGGGAGGACATCCGCCGCTGGAGCAGGAAGACCTCGGACGCTCTGCTGGGGATGGCCTCCCAACGTAGGAGGGGTGGCACTCGTCAATTGACCCCCCTGATGTCCCGGATCCTGGCGGTGGCCTACCCCGATTTGGATGAGCGCGTGAGGGCATCACAGCAGACACAAGGGCGTGAGTACAAGCACATTCTGGTGATTTTGAGCACATTGGAGGTGTCTGGGTGGGGGAGGAGGGCTGTGGGTATCCCTAGGCCAGGGCGATTTCCGTAGGCTAGGCCCCTCCGTTAGGCATGGCCCTGTGCCCCCGCCCCCCACCTCTGTAGGTTGCCTAGTACAGCTAATCATGGCCCTGTGTCACCTATGTGTGGATTTTTCGTCCATAGGCATGTAGGCCATGTCCCACGGATTGAGTAGTGTACCACAAGTGCGCGGCGTAGTGCAGGGGGCTTCTGTGTCTGTCCTCTCCGCCAACTGTGTCGCCAATGCATGCACTCAACATGTCTTTATTTCTCCCCCCCCCTTTTTTGTTGGTCTTTCTGTTCATGTGTGCATTAGCATCATCAGACGGAGGAGAAGAGCATTGGGGCACGAGGGAGCTGCATCTCACATGGCTATGGAGGGCCATGCAACCGACTCGGAGTTCACCAGTGAGACGGAGGGGAGCTCCACAGCGGGGACACGTGGTGACACCAGTGACACAGACACGTCCTGGGAAGGGAGCTCCCTTGTGGTGGCGGCAACATCCGTGCCCACCGCAACAACAGGTACAGCCGCCACCCAGTGCACCAGCTCCGCCCTCCCAGCAGCCCCTCAGCCTTCGCCCCGTGCCCGCTCACCCAGGAATGTGGGCATCTCCTTCGCCCCAGGCACCTCAGGCCCTGCCCCAGTTACCCCTGCTGCCCTCAGTGAGGAGGTCATTGACCTCCTGAGGACGCTCATTGTTGGGCAGTCTACCCTTTTGAATGCCATCCAGGGTGTAGAAAGGGAGGTGCACCGGAGTAATGCATACCTGGAGGGCATTCATTCGGGTCAGGCTGCCCATCAGCGATCGTTCAACGCACTGGACTCAGCACTGACGGCAGCCATTGTCCCTGTCTCCTGCCTCCCACCTCCAACTTCCTCCACCCAGTCCCACTCCCCAGTACCTCTGCCTATCCCAGACACACCTACAGACCAGCCTGCACACACCTCAACACCCAAGGGAAGCTCATCCAGACATAAGCACCACACATCACACAAGCATTCACCCAAGCAACAGCCACATGCAGACATGCCAACAGCCACTGCCTCCTCTGTGTCCCCCTCCTCCTCGTCTCCCTCCTCCCTCCCTGTGACGTCTCCACTCACACTTGCATGCACAACATCATCAGCCACTACGTCCATCACCAGCACACCCACCAGAACACTCCGCACACGTGCAGTCACCACCCCCACTACCATTTACACGTCCCCTGTGTCCTCTCCCAGTGTGTCTGTCACCCCCTCTTCCAAACCACACAAACGCAGGCAGCCACCCACCCAACAGCCACCCACCTCACGACAGCCTCCAGCACCAGCACCTGCACCCAAAGACACCAGACTTCACTCTCCTACAACCACATCCTCTTCCTCCTCTCCCATACCCACTACACCTACCCTTCCCACTGCTCCTAAAAAGCTTTTCCTGTCCAAACTTAACCTCTTTCCATCACCTGACCCACCCCCTCCATCTCATAAGTCTCCAATCAGCACCTCAGCCACCACAAACCCTGGACCTACAAGGACAATAGTCCAAGGATTTTGGAGTCCACCACCTTCAAGGCCATCTACTTCGGCTAGCAGTAAAGAGACAGCCAGCCCACCCCCTGGAAAAAAAGCCAAGAAATCCAGTGCCCGGCGCGAGAGGCCAGAGACAGCAGGCTCCAAAGGCACTACCCTGGCACCGTCAGGAAGTGGGGTGCCACCTGGCACACCGACAAAGGGAGGAAAGGGCCACAGAGGAGCAGGGAAGGGTGGCAAGGGCAGCACGTCCGACAAGTCCGGCAGCAGGCGAGCTGCCCAGGAGGGCCCCACCAGCCCCATTCCAGGTGTGAAGGAGGACACCCACGGGGCCGGGACGGCAGCACAGGAGGGCCACGCAAGCGAGAAGACAGATGTGCACGAAGGGCCAGGCAGCCATTTGTCAGGTGGCGAGTGAAATCCATGTAATGGCCGGATCTGGTGCCCTGGAGACACATGTCAAGCACCGCTGAACAGGGCACCGCCGTCTCAAGAACCGCTGAACAGGGCCCTTCAAGCCAAGCACCGCTGAACAGGGCACCGCCGTCTCAAGAACCGCTGAACAGGGCCCTTCAAGCCAAGCACCGCTGAACAGGGCACCGCCGTCTCAAGAACCGCTGAACAGGGCCCTTCAAGTCAAGCACCGCTGAACAGGGCACCGCCGTCTCAAGAACCGCTGAACAGGGCCCTTCAAGTCAAGCACCGCTGAACAGGGCACCGCCGTCTCAAGAACCGCTGAACAGGGCCCTTCAAGTCAAGCACCGCTGAACAGGGCACTGCTGTCTCAAGAACCGCTGTACAGGGCCCTTCAAGTCAAGCACCGCTGAACAGGGCACCGCCGTCTCAAGAACCGCTGAACAGGGCCCTTCAAGTCAAGCACCGCTGAACAGGGCACCGCGGTCTCAAGAACCGCTGTACAGGGCCCTTCAAGTCAAGCACCGCTGAACAGGGCCCGCCGTCTCAAGAACCGCTGAACATGGCCCTTCAAGTCAAGCACCGCTGAACAGGGCACCGCCGTCTCAAGAACCGCTGAACAGGGCCCTTCAAGTCAAGCACCGCTCCGCTGGGCCCTTCATCTCAAGCACCGCTCCGCTGGGCCCTTCATCTCAAGCACCGCTCCGCTGGGCACCGCCGTCTCTGCACCGCTGCGCTGGGCCCTTCATCTCAAGCACCGCTCCGCTGGGCACCGCCATCTCTGCACCGCTCCGCTGGGCCCTTCATCTCAGGCACCGCTCCGCTGGGCACCGCCGTCTCTGCACCGCTGCGTTGGGCCCTTCATCTCAAGCACCGCTCCGCTGGGCACCGCCGTCTCTGCACCGCTCCGCTGGGTCTTTCATCTCAGGCACTGCTCCGCTGGGCCCTTCATCTCAAGCACCGCTCCGCTGGGCACCGCCGTCTCTGCACCGCTCCGCTGGGCCCTTCCTCTCAGGCACCGCTGAACAGGGCACCGCCGTCTCAAGCACCGCTGGCCCATTGGCAGAAGGGGCAGGCCCGGATCTGTGTCGGGCAGGGCTGCACGAAGCACTCTGGGCACCATGCCTCCTCCAGAACCAGTGGAGTCTGTAATCCACTTGATAGACTGTGGCTTTGCACTCCCCAGGTTGGTACAGTGGGCAAGCCACCCACTGTAGAGACTTGTGAGACTGTGGCTTTGCACTCCCCAGGATGGAACAGTGGGCAACCCACCCACTGTAGAGACTTGTGAGACTGTGGCTTTGCACTCCCCAGGATGGCACAGTGGGCAACCCACCCACTGTAGAGACTTGTGAGACTGTGGCTTTGCACTCCCCAGGATGGTACAGTGGGCAAGCCACCCACTGTAGAGACTTGAGAGACTGTGGCTTTGCACTCCCCAGGATTGAACAGTGGCCATGGAGGCCCCTCGTGGATCTGGCGTTGTGGACTCATCGGGCTGAGGTGCCCCCCCTTCCCTTCCCCCTGAGGTGCCTGTAGTTTTGCTATCTGATGCCCCTGCAGTGTTCTCTCCAATGGATTCGGGTCTCCTGTGTGGGCTTTGCCCATGTGATTAGGCCCATTGGCCCACGAACAATGGCTGATACCCAATTTGGACCGGACAATTTACATATGTGTATATAGTTATAGATGTTTGATATATTTTTTTACTTAGCCGTACAATATAATTCAAATTTCATGATCATTTTATTTTGTCTTTGCATTCTTCCGGGGGGTTTGGGGGTGTCACTCTGAGTTGTTGCTCTGCATTGATGTGTATGTAGTTGTGGGTGAGGGTGGGTGTGTCGCGTATGTGTGTCCCCGTAATTTATTCCCTCCCCCCTCCCCTGTGTCGTAGGTGCAGTACTCACCGGTGTCTTCTGCGCCGGCGTTCGTGCTCCTGGTAGAGGAGCAGGAAGACAATTGCTGGTAGGATGTGTAGTTCGGGTTCCATGCTGTCCAGATTCCTCGTGGAGTGTGTAGAGGTGAGCGTTTTCCGTTCGTAATGGCTGTTTCCGCCGTGTTTTTATCGGCGAGGCTACCGCCCCGGAAAAGGTGGCGGATTGGTGGGTTGTGATAGGATGGGCGGTACATTGTCTCCCGCCTGTCTGTTGGTGGCTGCGCTGTTTGTTTGTCCCGCCGTGGCGGTCGGAGTGTTAAAGTGGCGGTCTCTGTTGGCGGTTTCCGCCAGGGTCAGAATTCAATTTTTTTGACCGCCTGCCTGTTGGCGGGTTGGCCACCGCTTTAACACCGACCGCCAGGGTTGGAATGACCCCCTATGTGTTCCAAAGATCTTTCCTTTGGTCTCTCCAGCAGCTTGCTGCCTAAGGCCTTCAAGAGAGGGACATGTTTCCTGCCCCTTACACAACTGTTCCCTTGTGGGTCTGCCTGGGCCTAGGAGCTCAACCTGATAAGGTTCTAACTCCATGGGCTCAGATCCCTCAGAGGGCAGAACTTCTTCCTGGGAAGAGAGGTTCTCTTTCTTTTGTTGTGTTGAAGCTGGTTCCCTATTCTTTCCTTTTCTCTTGGAGGGTTGGGCCATTTTTCCAGGCTCCAACACCACTTTTTCATCCTGAGCCTTGCTCTGTGCCCTTGTCTTGACACACACCAGTTCAGGGATACCCAGCATGGCTGCATGGGTTTTGAATTCTACCTCAGCCCATGCTGAGGACTCCAGGTCATTTCCAAGCAAACATTCTACAGGGATATTTGAGGAGACCACCACCTGTTTCAGGCCATTGACCCCTCCCCACTCTAAAGTTACCATAGCCATGGGATGTACTTTAGTCTGATTGTCAGCATTGGTGACTGGATAAGTTTGTCCAGTCAGGTATTGACCAGGGGAAACCAGTTTCTCTGTCACGATGGTGACGCTGGCACCTGTATCCGTCAGGCCTTCTACACTAGTCCCATTAATTAAGAGTTGCTGCCTGTATTTTTGCATATTAGGGGGCAGGCAGCCAGTGTGGCTAAGTCCACCCCACCCTCAGAGACTAATGAGGCTTCAGTGTGGACCATGATTTGCTCTGGGCACATTGTTGATCCCACCTGGAGACTGGCTATTCCAGTGTTAGCTGGAGTAGAGTTTGAAGTGGAACCTTTCTTGGGACAGGCCTTGTCTCCAGTTTGGTGTCCCTGCTGATTACAGCTACGACACCAGGCCTTTTTGGGATCAAAGTTTTTACCCTTGTACCCAAAATTGGATTGTGAAGAGGCTTTGGACCCTCCCTCCTGAGCAGGTTTTTGGGGCCCTGTAGAAGACTCTTTACTTTTTCCCTTGGATGTCGCAACACTCTTCCCCTGGGGAGTCTTTGTGACCGCTTTCTTTTGGTCACCCCTGTGGAAGTCTTGGTCACCCTAGTCTAGACCCAATGGTCCGCCTTCTTTCCCAATTCTTGGGGAGAAATTGGTCCTAGGTCTACTAGATGCTGATGCAGTTTATCATTGAAACAATTACTTAACAGATGTTCTTTCACACATAAATTGTACAGCCCATCATAATCATTTACACCACTGCCATGAATCCAACCATTCAGTGTTTTGACTGAGAAGTCAACAAAATCAACCCAGGTCTGGCTCGAGGACTTTTGAGCCCCCCTGAACGTAATCCTCTACTCATCAGTTGAGAATCCAAAGCCCTCAATCAGGGTAGCCTTCCTGAGGTCATAGGATTCTGCATCTTTTCCAGAGAGTGTGAGGAGTCTATCCCTACACTTTCCAGTGAACATTTCCCAAAGGAGAGCACCCCAGTGAGATCTGTTTACTTTTCTGGTTGCACAAGTCCTCTCAAAAGCTGTGAACCATTTGGTGATGTCATCACCATCTTCATATTTAGTTACAATCCCTTTAGGGATTTTCAACATGTCAGGAGAATCTCTGACCCTATTTATGTTGCTGCCACCATTGATGGGACCTAAGCCCATCTTTTGTCTTTCCCTTTCTATGGCTAGGAGCTGTCTCTCCAAAGCCAATCTTTTGGCCATCCTGGCTAACAGGAGGTAATCTTCATTGAGGCTGCCCTCAATGCCTCCAGAGTTACTGGACTCTCCTGTGAGAGAAGCAACATCTCTGACTATCACTTGTGGAGTCAGGGTTGGAGAAACCCTGGGCTCCCTAACTAGGAGAGGGGGTGGGACATTTTCCTCCTCATCACTAGCTTCCCCCTCTGTGAAGATATCATCAGATGGGTTGTTTTTAGCAAACTCTGCCAAAAGCTCCTGGAGCTGTACTTTGGTAGGGTTTGAACCAGTCTTTATCTTTTTGATTTTGCAGAGAGACCTTAACTCTGACATCCTAAGATGCAGGTAACGGGTGAGGTTGAGTTCCATCGCTATCTCTTCTGCAGCAGACATTATGGGCCTGATTACAACTTTGGAGGACGGTGTTAATCCGTCCCAAATGTGACGGATATACCACCTACCGTATTACGAGTTCCATAGGATATAATGGACTCGTAATACGGTAGGTGGTATATCCGTCACATTTGGGACGGATTAACACCGTCCTCCAAAGTTGTAATCAGGCCCTATGTTTCTAAAAGTTGGAATACTTTTTAAGAATCTAAAACTATCTCTAGAACTTAATTCAAACTTTTACAAAACATTTAAACTCTAAAAGAAATGCTAACATGGACTAACACAAGGCCCTAGCAGGACTTTAACATTTTTTGAAAAATAGCACAAATTTTAAAAATCAGTTTCTAATGACAATTTTTGAAATTTAGTCGTGTGATCAGGTATTGGCTGAGTAGTCCAGCAAATGCAAAGTCTTGTACCCCACCGCTGATCCACCAATGTAGGAAGTTGGCTCTGTATGTACTATTTCAAAGTAAGAAATAGCATGCACAGAGTCCAAGGGTTCCCCTTAGAGGAAAGATAGTGGCAAAAAGAGATAATTCTAATGCTCTATTTTGTGGTAGTGTGGTCGAGCAGTAGGCTTATCAGAGGGTAGTGTTAAGCAATTGTTGTACACACACAGGCAATAAATGAGGAACGCACACTCAAAAGACTTAACTCCAGGCCAATAGTTTTAATATAGAAAAATATATTTTCTTAATTTATTTTTAGAACCACAAGTTCAAGATTTGAAGTCATTACATAAAATGCAAGGTACTCCACACAGGTAAGTTAGGAACTTTGAATTCGAGCAATAACATACACAGTTTTAGTGAAAATGGCAATAAGCTATTTTAAAAGTGGACACAGTGCAAAAATCTACAGTTCTTGGGGGAGGTAAAAATGGTTAGTTTGTCAGGTAAGTAAGACTCTTACAAGTCTAAGTTCCTGGGCATAGTCAACCCACCGTTGGGGGTTCAAGGCAACCTCAAAGTTACCACACCAGCAGCTCAAGGCCGGTCAGGGGCAGAGGTCAAAGAGGTGCCCAAAACACATAGGTGCCTATGAAGAACAGGGGTACTCCGGTTCCAGTCTGCCTACAGGTAAGTACCTGAGACTTCAGAGGGCAGACTAGGGTGGGTTTGTAGAGTACTGGGGGGAACACAAGTAGGCACACAAAACACACCCTCAGCGGCACAGGGGTGGCCGGGTGCAGTGTGCAAAGCAGGTGTCGGGTTTTGTATAGGATTGAATGGAGGGACCCGGGGGTTACTTTGGCGGTGCAGGCAGGGCAAAGGGGGGCTTCTCGTGCCAGCCACCAACTGGGCTAGGCAGAGGGTCGCCTGGGGGTCACTCCTGCACTGAGTTTCGGTTCCTTCTGGTCCTGGGGGCTGCGGGTGCAGTGCTTGGTCCAGGCGTCGGGTTCCTTGTTTCAGGCAGTCGCGGTCATGGGGAGCCTCTGGATTCTCTCTGCATGCGTCGCTGTGGGGGTCCAGGGGCGTCGTCTCGGGCTACTCACAAGGTCGCAGTCGCCTGGGAATCCTCCCTGTGGTGTTGGTTCTCTGGAGCTCGAGCCGGGAGTGTCGGGTGCAGAGGGCGAAGTCTCACGCTTCTGGCGGGAATAGTGAGGTCTTTAAAAGTTGCAAGAAAGTTGCAAAGTTGTTGCTTGTTGTTGAGCAGAGCCGCTGCTCACAGGATTTTCTTGGTCCTTTGGTTCAGGGCAGTCCTCTGAGGCTTCAGAGGTCGCTGGTCCCTGTTGGATGCGTCGCTGTTTGCAGTTTTCTTCGAGCCAGGAGACAGGTCGGTAGGGCTGGGGCCAAAGCGGTTGTCGTCTACATCGTCTCTGCAGGGCTTTCAGGTCAGCAGTCCTTCTTCTTGTTTCAGGTTGCAGGAATCTGATTTCCTGGGTTCTTGGGTGCCCCTAAATACTAAATTTATGGGTGTGTTTAGGTTTGGGGGCAGTAGCCAATGGCTACTGTCCTGGATGGTGGCTATACCCTCTTGGTTTCTCCCCCCTGAGGAGAGCGGGACACATCCCTAATCCTATTGGGGGAATCCTCCAATCTCAAGATGGAGGATTTCTAAAGGCAGGGTTCACCTCAGCTCAGGACACCTTAGGGGCTGTCCTGACTGGTGGGTGACTCCTCCTTATTTTCTTCATTATCTCCTACATCCTTGCCTCCAAAACCAAAAGTGGGGGCAGTGGCCAGAGTGGCGGGCATCTCCACTAGGTGGGATGCCCTGGGGTGCTGTAACCAAAGGCTCACCACCAGGTGCTCCAGTTTCTGCAGAGGGAGGTGAGAAGCATCTCCACCCAGTACAGGCTTTGTTCCTGGCCACAGAGTGACAAAGGCACTCTCCCCATGTGGCCAGCAACTCGTCTGGTTGTGGCAGGCTGGCAGAAACTGGTCAGCCTAGCACTAGGAGTCGGACTGGTATTCAGGGGGCATCTCTAAGATGCCCTCTGGGTGCATTTTAAAATCTATTCCACACTGGCATCAGTGTGCATGTCTTGTGCTGAGAAGTTTGATACCAAACTTACCAGATTTCAGTGTAGCTATTATGGAACTGTGGAGTTTGTGTTTAACAAACTCCCACACCATATACTCTTTATGGCTACCCTGCGCTTACAATGTCTAAGGTTTTGCTTAGACACTGTAGGGGCATAGTGCTCATGCACATACGCCCTCACCTGTGGTATAGTGCACCCTGCTGTAGGGCTGTAAGGCCTGCTAGAGGAGTGACTTACCTATGTCACAGGCAGTGTGAGGTTGGCATGGCACTCTGAGGGGAGTGCCATGTCAAACTTAGTCATTTTCTCCCCACCAGCACACACAAGCTGTGAGGCCGTGTGCATGTGCTGAGTGAGGGGTCCCCAGGGTGGCATGAGACATGCTGCAGCCCTTAGAGACCTTCCTTAGCATCAGGGCCCTTGGTACCAGGGGTACCATTTACAAGGGACTTATCTGAGTGCCAGGGCTGTGCCAATTGTGGAAGCAAAGATACAGTTTAGGGAAAGAACACTGGTGCTGGGGCCCGGTTAGCAGGGTCCCAGGACACTTTCAATTATAACTGGCATCAGCAAAAGGCAAAAAGCAGGTGGTAACCATGCCAAGGAGGCATTTCCTTACACCAACATATACTGGGTTGGAACCATGAGCTCACCTATTAGCCACACCCGATGCCTCTTGAGCTGAGCCATCACATATGGGATGCTGCTATTCCTCAGGATAAAGGCATCATGCACAGTCCCAGGATACTTAGCATTGACATGGGAGATGTACTGGTCTGCCAGGTACACTATCTGCACATTCATGGGGTGAAAGCTCTTTCGATTTCTGAACACATGTTCATTTCTCCGAAGGGGGGGACAAATGCAATATGTGTACCATCAATAGCCCCAATAATGATGGGGATATGTCCCATTGCATGGAGATTAGCTTTCACTGTGGCCAAATCCTCCACCTGGGGGAAAACGATGTAGCTGCGCATGTGTTTAATCAGGGCAGACAACACTCTTGTCAGCACTATTGAGAACATTGGCTGAGACATTCCTGCTGCCAAGCCCACTGTCACTTGGAAAAAAACAGTTGCCAAGAAATAGAGCACAGCTAGGACTTGCACAAGAGTGGGGTATCCCAGTCAGGTGACGGATAGCAGATATCAGGTCTGGCTCCAATTAGGTACACAGTTCTGTGATTGTGGCCCTGTCCAGCCTATAGGTGAGGATAATGTGCTTGTCCTCCATTGTTGGCAAGTCCACCAGGGGTCTGTGTATGGGGGAATGTCTCCATCTCCTATCCATCTGCAGCGGTACTCTAGGGGGCAAAAGAGTGAGCAGCTGGTCAGTATTCCACATTTCTGAACTGTACACTGTATTACATATTGTGACAGTAACAGTATGTTTTTGGATAGTCCCAAATGGTGCCTATGTGTACTGTGATGCAGAGAGGTGCCATGGGCTGCCCCCCCCCTGAAATGGCGCCCGCCTGTCCTGTGTGAATGGACATGTGGAAATGTGGTAATGCCACTGATGCTGTGAGCCGTTGCGGGAGGCGGTCGAGTACCGCTGTGCAACTCCTCAATGGTTGTCATTGGGACCTATGGGTTCCAGTGGCCAATGGTGAAGTACGCCAATGGTGACGGGACGCACCACCGCGGACGAGACCGCCATTTTCTATCAGTTCTCTTACTTGTTACCTGACATTCAACAGGAGAGGACCTACACTGCAAGTGCTGCTGTGACCTGTGTCTGGAAGCGACAATGGCTCGAGTGTCTGCGTAGGAGTTGGAGAAATGGGTGGATGGGGTCCTTCCACAGTACACGTTACTCTACGGTCCTCCAGACAAACAGATGAGTACATTGTGAGCATGATGCGTGGGCCATGAATCTCTGGAGTGCTGTATGTGTAAGCCACATGTTGGGGGGGCTGAGGGGTCCTGGCCAGAGTGCAGCATGTAAGGTGGTCAATGTATGTGCATCAGGGGATGGTGGGATCTTGTGGACTATGAGTGTGACGGACCGGACGGGTGACTAATTCCCTTTTCTGCTGTATTTTCCCAGCAGGTCATCGCCCACCAGAAAAAGGGTATTTGGCGTGCCATCGCCAAGGAGGTGTGGACCCTGGGGGTCTTTGATAGGCGGAGCACCCTGTGCCTCAAGAGGTGGGAGGACCTGCGCCGCTGGGAAAAGAAGAGGGCGGAGGCCTAGCTGGGGCTGGCCTCTCAACAAGGAAGGGGTGCCCATTGCACCATGACCCCCCCTGATGTTCCGCATCCTGGCGGTGGCCTATCCGGAGTTGGATGGGTGCTTGAAGGCATCACAGCAGCCACAAGGGGGTGAGTACTGAATCTGACTCCTGCTGTGCGCGCGTTAAGAATTACCTGGGTGGGGGCTATGGGAGCCCCTAGGCCAGGGCGAAGATGGCAGGGTAGGTCCCTTGTTGGGCAGGCTCTGAGGCACACCTACACCAATAGTGTTAGTGGGCATCTACTACTGGGCAGGTGTCCTTTGGGTTTCTAGGGTGCAGCTGATGGAGTTATGCTTTGTACCCCATGGGCTGGTGGCTATCTTAGGAACTGGTTGGGCATGGCCTAGTGCATAGGGCTGCTCCCTGTGTGTTGTGTCTGCCAACGGTAGTGGTGTTGCTGGCATTGACCAAGTGTATCCTGTGTCTCCCCCCCCTTTTTGTTTTGTCACCCTGTCTTTATGTGCATTAGCATCATCTGGCGGAGGAGCAGAGGCACCGGCGACGGAGGGCGCTGCATCCCACATGGGCCTGGAGGCTGAATCCACTGAGGGTGAGGGCACCAGTGGGACGGAGGGCGAGGGGAGCTCCATGACGGGGACAGGAGGGGACAACACAGACAGCGACTCCTCCTCCGATGGAAGCTCCCTGGCGGTGGTGGACACCTCTGTGCTCACCCCAACAACAGCCACCACCGCCCCACAACCAGCACCTCCCTCCCAGCAGCCCCTCGGTGTGTTTCCCGTGCCCGCTCACCCAGGAGATTGGGCATCTCCTTCGCCCCAGGCACCTCAGGCCCTGCCCCAGTCAGCCCTGCTGCCCTCAGTGAGGAGGCTATTGACCTCCTGAGATCCCTCACTGTTGGGCAGTCAACCATTCTGAGTGCCTTCCAGGGTGTCGAGAGGCATTTACAACAAACAAATGCATATCTGGAGGGCATTCACTCTGGCGTGGCAGCCCAACAGAGAGCATTTCAGGCTCTGGCCTCAGCACTGATGGCAGCCATTGTCCCTGTGTCCAGCCTACCCCATCCAACTTCCTCTACCCAGTCCCAATCCCCTCAACCCCAGCCTATCCAAAGCACATCTTCAGACCAGCATGCACACAAGACAACACACAAAAGTGGCTCAGGCAAACACAAGCACCACACATCATCCCCCAGGGACTCCCACAAGCACCATCACCATGCAGACACACCAACATCCACTGCCTTCACTGTGTCCCCCTCCTCCTCGTCATCCACCTCCCTCCCAGTATTGTCTCCACTCACACCTGCATGCACTACATCCTCATCCACTACCTCTATCACCAGCACGCCCATCACAACACACCCCTCAAGAGCAGTCACCACCCCCACAACCATACACATGTCCCCTGTGTCCTCTCCCACTGTGTCTGTAACCCCTCCTCCCAAAGTACACAAACGCAAGCCCACACCCACCCAACAGCCATCCACCTCACAACAGCATCCAGCACTTGCACCTTCACCCAAACTCAGCAGACAGACACCTACCACAACCACTTCCTCTTCCTCCACTCCCAAACCCTCTCCCTCGTCCCGCCCCAGTGTGTCTAAAAAACCTTTCCTAGCTAACATTGACCTGTTCCCTACCCCTCCCCCCGTCATTCCCCTCGGGCCAGGGTATCCAGAAAACAGCCCAGCACCTCAGCCACCAAGTCGCCGTCCAATGTGGACCCTGCAGCTCCCAGAAGCTCAAAGGCGGCACCCATCAGGAAAGCCAGTGTACCACCAACCCCTGCAAAGGACCAAACCATACTGCCACCTGCCAAGGTGAAGAAGGGGCCAGCATGCAGCAGGGGCATGGATGACATGCCACCCAGCAAGGCCTCCTCCAAACCTCCAGCTGACAGAGCCAATTGCAAAACAGCATCAGCCACGGTGAGGAAGGGGCAGAAAACCGAAGGCTAGGCACTTCAGCCGATGGAGGATGCAGGTGAGGCCCTGGTGCCCACCAGCAGAACCGCCAGCCCCGCCACCTGCACCGCAGGCAGCACCACCAGCAGCCCCACCGCAAGCACCGCCACCTGCACCTGCACCGCCACTGCCACCACGACTGTCAGCAGCAGTATCCACAGTGGGCAGCCATCCGAGGCTGAAGGAGAAGGGCTGGAGCCTCCCTCCACCACTGGCAGCACCAGCACCTGCACCACAGCCAGCACTGCCAGCAGCCCTGCCGCAAGCACCGCCACAAGCACCGCCACCTGCACCATTGACAGTAGCACCACTACCAGCAGCAGCAGCCCCAGTGGGAGGCTGACCAAGGCTGCAGTGGATGGGCTGGAGCCTCCCCCCACCACTGCCAGCACCGACACCAGCACCGACACTGCCACCACTGAGTAGCCATCACCGCCAGTGGACAGTGTGTAGTCCTGCCTCCATGGCCTGTTGTGCATCCTGGGCCATGCAAAGCATGTGGGTGTGACACCCAGGTGAGAGACTGTGACCTTGCACTCCCCAAGATCTGCATCACAGGGCACAATGCTCCATCCAGGACCAGTGGAAGAAGCCATCCACTCACCCTATCCTTGGCAGGATGAAGCAGACTGGGCACAAAGCCCCCTGCAGAACCAGTGGAGAAATGCATCCAATGACCATATCGTTGGTAGGATGAAGGAGACTAGTCACAAAGCCCCCTCTAGAACCAGTGGAGATGTGCATTCACTCACCCTATCCTTGGCAGCATGAAGCAGACTGGGCACAAGGCCCCCTCCAGAACCAGTGGAAGAAACTTGAAAGGCTGTGGCTTTGCACTCCCAGGACCAAGCATTGGGCAAACCACCCAGTAGAGAGACTGTGACTTTGCACTCTGGCTTTGCGCTCCCCAGAACCAAGCAGTGGGCAAACCACCCACTTGAGAGACTGTGGCTTTGCGCTCCCCAGGACCAAGCAGTGGGCAAACCACCCACTAGAGAGACTGTGGCTTTGCACTCCCCAGGACATTGCTGTGGGCATGGAGCCCCCTCGAGGAGCAGTGGCATAGTACCATCTTCTGGCTGAGGTCCACCCTTCCCCGTCCCCCTGAGGTGCCTGTGTGTTTTCAACCTGATGCCCCTGCAGTGTTCTCTCTGTATTGAGGCAGGAGTCAAGTGTGGGCTTGGCCCATGATTTTTGGCCCAGTGGGCCACAGACATTTGCAAAGGACAGTGTACAGGCTTCTGTACATATTGTAAATATTTGTATATAGTGTTTTTCTATTCGTTACGTATATCTGCATATTTCATAATATCACTTATTTCACTCAATTCCTGTTGTCCTTGCGTTCTTCCAGGGGGTAACTGCTGTTGCATGTGTTTGTGTGTATGGTGTTGTGGGTGAGGGTGGGGGTGCTGCGTGTTGTGTGTGTTTGTCACTCTCTTTTTCCTCCTCCATCCCCTGTGTGCTAGGTGCAGTACTCACCGTGGTCGTCACCACCACCTTTGATAAACCAGCATCGGCAGGACCTTCAGCTCGCGCTCCATGGCATCCTGGTTCTTCGTTGAGAGGTGAATGGTTTCCCTTCCATAGACTGTTTCCGCCGTGTTTTTGATGGCGTTGGTACCGCCCCGGAAAAGCTAGCGGATTGGCGTGTTGTGATGTGGTAGGCGGTACATTGTCCTCCGCTTCTTTGTTGGCGGTGACCGCCGCGGTGTTTGTTGCTACCGCCAAGGCGGTCGTAGTGTTAAAGTGGTTGTGTGTGTTGGTAGTTTCCGTCGTGGTCGTGATCCCATTTTTTTTAGCGCCGGTCTGTTGGCGGTTTTACCGCCGCTTTAACACCGACCGCCAGGGTTGTAATGAGGGCCTTAGTTCTTTTTGGTGGTGTTTTCGACTATCCGGGTCCCACCTAGTATACCCTCACTTTATATTCACTTTGGGGCCACTGGGGGAGCCTCAAGGCCCTCGATACCCCAACATGCACCCATACTGAGTGCCAGTCATTACTTTACCTTTGGTGTCCTGGTCGAACCTGGGGCACCCACACCTTCAGTAAACCTTGGGAGAAGTGGGTAGAGCCCAAAGCCCCCTGCAGCTCACGTAGGTTGCTCAGCCAGCACCCATTGTGAGTGCAGGCGGGAGCCAGGCATGCTACCCGGGGCACCCACAACGTGCCCATCATTGGGGGTGACAGATTAGGTTGTGGTCCCTGCCTGCACTTTCTCGGGTTGTGAACAAGACAATGTCCCAGTGGGAAAGGGTCCCCGGGACTCTGTCTCTCTTCAGTCTCCAGGACCTTCCATGCCCCCACCCCATAAGATACGGATTTTCCTTGGGGGATGGTGTCCCCTGTGCAACTGCATAGCTCAGGGAGGGGTGGTTGCGTGCTTTCCTCCACTAATGTCATCACTTTGCAGACCCATCGGACCATCGCCATCCCAGGGTGAGTTCATTAGAAAGGGCAGGAGCCACCATTGTTTCTGTTTAATTTTAGAGTGGATGTGAAGATGAGTTTTTGACCTCTGGGTGTGGGTGTCAGGGGACTAATTCCTGAGTCCAAAAATGGCCCAAAAAATCCTCCACACCGTTATATATATATGTAAATCCAGCACCTTAATTGCTCAAAAATTACTGAACGAAAGTACATGAAAGAAGGGTTTTTGGACCAAGATCTAGCTTTATGCCACATGTGGTGTAATTTCATTCTGCTGTTTTTTGTAGTATTGCTATTCAGTTTTTCTTTTTTTTTTAAATCCAATGGGAAAACACACATTTTAACACCACCCTCCCTTTTTCTCAGCTTTTGCTTGACTGATCACCTCAAAACTTTCCAGGAAGGAGATTAGACATTTTTTTTAAAGTGAAGATTTGTCTAAAGCCACCAAAGTTATAGGGAAACCAAAAAATCCACTTCCTATGGAAACATGGTCCTAACTATAACTACTCAGTGGCAATCACGACTGGATAGGACATTTTATATATGTATATTACCTAGTGGGGGTCGCCACTAGGTAGTTATAGTTAGGACCATGTTTCCATAGGAAGTGGATTTCCTTAAAAAAAACATTTTTGACTTGCCTATATGTTTGGCACCATTTGACAAATGTTCACAACATTTTCCCAAAAAAAGTGCCTCTGTGGTTCTTGTTGTGCATGGAAGATTTCGGGGTGATCTGTCAAGTGGGGGCTGAGAAAAAGGGGCGGTCAAAAAAGTCGCGTTTCCCATGTAAATTCCCATAAGACCTTTTGAGATGACGCCAGCCAGAACCACTGGATGGAATTACACCAGATATGGCGGAAAGCTAGCTTTCGGTACACAGATTACGCTTTTTGTTATTTGGTGTATATTTGTTCAGTAGTTTTTGAGATATTAAAGGAAAAATAAGTTTGTATATCTAGGGTCATAGATCCTTTGAGACGATTTTGTAATGATCGTGGCGTATTCAGGAATGCACATGCCACCAGGAAGGCTGTGATTGACTGGCCGCAACCTGACCAGTTTAAGCTCCCTGGACATGGTCCCTTGGGCTGAAAAATTGAAAGTAGCATAAAGGGTCAGTGTGGAGGTACCCTAACTCCAGGGGTGTGATATAGGCGTATTTGAGGGTCAAATTATGGTTTTAAAATGTTTATTTGACCATGCGCAATATTTGCAAATATGTTGCGATGCTCAGTGCAGCCCCAGTGTAACGTCGCAATAAATTCACAAATATCTGTCACTGCACATTCACAAATAAGCCAAATTTCCTTAAAAAAAATTCACAGACTTATTCATACACTAATTAATTCAGTCATAAATGCACTCAGACACATGCACCCACTCAGAGCCACTCATAGAGTCACACACCTTTCAGACTAACTCAGACACTCACATACCCACTCACAGATGCACTCACAGAGACAGGCCCCGTGGCCAACCTGTGCAATGTTGGGTGGTTATAAGGGCTGTGCCTGTGTTCGGACGAGGTAAGAGATACCAGTTTACCTGTCAACTCAGTCTCAAAAAAGTCTTCCCTTCTACCTGTTGCTATTTTCGACAGATGGTCTGCTGCACAGCATTGCAACAGCATGCCCTGTGTGGTTCTTCTGGCATGAGGCCATTTGATATCTCTGAGACACTTCACACCTTGTGCCTCACATCTCAGACTTCAAAGCCTTGAGAATCCTCAACAAATACGGAGAGAAAGACTATGAATTAGATATTTTACTGATTCCCAGAATTTTCAAACCTTGTCTGCGAAAGGGAAAGATATCTATTGGGATACAGAATCCTGTCTCCTTGACTACTACATATCACTATGAGGGTATCCTATAACTCTTTGTACCTGGTCACCATCTGACTAGACTCAAAACCTGAAAAAGAAGAACCAAATTATGTGGTGATGACCCTCACACACACTATTCGTATCATGCCGATCATCGGGTCTCATCCTGTTCCCACCAAGCCAGGGTCGGCTCAACCATTTTAAATGGAGCACTTGTGATATTCCATCCAACGGAGGTCTACAAATGAAAGGTAAAAATTACTAAATGACACCCTGGTATCCCTTTCATATTGGATAGCTTCAGTGTAATTAAAATGATCTGGCGAGTATTTTAAGAGGATTTAGAGCCTGATTTAGATATTGGCGGATGGGTTACTCATCTACCAAAATCGAAATCCTATAGGAACTAATGCAATTTAGATTTTGGCGGATAGGTTATATGTCACCGTTGGAGTAACCTGTCCACCAATATCTAAATCAGGCCCTAATTGTCCCTACACCCTAATGTGCATCGCCATGTTTCAGCCCTCGTGGTTAGGTCACTGTGGATTTGGGGTTTTCATCATGACCTATGCAGCTGCCCTGCTACCGACAACTAATAACATACAACATATAACATATACACAGGCCTACTTGCCTGTTTTTCAGTTGAACATATATTAATACCTGTGCTAATATATAATAGTATCCCACTAAGACAGGCGGGGTGTCACACCCCTATAGACACACTCACTTCAAGGAGTACCATGCCGTTAATTATACCTACTTCTATCATGCTCTGTCCTCAAACTATGAGATTAATATTAATGTTCAAAGGTGCTAGGAATTAGATTGCGTAACGACGCAAGCCTCCGGTCACGATATTCATCCGCTTCAGCCTAGTAATGATCGGTCAGGCGGGGCAGTCTGCCTTTTTCTTTTGTCCATTGTCAATTATTTGCATATGGGGCGCATCTGAGGTTGATCATGTTTCTTGCTGCTCATGCCCCTATATGTGGAGAATAAAGGTCATCTTGATTCTAAATTTGTTCCTCATTTATTAGTGTGTATTTTTCACTCAGGTCCTAATTTAGAGTTTGGCAGACAGGTTCCCCCATCACAAACATTACGGATGTCTCATCCACCGTATTACAATTCTCATAAGATATAATGCGATCTAATATGGCGGACAGGATATCTGTCATGTTTGTGACTCATCTGCCAAATTCTAAATCATGCCCTCAGTGTCTACAGTGGCTTTTCCTCCAATCTTTTTCCAGACAGCATAAAATATCATTTCATCCCACGTCTGTGCACTCCTCTCATCCATTCCTTTTTTGTCTCAGAATGATTAATGTATTATTTTCAATGTCTGCCCATTTTTGTAGAACATTGAATCATGCAATAATTGATGCCATATTTGGGTTCCAATGTGTTGCAATTAAATGTTTAGACAACAGGGTGCAAGGTTAATACATTTAGGTGTGGGCACCATCTTTTTGTGTCTGGTCATTAAGACTAGTAGATAAACCTTTAAAATTGGTAAGCCTATCTTCCCGTTACATCAGACATATAGGGCCTGATTATGAAGATTGGGAGATGTGTCCCACCGTCCCGTTTTTAGTGCTCTTCCCCCCGCCCGCCTGCCTCTTTGGCGGTCTGACCTCCCGATTATGAAGTGTGTTGGGACACAGCCACAAGACCACCGCCTCCGCCCATACTTCTGCTTCTACGGTGGCAGCAGAAGAGATAGATGTGGCCCATAAAGAGATTCCTGCCAAGTTTCCCACCGGACTAATCATGACCTGCCTTTCTGCTGACATTTTCCCGTTCGGAGACACAGCCATGCGTGAGTTGAAAGCAAGGCAGTCCAAAAGCCCGAGTAGTGAGTGCCATTTTACCTGAAACTTTTTCACACATTTGGTAGCAGCATATCTTATACTGTGTGTAATGCGAGTTTAACATTATGACTTGCATGTTCTCAGTGCTTTCTGTCACAGGCTAGGCCTTTGTAGTATTAACAATACCCAGCCACTATTCTCCACTACACCAACCAAGATTTAATTCTGTGGTTTTCTGGATACACACAGACATCTGCAGTGCATTAACTAATGGTGGTTTCATAATGTACAATAGTGCATTTCCCACTGATTAACTTAATTTTTTTAATGTATTTTTAATTAAATCTGTGAGTTATTTTATATGTAGCTACCTGAAGGTGAAAGACCAAAAACAAAATGCAAAAACTGTTGGATTTTTTTAGCCACACCATTGACCTCGACCACAAGTTCACTGACCCCACCCCACGACATGCAGCATCACAGTTCACTTATATTTTTTTAATCTACTTTGACAGCTACTTCTGACTTGTTTCCAGCAGCAAAACGTACTCTGTCATGACTCTGCCAAGGTGAAACCGTCACCCCGCGGGAAACTCCTAATACGGCAGGCAGGGAAGTTGGCTGCTTAGCAGAGTACTTGGTCCCCTCAGTGCGGCAGCCTGCAGAACCCTTAATTTGGCCAATAATCTGTAATTTGTCCAATTTTCTTTTATGATCGGGCAATCCCAAACCATACATGCAGAAATCTAGCTTCACTTTCCTTACAACTAGTGCATATGTTGAGGCATTTGGGTGCATATTACCTAGTCTTAGGGGTGCCAGATAAACCCTACGTGCATACTAATATCGCAACACCTTGAATCCAGTGCTTAATTTGTGCTTGTTGTTTCCGGTGCGGGGCACCAGCACTTATTTCTGAGGGCCAACACGTATTTTTCCTACTCAAGCATTTACTGCGAGCAATAGACACGTATGGGAAAGACGGAGGAAGAGAAAAACTAAAAAGGTCACAATGAGAAAAAGCAAAAATCTGCAAAAGTGAAGGGCAGGGAGTGGCTGTAAATGGATTGAAGAGGTCTGAGATGGCTTCAGGATTACTGCCCCAGTATTCTGTGTTTGCACATTTAATTGAAGCAGCTGTGTGTTTAAGAGGTGGGCTTTAGCCACTGGCACATTTTTATTTACAGATGAAGCACTGCTTGAATCTTACATTTCTGGAGACATTAGTCAGGTATCCGATTGCCAATATCTAATGAGTGTATTTGATGTCCTTGAGTAGGACTCCCACTCATTTCTCTCTCACATTTTCTAGGTTGCCTTTAGATTTATCCATTAAGGTTCTGTATAGTGTTATCATTAGTTTGTTCTTGCTCACTATCATGACTATGGCCCGCATTACGAGTCTGGCGGGCGACGGATGCAGCCCGCCAAACTCATACCGCCATCTGACCGCCTGTGCGGCCAGAACACTGCTGGCCCTAATACAAGTTTGACACCAGCTTGTAATCGAGCCAGCTGCAATGTGGAGGTGCAGCGGGTGTAGCAGCACCTGTTGTGCTTTCCACTGCCTGTAATTCGAGCAGTGGAAAGCGCAATGGGGCTGTCCATGGGGGCCCATGACAAGTGAATGGGCAGTGCAGGGGCCCCCAGGGGGCCCCCGCATCCCCATTCCACCAGCCTTCCCATGGAGGTCCAACCACCAGGAAAAGGCTGGCGGAATGACGAGTCATAATCCCCAGGGTGGCGCTGCATGAAGCGCCACCCTGGCGGATTACAAACCGCCGAGACCGTCAGGCTGTAGGCAACCTGGCGTTGTCGGCCGTCTGATTGTGGTGGTTCTGTCACAGTCATAATGTGGAGGCGGTCCAACCTCCACCGTGGCCCTGGCGGTCTCATGACCGCCAGGGTCATAAACAGGCCCTCTCTGTTTAAGAACCACAGGGGTGGGTGTTCCAGCTGATCCATGTTATGTGCTAAGCCTCTTACTCAGTCTATGTATGTGTTGTGTATGCATTTGACGTTCTCATCTTTCTCAAAACATGGATCTCAACAGTAGTCACCCTGATTAATCCACGGTCGTTTCCACTAGTCCCCTTCACCCGTCACATTCCATCTGACCACGTTTTGCTGCACAATGGTAGTTCTGAGGAATGAGTCTCTGCTACTATGTGTTCTCTCATTTATCTGTATATCCACTGAAGTTGGACCGCTAGACAATACTTTTTCCAAAGTGGGTACCCTTAGTCCTCTCTCTATTTTCAGCAGTTTGAAATGGCACAACGCAACCCTACTACTTCTGGTGTTCCACACAATTTCAGCTAGTTGTGAGTCTGATTCTCAAATAATGTAGCCCGTAAAGTAACTGGCATATTCACAAAGTGATATAATTATCTATGCAACATTACTGTTTTGGAAAAGCTATTGTCCCCAAAATAGAAAAAGGGAGTCTCCACCAGAATGATGCGTTATTTCGAAGGTGCATCGAAAAGTGGGCCTTTTGCATACAGTAATATAGATTTTGCGCCATTAGCTGATTGGGCAAAAATCACAAGTTTGAGAGAAGTACATAGAGTGCCTTATGCACCCGTCTGATAGTGATAACTATGAAAGGCCTTTGTAATGAATAGATTTTTCCATAACTGCTTTGAATACGCCATTCATTATCAGCAGTGAAGGGTTCTGGGCTGCATCGACAGTGTTCACAAACACTGCATCCCGAGGAAAATAAAAGCTTTTCGACATGACCACGGAGAATCGGACTGCCAGGAAGAAGACCCCCTACTTCGTCCAGCTAGACTGATCATAACAAATGCAGTGTGAAAAAACTTGTTATTGATCTGGCTGTAGGGCACAGAGGAACCGTGGCTCCCAAATTGTTGCAGAGACAATAGTTCTAGTATTCATTTCTAAAGGGACAGTTGGAATAGACAGTTCACATCTTTTGCACTTGACAAGATTTAAGCAAAGGCCCATGGACGTCATTTTGGTTTTGCCCCTTGCGACCACTGACGCTGTCTTTGCGACCTCTGGCCTCAGAAGAGGCAAAATCAGTGCCAGGAATACAAGGGCAGCTTCACTGTCATTGTTTTCTGTCAGTGTTCTATTACTCTTATATTGAATAACTTTTTAGTATTCACCATTAGTGTAATAAAGTATTAACTACAATGTGCTGGAATATGACCCTCCCTGGAAGCTGAGTTAAGTTAAAAAATATTTTAAATGTATGTTGTATGTGTGTTTAAGTGAGAGCAAGTGTGTGTATGTGTAAATTTGTGTCTATGTGTAAGCTTATGTGTGTGAGTGAAAGTAAAGGCTAAATGGTGTATGATATCACATCCGCTACCCCTGACATTTATGTGACTTGACGTTCATGCAAAGACCTGCCACTTCAAATGTGCCCCTGTACTGCAAGGAACTCAGGAAATTCCAATTGACTGGTTCATTGTCAAAAATGCAGTTCTTGTATTCCTTAATAAATGGTTCCCGATTCTGATGTTTTTTCAGCATCCAGCACTTCCAGAGAACTTGTCATGTTGGCATTAGACACATTAATTTGAAAAAGTGTAATTCCTGAGTTTGCCAAATCTGACAATGGACCCCCATTCATTAGGCAGAAATTAAAAAAGTTTACTGATTGTCTGCCTTCTATTACTGCAAAATTATTTCTCTCTAGCAGTCACAGCTCGTGGGATTTAAAAGGGGTGGGGCAGCGTGTGGAAGGGGGAATAGTAATAAAATAAAAAATAAAAATAGTTTTAGAAAAACGTGCCTGCCATGCTGCACAGTTCCTCAGTCCCCTCAGCAGTGATAGGGTCCCAGCCTGCCCTGCGGCTGGGCGTTCTGAGGCAGAGTGGAAGCCTTTACCTGCTCTCTCCAACCCGGCAACACAGTGCTGGGTTGGAGAGAGCCCTGTTCACATGTGTGTTTGGCCTGCCCAAGAAGGCTGGTCAAACATACATGCGCACTGAGGAGGGTATGCTGTGTACTCCCCCTCCGTCCCCGTCATCCCCTGTGGAACCACCCTTTTACAATAGAACCATAATAAACATGGTTTATTATGGTTCTATTGTAAAAGATTTGCAGCTGCTGCTGTTGATGGGTGGGCAATGCTCCTCCGCCATAGCGGAGGAGCCGCTGCTGCTCTCTAGCCATCTAGATGATGTAGCTTATCCACAGTTCCACATCCCAAATACTCAGTCAGACCTCAGGAATACACAGAAGCAACGCACACAGCAGTAAGGCCACATTTCCAGCACTGCCGATGTTTGGGGGAAATTAAACATTTGTCTATCACTAGAGAGAGTACCTCCATTACGAATTAAACATGCAGTGCAGATGAGTGATCCTTATCAGAAGCAAACTAAATTACATGCTAACAGGGTAAGAGAGGCTTTATCTCATTAATGCCCAGGGACAAGATTTTCAAAATATTGGTGCAGCCACATATGAAGCATTAACCTCTAAATCTTTATCACCTGCCATCCCCCCCCCCCCTCAGGTGCAGAGAATCCTGTCATATCTAATAGCCCGCATGACTACCTATTTAAAAGGACATAACTGTCATCACATCATTTGATATGCTGAAGTTGGAGAGAAGTCATTTTGTTACAGCATTTGGGCACACTTGGGCTCCACCAAGACTCAAGCAGGGAGGAGGAGTCAAGACTGGAAAGAGAAGGGAGAATTAAGGGTTTCCACATTTTGAAAGAAATGTGTTGCTATACTCCTGCCTACTATATACCCCTAAGGTTAAATAATGCATGTTGATGTTATATCCATTTAGCAGGAGTCTGTATTGTAATGACTGTCCTACGTTAAGGGCCAAATTACTGATGTAGGAGTCAAAAGAGTCGAACAAGGCTCAGACCTGATAAAAGAGCATGATAAAGTATAACTGGAGGTTGAATTCCACATGAACCACATGAGTGAATAACCTCTCAAATCATGACCAGAATTTCTCATTGCAGCAAAGATGAAGACCCACCAAGTCACCAGAAAGACACTCAGGGGACTATTCACAAACTCCACTTTGTAGTTTGTTTTGTAGTACATTTTGAACCCCCACCTACACAAATCTTTTCATTGGTCAGTGGAAGGAGCTGGTGCTCTGGACTGAAGACATGGATGAGTATTCCAAATGTGTACAATTATGGTTCAGGTTCATATATGACTTGTTTGTAATATGAAAGTGTACAGCAGAGACAGCTAGAACGTTTCTACAAACTGTAAACAGAAAATGATGTTCATATGAGCTTCAGCCACACCAGAAGTGATAAGTGTAACATATCTAGATGTCCACTTTGAAGTAGATCAAGAGAGATAAGTACCTAGGTTGCATAGGAAAGAGACAGCAGCGAACTGTAATGTTTGCAAGTAGTTATCATCCAAGCTGCTAAAAATGGAATAGCTCATATGGGGAACGCCTCAGAGCAAACAGAAATGATAGCATGGAAGAAGCTTACAGAGAAGAAAGTGACTTGACGTACGCAAGAGTTAAGGCAAGAGAGTATTCAATTTTGGTCACACTGAAAGTAACCTAAAGGGAGAGTGATGCGAAAAGGGAAACACTGTTAGTTCCTAAGAAGAGAGCAACTGTAGTAGAAGCTGACCTCTATCCTATAACTTTTAGCACCACATTCAATTGTGTCAGTTCAGGTACATAACATCCTGAAAAAGAAGTGGAATATCCTGAAATGAGCGGATACTTTATCTAAAAAAATTGGTGGTACCATTAATCACATACAGGAAGGCTACATCCTTGAAAGATGTGTTGAGAAACTGTTAATTTTGTGCCCATTGAGAAAACACATGGGAGAGTAAAAAACAACCAGGATATTTCAATGTTTGAACTGTAAGGCATACAATAATAAAAAATGTCAAGTATGTTAAACTAAAGAACTATTAAGAAAGTTTCATAATTACAAAGATCATCATCAAAGTATCCAGTTGCCAGACACTTTACAACATAACACTGACATAACAAATGTGGTCTTGCGTGTAGATATGGTGGAAAAACAGGAAAGAAGGGGGACGGAAAGATGAAACTGAGAAATCTTGAGACACACTAAATGTTCCTCTTTGACACCCTGAGCACCGATGAATGTTCATTTTTTCATTTTCTGTACAGATATGAGTTCAGACTAAGGGCCTTATTACAATTTTGGCGGTCCTTGGACTGCCAAAGCCACGGTGGTTATGGGACTGCCGCACTCCTAACAGTCTAACTGTCATAATATGAGCCTGGCAGTCAGACTGCTAGGGTACTGCTGCCACTGCCAGAATCATAGATCCCGGCAGCATGGCGGCGGTCGGAGTCATGGTCAGCCATGGCGGTGCTGAGTTCAGCACCACCGTGCTGATCAAGAGTCCCCTTTCTTCCAGCCTTTTCATGGCAGGGTCCCTGCTTTGAAAAGGCCCACAGAGGGTCCTCTGCACTGCCCATGACCATGTTGTGGGCAGTACAGAACCCCCCCCGTCCAATGCACATTCCGAGGGTGCTGAAGGCCCCCTCTGCGTGAAGGCATTGGCCTCGGCTCCACGTGGAGCTGAGGCCACTGCCGCTGCACTGTTTCCACTGGGCTGACCAGTGTAAAGCTCTAAATATGGAAGCCGAGTTGAAACATTGGGTGGGGGAGGGGGACACCGTCAGCTCCGCTGCGATCTCATCCCCACCAGTCTGGTGAGCCGGCGGTCGGCCCGCCAGACTCATAATGAGGCCCTAAGTTTCCTGCAAACTGTGAATAATGTGTTTAGGGTCTTTGGACAAAATATTGAGTTCAGAATATCAGAAGAATATAGTGATTCAAAAATATCACGAGGCAACAGTTTCATTATCAAGGATATTTTTATTGGGGCAGTATGTTTTCAAGAATACCCATGTTTTTAATATTGTTTGAGTAATATAGTTATAAGTTTTCATTGGTTTTAATGAGTTTTAGTTAAGATATGTATATATATATATATAATATGTCACGATTTCCTTGTATAATTGTTACTCATTTAAAAAAAAAAATTGCTTGTGATGTTAAGTGATTTAGAATTTGTATTTAATTGTTATTAGTGATTTATATTGTTGCAGTGGGTTGTAGGGCTTTTAGGGAATAGTGTGGGAAGGTAATTATGTAAGAACTAATTAATAATGAATTGTTATTCGTTAATCATAATTGATTATTAATTATGTAAACTGTTTAATAATGATATATTTTAGTTATATTTTAGGTCAGGCTGCTGGGTTTGTAGGGATATAGGATGAGAAATTAAGTAATAATGTATAATTTTTAAATAACTATTTCATTGATTTATAATTATGCAAGTTGTTTACTACTGATTTATTTTACCTATTTTTTTAGGGGAGGTCTGCCGAATTTGTAGGGTTATAGCGTGGTACATAAAAGTAAATGTAATTTAATTTAATGTTGATTATTTTTACATTATATGTCACTTGATGCCATTTAATTACTAACAATGTAAATTAATTTATTATGTTATTAACTGTGTAATTATTATACTGTTTACTGATTTTTCTATTTTTGTTTTTATCTGTGTATTACACACAATTGTGAATGTGGATGAGTTGGTTGGGAAGAAAATAAACACACACACACACACACATATATATATATATATATATATATATATATATATATATATATGTATATATATAGACAGAAATATATATATATATATATATATATATATATATATATATATATTTCCAATTACCTGCTGGTAGGTTGTTACAGTTAGAACCTAGTTCCATAGAAAGAGCATTTATGTTTTGCCAATAACTTTGACGCTGCTTGATGAATCTTCACGAAATTTTCAAAACTTATACTTCAGTTGGTTCAGCTGCTGTCTTGAAAGATTCCGGGTGATCTGTCAAGCGGGAGCCAAGAAAAAGCGGGGGGCCTAAAATGTGTTTTACACATTCATTTTTCATTGCATTGTCTTTAGACACTCCAGCAGCCAAAACCTCTCAATAGACTTACACCAAATTTGGCAGGAAGCTAGATCCTGGTCTGCAGATTGTGCTTTTGTGTGATTTGGTGTAAATTAGTTTAGTAGTTTTTAAGATATTAAAGGTTAAAAATATAGATATCTAGGGATGCAGATCCTCTGGGGATCAAATTGTCCGCATGCTGATATCTGATTGGCTGCCAACACTCCAACAAAGTGTTGGCAGCTATTTTGACTTCAGCTGAGACCCACAAAATAATTAAAAAAGAAAAGGGGCCAGGGTAAGGGATACACTAGGCCCCTAGCCTTAGTATAGAGGTCACACTGGGACCACCCCAGGGCTAAAAAGCATTTTGTTTTTAAATATCGGAAAAAGGTGTGAATAGATCAGTGGATCTTTCTGAGTTTTCTTTTTTTTAAAGTGCAGTCTACCGCACTCTTCTTTTATTTTGCCCGTGGGTGAGCTGACAGCTCCTACCAAGCAAAAGCAAACATAACTCTGCTTTCTGCAAGCAGGAGCTGTCAAACAGCTCCCGCTTACAGAAAGCAAAGTTTTCATTTATTTGCCTGCACACAAATATACATGCAGGGAAACAGATGAAAACATTACTCTCACAAGCAAGGAGCTGCTATTTAAACCTGTGGCCAATCCCACCGCGCACAGACAAAGGCTGTACATGGCACGCGTTGGGTGGTTATAGGGGCTTGGCTGTGGCCAGGCCCTGCAGCCAACACCCAATGTACCGCAGTGGTTGGATTAATATATATTAATTAAAATTAATTTACTTTAAAAAAAGTCATAGAAGTTCACTGACAAAACCAAAGGTTACAGGGACGTTATAGTTAGGAAATAGAATTAAAAAGAGAAATTCACTTTAAAAAACAAAAGTGACAGGGACGTTATAGTTAGGTTCTGAATTTACTCGCACAAAACCATAGAAATTCAGCAATTAAAGTTAGAGTTATTTCAAGTAACTATAACTCACACCCTATGGTGACTATGACCTGTGCCCTCGCCATGCACTGCTAATTACCCCAGATATTACAACTCTCCTGGTAACTTCATTGAATATATAATTGAAACATTAGCAGTCAAATTACTGAAGAAAAAACTGTGCATGGCGTAGACTAGAGTTATAGTTTACTTAGGGCGCAAGTTATAGTTACTTGCAATAACTCGAACTATAACTGCTGAATTTCCATGGTTTTGTGCAAGTAAATTCCGAACCAATCATCTCTGTAACCTTTGGTTTTTAAGTGAACTTATATATATTGCATATATATATTTATAATATATATATATATGTGTGTGTGTGTGTGTGTATATATATATATATATATATATATATATATATATATATATATATATGTGTTAACAGATGAAAGTCCCACAGTTAACCTTCTACATTCACCAAACGAGGCTGGTGTAGACAAACGGTCGTGGCGCCCGTTTTAAAATAAATTTATTATTTCTGCCACTCCATTCAAAAGCAGAAAAAAGAAGTCGCACCCAACGTGTCAGCTTCTCAAGCACAAGGCTTTATTTGATGTAACAATTCAAAAAAGCAATTCAATTAAAAAAATACTTCTAAGATGGCAACGCTTTCAACACAAAAGTGTCTTCATGATGGCCGAATTGAAAAAACCTGTGCACTTTCCCTTCTGACATTATATATCCCCTGTTCATAAACATAAAAGAAATATTACCATAAACAGGGAAATCTCAAATGGTTTCACTATATATTTCATAATTGCAAACTACAAAAAGAAGATGAAATAAATAAATAAAATTAAATTAAAATAAAAAACAATTTACAACATTTAGTATATAACTAAAATAACATTTCCAGCATCATTGCCTATTTTGGTTAATCATATTGCCCATTCCAGATAAGATGGACAAATGACCAATTAGTCACACTTTTCCTCATTATAAAAAAGAAAAAAGAAGACATTTCCTGTATCTTCATGTTGATTATAAATAAATAAGTTAACAAAACCCCATTACACTGCTTATATTGCATTGCTACAACTTCATTGTAGAATCTTAGTCTTGGCCAAGTGGCCACAATTAAAATGTCTCCATGCCGGAGCAAAAACACCCTCATACCTGAAACCATTTGCTAATGAAACTAACATGGGAATGTCACAATTTGCACCCACTACCTATGTATTAGATCTAACAAGAGCGCCTAATGGGGAAATCAAAGACAGAGAACAAGCCTGTTCATTATTACACTATCACATTAACCCTACATGTACATGAAGTTCCTCATCCTCGTTTAAACACCCCAGTGTCTTAGTCCCAAGGAGAATAATATATTCAGATTCCCTTATTCTAAGGAGTCTCTCTCGGTCCCCTCCACGTATATTTCTCTCGATTATATCAATTCCAAAACATACCAAACAATTAGCATGTCGATTATGCATCTTTGACCAATGTCTAGCAACCGGGTATGAGGTATAATAATTCTTAATAGCTCTGTAGTGTTCCAAAAGCCTCTTTTTTACAGAACCAATAGTATTTCCAACATATTGTAACCCACTGGGGCATTGTGATACATAGATACAATAATCTGAAACACAAGAAATAGCTTTATTGATCCTTCTAATCTTACCCAGAGCTGTCTTGTATGTCTTAACATTCCTGCTATTCCTACATGCCTTGCACCTACCACACTTGTAAAAACTCTTCTGCTGACTGAACCATCCAATATTCTTATTACTCTGTCATCCGAAATAGCTATGAACCAAAATGTCATGTAATGATTTTGCCTTGCGATACGTAAATTGAGGACAAGAGGCCAAAGTCTTCCCTATTATAGGATCATGTTTAACCAAATGCCAATGTTTCATCACTATTCTTCTGATTACTGGACTTGCATGATTATCGGTTGTAATTATCCTCATCTCTGGAATTACATTCTCCTTCTTCTTAATTTTTGTCAGCAAAGTTTCCCTATTGGTCTTGGTTACTTTCTCACTGCTATTCGTAGTACCTTATTTGGATAACCTCTTGCTCGCAATCTCAATCACCCTATTTCTCCTCCTCTTTATAAGATTCTAGAGTGCTACAATTCATTCTAACCCTGAGTAATTCACAATATGGAATATTCCATTTCAAATTAGTAGGATGATGACGGCTAGCATGCAGGATACTATTACCCACTGTATCTTTACGCTATAGCCTTGTCTGTAACCTGTTATCCTGAATTTCCAATAATACATCCAAAAATTCCATTCTTGTTGGATGTGTTTTTCTAGTAAGTCTCAAGTTCAAAGTATTATGGGAAATGTGATCCAGAAATTCTTCCAAATCCTGATGTGTTCCCTCCCAGATCATAAAAAGGCCATCAATATACCGTGTCCAAATCGAAATATGTCTCGTCCATTTTTCATTCTCCTCTACCCATACCTGAGTGGCCTCCCACCAACCCATGAAAATTCCAGCATAACTTGGAGAAAAGCAGCTTCCCATCGCTGTCCCGACTAATTGACGATACCAAGTATCCTTAAACAAGAAAAAATTGTTATTTAAACAAAAATCCAACATATCTAACAACATCATCGAATGATCATACTTACTAAGTGGTCTATCACAGATGAAATATCTGCACGCCTGAATTCCCAAATCATGCTGGATGCAAGTATATAAGGATTCCACATCTAAAATAACCAACAAAAAATGTGGTTCCCAAGGGATACCCTCAATCTTAGAGATGAAATCCATGGTATCCCTACAATAAGAGGGTAAGGCCAACACATATGGTAGAAGAAAAAAATCTAAATACATGGATGTATGTTCCAAAAGACTGTTATTTGCAGAGATAATAGGTCTACCAGGTGGGTTGTTATAATTCTTATGAACTTTTGGTAACATATAAAAACAAGGTTCAGTTGGCTTTTTAACCAAAAGAAATTGATATTCATTCATATTAAGTAGCCCCCTGCCTCTCCAATCAAATAATTTACTATGATATTGGTCAATCGATCTATTGTAATTTTGCATAGTTGTTATTTCATAGTTCCCTGTGTTACTAAGTTGTGTTTCTGCTTCCTTACAATATTGGTTGACATCCCAAAGAACTACATTCCCTCCCTTATCTGAGGGTTTTATCACAATACTGTGGTCATCAATTAAACTCTTTAAAGCTGTTTTTTGTTCATGTTTCAGGTTCGACACATAATCACTCTGTTTGGTGCTACGCCACATTTCAAACAAATCACAAATAACAACTTCATGGAAAGTATCAATAGAGTCATGAATAGTGGACGGATTAAACCTAGATTTTAAGTTAAAAGGAGTTACCTCCGGTCTATTCAATTCTAAATCCATAAACTCAAGAAAATCACGTTCACTCATACCAGAGGTATCCATTTCTCCCAAATCAGCCAAAGCCAGTAAACCATCTATATCACTCAAAGATAATTCAGTAACAGCAGAGTTAGTAGTAGCTGAAATGACATCCAACTCATCAAGAACCTTCTTGTTTTCTTGCTGTAAAAATAACTTCCTCAACTTCAATTTGTGTACAAAAAGACATTAGTCAATCCTAGTTCTACAAAAGTCAAAATCAGCCGTGGGGCATAAGGATAAGCCAAGTTCCAAAAGTGATTGTTCTGCCAAAGTTAGTTGATGTTCAGATAAATTGATAACCGTAGGGGAACCTTCTCCTATCATTTCTTTTTGGCTTGTCTCATAGGCCTCCCTCGAATAGTTGACCCTACTAATCCTTGTTCTCCTTCGCTGTTTCCTCCTCTTCCTCTTGGTGGCCGGACCCGTGCTGTCTGATTTGTTTGTAAAAAAACGATACTCATCCAATGAAGTGAAAGGAATAGAGTATTTACCAGATATTGCCTGAGCATCATCATAATCTGATGAATAGTTGTCAGAACTAGATTCTGATGTTGCCAATTCTTGTTTCCTCAAGGAACCGACCTGTTTATATTGTTTAATAGCCTCATCAAACCTACGCCCAAAAGTTAAAATTGTCCCCTGGGCATAGTCCTGCTTATCTCTCAAAAACTTTCGTCTCTTCCTCTGTTTAATTTCTTCCTCATACTTTTCCAACCTCTTCTCCATCAGTGTCAAAAAATTATTTATTAATTTTTGTTCCGAATGTTTGTCCAAGATTTCTTTGATTTTAACTAATTCTTCTGTCACCTGTTCTAAATCCAGGGAAGCATACTTGACCAATAGCTTTAACATTGACTTACAGGTTTCTGCCATTAATTTAGACCATTCCTCTAACAGTTTAGGATTTGGATTTTGGAATGTAGGAGTGATAAGGATCCTCAGGCACCTTGGGACCCTACCTACTTCAAGGTAATTTTCCAAAGGAATCACTTCCCAACTTTTACTTATTTCCTTCTTCATTAATGTTTCATAAACTGTCAATTGTTGCTTAATTGTCCTCACCGGTGATTCATCTCCCTTAGTTGAAGTCCCCAAATTACTTTGGAAAGTATCATCAGTTTCATCAAAAAGATATCTAGCAGCTTCCAACCGCTTCTGACAAATTCCACTCATTATAAAAATATCCACACTGTCAAAAAATCCTCCAAAGCGCTCTCAGTAGAAAAAATAACCAAATTGCGACCAAGAAAAGAAAGGAGAAGCAAAAAAGACACGTTTCACCAAAAGATACTAACAAGATAGGTGACACCTCTGCCGTTTTTTAGCATCAAAACATTCACTAGATGCTAAATTTATGTAGTAGTTCTTTTATGTTTATGAACAGGGGGTATATATTGTCAGACGGGAAAGTGCACAGGTTTTTTAAATTCAGCCATGATGAAGACACTTTTGTGTTGAAACGCATTGCCATCTTAGAAGTATTTTTTGAATTGAATTGCTTTTTTGTTACATCAAATAAAGCCTTCTGCTTTTGAATGGAGTGGCAGAAATAATACATTTTATATATATATATATATATATATATATATATTTGTCCCAAAAGGTCCAGTTCAGGCGCACTTTCTTCATGTCGGTGCCTGCGCCAGGGAAGGACCTATCCCTTAATTTATGTTCACACCAACTTGACACTTCTGTCAAAGACGCGGCACTCGCAGGAGTTTCACAAAATCTTCATTTAATAAGTGAAATAATAATGTTATAATAATAATGTTTAACAACTACATATCCCAGAATGCCACTTAAAGGCATGAAAGAGATGGAAAGTATAAATAGAGCACTTCATGGATTGGTCAATTACTGTGATCAAGACCGTGAAGGTCGAAACGCGTTGGTGTCTGTTTGTCTGGTATTATTTCACTTATTAAATGAAGATTTTGGGTAAATCCTGTGAGTGCTGTGTCGTTGACAGAAGTGTCAAGTTGGTGTTGAAAATATATATAAATTCCTCCTGTACAAGAAAAAAATGCGGGGCACTCTCGGGCTACATTTTCATTCATTTTATTAGTATAAAGACAGACACTTTTTGCCATTTGGCCTTCTTTAGTGTCAGTGAACCATTTGGAAACACCTCCCTATAAACTTTCTGTGATTGCCTCTTTAGCATAAACACATAAATGCAACTTACTAAAACATCAAAATAAAAAAAGGACTTTTCACATCATACTATTTAGAAAAAGGTATCACAATGCGGCCGCCATTTTGACCCAATGTTTCATACATCTGTAAATCCTATTTACTGCAATTCATCAGAGGAATGTTCCACATTTTAACATAATTACAATAAAGAACTACATCCCAATGTATATAATTCTGAAATATATTTAGCCATGATGGTTCCCCCTCTCAATGTATGTTTCCTCAGTTATTATATTTTTTTATTCCACGTGGCCAGTTGATGATTTTTTTTAACAACATCATACCAAATCCCTCTTATTGATGCATTAATATCAACAGGCATAGATATTTCTCATGGCAGAGGTTTCTGGAAAAAATAAAATAAAGCTTAATCAAGTAATATAAGATTCATGTGGAGCTCACTTTTGTAACATGAATTAATACTATACGAGTAAGCTGGGTACTCTATATAAGCTGGGGATATGTGGTTTAATTAATGTTTCAACTGTACATTACAGTTATTAAGTCCACTGGAAATCACATTCAAAGGCATAAATTAAGGTCCACTTATAGTTGTAATACGATTTCCCTGTATGGGTTAAGGTCACTATCGTGCCCCTACAAATACAGAACCTATTTAGTCCCCTATGTGGACCCATAGCTCATCAACATGATTTCTCATATCCCCTGCATCTAAATCGATCTACTGCCTCTCTTGCTGCTTTTTCATAATCCTGTTTTAGTACAGTTGTGCTTTAAAAACAGTAGTTCTCCATAAGGTATGCTGTTTAGACTTCATGAATGTGCACTTTTTTCATGGAGCATGGAATTCACGGCTGTAAGATTCCTTCATAGGGAGTTCTGAAGCAGGTTGTCTGGCACAAATACTCTAAGGTCCAGAAAAGTCATTCTGATTCACTGATGTCAGTACTGAAGCGTAAAGTGGGGTTATTTTTGTTAAGGATTGTGATGTAGTCCATTGCCAATACCTGTCATCCCTTCCATACCCAAAACAAGTTGTCTATATAACAGGCCCAGAGGACCAGACTTTCTGTCCTTTTCTCGTTCTCCTCTGACCAGGTTACCTGCTTGTCCCACCAGCCCACAAACAAGTTTGCATAGCTGCGGGCGAAGCAGGTGCCCACTGCTGTCTCCTATATCTGTTGGTTCAGTTGCCCCCCAAATGTGAAAAATTTATGATTGAAACAAAATTCAGTTAATTGTACAATCATGGTGTTGTGTTCATAATATTTGAATGCCCTTCCTCTCAGAAAATATTATACTACCTCTAAACCAGCTTCATGGGAGATACAAGTATACAGATTTACCACATCCAAAGTTATCATGAGGACGTTCTCTTCCCATTGTACTTCATCAATTAGCCTTAAAAAGTCCTGTAGGAAGCTGGCCCTGTATATACTAAATCAAAATGAGATATAGTGTGCACAGAGTCCAGGGGTTCCCCAGAGGTTTAAAAGAGGCTAAAGTAGATAATACTAATGCTCTCTTTTGTTGTAGTGTGGTCAAGCAGTTAGGCTTATCAGAGGGTAGTGCAAAGCATTTGTTGTACGCAAACAGACAACAGAAAAAGCACACACTCAAGGACTTAACTCAGGACCAATGGTTTTTATATAGAAAAAATATATTTTCTTAATTTATTTTTGGAACCACAAGATTCAAGTTGCAGGTAAGTACTTCAATAGATTCGGATTTCACACATATATCAACAGTACTTTGTTTGAAATCGATACGTCATACAGTTTTTGAATTATTGGCAATAATCTGTTTTAAAAATAGACACAGTGCAATTTTCAGAAACAGGTCCTGGAGGGAAGAAATGTTAGTTTGATTTACAGGTAAGTACAATACTTACAGTTTCAGTCTCTGGGTTTTAGGAAGTCCACCTGTTGGGGTTCAAGTTAACCCCAAACACCCACCACCAGCAACACGGGGCCTGCCGGATGCAGATGTCAAAGATGAGCAAATTTAACGTGTGCTCCTATGCAGACAGGGGGTACTCAGAATCAGGCCTGTCTGCTGGTAAGTACCCACGGCTCGGAGGGCAGACCAGGGGGGATCAGAGGAGCACTGGAGGGGGTACAAGTAGGCACCAAACACACACCCTCAACGGCAGAGGGGCCGCCGGGTGCAGGATGCAAACAGGATGTTGGGCTTCCAATGCTAGCCTATGAGGGGACCTCGGGGATCACTCAGAGGCTGCAGGTGAGGTGCAGGGGGTCATCTTGGGCAGACCACAGGCTGGACAGGGAGGAGTGCCGCCTGCTGAATGTTTCTGCACTGAAGGTTGGGTTCTAAAAGCCTGGGGGCTGCGGGTGCAATGTGTCTTTAGGCATCGGATATCTTCATCCGGAGCTTTGCGGTCAGGGGAAGTCCTTCGGATTCCCTCTGCAGGTGTCGTCGCAGAGGGGTAGAGAGGTCAACCCAGGATGGACACTGGCTCGCAATCGCCTGGGGATCCTCTCTAGCTGGTTGGACCACCTGGACACGGGTCGTGGTCATCAGGTGCAGAGTGGTCAGGACTCACGCATTCAGGGTGAGCCTGGAGTCCTTGGTTGTTGGTTTTTCTTGGAGGGCGGCTACACCCTTCTTATGCCCATTCCTTTTGGGGAGGGGGGCACAAACCTAATCCTATTGGTCCCTGTCCTCCAAACCAAGATGGAGGATTCTGCAGGGAGGGGGTCGCCTCAGCTCTGGACACCTTAGGGGTGGTCCTGGCTGGAGTGGTCACTCCTCCCTGTTTTCCCTAATTTTACTGCCGGAGTTGCCACCAAAAGTGGGGCTTTGTCCGGGGGGCGGGCAACTCCACTAGCTGGCGTGCCCTGGGTCACTGTAATCCGAGGCTTGAGACTTTGAGGCTCAACGCCTTACAGTTCCTGTAGGGGGGAGGACAAGACCTCATGTGGTCAGACACTTGTCGGAAAGTGGCAGGCTGGCACAACCTGGTCAGTCCTACACTAGAGTTTGGCTAACATACAGAGGGCATCTCTAAGATGCCCTCTGTGTGCATTTTTAAATAAAATCCCACACTGGCATCAGTGGGGGTCTATTGTCCTCAGAAGTTTGACATCAAACTTCCCAGTATTCAGTGAAGCCATTATGGATCTGTGGAGTTCGTAATGACAAACTCACCAGACCATATACTCAATATGGCTACACCGCACTTACAATGTCTAAGAATGGACTTAGACACTGTAGGGGCATATTGCTCATGCAGCTATGCCCTCACCTGTGGTATAGTGCACCCTGCCTTAGGGCTGTAAGGCCTGTTAGAGGGGTGACTTAGCTCTGCCACAGGCAGTGGTTTGTGGACATGGCACCCTGAGAGGAGTTCCATGTTGACTTTGACTTTTTCTCCCCACCAGCACACACAGGCTGCATGGGCAGTGTACATGTGCTTGGTGAGGGGTCCCCAGGGTGGCATAATACATGCTGCAGCCCTTGGAGACCTTCCCTGGCCACAGGGTCCTTGGTACCATGAGTACCTTTTATAAGGGACTAAATTGTGTACCAGGGTTGTGCCAATTATGGAAACAAAGGTACAGATTTTGGAAAAGAACACTGGCACTGAGGCCTGGTTAGCAGGATCCCAGCACACTTTCAATCAAAGTTGGCATCAACACTAGGCAAAACGTGGGGGGGTAACCATGCCAAAAGTGGCACTTTCCTACAAGTCCTTTGCATTGTTTACATATGAACATAAGCTTTGTGCAAAAGGGAACAGAAAAGAATCAATAAAAGTTGATGTGTTCTCCAACAGATTGAAATTAGAAGATATTATCAGGCATCCTAGGGGGTTCGTTGGATTTTTGTGTATCTTTGGAATATGATAGAATGTTGGAACATGGGATGTTCACACTTCAAATATAAGTATTCTTCATACCCCAACCTGCCAGCCTTCAAGAAGTTGATGGAATAGCTTATTGCTACAAGCATATTCCTTTCTTACGATAGGTTCATAGCACTGCCTGTCCCCAAGCTGTTTTAGGATTTCATTCTCATAATACTCTCTTATGAGCAGGACACCATTCCCACCTTTATTGGATCGCTTGATAATCAAATTTGTGTCATTCTTCAATGCTTGAATTGCCTGCTATTGTTGGATTTTGATATTTGCTCTACTTCTTTGTTGTGCTTTACAATGTAGTTTAATCAACTCCTTAGTCATTTCTTAATGGAATGCATCAAGCAAGTAATGGGGAGTTTGGGGGATAAAGCAAGACTTGGGTTTAAAATCACTAGAACCACCTTTTAGTTGGATACCTGCAATTTCCAGCATTATAGCTATATTCATTAGTTCATCTTTTTGTCTGAATGATAAGTTTTCCTGCAAATAACGTAAGATCTTTAAACCCTCCAGATCATCCCCCATTAGTATATCAGTGTCCAACCATTAACTTGTTTCCGCTTGGTCTCCCTTGTGAGCCATCAATGTATATATATTGAGAAGCTTGAGTTTCCTTACAAATTTATATAAATCTATTCTTGTCTGAGCATAATCCATCTGTGTTGATGGGCAGAAAGTGAGTCCCAATTTGAGAACAGACAACTCAAAGGCTGTAAGATCTTTGCCTTACATTTAATATAGTGAGATAATTTCCCTTTATTTCCACCTGCCCCTGCGTTTTCTTCAGGTTTGCCTTTGTGGGGGAGCTTCCTTGACATCCTTTGCCATCCTTTCTTGTCTTCCTATGTTTTGGTCTGGTGGACGTGTTTTTAGAGAGCACCTTTGTCTGGTTTGGCACATCAGTTTGGATACCCAGTGTGTTGAATCTTTCCCTCTTGATGATGGTTCCCCCTCCATATCGGTTCCTGCCTCAGATTCTGAAGTTACAATTTGGGGCTGCGGTTGTTGGTTTCCTATTTTGCTCAGTTCCCATTTTTGCACATCATATCTGTAAGGAAATGCCTCCTTGGCATGGTTACCCCCTGACTTTTTGCCTTTGCTGATGCTATGTTTTGAATTGAAAGTGTGCTGAGGCCTGCTAACCAGGCCCCAGCACCAGTGTTCTTTCCCTAACCTGCACTTTTGATTCCACAATTGGCACACCCTGGCACCCAGATAAGTCCCTTGTAACTGGTACCTCTGGTACCAAGGGCCCTGATGCCAGGGAAGGTCTCTAAGGGCTGCAGCATGTATTATGCCACCCTGGAGACCCCTCACCCAGCACAGACACACTGCTTACCAGCTTGTGTGTGCTAGTGAGAACAAAATGAGTAAGTCGACATGGCACTCCCCTCAGGGTGCCATGCCAGCCTCTCACTGCCTATGCAGTATAGGTAAGACACCCCTCTAGCAGGCCTTACAGCCCTAAGGCAGGGTGCACTATACCATGGGTGAGGGTACCAGTGCATGAGCACTGTGCCCCTACAGTGTCTAAGCAAAACCTTAGACATTGTAAGTGCAGGGTAGCCATAAGAGTATATGGTCTGGGAGTCTGTTTTACACGAACTCCACAGCACCATAATGGCTACACTGAAAACTGGGAAGTTTGGTATCAAACTTCTCAGCACAATAAATGCACACTGATGCCAGTGTACATTTTATTGTAAAATACACCACAGAGGGCACCTTAGAGGTGCCCTCTGAAACTTAACCGACTATCTGTGTAGGCTGACTGGTTCCAGCAGCCTGCCACACTAGAGACATGTTGCTGGCCTCATGGGGAGAGTGCCTTTGTCACTCTGAGGCCAGTAACAAAGCCTGCACTGGGTGGAGATGCTAACACCTCCCCCAGGCAGGAGCTGTAACACCTGGCGGTGAGCCTCAAAGGCTCACCCCTTTGTCACAGCACCGCAGGACACTCCAGCTTGTGGAGTTGCCCGCCCCCTCCGGCCCTGGCCCCCACTTTTGGCGGCAAGGCCGGAGAAAATAATGAGAATAACAAGGAGGAGTCACTGGCCAGTCAGGACAGCCCCTAAGGTGTCCTGAGCTGAGGTGACTCTAACTTTTAGAAATCCTCCATCTTGCAGATGGAGGATTCCCCCAATAGGATTAGGGATGTGACCCCCTCCCCTTGGGAGGAGGCACAAAGAGGGTGTACTCACCCTCAGGGCTAGTAGCCATTGGCTACTAACCCCCCAGACCTAAACACGCCCTTAAATTTAGTATTTAAGGGCTCTCCCTGAACCTAGAAATTAGATTCCTGCAACAACAAGAAGAAGGACTGCCTAGCTGAAAACCCCTGCAGAGGAAGACCAGAAGACAACAACTGCCTTGGCTCCAGAAACTCACCGGCCTGTCTCCTGCCTTCCAAAGAACTCTGCTCCAGCGACGCCTTCCAAAGGGACCAGCGACCTCTGAATCCTCTGAGGACTGCCCTGCTTTGACAACGACAAGAAACTCCCGAGGACAGCGGACCTGCTCCAAAAAGACTGCAACTTTATCCAAAGGAGCAGCTTTAAAGAACCCTGCAATCTCCCCGCAAGAAGCGTGAGACTTGCAACACTGCACCCGGCGACCCCGACTCGGCTGGTGGAGAACCAACACCTCAGGGAGGACCCCCGGACTACTCTACGACTGTGAGTACCAAAACCTGTCCCCCCTGAGCCCCCACAGCGCCGCCTGCAGAGGGAATCCCGAGGCTTCCCCTGACCGCGACTCTCTGAAACCTAAGTCCCGACGCCTGGAAAAGACCCTGCACCCGCAGCCCCCATGACCTGAAGGACCGGACTTTCACTGCAGAAGTGACCCCCAGGAGTCCCTCTCCCTTGCCCAAGTGGAGGTTTCCCCGAGGAAGCCCCCCCTTGCCTGCCTGCAGCGCTGAAGAGATCCCTTGATCTCTCATTGACTTCCATTGTGAACCCGACGCTTGTTCTAACACTGCACCCGGCCGCCCCCGCGCCGCTGAGGGTGAAATTTCTGTGTGGGCTTGTGTCCCCCCCGGTGCCCTACAAAACCCCCCTGGTCTGCCCTCCGAAGACGCGGGTACTTACCTGCTGGCAGACTGGAACCGGGGCACCCCCTTCTCTCCATTGAAGCCTATGCGTTTTGGGCACCACTTTGAACTCTGCACCTGACCGGCCCTGAGCTGCTGGTGTGGTAACTTTGGGGTTGCTCTGAACTCCCAACGGTGGGCTACCTTGGACCAAGAACTGAACCCTGTAAGTGTCTTACTTACCTGGTAAAACTAACAAAAACTTACCTCCCCCAGGAACTGTGAAAATTGCACTGTGTCCACTTTTAAAATAGCTATTTGTGAATAACTTGAAAAGTATACATGCAATTGAAATGATTCAAAGTTCCTAATGTACTTACCTGCAATACCTTTCAAACAAGATATTACATGTTAAATTTGAACCTGTGGTTCTTAAAATTAACTAAGAAAAGATATTTTTCTATACAAAACCTATTGGCTGGATTTGTCTCTGAGTGTGTGTACCTCATTTATTGTCTATGTGTATGTACAACAAATGCTTAACACTACTCCTTGGATAAGCCTACTGCTCGACCACACTACCACAAAATAGAGCATTAGTATTATCTATTTTTACCACTATTTTACCTCTAAGGGGAACCCTTGGACTCTGTGCATGCTATTCCTTACTTTGAAATAGCACATACAGAGCCAATTTCCTACAATATCTCTTTGCAAAGGTCAGGACTCTCCTGGTTTCATAATCCCTTCTGTCCCTCTCACTTTTCTTGTGTTTCTGACTTTTTATCTTAATCTTATATGTCAATAACCTGTTTTTCATCAATTGTTGGAATTCTTCTCTTCTTATAATGTCACTGTTCGTATTTATTTGCTCCTCTGAACTTTGTATTCCTTCAAGTGTTTTCTCCCTATCATTTCATGCTTACTTAAACAGAATCCCTACCATTCCTTTGGAATAGGTCATGTAAATTGGGCCCATTCGTCAAGTAATTGTGGGTCTGGATTTTTATAGGATGAAATAGTATAAATTTCTGGTTCTCTGGGCACTCCATAAGCATCCAAGCATCTCTGCAAAGAGGTGGCTTTCCCACCATTTCCTAATTTCGTGTTCATACAGTCTCTCCAACTTGAGAAACAACTCCTTAATGATTTTGACGGCTCAATGGATGTTGCTGTTTTCTTTCCATCCACGAGCCCACCATGTGAGGAACTAAAAATACTGACTGCAGCCTCCTTGCATGCAGAGTCACTGTACATGTCCTTATGTGCCTAATTGTAGTCACCAATCAATAATTTTACAGCAGATGTTACAGTGACATTATTAATGAAATTATCAAAGATGTCATGAGTGCTGTAATTTCTGGGGTAATTAGCGTGCATGGCGAGGACACGAGTTACAGTAACCTTAGGGCATGAATTACAGTTACTTGAGATAACCTTATAACAGCTCAATTTATATGGTTTTGCACATTTAAAATGTGAGCCTAACTATAATGTACCTGTAATCTTTGTTTTTTAAGTGAATTTCTATGTTTTTTAATTATATTTCCTAACCATGACATCCTGGTAACCTTTGATTTTTCAGTGAATTTCTATGGGTTTTTTTTTTACGTAAAGTAATTTTCATTTACTACACGTTAATTCAACCTCCGCTGTGCACTGCCTTTGGCTTTACACAGCAGGGTTGGCCACAGGGTCTGGCCTTTGGCCAGGCACTGCAGACCACCCCCTATAACCACCCAACCCTGCACCACACACAGCCTTTGGCCCTGCACAGTGGGGTTGGCCGCAGGACCTGGCCTGTTGCCAACCCCCTAAAACCACCCAAGCCTGCACCACATATGGCCTTCAGCCATGCACGCTGGATGTTGGTCGCAGGGTCTGGCCTGCGGCCAAACCCCTTGAACCTCACCAACCCCATGCCATCAGTGAGAGATTGAGAGAGACAGAGCGATATAAAGAAAGAGATTGACAGAGAGGAATAGAGAGAGAATAAGAGAAAGAGAGAGACAGGGAAAGGTTTTTTAGGCTTTGATGAATGACATACTTAGATTGAGATATTTTAGGACAAATGTAAAAGAAAAATGTATTTGTTCATTAAAAAGAGTGAGCTCACCTTTCAATATGTACCTTAATCATTTGAAGTTGAAAGTAAAGTAAAATAGGGAAATGATCACTCGGACTAGAATGCTTACATATCAGTATGAGGGTCTGACACCTTAACCAGTAAGCCACAGTTCACTCCTTACATTACAGAATCCAGATATAACTAAGACATTCAATCCACAGATTTGCAATAGAGACAGATGTAAATGTTTCATCACCAGGAAAGTTTAAGAGTCAAAACACTACTAAATAGGCAGACACACTACCAAGTTTAGAACCTTCAACCTACTTATGGACAGTCCAAGAGCTTTATCATTAGGCCAGAAGTGCCTCTGTTCTACTGGGCAGCAAAACATTACCATAACATTCAAACCAAACAGCTCGCTAGTGTGACCCTTTGAAGTTATTGTATGGAGAGACTATTGCAATAACAATCTCTCTCTCTTCCTCCCATTATGGGATGGAAGAAGGAGAGAGAAAATTGACAGGACCCCAGGAGAAGCCTCAAGGCTCTGCGGTCCCAAGAAGCTCCTGATTCCTGTGGGAGCCACATTGCTCACAAAAGCAGGGAACCGCTTTAAATAGCAGCTCCTGCTTGTGGAGCAGTGTTTTAATCTGTTTCCCTGCACGCATGCCTGTATGTATGGAAGCAGTTGAAAACCCCACTTTCTGACAGCTCGCATCAAGCTAAAGCAAACAGCTAACTGCTGAGGGTGACTACCGTGGGAGATAGCAGGAGCCGGCCCTGGTGGGGGTGGCGGTCCCTCGAGCTGCAGTGTGGGGGGGTACCCTATATTAATTTGAGAACTTTGCCCTGTAGAAGTGGCTGTCACCAGGGATGCAGGGGGCCACATGGAACCCCCTCATTGATGTAATACCTTTTGGCCCAGGAAGATGGAGGTCTCCAGGGCACGGTGGGGCCACGCAACCCCGTGTATTTTTCGCTCTGAGACCCGGGGAGGAGGTGGTTCCTGGGGCTACTAAAAGCCATAAAAATGGGGCCCCGTGCACCCCCCTCCTTATTTCAGCCCCCAATGCCCCCGGGACCTGGCCCACACTGGGGCAAAATAAAGGAAAAGAGCAGGAGACTGCGTTTTCTTTTCAATCTGAGAAAAATCTCCAGAGCCTTCTGAGGAATTTGATATATATATATATATATATATATATATATATATATATTTTTTTTTTTTTTTTAATACCTTTTAGCCCTGGTGGAGTCCCTGGCTGACCCCTGCAACAAGGATAGGGGCTCAGGGTATCCCTAACCTGGCACCTTTACTTTTTTTTTTTTTGTGGAACTTGGCTGAAGTGTTGGCAGCCAATCAGATATCAGCACGGGGACAGTTGGATCCACAGATCCTCCGAGTCCCTAGATTTCTAAATTTCTTTTTCCTTTAACATCTCTAAAACTACTGAACAGGTTTACACCAAATCACAAAAAGCATGCTTTCTGGACCAAGAGCTACCTCTCTGCCAAATTTGGTGTAGTTTGGTTCGGCGATTTAGGCTGGAGTTTGTTCAAAATCCTTATGGAAAAAATGCGTTTTGATACCCCCCTTTTTTTTTGGCCCCCGCTTGACGGATCACCCAGAAACTTTCAAGACAGCAGCTGAAAAGACTGTTATATTAGTTTTAAACATTTCATGAAGATTTGTCAAGCGGCACCATATATATATATATACATATATATATATCAACTTCATATTTATTGTCAATTTTACTTTAGTAATTATGTATACCTGTTTGATTTGTTTTTTTTAACATTTGAAATTTAGTTTATGGTGTTTGTGAGTTTGTGTTATATTTGTTATTTGAATAGCTTTTTATGTACTAATTGAAATTAAAACTATTACTAGTTATTTTATCATAATTTTTTTTAAGGAGGTAGGATTTATTAAATTAATTAGATGTTTTCCTTTGTTTTTTATTTATATATATTTAATTGTTTTTAATACATACATATTTATATATATGTATATATATATATATATATTTATATATATTTATATAAATGGTAATTAATAATGTTTATATTTAGAGTTTAATATTTTGTCAATATTGTTTCAACATAAACTGGATTATTCATATGTGTAATGTGTCTAAAGTGAAGTACTTTCCAACGGCGTCTGGTGATTTTAGAAAGTGGAGGGGCTTAAGTTACCAGGCAAGCTGAAATTTAAACGGTAACTCCACAAAGTGATGGCTTATTTCTGGGGATGGAATGTGAACATGCATAAACACATACATTTCAACATCAGTCAGCTGTCCAATTCACTGTGGCAGGGCCGGTTTTTGTTTTGTTTTGTGAAGAGCAAATTTGACCTGAAGGTATTGGAGCACTTTATATGTGCACGAATTACATTACACAAGAGTACATTCATTTTTGGTAAGAGCTATTAAGTGATTTGCCTTCTGATTATAGGATGTTGAGCCAATGCTGAGACTGACGCAGAAAGGGGCGTGATGCCAAAGATAGCACTGTTTATTGCCAGTTTTGTTGCACTCTGTGTTGCAGTCATGCAGTTCTGCAACAGCGAACCGCATCACTGATGTTGTATGACTGATATACTGACAGAAGCGATCCGGCCTGTGCCTGGTGATGCATATGGTAGTGGCAAAACCTGGGCTTACCTTGGTGAGTTCTCTGATAATGAATGTTAATGGCAACTGCCAGCTCCAGAATTAAAGTGATTACCAAGCTCTCGAGCCTGGGAGCAAGGGGCACGCAACCTGAAGGCATGGTACCAGGTAGCAACCAACACAACTCACAGTAGCCTCTTCCTAAAGTCGTACCACACAGATTATACACAGCATAACAAGGGCCTCCTTCTGCAGGCCCTTGGTTATACATTATTAAAGAACTAAACTTTCTCAATTCTTCTTCTGAGAAACACAGTTACAGCAGTAATAAGAAGTGGAAATATAAATCTACAGTTAACCAAAAAGATGAACAAATTGGCTGGTAAGTAAGTATGGTAAAGTGGAATTGGCTAGGTCTGTAGACATTTGTGCTTGGACACAGTATTCTTATCAGAACTGCCTTGCCAAATACAATGTTATGTCACCTTGACCTATGACTTTGACAACCAATGCAATGCCTCTCCTCAAAACCACCCCCTTGCCTAGGCTGACACCGTGTGTATACTCCCTCAGCAACACTTTGAGTCCAATTTAGAGGTCATTCAAAGTAGAATCCCTGTCATAAACCTTTTTATACCAGTTCTACACTTGCTCTTACTACACTTCAACATATACTATCCAATGTTCCCTCCCTTCTCCCCCTACTCCTTACCTGCTTCTCTCATGCTTCCTCTCCCGCTCCACTGTGTTCCCACTGAACCCTGCCCTATCCTCCTCCAGGGACCTACTTAATAGTGGTCGCTGGTTCATGAAAGGTAAGCCTGTCTACCCTCATCCACTCCAGGACTGTGCCCAGATCCAGAACCCTGGTCCAACCACTTCCCAGAAATGCTCTGCTGTACTCCTGTGATCCCTGGCCGCACATCTCCTCACTGCTGCCACACCTCACCACACACCACACAATTCTCATGTATGAATTGCCATTTCACATGCAACACCAGAACCAAAACACAAGCACCACCTACAATCACTAAGCCCTCCTCCAGCATGCCACCCTGCCCAACCAGCAAACTAACACCCCAGAATCACTTTCATACACACTGCTCAACATTCCCTAACTATGCAAACACTTCATCCAAGATCAGGAGCCTGTTCAGCAACACCTTGGACCTCCTGTTCCTCAATGAAACCTGGATGACTCCCCTTGTCTGCACTGGACATCGCCACAGCAATCCCAGCAGCACACAAGATCACAAGATGGGGCCGACAACACTAACTTAACTGTGATGAAGCATTTCAGGTATGCTCTAAACGAGGTTGACAAATCTTTTCACCTAGCTGGAAGTAAGAGATAAGAGCATCACAAATCAACAAAAAGTGTTTCATTTACAGCAGTGGTTTTTAACCTTTTCACTTCTGTGGACACCCACTGTATCATTACTGGATCCCGGGGAACCCCACTGAATCATTATTGGAATCCATGGACTCCCCACTGAGTCATTACTGGAAGCCAGGGACCTAGCCTAAACATTGTTGATCATTTGAACCGCAAAAAAATTGACATAAAATACAGAAACTAGCATTCATCAAACACACACACACAAATATAAATTTTAAAAAAATATAGGAATGTTGGATCTTTTCTAAATTCAACTGAAGCCACAGATCATCCATACTATATTCTGTTTGATGCACCCGCACAGCTCACACAAATTAATCTGAGGATACTAATTACATTTTTAGCCTCCAATTTCGAATTCCTTGACATTTACAGTGCGTTTAAAAATTTTCAGCTGTACATTCAGCCAGTTTATTTATATACATTTTATTAATCTTTAATATTATTTAATTTTCTTAGCAGTCATGGACCACCTGAGGAGGCTTAGTGAACCGCCAGGGGTCCCGGGACCACAGGTTGGGAACCACTGATTTACAGTTTGACCAATGTGGCCACACTACAGGAAACTCAAGTCATAATAAAGTTAAAGGGTTTTCTCACAAGCTAATCCACAAGTTAAAGAGGACATGTATCAAAACCAGACTAAAAAAGTACAAAATCACTATGTGATATCCCAGACTTTGGAATAATCAAATCCTAATCAGCATTAAACATACTGTGCTCTGTATCAATGCAATGCAGAACAATAAAAGAACTACTTGGTGGTCAGAAAACAAACACTGACCAGCCTTCCTTATCATAAAAACAAATCTAAACACATCTAGGAGAGTTGAATAAACAAAGGGAAAGACCGACAAGAACAAAAGTCACTAACTGACATGTACTGAGGTGCCAGATTTAACCAATACAAATAAAAAGGAAATAAAAGACAAAATAATAGAAAAATTACACCTGGGAACGAGGAAACTAAAGTTGGCAAAAACTAGCTAAAAATAAATACTGTCAGCATTTAGATGCTCAGTCAAGAGTCTTCTCCTTCAGGGTCAAAAATCTAAGTCCACTCCATTAATACTTTAGGAAGGGTGAGGACATAGGCATTGAGGTCTGTACCTCTTAGAGTCCATAGGAAAGTCTAAGCAGAAGTCACCAATAATAGTGATGCAAGGGGGTCAAGCAAAGTCTCTGGTGAGAAGCACAAGGGAAATTGCATGAGTCAGAAATGGAACTGATGCAAATCCACCAGGGAACTGTAATTTAATGTCAAAATAAGGTTCTACTTTGTCAATCATCAATGGTGTGGAGGTTGGAAGATTCCACTATCCAATCATTGTCCATCGCATGACGGCCATCTGCTACATTAGGAAGGATTCCCATTACCAACATGGGAAAGAAATCCATCTTTCTCTCCTGTATGATTTTGAAACAATTGTACATAATCTATGTCCACAGTTCCTCAATGTATCAGATTCAAGGTTATTTTCTCAGGCTCTCTATGCGTAGAAATAATAAGACATATATTTCCAAGCTAACATTCTATGGTTAGGGATTCTGAAGAATTGCCCCATTAGCAAAAGGAAAGACAGCTTTCTCATGTTTCTGCAAATTCAGAGGCCTAGCCAATCATTATGGCTAAACTAATAAAATACAGTTTAATGGCACACATTATTCAAACTGAAATAATGCACATGTAACACATGTAATGGTAAACTTAAATCTTTCATTACTAAATCTCATTGGATAAGAAAAAATAACCTGTAAAATCATAATAATAGATATAAAGAGAACTGCATTAGTCAATCGTTAGCATATGGCAATCAGCCTTAACTTTAAGAAATTCATTATTAATTTACAATTAACGTATTAGTGTTCACACATTAAAATGAAAATATGGTCACATATAGATCATCCATCAGTGTGACACAAAAGTAGCAGCCATATCTCTGCTGCATCAGTCCCCCTCTGATGGCAAATCAAGCTTCCACACTAAATCACAATCTTTAATTATACTGATCAAAATTTCTGAGGTCATGCCTGGTAAGTTCTTCTGGATGCCTCTAACTGCTTCATGTCACTGTAATAGATACGTATTTTCTCCATTTCAAATTCTACTTTTCTTTCTTCCATTTTCTGCTCTCTTCACTTTCATTTTCCCGTACAGCTTGAAACAACCAAACACAACTAAGACACACGATACTGGTATCAGTATAGTTCTTAAGACACTGCCAATAATTCCACTGCCTAGTCTCACAAACCACTTTCTAAATGCTAAAATACACTCCCAATGGCTTCCCAAGCGCCTGCTGCCTCCAAGCTCTTCAAATCCTTCTTCAGGTCTGTCATGTTATTAATGTTTTGTCAGCTCTTTACTGTTATTTGGAGTAAACATACAACATTGATGAACTTGCAACATCTTGCAGACTCTGGCCTCTTTTGCAAGAAGGATGTTTAAAGCAAATCGATTTTGAAAAAGTATTAATCTCATAGAAACCATTTCAGTGTTGACTAACAAGAAGGTACCTGCTGTATCTGTAGATACCTTATCTACAATAGTTGATTACCTTTTTATCTTCAGGTCATTAAGGAGCACTCCCACAGTTGGAATCATTGCACCAAAAATATCTCCTACAACTTCTGAAGCACTGGCACCTCTCTTGACTCGGTTATTTGTCTTTTCATCCCATACAGAATCATTAAAATGCTTCACATGATAAATTTCAGTAAACACTACTCATAAATAACAAGTAACATACCATCCTTCTGGTAAGCTAAAATAAGCCTGTTTCCCACAAATGAAATAGACTCCTGGTATAGCAGGATATTATCCAGCTAACATAAAAGTCCAAACTCTCTTAAACAAAAACACTTACTAGTCCCAACAAACTTTCTGTCAGTTTACGATTTGGGCCTCTATACACATAATTTATGTATTATAGTTAGGGAAAGCTCGACTACCTGCTTCTAAGTGTGCTTCTCCTTTTCCCCAACGTCAAACACCCATCCTTCTTCTACCTTTGCTTTCATTCCTCTCCATCTGTCTTCAACTTGTCCAATAAACTCATTATCTTCTGGGGTAAGAAAACAGTTTCTATGGGCATAAGCTGTACCAAATGTCAGTGTAGGCTTGAAGAATCCTCCTACTGTGTCATTGTGTTTAGCTTTTGCAGAGCTGCTCAAATATTTCTTGATGGGGACAACTGAAAAGACTTAATCATAGTTAGAATAATACTATTGGAAATACTCTTGCTGATACATGAGAGTCAGCATTAAACTACAGGAATTTCAATAAGTCAAAGGGAAGAGTGTGATATGTTATTCATCAGTAACTGATGAAAGCAACATATTCATATATTAATTTATAACAGATATTTGTAGACAAATCTCCTAAGGAATCATCTGCATGTAACTCTTTTGCATTTAAAAAAGACTCCTTATTTACTGTGGGAACTGTGTGAACTGGGGCACTTGTGGATCTATCATCTCCTGAACAAGAATGTGTAGGTAAACTCAACCCAATCAACAACAAAATCATCACCAGATTTGCTACAGCTAACACTACTACACATAAATATATAAATGTAGTACTCTTGTTTCTACTGGACTCTAAGAGTTCTCTAAATTCAGATCAATAAACAAATGAGGAAAATTAAAAAAACAAAAACAACGCTGTCGCTTCTAGTTCTTTTATTGTGAGCAAAGCATATGGCGAATGTCTCTTCAGCAATTTCAAAATACAATTGCAAAAAGTCTTCCTGATGCTCTACCAAGGTATCAAATGCTTTTGCTAAATGTTCAAAGTTCTCTAGTATGTACACAGTTCAAAATCACTAATAACTATTTCCAGGCTATAATATCTTAGTCTATCAAGTGGCAATGAAATGTCAAAGATCAGCTGTGCAATAAGAACAAATTCAAGAATGTTCAACTGGAAACATATTGTTAAAATGAAAGGTTGCAAGTTCCTTCTCCCGTTCATTTGCTATAAAGTATGTCCATTCAGGTGCTGCCTACTTCTGACAAGGTACTCTTCTTCTCTTTGATCTCTGAGCTACTGGTGTTTCTGTATCACTGTCACACTGACCAAACTCCTCAGTGTCTTCTGGAATAGTTGTTGGTGCTTGCACTACTGCCAGTTTTTGCTCACTTAGCCATTTAGTTCTAAGCACAACTTTTTTTGGTACAGCACTAGGTCCTTTGTTGGCATCTGAGCTTCGCACTATTAATCGTTTCAGTCTCGACCCTTCTGTACCAACTGCTGCTGTTGACTCACTTAGATGCCCCTCAGACCGCAATTGTGCTGCTTCAGTTTTTTATACATCCCTAACAGTTTGTCTAACCCGCACTCTACGGCTCACTGTAACCAACCCTTCAGAGGCAGATGCTATATCATTAAGGGGACCTGGAACTTTGCTAGTGTGTGCTGCATGCGCCCACTTGGGTGGACCAGCACACTTCACAGCTGTTGTTGTCACCAGTATCACCTAATGAGGGACTTTCCAATGTGGCTCCAAGCAGGGCTTCCTCACTCAGTTTTTCATTCATTAACATAGTAGTTGGGACACAACTCATGGCATAATTCCTGCTGTGGCTGGATTGTAGCTTCTCCAACCTAGTGAGACACAGAATAAACCATGTCAGCTAGTCCTTTGCAATAATCCACTACCATGTCATCTGTGATGCTCGCAAGCATGTTTGCAGCCACAGCTGATAACCTCATGGTGTGTCCCATGATAAATTCAGGAGGCAATAAACCTGTCTTCCTGTCTGGAGTACTGCGCAAACTCATCAAAACAAGAGGCAATGCATTAGGCCATTTCAGTGAGGTGGAAGCATAGACATACGCCAATCTGGATTTCAAAGTTCTGTTTACTTGCTCCACCAAGCCTACAGTTCCAGGCCTGTAACTGCAATGTAGTCTTTGCTCTACGTGCAATACCACCAAAGTAATCTCAAGATTTCATTGTTTAAGTGAGTCTCACGGTCTGACTCCAGAGAAGTTGGAAATCAAAATCTAAGAATCAACTCTCTAAGCAACAGTTTTGCAACTGTGAGACTATCATTTCTCCTAGCTGGGTAAGCCTCAACCCAGTGAGAGAAAACCCACACAATAACCAAGCTATATCTCAATCCATTGCAGTGGTCTTCAAACTTTTTAATGCCACACCCTCTCCCCAGTGGTTAACAAAAATTGGGCCCCCCTCCAATATTTTACAATTATTCTATTAACCTGGCAATGTTTAAATATGTCTAGACTTATTTAAACATTGCAGTTACGTTCTGTTACTGTTTTAAAAGTAAATTCAAATACATGATGCCAAACATACTATTCTGGTCAGGCAGGCCTTTCTAACATGCAGAAGTATCCACAGTGTGATTATTGGTGTGGGGGTTTTGAAGAGTATGCAGAGTCCCTTCCCTTTCAAGACGTACTCTCAACTTGGATATAAATAACAAAACATGTTAGTGATGGCTCATTACAGAGCGGTTTGGTACTGATCATTTTATTCAGCTTAAAACAAAGCCCTGTTGTCAGCATAATGCTGCAGTACATTTGCCTACATTCATCTGCTGACAAGAAACATAACTGGGACAACAAGCTTTTGCCATCAATCTGAATCTGGGGGTTCAACCAAGTCTACTGAAACTAGCACACCATTGCATCACGTCCCACATGAGCAGGACCATAGTAATGCCTCACCATAGGTGGCAAGAAACTATTAGCCATCTCAACTCTGCCATCACTTGAAACCCAATCATCTGCATATCTTTTGACACTACCTACTCTAATCCAATCCTGCTGTTCTTCTTCTGAAACTTCCTAAAGGCAGTACAATTATAGAACAATCCCCAGTCACTTCATCAGCATAAGCATTGCCAAGTGTAACATAATCAGTGACTTTGTGGTGTGCTGAGCACTTCACAACCGCAATTTGGGCAGGCGTCTGTAATGCATTCAACAAATTGTGCACTTTATCTCCATTTTGGATGGGTGTTCGAGAAGAAATCATAAACCCTCCCAAGGACCAGCACTGTCCAAATCATGGACAACACCAATGCCATACTGACTATCGGTGAAAGTTGTCGCCTTCAGCTGATCATAAACCCAGCAGCTCTAGTAAGAGCAACTAGTTCAGATACTTATGCAGATAAGACACCTTGAAGCCAGGAGGCTTTGACCACCCCTGAGATCGTACATATGGCATAACCAGCTCTCAGGTTTCCTTCATGGTCTCTCAAACAGGCGCCATCATCAATCATCACATAATAATTTTCATGAAGTGGAACATCTTGGACACTTGGTGTTGGCTTGGTGCATAGTTCAGTGACATTTAGACAGCCATACTCAACCTCATCTGTACCATTTGCATTTTCATCACAGGCAGGTGGAGGCAAGAGTGTTGCTGGGTTTGGAGTAGTGCACCTCCAAAGAGTCACGTGAGACACAGCTAACAGATTTTGCTCATAACATGTGAGCCTAGTGTCCATCAAATATTGGGTTTTGATACGGGTTAACAGTATCTCCCTGGAGTGGGGCACAAAAACATTAAAAGGATGACCCATGACAATGGTTTTGCACTGCTCGATGCCGACACCTGTTGTGGCAACCGACTTAACACAGCCGGGCGATGCCGAAGCTACAGGATCAAGAGTAGCAGAAAAATAAGCTACAGGCTTGTTTGCATTACCATGAGATTGAGTCAGAACGGAGAGGGTGCATCCCTACCTCTCACAGCAATGCAATGAAAAACATTTGTTGTAATCAGGCAATCCCAGAGCAGGGTAACATCAGAGATTTTCTCTCAGCTCTGTGAAAGCATGTAAATAGATGCCATCCAATGGCACCAGTTTAGACACATCTTTGTGTCGGCCTCTGTAAAGGCTTGGCCAAAAAGAAAAAGCTTGGAATCAACTGATGGTAGTAGCCAACAATTCCCCAAAACATCCTGACTTCTTTCTGAGTTGTTGGAGGATTCATCTTCAGAATAGCTGAAATTATTTCTTGTCACACATTTATCACACCTTTCTCAATGTGGTGTCCTAAGTACAAGACTTTTCTCTTAGAGTACTGCAATTTTGTTGTGGAAACTTTATGTTTATTCTCTGCTAAGTGGTTCAACAGGGCAATAGTATTGTACTTACATGCTTCCTGAACATTTGATGCCACTACTAGGTAATCAATATACTGAATCAACAATGAGTGAAAGGGATCTCTAGAGACTCCAGATTCTTCTTTGGAATCTGGTTGAAGATGGATGGACACTCCATGTACCCTTGTAGGACTCTGCATCATGCCAAAACACGACTGCCGAACCAAATTGCAAAGAGAAACTGGATCTCTTAATGCAACGGTATAGAGAAGAATGCCTGGCACAGATCAATCACAGTAAAACACTCTGCTTCACATGGAATCTGAAACAAAATCACTGCTGGATTCGGTACCACGGAGCAACAAGGAATGACTATTTCATTTACCTTTCCCAGGTCTTGGGCTTTGCGGCATTTTCCAGTAACTTTCCGTAGTCCTATAATGAGAGAGTTACATGGACTTCCCATTATCTCTTTCAGTATCCCTTGCTCAATCAAGGACTCTATCCTTGGGGTAATTTCTGCAATTGTTTTGGGTGTCATATTGTATGGTGGTATGCACAGCATTCAGTTTCACTGTTATCTTAATAGATTCAACACCTTTGATGAGACCTATCTCCTTTCCTTAAAAGTCCCAAACTTCAGGGGACACAGCATCTCTCAAATCTGCGGGCAAATCACTGCATGCCAATAAAGGGAATAATGTGACACTTGGAGTCTGAGTCGCAATTTTAAATACCACATCCTCATCGTTAGTATGTATCTTGATACCACTTGGCATACAACTAATGGAACAGTTCAACTTTCATACTAAGTTGCGACTAGCAAACTCACAGGACTTGAGTCACAAACCACAAATTAGTGTTCGTCCTCAAAGGAACCTATTTTCCTGGGGACAGATTATGGCAATGGGTTGGTCAATTGCTGATTCGCAACTCCAACAACTTGAATTTTCTTTCCAGAAAGAGGCACGTTTTTACTTCTGGTGTTCTCACAGTAGAGCGAGAGCTCTTGTATCACTAGAAAAAACACATGGTGACCATTTACATCACCATCAACATATGGACCATGATGACACTTCTAAGGATGCAGCTAGCATGCACTCCTCTTCTTTCGGGCATCTCAACCGGAAAACATCTGAAAACTCATCATCACTCAAATCGATCAAGTGAAACTGAGATGTCACCTGATCTGAATTTACATTTATAACGCTATTTAATTTCTTTCAGGAAACAATTGACTGTTGCTGGGACATTGGAGCTTGTGTAACCTGCATCTGTTGTATCTGGGACATATTTGAATTTTGCGTTCAGAGTTTCTGCACTCTCTGCATTTGAACCTGACTACCATCCTACATCTGCACTACCCCATTATTCTACATCTGATTATTTGCAGCATTGAGAGGACACTCCCTCTTCCAATGGCCCACTGGCCACACATTGTGACACGGCTTAGTTCTTTTCAAAGGTATCACATCCACAACTCCATTGGGATCTAATAAAACACAACACCTCTACCTTTTTGCTAGAAACCATTTCCTACATGCATCACTTGAGCTTCCTGTTGATAAATTCACTGCATTCCACCAGATTTCCCTGCAAACTGTGGATTCTGTGATTTCTGCACAGCCTTTAATTACATTACCATAAGCTTCTCCTTTAACTTTTTCAGCTTTCATTCCAATTCATCCCTGCAGTATTTTGCATACTGCAGGATCTCAACAATTGGTTTGATCTGCCAACAAATCAAAAGCTGCCAAATCATGGTATTCACTTCTGGTTTCAGACCTTGCACAAATCTGAACACAAAAAACACTCATATCTTTTGCATCTATGGTATCTACCACTAAAATGCTTAAAAGGTTGCAGCAATCTTTCATATTGAGAATGTATTGATTCCTTAGATGTCTGAGTCATTCTGACAATTACTAGCCAATCAATATCTTTAGAAGACACCTTTTCTTTCAAAAACCCAATTACTTTTTGGTAGTTTCCCATCACCTTTTCAGGCAGTGCATTCGTCATTGGATCTCTTGGGGGGCTCTCAGTCAGGCCAACAGCAATTTTACATTAGTCCACAAATCACTAGGAACCACAATGTCAAACAATGTATTTAAGTTTTCCCACAAACATTTTGAAAGTTTCACAAATCTGTCAGTTTGCCTGTACCATTCTACAGGCTTCTCTCTCAATTTCGGGAAATGTCACTTCGGCTTCAAGTTACATGAACATACCTTCCACTGGGAATTTCTCTCATGGGCAGCGTTTTTACATTTCCTTCACCCTGACTTGCTCCTGCAGGAGCCAAATCTATTCTCACTTTCTTACACTCTCACTGCTTTGGCCATTGTCCTTCCCACTTATGTAATGCACCCGATTTTTGCATGTAACAAGTCAATTCTTTCATCTGTAATTTCAATCCAGGAGGTCTCATGTTCAAAATATCTTTATCACTGAATCCTAATCTGTAACTCCTTGGCACTGGCTTTGAGCTTTCTAAATGTACATCATATTTCTGGGCTAATAGGTCATAATCATGACCTGTACATTTGGACAGTGAACATTGCGAGGGTGCTGGCCAGGGGGCCCCCCTGCACTTGTTCTCCACCAGCCTTTTTATGGCAGTGTTAATGTCATGAAATCGCTGGCGAAGGACAATGTTGTAATCCCCAGCGCCGTGCTGCCCTGGTGGGTTAGGATCGCCAAGACTGACAGACTGCCAGGACAACTAATCCTGGCAGCACGACCACCGCGGTCATAATGTGGCGCTCGAACCGCCGCATTGGCAATGGTCCGACCGACATCTACGAGACTGGCAGTCAGTAGACCGCCAGACTCGTAATGACTTCTGTTATGTCTGAGGAACATTCTCTGTCAGACCTGGACCTTACAGGTGAACAACTGGACCTATTGTCACAGGAACGGTTAATGCATGTAGATTAATGTAGTTCATCTGGTTTTGCGGAATTGTTATCCCTGAACACGGTCCTGTAAAATTCATATTTAAATTCTGTCTTGGCTGACTAGATTTAAAACCTTGTCTATCATGTTTAGGTTTGGTCTTTGTACTGTCTATAGTGTCTTGGTTAGGTCTGTGCAACTTGATTCAAATTTAAACTCTACGCAATCTGACTAGTGTTCTGGTCAATTGGTGCAGTAGGTATATTACATACCACATTTCTTGATGTGTAACCCGACACTGCTATCTCTTCAGAATTGTATGGAGACAGACAATTCAACAAAAACTGATTTCAAAATCCTCATCATCTGAATCACTTTCCTAGACCTCACTCTTTTTCTCTGCTACTTTTGTCTATTTCTTTAAGAAGGGTCCAACCTAGTTCCCTCTATAATGTCAGGTCTAGAAGCGTTTTGCTGATTATCCCACCTTGCTTCTGCAAATCTTCTTATTGATTTCTTTACCCTCATACTTTTCTTTTTGTCTCTGATGAGCTATGTGTTACCACGTATTCAGAGCTTCTAACTGTGTGGGTCTTAGAGGTGGCTTCAACTCTTCCTTTTGTCTCAAATGTTCAATAATTCTCAAATAAATGTTCCATAGCGAGGAAATGCTAATGCACCTTCTTTCTCAGTAACCTTATGCCATTGTTCAAGCCACAAGCATGCATGAAGACCTGCTTTGGACATGAAATAATGACCTGGAGTACCTTCAGGTGGAGTCTCTACTCCCTCTCTAACTGGGATAAACACATCACCTCTTAGTAAACTTTTCAATGCTTTAAAGAATATAATTTTCAGTTAATATTAAAAATAAAATAAAAAGTAACTTTTTTTCGTCACAATCAGGAAATAAAATAATTCCCACAACTCTTTTTTTATGTTCTCAACCAGTAGCAGCGTGACGCTATGTGACCTAGTCCACCAATACCGGTGTGGCTTCACACCAACCGACTAATACCAGTGCGAAACAATGCGAAGTCGATCTCACTCTTTGCAGCACCTCACCTGCCTTTATAATTGTTTCACAATCCCTCTTTCACAAGAACCTAAATGCAAAATAAAGCAAGCAAAAACCAACAACAATGGTCTGCTTACTAAAGGATAAGGAATCAAACACTTCATAGCAGTATGGAGCTACATCCTCTGACTCCTTTCATGTTTTCACTTCAAACGAGACTCAACCAGCAAATTTCACTTTGGTTGATATAGTTCCTCCATGTGCACTTAGGATTCACTTAGTACCAACCACCCACATTCATTCAAGGAATACTATTGGCACTGTCAACAATGACTCATGAGAAGCAGCTTATACTGTAGACCATAAATTAACCAAGTGTCTTCTACACCTGTGCTTTATCCTGGGATCTTATGCCATGATGGACCCATTCAACAACTTCCTAGAAAAAAGCACCACATTCACACAACAACCGCAAAAGCTCCACAAAACGCTTCACAACTTCACACTTCACCCCAATATTAAACCAAAGCAACGCAAAGCACAAACCCTATTAATACTCAGACATCCACTGCAAAAGAACGATGCTGGAACTTCTTCAACCCGAACAAACCATGGGAACAAAAATTTGAGGGTGGGTCGAAAAAAAAGCTGCATTTTAGGACTAGGGAATCCCCTACCACTAAGCCTAATTATCTCTCCCACTCTACTATGCTGCCAAATTTGCTGAAGCATTTCAGCTATGCTCTATATGAGGTTGATAAATCTTTTCACCCAGCTGGAGGTAAGAGATGAGGGAATCACAAATCAACAAAACATTCATCATTTACAGTATGACCAATGTAGTTGCACAAGGAAACCCAAGTCGTAATAAAGTTAAAGGGTTTTATTACAAGTTAATGCACAAGTTAACGTAGATGTGTCTTAAACCCAGACTATAAATGTACAAAATCGCCATGGGAAGGCCCAGAATTTGGAAGATTAGAAGCTGAATCACCATTCAACATACTAAGCACTCTATCCATGTGATGCAGATCAATAAAATAACTTCTTGGTGGTTTGAAAACACATGCTGACCACTCCTCCTTATCATTAAGACAAATCTAAACACATTTTAGTTAGTTGAATAAACACAGGGAAATCACTACAAGGACAAATGTCACTGTCTGACATACTGAGCTACCAGATTCGATCAATAAAAATGAAAAGGAAATAAAGGATGAAAATAATTTTAAAAAATGATATCTGGGGCACAAGAAAACAAAAATTGGCAAAAGTAGGTAACAATAGAATATGCCAGCAGTCAGAAGCTTGGTCAGGAGTCTTCTCCTTTAGGGTCAAAAATCAAAGTCTACTCCATCAATACTTTTGGAAGGGTGAGGGACAAAGGCATTGAGTCCATAAGAAAGTCCAAGCAGAAGTCACCCACAGTAGTGACTAGAGGTAAGGGGCTCAAGAAAAGTCTCTGGTCAGCAGCATAAGAGAAAGTGTGTGAAGAAAGTCAAAAATGGCACTGCCACAAATCCATCAGGGAATGGTAAATTAAAGTCCAAAGAAAGTTCTGATTTGTCCATCATCAATGGTATGGGGATCGAAAGATTCCACTATCAAATCATTGTCCATTGCATGACGGCCATCTGCTACATTAGAAAGGAATCCCATTACAAACATGGGAAAGGCATCCATCTTCCTCTCCTTATGATTTTGAAACAATTGTATATCATCAATGTCTACAGTTCCTCAATGTATCGGATTCAAGGTTACTTTCTCAGGCTCTTTATGCGTAAAACAATAGGACATCTATTTCCAAGCTAACATTCTATGGTTATGGATTCTGGAAGAAATTACATGTTAGCAAAGGGAAAGACAGCTTTCTCATGTTTCTGCAAAGTCAGAGGCCTAATAAATCACTATGGCTAAGCTAAGTAAATACATTTTAATGGCACACATTATTCAAACTGAAATAAAACACATTTAATGTTAAACTTACATTTTCATTAATAAATCGCATTCCAAATTCATGTTACTGTCAACCTGCAAAAAAAATAACTGGTAAAATCATAATGACAGATATAACAGAGAACTGCATTAGTCAATCATTATCATGTGGCATTCAGTATTAACTTTAAGAAATTCCTTATTGTTTCAGTAAAAATCAGTTTCTTAACATCATAAAGTATCATATGGAATTGAAATGAATGATTATACGAAGATCACAATTGCTCTACCACATCATGTTAGGTGGCTAGTTTACAGTGAATGCAAATCAATATAGGTTTTCAGTGCACCACTTTACAATTAACATATTAGGGTTTCACACATTATAAGGAAAATATAGTAACATATAGATCATCACTGTGATGCCAAAGTAGCAGCCTTATGTCTGATGCATCAACTGCATCACAGCCATGGCAAACATGATCCCCTTCATTAAGCACCTTCACTTCAAGCTTTAAATTAAATCCATTTACACTTTGAACGGATCCCTCGTCTATCGCCCACCCGGACTGTGAACAAACTTCACTCAAGACATCATAGACTTTGTCACCCCCACATCTTGGACTCCAAGACCTACAACCTCCTTGGAGACCTCAACATCCACCTGGAAGACCAGACCTACTCCAGCTATACAGCACTCCATGAGAACCTCTGCATCCTCAGACTCACCCAGCACATCAAAGAAGCCTGTCTTCACTACCTTCAATGGACTCAAGTTCAACACCACTGCACCACTCACTTGAACAGACTACTCCATTGATCACTTCCAGATAATCACCACCAGCCACACTAGCTGCTCCAGGAATAGCAGCACAAAAGCAGACTGGGCCCATGCCAAGTGCAAGACTAGACCAGCGCATGCAGAGACATAAACCCCAATACAGACCACCTCAACAAACGGTTATCTGACTGCTCCAGCTACCTGCCATCCCTCCCACACAATCACCACAAAACAGCCAGAGAGCAGGCCAACTGGTACTCAGGAGAACTCCAAGCAACCAAACAACACTGCAAACAATTAGAGAGGAAATGGAGAACCAACTGCAAAGAGATTGACAAGGATATCTTCAGAGTCACCAACAGACAAACTATCACCAGATCAGGGAAAACAAAAAAAAAGTCCCTATCCAAATGCACATAGTACAGCACCAACAGCAACAAAGAGATCTTTGCAATCGTTAAAGAGTTCACCACACCCTCCGCCTCCTCAAACAATAGCACCCCTTTGCATCGCCTGTGTGACAGGCTATCAGACTACTTCAGTGACAAAATACTAACCATCTACAACAACTTTGACCCTCAACCAGAATCTCAAAGCCTTGCTGCCAGCCTACCAACCCACCAAACTGGAAGCACCATGCCCACCACATCTACAACATGGTCATTCCCACTATCAGCAGAACTTTCACTCATATCCTGAACACCTCCATCTCCATTGCCACCTTCCCAGATGCCTGGAAACATGCAGTGGTAAACACACTACTTAAAGAACCTTCAGCAGAGTCCACTCAACTACCAAACTACTGACCGATCTCCTTACCTTTTCAAGCAGATATCATGGAGATGGCCATAAACAGACAACTCACCAACCACCTCAATCAACACCAACTTCTGGACACCTTGCAATCCAGATTCAGACCAAACCACAGCCCAGAAACCGCAATCATTGCACCCACAGACAACATTAAGATGCTACTTGAAGGTGTTGAAACATCGGCCCTCATCCTGTTTGACCTTTCTGCCACTTTCAACACCATCTTCCAATTCCACCATGAAGAAAAGACTCCACGAGGGGGCGTGGCCAAGATGGCGACCGGAGCGGCAGCATAAACTGCAGCTCCGATCCCTGGCCCGCATAATCATCCTGTCTGAGACGCCCTGGCTCCCCTTTTGTGGGGTGCAGATGCCGTTTAAGGTGCCGGCGGGGGCTGCATCGGAGCCCAAAGCTATGGATCCGGAGTTGCCGCAAATCCAGAGAGTGACGGGCACCCGGCCGGCTGGGGCCCGTATCCGTTTCAGGACCTGTGTGTTCTGTGCGCGCCGCGCCGGGTACCTTATGGCCCAGGGCTGGCGCTTGGGTTCGTGCGGGACCGAAATGGTGAGCCGCCGCTGATTTAACTTCGCCGGGAGCGCGAGAGCCGAGCGCGGACCAGGGAAGTCTATCCTGAAGCAGCGGTGCCGGCCGGGACTTCCCTGTTGCGGCGCCGCCCATTCTGAGCTGGGCCCTGCTGGAGCGGGATCGCCCGTGCTGTATCCCTGGAGGGGAGCGCCCGCTAAGGTCATCGGCGCCCCGGCTCCCCTCCATGTCCGCCGGAGGCGGCAATAAGCACCGCGGCCGGCCCGGAGGCCGGGCCGTATACATAACACTGCCGGGCGGCCTCACAAGCTGAGGCTGCCATTTTGAGAGCTGAATCCTCGTCCGACTGCAGCCATTCGGTCCTGAAAGGCCGACCTCACTGGCAAGTGGGCTCGTACTGTGAGGAGGCGCGCTGCACGAGAGAGTGGCATCCTGGAATCGACACACGCGGGCACAACTGCACAATGGCACCGACCCATGGCCCCCATGGTCCCTGAAATGACGGAGCCCGCAGAGGTCAGATTGCTTTTCCAGACACTCTGGGCTTGAGGTCTACACTGGATTGTCGCCCCCCTTTTTTGGATTGAACCACACCTCACCTCAGGAGGGGTGAGGCAGCAGGAGCACAACCAACGGACGGGAGCAAAGCGTAAAACGGGCTTGGACAACCGCATAAGGTAAGCTTCTCGGCGACACTCGTTGGGTCGCAATTCACTACCGTGCTAGTTATTCTCCTGAGACCCAAGGCAACCAGAACAGCTATAACCTTTGACTAACCTCGCAGTGCTCAGTCCACACCTCACTAGCATCATAAATCCCCATTGGCATTATGATTTGTAGGCCTCGCAAGTAAATGATCAACCTACTAGGCTGCTAATCCCCAAGATATTGGTCCTGCATACACTTTACTCGGCCTTAACATCTAGGCCAGATTGTCGAGACACTTGACTGGGCCGCACTCATCGCTGTGAGTTCTTGCGTAGCGCTAACGTACAGGCACTGCCGCGTCTGCCAAATGGTTAAGCCAAAAACTGCAAGAGCACCTCCGGGCAAAATGGACCACACTACCTCACCCCCCCCAGAATCCCACGCCACCATGCAAGCGACATTGCAGAAGCTGGAACTCACCTTACAATCACCCACGTCACAATTCGAAAAAATACTGCAAGCCATTCTGGACACCAAGACTACCCAGGAGGCTAAAATTGGCTCGGTAACGGAAGATCTCAATATACTTCGCACTGATCAACACGCACTGGCCGACAGGGTGTCCGAACTTGAGAAAGATACGAATACCCTTCCCGCTCTATGAAAGACCTTCAACTGCAACTAACGCATCTATCAACAGAAGTTGATTCCTTAAAACGCAGAGCGGAAGACGCAGAAGGCAGGTCCGGTCGCAATAACTTACGATTGGTCGGGTTCCCTGAACGCACAGAGGGCTTAAGCGCTGAATTATTTATAGAACAATGGCTCACAGACACAATTCTTAAAGACAACATCCTGAAGTTCTTCTCCGTTGAGAGGGCACACAGGATCCCAGGCAGACCCCCATCACCTGGCTCACAACCACACCCTCTTATAGTAAGATTTCTTAATTACCGAGATAGGGATCTTATCCTACAATTATTCCGCAAATCTGGCCCAGCAAGCTATGAAAATGCCATGATTACAGCTTATCCAGACTTTACAGCAGAAGTGCAGAAAAAGCGAAACTCCTTCTACCGGGTTAAAACATGCCTCCGCAAACACAGCATCAAGTACGCGCTGATGTTCCCAGCCAAACTCCGGGTGCAGGACGACACTTGCTCCTTTTTTTTCACTACTCCGGAAGATGCCTGGAGTTGGCTGCATGCCAAGGGTCTAGCCGACCCGCTAGACACAAGCGCACAGGACGACAATAGACCTCTCTCTACGCTGGGTCGCAAGCAACGCAAAAAACAAGGGGCTAAGCCCTCACCTGAACAGGCACAATCCGAACGCTCCCTGCTCCTGCGGATCACATCCAGATTCGTCAACGCCTCGCCCACTGCCCTATCTACGCAAACGGATGCTGAACTGGAGCAGGATATAAACTCTGACTCAGCGGAGTCCACACGGGGTCCCTCTCTCACACCACGTACAGCGGACGATATCTGCTGAGCAGCTGGGTTCCGCCTGCTCCTGTTTACCGGTTGCGCTGAGATATCTTCTCCTTGCTCTGGCTGCTCAGTGACTAATGGACGCCATCACTGTTTCTGCATTGTTTCCTCACAATGGCGCGCAACCCATATGCGCCCTCCGGCCGGCGTACCTTGTTCTTTGAACCGTGAGAGACCCGGCAGGGTAAGACCATGTCTCTGCACCAATGTCCATTGGCACCCCCCTGCTTCATATGGACCATTCTTTCACGCCGGTAACCACCGGAATTGTTTTTTATTTGTTAGTAATTCATTTGTTGTTATATTTTGTTTTAGTGTGCACCTTCATATTAGGTGGTTGGTTTTATCAAGGGCAAGTTAACTGTAAAAGCAGCAGCAAACACACAAGATATGTCCACTATAGCAAAAGGACCACAGCTCACAGTTCAATAATTACTGGTCGGCCAACTATAGCGGTTGAGTGTCATAACAATGTCATAATGAGGATGACAGACAACTGCTCCCCTGGTCACACAACAGCCACAAAAACATTATGGCCACCCACACGCACCATGGGATCTTGAAATATAAGATACTAACATGGAACGTCAGGGGCATGGCAACCCCACGGAAACGTCAAAGGGTCTATGTTTTCTTTAAAAGACAAGTACACATAGCTTTTTTACAAGAGACACATTTTGCTAAGTCCACGCTGGAAAGCACACGCTCAAAATGGAAAGGCCAACTGCACGGCACCACCTCCTCATCCTTTGCCCGCGGAGTAGCCATTTGGATTGCACCTGGGGTCCCGTTTGCTTTGTTCTGCACACAGTGTGATCCAAATAGCAGGCACGTGCTACTTGAAGGCACTCTAGATGGGACCCCTTTAGCTCTGGTCGCACTGTACTCCCCAAACGCAAACCACTGCGACTTCCTATCCACGCTCTCTACCGGCAATCTTAGCGACCCCACACTGGAATGCATATGGGGGGTGACTTAGGTGTCCTAGATACTCAAATAGACCGTTCATTCCCCCCACTTGTCACAGCCCCTTCTAATCGCGCCTCACAAACTCTGGCACACTGGGCATCAAACAACGGTCTGAGGGATGTATGGAGGGTGAACCACCCCACTCACCGCAAATACATTACTATTCTCCAGTGCATAAGCTACATACCAGAATAGATATGTTCTTTGTATCCGCATCTGTTATTCATAAAGTATGCATGTCTGAATACTTAGCACGTACGATATCAGATCATAACCCTCTGTGCGTAACAATGGCTTGGAGACACACACACACTCGGATACCAACATGGCGATTACAGCCAGAAGCCCTTTTAGACCCCCCCTTTCAAACAGATATGTCCAAAAGATTAGCCGATTACTTTCTATCAAATAAAAACACAACCTCATCCCGCGCTATAGAGTGGGACGCCCACAAGGCGGTGATACGCGGACACTGCCTCGCGGCCACAGTGGGGGTTAGAAAAGCACTTACTAAAGAACTAAAAGACTTAGAGATGAAGCTCCGCAGGGCAGAGAATGTGATCGACAGCGGAGAGGCCACACTAACAACACTGCACTCGCTTAGGGCTGCTCACAAGGAAGCAGACAACAGATTAAGCAAACACGATTATAGACATAACATGGCAAGACAACACGCTGAGGGAGACAGGTTGGGCAGGCTATTAGCTTGGCTGATCCAGCAGCCATCGCAACCAACACCCATTGGGGCGATACGTTTAAACCCTGATCTCATCGTTAACACCCAAGCAGGCATAAATGATGCCTTTTCTGCATATTACTGCACCCTTTACACGCCCCACCCCACCCCCCGGAGCAGCACCTTATTGACACACTACACCTGGTCTCTCAAAATCAACTCATCCTCGATAATACCGATATTCTAGACGGCCCTATTACTATTGAAGAGCTGCGCTTAGCTCTGTCACTAATGGCACGTAGCAAAACCCCCGGGTCTGACGGTCTACCGGTAGAATATTTTAACTCCCACGCTTTCCACTTACTACACCCACTTATAGAAGTATTCAAGGAAGCACACCACAACCTACAATTGCTGGACTCTATGCGCGAGGCACTGATAGTCGTCCTCCCAAAAACAGGCCGTGACCCTCTCGATGTCAAATTGTTGCGTGGGCTCTCATTATCCTAAATGAGACTACTGGATTTCTAGGCAGCAGGATCGATAACGGTGTGGGGGACTGAGTCTGACCTACGTGTAAGGAACTCTGTCACCCTAAATTCGTTTTTTGCTCCGGCTAACTAGCAGTGCCTCATTTCTCCCACAGAGAAGAGATGATTGGGCAGCCGAGCGCATGACATCTTTGGAACTTCTCAGGGAAGTCGTGGTCACTCAGATCCAAACCAACTCTCTTATTTACAATATGATCTCATATACAAATGACAAAGACAGTATAAGTTTTATATAATGATTTAATAAAACGACTGTATTTTAGATAATAAGCCATGAGCCACAATAACCAGAACCATACAACACAGTAGGATTTAAATAGTTACCAGGAGAGTAAAACATAAGAACAAAGCGATCATTGTGTATAATAGTTTCTACTCTCCCTCTGCTTGTTCTATTTCGAGCACAGCATGTTAAGCTTCTAGCTTGCCTGTCTGTATCACTGGGGAGACATCAGCCCTCATACCTGAGCAAAGGCCTGTGATCTTGGTTCAGCATCTGCAACGAGGCAGTCAGCGTCTAGTTGTGGTTCCCTGGTCGGAATCTCCCTCTTGCGTGTACTGGAACAAGGAAGTGATTTTATATCTAACATGTCAGCGTGATCACAAAATGTCCCTACGCAGGAATGCCAAGTCTAAACTCCTACCACGTCTATCGGCAATGTACCAGACTGTATCCTTGACTGAAGCACAGAGTGAATGTGTTATGGAGAACTTCAGTGCTGAAGTAGGCAAAACAGTGTGATATGAATAAAAAACAAAACCGTAGAGCTGGCTATTTGTAAAATAACAGTACGAAGCCTAATAAAAAGCATTTAGAGCAAAGTGCACAGAGGCTCTAAGCTGCCAGCAAATGAATAAAACACATCCAGGGCAAAGTGCACAAAGGCCTAGAGCCTGAAGCTAACGCGCAAAGGATACGTAAAACTAACCACACTACACCCTCCCCTTGTCGGTAGCAAGTGGTTCCAATAATATAAAAATACGCCCCAGATATAAACAATACCTAAAATTATATATATATTTCAACAAGGTCAGAAGACAACAAAGTCATAAATTTAGAAAACATGTGACAATAAAGCCAAATTCAATATAATGTCAATTTTGCAGGAGAGGAAAAAAAAATCCAATTGTTAAACAGAAGCAATAGAGAGTAGGAGCTCCTCCACTTCGATATATGTCAATATCGGAAGATCCATGCTACAAAGTACCATGGAGCAGGTATTTCCAAAGCCCCAAAACCATTCAGGGCGGCACCCCGGGCAGGGCCTATGAATGAGACTAAACCATCTTCCTCCAGGAAGGGAATCTCATAAACTGCCTCACGAAGCAAACGCAACCGTAGTGCACAAGTCTGGCAATGAGCCCTAATCGGGAACATCAACAGATCAGGATCGACCACTGGAGGGCGCCACAGTGAGAGATAGAGAGCCAGTGCATGTTCAAACGAGCACCAAAGGCACCGAAACACGGGTTGCACACAATCCAAAACCGGTCGGAATGACAGAGACCAGTCACACTCCAAATGGCCCAGGAGTGTTGCTCCAAAATGCTGCATCATGCGTTCACGACACAGCTGCGCTGACGGGAGCAGCAATATAGGATCTCGTCGTGGCGGGACAGCCATTGCGAAAAAATAGCAATAACAGCAAGACTCCAGCCAATAAAGCCAAAGTAATCGGAAAACCCCCCAAAATGCTTCCGAAAATAGAGTGTATAGCCGAAGGTATCAAACCGAATATGGAAGAGAAGGTGTGAGCAAAACCGACACCAACGGCTTTGAAAAAATGTGCAATACCAGCAGTGCTGGATGCATTAAATATACGTCCCACAAGTTCACCGAAGTGACTTGGAAAGTTAGTATTCAAAAGGGACTGTATTTCTGCCGATGACCTTGCCACCTGAAGTGCGTAGGTCTCGCTGGCAGATGAAAGAGCCACATGCTTTTGAAACAATAAAGCTTTTAGCCGACTCAACTTGTCGAAATTAACCTTGGAAGTAGCAATATGAGGCCAGATGTCCGCTACCTCCCTAATTTGAGTGGGGAGAAACAACACGTTCCCGCAGCACGTAACGGCCTTGGTGACAACGACAACTTAAACTATTCCGGCACGCATGCCACAGCAGCGTTCGCTGTTAAGAACAATGTAACTGCCGTTAGAAAGCACCTGGAAACTGTTTTTAATAACCGGGACTGGAACTCCCTTCAGATAACAAGCTAAGTTAGCAATCGAAGCGTTACACGCTCCGTGCAAGGACAGCTGTTTACAAACCATAGAATGGCTGACAGAAGTTTCGCATTCACTACCGCTAAGAAAAACCTCCCTCAAACCATTAACACATCTGTATTGAAAGGGAAGTTCCCACACCTTGTGTATGTAACTGTCTCCCAATAGTTCATATCTACCCACCGGAATGTGCTTCAAACAAGAAGTAAATTGCAGAGTGGAGATAGGCAGATTAATAACCCCATGAATCAACCACTCAGCTGACGGAATCTCAGCCACCGTGAAAGGCAGTTTCTCTAATTTCTCAATATTCAACATAACATACGTCGCTTCCTTTTTAGCCATCAGCTGTTGTTGACGAGTCAAATTAAAGGAGACAAAGATCTCTCTGGCACGAAAGTGCTGCCATGGAACGCGACCTGCCTTCAAGGTCTGAAGAGTCCAACCCAGCTGCATGATGGACCGCGTCTGACTCTGCCCATGATATAAAGAAGACATGTCCGATTTAATAATGTCAATAGCAGAGGAAACAATGCTATCAATCGTGTAAACACGGTCAGAAAGGGTATGCATGCCATTATCAACAACAGACAAAGTCTGCATCAGGTTTTCCTGATCAATCTGCCTCAACCGGGCTGCAGCCTCCTGTTGTGAAAGCTTCCAAATCTCATAAAAAACTTCATATAGAAATCCTTTCTTCCGTGGTACCTTGGGACCTGACAAAAAAATCTTGTAAATCAGTATCATTAGACAGTAACGTGAGATGTGACTTAACTGCATCCAGCGTGGATGACTTCAACCATTGCTGACAAAGCTTCCCCACACTGTATGTAGTTATAATATCAGCATGTTCTGTTAAAATGTAACGAGGGTCTGCCCTACTAGTCCTGAACCCCCCTGAAGAGGTGACAAAACGTTGATGACACTCATTAGTGTCTACAAGCCATAATAACCACCCGCCCGGATGTATCAATGAAGTGTTAAGCGTACCATTCTGGACCCAATGTGTAAATTCACTAAAAGTAGCATTCACATAGTGCTGCCAGTTGTTTAATTTGGAAGGGACAGGTATACTAGGCAAATTCAACTCTCTAATTGTCGCCAAGCCCAAACAGCTAGTCTGTTGTACTGTGTCATTGAGGAAAATCATCTGCACAGGGATAATACATGCTCTAAATAATGTGTCCCTGCCTTGCATCTGCCAATTTTTCGTACCCCAAACACTTTTCAAGCCAACAGTCTTAAACCAATATTCATACCCCTCGACCGAAAGTTTAGATACAAACAAATTGGAATACAGTAATTTAGTATCGGTCAATAACATTTGCTTAATAGAATACGGAGTAACTTTAAAATAGTAAGACTTAGCATTTTGTTGATTATGCCCAGAAAAATATGCAAATTTATCATAATACGTTTTCGAACTCCCTTGTGGAAGAGTCGAGCAATGTTCCCATTGCACATAATTAAATATGGACTTAGGGCTACTAGCTTTATGAATAAAGTGGTGTCCATAATAGTTGTAGCAAAACATGTCACCATGATTATCTCTAAACTGGTAAGCATCTTCATCATCATAGACAGTATAATATTGCAAATCTGTCAGCATAGAATCTACTGTCTTCACATCCCAATTATCAGAAACAATGCCTGGTTTAACAATATCATTCATTGATAACTTGAGGACATACGGTATTTGAATCAATTCAGTGGGACCATATATATATCAAACATTACTTTATCCCACACAATCCCATCCGGAATCGGTATTGCAGAAATGTTTACATTGGACAAGTCTCTGCGAACCATATGAGACGAAAAATGCGGTTTTAACTTCCACTTGCTCAATGTCAGATCGATCAGGAAGAAAATGACCATGTATTACTAAAAAAAAAGTAACCACAAATCCCAACCACAAAAAAAGAGTCATTACAGCCATAAAAAGCCACAAATAGTTCCAAGGAAAAACAAAATATGTGCGTTTAAGCCAACACAGCAGCTTATGTGGACCTCGGACCGAAGACATCGAGGACGAGGAGCCGGACACTGCATCATCAGTGTCATTAAAGCAGCCAGAGGCAGTTCTTGCAAAAGGTGCCACTGTGAACAAAGAAGCAGATGGAGGCTCTTGCCTAGGCACGCTATAAACCACATGTTCAGAAACATCAGTAGAACGTACAGCAATTTGATCAAAAGATTCCATATTAATCGTCGTCTGTGGAACAATCGCAAGATCATCTTCCACCCTCCCCAAGCTCGGAGAGGAAACAGCGTCGGTGTAAATCACCTGCAGCGGGACTTCTTCCCCAGTAGTGAGAGGGATTCTGGAACTACTGGGTGTCCCTCTTGGTCTGCTGTGCAGAATCTGCCACATGTTGTAACTTGACATTATCAATGGAAACAAAGCAATTTCCTTTGGCCCCTTGCAGCGGCGGTAAAATCACAGTTCTCGTGCCGCTTACCCCTAACACAGGGACAGGTGCTCGATAAGAAGGACCAAATTCTTTCTTTACTGCGACCTTTTCACGCACTAGATCCCCAAACCTGGGTATCCAACCAGTAGGCGTTACTGGCTCATCCTTAATTCCTGAGGAGGCAGCACTTACAGAAGAGTTATCTTCACGGAATTGTTGTAAATCCTGCAAAACAGTGACACGATCATTTATGTCAAAGGGCGTATCTGCCGCCTCCACACCAGGACCATCTAGATCAGGAACATACATTTGTGTTCCAAACAGGCACTCATATGAAGTACGACCCCCCCAGTGACCGTCTAGGCAAGTTATTAAGTGCTCTCTGTACTCCATACAGGTGGGCTAGCCAACTACGACCCGTACCTATAACCCTGGCCGTTAAGGATTGCTTTAAATCACGATTTAAACGCTCCACGACAGAATTTCCCTCGGGATGAAATGGAGATGAGAATTGGAGTTGGACCCCCAACGAAGCCATGGTGTCCCTGAATGCCTTAGAGGCAAAAGCAGGGCCCTGGTCCAAATGAAAAGCCGCAACTGCAAATGTATCTACAAAGATGCGCAAATCTTTAATAACAGTCCGAGCGTCAGCCGAGCGTTGTGGCCAGACCCACACAAATCTGGAGCACGAATCTACAGCAACCAAAATATATTTGTATGCACTATCTGGTGTCAGCGGACCACAATGATCCAAGTACACACACTGTAAAGGTTTATTTGAAATCAGAAGGGGCGTTTGCTGCGGGCGTCTAGCCGACAAAGCTTTAATCTGTTGACAAACGTCACAACAAAGGACATATTGCTTTGTTTCTTTATAGAGACCAGGCCACCAGTAACGGGCCTGTAAAAGTGAAATCGTGGCAGCCACACCAGCATGTGCAGACGCCACCCCCTCATGTGCTGCAGCAATTACTCGAGGCCTCTCAAGTTTATTGGGTAGTTCACGTACACCAATGCCTGGAATATTAACAACAGCATTTAGCGCACTATTTAAGCAGTAACTATATTTATAAGGAAATCCTTTAGGAAATGGCGTGCCATCAGCCGTAGCTTTTATGGTAGCCGAAATCTCTGTGTCTGGTTTGGAACTCGAACGAGTCACTGCGGCCACAGTGGCGACAGCCACTGCTGATTTCGCAGCTTCATCAGCCAAAGTATTCCCAGCAACGTGTATTCCAACGCGCTGGTGTCCAAGTATATGTACAACATGGACCTTAGGAAGCGTCTCCTTCAGATCCGCAACCTTACCCCACAACAATTTGTGTTTAATGGTGTTTCCTTTAGAATCTCTGAACCCATTCAACTTCCAATAGTGTAGATATTCATTGAAAGACTGTACACAGTAATAGGAGTCACAGACCAGCAAGGTTAAAATCGCCGGATCCGCGTGATCCAACGCTAACAATAGAGCTTTGAGCTCAGCCAGCTGTGCCGTGCAATCTCCCAAGGTTTTAGTATAAGTATGTCGGGGGCAGAACACTTCCCCTTCCATTGTGCCGCTCACCACCGCACATGCAGCAGAATACTGTTGTTTAGTCCCAACCGCTGGTTGTGCAGAGCCATCGGTATACATGACCACTTGATATTGGTCAATAGGCAATGTGCCAGCAGGGACTGGGTACTCCATTTCATATTGAAGAAATTCTTGAGTCTGCAGTTTAGGGTCAAATATGTAATCTACATCAGTGGCTGTCAAAGACGTAGCCCATTGAATCCATCGCGGGTGTAAAGCTTTCGAATTAGGGACACTCGCTCTTGTAACAGCCTCTAAGGCCGGAATCGGGGAAACTACAATAATGCGTTGGCCCTGGGCAAGCGGTCTTTCTTTAATCACAGCCATCTGTATGGCAGTGAGTATTTTCTCACTTTGCGCAAATCGTTGTTCTGCTGCAGAATACAAGTGGGACTTGTATGCAATCGGGACTGTCTCACCCTCATTAAAGGTGACATATGTAAATCCAACAGCCCCAGGTATCACCCTGATGACTAAATGTGTCTTATTGTCCCGTGTGTGTAAGTGTTTAACTGCTAAGAGATCAGTCTGTAAATCTCGTAGGATATGTGTATGCTCAATCGTCCAAAATCTACTCGAAAAATTTGGACGAATCAACTCGTATAAGGGTTTTATACGCGTAGCATAATCAGGAATGTAAGTTCTGCCAAAATTCAGAAACCCCAACAATGACTGGAGCTTCCGAACCATATTAGGAGGCTGCAATAAAGCACATTTCTCCCAAAAATGTGGCGCTAAGCTCTTGCCCTCACTCGACAACTCATATCCCAGGAAAATGACGCTGAGGAAGGCAATCTTCGATTTCTTAAAATTAAACTTATAGCCAATTTCCGCAAACCCCACAACAATACGCGATACACGCCTTAGATGTTGTAGAATCTCATTGTCTGTCAGATATATGTCATCAACATATGATAACGCTTCAGGGTCCAACTCGTGCAGCATTTCAGTCACACGAGCCGAAAACAGTCCTGGGCTATTCTTATACCCCTGAGGCAAACGACAAAACTTTTTCTGAGAGCCAAACGCACTGAAACTGGTATAGTCCCGACTTTCGGGCGCTATATTTTGGCAGAAAAATCCATTCGAGATATCTAACGTCGTTTTGTATTTCTTACGCACTATATTATTCATAAGCGCTGCGCTATGTGAATTCTGTATTGCATATGTGCGTGTATGACCATTTAAATGTCTGTAATCCACCACTATCCTATATGAATGGTCCGGTTTAGCAACCGGAAATAAGGGATTATTCATCGGCGAGACACAGGGCTCAATTACACCCTGGTACTCCAATTGTGTAAGAATCTTCCTAACCGATGCCCTTGCCTCAAATTTGATAGGATACTGCGGCTGGGGCTGAGGTTCGCCCTTTATTGGAATTACATAATAAGGTGATTGTCTATCCCACCCCACATTATTTCTATATAGGGCGGGAGCCTGTCTCCGGTTGTGGAGACTGTCCCCCATCTTTCTTAGGTGTTTGCTGTTTCTTTTCCCAGCGCTTCTTAGTACTCTCAGGTTGCTGTTGTTTAGCATTGTCTTTATTATTTTTACCCTGTAATTGGGGTTTTTGCGGTCTAGCCCCCAGGCTATCGCGACCAATACTGGAATATGTCTCAGCTATTATTCTCAGAAGTTTCCGCTCCTGATTAATCTGCGGAACGTCCTGAAGACGCATTCGCACTGCTAGTGCTACTGCCTCTCCCTTGAGATTACTCAAAATAATAGAAGAAACTGCAGCAAAATTGCCCATTAACTGCATGCCCAAATCCAAGGCAGGGGCAGCCCCATATTCATCTTGAATTTGTTTAAGCACTTCGGGTAAATTAGCTAATGTCGGTGTACCGTGTGCCGTAGTGTAGAGCGTGGCAAACACCGTGCCCCAGGTATTACAAAGGTCTACCGGAGGAACCATCCAATACGGCAAACACATCGTCAATATTCTATGTTTATCCTGAGGTCCCGTATGGGGAAATACTGCTTCCAGCGTATTAATTTTTTGCGCCAGCCAAAATGGAGTTTCCTCACGTTTAGCCGGTATATTACCCATAACTGAGTGTACAGTGGCTGGATTGATACCCGGAACCACCGCCTGTGGGTGCGCCGGAGCAGCACGCGCTGCGTTCGTATTTAGTGTCTGCATTACAAACTGAACTAATCGTCTATATGTAGCTGTTAAGTCTGCATATAAACGACGAACTTCAACCACTGTCAATTGAGCAGCCGCAGGATGAGGTGTATATGTAGCCAACAACGCCCAGGTAGGACCATCATTACTCAGTGGACCTAACCTTACTTGTGCTACTGTGTGTGGGAGGGCGCCATCAAGCCAATTATGGTGTTCTTGATAAGATAAAGGTATCTCTAAATATGCATAAGCCCTGTATTGTCCAGGGACATTCGCAACAGTGTATTCGTGAAAAGTGTTTGTACCCCCATCAACTGCTGGAAATACGACCCAAGAATAAAAAAGTTCTGTTCTATAGGCTGCATGGGCGTCCACCACAAAAGTGACCGGACCCCCCTGGACCGTCAGTCCATGTGCTATCAGATGTCCTGTGAGCGGTTGTCGCATATTGATTGCTATATTCACTACATTAGGATTCGCCATTTATAAAAAATAGCACTAGGTCAGAGAAGGCACACCAATATCGGGGTTTATCCTTTCAAAGTTCAAGCTTCAACAACCAACCACTAAGTAACAGGATGTACCTATACCGTGGTGGCGGAAACCCTCAGCCCCACGGACGTCTCCGCTTACGGAACCAAGGAGTCAAAATATATATGAGACCGAGAGAGTCAGTCAGACCTAAATATTAGAGCCAGACCAATCGTTGGCGGCGCCATGTCGCGTGGGCTCTCATTATCCTAAATGAGACTACTGGATTTCTAGGCAGCAGGATCGATAACGGTGTGGGGGACTGAGTCTGACCCACGTGTAAGGAACTCTGTCACCCTAAATCCGTTTTTTGCTCCGGCTAACTAGCAGTGCCTCATTTCTCCCACGGGGAAGAGATGATTGGGCAGCCGAGCGCATGACATCTTTGGAACTTCTCAGGGAAGTCGTGGTCACTCAGATCCAAACCAACTCTCTCATTTACAATATGATCTCATATACAAATGACAAAGACAGTATAAGTTTTATATAATGATTTAATAAAACAACTGTATTTTAGATAATAAGGCATGAGCAGCAATAACCAGAACCATACAACACAGTAGGATTGAAATAGTTACCAGGAGAGTAAAACATAAGAACAAAGCGATCATCGTGTATAATAGTTTCTACTCTCCCTCTGCTTGTTCTATTTCGAGCACAGCATGTTAAGCTTCTAGCTTGCCTGTCTGTATCACTGGGGAGACATCAGCCTTCATACCTGAGCAAAGGCCTGTGATCTTGGTTCAGCATCTGCAACGAGGCAGTCAGAGTCTAGTTGTGGTTCCCTGGTCGGAATCTCACTCTTGCGTGTATTGGGACAAGCAAGTGATTTTATAACTAACATGTCAGCGTGATCACAAAATGTCCCTACGCAGGAATGCCAAGTTTAAACTCCTACCACGTCTATCGGCAATGTACCAGACTGTATCCTTGACTGAAGCACAGAGTGAATGTGTTATGGAGAACTTCAGTGCAGAAGTAGGCAAAACAGTGTGATATGAATAAAAAACAAAACCGTAGAACTGGCTATTTGAAAAATAACAGTACGAAGCCTAATAAAAAGCATTTAGAGCAAAGTGCACAGAGGCTCTAAGCTGCCAGCAAATGAATAAAACACATCCAGGGCAAAGTGCACAAAGGCCTAGAGCCTGAAGCTAAAGCGCAAAGGATGCATAAAACAAACCACACTACAAAAATCATACAGGCCGCTCTCCTTAATCAATACAGATTGCAAATTATTAGGGAAAGTACTTGCAAACAGGCTCCTCCCCTACTTACTGAGTTTAATACACCTTGATCAGTCCGGCTTTATTCCTGGTAGAAGTACTTTCCTGAACATCAGAAGACTCCTGCATATAATGCATAGCAATACAAACACTGAAGCGGTGGCCCTCTCCCTAGATATTGAAAAAGCGTTTGACACACTCAGCTGGAATTATCTCCTATGCACACTCAAAGCATTTGGTTTTGGCTCCGGTTTTATCAACTGGATCAAAACGCTCTACTCTAGGCCCACAGCCCGTGTCAAAAATGGTAGTGCTATCTCCGAAGCATTCCCCATAGGCAGAGGCACCAGACAAGGCTGCCCACTATCTCCTTTGCTATTCGCTATTGCCATGGAGCCATTAGCAATTCAATTACGCAACTATGCACACATATGGGGTATCCCGGAGTCTAGTACCTATCACATTATATCCTTGTATGCAGACGATGCCCTAATATCCTTGCACAATCATTCAGCCTTCATGGCAGAGGTATTGCAGATGCTGGACTCCTTCGCCCTCGCCTCTGGTCTGCATGTCAATTGGTCCAAATCAAGCATTTTTCTTCTTACTTCCATCCCGGCTGATCATCATATGGCATTGCCACAATATAAACTACCCTGGTCACATACAACCTTTAAATATCTTGGAGTGCAGATTTATCACTCTATCACAGACTTAAAAGAGGGTAACATTGCTCGGATCCACTCGTAGCTCAATACCTTTCTGGAGCTCGCTCCCCTGCCCCCCATGGGTCGTGTGGCGATAGCCAAGATGCTTATCCTCCCAAGGTTCTTATATTATTTTACTGCCCTTCCGTTGTGCCTGCCACGCTCGTTCTTTAACAAACTGCAATCAATGCTAACCGACCTACTCTGGGGCAAAGACAGACGAAGAGTGGCGCTGACCACAACACAACACCCGCAAGAAATGGGTGGGCTGGGTATGCCTAACTTCGAAAGATACTACGCAGCTGCCCAATTATCATGGTTATCCACATGGCTCCAAGATACTCCTTCTGCTGAAGGCATAATGTTGCAGACACATATAGCACCACAGGAGCTGCTGCTTACAATGATAACTGATCCCCCCTATACTTCACACACTGATACTGTTGGAGGCAGCTCGCTTTTGCTGGCGCAGATACGTCCAGAACAAGGCTCCCTCTCCCCCTTACTCACCCTTGCTGCCACTGTTTTAATTGCCGGGCACCCAAGTCCTCTAAATACATCACGACATGCGAGGAATAAACACACTGCAGATGGGTGATTTATACTCTAGCTCCGTGATGCACACCTTTGCGGAACTGGTATCCGTGGGAGTGATGCACAACGGGGCCTTTCTAACATACAGCGCCATAAAACGACTACTCAATAATCTCCGGGGTACCGGTGACGGGGAGCCTCCGGAGTCTCCGGAGTCTCCGTTACTCACCATTATCCTCACCATAGGTAGCAGAAAAGGCATTATAACTAAACTATATAAAGCATTACTTGAGGCGATATACACCACCCTGCCGCATGCGAAAGCGCGTTGGGACTCTGTCCTCCCCTCACCACTACCACAGAAGACTTGGGCTGCCGCTCTCGCAATGGTTAAATCAGTATCCTGCAACCCTCGTCTGCGTTACACCCAATTCAACTATCTTCACCATTCATATTTATCCCCAGCCCGCATCCAAAGAATATATCCGAGCACAACACCGACATGTCCTAGATGCACCACACCGGCAGCTGACTTCTTCCATATGGTTTGGAGCTGCCATTCAATAAATTTGGCCTGGCACCGTGTGACGGAGGTCACAGCAGATATCTCATCCCATACTCTGGTGCCCACGCCCGACTCCTGTTTACTTGGCATACGCCACCGCGCCAGAACGGATAAACAAATACACAAATTTATAGACTTAGCATTTGTGGTTTACAAACGTTTAATAGCAACGCACTGGAAAGCTCCACATGTCCCCTCCCACTTGTCCTGGCTTCGCGATTTACATAGCCGAGCGCAAGCTGAAGCCCAGTCACTCCACCTATTGCAACATAGGGGTCTCATCCAAGAGGGCCCCGAAGTTTGGGACACTTTTGTGGTGGCTATTGAGGCCAGAGATGACATGTACCCCCGTGAACGGGACACCATACATACCTAACACAGCTCTGGCTGTCATCGTCAACACTTTAACTATGCTGCCCCAATCTCAGACACTCTCAATTGTACCCATTATCAACACCCTCACCCCTCTCCACAATGTATCTCTACACCATGTTTAGACACGCTTTCTGTGTTAGTACACACATGTAACATATACCTAGATTACGTAATGTTACGCCTGCCCTGTACCCTGTCAAATTCCATAGACACACTCCATACCTTAGAGGTGACCTTCACCTTATTTACATATATTAGCCGCACTCCCTCCTTTCTCTTTCCCCACGCACTGTGGGGGATCACTTAAACTAGTACTGACATCGATAGTGATTAGCTGCGTCCTTAATCCGCAATTAGTTAATACATAGTTTCCAAGCTGAATGCTGCTTCACTTTTTCCCTTGCCTTTTTGGTTTCGCATTCTCATGTTACTTTATATTTGCCTTCCTCGTCTTTTATTTTCGCTTCTTTTGACACCTTATTGTGTAATAATGCTCTGTAAATCTATATAAGTGAGCAAATGGATCGCAAAATTATTAACAGCTATTGTATTGTTGTGTGAATGTTAGGTTTAATAAACAGATTTAAAAAAAAACAAAAAAAGAAAAGACTCCATGAGTCTGGCATCCAAGGCTCTGCCTTCAACTGGATTTGCTCCTTCCTAACAGGAAGAGCACAGAAAGTCAGCTTGATACCCTACATGTCGGAAGCCATGAATCTCAGCTGTGAAGTATATCAAGGCTCACCCCTTAGCCCAACGCTGTTCAACATCTACATGACACTACTGGCCGACACCAACATCATAAGATCCTACAACATCAATATTCTTAGGTATGCAGAGCCCAACTCATACTCTCCCTTTCAGACAAGACTCCAGTGACCAAAAACAACTTCAACACCTCCATGACCGCACAAGCAATGTGGATGAGGTCCAACTGCAGCAAGCTCAACACGGACAAAACCAAAGTGGTGATCTTCAGAAGCAAATCCTCCCTCGGACCAGCTCCAACTCCTTCTGCACACATCAGAAAAATAATCATCCTTCAGGAAAAATTGGAATTGACAGCACAAGTCAACACAGTTACCTACACCTGACGAAGATGCAGCGGAAAATCATGAATTTGCTATCGAAAAACAGTCACACAAGCCCTTATAACAAGTATACTGGACTACAGCAATGCACTCTACATCTAAATCAACAAACAGCTCCTGAACAGACTCCAAACGATCCCTAATGCCGCAGCAAGACTCGTTGGCAACCTCCCTTGATGCATCCACACCACTCCACACCTTCAGGAACTCCATTGGCTCCTCAAACACACTCACTTCAAACTTCTCACACACACCCACAAGGCTCTACAAAATACAGGCCCCATTTACCTCAACACACATGTCCACTTCCACCAACCCTCCAGGCAACTCCACTAAGCTTATCTCTCACTCGCACACATCTGTCACATAAAGAAGAACAGAGGAGGAGATCGGGCCTTATCACACATTGCACCAGAGGCTTTAAGCAACCTCTCTCACCACATCAGGTCCTTTGTGTCGCTCTTCAAATTACGCAAGAAGCTGAAAAGGGGGTGGCAAATGCCGGGACAATAATCTTCATTTCCTTATTTAATAATGTCTGTAGCTTAATTATTGAGACTAATTAGGGTTAATAATGGGCATTCAATTGCTTTCTAAACATACCCAAAGGACACAAAAAGTAGCAAACTGCTTAGGAACTCATTTACGTTAACTATAAGAAGAGGCATAGGCCAACAGATGTGTTTTTAAAAAACACCTTGTTAATTCAGATGGGGTTCCAAATTATAGCTTTAGGCATACACCCTTGAGGGTCAGTGAGTCAGTGAGCTATGACTGTAGTAATGATTGCCTCTAAAGAGTGTCACCCTTCTTGTCACCTTTTTCCAGCTATTCACTAATGTGTCTGCGAACAGCATTTGCCAGTGTTTAGAAATGAAGGTACCCACATAGCAAGCACAATATGAGCCAATATTCCCATGCATGTATTTATATGCAGGTTATTTGTTTCACTGTTGCTGCACAGGGCCGCAGAAATTGAATCCGAATGCTCTACTCCTACTGTGGCGCCCATGCTGAACCAATAAATAAAGGAGGCATTGAAAGGTCATGTAACTAAGCACCTAGAAGAGTTTCACAATTTCAATGTACTAGAAGCCCGAAGTTGGCACAACAGTCTAAATATTTTTATTTCCACAAGGAAAGTAATTAGGACTGGGGTCCAAATCAGTTACCCTCTAGTAACCACTGGTATCCTTCGTATCAGTGCTTACTGTCCCACATTATGACAGAGTCACATATTTACTGCACATCATCAATTAGTTAATCAATACTCACCCCCAACCTTTTTCCAACAGTGAATCATTTTACTTTCATATGAACAATATAATTTACAGATCACGGTAGAAATAATAAATACAGTTTGATACACATAACAACCTTTGTTATATATTGATTTTTGAAATATTTTACACTCTATTTCAGATTTCTCACTTTAATAATGCATAGACCTACAAGTTGAGTTAGGAACACGTTATAGATATCACAAGCAAATGTTACTAACAAATATAGAAAGAGGCATGGTTTTAATTCTAGCAAACAACAAATCAGAACAGTTAGAAAGTTGCCAGCCAATGAGGATGTTTCCCTCTTAATTTTTATTCCAGTGCAATGTTCTACTATTTCTATTTCCCAATACAAATGTAAACAACGTCTGAAGCAATCTATCTTTAGGAGGTTATAAGCAGATTGCTTGGGCGAGCTCTTGAGGTTGATTGATCAAAATCCATAATCATTCAATTGCAATGTTTTAATACCATAGCTTGAGAACTGAGTGATGTCACAACAAACAAGATTTTATTCATATGTCTCATATGTATGTATATGATTTGTCTACATGGTTACATGTGCACATCTTTTCTAACATCACTAAGGTAGATTTATAATACAGCATGATTATTTTTGCTCATATCAAGTATTTAATTTGTGGTTATTGTAGGAAGCTGGCTCCGAATATACTATATCAAAATGAGATCTAGGCCCATATTCATGAAAAATGGCACACAACTGCACTAACGCTGCTACCGTTCGTCATTTTTTTTAACGTCATTCCTTACAACAATCTGTGTGCCATATTTATGAAATGACGCACAATGGCGCTAAGGAACGGTAGCATCACAAAAAAAGACGCTAGCCAGTGGGGGATGGCGTTAAGCGAAATGGCGCTAGTGGGTCAGGAATTACTTTAGGCTGGTTAGAGGCAAAATTTCAGCTGCTTTTCAGCCTAGCATTATTTTCTGACGTATAAGCAGCCAAAAAATGACCTGTCTAAGTATAAACAGGAGTCATTAGCACCACCCCAATACCCACCGCAGGGGACCAGTGTCCCCAGGGCAAGTCCTACATGCCCAGTGCCAGGCAGGGGGTCCCATGTAAGGGGCCCCTAATAGCGTCCCACACATATACACAAACACTTACCTGCAACTTACCTTGGATGGGCTCCCTCCTCCTCTAGCATACTTGTGGTGTGGGTGATGGTATTGCTGGGGCTTGGGATGGGCATCTTTGTGCCCATTTTATGTTGTTTCCCCATGGAAATGTGCCTCCCTGGACTTTAACGCCTTGTCTGACGAGGCGTTACATAATGGTGCTAAGAGGGCCTCCCACCCGCATGTTGTTTCTGTGCCAGGAGTTAAATATGGCGCTGGGGTGCTAGAGTAATTTTTAGGACAGGAATGCCTACCTTGCATCTCATTGACGCAAGGTGGGTTGGAGCATCCTAAAAAGGCGCTAACTCCAATATTTTGATGCTAGACGGGTCTAGCATCAAAATATAAATATGGTTAGTTAACAACGCTTTAGCGCCAAAATAAATGGCGCTAAGGTGATGCTAAGCTTCCATAATTATGGGCCTTTGTGTGCACAGAGTCCAGGAGTTACCCAGAGGCTTAACAGAGGCTAAAGTAGATAATACTAATGCTCTCTTTTGTGTTAGTGTGGTCGAGCAGTTAGGCTTATCAGAGGGTGGTGCAAAGCATTTGTTGTACACACAGTCAAGAAATGGGGAACACACTCAATTAATAACCCCAGGCCAATGTATTTATATGGGAAAAATATATTTGTTACTTTTAACACTAGAACCAAAAGATTCTTGTTGCAGGTAAGTTATAAGTATGTATCAAGCATATGTATCAAATGTACTTTGTTTAAGTTTGGTAAATAAAACAGTTTACAGGCAAGTAAGTTTTCATTTTCAAAGGTTGGCAGTGCAATTTTCAGAACAGTCCTGAAGGGTGGGGTGGAGGGGGTTAGAGGATGGGGGAGGGGGGCGAGTGTTGCTGCACTTTTGAGGTAAGTACTCAACTTACAGTTCCAGCCTCCGGGGGTTAGGATATCCACTGGTCAAGGTTCAAGATGTCCCCAAACATACACCACCAGCAACATAAGGCCGGCCGGGTGCAGAGGTCAAAGTTGGTGTTAGATTTAGAACGGGATTCTTTGGATACTGAGGGCACTCAGAAACAGATCTGCTGGCAAGTATTTCGGAGGGCAGACCTGGGGGGTTTAGGTGAGCACTATGGAGGCCACAGGTTAGCACCAAACACACACCCTCAGCGGCACAGGGGCGGATGGGTGCAGGGTGCAAACACAGCGTTGGGCCCACAATGTTTTTCAATAGGGGGACCACAGGGGTCACAAAGATGCTGCAGGGTGGGTCCAGGGGGTCGGTTCCAGAAAACCAAAGGTTGGACAAGGAGAAGGGCTGCCTGCTGAACGTTGCTGGACAGTTGTCAGATTACCCAAGGGCAGAGGGCTGCAGTGCAGGGGTACCTTTCGGAATCGGGTACCTTCGTTCGGTTCTCTTGTAGTCAGGGGGGTCCTCCGGATTTAGGCTGCAGACGTCTGATTATCTTACTTATGACCAGATCAGAAAAGGAAAGAACTTTCTTCAAAAGAGATCTGAAAACGAATTTAAATTTGAAGGATAGGAAAAGCATTAGGGGCTACATGTACGAAAGGATTTAGTGGTCGCAAACAGTGAATTGAGCCGTTCGTGACCGCTAAACGGCCTTCTGACATGTACCAACCCTATTTTGTGAGTCAGTAACCTATTACCGACTAGCAAACTAGGGTATGTGATTCAGTATTAGGATGGGGTGTGTAAATGGAGTCCCTTCCTAATAGCGACTTGCATGGCCATGTATGAATGTTTTGCAACCCAAATGCAGTCGCAAAACATTAGCAGATTACCACCAATTTCAAACTGGTGGTAAGCCATTCACAAACCACTGCCAACTCCTAAAAAATGAAAACAGAACTTTAAATTTTTTTGTTTGAAATGCATCCTGTCTTCCCTTCAGAAAAACAGGCTACACTTCAGAAAAAAACCTGATTTATTTATAAAGCAGTCCCAGAGACATGGTGGTCTGCTGACCCCAGCAGGCCACCATCCCTTTGACTGCCGGCCATTCCCAATAGTCAGAAATTGCAAACTGCCTCATGAATATTAACGAGGTAGGTCCCTTGTGACCCATTTGGGATTTGCAAACCGTGTCTCACACACTGTTGTATATTGCATTATGCGACTTCCTAATTACAAGTCGCAAAAAGTAATAATTAGGAAGTGACAAATCCATGCGATAGTACATGTGCCCTAAATGCTTTAAAAAAATTGTTCACTTAAGTCTTCAAGTTCTGAAGTGATTTTACCTACAACAAAATTGAATAATGGGATAATAAACAATCACTTCCATTTCTCAGGCAGTGAGCTGTTGGAGTGTAATGGTAAAGTAAACACAATGGAAATGTTTGTAGTTAATTCTCTTTGTAGAGCCCAATCACATGTAACATGTAACTGAGTGCTTTTGTGAATAAATTGTCAGTGATCGAATATTTTTCAAAAGAAGTCACATTATGAATCTGAGTAACACATTTGGGTCAATGTGCATAAGGTCCTTGTGAGAATATTCTTGACTACTTAGTTAGAAGTCCTTCTTTCATTCACTCCAAAAGTGTACAGAGTGAAAACCCCACTTGAAGGATTGTAATTAGAAGAGCAAAATGCGGAATGGATGAAGCTGATGTGCTGACTCCTTTTATGTTGGACTTGTTTGGTTCTTAACCCTCTGGCTTTGTTTTTTTCTTTCCTTCGTTAGGGCTTCATTGTATTTCCTCTACCACGGCCTATGACAAAATATGATATAAAACATTGTATTAATTAGTAAAAGACATCATACTTCCATAGTCTATTTTATGTTTTGAGAATAAGGTGAGGAATCCACCAACATGCTTTAGGAGGATAAAATGCTTTACTGACAAAGAAAGACAAGCCTTACACAATTACACCTGTCTAATCATCTTACTAATTAGAAGAAATTCTTAAGTGTCATACCTAGCCCACCGCTAAACAAATCAACCCAACCCAATATACACTAATACCTCTTAGGGATCTCTCCAATGGCCATATCTCGATTCGTTCTGTGGATCTCCCGGTCCCTTACCAGTACTGCTGCCACTTTACTTTGTATGCTTGCCTGTGCACTGGACTGATGTTGCCTACTGACAAATATTTTACTCCTTTGGAGCAATTTACTACTGGTATGCCTGCTTCCCTGCTACTTACTGTAGTTTAAAACATCTTTTGTTGATTTAATTCTCTCCACATTTGCATCCATACAGCTAGTTCAGAGCATACAGTGGAACATGATTTCACAAGGAGGAGAATGAGGAGGATGCAGCAGCTTTGAGATTGTGTATTAACTTTCTATTGCTTTCACTCACTCACAGACATTCTAGATTCGCTGCAGTACATCTCTGAACCGCCCAAGATATTAGCAGAGAGGACTCTGAATAATCCTCAGAGTGAATGTCTTACAGACTCCAGAAAACCAAAAAAAAACTAGTTTACTCCAATGATACCAGCGAGAATGGTTAATACACCATTAACCCTATACTGATTATTCAATCATAAATCTTTCTTGAGATTCCTGGCAGATAAGATTGCATCTTTCAACATGCAACATTAAATCAACCAAAAAATTAGATAAGTGTCTCTCACTAGAATTGAAGATCATAAAACCCTAATTAAGGAAATGCAAAATAGTCTGGTAGAGGTTCCCTCTGGATGCTAATTAAAAAGCATAGAAAATATAAATCCGACACTTTCTCACCCAACAAAATCTTTTTACATTTGGAAAATCAAGAGACAGAGAACACAAGAAAGGAACTATTTAAGATCCTTTAATATATTGCAAGTCCTGCTCCACAACTAACTAGACAATTATTGTTCAGCCTTTTTTTAATTTTCATCAGTGTTCTCAAAATTTTCCAGTCACTCGGTCTGTCTTTAGAAATATGAAACAACACTTGGTTTTTATCAGTGTAATTTTTAAACATTTTTCATTTCACCTAATATCATGTGATATGGCTACATATAGGTGGTAAATAACAGAGGTGAGTGGCATGATACCCGATGAACCCCTAATTCTATCAATATTAATGGAGAACCTGTCTTACCAATAAAAACTTTGGCAGTTCTAGGTCCTAGACATGATGTGTACTATCTTAAAGCTGCCTTCACCATCCTCGTCTTTCTATTTAGTCTATCATGTTTTATCAAGGGTATTGAAATCTTCAGATAGATCTAGCAGCAAAGCCAAAGTTGGACTAGCTTCATCCAATAGTTTCACTATAGAAAAGTCCACAACAATTAAAGATGTTTCAGTACCTACTTCTGGCATTAATCCAGGTGCCACTGCATTAAGATCAATTAGGGAGGTGAGAAGGTATCAAAACAGGATGGTATAGAATTGATTCAGATCCTTTGTGCCTCCACTGGCCCTAATGAGAACTGCCGACTATATTACAAGTTCCCTATTACTTTGGCACAGCATTTTAATCAAAAGTGCTCTGGGCTACAGGACTGTAACTTTTGGTAGAATTTAATGCTAGGAGAGTTGCCACGTTATAGCGAGCCGTTCAGAATGTTTTGGGTTTCAGAGACCTTCCACCTAAGGATTGTTTTGAAAAAGAAAATAATAATGGCCCTGATGTACAAGGTCATTGGCAGACCAAGGAATGAAATAATGTGTGCCAGGTGGCATGTCCTAGGTAGGATTGTTGTTATAAAGTAATGTGTTTGGTGGATGTGCGATGGATAGGCTGCTGCCAAGACGTTTCCAGGGAGAATAACAGGCATTAGAAGCAGAGTTGAGTCAGCTGGTATGAAATCCATATGAAGGAGGCTCTTCACCATTTAACCTCACCTATTGTTCTCACTGACCCAGCCTAGGAAAGATTGAAGTTTTAGATCTGGGAAATATAGGATGACAAGGCTCTGTGAACCATGCGTGGGCTGAAAGGGACATGCACCCTAAAAGGGATTAGAATCTATGTCCTCAGTGCAGTTTTTACAGCCATTTCTGTTAATGAGACTGGCCAGACCCTCCATCCAGAAGAAAGATCATGCTAGGGTCTCCTGTCATCAGGGGGACAAATGACAAAGAGATCTTGTGATCCCACCAGAGATCTCCTGACTTAAAAGTTCTAAAGGGAGGCACCATGTTGTGGAGAGCTCATTAAAATAATAAGGCATGAACAGAGAGGTCTTTAAGAGGTATAACCATTTAAAAAGGTCCAAGTGGAGCAGTGAACATTGACCATAAAAATCATTGAAAGTCTGGATTGGGAATGATAAGAGAACAACGATCAGCTGTACAGAATGACATCCCAATTAAAATTGTCAGCACTCGGTGTGGCGTGACATTTGCCACAAAAATCAACTTATCTGAGGGCCCATTGACTTTGGGGAAAACTATTCAGACCATCAGCATAAAAAGAAAATTAAAATCACTTATGTAAGAAGTAAAGATTGCAGGATTCTCAAAATTGGGTGACTGGCAGGACAACTGAACAGACCACACAATAGACTCAATTGAAGCCCTGTGTATGGAGTTTGTAGTAAAAATATAGTGGGGAAAAAAGTAGACTGCAAAAATGTTGTGGCAAAAATGTTGTCTACTGGAAAAACAGAATGAAAAAAGTTGTGGCTATAAAAAAAAAAAAGGCTTCTTACTGGTCAAAGGTAAGTGTTCTGTGAGCAGAAGCAGGAGTTAATCTCCTGCTAAAGTAGAGAGGAGCATCTACGGTAAGGTGGGGAAGGGGGCAGGAGAGTAGTAAGCAGGTTCTAGGATTCAGGAAGGGAGAGTGTTAAGGGGCAGTAAGAGGGTTTGTATGGTTCATGAATTAGTAGCATTATGGGGTAATTAGCACCTTTTAGGGTTCAGGGATGGGTAGAGTCAAAAGGATTGTAAGAGGTTTTTAGGGCTCAGGGAAGGATAACGCTAAGAAGTACTAAGGGGGTTTTAGGTTCATGGAACGGCAGCATTATGGGATAGTAAGGTGTTTTTAGGATTCAGGAATTGTAGCATTAAGAAGTAGTAAGGGTTTTTAGGGATCAATGTAAGGTAGCATTAAGGAGTAGTAAGATGTTTTAGTGTTCAGGGGAGGGTATGTAATGGGTATTCAAGTTTTTTTACAGTTGGTGGAAGGATAGAATTAAGGCATAGTAAGGAATATGCATTGTTCGAAGACTGGAAACGTTAAAGAGTTCTTGCGGGCTTTTAGGGTGGATGGAAGGGTAGCAATAGGGAGTAGCAAGGTTTTTTAGGGTTCAGGGAAGGTTAGGATTAAGGGGCAATTTAAAGTTTTATGGTTTCAGGACTGCATTGACAAAGCCAATAGGTCTCACTTTTGGGACCTACTGGCTTTGCAAATTCTTTTTGACAATACTGAATACGATTGGTAAACGGTACAATGCTTTTGCTAATGCCATTAAGCATCAATAAAAAACATCCCAAAAGGCGTGATGATGTGGCTGCTGTTGGTGGTCACATAATTCTTTAGACACACCTACACACCACCACACCATCTTGAAATTACAACCATTCAATGAAAATGAATCATAACATTTTATAAAACACAATACAGTACAAAAGTTCTATCACAGAACATTCAGGTCCGTGCAACATCCATAAAAACTAAAATAAGAAGTTCATTAGAATTTCTTCCAATAGTGCAAAGATGCAATTGTTAAAGATTTTTAAAATGTTTTGAGTGACAAATTATTTTAAGTGCTAATGATGTTTTAAATGAATTCTAGTCACAACTGATGAATTAATAACACTGCACTTGAAACAATTTTATTGAAACATTTTGAAGTGTGTTTATTAACATGTTTTAGTTATGCTACATTGTGAAGCAGCATTTATTTAATGGATGTACATTTCTATGATCTGTTCAAAATGCTACTGCTCATTTCGTCTCTCAATCAATGTCCCTCTGTGTGTCATCCCTCCTAGTGTTTCTGCAGTATCAGCAGAGCAAATGGTACTGTGAGTAACTGGGTATTTTCCTTCAAGTGCAATGTACTGTGAATTAAATTTTCTTCCTGTGCTTTAAGTAACAATTTAAAGGCCTTTCTCTGTAGCTTCCTGATGATGAGCCTGATAGAAAAACACTGGTGGATGGGTTTTTGTTTGACTAATATATCATAATGTTGTGCATCTCCGGACAGCAACAGTGTAGAAGCTGCTGGAGACTTCTGTAGAGGTGGATTAGTTCTAATGTGAATGAAAACAACATGTAGGCCCTCATTATGACATTGGCGGTAGATCCCACTTACCGCCATGTCGACTGCCGCCAACATAACGCAGCAGCGGTGGATAACCACCAACCATATTATGACATACACATACCAATCCGTCACTTTACAGCCACACACACAAGTCCGCCAGCCCAAAGGTCAGTGATAAACTGGCGGTATCCAAACCCACACCATTACGGCAACAGAATTACACCCACAACATTATGACCCATAAATCACCGCAGCGGACATTCAATGGCGGTAAACCATTGGCGTTACATACCGCTGTGCTCAAAATACACACAACCTAACAAAACAACACCACATTGGACAATTCAAACTACACACACCTGACACACATACACAAACCACACCCACACACCCACACTCCCACACCACTATAAAACACCCACCCACACTACCCACAACCCTTTATGGCTACAAACCATTGCCAACAGAGAGAGAGAGACAGAAAGAGCACCCACACAGCCAGAGCCACATACCACCATCACCTATACACCACCCACGCACCTCACATCACACACCCCAACACATCACCCCACACACCCTCACCCACAGCACTCACACTACACCCATGGCACCACAACAACACCCCAGATTCTCTGCAGAGTGCGAAAGGGTCATGGTGGAGGAAATCATCCAGGTAGAGCCACAGCTATTTGGATCACAGGTGCAGCAGATATCCATTGCTAGGAAGATGGAGCTATGGCAGAGGATCGTGGACTGGGTCATTGCGTGGTGCAGCACCCCAGAACAAGGGATGACATCAGGAAGAGGTGGAACAACCTACCAGGGAAGGTGCGTTCCATTACGGCAAGACACCAACTAGCTGTACAGAGGACTGGCGGTGGACCCCCACCTCCTCCCGCACAATTAACAACAAGGGAGGAGCAAATCTTGGCAATCATGCATCCTGAGGGCCTGGCAGGAGTAGGAGTAGGAGGAGAACTGGACTCTGGTAAGTCAACTTTCAACTATTTCTATCACCCCCGACCTGCATGCCATGACATAACTCCTCCCCTACCCTCACTCCCATCACTCCACCACCTCCCACATACCCCACCATACCAACCCACTCATCCCAATACCAAGTCCTACATGCAACACCAATGCATGGACACCTCTCACAGACCTGCATGGACACCTATCACCACAGCATGCACACTACAGAGAATCGCCTAGCCCACCAAATAACAACTCACACAAGGCAAAGCTGCCAGGGCAATAACAACCATAGAGGGCAACACACCCATGCACACTATGTCACACACAGAAACAATAACACTACAATTACATCCCCACAGGTAACCCACCCAATGTCACCGGCGAAGAGGAGCCAGCAACATCCAGTCCCCCCACAGAAGAGGCAAACAGTGATGACAGCAGCTCTTCTCACCTGGATCTGGATGACAAACCTGGCCCATCAGGGATCCCCGGACAGTCAGTTAGCCAGGCACAGTCACACACCATCACAGAGCCTCCCCCCTCAGGAAACACCACCACAGCACCCTCCCAATGGGCCCATACATCTGTCCCCAGGACACGTCAATCAGCAGTGTGTCCACCACTACATGGACCCCAGGCCACCCCACAAACACAGGACGATCAGGGACCTGCGGCAGGTGGCAGTGGGCACACGGTTCAGGGAACAGAGGCACAGGACAACAGGGAAAATGGGAGGACTGCTGTGTGACAGGGGGAGGACAGGCCCAGGAAACTGACTCTCCAGGAGTCACTCACCGCTATCCTGGGAGCATACCAACATTCCCAGGATACGCTGGGCCAGATACCGGACAAGTTGCAGGAGAACATGCGGCTACAGGAGGGACAGTACCTGGGGATCAGGGAGGACTTGAAGGACATCAACACCACCCTGGTCTCCATTGCAGGGGTGCTGGCAGACATGGCCAACAGTATGAGGGAGGCAGTGGCACACCACCGGGCCCCTGACTCTAGCCAAACCACCGAAAAGCCCTCCACCTCCGCTGCCGCTAGTGTACAGGAGGACCTGCCACAGGAACAACAGGCCACCAGCACCCATCTCCCTGCAGAAGGAGAACCACTTCGCAGAAAACAGAGACTATCTCCAAAACCCCCGCCAGGAAATAAGACTCTCCTGATTGTCACCCTTGTGTCCCATTCTGTCACCCTGTCCACCTTGAACTGCCACTGCTCCTCTTCCTATGCCCCCTTGGACAATGCACCTGTGATACAAATAGATTGGACTCTAACCTGGACTTTCCTCCATCATCACCCCAGCCCACTGCACTTCCCCCGTTTCGTCAGAACACTGCAATAAACACACTTAGAAAAAATACAAGTATGGAGTATGTCAAATGATTTAAAAATGTATACGCTTAACAAAGGTTCAAACATTGCAGTTCAACTGTACAGTAATTTTTAAATTGGAAAGACCTGTAGTTGGCTGCACTGAACACACCAGGAGCAATAGTGGGGCACCAACATCTACAAAAAGAGATGCTAAAGGGTACAGTGAGTGGGCATAAGAAGTAGGAATACACAGCCTGCCAGTGACAATGTCACACATCAAACTGTCAATTATATGGGTATCAACACTGTCTTACCTGTGTCTCATTGGAAGTATTGATGAATAATTGCACTTCTGCTGTCCTCATCCTCTGCCTCCTCATCTTCACTGCCCACAGGGTCCACTGCTGCCACACGGCCATCTCCAGCCTCCTCCTCCTGCAGAAAAGGCACCTGGCGACACAAGGCAAGGTTGTGAAACATACAGCATGCCACAATGATCTGGCAGACCTTCTTGGGTGAGTAGCACAGGGATCCACCTGTTAGATGGAGGCAACGAAACCTGGCCTTCAGGAGGCCAAAGGTCCTCTCTATAATTCTTCTTGTTCGCCCATGTGCCTCATTGTAATGTTCCTCTGCCCTTGTCCTGTGATTCCTCACAGGGGTCAGCAGCCATGAGAGGCTGGGGTAACCAGAGTCACCTGTAAATATTGAGGGACAACTGTTAGCCACACACTAACCCTTAGGGCCCACACCATACCCATACACCAACATATACTGGGTGGGAACCAAGACTCACCTTTTAGCCACACCCTGTGCCTCTGGAGTTGAGCCATCACATTTGGCATGCTGCTATTCCTCAGGATAAAGGCATCATGCACAGGCCCAGGATACTTAGCATCGACATGGAAGATGTACTGGTCCGCCAGGCACACCATCTGCACATTCATGGAGTGAAAGCTCTTTCGATTTCTGAAGACCTGTTCATTTCACCCGGGGGGGGGGGGGGGGGAGCAAATGCAATATGTGTTCTATCAATAGCCCCAATAATGTTGGGGATATGTCCCATTGCATAGAAATCAGCTTTCACTGGGCCCAAATCCTCCACCTGGGGGAAAATGATGTAGATGCACATGTGTTTAATCAGGGCAGACAACACTCTGGTCAGCATTATTGAGAACATAAGCTATGACATTCCTGCTGCCAAGCCCACTGTCACTTGGAAGGAGCCAGTTGCCAGGAAATGGAGCACTGATAGCATTTGCACATGAGGGGGATCCTGGTGGGGTGACCGATAGCAGAGATTAGGTCAGGCTCCAATTGAGCAAACAGCTCCGTGACTGTGGCCCTGTCAATATTAGGTGAGGATAATGTGCCAGTCTTCCATTTTTACCAAGTCCACCAGGGTTCTATACACGGGGGAATGTCTCCATCATCTCCTATTCATCCACAGCGGTTGCAATCGATGGGGTAAAATAGTGAGCAGCTGGTCATTATCTCTACATTTCAACCACTTCAGTTCAATGCATGTTGTGATTGTAACAGTATTTTGTTGGAGATGTCCAAATGGTGCATTTGTGTACTGTGACGTAGTTAGGATCCATGGCCTGCACCCACCCTGAAATGGCATCCGCCTGTCCTGTATGGAGGGACATGTGAAAATGAGGTAATTCTGCTGACGTCATGCGCCGTTGCGGGGGGCGGTCGAGAACCGCCGTGCAACTCCTCATTGGTTAACATTGGGCCCTATGGGGTACAGTGGCCAATGGTGATGTACGCCGGCGGTGACGGTACGCACCATCGCGGACGTGACCGCCATTTTCTATCTGTGCACTCACTTGCTAACTGACCTTCAACAGGAGAGGACCTACACTGCATGTGCTGCTGTGACCTGTGTCTGGAACCGACCATGGCTTGTGTGACTGGGGAAAGGGCCCCTGCCTTCACTTCGGCGGAGTTGGAGCGACTGGTGGATGGGGTCCTACCCCAGTACCGACTGCTGTATGGGCCTCCAGACCAACAGGTGAGTACACCGTAAGTATGATGCATGAGGCGTGAATGCATGGAGTGCTGTGTGTGAAGGCCTCATGTGGAGGGGTGGTGGATGGGCCCTGTGCAGCATGTATGGTGGGCTATGTCTGTCCTAATAGGGAAGGGAAGGGGCATGGTGGGCCATGAGTGTAACAGGCAGGACGGTCGGACTACTACCTTTCCTTGTGTCTATTTCCTTGCAGGTTAGTGCCCATCAAAAGAAGGGTATATGGCCTGCCATCGCCAAGAAGGTGCAGACCCTGGGGGTCTACGGCAGGTGGAGCACTCACTGTCGCAAACAGTGGCCTGCGTACCAGCGGTGGCCTACCCGGAGCGAGATGGGCGCTTGGGGGCATCACAACAGCCACAAGGGGGATGAGTACAGTGCCCTAATATACAACTTGCTCCTGGTGGGGTGGTATCCGGGTGGGGGTGTGGGTCCAGTGGATGCCCCTAGCCCAGGCCTGGCATTGCAGGGTAGGTCCCATGTTGGGTAGGTTTCTGATGTGAAAGTACTCCAACCAAGCTAGTAGGCATCCACTACTGTGTAGGGGTCTGTGGGTCTCAGGTATGCTGCAATTGGTGTCAGGTGTCTCCATCCATGGGCTGGTGACCAGCATTGTGACTGGTAGTGCATTGACTAGTCCGTAGGGCTGTTCCCTCTGTGTTTGTTGTGTACGCCAACGGTGGTGTTGGTGCCGCCATTGACCAAGTGTATCCTTTGTCTCTCCCCCCCCTTTTTGTTTTTTCACCCTGTCCTTAGGTGCATTAGCATCATCTGGCAAAGGAGCAGAGGCACCGGTGACGGAGGGAGCTGCATCCCACAGGACCCAGGCAGCCAAATCCACCGACGGTGAGGGCACCAGTGGAACGGAGGGCAAGGGGAGCACCATAGCGGAGACAGGAGGGGACAGTTCAGATACGGATATCTCATCCGATGGGAGCTCCGTGGTGGTGGCGGACACCTCTGTGACCACCCCGGCTACAGGTACAGCTGCCACCCCCTGTATCAGCACCGCCCTCCCAGCAACCCCTCAGCGAGTTTCCCGTGCCCGCTCACCGAGGAGGGTGGGCATCTCCTTCGCCCCAGGCAACTCAGGCCCAGCCCCAGTTAGCCCTGCTGCCCTGAGTGAGGAGGCTATTGACCTCCTGTGATCCATCTCTGTTGGGCAGTCAACCATTGTGAATGCCATCCAGGGGCTTGTGGCCCACATGCAACAGACAAATGCATTCCTGGAGGGCAATCACACTGGCTTGGCGGCCCAACAGATATCAATCCAAGCTCTGGCCTCCTCTCTGATGGCAGCCATTGTCCCTGTTTCCACCCTCCCCCCTCCAACTTCCTCTTCCCAATCCCATTGCCCTCAACCCCAACCTATCCCAAGCACACAGTCAGATGAGCATGCACCCAGGACAACACACAGGAGTGGACATAGCAAACACAAGCACCACAGTTCATCCCGTAGGCACTCACACAAACACCATCCAGAATTAGACATACCAACATCCACTGCCTCCACTGTGTCCCCCTCCTCCTCGTCCACCTCCCTCCTAGTTGCATCTACACTCACACCTGCATGCACTACATCCTCATCCACTACCAACATCACCAGCACACCAATCAGTACACACCCCTCACTGGCAGTCACCACCCCCACATCCATGCAAACATCCCCTGTGTCCTCTCCCACTGTGTCTGTGCCCCTCCTACCAAAGTACACAAATGTAAGCACTCAGACACCCAACAGCTATCCACCTCACAACAGCATCCAGCCCATGCACCTGCACCCAAACACAGCAGACAGACACCTCCTACCACCACTCCCTCTTCCTCCACTCCCAAACCATCTTCCTCTTCCTGCCCCAATATCCCTAAGAAGCTTTTCCTCTTCCCTACCTCTCCCCCCGTCCCTCACTTCAGGCCAGGGCGGTCAAAACCCAGGCAAGCACCTTAGCCACCCAGTCCACGGGTACAGTAGTGTCCCCAACTACTCCAGGTGGGAAAGGATCCCGGCCACCAGCCAGACAGGGTGCCAGCCCCAAGTGCGTCAAGGAAGGGCAAGGAGGCAGCCCCAAGTGCGTCAAGATAGGGCAAGGAGGCAGCCCCAGCTGCAGGATGGAAGGGCAAGGAGGCAGGACGGAAGGGCAAGGAGGCAGTCCCGGCTGCAGGAAGGAGGGGCAAGAGGCCTGCAACAGCAGGCAGTAGAGACAAGGGGCCTGGTGCAGGGACTCAGTCGGAGCCCCCACCAGCAACCATGGTGGTGCAGCCATCTGAGGCTGCAGGGTAAGGGCTGGAGTCTCCCCCCACCACTGCCAGTACCGCCACCAGCACCGCCACCTGCACTGCCACCAGCAGCAGCATCTCCAGTGGGCTGCCTTTCGAGGCTGCATGTTAAGGGCTGGAGCCTCCCCCCACAACTGCCAGCACCACCACCAGCAGAAGCAGCCCCAGGGGGCAGCCATCCGAGGCTGCTGGGGAAGGGCTGGAGCCTCCCCCCACCACTGCCAGCACTGCCACCAGCACCGCCACCAGCAGCAGCAGCCCCAGTGGGCAGCCATCCGAGGCTGCAGGGGAAGGGCTGGAGCCTCCCCACACCACTGCCAGCACTGCCACCAGCAACACCACCAAAGGCAGCGACCCCAGTGGGCCACCATCAAGACTGCCGGGGAAAGGCTGGAGCCTCCCCCTACCACTGCCAGCTCCACCAGCAGCACCGCCACTGCCACCACTGAGCAGCCGTCACCGCTGGAGGACAGTGTGTAGTCCTCCGTCCATGGGCTGTTGTGCTGCCTGGACCCTGTAAATCCTGTGGGTCTGACACCCAGGTGAGAAACTGTGACCTTGCACTCTCCAAGATCTGCATCACAGGGCACGATGCCCCCTCCAGAACCAGTGTAAGAAGCCATCCACTCACCCCATCCTCCAAAGGATGAAGATCACTGGGCACAATGCCCCCTCCAGAACCAGTGGAGAAGCCATCCACTCATCCCATCCTCAACAGGATGAATATCACTGGGCACGATGCACCCTCCAGAACCAGGGGAGAAGCCATCCACTCACCTCATCCTCCCCAGGATGGAGATCACTGGGCACGATGCCCCCTCCAGAACCAGTGGTAATGACACCCACTTGAGAAACTGTGGCCTTGCACTCCCCAGGACTAAGAACAGGACATGTTGCTCCCTCCAGAGCCAGTGGGCAAGTCACCCACTTGAGAGACTGTGGCCTTGCACTCCCCAGGACCAATCACAGGGCATGTTGCCCCCTCAGGGCATGTGGGCAAGTCACTCACTTGAGAGACTGTGGCCTTGCACTCCAGAGGACAGAGCACATGCCATGTTGCCCCCTCCAGAGCATGTGGGCAATTCACCCACGTGAGAGACTGTGGCCTTGCACTCCCCAGGATGGAGCACAGAGCATGTTGCCCCCTCCAGATCCAGTAGGCAAGTCACCCACTTTGAGAGACTGTGGCCTTGCACTCCCCAGGACCCAGCACAGGGCATGTTGCCCCCTCCAGAGCCAGTGGTCAAGTCACTCACTTGAGAGACTGTGGCCTTGCACTCCCCAGGACAGGGCACAGGGCATGTTGCCCACTCCAGAGCTACTGGGCAAGTCAGCCACTTGAGAGACTGTGACATTGCACTCCCCAGGACAGAGGACAGGGCATGTTGCCCCTTCCAGGACCAGTGGCGTTGTACCATCTTCCGGGTGAGTTGCTCCCCATTCCCTGTCCCCTAGAGGTGCCTGGCTATTTTCGACCTGATGCCCCTGCAGTGTTCTCTCCGTGTTGTTGCAGGAGTGAGGTGGGGCCTTGGACTATGTGATGTGGCCCTGTGGCCCACAGACATTGAGGACTGGGCAGTGTCCCTACATTTGTAAATATGTATATACTTGTTGATTTGGATGCACATATTTATACTATTTTATCTTATTACACTCACTTTAATCAATTGATTTTGTCCTTGCATTATTCCTGAGGGGTGCGGGGTAAACATGTAATGTTACTGCATCTGGTTATGTGTATGGTGTTGGGGGTGCCGATGTGTGTGTCACTCTCTTTTTCCTCCCCACCTCCCCTGTGTGCTAGGCGGCAGTACTCACCGTGGTTGTCTTTGTCGGCGTTGGTGTGCATAGTTGAGCAGAATGTAGACGAGCATGGGGAACACATGCAACTTGGGATCCATGGCGGCGTGGTTCTTCCTTGAGTCTCCAGAGGTGAGTCGTTTCCCTTCTGTGCAGTGTTTCCACCAAGCTTTTAATGTTGTTGGTACTGCCCCGGAAAAGGTGGCTGCTTGGTGTGTCATTATACAGTGGGTGGAACATTGTCTTCCGCCTGGCTGTAGGCGGTTACCGCTGTGGTGCATGTTGGTTTCGCCCTGGCGGTTGGTGTGTTAAAGTGGCTGTCTATCTGAGCGGTTTCCGCCGTGGTCATAATTTTATATTTATTACCGCCGGCCTGTTGGTGGTATTATTGCCACTATATCACTGACCGCCAGGGTTGTAATGAGGGCCTTAATGTTCTAATTTGTTAGAAATGTGTTTAAGATGGTGTGTGCCACTTAAATCGGCCACTAAATCAATATATTTTAAGAGTGCTAAAGTGCTTTCTTGGAGGTGGCCCTGCAAAGAAACGTATGAGTTAATGAGTAATACAGACTTTCATGGGGCAACGAAGGAGTGGTGGGAGGGAGCAGGAGGAAGGGATAGCAACGGAGAGATAAGCCTGCTACTAGGAATAGCGACGACCCGAGCAGTCTTGTCCACATAATGACAGCACAGACTCGGAGGCTTTCTATAAAGGGCCCTTCCAATGAATTTCACCGGTAAATCCCAAACAGAACTATCTCCATGCAGTGCTCACGTACGAAATACTTACCCCCAAAGAAGAGGGCACCTTATCCAAGGGATAAAGCCACAACCAAGTTGTTCCAAGCCAGTGCTAAATTCGAGGAAATACTCATGGCTGTAAATCTTTCACCTTTTTTCTTCTGTGAACCCCCAGCTTAATCATTACTGGAATTCGGGGACCCACCCCCCCACTGAATCATTGTTGGAATCAAGGGCCTCCACTGAACCATTACTGGAGCCGGTCATCCTGGTTTAAACAATGACAATTAATTGAACCTCAGAACAATACACAAGAATACAGAACCAAGCATTTATCAAACAATACAAAAACAATGAATATTTTATTTACTTTACAAATAAATCTAAGAAATATAAATTTTCATTTTAAAATAGAATGGAGGACTGGGCTTTTTTTTAATTCAAATGAGGCCACCCTAAGCCATAGTATATTTTGTTTGATGCATGTGCACTGCTCCAAAGACTCAATCTGAGAATATCAACTTAATTTTTTGCCTCCAATTGCAAATTCCTCAACATTTACTTAACATATTAAAATGTGAAATGTGCACTCTAAAGTGTTTGCGGACCACAGTTTAAGAACCACTGTTCTAGATTAATTAGGTAAATTCTGGATTCTAGCAATGACATGAATGTGAGCATTATCCCAGCCTTCAGTTATGCTGTATATAGCACAACCCACTGCTGACAATAATTATGTTTACAGCAGAAGGTAAATAGTAACTGGCACTGACATATAGCTCGAATCTTTACAGTCTGACCGCGGTGGCAAAGGTGTGATCATTATCAAAAAAGAAAATAAAGAGAATGGTGCCATTTCCACACAAAGAAAAAGGCAGTGTTGAGGTGGACAGAGAATATTTACCTGATAAAACCGACAGCATGGCAGCCCTGTGGGCAGTTTTTTTGACTTTTTGTGCTGGGTTCCAGTAAAATTTTGGAAATATTTTTCTGTTGTTACAGCTGACAGCTATCAGTAGTAAAGGCGAGTTCATCCTACAACTGACTTTCAAAGACAGGACAGGTTAAACACTAATCTAAGTGTTAATAATATTTTATGGAATATCCCTCAATCATAAAAATAGCTTTAAGCACCTTAACCTAACCCTAAAAAAAGCAGAAACACCATATCGGAGCTCTCAAGCCCTATCTTCAAATGTACCAGCAGGGCCATACATTTCAGATCCGGTTAACCGTCAGAAACAACAGCAGATGCAAGAGAAAACCGTAGGTAAAACTGATAGTTATGATCCTAGTCTGGTATGAATCTAGAATGAAAACTGAACTAGAAACCAAAGTAAACAGCCTCATTCAGAGAGCCACAGGTTGTGAGAAAGGCTTACACAACAATTGTGATGCTTATAAAAGCATATCTCTGGAACCCTTTGATTCAAACGAGAAGAGCAGTTTAGCTTATCCTGCATTGCATTTAAATAATCTAAGTTTTGAGATGCCTCGTGTCCTTAAACGTTGCCTCTGAGCATGATATCATGCCAGACTTGTATCAACTAGTGCCTGCCACTGACAGAAACTGAAAGTTCATACACATTTGAAGGAAAAACATGGGAGTTTGTGTTTATTTCTTACACCAAGTAAATTTACACGTCTTACCCCAGAAGTTGTTACCAAAGGAAATCATTTGCAACAGCAAGGAAGATAAAAATCATGGAAAAATCCAATTGAACCTTAGCTGCACCCCTTCTCATGAATATTACTACACACAATCAATAAAAAGTAATGACAGCATTAAATATCGTAGAAAAGTATAAATATGTTTAGTTACTAGAATACAAGTTTAAAATTGGATAAAATGTTTGTTCCAAACATCCCAAACCCGAAGTTAGAAATACCGGGAGCATCAGTATCTGAGGAAGAGATGGACTTACTCTTCTGTCCATGTTTTTGGGTAAAAAAGCCAGTGAGAAGCTTTATTTCCAGGCTGATTCTTGTTTGTTTACTCATGCAGTTTTAGAGGAGCCTCCGGGTGAAACATGGAAACGTATATTCCTAAAGGTGCTACAAACTCCGGTCACCAGTGCCATCAGAATACCCAAACTGTTCTTTAGTTAGGCCTTTAATGACCATTGGTAAAGTTTAATTGTCTATAAACTATATATATATATACAATTTAAGAAGGCCTGTGGCCATGGGAACTGGCCTCTCTGTGTGCTGCCTGGCGGGAATGGAGGGCCCCATGGAGAGCAGACGCAGTCTAGTCTCTCCACAGGAGTCTTCGGGAGGGAAGTGTGGGCAGGAGGGCTGGGACTGGTGGGGAGGATAGTAGGGGAGGGAAAAAAGGGTATGTATATATAGGGAGATTAGGTAGGGAATGGCCTCTTCCTTGCCTGCCCACCGTGCAGTAGGAAGTTTGACTGGTGTGAGTTACGGTCACGTGTATTTCACGGTAGGCATGGTGGCAGACCACGTTGCTGAGGCAGTGCTGGAGCGCTTCACGTCCTTGGCGAAGCCGGCCAGGCTGACCTCCTCATGCCTGGGGTCCTCGACCAGGCCTGAGTCGGAATGGCATGCCCTACGCGCGCCGCAGCAGGAGGCATAGCGGCAGCAGTTGCTGTGTGCCGCCTGCCGAGTCGCACACCACGCAGGAAGTCAGCGGGGGAGAGAGGTGCAGCGCGTCCTCTCCCCCGGTGTCAGAAACGGGCCCATGTGCGGGCCCGATGTGAGGAATAGAGCGGGTGAGGTGGGGACGGGGCCCCAAGGTGCACAACATGTGCAGGGCCCTGTGGAGGCTTTGAGTTTACAAAGGAGGAGGGGCAGGGGCTGCAGAATGGAGAGGCAGGCACAATTGGGGAGGCCAATGGGCCTCTGGACCCCGTAGGTGGGGATTCACAGTGGTTGAAAGGGATGGGTGGCACCTCTGGGCAGAGGAGGGGCAAGGGAAGGCCCAAACTATGCAGGGGGGCCAGGCAGCCTTAGACAAAGGGTGGGTGCAGCAAAGAGGATGGAAAGGGCGTGGAGGGTCAGAGCCAGGCAGCTGAGGGCAGTGTGGGTCACACAGGTAGGGACCACATGGGTATTCCACCAACGAAGTCAGGGGGCACAGACTGGTCCACTGTGGACATTGAAGCCAAAATCTGTGAGCAAAGGCAGGCGGTTGCGGAGATAGAGGAGAGGTGGGCCCAGCTCTGTAGGGAGAGGGAGGAGTCCTTGGGTAGAGAGCGACAATTGAAATGCAAGTAGGGTGGGGAGGGCTTTGGGGTAGTGATGATACCAGGGTAGGTCAGGGTAGCTGGGTATGGGTTCCCCACAGGGGGAGCGGTAGGATTCAGGGGGCTGGTGCGGCCGAGGGGGTCAGGCTGCGCTAGGGGCACCACTGGCGCAGACAGTCAGAAGAGGCAAGGAGAGTCAAAGTCAGCAGTGGAGGATGGCAGAAGGACGTCAGTGCCAGGGGGGCGCAAGACGGACCTGGGATGTTGGTCTGAAGAAATAGAGGGGTGTTTGGGGTTCTTCTCTATGGCACAGGAATGGAACAGCAGCACATATCACAAACACCATGGGGGAAAGGCTCCGGAAGAGTGTTGTGCTGTGACGGATGAAGGGGGTGAAGATGATGACAGGTGTGAGATTGCAGACAATGAGGTGGTATTTGATTATGAGGATGATTTGGACGAGTGGGAAAACGGGGAGATTCGGGATGTCGAGGTGCGCGGGGGATGGAAAAAGGGCACAAGAGCGGCATAACCCCCTCATTGGCTTCTGTTTCCAGGACCGTCAGGCTGGCATGCAGACACAGGAGGAGTCACACAAGGAGGAGCATGGTTGCAAGAGGGCAAAAGGCACAGGGCTGTGGAACCCCGGCTGAGAGGTAAGGGTGATTGGTGGTCTGTATGGGGTGCAGCGCCAGCCCAGTCAATGGCTTGTACGCACAAGTCAGTGGGGGTAGGGTATTTTTCTGTTCATGAGGAGCCTGGAGCATGTGCGCCACAGGTGGGATACAGTGCGTGGGATACAGTGCAAAGGCGACTGACAAAGGGACGTTGATGGCTAGTGAGGATGGGGACAAAGCCCTGATAAAAGGATCTGAGGTTGAGTGTAATGACGGTGGAGGGCATAAAAAACGGCTACCATATATGGGTTTGGCGATGCCCTTAGGTTCTCATGTGGCTGACAAGCCTAAGGCTAGAATTTAGCAGCATGAATACATGGACATTTTCAAGCTCCTGCACAGGGATATACAGGCCAAAGAGGGATCCAGAGAGGAGGAATGAGAACTGGCAAGGAGGCCCAGGGTACCAATAACCATGGACAACTGGAACTCGGCGTTCTTGATATATGCCAGCATTTATTGTGAGAAATATTCAGATAGGGCCATAGCACTGTTTAAGTATATGGATATTATCCGCAAGGCCCAAATGCATTTTGGGGGGTTTGCGTAGGCTCAGTTACCACGAAGAGTTCAGGGCATGAGTGAGCATCAACCCGGATAATGCTTGGGGGGACGTGGATCCCGAACTGTGGATGCAATGAATGGCATCCTCACACTCAGCAGCATCCACACATGACACTAGCGGTTTGCCAGTAGTGTACAAGTCTTTTCAGTCATGTTCCGCTCAGGGTGGCGCTGGTACAACACAGAGATCCCAGCCTCCTGCCTCAGGGGCCTTTTGGAATTTTAACAAAGGTTTCTGCTCCAGACACCCATGTTGATTCAAGCATGAATGTTCGACGTGGGGGTAAACACCTGGTTATGCAATGCTTTTCGCTGTCCAGCCCGGCGGAGCAGTGGAGATCGGCCAAAGGTAGGGGGATGCCTGCCGCTCCTGCACCAAAGGGCTCCTATGCCAATTAAGTTTTAGGGCCTGCTACCTTGGTTGCGCATGTACCTAGATGTGGACATAGCAGGAAAATTGGAATGGGGTTTCAAGGACTGATTTCACATAGGTAACCAGGGGCCGAGAGTGAGGAGGTAAGCGGACAATTTGTGGTCCGCCAAAGAACTGCCACAAGTGGTGGCTGCAAAAGTGTTGAAAGAGGTGTCTGAGGGCAGGATTGTGGGTCCATTTTACAACTGGCCCATAGAGAATCTGATGATTTCGCTTTTGGGTGTGGTTCCTAAAAAAAGTAAAGGGGAATTCCGCCTTATACGCTGGAAGGGGCGTCGGTGAACAATTTCATTGCGTAGGAGGACACGCGGGTGGTATATGCATCAGTGGTATGATGCCATTCGGCTTGTTCGTGGATGTGGCAGAAGAGTTGAGTTAGCCAAGTGTGACATCAAAGTAGCTTTTCGGCTGCTGTCTAACCATCCTGAGGACTTTGCCTTGCTGGGGATGCAACTGGACGGGGCAATCTATCTGGATCGAGTGCTGCCTATGGGTTGCGCCATCTCATGTGCGCTGTTTGAGGCTTTCAGTACTTTCCTGGAGTGGGTTTTTATCAAGGTCAGCGGACATTGGGAGGTGACACATTATTTGGACGACTTCCTTTTCGTAGGACAGTCAGTTTCTGACTCATGCAGGAGGGCTTGGGAAGGGTTTCAATGGCTGGCTCATGAAGTGGGCATTCCCTGGGCTCCAGAAAAAAATGGAGGGCCCTAGTCAGGTGTTGACATTCCTAGGGATAGAACTGGACACTGAGGCTTTGGTGGCTAGATTACCGGCAGGGAAGGTGGAGGGGATTCTGATCTTCCTGAAACAAGTCAGGTCCTTGCATAAGATTGAATTGCGGATGGCTCAACAGCTCCTGGGTTTCCTTAATTTTGCATCCAGAGTGATTCGTGGGGGCAGGACTTTTTGTAGGTGCATGGGTCTGGCAATGTCGGGAGCATCTCTCCCACACCACTGGATTCGCATCTCAGTAGGCGTGTGGGAGGATATCAGAGTGTGGGAGTCATTCCTGTCGAATTTCAGTGGGGTGTCAATTACTTTTCAGGAGGAGGACACGATTTGGCAAGTCCAGATATTCTTTGATGCAGTGAGGCTTTCTGGTTTCAGACTATGGTAGGTGGTGTGTGGAAGAATGGCCAGCACAGTGGCTGGCTCAGGGCAGGAGCATCGCCTTTTTGGAATTTTTGCCGTTGCTGGTGGCTCTGACAGTGTGGGGTGACGAACTGGCCAACAGGACAGTGGTATTTCATGTGGACAATAAGACAGTCATGGACTTGGTCAACAGACAGACAGCAAAGGAAACTGAGGGTATAGAGGATACTCAGGAGTTTTATGCTTTGATGTTTAACTTTCAATATCATTTTCAATGTGCCGCATATCCCAGGGGTGAACAATGCTATTGCAGATTTCCTGTCTCATTCACAGTGGCAGCGGTTTCACAGTTTGGCGCCAGGAGCAAATCAGCACAAGACAGCGGTCCTGGCAGACATTTGGGAGTTTGGGGCATGATGATCACTAGACTGGTGGAGATGTCCTTAGCAGAATCTACTCTGAAGAGTTATCGACTTGCATGGTTGGAGTTTCAGAATTTGTAACGTTTTGAGGGGAATTTTGGGGTACAAGGTATGGACACGTTGGAGTCCTGTGTGTTGCATTTTGTATTGTTTCTGATATGAAAGGGTTTGGCGCCAGCCACCATAGGTAGTAAGCTGGCAGGTGTTTCTTTTTATGGCCAATTGTTTTTTGGCACTGATTAGGCAAAGGATGATATATTGAGAAGAATGTTGAAGGGCTGGGGTAAGGTCAGACAGGGGAATGGTAAGGTTGTGCTGGAAGCTATTACTTTTGATTTGTCATTGGAACTACTGCACGTCTTGCCAGTTTTTGCGCGGATGCGCACGACCTTGCTTTATTCAGGTTGTGTATGGTTTGGGTGTTTTTTGGGGCATTCCAGATGTCTGAACTTTTGGGTGTTGGAAGGGCCAGTGGCATGAGAATAGAAGAGGTGAGTTTGCAAGGAGGGCGCTTTGGCATCTGGCATTGAAAGTCAAAGACTATTCAGATGGGAGGGGAAAATGGGTGTGGTTGTGTAGAGGAGGCAATCCTGCTGCATGCCCGGTTTCAGAGTGGGTGGGTTTTAAGTCCCAGGGGCTGATCATCAGAGTCGGTGTATTTAGTCACGCCGATGGGACAAATCTCACACCATTCCAGTTGTTGTCGGTACTGTGAAATGTGTTGTGGCGGATCGGGAGACAGGCACAGTGCTTTGGTACTCATTCTTTTCGAATAGGGGCGACAACAGTGGCAGCTCGTTTGGGTCAGGATTGGGTACAGATCAGGCGTATTGGAAGGTGGCGATCTAAGTGTTGTGGACGTTACGTGCGGGCTTGATTGTGGGACCGGCCTTAGTTGTCTTGGGGTGGGGGTAACGGGGTTTGTTTTGGGGCGGGGAAACGGGGTTGGTATGTTTGTATATTAACATTTGTTCTTTTAACAGGTTGTGTGCCTGGCCCAAGTAGGTTGAAATTGGTCACATGGTTGGTCGGGTATTTGTTTATACACTGGGCAGTGAAGTATGCAAAGAGGCAGATTTATAGACATTCCTTAGGACTGCCAAGTAGCCGCCACGAGGTGTTGTGGTGGGGGAAGAGCAGAATGAGGTGGGGAGCCTTACTTCCTTTTTTAACATCTATGATTCCAAACTGGGGATGCCCAGATCCTTTGTTGTTGCACCTGGGGGAGAATGATCTGGTAAGGCTCTCTGGGCTCACCCTACTGCAACATATGTAACTTGATTTGGATTTGCTCTGTCAAAAAATGCTTGGCACATGCATAGACTGGACTGAGTTTGTGCTCAGGGTGAAATGGAGAGGGGCAATGGAACATGGGGCTATGGAAAGGACTCGAAGAAAGCTAAATCAGGCAATGAGGGTTTTCTGTGGGGCTCATGACATTAAAGTACTGAAGCATGAAGGGATTATAGAGGAAGAAGCAGGGCTATTCAGGGATGATGGTGTGCACCTCTCTGAGCTGGGTAATGTATATTATCTTACGGAGCTTCGCTTGATTGTGGGGGATTTGTAGGGTGCAAAGATGTGGCTCTGAGAGTCTGTGTAAGGGCGTGAAATGCTTCAGGGGGTTTGATGGTGGGGCAGCAAAATGCCTAAAGCAGTGATTCCCAACCTTTTGACTTTTGTGGACCCCCACTTTATCATTACTGGAACCCAGGGACCCCAACTGAATCATTATTGGACTTAGGGGACACCCTCACTAAGTCATTAGTGGAAGTCAGAGACCCCGGTTTAAAATGCAAAATAATACACACAAAAATACAGAAGCAAGCATTCATCAAATACATGCACACATTTTATTTAATTTGCAAACAAATATAAACAAAAACATCAACATTTTAATAGGAAGGTTGGAGCTTTTCTAAATTGAGTTGAAGCCACACATCACCCATACTATATTCTATTTGATGGACCTGTACTGCTCCCCGAATCAATACGAAGATACTAATGTAATTTTTAGCCTCCAATTTCAAATTCATTGACATTTACAGTGCGTTTTAAAATTTTCATTTGTACATTTCACCACTTTATTTATGTACACTTTATTAACCTGTTAATATTATATAATTTTCAAAGCAGTTATGGACCCCCCGTGCGGAGACTTTGTGGACCCCGAGGGGTCCCCGGACCACAGGTTGGGAACCACTGGCCTAAAGGGTTTGGGCTGGGTGACAGTAGATGGGGGAGGGTGGAGAGTCAGATGCGGGCCTGGCCACCCTTCCAGGGGATACAAAGAAGTAGGTCAAGGATGACAGTGTGGTGGATGCCCTAAGCAGGCTGGGGACAAAAGGATGAAGGGGGATGTGTGGGTGTATGGAAGTGGAAGATGGTGAATGAAGGAAAAGTGAGGGGAATGAGTGAAAAGGAAGATTGGGGGAAAGTTTCAAAGGGAGGGGTTTAAAAGTTGATTTGATCATGTTAAAATGTTATGTTGCTAAAAGCAATCCTGTCCTAAATAAATAGCCTTTTACACTATGATAAACCTGTGTCACTGACTGTGTCCCGATGGACGTTCCCAGAGATTTGGCGTCTCCTTTTCCTTCTGTTCGTCCTATCGACAGCAGGTAAGGCTCCACAGACCAGGACACTAAAATGCTGACCATCCTGTGCACAAGTGCTGAAGGCAAATACTTTATGGACAACGACTCGGCTACAAACCTATGCACAAGTTAGTTAATATGATTATACTGCTTTCAGTAGCTCTCTTGCTACAGTTTCAGAAACGTTTTAATGCATCTACTCCGAAGATATGTCTCATTTTCTTATCACACCTCGAGGCTGAATGGAATAATTGTGAAATCGGCTCTGCCCTGTTATTATCGGTTTAATTTTTCCTCGAAATCAAAACTTTTGTATAAGATCAAGCACTCATTTAAAAGGCCAATTCCGAGACCGGGCTGGTTTGTTTTAGTACGTAGATGAAATTAAAAGTTTGTAAAATAAAACTTTAAAAAAGCTCAAGATTTAAAATGCAAAATTGGTCACATAAGCTCTCTGGAGAGGTCTTTGTCGCACTTTATTGGGGGTTGATTTAAAAAAAAAAATCAAAATGATTTGCTTAGACTGCAAAGACTAGGGCCTTACACCGGCTTCAATACTGTATATTAATTTAATTAGGAAGAACCCCCCAGTTTCTTCTTCTGAGGAGGACTGGCCTAAAGTAATTCTGGCCACTTCAATGTCATTCTATGGTATGTTGAGTTATGTTTATATATTGTGCAGATTGTCAAGTACTTGGCCAGTTAGAGCATCCTAATGCAGAGTGCTGACTTTGGGTTGTGGGGCTTTCCAGAGAGAGTTTATGATGGGGAGCTTCGCCGACCTACCCTGGATGTGTGAGCATAGTGTTATTCGGAAGGTGAGATGTTGCCCATGTTTGTACTCTGTTGTAGGGTAGCGGGACTTTCAAACTGCTAGCTACCCATGTGTAATGCCGATATAAGACACTACTTGACTCTTTTCAATGCAGTGGGTATTCGGTCAATTAGCCCACCATTTAAGCCATAACAGTTGTGAGGGTAGTGTCTGACATTTCTTTTTTAGTCTTGGCAAACTTTACAATAAAATGCATGACTAATACCTTTTTCTAGATCTGAGTGGGTGTGTATTTGAGTAGATGTGGTACTGTCTTTGCAAATCATTTTCTCTGCATGAGTGATCTGTACCTGTACTGACTTGGGGTGATGCTTATTCTGGCAGCCTATTCTTTATCCTTGAATACAGAATCGAACTGTCTTATCAGACTAGTTGTTGTCTTTGGATCGTTACAAATGTTTTTTATGCTGCTCCTGCTTAGTTCTCTGTGCATGACCACCTGTTCACTGTTTCTATGTTTCCGCATCCTGGTGTGTACCATTCCAGCCTGAACGTCTCATGCTTAAGATCCCAGCTTTCCTGGTTCTTAGGATTTTTAGGACGTTTGGTACTTTGCAGAGCCTTCAGAGTGATATTGTTCTATTACCTTATCGAATGAAGGAGAACAGCTTTCGGTCAAATCCAAAACAGGCACATCTTGTGAGTTCAGACCCAGAGAAGGAAGTTGAGAAATGGTGGCAACACAATGTTATGGACTTGACCAACCCATCAGGGAGCACCCACCAAACTGGTGACAGAGCAAGCAGGGGGGAATTCTGGCGTTGGACTAAAACAATGAAAGTTCAATGAGTTATTTCATGAGAGCTACGTTTTCTGGTCTCAACCCCCACTCCATCCTTGGTAAACATCAACGTGAAGGCATAGGCCGGAGCAGCTTCCACACAAGAGTAACTGCTGCCCCTTAGCAGATGGGCTCTTCCTTTTCAACAAGGTTGTCATGCTGTTAGTCCTATCTGCTAGTCAGTTAGAATCAAAAGGCTGACTCTGATGGTTCACCTGCTTGCATCCCATGAAATACTGACTGATAATGGACAAGGTGACATTGGTATGCTACTGGTGGATCTCCTGCTCTTCTTAGGTGATAATGCAGGTTTCAAGAATTTGATGGGATTAAATACACATAATCACAACACCACTTAATATATACATTATATATAATATACATAAAGGATATATTTAATTATATATGAGCTTATGTATTCGAAGTTGTTCTGAAATAGGGGGTACTCAATACATCTTAACTTGGGCCCCAAAGATGTTTCATATAACAATGTAGTGTAAATGTACATGAAGTGTTTGAATTTGGTGAGGTGAGAAAAATGTGCCCGTGTGCAGCAGTGAGTGCACATATTGCCTTCCTTCTCGCTATCAGGCATATGGCTCAAAGACAAGCAAGTGCTAGCACTAGAGAGCCATGAGTAGACCAAGCTGCAATTCAAGTCCACGCAAGACAGTTTTCGCAGAGTGGGAAATAACCTAATTAGATTGTTGCCATTGTTTTCATTTTAACAAAAGTCATATGACTGCTATTTGAATAGTATCACATATTAATGAAATATCAGTGGCTCCACCAACCTAAAAGCAAGGCAAGAAAAAAATGAAATGCTGAAGCACTGTTAACCTGACATACAGTTTTTTAATGGGAATGATTTAGTGGATGTTGAAGCTAAGAAGCTATGTAGAAAGTCAGTAGAGTGAAATGTTCATAGCTGGTACATGAACAATTCCTGTAGGATCTCCATCTTCCCTGACGTTTGTAAATCTTAAACCGTCCTCTATTATGCAAACTTAAATGAGGGTAAGGACTTTAAACTTGTTCCAGATTTTAGGACGGAAGTTCTATTCACTTAGTTAAACGTAACAATAACAATGCAGGCACTCTGAGGTTTTTGCAAGCATTTTTGATCTGACAGAGGTTTAGAGACTAGTTCATGCCCCAGCAAGAGATTGTATTTTCTTCTTTTCAGTGCATAAATCCTATTCTAGAATGGGAATAATTCTGAAAGACAATCATGTAACTGACTCACTATTGTTTTGCAAAACTTTAATACATTGTGAGATCATATTCCAGTAGAAGTGACATTTAGCATGGTTGAAAAGAGAGAGCATTAGTTTGCTCAAGAACAATTCACTACCTGCACTGCACAGTCTAATTAGACTTTGCTGCAGTTGGAGGTGGCAAAATGCCCTTAGGGGTGAAGCAGGCAAGAAGGGCATGAATTCAGGGGCAGCCTTCATAAAGAAAAAAAAACAACAATCACTGTGGGGCAAACACAGGCGTCGCAAATATGTCTGCGCTTCCCCATGCAGAAAAATGTTCACAAATCAAAAGAAAGATAGGAAATTTGAATGGAAGCTTTACTTTTTGGTACTGAAAGATAAGGAATTTCAGTTGATGGTCACAGCATAGTTATTGGGCTTTCTTAGTAGGTATGCAGATGGGACAGGTATCATGCAGCTCCAGGCAGAGAAATCCAGTGAGAGTTACCTGCTGTGCCACCTTGCCTTACTTAGGGTGGTCAATATGACCAGATGGCCCAGTGGCAGATGGGCCACCAGGTCAAGGGTTTCCACTGGCAGAGCCAGCTGAAGTTCTGCCGACAGAAGTACATCGATATTTAAACAGGGTGGGGCAACCCCAAATTTGGCAGGGCAAAAGCATCGCTGATTTACAGTGGTACTCTTGTTCAACTGCACTCTAAATGACCTTCCAATGAGTTTATTACTAGAGCCTTATAATTCCAATGGGGCTATGATTGGCTCTGATGGATGAGAAAATGGTGGTCCATGCCATGAGTGTGCTCCCTGAGAAGGCATGTTTAAGAGCTCTGTTTTCCTTGGAGGCTGTTTCTTCAGGGATGACCCCAAAGTAGTGCATTTGTGGGCCAATCACTGCCACGTTTACAATTAAGTAGGGATATGAGATGGGCATGGCCAAGATGTTGACCAGAGCGGACGATTAATACCCAGTTCTGCTCCCGGCCTCTCTAATATCCTGTTGTAATAACCGCACCCTGGTCCCCAGGCAGTAGGAACCAGAGTTTCCTAGATCCCGTAGTAATTGGGTCACCTGCCAATAGAGATAATACTCCTACCATCAGGTTTGTGGTTGGGGTGGACACCGAGGCCTGGTGCTTTTGCCGCCTGGGGCTCTGGGCGCGCTGGTCCTCTCGCGCTGGGCACTGACCCCTGGAAGGTATTGGGGCCGCTGGAGTGACACTGCCCTGCCTCCCTAGGCATCGTTAACTGGGCTACAACACCAGGACTGAGGTGCTGGGCCTGGCCGCGGTTGCCTGGGCCCCGAGCTCTGGGACTTTAAGGTCTTCAGACGTTAATCATGCCCACTGGCCACTAGTATGGTGAAACCCAAATCTGCAAAGCTATCCCTGTCCTCGGAGGGGACTCTGCCTGTGCCAACAGTAACCTCCAGGGATGACACAGTCACTCTCCAACAGATGACTATTAACTACAAGCTCACTCTTGCCAATTCGAGTAGCTTCTCCAAGTGGTTCTGGACACTAAAACTGCTTTAGAAACTAAAATCTACACTGTGTCGCAGGAAGTCAATCTACTCTGTGTGGACTACTGTAAACTGTCCAGCAGAGTGGATGACACTGAGTCATCCCTAGCAACTGTGCAGCCAGTGGTTCGGGAACTTCAGACTCAGATATCTCAATTACAAGCAGAAGTGTCCTCTTTACACCTTGGGGCTGTAGACGTGGAAGGAATATCACAGCGGAACAATGTACGCTTTCTAGGGTTCCCAGAGCACGCAGACGATCCTAATGCTGTACTCTTCCTCGAACAGTGGTTGACGAGTATGGTGCAGGGAAATAAGTGCCAGCCTTCTTTTCGATCGAGTGAGCACACAGGATACCGGGCAAATCATCACCGCCTGGCGCCCCACCTTAGCCACTGATTGCCTATCTCCTTAGTTATCGAGACCAAGATCTCATCTTCCAGTGCTTCTGGACTAAGGGTCCGTGGATGTTTAGAAATACCACCATCACAGTTTATCCAGTCTACACGATGGAAGCGCAGTGCAAGAGAAACTCATATGTCAAGGTTAAGCAACAGCTCCATGAACACAACATCAGATATGCGCTGCTCTTTCCAGCACGACTTAGGGTAGTGTACAGGGAGAAAACCCACATATTCTCCACCCCAGAGGATGCATGGATGTGGCTACATGCCAACAGCATGGCACAATCGACCTGAGGGGAGCCCCTGTTCGAGGATTGGCTGAATCCCTGATACTGAAATAAGAAGAGATCTGGTGTTAGGGCGCGCCCAACAAAGGCTCAGGCAGCAGAGGGCCAGGCGCAAGCACTAATCGAAGCAACTCAACACGCATCAAATCCATTTGCTGTCCTCCGCGAGGACCATGATTCGGACATCAACTCGTCAGTAGGACACTCCAGTGGCAAAAGAATCAGTTCCCTGCGGGGACCAGCTATCACCCCACCTACAGCAGACAATCTTTACCCTTACTTGCACATCTGGCGCGGACTGTCGCTCGAATGAGGATGCATTAACGCGGTGGTGGAGGTGATGCTACAAGCTTGACACAGAAAATAGCGAATAGTCATGCCAAAATGGTTGGACTCCCTTATCAGAATAAGGATTAAACATGGCCCAATTTGCAGACTTACAACTTCAACAGTGACTTGACATTATAATTGCTTACACCCGGCATAGCTGCAACCAGGGGTCCTGGCAGCTACTCTAAGTACACAAAAGTCAAAAGATTGTTGGGGACCTGGGGTAGTGAGGGTTTGATCACACTAGAAATGAGCCAGAGTGGCCTAGTGTGCCCCACTTGAACACTCATGCCCCCAACATGGCTCTCCGAATGGACTTTTTTCAACACTCCAATGGTTTTAGTTTCCGTTGGGATTATAAGGGGGGCAGTGGCTATGGGTCTGTTGGCCATCAGCCTGGGGGGTTTGATGTTATTGTGATTCTTTATGTTCTTTCATGGTTCCTGATACAGATGCTGGGTGGCCTGGAGGGATGGGGACATGGGAATCGGAGGTACAGCCCTATTTATGTCATTAAGTGTGACACCACATCAGATATAGGACACAGGCACCATGCACACAACGTAATGTATACGTACACGCACATGTGGATGTCACACAATATAATGTATTAACATGGAATGTGAGAGGCATGGCGGCATGCGCCAAGTGGCATCAGATTAATACATTCTCGAAACGTCACAATGCACAGATAGTGATACTTCAGGAAACACACCTCACATTTGGGGAATTGCAGTACCTCAAGATTAAATCGAGGGGTCAAGCATATGGCACGACAACATCAGCATTCACCAGGGGAGTCTTAATCTGGGTGGCTCCTGATGTTCCTTATAGCCTGGGGCACTTTACTGTAGGTAAGGAGGGGCAGATGCGTGCTGGCAGAGGACTCACTGGATGGCATGCCCTTAGCACTAGCCGGCATATATACTCCCAACTCGAGGCACAGAGAATTTTTGACATCCCCCACGCCTGCACTTTTTCAGGATCCTTCCACTGCCTGTATATAGGGGGGGCAACTTTAACTGTGTACCCGATGTTGAAATGGATAGATCTCACCCCACACTGTTGAGTGCACCCAACAGAACCACGTCCTAGGGGCTCCGTTCGTGCATGTCCTATTTAGGGTTGCACAACATATGGCGCTTACAACACATCCAGGAGAGGGAATACTACTTTTACTCCTCAGTGCATAGACTGCATAACAGAATAGACTTGAATCTGGCACCAACCTATCTGGCTCAGGATGCCCTGCAGGCGGAAAACCTGGCCAGGACGTTGTCTGATCATTGTCTACTACGGGTAGTGGTGCAGACTGCGCATGAGTATATCAATGTGGCAACTACAGCCTGAAATGCTAACCGACCCTCCATTCCGCCAGGAGCTGTCAGAATGTATTTCCAGATATTTTGAGATAAATATGGCAATGACATTGTTGCAGGCCTTAAGAGTGGGATGTCCACAAAGTGGTCGTGCAGGGCCACTGCCTCTAAGCAACTGGGGGAGTCAGACGGGTCTTGATACGTGAACTGACCTCGGTAGAGACGGACCTGCGCATCTTGGAATGAGAAGTTGCACGGGGTAGCTCAAGCTTAGGCATGCTTCGAGAGCTATGTGCTCGACACAGGGAAGTAGATTCACGCCTGCGTAGGCATGACTACCATCATTATCTCACTAGGCTCCACCCGGAGGGAGACCGCTCTGGCAGGCTGATGGCGTGGCTGAGTCGCTGTGAACAACACCAAACTCCCATAGGGGCTATTATGTTGGATGCTGGTGATGTGGTTAACACCCAGGCATCCATCAATGATGCCTTTCGTGACCATTACAGCATGCTCTACAAAGCGGAGCCTGAGCCCTCCCAGGCTCAACTGACGGACTTCTTCACTGATCTTCCTCTGACCCAACTCACCCCACTACAAAAGCTGGATCTTGAAGAATCCATTGGTATTGAGGCGGTCCAGACCACTCTGAGCCAACTAGCTCATAACAAAGCCCCCATAATGGATCGGTTGCCAGCAGAATACTACTCCACATTTTTTGCTCACCTAACCAGACCGTTTCTGGAAGTGCTACATGAAGCAAAAATGTGGGGCAATCTCACTGACTCTCAACGAGAGGCGATAACAGTGGTCCTGCCTAAACTTGGTCATGATCCTTTGGATGTGAGCTCATATGGGCTCGTTACTTAATTTGGACTGTAAATTGCTGGGCAAAGTTCTTGCAAATCGATTACTCCTGTTGATTGGTCACTTGATCTACGAAAATCAATCAGGCTTCATCCCAGCACAGACACCTTTTTTAATATTCAACGGCTCTTGCACTTATTGAATAGATCCCCAAGTGGGGGACATGACTGGGTAGTGGTGTCATTGGACAACAAAAGGCCTTTGACACCCTTGCCTGGCCATACTTAAAGGAGACATTGCTTTATAAGGGGCTTTGGTCCAGGATTTTTGGACTGGATTAGTATACTGTATTCTAATCCCACAGCCCGTGTGAAAATGGGCCAAGTCGTCTCTGACAGCTTACCTATTTGCCGCAGCACTAGACAGGGGTGCCCGCTATCACCACTGTTATTCGCGATAGCAATTGAACCTTTGGCTTCACACCTTCGACTAAGGGCGCAGCAATGGGGGATCCCAAATCTAGACATCTTCTACATCATCTCCCTTTACGCGGATGACACATTAATATATTTGCGCAAGAGCACGTCCTCATTGCCGAAGGTCATGCAACTACTAGATCGTTTCGGGGACTTATCCAGTTTATGTGTGAACTGGACGAAGACTTGCTTATTCCTGCTGGCCCCTATCACAGAGCATTTTCAACCTGCTCTCCTGGTGCACCGTCTGCCATGGTGTCACGTTATCTTTAAATATCTAGGCATACAAATATACCACACCACTGAAGATCTCAGGAAGGGCAATTTGGGACGACCAGTCTGTTCGATCCGGGGGTTGCTGCCGTTTTGAGGTTCACTACCACTATCGCCCCTGACATGCGTGGCAATCGCAAAGATGATAATACTCAGCAGATTATTATATTATTTTATTGCGCACCCACTGGTGCTGCTTAGATCATTCTTTCACTCATTAGATGGGCTGATGTTAAAATTAATGTAGCAGAACAATGGGCGTTGGATCACCTTAGCTACCACGCATTAGCCACTTGAAGAAAGGGGCCTAGGTATGCCTAACTTCGAACTTTATTATGCGGTGACACAATTACAATAGCCACTATCCTGTCTTAGGTCTTTCCCCACAATGGAGAGGGCAATGGTACACGACAGGCTGGGTCTGACGGACATGTTGACATGGTTGACAGACCCCACCTGCCCTTCCCCAAATTGTAATAACCTGATGGACACAGGCCAAATATGCTGGAGCAGATTTCTACTGAATGAGGGCCCAATACCATCCTACTCCCCCAAAATCCCATTGCTTAGTGCACAGGGCGCAAGGGACTTGAACACACATCATACCATGGTTGACAGCCAAGCTAAATACGGTTGAGGACCTCTTTAGAGACGGCTTACTTATGGCATATACTGATATACAGGATACCTACAACATAGGCCCAGGACGGTTCTTGACCTACTGTGCCATGAAACAGCTTACAAACAGCACTTGGCAGAATGGATTCACGGAAACCTCTACATTGCCCATACTCCATACATTATTTTCAGACTTGGGTCTCATAAAAGCTGTAACCCTGCTGTATAACACCCGTCTTAAATGACTGACACAGGTCAGAAGGGGGTGAAAACTTGATGGGATATGGTCCTCTCTATTCCATTGTCCTCTACCACCTGGACTAAGGCGCACCAACAGGTAAAGTGTGTGTCTCGCAACCAGAGATCTCGGTTTACTCAATTTAATTAGCGTATGTTTCCCCTCATTGGCTACAACGCATGTTCCCCCTCATGACAAATGAATGCCCATGCTGGGGAGAACAGGAAGCCACTTTCTATTACATGGTTTGGACCTGCCGGCCCATACAGCGGGCCTGGCACAGAATCACTATACTGATAGAGGAACTGGCAAACCACACGCTATCTCCTACCCCTGAGTCCTGTTTACTTGGAATATGCACCGGGGCTAAGGGGGAGAAACACCTACACAGGTTTATAGACCTGGCCTTTGTCCTATTCAAATGCCTTATAGCAATGCAGTGGAAGGCAGCTTCCACTCCAGATGTCAATTAGTGGCTGGGAGAGCTGTTACAGTGGGTCAGGGCTGAGTCACAGGCACTTCGCTCACTGAGCAACAGAGGCTTAGCTGTGGCGGGATATGGGACACCTTTATAAGCAGGACTGAAGCTAAAAATGACATCCGACATCCCTGAACAATGGCAATAAGTGTCAACACAGTTAACTCTTTATGCTTCAGTAGTGCACTCTCTGTGCACGCAACATTGCAGACAGCACATATTACAGTAGAATCTTGCACCTGTGGCCTCCCTGCAGGAACACGTATCATACACTGGGGAAAGATTCATCACCTCTTGCAATGGCAGCTCTCCCCCGGGTTGCTTTCTCGGATTAGCTAGCACCCCTACACCTGAATATAAAGGCACATTCCAGATGCTATTACATCACTGCACCCCAGCCCAGAGTAACTGTAGGTCACTAGTGGCAATGTACACACCCCTTCGACATCAGAACAGTATGATAATACGCAACACTACAAATACTATGATAATATGTACTACTTGCCCACATTAATGAGATTACTTATTGATCATTGCCAAATGCTTCCCTCATGCTCCACAGGCTTCAGGATTACCTCCCCCCATCCTTATCCTCACTTACTATATTCCTTTTATCTCACACTTAAATATACACCACACACACAGTGGTCTGTACTTGTTAAAAATGTTGTAATAACAAAATAAAAACAGATTTTAGAAAAAGAAGGGATATGCATTATGCAGGTTGGCTTGCAGCTTAAATATGTTCTAAGCCAGTGGTTGTTTACCTCTGGTACAGAGAACCTTGGGATCCCCGAGGCCTACTCTGGGGTCCGCAACTGTTCTACAAAATTAAATAATATCAAAAAATGAATAAATCAAAATAATAAAGTATTTACAAATAAAGAAACAAAATGAAAAATGTGAACACTTTCTATATTTGATTGCGAATTAAACAAAATATTTCAATATTTGATCATTTGTTTGGTTTATGCTTGTTTTTGTATTTTTGTTTATTGTTGTGTGGTTCAAATCATAGAAATTGCTTAGGTTCCGGGTCCCCGGCTTCCATCCAATAGAGAATCTGTGAGGCTCCTTGGATTCCAGTTTGATTCAGTGGGGGTCCACAGAGGTGAAAAAGTGAAAAACTGCCGCTCTTGGCTTTAATTGGGTGGCCATTCTGAAGGTGATCAGAACTGGCAAAATGTGCTAAGACCATTGTTTTCCTGAAACTAGACTTGCAGGTGGATGGAGGGCAGCTTTCAAGGGAAGTTTGAGAATATCTTTCAGTAGGGGGTTTCCAACCCCAATCCTAGATAATACTTGGGACTGTGCAACAGATTTAAAATCATCCTCAACAATGAAAGATTTAATTCCTCTTAGGAGTCTGATCTTAAATTGTGGGCCGTGGCTTTAGCGAATTATGTGAGCATGAAGATTCAGGTTTTTGTGAAGCACAAACCCAAGAGGCTTGACACAGATAACGATAGAGGGCTTACAGGCATACGCGTTGAGGGAGTTGAGCCATATTTGCACTGGAATTGGGAAATGAGGGAGGGAGCTCAGGCGGAAATCCATTTTAGTTGAGTTCAGTTTTAGATGCTGTGTGGACATAGAAGATTGGATCTCAGCGAGTCTCTCCGTGAGAGCTGATGAGCAGGGAAAACTAAATAAATCATTTAAGTCTGTGACTGAACAAACTCCTGTGGGATTTGCTCCTGTGTGGGTGTAAACCTCATGTGCATGACTGACACTGGCTATTTCCATTCTGCATAAGCAAAGTAGGCGAGTTTGCAATTTAAACTTTTTTAGACTCGTGTACAATGTAAGTTTCTCACAAGAAATGTAGGTTATGCAGGGGTAATCTTGTGCATTTTTACCATAAACAAGTAACGTGATTTTATGGGTGAAAGTTTATTTGCTACTAGAAAAGAGTTTCCTTTATCAGAGCCTTAATTTTAGTTAAGTTGTTGGCAGGACTTGACAAAATACCCTCCCTATGATCCCACAATTGAGTGCATAAAAGAGATCCAATCTCCAGCCACCCACTGACATCCATACACCTGCACACACAAACACAAACACACACATGCTTATGCATACACAAACGCACACACACACAGTATGCCTACAAAATATTGTTAGTTTATGCTTACAACACAAAGCATACTTACTTGCACTTGCAGATCTGTCTTGCTGATGGCCCCTCTGTAAACATATCGTAGCGATCAGTAGGAAGAAAACAGTTCCAGCAGAAATTGAGTAAGCAATTGGTACAGCACATCCCTCGACAGCCTCCATTCTTCTAAAATGTAACAAGTCAATATGCACCATTAAGGTTATCACAGTGTCACATGCTGAGCCACAGTATGTTCCCAAATGTAAACATGAGGGAATGACAGCTGAAACTATGATGCATAACTGTACATAAACTATAACACCAATAGTCTGAAGTGATTTGTAGCTTTTTCACACCCAGGACCTCAGAATGAAAAGCTTGTACATAATGGGGGTCATTTTGACCTCGGCGGTCTTTTTCCAAGACCGCTGAGGGACCGCCGTGCGGAAGACCGCCAGTGGTGGTGGTTTGCCGCTCGGCCTATTATGACCGTTGGCAGCTCTCCGTCCTTTTACGGACGGAGAGCCGCCAACAGCCATACTGGTGGGCGGCGGGGAAGTGGAGGTTGCTCCACCTCCACCGCCACGCCAACAGAACCCCGCCCAGTGAATCACATCCTGTGATTCGGCGTGGCGGTGCTCTGTTGGCGGTGTGGTGTCGGTGGAGCAACCCCCATGGCTCCCGTCCCCTCCCGGAGGATCGTCGGACCAGGTAAGTTGATCGTCCGTGAGGGGAGGGGGGTGGGGGGTGTTGTGTGCGTGCAAGGGGATGTGCGTGTGTGTATGTAGAGAGGGGGGTGTGAGTGCGTGTATGCTTGCGGGGGTGTTGTGTGTTTGGGAATGAGTGCGTGTATGTCTGTAGGTATGTCTGTATGGATGTGTGCTTGTATGTTTGAATGTGGATGACGTGTCTGTGTGTGTGGATGTTTGCATGTATGTCGGTGTGTGTGCGTGTATGTGTGTTGGTGGTGCCTGCATGCATGTTGTGTGTGTATGAGTGATGTTATGTTGGGGGTCGGGTGGGGAGGGGGGTCCTGCCACCTTTGGGGGGTGGCAGGGGTGGTGGGGGGGTAGGGGGAGGGAGCCAGGGTGGGGGTGGTGGAGTCCCCTATCAGTGCCAGGGAAGGAATTCCCTGGCACTGATAGTGCTTACCGCCATGGTTTCAAACCGCATGAAATCCATGGCAGTCAGCCGGATCAAAATACTGCTGGCATTACAGTGACGGCCGCCGGGCTTGAGACCATGGTCTCCAGCCCGTCGGTAACGGAGAACCGGCGGATGACCATGGCAGTAACCGCCATGGTCATAATACAAAAAAAAGACCGCCAGCCTGTTGGTGGTCTTACCGCCTCTTCTCCGCCTTCTGCCAGGGTCATAATGACCCCCATAGTTGGAATGCAGGTGATAATGTCAAGAAGAGAAAAACTGTAGGGTTTTGCAAAACAAAGGGCATTACATTGGTCATGCCAAGATGCATCTAAAATAGTCATTGTGCAATAATGAGTGCTCTGAAAAAGAAGCACGTGACTATGGTGTGAGAAAGTAGCCTCTTTCTAGCCTTGTTACCCCCACTTTTGGCCTGTTTGTGAGTATATGTCAGGGTGTTTTCACTGTCTCACTGGGATCCTGCTAGCCAGGGCCCAGTGCTCATAGTGAAAACCCTATGTTGCCAGTATGTTTGTTATGTGTCACTGGTACCCTGCTAGCCAGGACCCCAGTGCTTATAAGTTTGTGGCCTTTACAGGGAGTGCAGAATTATTAGGCAAATGAGTATTTTGACCACATCATCCTCTTTATGCATGTTGTCTTACTCCAAGCTGTATAGGCTCGAAAGCCTACTACCAATTAAGCATATTAGGTGATGTGCATCTCTGTAATGAGAAGGGGTGTGGTCTAATGACATCAACACCCTATATCAGGTGTGCATAATTATTAGGCAACTTCCTTTCCTTTGGCAAAATGGGTCAAAAGAAGGACTTGACAGGCTCAGAAAAGTCAAAAATAGTGAGATATCTTGCAGAGGGATGCAGCACTCTTAAAATTGCAAAGCTTCTGAAGCGTGATCATCGAACAATCAAGCGTTTCATTCAAAATAGTCAACAGGGTCGCAAGAAGCGTGTGGAAAAACCAAGGCGCAAAATAACTGCCCATGAACTGAGAAAAGTCAAGCGTGCAGCTGCCACGATGCCACTTGCCACCAGTTTGGCCATATTTCAGAGCTGCAACATCACTGGAGTGCCCAAAAGCACAAGGTGTGCAATACTCAGAGACATGGCCAAGGTAAGAAAGGCTGAAAGACGACCACCACTGAACAAGACACACAAGCTGAAACGTCAAGACTGGGCCAAGAAATATCTCAAGACTGATTTTTCTAAGGTTTTATGGACTGATGAAATGAGAGTGAGTCTTGATGGGCCAGATGGATGGGCCCGTGGCTGGATTGGTAAAGGGCAGAGAGCTCCAGTCCGACTCAGACGCCAGCAAGGTGGAGGTGGAGTACTGGTTTGGGCTGGTATCATCAAAGATGAGCTTGTGGGGCCTTTTCGGGTTGAGGATGGAGTCAAGCTCAACTCCCAGTCCTACTGCCAGATCCTGGAAGACACCTTCTTCAAGCAGTGGTACAGGAAGAAGTCTGCATCCTTCAAGAAAAACATGATTTTCATGCAGGACAATGCTCCATCACACGCGTCCAAGTACTCCACAGCGTGGCTGGCAAGAAAGGGTATAAAAGAAGGAAATCTAATGACATGGCCTCCTTGTTCACCTGATCTGAACCCCATTGAGAACCTGTGGTCCATCATCAAATGTGAGACTTACAAGGAGGGAAAACAGTACACCTCTCTGAACAGTGTCTGGGAGGCTGTGGTTGCTGCTGCATGCAATGTTGATGGTGAACAGATCAAAACACTGACAGAATCCATGGATGGCAGGCTTTTGAGTGTCCTTGCAAAGAAAGGTGGCTATATTGGTCACTGATTTGTTTTTGTTTTGTTTTTGAATGTCAGAAATGTATATTTGTGAATGTTGAGATGTTATATTGGTTTCACTGGTAATAATAAATAATTGAAATGGGTATATATTTTTTTTGCCTAATAATTATGCACAGTAATAGTCACCTGCACACACAGATATCCCCCTAACATAGCTAAAACTAAAAACAAACTAAAAACTACTTCCAAAAATATTCAGCTTTGATATTAATGAGTTTTTTGGGTTCATTGAGAACATGGTTGTTGTTCAATAATAAAATTAATCCTCAAAAATACAACTTGCCTAATAATTCTGCACTCCCTGTATGTATGTGTTCCCTGTGTGATGCCTAACTGTCTCACTGAGGCTCTGCTAACCAGAACCTCAGTGGTTATGCTCTCTCTGCTTTCCAAATTTGTCACTAACAGGCTAGTGACTAAATTTACCAATTCCAATTGGCATACTGGTACACCCATATAATTCCCTAGTATGTGGCACTGAGGTACCCAGGGTATTGGGATTCCAGGAGATCCCTATGGACTGCAGCATTTCTTTTGCCACCCATAGGGAGCTCTGACAATTCTTACACAGGCCTGCCAGTGCAGCCTGAGTAAAATAACGTCCACGTTATTTCACAGCCATTTACCACTGCACTTAAGTAACTTATACGTCACCTATATGTCTAACCTTCACCTGGTGAAGGTTGGGTGCAAAGTTACTTAGTGTGTGGGCACCCTGGCACTAGCCAAAGTGCCCCCACATCGTTCAGGGCAAATTCCCCAGACTTTGTGAGTGCGGGGACACCATTACACGTGTGCACTGTACATAGGTCACTACCTATGTACAGGGTCACAATGGTAACTCTGAACATGGCCATGTATCATGTCTAAGATCATGGAATTGTCATCCCAATACCATTCTGGCATTGGGGGGACAATTCCATGATCCCCCGGGTCTCTAGCACAGAGCCCGAGTGCTGCCAAACTGCCTTTCCGGGGTCTCCACTGCAGCTGCTGTTGCTGCCAACCCCTCAGACAGGTTTCTGCCCTCCTGGGGTCCAGGCAGCCCTGGCCCAGGAAGGCAGAACAATGGATTTCCTCAAAGAGAGGGTGTAACACCCTCTCCCTTTGGAAATAGGTGTGAAGGCTGGGGAGGAGTAGCCTCCCCCAACCTCTGGAAATGCTTTGATGGGCACAGATGGTGCCCATCTCTGCATAAGCCAGTCTACACCGGTTTAGGGATCCCCAGCCCTGCTCTGGCGCGAAACTGGACAAAGGAAAGGGGAGTGACCACTCCCCTGACCTGCACCTCCCAGGGGAAGAGCCCAGAGCTCCTCCAGTGTGTCCCAGACCTCTGCCATCTTGGAAAGAGAGGTGTCTGTGGCACACTGGACTGCTCTGAGTGGCCGGTGCCAGCAGGTGACGTCAGAGGCTCCTTCTGATAGGCTCTTACCTCTCTTGGTAGCCAATCCTCCTTCCTAGGTAGCCAAACCTCCTTTTCTGGCTATTTAGGGTCTCTGCTTTGGGAATCTCACCAGATAACGAATGCAAGAGCTCATCAGAGTTCTTCTGCATCTCCCTCTTCACCTTCTGCCAAAGGATCGACCGTTGACTGCTCAGGACGCCTGCAAAACTGCAACAAAGTAGCAAGACGACTACTAGCAACCTTGTATCGCTTCATCCTGCCGGCTTTCTCAACTGTTTCCAGGTGGTGCATGTTCTGGGGGTAGCCTGCCTCCTTTCTGCACCAGGAGATCTGAAGAATTCTCCTGTGAGTCGACGGAATCTTCCCCCTGCAACCGCAGGCAATAAAAGACTGCATCACCGGTCCTCTGGGTCCCCTCTCAGCACAACGAGCGTGGTCCCTGGAACTCAACAACTCTGTCCAAGTGACTCCCACAGTCCAGTGACTCTTCAGTCCAAGTTTGGTGGAGGTAAGTCCTTGCCTCCCCACGCTAGACTGCATTGCTGGATAATGCATGATTTGCAGCTGCTCCGGCTCCTGTGCACTCTTCCATGATTTCCTTCGTGCACAGCCAAAGCCTGGGTCCCAGACACTCTAACCTACAGTGCACAACCTTCTGAGTTGTCCTCCGGCGTCGTGGGACTCCCTTTTGTGACTTTGGGTGGACTCCGGTTCACTCTTCTTCCAAGTGCCTGTTCAGGTACTTCTGCGGGTGCTGCCTGCTTCTGTGAGGGCTCCCTGACTTGCTGGGCGCCCCCTCTGTCTCCTCCTCCAAGTGGCGACATCCTGGTCCCTCCTGGGCCACAGCATCATCCAAAAACCCTAACTGCGACCTTTGCAGCTACCAAGGCTTGTTTGCAGTCTTTCTGCGTAGGAACACCTCTGCAAGCTTATTCACGACGTGGGACATCCATCCTCCAAAGGGAAAGTTCCTAGTTCTCTTCTTTCTTGCAGAACTCCAAGCTTCTTCCAACCGGTGGCAGCTTCCTTGCACCCTCAGCTGGCATTTTCTGGGCTCCTGCCCTCTCTCGACACTGTCGCGACTATTGGACTTGGTCCCCTTGTCTTACAGGTATTCAGGTCCGGAAATCCACTGTTGTTGCATTGCTGGTGTTTGTTCTCCTTGCAGAACCCCCCTATCACGACTTCTGTGCTCTCTGGGGGTAGTAGGTGCACTTCACACCTACCTTTCAGGGTCTTAGGGTGGGCTATTTTTCTAACCCTCACTGTTTTCTTACAGTCCCAGCGACCCTCTACAAGCTCACATAGGTTTGGGGTCCATTTGTGGTTCGCATTCCACTTTTGGAGTATATGGTTTGTGTTGCCCCTATACCTATGTGCTTCTATTGCAATCTATTGTAACTTTACACTGCTTGCATTACTTTTCTTGCTATTACCTGCATAATTTTGGTTTGTGTACATATATCTTGTGTATATAACTTATCCTCATACTGAGGGTACTCACTGAGATACTTTTGGCATATTGTCAGAAAAATAAAGTACCTTTATTTTTAGTACTTCTGTGTATTGTGTTTTCTTATGATATTGTGCATATGACACCAGTGGTATAGTAGGAGCTTTACATGTCTCCTAGTTCAGCCTAAGCTGCTTTGCCATAGCTACCTTCTATCAGCCTAAGCTGCTAGAAACACCTCTTCTACACTAATAAGGGATAACTGGACCTGGCACAAGGTGTAAGTACCTCTGGTACCCACTACAAGCCAGGCCAGCCTCCTACACATGGCCCTTGGCAACAGAAATGCCCTTCCAAAAAGTACGAAAAGGTAAGGAAAAAAATATGATTTACTCCTATATTTCCATAAGTAAGCCAGGGATATCTGCATAAACTCTTTACGAATCACAAGACATTTTCTTCCATGAGGGACCTTTTTTTATTCATGGAAATTCACACCTAATCGTAGACAAAGACACTACTACTCAGAGAAAATGCTGTGTGAATCAGGTCCACAACATTTGTTGGTAGATAAGAAACGGAGGGTCTGGCTAATTTGTCCACCCTAAACTTTCATGCAAAAATGTAGATATACGGACAACTTTTTATCCTATCCCATAAGTGCTTTGAAGAGGAGGCCAGCTGTGCACACAAGTGTTTCGATGGCTAATTGTGTATTCATCAGAACAAGCTTAGTGGCGCTCCACAAATGAAACCTCAATTCCTCCAATTTCCTGCCCAGTAACTCCTTTTCCCTCAACAATCCTCATGCAACAAGTATATTTTGAGCTCAGGTGGAAATCTTCATTTAAAATATGTGAGTTTATGGGCAATAATAAATCATGGAGTGTGCTCGACGAAGCCCACCTCTGGGATATGATCTTAGATACACAGAGCCTGACATTCACGCTTCGTCAGGGGTAGTAAGCCCTATATAAAGGCAATTTAAACATGTTCACCTTCTTGTGAACAAACACATTCATTAACTCACTTATTCATTGATGCAGTCATTTATTTATGGGATGATTACAAGAAAAACTAGGATATGAACTCACCTCAATGTTGACTTCACATCGAGGGCACTTTTTGCAGTTCTCTTCAATACATTGGTTACTAATCCCTTCTTCCCATTTCTTGAATTTACGTTGTTTGCGACTTAAAGGTGTATGTGGTAGAAAAACCACATCATCTGTATCCTCGTTTTCTGTAAATAAATGTATGAATGAATGCACCTACATTAACAAATCCTTATAATAACAAACCATGTCATGAAGGCTTTTAAATATGAAACCCCGAGCATTTTACATCAAAGACATTGCATATTTAGGTGTCATTCACCACTATTTTGCATTGACTAGTTGCCTCGCAATACAGACTTAGGAATGTTTTACTTACGTGCTTTCATGCGTAAGACACAGGTACAGATAAATCCTCTGTGAATACTGGTTGCTTTTATTTGATTGCACTACAATGAATAAAATGTTTATGGTGGTTATTGCGACAGAAATTCAGAAGGATTTCTGAGTATTTTATTATACTCTACATTTAAGGTTTGTGCTAAGTCTGCATTTTGAAATCCTGGTTAGTTCCCTAATGGATTATCTGTCGAAAGCTTTCGATAGAGTGAAACTGCTCCACTGTTCTACAGCCATTACTTAATTGGCCAATTAATAATTAATACGGCATTCCCTCTGTACAGAAAGGGCAGCCCAACATGAAGACAACGAGTATCCACGAAAGTAAAGAAAAATGCCGTACTACGTTGTAATGTGGTGACTATCTTGAAAGTACAAAGATAACACTTTCAAGATGGCCAGGCACTGGTATTGGGTTTGCCAGTGCTGGTACAATTGTAAAAGCATTGGCAAAGCCAATGGTGGCAACCAACAAATATTGGCAAAGTGATTTTGATTGGCTTTTGCAGTGCTTGTTGTTTGGAGTCTTCATTTTTCTGCAAAGTTGTTCGAAAAAATCTGATACCATGTAGGTGGATGGAGCTAGATTAGTCCTGCTAGGAAAGTCAAATGCAGGCAGTTTAAAAAATGAAATGTTTGCCGTTTCTGCGCTAGTAAAGTGGAATAAGCCGAATATAGGCCTTGGTGAAAAAATCAACTTTAACTGCAGAATGCCTTTTCTCCTACCCACTTCCACTCCTGTCCCCATTGTTATATCCATGGTCAAGAGACTGGAAGGCAGGCTTTTGGGGCAGGAACGTCCTCTGCATGATAAATGGGCATGTATAACTGCCTTGAGTTCCCGACTGCTTGTGGAACTGGTATCCTGATTTTTTACTTTGGCCCTGGGGATCACAATAAATTAGCGCAGAGGCCTAGGCCTGTCATCAGTAATGTGAGGTCCAGAACTTGTTCTGTGACCTTGCGGGGCGCACTAAGCTTGCGCTCATAGAGGACATTTGACTTATGTCCCTGCCCTGGGTGCATCACATAAAGCAGTGGTGACAACAAACGTATTTTGGAAATCTTCAGTGAGATCAGACCTTTTTCTCTGTTAGAGAGAGTAAAGCCTACTGACTTCTCTTGTGTACATTTCTGTTGTTATGTGAAGCCCAGAACCTTGCGCTGATATTCTGTTACGTGCAGAGTGCAGGTAGGAGCAGTGAGTGCATAGCATATGTCTGGTAGTAGGACTATGTGTATGCTATACGCCTGAGCAGTAGAACAAGCAGGATACTTTTAGGTGCCCTGGTTTAGCATAGCACATAATGCAGGATGAGGACTACTTCCTCAGAAATTGGAAGTGTATTCCCTGCATTTTGTAGCTTGACTATGAAGACCCAGGTAATAAGAGGCAGAGCTCCCCTTAGAAATTCAAGGTGAAGAGCTGCTGATTATTTTTTTCTGAGTACTGCCATTTGGTAAATAGAACCGGTAAGGGATGGGGCTGCACTTTTTGCTGCTCAAGGTGAGGATGTTTCTAGGTAGGACCTGACCTTTAGTTTGTCTCTCATTACTGACTGAGCTGATCAGAGAGGAGAAAAGAGTGCAAGACCCGCAAGATGAATGACAGTGCAGGAGAAGCCATCTGTTTTCCCAGCTTGAGAACCACCCAGACATTTTTGACAGGCGTTGGAAGCGAAGCCAGAGCCAACCTGCGACATGAGTGTTCTTCCCGTCTCCCATTGGGACCCCTGTAGTGGACCACTTCTAGACAACAGTCCAAGAAGTCATTGTATGCTGTCAGGCACCCCTGCAACATGCACCTGCTGCTGTTGGGGCCATAGCAACGTCTGATTCTATCCCAAAATCCCCAACGGCCCAGAGAAGCAATTAAGTGAGAATCCGGCCCAGAAGCCACAAATGCCTGCACCAAGCACCTTTCATATCTTGGTCTGGAGGCTGTATCTGAGACAACGGGTGCTCGCTGAACAGGCCCGCCAACTGCTATGGCTCCTGCTCCAAGTGAAACTGCAGTTATGGCTCAGTGTCAATGGAGATGTTGCTAAAAGCGTTAGTCAGAGATGTGCCCTCCAGTGCAGTAAGACTGCAACAGTAAGAGCAGTTCACAGAGAAGAAGAATGTACTAAAGGAGTAGCCTGAGTCTGCAGAGAGAGCAGTGATGTTGCCTAAAGTGGTCCTTTTAATCTCAATATGAACTATTGATTTGAACTGGGAGCTACCCGAGCTAGGAAAGACCTAGTGAACCTGCATCTGTGTCTATGACTACATTACAGCAGAAGATCAATAGACTACTAGAATGTAGAGAGGGAAAGTCACTTAACTATGCATCATAGCTGAATTTATGATCCAGAAACTGAGCCTCATTGCTCTGTGTGGCATTACGTTTTCTGTGATAAAGTACTTTGGTTTTACTAACATAAGCACTGGACTGGACAAGTTTATTGTGTTTGTTGAGTCCCTGAGATGCCTTTGATTTCTCGCCTCACTACACTGTTAAGTGGGAGAAGGGTGTACTTGGTCAAATTTACAAAGTCGTATTAAGACTGACCCCTGGACACCAGTGGCAAACAACCCCAACCACTGCAGTTAAAGCCCAGTAGCCCAGTAGCCCCTTCCTGCTCCGTGGCTCGCCAAAAGGTGTCTGGTACAGGCTGTACTCTACTCCACCACCCAGAGCAGTCATCACTGTCTGGCTCTATCTGCATAAACAAAAGGGCAGCCCAAAGCCCATATAGATGCTGAAAGTAAAGTACACTTGTGTATTCAGTATGCTTTGCATTTGGAGCTAAATCCTATTTTTCTACAACATTTGTAAGGATCAACCTGGCCTTTTTATGAGCACAGTTGATATATAGGGACATAAATGTGTTTAACCAGGTTGATGAACACAATTTTGCATAATATAGCTGTCTAGATTGATTGGTTCACTACAGAATCCTTTCTCTTCCTCTCACTCCCACTTTCACTCTTGTCATATTGGTGAATTAAAGGGCACGTTCCGAAGGCATGCCACCATCCTACATAGAAATTAGCCAATATGCACCTGCTGCCACCAGGCAACACCTTGCACTAGAGCCAAACATCAACAATCAGCACATTACGTCTCACCACACTAACATCTATTCCAACACATCAACCAAATACTCTCTTATCAATGGGATTTTGAATCAGCTCATGTTTGCAACACACAAAATAGCCTTCCCATATCTCTCTCAAAACACTAAATATATACACCCCTAAAAACAACAGCACCAATAGAACCCACTCAAAGCATGCTCCCTTATGCTCTAGGCATCTGAATCATACACAAAATAGCCCCACATAGGCAAAAAACAAACCTCAAGCACACACTACTATCTAAATTCTGCCTTCACTGAACATATCTTTCTCTGTAAATATTCTATTCCTACCAACACCCTATGAGAAATGAGGTCGTTGGTTGAAAGAGGTGTGAGTGCTTCTCAAGCCACAGCCACAACCCCTGTCAGGATGAACCACAAAAGTCACTAAATTAACCTGTGCTTAACCCTCAGGTAGCTTGGCAAGAAAGCCATCAGGCTTAACTTAGAGGCAATGTGTTAAGTATTTAGACAGCACTCAAACACGTCTAAAGTGAAAAACACCATGAAACAAAATCCACATACATTTAGAAAAATTTGATAGATTATTTTACACCAAAATGACAAACATTCAATCAATAGAACCTGAGTTATGAATTTTTAAAGGTTTTAATAAAATCTTGTGCTAAAAGATCAAAATGTTAAATGTGGACAGCTAGTCACGCAAGACCAGGGAAAGGCCGAATGCTATGGCCAACCGAGGTGGAGTGTGGTTCGGATACACAAAGTGGACTGGACCCAGTCTCCACTTACCTTTGGATTCAGAAGAAGTTTTAGGAAAAAACTTCTGAAAATGTAAGCTTCTGCAAGGCAAGGCAGCCTCCAGTATCCAAGGAGAGTGCATCGTCATTGGAGAGCCGCTGGACTAAGTTGTGATGTAGATTTCTATGGTTGAACTTAGTCTCTTTTTCAAAACTCTCCAGATGGGATGAAGATGCAGGCTGTATCCAAACAGGGGCTCCAGCTGGCCGGACAACCTTGCCAAGTGGAGTTGCTGAACAGGATTTGCTGTTGAGAAGAAAAGCATAGTGGGAGCTACCAAGAAGATAAGCCCACTGGTGATGCACCTGGGGTGGATCAGCAAACAGGTCAGTCATGGGCTCCCCTCAGTTCTCACACACTTTTTGGCAGATCATTTCCTAAGACCCAAGTTTTGGATTTGAACAATATGGGCACTTCTAGCACCACTTCCAAGGTTTGAGCACTGGAGAGGCCCCAATTGATGGGGTGTCAAAACTCACTCATGGAGAATCCACAAACAGGATCTGCTGTGGAAAGAACATAGCAGGAGGTATCCCAAAGTCAGGCCGACCGCCGATGCTCCTTGGGTGGACGGACAAGAAGATGGGTCCGGGTTTCCTCTTGGTTTTCAGAGCACTTTTAGGCAGAAATGTTATACAAGTCCCAAGGTTTAGAGTTAGGCTCTCTGACCTCTTTAGCACCTCTTCCAAAGGTTCAAAACTAGAGGGGAATCACTTGGAGGATCAGGACTCATTCAGGCTGGGCCCAGGTGCTGGTTCAAGATGGGTGGAGCCTTTTTTGTCCCGGAGGCTCTGGTCAGGATCACACCGAAGTAGGCCTTGGAGTCACTCTGGAAGTCCTGAGTTCAAGCATAAGTGAAGGTCTCAAGCAGGAGGGCAGCTCTCTGAGGGCAAAGGGCTGACTTGAGGGAACAAATCAGGCCTCTAGGAGCAGCAGGGCAGCCTTCTTAAGTACAGAGATGGCCACAGGCAGCAGGACAGACCTCTGAGAGTCCTCTGCAGGTCTAGAAGTGCACTGACAAGATGATCTGAGAGCCTCATTTTTATACCTAGGACGAGCTTTGTAGTGGAGTTTTCCCTCCAAAGATGTACCTGAAATTTCATGTCTCTCTACCCTAGTCCCAGGATGCCTAGTGTGAAGTTCTTTGTTGTTGCGCTCAGAAAGTGTATTTGAAGTACAAGTGAGGCTGAGCACGGTTCTGCCCCCCATCACACCAAAGTGGTCCATCCTGCCACCACCAATTCCTCCTATTATGTGGCTGTTTTGGAAGACTCCACAAACACCAACATCCACTCATACCTAGACATGTGACCCAGGAATAGGCTGCAGGCACCTAATAGTTAGGACAAGAAAATGCCAAATTTCTAAAAGTGGCATTTTCAGAATTGTGACTTAAAGTCTGCCCTTACCATTAAAGAACATTTTAAATTATAATTCTTTAGACACCAAACAATACATTTCTACCTGCTCCCAAACAAAAGTTATAGTTTATTACATGTAATAAGGCAACCTAATGTTATCCTATGGGAGAGTTAGGCCTCATAGTAGTGAAAAAAGAACTTAGTGGTTTTTCACCATCAGGACATGCAAAATTTTAAAGTACATGTCCAACATTTTTTATGAAAGTACCCTGCCTTATGGGCTGTTTAAGGCCTACCTTAGGGGTGGCATATATACATTAAAAAGGGAGCCTTAGACTTAGCTAAGGGTTTTTTTGCCAGGGAGAATTGGCATTTTAAATCTGCAGCAGGCTGCAATGTCAGACCTGAGACATGTTTTAGAGGGCTTCATAAGTTTAAGTGTTGCGGGCCAATAGCAGTTTAACAGCCCTGGGTATAAGGTATACCACTTTACTAGGGACTTATAAGTAAATGAAATATGCCAATCAGGTTTAAGCCAATGTTATCAGGGAGTAAGTACAAGCATGTTAGCACTGATTAGCAGGGGATAAGAGCACTGAGTCCTAAGGCCAATAAAAACGAATTCAGAAAAAAAGGACTGGTGAAGGCAAAAGTATAGGGGTGATCAAGCAAAGTGGGCTACGTCAATCCCACCCCATATAATCAGTCAGCACTTATGCACAACAGGCCCTCACACAAATATTGAAATTTCTGCCAAACAAATGTCTCTTATTCCACTTTTCACTGACATTCTACCACATTTGCACTTTAGAGTATATTAAAGAAATGTACAAACAAATAAGCATCCAACCATCTGGAGGCAGCAAGCCCTAACCACATCTAGATAATGATCATATGCAAAGGCCAACTCTCACCCATTACAACACTCAGCATTCACCACATACACTGTCTCACTGAGCACCAGCATTGCTAAACAGGCATGAGCCTTGCCACGATACGATGCACCCATCCACCCTTCACTCTCCTATCCCCAATAGAACAGAAAACACAACTCCACATCCACCACAGGCAATACATCCTTACCAGAACCACTCTGAAATAGCTAAATATTCAGCACCTTAGTCTAGGCTAGTTCATACTGAGAGAGCGTAGTTTAAATGTTATATAGTATAGACGTGAAATGCTTACATTTGACAATGAAATATTAATAAGTAATAACTGAAATGTATTAATAAACGTGGAGATTTACTGGTTTGTGAACACTAATGTTGAATTAATATAATCTTTCAATTATATGTATTATTACGATCAAAACTGTATTCATTAGAACTTGTATGTCTTAAGTTAGCATGAGTCGCGAATTAGCTGTATAACTCTCATTTAAAGGCGTATTTTTCTGCTTCTCCAGTATGCGGTCTTGCAAGCAACCATAACCCAGCTATTGTTCTTTTCTGTACTTGTTAGCAACATAGCGGAATGTTCCCAATCGTATGCTAGTAGCTTCTAGCTCAAAATTATGTGATTTGAAACAAACATGGACACTTCCAAGGACAATGAGACAAGGTTAAGAGAACTTTTAACCTGAGACGTGTGCCAAGATGGTGAAGTAACCCCGGACATGCCACCTACGAAAATGTCGATTATGAAGACCAATTAGAAGACAAGTTAATATCAAGAAATGACAAATGCATTACTTAATGTATAATTTGATTGGTTACCAATAATGGGGTGTAGTTATTAACCAATAGAATTTTGGGGGAATGTATTACGAAAAGGGGATAAAAACTCATGACACGAGAGACGAGACACATTAGGTAGGGAATGATATCGATTGCATCCAGAAACTCTGTCACTTTATTTGGTGATTAGAGACTTAGACAAAAACCATCCTAGCCCATAGACTGCCCCATTACACTTTTCTCCTTATGAGGAGAGTGTCCCTTGCCTCTAATTTAGATAGACTGACGGTGAACTAACTGATGTCCTGAGGACGAAGACTAATCCTGCATGCTGACCTATCTCGAGGAGGGTAATTATAATGCTAACGGAATCTATTTGCCTTTTCTTTCTAGGTACCAACTGCTGTATGTTTAATTAGGTATCTTAGTTAGATGTTTTCCAAATTGATGTTCTAAATTGTTTTGCATGAAGCCCAACATGCTAATGCTAATTTGAGGTTAGATGAGGTGCTCATTTGACTGACGGAACTGACGTGACTGACATGTAGCTATGCTGAACTGATATTCTATGGATTATTATGCACTGTGTTCTATTCACTTTGACGAATCTATTTTATGTTTCTGTTCATCGCATTATTGAAAGCTTACCATAGTTGCCACCTCGTGATTATGTTCTTATGCTTCTTGGTTTTGAGACTAATACGTTTATTATTAGATTGTAATCAATAGGGAATAAAATCACAAAAATCCTTCTTCAAGATGTGGTCATTTGAGTTTGAGAATTAATGAATGCGCCGAAGGTTCATTAATGGTTATTGTGAAATATATTTTGATGCTAACTTTTAATAATGCTATTGATTCGATAATTGATAATCTCGTCTTACGGAGACTCACCACTGGGCCCAAAGATCATCGACCTAAAACGAGTCCTGATGTGTATAAATTGACATAGACGGACGCGTTAACAATACCTTTCACAGCCCACGGCATCCACTGTGCAACAACCTAAAGTCTTACTTACATTCACAAGGTCATTCTCTGATACCTGCATCAACTAGCAATACTCTCTCTATGAATACTACTCTAAGAGAAACACTCTGCCATGGCTCAGGTGTCAAATAAAGCACACTACGCCACCTTCCAATCCCTGCTATCCTCAAAACCCTAGACCTAGAAACCCTCAATCACTAAAAAGAGAGTACACATGCATACACTATACACCTAACTCCCATTATAAGATGAACCTCCCCAGCACAGACATCAGGCATCACCATTCCATGCTCCAAACACATGAGGAAAATATGACAGCCCACACCCTCCCTGCCACCACCTCACAAGCACAATTCATCCCCCTAGGGATTAGGTTCCTTCTCTCATCAACAAATATTGTCACCATTGCACATCTGACACATCTACCCATTCAACTTGCTCACTCCCTGTCAGCCTCCAACCATATACGCCATCACCACCCCACTAGATTGATAACCCCACATCATGATTACCCAACCACATTACATGGCATTAATACATATTCAAGGACTTTTTCACCAAAGGCAACAAAATAACCCTTGCTTGGCACACTCCAACCCTCTTTTTTCTGGGAACTCCTGCCTCTGTTGAACATCTCATCCAATAAAAGCCGAAATCCATATACTGTTGGAGTGTGTCTTTTAAAATTAATGTTAACATGAAAAGCTTGCAATATATTCTGTAATGAAGCTGCATTGAAAATGTGTTAACGTAGGAAATAATACACGCGTTTGAAATGTGCCCACGGGGAGTGGTCACCAATGTATCTGAAGACTAATGAAACTTATTAATGATGAATTAATAATGTACTAATGTATGAATTTGTATTAGTATATCATAATTAGAGCTATGTATTTGGGTTTTGTTAACTAAATTACTAGGCCTTAGTTAGCGAGGGTCTGGGCCTAGCTGCCTGGTCTCATATTAAACTGTATTTTTCTAACGTGCAATGTGCTGCTTTCCTGAAGGACACGAAGCTGTACTTTTCCAGAAGCTGGATATGTGTGTGTAGCCGTAGTAAATTCTTTCTCATGGGACCCGACTTACTCAAGGAGACATTCTTGCTGAATGCAACAGTGTAATTCGAAACAGCTGTAAGGCCGCCTAGACTAGGAGAAGACAATAGGACTACTGATTGGAGAGTAAAGTGTAACTTTTCTTACCTGACATTCCACCCGATGAAGACGTAAATGATAGGAGCCAATCAACGGCATGAGAACTGTGTTTTGTGGAAAATTCTAGTAAGATGCATGGAGAATTATTGGACAGAGATAATGATGCGCCAAAATTGATCCAATAGAGAATTAAGGGCTAGTTCGACTGTTTTGATATAACCGCAGGACTCGAGAAGAAATCAGCTATTATTAGCCATACTCAGCCATTATTTGGACCCTTTTATCATTATTCTGACATTCTGCCTTAAGCCATACTTTGCCATTGTTCTTTTGAGACTTTGCTGTTATTCTTCTTGATACTTTAACCATCCTCTACCTAAGTCCTTCCTGATACTTACTTCTCCTCCTTATGAGGGAAGTGTCTTATTCTTAGCATTGTCATACTGAGACTTGCCCTGTCCTATCCTTGCCGATGATGAATCGACTGATGTCCTGAGGACGAAGACTGACGCTGATTGCTGATTCACTGGAGGGGTAACTATCTGATGAAATTGTAATTGTCTGTTTGCCTTTTCTTTCTAGGTACCAACTGCTCTTTTGATAGAGGCCATAGTTAGATGTTTTCCAAATTTGTGTTAGCTAAATTGTTTTGCATGAAGCCCAACATGCTGATGCTAATTCGAGGGTAGTTAAGGTGCTCAGTAATATCTGAGGCAAATAGACAAATTACCAAATTCTTGCATTGTTGAATCACGTAGAATTGCACTCGCTAAACTGTTTCTTACTAATGACATGTTAATGGTGGCCGTATATGCTCTATACTTTGATTAATTGTGTTTTAATTACAAGTTTGAAGAGTTACTAATGAGATTGATTGCTAATGAGATTAACGGAGATGATATTAGAATTGTAACAAATAGGGAAATAAATATTCTAATTCTTAACTAAATTGGTGTGGTTATTCATGACTGAAAGGTCATGGTGTGTTCGCTTTATTGACTTATATTAAATGTTATTATCTAGTTGATTAGTTACTAAGAGATTGATTGGGTTATTGAGATATTGATTGTGATGCCAGAAAGATACCTCGTACTGGGAAGTCTCCGAACGTGGTCAAAAGGTTCATCGGCCTAGGCGTGTCTCCTTGTAAGTGTACTTATCAAGGTTCTGACGTGCTATCAATACCAGTGCACTATAAACTGGAAAAAACACCATCTCTGACACACAGACATAGATCAATACTTGACGGCTGCAGCACATGGAATATGGACGTCACAGCTAGCAACAACCCACACTTCAAACCTTTCTGCATTCCAAAAACAGACCACCATGTGCACATCATGTTATGTATACCACATCACTACTCTGCATGAACCACGATAAACTATGCATTAGACCTAGACTAATCGTCACCCATCACAACAAAGAGCACATGCACACCTACAGCATCCACCCTAAAGCACGCACCAACTACACCACCATGCATAATGCACATCAACCATTTCTTGCTACCAGTTCTATGCTAAAGAAAACACCACATGCCTCAAGTACACCTCAACATGCCTATCACTTTCATGGAACTATCTCTCACACAACACTTAATTAAGCATATGGCAGGCCTAACCCAATTCAGGACACAACACTCACACCATCCCACTGTGATGCTGGGACAGGGAAAACTGACAATGGTACAGAAATAGACAACATAAGGACTGACACAGACAGACACAATGAGACACGAGCACATATAATGGAAATAGGAGACAGACACACTGACAAAAAAGCAAAAGATTACTGAGACAGTGAAACACAAACAGACTTGACAGGGAGACAGTGACACTGGGTGAGGAACAATCTTGAAAAAGAAAACATTAACATACATAAACACTAGGGTGGGAGATCCAAAGACTAGAACCGTGTGTTATGTATCCACTGTAATAGTGTCAAAGAGAAACTGTGACATCAAGACATTGATATATTGACATCAAGACAGGGAGACTTGTACAAAGGACACAGAGACAGCGTTAAATGGGCAGAAGCCACTAGGACTAGAATAAGGCCCATATACATTGTGGCAGGAAGCCACAGATACTTGTACAACAAGACAATGAGACACAAATACGGATATTGACAGAAAGAAGCATCATAACCACTACAGGGACAAAACAGTCACAGGGCTTATAATGGTACTGAGAGACAGTCAATGGGAAAGGGAGAAAATGTCAATAAAAAGACAGATACTGACAGACACTGGGGCAGGGAAACATTAATAAAAGCATTAGAAAGAGAGATAGAGACACAAGAAATGGGGGCACAAGGACGGACAACACTTTGAAAGGGTGGCATAGGCATTGGTAGATAGAGACCCAGATATTGAGATATGGAGACACGTACAATGCCACGGTGAGAATTGAACACTGGGTCAGGAAACACAGACATGGAGAGCAAGACCCATGCACACTTAGACAGGAAAACATGAACATAATGACACTGAGACAGGGAGACATTAAATGGGACAGAGATGTGCTCACATAGATAATGGGGTTGGGATGCACTGGCTTAGGATCAGCAGATACTGTCAGTGAAACATGGAGCCATGGACATGGAGAGGCAGATGCACATGTGGACATTTAGACATGGCCATATGGATACTAAGACTCCGATAGGAAGACATGCTCTGCAATAATGAAGACATGGTTAATGAGAGAAGGAATGCTAAAAAAGGCTAAAGGGCAGCGAGAATATGAAATAGCTAGGCGCACATGGACACCGATAAAGAAAGGTACACTTTAACATGGAGACATGGACATTGGGATACATAGGCACTGACACTAGGACGGGGATGAAGAGACACAGGGAGTAGGATAATGGGACACTGGGCCAGTGATACACAGCTGAGCCAACAAACAAGGGAACATTAACAGACTGAGACAGGAAGACCCAGGCACGGGGACAGGAAGTGTTGAGTTGAGATGCAGTTGGATCCAGTTGAAATGCAGACTTCACTTATGGTCTAGTAATGTTTCAGAAAGTGAAACGCCATATACTTATGTGTGCACTTATTTTACCTATCACAGAATTGCTAGAAAAAAATTGGAAAATTGTTTTATTTCAGGGAAACCTTACTCCATAGGCATACAAAAAATCTGAAAATGTACTGCTTGTAAAACATTACACCTTCGATTGGCATGAATTCTAGAGTAACACAAAAGGATGATGGACGGAGCGCTGAAACTTTTCAAACACTTACCCCCAATCACAGATATGGGTTTAATCTATCATTCTTTTGCTCACCATGACACCCCAGTTTGGACTCAGCCATATGCAAATCAGTCTTGACCCTGTTCCCCATGGGAACATTCCAGGGTGAACTGACAGGCAAGGTCCTCCCTGGGACCGATTTCGGGGTATCACCCCTCTTCAGCCAGACTAGTTTGAATCCAGTGGCACAGTCAGCAAGGCACCCCCTTCTGGGCCTATCCTGGCCATTTAGGGCAACTTTAGCAACACAAAAGGATGTTGGAATGGGTGCTGAAACTTTTTCAAACACTCACCACCAGTCACAGAACTGGGTATAATCCATTGTTCTTTTGCTCACCATACCAACCCAGTTTTGGATCCAGCCATGTGCAAATCGGTCTTGATCCGATTCCCCATGGGAACAGTTCAGCCCAACCTGCCAATGCCAGGTCATTCTTGGACTGGAAGCAAGCATCCTGGGATCAGTTTCGGGGTATCACTCCTCTTCAGCTAGCTAGCTTGAACCCAGTGGCACAGTGAGCAAGAAACCCACATCTGGGTCTGGGAATACCCTGGCCACTTAGGGCAACTGTAGCAACACAAAAGGATGATGGACAGAGTGCTGAAACTTTTCAAACACACCCCCATTAACAGATCTGGGTTTAATCCATCATTCTTTTGCTCACTAAGGCACCCCGTTTTTGGACTCATCCATATGAAAATCAGTCTTGACCCTGTTCTCCATGGGAACAGTCCAGCCTGCACTGCCAGGCCTGGTCCTCCCTGGACCGGAAACAAGCATCCTGGAACCAGTTTCGGGGTATCACAACTCTTCAGCCAGTCTAGCATGAAACCAGTAACACAGTGAGCAACGGACCCACGTCTGGGCATGCACATTGGTCATGCAGAGACATCAGAAGATATATGTTTCTGTTGGGGGGACTATGAGTTGTTGAATACATTTTTGGGGTTTCACTTCACCACCCCTCCTCTAAATCATGCCATCCTAAAATATATAACTTGGTCAGGTATTGAGCTCATCGAGCGAGAATACTCTGTCATACTGCTTTTGAGTGCTAATCATTTTACAACTTCCTGCAGTAAGTCTTAACTGCTCACTATTGTCTCTTTTAAGAGACTAGTATAAAACATAAACAACTCAGTTATCCAAATGGAATGAAATAGTCTCAACTCTCTAAACACCTATTGTACACATCAGTATCCACTACGGTTACTGCCCAGTAAACACCTACTGCCACAAGACCCAAATAAAAGGTTTTGCAATTTACTCATGTTTTTCAGATTAGCGAAAAGAGGCTCAAAACAGATAGACAGTGCTACAAAAATACATCTTGACAGGACCACTAACATTGTGGGCAAATCAGTTGGGTGGGCTAACAAACAGAACTGGATATTGTTCAGTGGTTATATTGTAGCAATGAAACTAGGATACCTGACATTTTATCTTAGCTTTACCATTTCACCAAAATATGCTGAAAAAGAACAATGTTACATTGGATTTACCAAACTAACTACTTCAGTAGGATTTCTGTGAGTGTGACAGCGGAGATCAGTCTCACCTGTAATATCAATTGTTTTCCTCCACTGCAGAGAAAATAAAATAATCTTCCTTTCAGAAAATAGATGAGATGCAGCATGGAATCATTACTTGCCGTTAAGTGTACATTTTATTGTGACAGCAGTTATCTGACCGGTATACAAACAGAGTATATTTTTTATTTCGAAATCTTTATTGTTTTATAATCAACCAAAGACTACCAACTGACAGCTTGCAACCCCCTGTCCATCGCGGATACTGCAGCAATAATGAACGGGCTCCCACGGACTGCTGCCCCCACCATATCTACAACCTGGGAACAGCCACAATCAGAGCTGCACTCACTTCCATCATCAACACCTTCCTCAAGACTGCCACCTTCCTAGGTAGCTGGAAACACACTGAAGTCACCGCCGTCCTCAAAGAACCCTCAGCTGATGAAGAAGTACTCAGCAACTACAGACTCATCTCACTGCACCCCTTCCCAGCCAAAGTCATTGGTTAGACCATTATCAGAGAACTCTCTGACCACCCATAAAGTCACAAACTCCTGGGTAAATCACAATCAGGATTCTGAAAACAACTATAGCACCGAAACAGTTAGCATCACTGCCACGGACAACATATGCACTATCCTCGACTGTGGACAGACCAAAGCCCTCAACCTCACTGCAGCTTTTGACACCATCTCCCACCACACACTCATCACCAGATTTACACACCATGGAAATACAAAGGCCAGCACTCAAATGCAATACAGGCAATACAGGCAAAATCGTACTATGATCACTTTTTTGAGCGATGCCTCTACTATTACATTAACCGGCTTTATGGAGATTCATGTTGACACTATCAACCCGAAAGTCTCTGCCACAAACTATTCTTAAAGGCTTGTTCCAGGGAAACATATCTAATGCGGAAATATACAAAAACAATGGTATCAATGACAAAAATCAGGATTCATATTTTAAGAAGTCATCTGAGAGAAACATGTTTTCACCGGGCAGAGAAGACGTCTAGTTTTAAAAGGTATTCAATGAGGTGAAATCCAAACAAAACAAATGGCCGAGGATTTTCAACAGTACCTTGTTTGACGTACTAATCAACTCACCTTCAGGTTGTGCGCAGGGTGTGACGCCATGATAAGTCATTTTACATAAGTCACAAAAGGCATAGCGGCAGTTGGAGCAGATTCCCATGGTACCTCCAGGTTCCTTAACCACTGGAGTTTGGCAGTTCAGCCGGGGGCAGTAAACCACATCTGTCATAGAGTTTAAGCTGGACTGCAGGAGAAGCCGGTCGTAGCGTGAAAATAACTCTTCTGCAACCAGCTCCTTGACCTGTAGAAAGACAACTGTTGTCCTGTTAAATGTATATGGATATCAGCCTTCCTTTCCTATGATTATCAAGAAACTGCTGCCTGACTTAAATACTAACAGAGACAATGGAAGGACAATCCCTTTTGCTGCACTGCTCAGAATGCCGATAAGGCTGACAAACCAGGAAGCATAATACCAGTAAAAAAGTGTAACTCCTTTTTGGCCTTCATTATGAGTGGACTGTTTATTCCAATGGGCCCAATAATACCCATGTATTACCAGGCCTATCACAATTAACAATTGTGGTGTGTGTAGTATATTGATGTAATGGCTCTAGACGTGGTTCTGGGTGGACTCTGAACAGGAAGTCTGTAATGCGTGGGGAGGTGTTAGTGTGTGTTTAATGGAAAGTATGATGGAATGCGCAGTGTATGAGAGTATACTGAAGAATAAAGTAAAGTTTTACTACAGCTCCCACATGGTGTAATTTATCTGCATGCTCCTGGGCTGGGGAAAACACTGTAACTGGTGATAAGTAGTGGATCCGTGCTTGGGAAGACAAGACTCTCCCTTAGAGTTTGCAACAATACAGCAAACTGCTTGTGTGTGTCGAGTGTGCCCAGACTCGATACAGAGCGGTCTGCGATTGGCACATGTGGAGTCAAAACCCTGCGTTAGCCTGTACACAGTCGCAGAAGAGATTGAAGGCCCTGCAGAGGAGCACATTGAAAGTGCTTGCCAAAACTGCTGATGATGTGGTCAACAGAGACACTGCGCTGTGCCCCAAATACAGAACTAGTTTTCAGACGAAGCAAGAAATATTGATAATTTCAGCAATATATGAGAAACAGAGAACTTACTCACCTTTAAGGGCAAATGAAGCACACAGCGGCTTATACTATAGCAGCGACCTCTGCTTGAAGGAGTTGTTGGTGCTACTCTGTGCCATGAAAGGTGTCTGAACAGCAAGTGCTCTCAAAGGTGGCAAAAGGAGGCACGAAATACAATGCAGTGGAGTTCTTGAAGCCATCACTGCCTTTTGACACTTCTAAGAAGCAAAACATTGGTGCCAGGTAGGCTGAGTGGATCGAAGCGTCCATTGACTTCATAGATGTAGTACAGGAAGAAGATGACAAGAAGATCATCAAATATTTTAAAAACCTTGCAGGCAATGGAGTGAAAGAAGTGCTAAAAATAATCTCACAGACTGATGAAAAAATCATATCAAAAGGTAAAAGAAGCTTTAGAGGCCAAGTTCAATCCAATGCTTAATGTCAACTGTGAAAGGTATATCTTCAAGCAAGTGCAACAACATGTTGATGAAACAGTGGCTCAGCTTGTTGAAAGACTTGATGCACTCATTAAACATGGCAAGTTCTGCAACTTCACTGATGAAGAAGCCATGCGTCTCAGAATCAATGATGACTGCCTTTCAGATTTGTTTAGAAGGTCCATGCTAAGAGAAACACACAGTCTATAGAAAATGCTGATGCTAGCGAGAACAGAAGAACAATTAGGTCAACAAGGTGCAGACACGAAAGCATTAACGGCACACCATGAATCGGCATTGACCGGAAAAGGAAGCACATGCATAAACAAGATACACGCATGTCAAAGTCTTCAGAGAAAACAAAGCTATGCTTTCAATGTGGGTTTACATTTCCCCTTGAAGGTAAATGTCCAGTTGTATGACAAGATTGCAAAAGTTGTAGGAAAGAGAACCATTTCCTAACTGTGTGCCGAACCAAAGAAAACTTCAGTGCATCAAGACGGCAAGAGAAAATGCCAGCAAAAACATTCCAGAAGCATTCGTGTGCTAGCACAGGTGTTTTAATAAAAATTATTAATGAGTATTCATGTATTCAGAATAATGGATTTGGGTAGAGAATATAATAACATAGAAAAATAATACACACATTTGAAAATGTGATTACGACATGTGGCTGCCAATGTTTGCATTAGTTTTGAGTGAATCAAAGTTTGGGAGGACAAGCCACAAGACTTTGTCAGCCGCAGTACATGTGAGCGTGGTGTCATTGGAGCTGCGCTGGGATAGGTTGGTTAGTGAGAAGGGTTGCGTATGGATTGGCAGCCGTCCGTGTGAGGCAATTGGTGGAGAAAGTAGGCGAAGGGAATTCTGGGATTAAAATTCACTTCCTGATTTGATTTTGAATAACAAAAGGTCAAAAAGATGAAATTTGTCAAAGCTTTTAAGAGTGCTTTAAGGGGAGATATGTATATTACCACGAGTATAGGCGAGGCTACACCGCCAGAAGGTACACCAGCTTACATTGTAACGGAAGAAAGGAGTGTTGCGCCATGTCTTTGGCTAAAGCAATGGTGCAAAGTGGCAGATAGCGTTTCCTACAAATGGGACATTCAATTTGAGGGTTCTAGAGCATTTTAGAATGATGCTACATGAATCAAAGCCCCTTCTGAGACCAGCACAGTTTGAGGCATTAGCGATTTGGGAGCTAGTAGCTAGACAGCAACAGAAATTCGAGAGGAGGATGAGAAAGGCAGAAAAGACTTTAGCAGAGACTAGGTGGGACAGTGATCAGAGAGTTTGGAGGATGGAGACTCTGCACGGAATTAAAGTGTTTCCGGCAATTACGCAGGACAATGGGAAGGAAGGAAGGAAAGCTACTAAAAAGACTAACAGAAGTCCGTCTGAAAGTAGGGAGGCTAGAAAGTCTTCAACAGTGGAGAAGGAATCAGATGATGATAAGTTCATTTTACAGTTATTGAGAAATCGCCCACCACCATATGCAGCACATGAGAGTGGTCAGAGCACCAGTGCTGATCCCACAGCTCTGACACAGGTTAATGGGACAGTGAGTCCGATGCAAGTTAATGCTAGCCTGACACAGAATGCAATGCAGAGTGGTCTTAATGTGCCTACTACTCCTGTAGTGCAAAATCAGGTGCAACTGCCACAGGTTCAGAGAATTTACCCTGATGCGCCCATTATGGAAACAACTTTGAAATTAATGGTGCCTAGGGAACAGGATTACCCGAGACCCATGTTGGTTCAGACTGAACCAAGTCCACTTTTACTGCCCCAAGTGCAGCCGCAGGTAATGCCAAGATTCACTCCAGTAACCAGGTCACAGTAAGATATGTCTTCAATGATGAATCAGAACATGGGAGTTAATCTCCTACAGAGCGTAAGCGCCAGACCAACCCTAGATGCTATATCACTAACTATTACTGTTGGTCCAGCCGTACCCTTATTTGTACAGAGGAAACCTGCTGTAGGTGAGCAGGGTGCCATGTCCCAGAATATAATGAAGGGAGAACATAATGAAAATGCTCTAGTAGTCTCTACTGCGGGGCAGACTTTTGACAGATCAAGATCATTGTTAGACCTCAGTCCATTTGTAGCTCTTTCAGATACTATGGTAGGGTCAAACGTCAGCCAGAGTTTGAAATTGTTGACACCGCAGACCCCAAATGCAGTTGCACAGCAGGTGCCACCAGTCCAAACCTGTAACATTTCATTGTAAAGTTTGACATCTCAGCAGTTGACTGAATGGCTGAACAAGCAGAATACCCCACAGAGTGTTGGGTGAACTCATTGAGGGAACTATGAGTGTGAACAGGTAAGAATCCTACACAGAGGCAGAGCTGAGATATTTGTGCCTGAAGATTCCGAGGGAAGTGAGCAATGTGCATCAGAAACCAGCAGACCTAGCAGTATGGTGTAGAAATAGAGAAAACAAAGCATTTGAAAAGGAGTTTGAACACATGAGATCTGCCGAAATGAAGGCACACCTTAAGGAATTGTTTCAAAGTGCCCAGACTTGGGGACCATTAGACAAATGGGAAGGCAAGTGGGTGAAGAAAAGAGTAAAAAGAAAAAGGGATTCTGTGGAACTGACTGCAAATGTGCAGCATGGCCAAGATCCAGTCAAAATGTTACCAATGAGAGAGATTCCAGGAGGGAATTGTATTCATGTCCCTTGGAACAGAAGTGACATTCTATCATTTACAAATGATTATCCAAAATTGAGAGAGAAGCCAGTAGAGTGGTATCAGCAGACAGACAGGTTTGTGAAACTTGCAAAGTGCCTGTGGGAGGGTTTGAACACATTACTAGAGATAGTGGTTCCAGCTGATATGTAGATAGAGAGTAAGAGGAGGGTAGATTGGTCAACAAGCAAACCAGAGAGAGCTAAAAATACAAGTGCAACATCTCCTTAGGTAATGAAATATTACTATAAGGTGATAGAATTTTTGAAAACAAGAATTTCACCCAAGAATATTGATTAGCAGACAATTGACAGGACAGCTCAGGAAGGAAAGGAGTGGATACATGCGTATTATGAGAGACTGTTGCAGGTGTTCAAGCATTACAGTGGTACAGAGACAATTGAGGCAAGACACATGATTCCTTTTGTGTTCAGATTTATGGAAGGGTTGAGACCTCAAATTAGCCAGATAATTAAGAGTCATTTGATTTGCAGGAAAGCAAAGCCGATTGATGAGGTGTTGCAGGATGCAAAGTACTGTAGTGATGAGATTGAGTTGAAGCAGAGAAAGCTGAAAGAGAAGGCAACGGTGATGCAGATTAAAGCTGCTCAAACAGGTATGCAACTGAATTTTCCACAACAACCGCAGCAGCAGGGTAACATGATGTTTCAGCCCCAGATGAGAGGTAGAGGTCGCGGTGGTAATGTGAATCGTGGTCCAGACTTGGGTACCATAGGGGTTCAGAATGATGTGCAAGGAATGAAGAAATTATTGCCATGTCATGTTTGTGGAGCTGTTGGACATTGGAAACAGGAGTGTCCGATGATGGTGCAGGAAGGTGTCGTTCAGCAAAGTAATGACATCAATTCGTTCCAGAACATGAGGGGGCCAAGAGTGAGAGGTCATAATCCAAATTTTCAAAATAATATGAATCAAGGGCAGAATTTTCAACCCCTGCAGCAGGTACAAATGCCACGTGTACAAATGACACAGTTGCAGCCAATGCAACAGCAGGTTCTCATGTTACCTAGAGAACAAATTCAAATACCTCAAGCCCCAATGGAAATGCAACAGATGATGCTTTCTCAACAGGTCACGGGTCAGAGGCTTAATCAAAGTAATTACACAGTGCACCAATTCCCATTACACAGCGAGAATGGAATAAATGATGACTGAATGAGCGACAGTTCAGATGTGAAGTCATGTGTGCTTGCAACTTTCTTAGAAGTAGATCAGAGAGGTCCCTATGTGAAGGGAAAGGTTATGGGTCACAGAGTTTCATTCTTGGTTGACACAGGAGCTACGCGCTCTACAGTAAGAAGTGCAAAAGTTCCAAACTTTCCCTTTTCAAGTAAAACAGTTAATATTGTAAGAGTAGCGAATCAGTATTGACCAACCCCATTACAGAACCAGTTCAGGTTAAAATTGGCAACTTTCAGGGATTGCACAAATGCGTAGTCTGCGATTCAAGACCGGTATCCCTACTGGGAAGAAACTTGCTTTGTAAAACGAAATGTTCGATTAGTTATTCAAATAATGGAACTGAGATTCAGACGAATAGTGATGATGAAGACAACCAAGCCCCAGAGTTAGAAGGTGAAACTACAAATGAGGAATACATCCTGATTTGCAGGGAATGGTTAAGAAGAAAGTGTGGGATTTGACAGGAAAAGAGGTAGGTCTGATAAAGGGAGTTGAGCCAGTTAAAGTTACTGTAAACTGAATGCAGTTTTTCCTCAACTTCTGCAGTACCACATGCTGCAAGATGTCCTTATGAAGGTCGCCCAGATAATTGCAGACTTTGTAAAGCAAGGGGTTTGAAGGAAGTATTGAGCAGTCTATGTAATTCACCGATAATGGATTTGAAAAAGCCCTGTGGGAAAGTTCGAATTGTCCAGGATTTGAGAAAAATAAATGAGATTGTGATCAAACGTTGCCCTGTGGTGCAAAATCCAGCCATGATAATGTTTCAGATTCCATGTGATGCTGAGTGGTTTACTGTCATTGATTTGCCACAAGCTTTCTTTTCGGTGCCTCTCCATGAGGATAGACAATTTCTCTTTTGTTTAAAATTTCTGGATTGAGTTTATTGTTGGTGCAGAATTCCTCAAGGGTTTTCAGAGTCACCTTCCATATTCAATCAGATCTTGAAAAATAATTTGGAGTGATTGGAATTGCCTTTCTAATCAAACTTGGTACAGTACATTGATGACTTGCTGGTTGCATCCAAAACAAGGAACGAGTGCGAATATGATATGAATCCCTTATTAAACCACTTGAGAAAGAATGGTCGCAAAGTGTCTTTGCTTAAATTGCAATACTCTCAAAAAGCTGTGAAATACTTGGGTCACCAGATTGAGAAAGGATCAAGAAAGCTATCCAGAGAAAGGATTGCAGCCATATTACAGATAAATCCCTTGAAGACACAGGGAGATGTCAGGATGTTTTTAGGGATGGTAGGCTACTGTCGCCAATGGATCCCAAATTTTTCAGTTATTTCGAGACCATTGCAGAAGCTGACTCATAAGGAAGTTACTGATCCTATAGTGATAGACCAGTCTGGAATGAAAGCGTTCACTGAATTGAGAGTTTGTGCAAGGCTCCAGCTTTGGGTATGCCTGACTACACGAAACCCTTCACATTGTTTTGTCATGAGCGTAATGCATGTTCTTTGTCTGTCTTGACACAGGTCCATGGAGGTGTAAACCGCCCAGTAGCATATTTTTCAACTACTTTGGGCCCAGTTGCAGCAGCCTTACCAGGTTGTTTGCGCACAGCATTGTGATGGGACATCCCTTGGCTGTAATGGTCCCAAACTCTATTGAGATTCTACTTACAAAGACGAAAACCCAATTTTTGACTGGTGCGAGGTTGACCAGATATGAAACAAGTATTCTAGGGTCACCAAATGTGTCACTGAAAAGATGTACAGTGCTGAACCCGGCAACTTTACTCCCGAATACAAATGTTGAAATTGAAAAGATGGAAGGTGTTGAGCATAATTGTCTTGAAGTCACTGACTTTTGCACAAAACCGAGACCTGACATTAGAGATACTCGATTGGAAGAGAATGACCAAATTATCTTTGTTGATGGTTCCTGTCTGAGGGACAATGCAGGGACACTAAGAGCAGGATATGCTGTGTGCACAATTACTGGTATTTTGGAAGCTTCTTGGCTTTGAGGAGTGTATTCTTCCCAGGTAGCAGAACTGGTAGCCCTTTTTAGAGCGTGCCATGTTTCTGCTGAGCTGAAATTTACAATCTATATGGATAGCCAGTATGGTTTGCAATAGTCCATGATTTTTGTCAGTTGTGGTCATAGAGAGGCTTCATGACCTCTTCTGGGTCACCTGTGAGAAACGGTGAAAGGATTAAAGAAATGTTACATGCTATTCAAATGACTGAAAAGATTGCCGTGGCGAAATGTGGTGCACATCTGAAGTCGCAGGACTTTGTGTCATTGGGAGATAGATATCGGATCAAGTCACAAGATTTTGCGCATTGAACTGAATATTGTTCAAAGATAAATGGAAACTGTTACCTGAAGAAGAAAAAACATGTCCAAGTTTTGCACTGAAAGTAATTGACATCTTTGAGGAATTGAAAATGTTGTAGAATAATGATGACAGGGAGGAAGAACGTTCATGGAGCAAGATGAAATGTGTGCAAAGACAAGATGCATTGTTGGTTTCAGAAGAGGGTCAATTTGTTTTGCCAAATAGTCTGCTGTCTCATATGGCTAGGTATTATCATGGCCAAGCACATGTTGGGAGGGCTGCCATGATCCGGTTGTTCAAACATGATTGGTTAAACCCAAGGTTTAGACAGGTTGCTGAAGCAGTTTGCCATTGTTGTGTCATTTGCCAACAATTGAACACGGGGAAAGGGTCAGTGGTTAATTTCAGCCACACTGGAAGAGCAGCAGGTCTATTCAGCAGAATGCAGATGGATTTTATTGAGATGGCTGTGTGTGGAGGTTTGAGATATGTGTTGGTGATTGTTTGTATTTTTAGTCACTAGACTGAAGATTACCCTACACGAAGAAATGATAGTCTTACAGTAGCGAAACTACTGCTTAGGGAACTGATACCACGTTTCGGCTTTCCGATCTCTTTAGAATCAGATAGGGGAAGTCACTTCAACAATGAAGTAATTAAATTACTGTGTGCAGCATTGAACATTAAGCAGAAGCTGCATTGTAGTTACTGCCCTAAAGTATCAGGACTAGCGGAGCAGATGAATGGTACCTTGAAGTCAAGAGTTACGAAGATGTGTGCGTCCACAAATTTGAAATGGCCTGACGCATTGCCTTTAGTTTGATGTCAATGAGAAACACACCGACAGGAAGACAGGATTGTCACCGCATGAAATCCTTATGGGCCGAGCCATGAGGTTACCAGCGGTGCCTGCAAATGCACTTGTCAACATTACAGATGATATGGTGTTGTACTACTGCAAAGGTCTGGCTGATGTGGTTTGCTCTTTGTCTCAGCAGGTGGAAGTCACCACATTGCCAATGATCCACGACCCAGAGCACAACATGAGAGCCGCAGATTGGTTTGTGGTCTGGAAAAACGTGAGGAAAAGGTGTTTGGAGCCTTGTTGGAAAGGACCATTCCAGATAGTTCTGACAACTACCACAGCTGTGAAGTGCACTGGAATTCTGAATAGGATCCATGCCAGTCACACAAGGAAAGTGGCATGTCCACTGGATCATGAGGAAGAAGAGTTGTTGAGAGTGCCAACAACAGTGAAACAAGTCTCAAGGACGGAAAGAGAACAAAGAGGAACTGAGACCGGATCTGAGCCAGTAGAGGATGGTTCAGTCACTCCTGTGAGAGACGAAGGAGAAGACCTCCAGGAGGGTGACGGGCAGCCAATCTCAATTGAGGTTGCAAGAAAGACTAGTCAAAGAAGGACTTTCCTAGAAGCAGATGATCTTGAGAGACAAACAGAGTAATTGCAAGACCCAGAGAGGAAAGGAGTTGAGGTGGATCAAAGTCATTGTGATCTGACTCCTCCTGAACCTGTTGCAGGTCCGTCAAGAGAAAACACCGCAGAACAAGGGGAAGTTTCCTGTTCAACTCTAAAGAGAACACTGACAAAAGGATCACTAAAAGGAGATAAGTGGCCAGAGTTGCAAGGAAAGGAAAACGAAGTGGTTGTTGAGGCAACAATCAAGGAAGAAGTAGAAACAACAAGGAGTGAAGATCTAAGTGAAGGAGTCTGGAAACTTTGTATAAATAGGCGTAAATCACGCACTGACACTTTATTTGTGGGAACAAGTGAATGTAAGCATGTGTTTTTGTTTCAAAGTAAATGGACGTTTATGGTGAATGGGCAGGACCCGGCGATTCCTGGAATTTATTTTATCTGTGGTCTTAATGCTTATTACCGTCTTCCAAAAGGATGGTGTGGGACATGTTGCTTGGGGATAGATTTCCCAAAGATTTATCAAATGAATGATCTGAAGAAGTTTCCAAAAGTGACTGAATTACATCACATGAGAGAAAGAAGGGAATCTCCTTCTAGTATAGTGGGAGACATATTTGGAGCAATGATTTTTTCAGTGGGAGTCATTATGAACTCGATAAAGATTCGAAAGTTGTCTACTATTGTGGCCAACATGCTGACAAATTTTTCAGGAGAAATACTCACGTCTGATATTGAATTCGCTTCTGAAAGCGCCATGACTCTTCAGAATTGTCTTGCTTTAGACATTCTTTTAGCGAAGGATGGCTGAGTCTGTAGAATGATTAATTAATATGAGGCTTACTTAGTAATATGACTAATGAAAGCGCCGATTTGAAAGAATTGAAACAGCCAGGTGCTCGGAAAAAAATTAGCAAAGGTTTTGCTTCAATGGGAAATCGGCTCAGCAACATTTGGAATGTGATTCTATTGAAAGCAGTGGATATTAATTATTGTGGTTTGCCTAATTGGAATATGGGGATTGTGTAAATTATGGAAAATAATTAAACTGAAAAGATCGAAGAATAATCAGAGGAGGGAAGAAAAGAAAAGGGAAAAATTGTACAGGGCAAATTGAAAAAGGGAAAAAAGGTATGAAGGGATTGAATTGACAGAATTTTAGCTGATGCAAAAAATTTGTGAGTGGAAGTTAGCGTGATGACACATTTAGTCATCAGAGGAGGGATTGCTAGCGCAGGTGTTTAAAAAAAATATTAATGAGTATTAATGTACTCTGAATTATGGATTTGGGTAGAGAATACTAATAACATAGAAAAATAATGCACACATTTGAAAATGTGATTATGATGAGTGGCCGCCATGTTCACGAAGTGTACTTATTAGTAGTCTAATGCTAGGAAATGTTGAATATATGTTTGACTAATGTAGTAATATGTCATATTAAAGGTTATGCATTATGTATTAGCTTTATTCATTGTAGGCCTTAAGTTAGTGAAGGTATTGGCCTACTTGCCAGGTCTCATGTCAAGCTGTATTTCCTAACGTTTTAATAAATGGCTGCCCTAGAGAGCTAAATTGCGAATTTCCATTGCATTTTGTAAATGTGCTCACAGCTGAGATTCTTTTCTCATGAGAACCGACTGCTAGAAGATGCTGTTCTTGCTAATGCAACATTTTGTGTGTAAAGTGTGTGAGACTGACTTTCTCAGGAGGAGAACAATGGAGACACTGACTGGAGTTGAAGCTGCAACAATATTGTTACCTGATGAGCTGGATGATGAGGACATTGCAGGACAACCAATCAACCACATGTGAATGGAGTAGTGGTAGAATTCATAGATTTGGAGTTTTAGTTTTATTGGACAAAGTGTGAACATGCGATCCCTTGACCAATGGGGATTTGGGAAGTAGTTTTAATGATTTGAACTTAATGAAACTGCACTGAGAGAAACCAGCATTCTGCACTTTACATTTTGCCTTAAGCATTGCGCATGTGCCCATGGCTCATTCTTGGCCTGTAAGGAAATGTCTCTTTGGCATGGTTACCCCCTGACTTTTTGCCTTTTGCTGATGCCAAGTTATGATTGAAAGTGTGCTGGGAACCTGCTAACCAGGCCCCAGCAGCAGTGTTCTTTCCCTAAACTGTACCTTTGCTTCCACAATCGGCACAGCCTTGACACTCAGATAAGCCCCTGGTAGCTGGTACCCCTGGTACCAAGGGCCCTGATGCCTGGGAAGGTCTCTAAAGGGCTGCATCATGTCTTATGCCACCCTGGGGACCCCTCACTCAACACATGCACACTGCCTCACAGCTTGTGTGTGCTGGTGGGGAGAAAATGACTAAGTCAACATGGCACTCCCCTCAGAGTGCCAAGCCAACCTCACACTGCCTGTGGCATAGGTAAGTCACCCCTCTAGCAGGCCTTACAGCCCTAGGGCAGGGTGCACTATACCACAGATGAGGGCATATGTGCATCACCATTGGCTACTGCCCTCCCAGACCTAAACACACCCCTAAATTTAGTATTTAGGGGCACCCAAGAACCCAGGAAATCAGATTCCTGCAACCTTAACAAAGAAGAAGGACTGCTGACCTACAAGCCCTGCAGAGAAGACGGAAGACGACAACTGCTTTGGCCCCAGCCCTACCGGCCTGTCTCTTGACTCGAAAACCTGCAACCAGGGACGCATTCGACAGCGACCTCTGAAGCCTCAGAGGACTACCCTGAACCAAAGGACCAAGAAACTCCCATGAGCAGCGGCTCTGCTCAACTTCAACAACAACCTTGCAACTTTCTTGCAACTTTAAAGGACTTCACTCTTCCCGCCGGAAGCGTGAGACTTCACCCTCTGCACCCAACGCCCCCGGCTCGAGATCCAGAGAACTAACACCACAGGGAGGATTCCCCGGCGACTGTGACCCCATGAGCAGCCGAGACGACCACCCTGGACACTCACAGCGATGCCTGCAGAGAGAATCCAGAGGCTCACCCTGACCACAACTGCCTGTAACAAGGGACCTGATGCATGGACCAAGCACTGCACCCTCAACCCCCAGGACCAGAAGGAACCGAACCTCAGTGCAGGAGTGACCCCCAGGCGACCCTCTGCCTAGCCCAGGTAGTGGCTTGCCTGAGAAGCCCAGCAAAAAACAAACGCTGTGGGATAGCGTAACTGGATGGACGGAATGCAGAACCAATCAAACATTCACCCCCAGTCACAGATCTGGGTTTAATCCATCCATTATTTTGCTCACCATGCCACCCCAGTTTGAACCCAGCCGTATGCAAATCAGTCTTGACCCTGTTCCTCATGGGAACAGTCCAGCCCGAACTGCCAGGCCAGGTTCGCCCAAGAAGCCCCCCTGTGCCCTGCCGGCACCGCTAGAGTGACCCCCGGGACCCTCCATTGAAACCAATTCAAAACCCGATGCCTGCTTTGCACACTGCACCCGGCCACCCCTGTGGCGCTAAGGGTGTGTTTTGTGTGCCTACTTGTGTCCCCCCCGGTGCTCTACAAAACCCCCCTGGTCTGCCCCCTGAGGACAAGGGTACTTACCTGCTGGCAGACTGGAACCGGAGCACCCCTGTTCTCCATAGGCACCTATGTGTTTTGGGCACCTCTTTGACCTCTGCATCTGACCAGCCCTGAGCTGCTGGTGTGGTAACTTTGGGGTTGCCTCGAACCCCCAATGATGGGCTGCCTATGCCCAGGAACTGAGACTTGTAAGTGTCTTACTTACCTCACAATCTAACCAAATCTTACCTTCCCCAGGAACTGTTGGTTGCATGGACTACTTTTAAAATAGCTTATTGCCATTTTAACAAAAACTGTATATGTTATTGCTCTAATTCAAAGTTCCTAACTTACCTGTGGTGAGTACCTTGCATTTTACGTATTTACTTCAAATCTTGAACTTGTGGTTCTAACAATAAATTAGGAAAATATATTTTTCTATATAAAAACTATTGGCCTGGAATAAAGTCTTTGAGTGTGTGTTCCTCATTTATTTCCTGTGTGTGTACAACAAATGCTTAACACTACCCTCTGATAAGCCTACTGCTCAACCACACTACCACAAAATAGAGCATTAGAATGATCTAATTTTGCTACTATCTTACCTCTAAGGGGAACCCTTGGACTCTGTGCCCACTATCTCTTACTCTGAGATAGTATATACAGAGCGAACTTCCTACATGCCCATTTTGCGTCTTGACAAGAAACATGCTAATCTTTACTGCTTAGAGACTTTGCGTTTTCTGAACTTTGATGCTGTATCCTGATGCCTTGCTGATCGACTGATGTCCTGAGGATGAAGACTGACTCTGCTTGCTGATCCATAATGAGGATAGGTATTATGAATGAGAATGTTGATTATCATGTCTATTTGTTTTTCTTTATAGGTACCAACCTCACTGTTTTGATAGAACCAGAGTTAGATGTTTTTCCAAATGTGTGTTTACTAAATTGTTTTGCATGAACCCCAACATGCTGATGCTAATTTGATGTTAGTTAAGGATCCTCACTAATGGAAATCTGCTAATAGGGAATGATGTTTAATACGTTTCTTTGCTGAATCTACTTTTATGTGATCTCGTAGCGGAGTTGACCTTGTTACTAATTAGCACCATAACCTTAGAATGTGTCGTAGTTCAAGCTGACTTTAGCATTGTTAATATAGGGAAATAAATATTTTAACTTTTACTAAAGGTGTGATTATTCATGGCTGAAAGGTCAGGGTGCATGAAAATTACTGACTCTATTGACTATTGATGTTATTGATTATTGATATTGTGTAGTGGTTATCGATTATTGATCTGTATGTACTGGAGGTATGGTGGGAACATCTTAACTGCGAGTCAAAAGGTTCATCGACCTATTTGTGCCCCCTTGTAAGTTTACTTATTAAGGTCAGACGTGCTAGCACGTGTCACACCCCTAAAACTGAAAAGTAACATCAGCTATGTCAAGTAGAAACCAGGCAAAATCAATGGTCATCAAGCTCAGCATACAAAGGTTCTTCAACATAACTACTGAGTGCCAGCAAAGAAGATGGATGTGCACTGATGATATGTACCAAAAGACAGCGTGCACATGTGGAATTGGCCACTTGTAAAGAAGATCACAGTTGAAAGAAAGCTCACCAAACAGAGTGACAAACATCATTTGGACACTGTCCCAAAATCAAACTGAAATTGAGCAATCATCCAATAACTTAAATCATAGACAGTGGTACATTGATTAACATCATGCCAGTAGAAATGTTTAACAGCCTATCCCCTGTGCCTTGCCTCACTCCCTCATGCACAAAGGTGTATACCTGGGCCTCTTCTAAGCAATTCCAAAGCGGAGGATCATTCCTAGCGACAATGCAACAATAGAAATCCCATCAGCGAGAACCACCATTCATGTTCTACAAGGCACTTCATGGATTGCCTGTTTACTCAGTTTTGAACTGCTGCTGACATGGGATTGATATCCCTCAAATACAACCTCTGTGCTCAGTCTGAGATCACAAAGCAATTCCCATCGCTGTTCAATGGACTCGGAAAACTCAAGAAAATGAAAGTACAGCTTCATATCAATGAAGACTTTTGCTGTGTTTATCAGCGACACTGCAGAGTTGCTTTTCATGTACAAGAGACAGTAGAGAAACAGTTGAACGATTTGCAGGTGGCGCAGTGCCCATTTGCGTTGATATGCACCAGGCATACAAAACCAGTGAGAGGGAGAGACACCCTGGTCCGCACATGATCATGCAACTGAACGAAGCCAAAGTGTTTTCCTGCCTTGACCTGAATAAAGGATACCATCAACTCAAGTTGGAAGAGAACTGCAGGTACACTGCTACATTTTCAACTCATTTTGGTGTGTTCAGATATAAGAGACTGAGGGGGTCATTACAACCCTGGCGGTCGGTGTTAAACCGGCGGTAAGACCGCCAACAGGCTGGTGGTCTTACTTTGGGGAATTATGACCATGGCGGTTACCGCCATGGTCATCCGCCGGTTTTCCGTTCCGTCCGCCAGGGCGGAGACGACCGCTGGGCTGGAGACCTGGGTCTCCAGCCCGGCGGCCGTCACTATACCCCCGCGGTATTTGGACCCGGGTTACTGCCGTGGATTTCCAGCAGTTTGAACCACTGTGAAATCCATGGCGGTAAGCACTATCAGTGCCAGGGAATTCCTTCCCTGGCACTGATAGGGGTCTCCCCCACCCCCACCCTGACTCCCTCCCCTACACCCCCCACCATCCCTGCCACCCCCCAAAGGTGGCAGGGCCCCCTCCCCACCCCGACCCCCAACATCACATCACCCATACCCACACAACACGCACGCAGGCACCACCTACACCCTTACACGCACACACGCCGACATACATGCCAACATCCACACACACAGTCAGACACGCACACGCACATTCAGACATACACGCACACATCCATACAGACATACCCACAGACATACATGCACTCATTCCCATACACACAACACCCCCGCAAGCATACACGCACTCACACACCCCCTCTACATACACACACGCACACCCCCATGCACCCACACAACACACAACAAAGTTACTGCTTTGATGCTACAATTATGCGTTGTAGTTTGGCTTGTAAATTGGCATGTCTTGAACATTGGCATGAAGTGTTTGAAATTGGCAAATTTGAAGCCCTGACCAGGATTGGCTACCATCAGGCCTGTAACACGAGAATTTGAATCAGGAAATTATAACTTAGAATTGGCTGTTATGTTGAATTTTATACAATCCAAACTACAACGCATAATTGTAGCATCAAAGCAGTAACTTTATTGTGCTGTTTAAATATCCTCTCATGTATGAGGCGGTTGTAATTTTGTATGTATACTATTTTGTGATTTTGTTGGTTCTGTGTTATTTGTTTATTTTTGCGTATTTACTGTTATGTTATTTATGTTTTCATATATGTATGTTTCATTTAGGGTAGGGGGTTGTATTATATATTTTTTTGGTTGATTCTATGTTGATTAAATTATGTGTGAACTGAATGTTTAATTAGCTATAATAAATATCTAAATTGAAATATATTGTATGTTGTATATTTGAATTTAAGATTTCCATTCCTATGTTTGCTATGTTAATGGAGAGTAAACTACGTTATACTCATAGTATTGCTTCCCTGTGTGTTACTCTCTGTATCTAGCTCAGGGACCCTGTTTAGATACGAGGAGTTGCAGCCACCAAGAGCATTAAGAGATCAGGTGTGGTTCCCTCAGCTAGATGGGTGAGTCGAGAAGGAGCTGAAGGCATGCCACATTAGCAATTGTTTATCCACCAAGGTGACGCTGCACCCAGTGACAATGTCTGATCTTTCTGCCTATGCCTTGGAGAGGGTTGCAGTTGACTTTTTTGGGCCTTTAGGAAATGGACACAATCTCATGGTAGTCACAGACGAGCATTAACGTTTTCTTTTGGGGGCAGGACCTATTTTCAACAACCCACGACAAAGTCATAGAACAGCTTGATGACATGTTTTGCAATGGGAGGCATCCCTGAAATCCTCAAATGTGATAATGACCTGCCCTTAAAAGGCAAAGAGTTCAAAGAATTTCTAGTCCAACTCAACTTCAAACACCAAGAGTACACCACTCTGGCCCGAAGCCAATGGTGTAGTTGAACGATTCATTGGCACCCTCAAGAGGGTAATTCATCAAGCGTTCTTGGAGGGAATCAATCTGAATCAAGCCATGTGTTAGGCCGTTTGGGCTCACTTCACAAATGGTGATATTCCAGCCAGCTTTTTATTTGGGAGCGCCATCAAAAGCAAAACTATCTCAATGGAGCCCAGATCGACTGGTAAATACTGACAAGATTTGAGACACTGATGCAGCTCAGAAAAGAAAAATTAAAATATACACAGATCAGCATCGCCATGCCCAGGAGACAGTTTTTGACAAAGGAGACTGGGTATTGGCTAAGCAGAAATGCTTAAAAATGGACATTACTTTTGGCGCTGGTGCGTTACAGGTAGTGGTGTGCAAAAGACATATGTGACTGCATATCATCCTGATTCCTTAAACCATATGGGAGGCAACCCCGCCGGCAGGTCCAGATCAAGCGTCTGAGCCTATGTCGCCTTTGCCCGATCGGGGTAAACCTCGATCATCTTGGATCACCAGTGCCGGCAGACAAGTGAGAGCGCCACAATTACTAATTGAGGAAATGTGATTTTGGTGATGTCTGCTACCTTTTTATTTAACAAAGGGGGACATGTAGCATATTGATGTTATGTGCACTTGAATCCTCAATGTATGCAATGTGTGGGTACGTGTTAGGGTGTGTTTAACAGAAAGTATGATGTAATGCACATTGTGTGAGTGTATGCTGGAGACTGAAGTAAGGTTTGTCAGCAGCTCCTGTGCAGCATAATTTATCTGCATGCTCCTGTGCTGGGGAAGATGCTACAATATGTTATATGGAGATTTTAGCCTATTAAAACAAACAAAATCTCCATGTGAAACACTGTGGTAAGATATGCAAAAATCGGCATGGAAACAATGTATTCATAATTGTATTCCACCAAATCTTCTAATCCTCTTTAATTTCACATCCAAGATTTACCAACACACCTTGTAGCAGTAATTGTGTGGTGCGAAAATATCAGGATTACTCCAAGTAACTTGTAATGAGGGCATTAATATTTAACTGAATGCAGGGTTGGAGAGAACACTAAGTAGGTGAAACTGAGATGGTGGCAATTGGCTCTCCCTCACGGTTCCAGGTTTGTTCTTTCTGAGATAGTATTCATGTGAGCTCCCAATGTAGCACTCAGTATAAATGCTGCAAGTTATTATTGGACACAGCTCCAGGGCATCCTGAAGCAGCTGCTTCGGTTGCTGGAAAGGGCGAGAGAACTCTCTTTGCCCTGGGAAACCAATCAACTTATGATTTCATTATAGCACTGTCTAGCTCTCTGTTCCTGTCTTGCAAAGCATGAAGCTGTAGTTCAAGATCGCAGGCTACATAAGGCAGATAATCCTTGGGTCAGACTGACCCAATACAAAGAAATACATGAGTTTTGAAGCTGTAGAGAATAAACGGAGAGCCACGCGGGCTCTCCTTGTGTGGAGAACGTGCTCTGCGTGTCCGGGAGGGGCACGGAGCACCAGTATATAATAAAGTGAGAGCTGTGGTGACGCACTCTCGGGTGTGGCTTTGAATCATACTAAGTCTCCGTGTGTCTTTGTTCCTCGTCGTGGTCCCAAATCTACAATGGCGACAAGCGGGATTTCGATGTCCCATGCGTTCAGACAAGAGTACCTCAAGTGAGGGATCAAAAAAAAAAAAAAAAAACGAGGAAGAATAAAACCTACCGAAACTGCGGCGTCGGCCGCCTGGAAGAAAGAAATCGACCGCCTGGTGTGGTGCCTGCCGGAGAGTGCGCGGCTTGGCCCCCTGCCCGGGGAAGCCGAAGACAGCGAGCGGTGAGACACGCCCTGCCCCGCCCCAGAAAACAAAAGAGAAACGCTCCATCGAGCGTTTTAAATAGACAATCCTGTTTCCGGGAGATCCTGGTTGCCGTGTGCACCACGTGGGGTGACACGCCTCGTCGAGCGCGCCTCTATCAAGCGTCCTTTTGCTGGGAGAGCAACCGTGACGCAGGTGCGGGCAGATCGAGGGAGTTGTTTAAGAACAGTTATACCGCTGCGAAGAGCAGCGAGCTGAGTGTTTCCCTGGAGCTGGGGAAACAAATTAAATTGGTGAAAAGAGAGCGGGACTACTGTGTCTGACCACAGGAGACAAGTGCCTGTGACGGCTGGAGGCAGTAGTGGCAGGCAGAGGCCTGTAAAAAAAAAAAAAAAAAAAAAAAAAAAAATGAAGAAAATATAATAATAATAAAATAAATAAAGAGAGTTTTTTTTTTTTCTTCTCTCTCTCTCTTATACATATCAGTGGGGAACAACAAGTGCAAGTTCAGTGTGGATGAGCCAGGATTCAGTTAAGATCAACATTGTTCTAGTGACAATAAAACAAGTAAAATTTCTATGAATCAGGAGAGAGGGCGAATATGAGTGCCCCCCCCCAGGACAATGCTGATCCGCCACCACCACCACCAGGGAACCCCCAACTCCCAGGACAGTTGAATAACAGTTTGCACTCCTCAATTACGTCGTTACCACCGTTTAGCCAGCTGATTGACCCAGCCACTGCTGCGCCTAGATGGCGTTTATGGATAAATCGCCTAGAAAACTATTTTTGTGCAACTAGAGAAACGGATGGGGCCGTACTTAGGTCCGTGATGCTGTTGATGGGAGGAGATGAACTGCAGGAGCTGTTTGATTCTCTCCCTGATACAGGGGACAGGTCTGATTTTGATGCAGCGGTAACTGCTTTAAATAGACACTTTGATCCTCAACTTAATTCTGATTTTGAACGTTTTAAATTGAGACAGGCGCAACAGACAGAAGTCGAATCAATGGATATGTTTTATGCCAGGTTGAGGAAGCTGGTGAGCTCGTGCACAGGACTCAACCAGCAAGAAAAAATTCGAGCGCAAATCATCCAAGGTTGCCGATCCAATGCTTTGAGGAAGCTTATTCTTCGACAGCAGGGTATGTCACTTGACGATATTTTGATTCTTGCGCGGTCGCATGAACTATCTGCGGTACGAGCAGACGCCATGGCAGCTGTACGAGGCCAGTCCTTAGCGGCAGCATCTTCAAATCGTGCTGTCCAGGTTAAGGAAGAACAGGTGGATGCTGTCCAGACACGCCAGCCAGCGCCGCGTAAACCAAACCTGGCCAAATCCAATGACAGGGTTTGTGGAAGCTGTGGATATGAGCACCGAGCGAACATGGGGTGCCCGGCGAAAGGACAATCGTGCAACCGCTGTGGTAAAGCAAATCACTTTGCTAAAGTGTGTAGATCCCGAAGAAATAAGCCAGCAGACACGAAAGGAAAAGATGCTAGCGTTAGAACTGTATCCAAAAGCACGGAAGAAGTAAGGGACCATGTCATGGTGAGTGGCTCAGCTTGCGATGAAGACGAAGAAGAAGATATATTTGTAATTTCTTTCACGGGAGGGAGGCAATTAAAGAAGAGACCGCCTCCCATGAGCGATGTTCAGGTAAATGGCATGCCTGTATCCGTACTCATCTATACAGGGGCATCGGTCAATGTTATGGACGAAACTCTTTTCAAGAAGTTAATACCGGCCTCGATACTTACTCCAACGTTGACAAAAATATATAACTATGGAGGACGAGAACCCCTTCCTCTCAAAGGAACAGTAGAGGTGTCAGTGCACAGCGAGGGTAAGTCAACGGATGCAAGATTCTATGTGGTGGCTGGGGATCGTGGCACGCTACTAGGATGTCATACGGCGGAAGAGTTAGAATTGGTGTTCTTTGCACGTCAAGTTCATGACACCCAAGTCGAACAACTCCTCAATGAGTTCCTGCAGCTCTTCGAAGGGTTAGGACGGCTGAAAGGAAAGCGCATCAAACTGCACATAGACCGGAGTGTGGTTCCGGTGGCGCTAAGACATCGTAGAGTACCATTCCATTTGCGTCCTGCTGTTGAGAAAGAATTGCAGCTGCTGGAAGACCAAGGAGTCATTGAAAAGGTAGATGGGCCTACGCCGTGGGTGTCACCGTTGGTGATCGCGCCAAAGCCTAAACAACCGGGGGCGATTCGTCTCTGTGTTGATATGCAGCTGCCGAACAAAGCCATCAAGAGAGAGAGACATATAACGCCCACAATGGACGATATCATTGCGGATCTGAATGGGGCCCAGTGGTTCTCGAAACTGGATCTTAACGCAGGGTATCATCAGTTGGAATTAGACCCTGGAAGTAGGAATATCACCACTTTCTCAACCCATGTGGGGTTAAGAAGATATAAGAGACTAAGTTTTGGGGTATCTTCGGCTGCTGAGGTTTTTCAGAATGCAATCAGAGAGACATTATCTGGATTACCGGGAGTGATCAACTTAAGTGACGACATCTTGATACATTCCCGGACGAGAGAGGAGCATCATCGCCATCTGAGATCGACTTTGCAGAGGTTAGCTAATGCGGGACTGACGTTGCACAAAAAGAAGTGTGCGTTTTATCAAACATCTGTAGATTTCTTTGGTTACATATTCTCAAAAGATGGCCTGCAGGTGGATCCACGGAAGGCCGAGGCGATCCGACAAGCCCCCATTCCACAAAGTCCCACGGAAGTTCGTAGTTTTCTAGGAATGGCCACGTATTGTGGAAGGTTTATACCACAACTTGCTACTATGTCTGAACCTCTTCGACAGCTCACAAAAGGGCAACATCGCTGGGACTGGACTCAGGAGGCCCACAAGGCATTTGTAGACATTAAGGCTGCACTGCTTGACAGGTCCACAATGGCCTATTTCAATCCCCGCAGGAGAACGGAAGTGGTGGTGGATGCAAGCCCCGTTGGGCTAGGGGCGGTGTTATTGCAAGAACAGAGGCATCAAGAATGGATCCCTGTTGCATATGCTAGTAGGGCTTTGTCAGCGGTAGAAACCAGATACGCACAAATTGAACGCGAAGCGCTGGCTATTCGATGGGCGTGCTGCCATTTTCACCTCTATTTGTATGGGCATGAATTTCAGGTGGTCACTGATCATAAGCCGTTGGTGTCGTTGTTTGCGGGCAGTCCACGCCTTGCGCCCCCGAGAATTGAACGATGGACCGTCCTGCTTCAGCCATATCGCTTCACAGTCGTGTATCGCCCTGGGGCAAGTAATCCTGCAGACTATCTATCTCGGCACCCTGCTCCACAAGTATCTGATGCCCACCAAAAACAAGATGAGGAAAGCACCGAGGTCTTTGTCAGCATGGTTGTACAGTCGGCATGTCCCGATGCCCTGCTTATTGCTGACATCGTCGCTGCTACCCGGGATGACGTGGTGCTGAGTCATGTCAAGGACGCGTTGACCCATAAGAAATGGAAGTATTTTCTCGAGAAATCTAGTATGTCATGCCCGAATCAGAAGTTGGCTATGCAAGGTATATGGAAGGTGCGTGATGAATTATCTACAGATAAGGATGGTTTAGTCTTAAGAGGAAGAAGAATCGTACTTCCACAATGTCTATGGTCACGAGTGGTTGAGTTGGCTCATCAAGGACATCAAGGTGCTGGGAAAACTAAATCGAGGTTACGTGCCAAAGTGTGGTTCCCTGGCATGGATAAACAAGTGGAAGAATTGGTGGGGAAGTGTCACTCCTGTATTATCACATCGATGGAACCTCCGAGTTGCCCCGTGGCAACCGAACCGGCCACTTTAAAGCCGTGGACAAAGGTGAGCATGGACTTCGGAAGTTTTCCGGATGGAAGATTGACGGCTGTCTTGATTGATTCGTATACAAAATTCCCTGTGGTCGAGTTGGTATCCTCTACGGCGTTTGAAAATGTAAAACTAGTTCTGCAAAAGACATTTGCATTGTTTGGTCTGCCCGACGAAATTAGAACAGACAATGGGCCTCCATTTCAAGGACAAGAGTTTCGCGCGTATCTTGATGGGTTGGCAATTCATCATCGCAAGATAACGCCCTATTGGCTTCAGGCGAATGGAGATGTTGAAAGGTTTATGCGGACTTTGAATAGGGCTCTCCGAATTGGAGTTGAGCAGAAGGAAGACAGTGAACAGTCTTTGCATCAGTTCCTGAGTGCTTATCGTCAAACGCCTCACAGTACCACTGGGTGTGCTCCATCTGCTCTGATGTTCAAGGTGTCTCCACGTGACTGCATTCCCGCTGGTGCCAAATGGAAACCTCCTGCGCTGGATGTCAAGGCAACTCAACGACGACGAATAATCACTAATCAGAAGGCCAGTGTGAAACGAAGATATAAATATCGAGGGTTTCAAAAAGGCGATCGAGTGGTCGTAAGATGTCGGAGAGGAGGAGGAAAGTTTAAGACAACGTTTGAGCCTGAAGTATGGGAAATCATCGGAGTAAAAGGGTCCATGATAACTGCGTCCAGAGGTAGACAGAGAGTGACCCGAAATGTGTCACATTTTCGGAGGGCTGGCCGGAGAGAATTGGGAGAAGAAGAAGAAGAATGCGAGATGGATGATGCTAATGGGGGTCCTTCCATGACATCTAGAGAGATGGAAAGTACATCTGGATCAGCTGTAACTGAACAAACCCAGCCTAGTTGTGTTCCGGGGCATGTGAGAGTGTCTCCAGGCGTCGAAAGAGGACAGTGTGAAAATATGGTGTACGGGTTGTTACAGAATTGCACTGTTTGGGTTTTATTGTTTAGTTTGTTTCTTTTCGTTTTTTTTCAGTTCATCCATCTCCATGTGGAGTAAAACATGGGGGGGATGTAGAGAATAAACGGAGAGCCACGCGGGCTCTCCTTGTGTGGAGAACGTGCTCTGCGTGTCCGGGAGGGGCACGGAGCACCAGTATATAATAAAGTGAGAGCTGCGGTGACGCACTCTCGGGTGTGGCTTTGAATCATACTAAGTCTCCGTGTGTCTTTGTTCCTCGTCGTGGTCCCAAATCTACAGAAGCCACCCATATTCTAAAGTCAGAAAGTTCAGGGGTGAAGTTAAGACTGTGGCCTGAGTTGGGCTAAGGGCTGCAAGGGTGAGTTGTGGATGTTATTATTCTAAGTGAGGGAAGGAATCAGGTCCTCATGGTTGAAGACGGTGAGCACAGGTGCACTTACGGGTTATATTCAGACCTCAATTTGACCAAAGGGTGTTCCACACTGATTTCTAAAGATGTAGAAGAAAGCCACACACTTGTAGGTGCTGAAGAAGTGCACACTAACTTTCAGCTGTTTAGGGCAGCAGTAAACCTTTCTGCTTTTGGGATCAACTGGGAAAGTTCTGATGTGTGAAGTTTTGCAGAGGAGGAGGTGGAAGGGAGCATGGCAGAGAAACAAGGAGGCCTTGATGATACACATGCAAGTAATGCATTGGCTGATAAACATATTCTGGGGAAAGACCCATGCTGCACACAACCACAAGAGATGAGAGTCTATTTTCAGGTCCATGTTTACAGTTTATCCAGGGCTTTCCAATCAGTAAGGTAAAGACATTTTGGGCCTTACAACACACTAATAGAGGGGGCTGACTGGCTAACTCTACCCCCTGGATTCCAGGTGAGAGGGTGATGTGGTGGTCAGTGAACTCTCCTCCCAAAGCACCTTTCACTGTACAGACTGGAAATCGGCAAACCAAAGCTTTACATTAAAACTGTTGCATGTAAAATACAAAACTGCCAGCCTTCAAAAACTATTTTTGGTTAGCAATGGCCATGGAGCATTCCTATGCATTAATGCCTTTAGTTTTCAGATTTTTTTCAGAAATTAAGGTCTTTGAGATTGAAGTATTATATGTTAAACATGTATTATCAATAACAGACATCAAAAGTACAAGAGCACAGCCACAAGGAGATCATACGAAGAAGAAGTGGAGTACACTCTGGGTGCAGATCTGGAAATGTCAGCTGTGCCACCGCACTCACCCGCACCTGGCATGACATGTATTTGGGAGCTGCAGTGTTTATGCCAGGGGGCGTTCCCGTGGCTTCTGGTCACAAATGTATTCCTGTTTGCTTGCCCAGACAAAGCATATTTTTCCCAGTTGCCAGAAAACAACCCAGAAGAATGTGCTCTTGGGTTATGGCTACCAGAATCCACAGCAGTACTCACATTTAAAAAGGCTCATAATTCTGCTTGCTTTTGAGCTGGCAGCGAGCACTTGTTGGCCCACAGGAGGCACTTATCTACCAGGATCCCTCAGAACTTCATGGGACCCTCTGTGCTATCTGGTCAGCATGGTGGATCATTGTCAACAGTGCTTCTGTCTATTTGTCTGGGTGTGAAGGACAGGCAAATTCCAATGAGATATTATAGCCCCATTTGGGTCTTCCTCTTCCTTTTAAAGCAAACACCTGCCTTCCTTGATGCCTTTAAGCGTTTTCACTAGAACTGGAACATGGCACGTTTGATTTGTATTAATCCTTTGCACCAGCTAGTGAGAGTCTAATCCTTACATCATTTTGGTTTCTGCACCTCACAATTCCTGGCACTTTGGCACTTTCGCTGACTCCTTCAAATGTAATGCTCTTCTAGCTCATCTCCATAAACATGCGTGAGAGAATACATATTTTTTCGGTGCCCCAAGGACTGGTAAGGATTCTTCAGAATGGGATAATGAAGTTCTAGACAGAAATCATGAAGATCTACAAAGGAGGTATTAGTTTGAACTAAGCAATCAGTTTGTATAACTAAGCAAGACGGGAATGTAACTACTCTATCGTTCCAGTATCCATTCTCTCAGTAGTGAACTGCTTCATAGATGTCAAATGGAACACGCTGAAGAATATGTAAGTTTCTTTGTTCTAGTGAAAATCATGAGCCGGTCACAATCTTGTGGTGCTTGTCCACTCTTTTTTTCTCCATTCAGGTTTAATTTGCCAAAAATTCCTGTTTGGGCACTATATTGCTCAGCACTAATGAAAACAAAGTATCATTCCTGCCGGGGGTGTTGTTGGTGGTGTGGGATTGGGAGGTATGCTGGATAGTACTCCTCATGACATATTGAAGACCTGACATGAAGAAGGATAGCCCAGGAGGGCAATGTACAAAGTAATATCTCAAGAAAATCAAGCAGACGGAATACTCACTTCTCCATTCTGATAAGGATGAATTTAATGAAAGGCTCTGAAGAAGATGCAGGGTAACTAGTTAAAAGAGGAATGTGCACTAAGGGCTGGGTAAGAGAACAATGTATGAAGGAAAGCAATGACTATTTTTTCAGAAGTACAATATTCTTGACATATAAGAAGGATGTGAAGAAGTTCAAAGGTATGTCGACGTTTCGAACCAATTGCAGAGGAGGGATTAAGCACTCACAGTGAACTACATAACACGTAAGCGGTCACTGTTTCACCCTATGATTACATTCTACACAATTAATATATAAACAGAGTACCACATCAATTGTCATTTTCCTACCAGGAACATGTCCCAGACCACCAGATCGTATTTCTACACTGGATCTTAGGTGAGTGCTTAATCCCTCCCTTCTAAATAATAGTAGAAACAGATTAATCAGACCATTAGTAACTCAGATATTTACATTACACCATAGGTGCTACCGACTTGAATTTTCCCAGTCCTGATGATGACCCACCTTTGATTTGTTTCTGCAATAGGGTCAAAACGTCGACATACATTTGAGCGTGGAATATAGAACTGTAAAGAAATCTTAGGTGACTTCTGTGATTCCTGGACTGACGGAGCCACTAGAAGTCCACAGTATTCCTAAAACCACCCGTTGTACATATTGTATATATCACCTTCACTTCTCTGCACATTTTTATCACTTTCACTGTTTTATTGGGAGCACCTATTCAGACAAATATAACCTTGTGTCTAGAATAACATGTTTAAAGAAATATACAAAGCAATACATTTCTATTGATGTTACATTGTTTGTACACTTAGAATTATTTTAGTCATTAGATCACCGCAGAAGTCTAGGTTACTTCCCCCTTGGATTGACCATTAATCTATTTACATTTACTACCCTGGTCAAAAGGGTTAGAGGGTACCTGCCTCATTGTTTGTTACATATTGTAGTGAAGCAGCACACCAACCAGAGACAACTTGTCTGAAAGGCTGCACAGAATTGTTGCACGCACCACTGCCTAGCCTCAGCTGATGGATGGTGGCACAAGAAAAAAACAATTTCATCACCAGAAGATCAATGTCGCAAATTAGTAATATTGAGGTAGGAGGTGCAAGATAATGGATTCAACAAGTTGGTAATACATAGAGTCTGGCATCTGACCGAAAGCATTATAACAGAATCAAACACCCCAGATAGAATATTGAGAAACCTAAAAAGAGAGTAAAAAGGAGGAAAATTATGGCAAACAGAAAGGTAAAACTACAAGTTATGACACAGCTCCACATGAGACCTCCATGAACCACAAATATTGCAATAACTGCAACTGGCCACAGGGCTTATCTGCAAATAGCAGTGATTCATTCTCTTTGGGCTGGGACTGCAGCAGTATTGATGTGCATGGATGCTTTTCTAGATAAGTGGGCAGATTCCTCAGCAGCCACTCTCAACTCAGCCTTGGTGGAGGGAAAGGGATACTACAGAGTTTATGTTTTCTTGCTCAAAACTACTTGTATGATGAGGTCTGTGAAAATACCCATAGGTGATGTTGGTATGGAAGTGTTCTTAGTGGCCTTTAAGATCTCCACTAGTCAATCACAATTTGACTCACAGTTTGTTTGGCCACAGCTGCTTAACTCATTTGAAGACCCACCACAAAACCCAGCAATCTGCATTGTACAACAAGTATTTATTTTTAACTAAAGCCTCACAAGTTTTCTAAACCTCTGCCCAGCACATTGTGCACATTCAATGTCAATTATAAAAGTTACAAAGTTCAACTTGCTTTCCGTTCTCTGGTTCACATTTGGGTGCATCAGGGGACATTCCTTGCACGACTCTAGCCTGAACCCATACACAAAAAACATATAATGTGGGGATCTGTCACAGACATCTGTTTGTGACATTCCCTACAAGGCTTGAACCCTACAGTTTTAGGAGGGGGCATGAGATGTTAAGAAAGAAAGCTTGTCAGCAGACAAGAGAAATGTTAGGAGCTCCAGGATCCATGGATGAAGGCATGGTTAGAAAGAATCTAACGTCAGCGGACTAGGGTGGTGCCTATATGTGGCTCCAGTTGTCACTTCCACAGCAGAGCAAAGTCGACATGGAGTCCCACAGCATTGTCTACTGGCACGAAGGGCTATACTGAAGAACATATCCCAGGACCAGTGTGGCACCTGGAGATATTCTAAAGATGAGGAATCTAAAGAGGCAATCATAAAGTGCCAGTCTCTGTCCCCCTAGATTCAAAAGATGCCTCTGGGCACACTAGGTGAGTTGACCATGGATGCTCCATACTCTGCCTCGGTTATGAAGGCAATTTTCTTGAGGTCATGATTGCAGGAATGTACAGGTATAGAGTCCGGGATGTAATTCCCAGACTACACTGTTCTTCCAGGCTCTACCACAGCACTGTGCTGAAGGATGTATGGAGAAGAGTGCATAAAAAGGTAGGCAATTTTGTTTTCATCTGGAGCACATGCGTCCTTTTGTAGACTAGACTATTTTCTGGTTTTGTGTCCCTATTGTTGAGGTGCAGAGGCAATTAAAACCACTTTCTCTGATACTGGAAATGGGTAATAAAACTGGGGCAGTAAATGAATACCAGCAAGGCACAAAACAATGAAAGTTTCACAGAGCCCTGAATGCTATTTGGGCCACAATGTATGCTCATTTGGCTTAATGTGATATGCTCAGAAAAGTGCAAAGCAGTACCTAAGGAACAGTCCAACTCTTAAGCTGTGACTACCTGTTGGGATGGGACCAGAACATGAGGCACATTAAAAGGGACTAGGTAGATCGCAAAAGACAGTGTTTGCCTAGATCACGTCCTGAAGGTGAAGTTCTGTTCAGTGTCTTGCTTCCTGAATCTTAAGTATTTTCTAACTCATATATATATGCACTGTGGGCTTTTCCTTCTCAGAGCTTTCATCAGCCCTCCTTTCCTGGTTTTGTTTTATCCCTTATTTTGCCTTTTAGCTTCCCCAGTCTTACCCTTTCAAAGCTTCGGTTCAGCCATTCTTCTATTGGTTGTTCTCCAAATCCCTGCACTTGGTTGATTACTACCATCTATATATCTCCCAGCATCTGTGCTCGTCCCTTGAGCGTCCCGCTATTTCTACTTTGTGTACTTACTGTGAAGTGGCTTGCAATAGTCTTTACTGTTGAGGCTCAGCTCGCCCCGAAGCAGTGCTCTTGCTATGATTCCAGGCCTGCAACTTGATTCTGTTTACCTTGGTTTACCTTACTACTTGTTTCCTATTTCCTATTTTGGCTTATCTGTGTTCATTCCTTGTCGTTAATGTCTCTGTTTTGTTTCGAAACCAGTGTGTCTTGTTATGTCTGCACACTTCTGGTCCTTCCCTCATTTGTATGCAGACTCCTTGCCTTTGTCCCAGTATACCTAGCTCTTTCTGCATAGTCCCGTCCTGCCCAATTTCTACTGTTGGATTTCAATGGTCTTAGGGTCATATGTATGAAGCTCTTTTACCAATCGCAAATGGCCCATCACACCGTTTGTGACCGGTAAAAGGCTTTCTGTCAGGTACCATCCCTATTTTGTGAGTCTATAACCTGTTACTGACTCGGAAAATAGGAATTATGACTCGCTTTTAGAATGGGGGTGTCAACGGCCTCCCTTCCTAATAGTGACTCGCAGGGACATGTATGATTGTTTTGGCACAGGAATGAGGTCGCAAAATAATCGCCGTTACCACCAACTTAAAGTTGGTGGTAACCCATTTGCAAACAGGAAGTGGTCCCCAAGGGAGTGCAAACATTTTTAAAGAGCAGGCTGTGGTTCCAGGGACCACTGCATACTCCTAAAAAATGAAAAGAAAACTTTTCAGTTTTCTTTTTGCAATGCATCCCATTTTCCTCCAAGGAAAATGGGATGCACTCCCCCCCCAAAAAATTGCTTTATTTAAAAAGGAATCATAGACATGGTGGTCTGCTGACCCCAGCAGGCCACCATCCCTGTGATTGTAGCCATTCACAATGGGTCACAAATTGCTACCTGCCTCATGAATACTGATGAGGCAGGTCCACTTGGGACCCACCGCGAATCGCTAACAGTGTTATACACACTGAATACATCGCAGTTTGTGATTTCGTAATAGTGAATCGCAAAAATTTGCTATTAGGAAATCGCAAAGTGCTTTTTTGATACATCTGGCCCTTAGTTCTGTGCACATAGTTCTTGCCCACTTGTGTTTGTGTTGGAATGTTGATTACTGTTATGAGGATGCTCACTTTACAAGGAACATACAAACTTTATAGTTTGTCTACTGTTCTTTGTACTTTCAGATTGTGTCTTTGTAGGCATTACCAAGTTAATGTTGAGTGTCCCAACCCCTGTATTTTCCAACCTGTTCCAGTCCTCAGCTACTGTCTTGTCCTTCTCCTTCCAGTCTGGCGGGTACACCCTTGTGTATAGTAAATAGAGTGATTAACATACCCAGTGGTGTAATGAAACTGGAAGGAGCCCTTTGCACAAAACATGGAGGGGAATGAGGGGCCTTTGTTGCACCACTGAACATACGTCTCTCATCTATAATCCAAATTTTCTCCCATTCATGCATGACACCTATTTAAGAAGTTAGCAAGATCTCGATTTAGCAATGCTAGGACAGTTAGCCAGAGATAGTTTTACATCACTGTCTATAAATCTGCAAAGGGCTTATGTAATTCCTAGAAAATAGGTTTTTAGATACCTGCAGCTGCAGGACTTTTACAGCACCATGCGCAGAAATAGATTAACTTGACACCCAATGAATTTTTGGATTATTTTATTAAGACTCCCCGACGAGACGTCTAGTCATATTTTTACTGTCTTTTGATTAATCCAAAAGAGCATAACTTTGACCATTTGGCTATTAAATGGGCTTGTAATATTGGGATTGCTATCGCTCAGGATGATATTAAGAAAAGTTTTCAGATAGCACAATCAATTCCTAATGCCTTCGACTTGAAATACATCATTTTAAAACTCTTAATGATTTAAGTATACCCCTTATAGGTTGTATAGTTGGGATCTTGGAGGTTCTTCTAAGTATTTTCTCATTATTATTATCAATGCAGACTCTATCCATATTTTTGTTACATGTCCCAGTATTGTATTTTACTGGTCTCAGGTATCTTGTCAATTGAATCAATTATTAGATACTAAGATCTGTGGGGATGGTAAAATAGTAATATTGGGGTACTCAAATCAGGCCCTTCTCCCTATGGTGTTTTTTCTTTGCTATTGTAGTTGCAAGACTTGGTATTGAATGAGCATGGCTCTATAAGGACCGAAGAGAATATAAAGCATGGTTGGTGGCAGAAATTTGTCTTTCTATGTGGTTTAGTAATTTAGTTTATCCAAAGTAGCCTACATGTCTAAAGCTCCAAAATATCTGAGAAACTATTGCTGACTGGGTGGTCTCCCTTAATCCTGGTGATACCCCAGTTGTTTGCTAACAAAAAAAAGTTTCACATTGCTCAATTGTTTTTTACTTTTTTATGTAGTATGGAGTACACTGGATATTGCACGATGCACACATATATGAAATTTGTCTTATCTATTTAAGGTGTGTTTATTTAACGTAATCTGCCCATCTGATATTGCTATGGACTTGTTTGTTTTTTGGTACTTTCCTAATAAAAAAAATAACCAGTGCTTAATCTGTAAAGTAATAAGTGCCAGGCTCAACATTTTCTTCGGAAGCTGCAGGCCAGTGGTAGGTGTATTGAAGTGTCTTGAATACCAAGGCTGCACAGTCTTGATTCTACATCATCCCTATATCGTTAGGTCCAAAATATTCCCTTCCTGTTGAATGCCCAATTTAGAGAGACAAATTGAGTGGGTGCTCAAAATTTAAGGGGTATGGACCATAACCCATTTCATGAAATAATCCAACAGCTAAAAAAAAGAGGACCCACATACATCAATTGAGTCAGAATCATCTATAATTAAGACTTTATAAGTCCAATTGAAGGCAAAGGACAAAAGATACGTCGAATTATGAGAAATGTGATAAAGTAGATTCAATAAATTCACAATACATAGGATCGATTGTAACAGCGGACACGTGTTTCGCCCCCTAGTCCAGGTGGATTTACAGTTAAAGATCTAGAAGCAATATGTTTATTGAGTAATCTCTCCAATATTGAAGAACAAGATCTAACAGTGGATGACATATTGCAGGAATTAGGCTTGGAAACTTCATCATACAAACCATTTAATATTTCTATCAAATCTACATTTAGACCAATTTTACCAGCGGGTAACTCAACAGACCTTTTTTTCACAGCAATTCTACATGACTTAGACAAAGAATATGGCAAATATATAAAGAAGCAACACTATTTACCTAGAAATATTAATCTTCAACATCAAAAGGCTATTGATAAACTCAAAAAGGATCAAACAACTGCTATTAAGGAAGCTGATAAGGGAGGAAACATTGTCATCCTCAATAAAGCTGATTATCTTCATGAAATACACAGACAAATTGATAATGAAACACACAACAAAAAACTTCAAATGAATCCCACACGTGGGATTCAAAGGAAACTCAAAGACTTACTTGATGTTTGGCATTCTAAACATATACTTTCGGCTGAAGAACGGAACTTTCTCTTCATACAAAATCCAACTATTCCAACCCTATAAATTTTGCCTAAAATGCATAAAAGAGACATTCCCCCCAAAGGTAGACTGATCATCTCTGGAATTAACTCTGTTTACTATAACTTGGGTACATTGATAGACTCTGAGCTACAACCGTTTATGCTAAATTTACCATCATTTATAAGAGATGCTAAAGATGTCTGACAAAAAGTGCAAAACATAGACTGCCAGTCTGACTATATCTTGGCAACAATTGATATAGTTAGCCTTTATACTTCAATCAAACATCAAGATGGTTTAGAAGCAGTACAAAGTTGTCTTTCAACTAGATCGGCTAACTACACTGAACGGAACAAAATTAGAATTGATTTTCTTTTATTTTGTCTTCAGAATAATTTCTTTCTTTTTGATGGTCACTATTACCTACAACTTCAAGGGACAGCAATGGGAGCAAAATTTGCTCCATCATATGCCTGTATTTTTATGGGAGTCGTAGAGAGAATTTGGCTTTGGAATGAGAAGTTTGAAACCTTTTCTCAACACATAATCTTTTGGGGCCACTACCTTGATGACATTTTGCTGATATGGCAAGGGCAAGAATTGGTACTTCAACAATTTTCGGAATCGTTAACACCGAATAAATGGAATATAGATATAACCTATCAATATTCTAGAACAATGATTGAATTCTTGGACATGACCTTATACATTCAGAATGATCAACTGCAGACTCGTTTACATAGGAAAAAGACAGCGGCCAATTCTATCCTACACGCTTCCAGCTGTCATCCACCAAGTATTATACGGAACATTCCAGCAGGAGAATTTAGAAGGGCAAGACTAAATTGTAGTGAATTTACAGACTATGAGAACGTGTCTACAGAAATTATGAAACGTCTCTCAACTAGAGGGTATGACATTCAAAATCTGAATAAGACCAAGAAACACTATGCCAAATTTGATCGTAATAATTTGCTCTACAAACCTAAGACTGATCAAACAAATCCTGTGATTTGGTTTATTACAAACTATCATAATGGCCATCATCTGATTCGAAAAATACTTCGCAAATATTGGTTTCTCCTCCAAAACAATCCCTCTATTAATCAACATCTCTCACCATATCCCCAAATGGGCTTCAGGAGGGCCCCCAATCTCAAAGATAAAATTTGCTCCTCTTTTTTTGTGGACTTACCTCCAACACGAAATGTATTACCAAAACCTATGGGCTTCTATTGTTGCACGAAATGCTCCATCTGTAAATCCGGTCTTTCAAAATCCAAAACTGTTCTGATCAATGATCAAACTTTCAAGATTAAAGACTTTATCAATTGCAAAGTAATAATAATGTCTATATCATTATCTGTCCCTGTAAAAAAGCATATATTGGAAGTACGATCAGAGCACTAAAGATCAGGATTCAGGAACATTTACGTAATATACAGAAAAATGACACTAAACAACCGTTGGTGGAACACTCGCTGACACATCACCCCAATGACCGTACCTTTTTATTTAGCGGCTTGAAACAGCTGTAACCTCATTGCAGAGGGGGCAATTTACAACTCTAATTACGTCAGTACGACAGTCGCCTCGTAATCCGTTATGACACTGTACGTAGAGGCCTCAACAAGGATCCAGAATGGCACTATTGGTTATAAGCATTATCAATGTATTTAGATACCTCTTATGTACCAAGAAACGTAAACACTTTGTGTACCTTTGATTTGAACCCCTCCATTGTGGTATTACAGAATTGTTCTCTATCTTCTCTATTTGTTTACTCCTTTATACTTTTTTCTTCTTCTCTTCCTTTTTTTTTCTTTCTCTCCTTTCTTTCTCTTTATAATTATTTCTCTCAGTAGTATATGATATTAGATATCTTGTCTTATTTTTTCTCTCCCTTCGAACGCTTTATTATGAGCATGGTTGCTTATTCTTAGTTTCATTTGGATTAATTTCCATTGTGTTACAGGATTAACAGAAATGTATTAGTAGTCGCTGAATTATTATTTAAGGAAGTTGATTCAACACACATAAGTGTATTATTCTGTAAGAATACGGGCACTGGAACCCTTTCAAATATGGCGGCCTTCTTCTCTTCTTTCTATTCTTTTTGTTTTCTTTTTGTTATCTCAGATCGAAACATTGAAAACGGACTACATCGGGCAGGTACCGAGGTAAACGCGCACGCGCGAATACTTTACTGTTTCAAGATGGCGCCTGAATAAGACGCGCTTTCGGCATTTCCGTGCCGTTAAATGTATAATTCCTCTTCGTCTGGTATTCGGGTAAGCTCTCCAGTTTTAGACTTGAATTATCTCTCGTTTGGCAATGGAATTGCCCGTATTCAAAATTACGAATAAATTATTGGTAAATGTAATTTGGAATGAAAAGGATCAAGACTCCTATGCATTTCGAGTTTGCATGTAATTTTCTTGGCAACGAAATATGCATATGATCGAGTATAAAGACATTGATTTTGAGTAAAAAGTTACACTGGAACTTAACTATTATGTATTGTATCGTTCTATACTATATTTCTTTATATCTTTAGATATAATTATGCTACTCTCTGCGGTGTATGTTAGGAATTTGTATAAAAGTTATATTTTTCATAACTTCCTTAATCGTCACCTGTTCTCTTTTTAAATTCAGACCATTGGTTAATGATGAAGTGATGAATGACCATGAACATTATATTGGTATAATTAATCTGAGTCTTCCTCAAGGTGGTCTCCATGAAGTGCTAAATTAACTTTTCAACTTTCTGTCTTTAATTCTCCCATTACACTAATTATGGAATTTTCCAGCACCTGCAACTTGATAATAATTACGTGAACTGCACTTCTCTCACGGGTGATCATAATGTAAATAGCCATTCTAACAGAGGTACTAAATAGCTATAACTATTAGGGACTGACATAGCATATTATCTTCCTTTATTTCCTCGAATTATCATCTTCTCTCTTCCTAGATTTTGGGGTAATGGGACCCGTTGTATTTTCTAATTCTTTCTTAAATCTATTTTCCCTTCCCTGGGTTATAACCCAGTGGACTTCCTGGAATGATTACTGACTTGCATGACCTTCTTGCATATTCAGACTTCTATTATCTGAAATAAATTAGAGCTTATAGGTCTACTAGTGACCTTACTGTGTTTAAAAAAAATAAAAAAAAAGTTTTGTTTTCAGCCTTGAAAAGGCCCAAGGTGGAATTACCATAGGGGGTGAAACACGTGTCGGTTGTTGCAATCGATCCTATGTCTTGTGAATTTATTGGATCTACTTTATCAAATTTCTCATCATTCGATGTATCTTTTGTCCCTTGCCTTCAATTGGACTTATGAAGTGTTAATTAAAGACAATTCTGACTCAATTGATGTATGTGAGTCCTCATCTTTTTAGCTGTTTGATTCTACATCATGACTCTTTCATCCACCATTAGACACTTCCTGCCTATTTATCACTCTTACAGTTCCTTTTCAGCCCTATTTTCTCACTTTGCCATTGTTTTTCCATCCTTCTCTTCCTCTTTCTTTTCTTCGTTTGTGCATTTCTCTCTCCTGCTGTAGGTGAAACTATGATGGATGAAAATAAGTCCTAGGCCCCAAAACTGAGTGCTAGTGGGCCTGGAGGTCCACAGAAATGTTTTTTTCGGGGGGAGGGGGCACAGGGGGGCAGTCTGCAGCATCCCAGACTGTTTTTCGCAGGGCTGCGGCTGTATTAGTGCTAGCAGCATACCACTAAGGCGGCCGCAGTGTTACGCTGCACTGTGAGCATGCACACCAGGCTATACCTAAATCCGGGGGGGGGGCAAGCGCCCCCTCCCCCACTGCGGACGCCCATACTGGTGGGCCCCAACTGCAAATACCAACTCAAACGAAGCACTGACTAAACCCCTCCTCCAGATTTACTTTGTCACTGCAGAGAGCAAGGTATTCCTGATGGTTAGTCTAGATCCAACCTCAGCAGGGATCTGACATTAGGCTTGTGTAACTTAAAGTAATCAACATACTTAATCAAGACAAGGTGGTAAGAAGGCACACAAAAGCAGCCACTGCCAAGCCCTCACCTCCACCCTTTTGATCTGCAGGCTTCATTATTTCACCAAACGATTCTCGAATACACCTGGATTAAAATGCAACATTTGAGCCTTGGAAAAGAAAGGTAGGATACACAACCGCGAAACAGGTGGTGGTTGTAGTGTAACTGGATAACCACCACACATCACTGAAATAAATAAAAAAGAAAATCTGTGATCCAGCAGAAGGCTAAGGAGCTTGGCATCCTAATCAGTAAGCCAATCTCACTACTCCTACGCTCACACCACCCACACCCTAGTAGTATTCAAATACCACTGCACATCATTTACCAAACCTTTCAAAAGTACCATCATCAACATTTGTCATCGCCCACAAGCAATTGACCACTTCTATAATGGACCTGACACCATCCCTTGCCAACTTGATGAGTCTAAGACCAATCGTCCTTCTTGCAACCGCAACCTTACACTTACCATTCAACTACAACACCTCCTAGTCTCACAGTTTCTCTCTCACTGTTCTTTGATACACTTGATTAAAAACTAATTTGTAACACATTATCTTACTCTACACCAACATCCATCCACCACCATCTGATCATGACTTGATGCATGCGCAAATCAACATTCCTCCAGCACTGAGTCCCATTTCCAAAGGGATACTCACCTTGCTCCCTCCCTGCAATCCTACACCAAATAAAATAATATCAGACAGTAGTTATATGCTCAACCCTGCTACTGTTCTAGCCTATTCAACAACCGTTAGTCAAACTTCAATACACACTACCTACTATGAACTTTTGCCACCACTACATCAAATCCACAACCATGTATAAAACTAAGCATGACTACTGAAAACCTACAGGCACACAGAAACATCTTAAATGTACTATCCACTACCCTTGTGAAAGGTTTCTCCTCTTCCCTTTGCTTCTTTACTTAAATGAATGGGTATTACTGTTGACTCTATTTTCTTACTTTGACCATGTAACATCAACAGTAAGTTCAGCTAATTATCACCTGCTAGCACTTACTAAAATGATAAAACACCTTCTGGCCATCTCACCCATTCTAAGACACCTCACTAGCTCTCTTGAAGACCAGAATTAAATTCAAGATCAGGTGCCAGTACTACAAATAGTTTCCTCTAAATAACTGTCCTTGCCTAACAAACCTGCTGACAATCTCATGTAGACAAGGAGAAATCCCCACAGTGCAACTAATCCCAAGCACAAAATGAGACTTTTTCAGACTTCACTCTGGAACTTGCTCTGCCAAGTGTTAAGAACCCGTTCTTCTCTCATCACTTTCAAATAGCTTTTGAAGACTCATCCTTTCAGGTTATTCTTGAAATAAGATGCTTCTCAAACCAGCCACAACAACTGATGGTACGATCTACAAGTCACCCCTAAGTAGACCCTACTGCCTTTAAGTCAGGGTGCATGGTATTTAAAAGGATTTTACTGTTGTACATGTCCCTAGATTGAAAAGGACCCAAAAAACTATTTTCACAGTAGTAAGTATGCTGTTCCATAACACTAGGGTGCAATATTAAATACTAATACTATATCTCAGGAATTGCATTAGTGAGAAAAATAATTGAACTTGTTTAATAGTTATTAAAATCCAATTCAATTGTGAAGTTGAAATGTTACCAAATACAAAGGAAAATTAACTTTTAGAAAGTTACCTTTTCCATACCTGAAGCCTCTGGAGGTCCATTTGCATTTGTACTCCTACTTCTACCAGACAGAAATTAGTATTTGAACTGGTGTGAAATGCCTCCCAGGAGCAAACCATTGGTTGACCTGAATGATTAGAGATGACCCCTTTGAAACTGATAGAAGATGCAGGGTGGAGATATGAGAAATTTTTGACATTATAGTGTCAAATGCTGTTTGATTGTCAAATCATACTTCACAGGTCTGCTGGGTCTTTTCAGATTATACTTGGAGCATACACACCCTGTCACAGGCAAATGTTAGCTGACACCTGGGCAAGGTCCTTCCTTTGTCCCACTAGCCAGACAGGGTCCATTTGCATTGGGTCTCTTTTTGACATTACAATGTGCAAGTCTTCTTGGCAAGTCTGTTGTGTCAACATATAACTCTTCGGACGCAGGATGTCAAAACAATTCTTATGTATCCAGTGTCTATTTGTTGAAAACCCTACTTTCTGTTCTACAAGACTTATGTTTCTAGGTTTAATGGGGGCACAGGGGCTGCTTCAAATTGTATTTTAGTGTTAGATATGGGTGAACACTAGAATTATCATAGTACAATCCCCACACACTGGAAGCCCTCAGACCTCAGGTTTAGTAGCCCAAGACTTTTGCCATCTTAGAAATGCCCAAAGTGGGTAAGGGTAGCCTTGAGAAGCTTTACCCCCTTGGTTAAGGTATCAGGCATAAAAGTGGCATCTCCAGGCAACCACTTCACAACACTTCTGAACCTGTGAATCAGAAAAAGACTGAATCTGCTGTCTGAGACAGCAACAGAGCTGTAAAGATTGAATATGCTTTCACTCTTGTAATCAGGACAAAGAAGTTGACTTCTGTTATGCCATTAATTGTGTTTGACCACTGAGTTTGTGTTTCACCACTGCGCATATTAGTTGTTTAATGTTCATCAGTAGCACATTACATGTTGTATTCAGTTTAGCTGCCTATTGGCTTTAACGTGGCATTAGACATTACATTCTGTATTCAGTTCAGCTGCCTATTGGCTTTATCGTGGTGTTAGACATTGCAGTTGCGACATTAAAGATGACCTGTGTTTTTCTACATGGTAGACCAAGCTGTGTTTTTCGTATTTTGAATTCTCACCGAGCCCTAGCGTGATAAGAGAGCGCATATTTTAGTGCAGAAAACAGTCTGACCTTGAGGGGGGTGTCTCGAAACGGTAGCCAACTTTCGACACATTCCTGTCAAGGTTTACCTAAACAAGCCAGCATTTTTGCTATAAACAGTGTCCCTGGGAAGCAACAGGGGGAATTTTCCAAGACTTCAGTCAGGAGCAGACGTCAGATGCCTGACCTCCCGTATGGATGGAAAATCTCTTTCTTGCAGTTGAACAGGAGTCATCAACTTGCAGGCATAAGAAAGATGACGAGCAGTGATAGGGCCTACGGTGATGAATTTTTACTTTTATTCTTTGCTTTGAAGTTATGCTATAATATAATCAGATGTATTTGCTGTGTACATTGTAATTGAGAATCACTTTGATATATTTTCCTTTCATTGCTGTGACTACTTTTAAACGTGTGCTTCCAACCTACTAATCTCATCTCTCAGGAACCTTGTGGTGAAGTAATAATATTAAATGTCTTCTTTAAACTAAAAAGTGCCTTCCAGAGAAGTTTTGTCAGCTCGGTCATAAGATAAGTGAAAGCAAAACATTTTGTGTGAGTCGTCAGTCTGGGAGTCGAATTGGAGATTGGAGGTGCACGATTTAAAAGTGTAATTGTTTTTGTTGTTTAGAGAATTAAAGAAGCACAGCAGACCATGTTAGAAAATGCATATGAAGTTAAACTGTCTTATGGTGCTGTGAGAAACATGTTTTCTTGTTTATCAGGACTTTCTGAGTCTTGGGATGAGTGCTTGCATAAAGCAAAAGTGTTTTCATACTTGGAAAATGTGCTTTTTGAAAGAAATGATGTCCTTTTGTTCTTGACAGAATTATTTGGATACTTTTGTTTGCTTACAGAAAAATGCATGAGAGATGTAAGCAGTTAGCACATGAAAATAAGAATTTACGTGAGCAAATAAGCCAGAACAAATTATTGCAAGATAAAACTGAAATTTATAAAGCTGTTACAGGAGAATCTGGCTTTTCCCATTCCAGTAATGAGGAGGTTGAAAAAGGTGGGGGACTATGTGAGTCTCACGAGCAGAGCGGAAATATCCGTGTGCAGAGCAGCCCACGGTTTTTGGCAGGAGTTGAAGTGCATGCCTTAAAAGATTAAATTGAGCACGAAGTTGACGATGTTATATTCAGACCGCTTTTGCAAAGTACGATGTGTAAAATTAATTCAGAAAAGGCAGAGGTACTGTAGCAAAATGTGCAGTTTCTGGGAATTCAGTGGAATCCAGAAAATAGACAGATGTTGTCACAGGTAAAACAAAAGATTTTAGAGTTTCTTACTATTTGCACTAAGCAAGAGACACCAAGTTTCACAAGCTTGTTTGATTTTTGGAAACAGTATAACCCTCATCTGAGTAAAATCTTAACACTTTGGTACAAAGTAACTTGGAAAAAACATGAGTTTAAATGGAGTCAGAAGCAAATGCGTGCTTTTGATTTGGCAAATTAAATAATCCAACAGACTTTAGATTTGTGCGCAGTGCAAGAAGGAAACGCTGATTTACATGTAAACCAGGAACAATTTGCCACCTTGAGTATGTGGCACAAACAGGGGAGGACAAGGGTGCCCCTGGAGCTTTGGATTAGAAAACTATCTGACTTTGTGGAGCGCTTTACTCCTTTTGAAAAACAGTTTTTGACTTGTTATTGGGCTCTAGTATATACTGAGCAAACCACATTAAATGATAATGTAATTCTGAAACCTGAACTACCAAATATGCAGTGGGTGATGAGTTCACCTAAATCTCACAGTATAGGACAGGCACAAGAGACTAGTATCATACTTTGGATCTGGTACATACAAAACAGGGCTCAAGTAGACCTACAGGCACTACAACCCTACATGAACATGTGTCACAAGTCCCTTTACAGGATGAGGAGAGAGTGTAGAAGGTACCATAGGTAAAAGAGTCACCAGTGAAATTGAGTGCACCATTTGAATTCTTGTCCCCTGAGGATAGAAAGCGTGTTTGTTTGACTAATGATTCATTGAAATGCATGGATACTAAAAGACAATGGAAAGCAGTATTATACAATCCAGTTACTGGAAAGTTGTTGTCTACCACAGGAAAAGGAAAAAGTAACCAATATGCAGAGTTGTACAATGTGTGTCAGACCTTAAAGCAAGAGCTGCTTGAGACGTGTCATTTTTACACTGATTCTTGGTTCACTGTCAAAGGATTGGCCGTTTGGTTTTCCAATTGGCTTGTACATAACTGGTCAATTAATTCAAAGGAGGTGAGGAACAAAGAGTTGTGGAAGGGAAGGTGGGAAATGTTAAAACAGAGCATAGTCATGGATGCTCATTGTCCCATTGACTCATTAGAACACTGGTTCAATTCCCTTGCAGATGTTAAAGAGAAAAGTGCAAAGACAGAAGTGTCAACCCAGAATTCTGACTTGGTGGAGATGACTAAGTGGGCGCACCAGAAATGTGGACACCTGGGAGAAAAAGCCACTTACAGGTGGGCAGAGATTAGAGAGATGCACATTCCCCTAGATTTGATTGAAACTGTGATTTTGCAATGTACTATTTGTCAGCACGCACAACAGAGATCTGTTCCACAAACAGTCAAAGATCAGTTGGGGAGAGGAAAGTTACCAGGACAGATATGGCAAATTGATCAGGTTTTAGGGGGAGTGATTGCTGCGGATTACCAAGTTGAAATCAAAGTTATTCTGATAACTAGAAGAGAATCTGATTCATTCATACAGATTGGAGACAGAATTGCCCAACTTATCATAAGTGCAGTGAATGGAGGTTTGGTAAGGAAGGAGTCTGCCCCAGCCCTTCTGACAGTGCAAGGAAAGGGAAGCTGTGGTGCAGCAGATAAAAACCTCAGCGCTAAGGTGTGGGTTGAATCCCCAAATGACCCTCTAGAACCTGCAGAAATCATAACAAAGGGCCCCAATAACGTCCTGCTGATTATAAAACAAGGAAAAAAGAAAGGAGGGCACATTACAGATGACAAATGTTATTTGAAAGAAAAGTCATACTTTTTTCTTTTGCAGATCGTACTACGACTCGCCACTGACCATGAGTGTGCTGTGTGGTCTCCCTTCAGGTGTTTGCGTGTGGGGTCGGGGGAGGGACCGCACCCCCAACCTGAACCTGACTGATTAAAGTACAAACCCCATGGATCTATTTTGCGCAACTGGCGCCTTCAGTTCAAGTTCTACATGGGATCAATATTAAGTTTGTCAACTTGTTTGATTACATTCTTCCACTGGAACTAAGCAACATTGCAAGTTAACTGTCAGTGTTTTTTCATGTGGAAACCTGACTTTCACTTACATTCCAACAAACCTTTCAGGTGGACCGTGTAACTTTACATGTGTAGAACTCATGCTACATCAACTTGCTATTTTGGAGACACTATTCAATCAGTTATTATCCCAATCAGAGTAGATAGGTTTTCAGTCTTTTCATTGTAGGTGTATCTGATTTGAAAGGTTATGAGATCAATATATTAATCCACTTCCATTCCTTTACAGTGATTGTTTTTTATCATTCAAATCTGATTTGCTTATAATGTTTTTTTTTGTTTGTTTGTTTGAAATAAGATCAATTTAAACAAAAGTCATTGGTCATAAGGTGGATATGTTATGCCATTAATTGTGTTTGACCATTGACTTTGTGTTTCACCACTGCGCATATTAGTTGTTCAATGTTCATCAGTAGCACATTACATGTTGTATTCAGTTTAGCTGCCTACTGGCTTTAACATGGCATTAGACATTACATTCTGTATCCAGTCTGCTGCCTATTGGCTTTAACGTGGCGTGAGACATTGCAGATGAGCTGTGTTTTCCACATTTTTCGTATTTTGAATTCTCACCGAGCCCTAGCGTGATAAGAGAGCGTATATTTTGGTGTTTTTCTTTAGTGCAGAAAACAGTCTGACCTTGAGGGGCATGTCTCGAAACGGTGGCCAACTTTCAACTCATTCCTGTCATGGTTTACCTAAACAAGCCAGCATTTTTGCTATAAATGGTGTCCCTTGGCAGCAGCAAGGGGAAATTTTCCAAGACGTCAGTCAGGAGCGAACGTCAGCTGCCTGACCCCCCGTATGGGTGGAAAATCGATTTCTTGCAATTGAACAGGAGTCATCAACTTGCAGGCATAAGAAAGATTACGAGCAGCGATAGGTCCTACGGTGATGAATTTTGACTTTTATTCTTTGCTTTGAAGTTATGCTATAATATAATCACATATATTTGCTGTGTACATTACAATTGAGAATCACTTTGATATATTTTCCTTTCATTGCTGTGACTACTTTTAAACGTCTCTCAGGAATCTCGTGGTGAAGTAATAATAATAAATGTCTTCTTTAAACTATGAAGTGCATTCCAGAGAAGTTTTGTCAGTTCGGTCATAAGATAAGTGAAAGCAAAACAACTTCAAAGGTCATAAAGCCGACCTCCTGATCAAATCTGCAACAAGCTACAAGAGACCTTTCCTCCAACTATGTAGCTGACCAGTTGCAACTGGACCTGGACAGGACCCTTCTGTAAGCTTCTGCCTGACACCCAGTTAGTCTCTAAGCGCCTCTTATGAGGTCATGGGGGCTTTAGAAGGATCTCCTATGACCGATTGGGACTTTGAAGTCTAAAGGCCTGATTTATATTTCACCAGGCACAAACGTGACGGATATCTCATCCGCTGTATTACAAGTGCTTTATGTCCTATGGCACTTGTAATATAGTGGACAGGATATCCGTCACCTTTGTGATGCAGTATACTGTCTACCGAAATATAAAACAGGCCACAAGTCAGAAGGTAAAGTCTTTGGCCATGACAAAAGTGATTGGCGATCCTGATCTGACCCACCATCAACCGCGGTCAGCACCAAATTTTTCATGGGTCCTGTTCTTCTGTGACCATTGACAATCTTTGACACTTCGTGCTTCTTTGTGCTATTACTACTTAAAACTTTACAAATTCATACCTGCTGCAACACGTTCTTGATTTTTGTTGTTTTGGTATCATTTTGTTTATTACATATTATTCTATCTTTCTATTTTTAATTTCACCTTCATTACCTTTTTTTGGTGCTGCCTAAATACTTAACACATTGTCCTAGGTTAAGCCTGTCTGATCTGTGCCATAGTTTCCAGGGGGTTGAGCTCAGGTTAATTTAGTGACTTTGAGGGTTGACTCTGACAAGGGATATGAATATTCCTTGTGGTGGGTACTAAATAATAATCAAATTACTGACACTGTGCATCCCTCAGTAGAACTGATTAACAATAAAGATCACAGTTCTGAGGTAAAATTCTTCTTTGCTTCTTACCGCAGGCTGCAGACTTAATTTTTAAAGATAACCAGTTAGTTGTTCTGTGTTTTTTTTGCCTGTGTGATGTTGTATACAACCACAGGGGTAAGGTCCATAAAGGACTGTGGAGAAACTGGCTTGAAAAACAATACCTGCTAAGTGTTGTGTTATCTGCTAGACTGTCAGTAATCAGAACATGGAGGATTTGATAGGTGGAGTTAGGTAAAACTGTGCTCAACATTGCTCAAGGGTTGGTTTGCTCCATAGTCAGGTCTACAATTGCCAAGGGGCTCCTGTTCTAAGGTTAGCATCATATACCAATAACAAGCTTAAAGACAAATACAAAAAGAGTGGCATGAAGGATGTGATTTCTGGCAATATTTACAACATACATCCTTGGGTAATTTCACATTGGAATTGCTTGTGGTGTCCAAGGTGGGCAATAATAATCAGATATATGAGGATGGTGTCACCTATCTGTGAGTGATTCTTTAAGCTGTCAAAATTTATTAAAAGGGGAAAGCATCTGTAGGATATTTACAAAGGATGTACAGCATGATAGCATGCCTTTTGATATCACAGTGGTGAGAAAGAAACAGTAGTTGTGTGTTGTTTTTGTTGGGTTTAAGAGACAGTGATTAACTGACATCAGTTTTAATGACAGCCCATTATACATTATTTGGTAGTGGAGAATGGGGCAGAGAAGTGTTGGTTCTTTTAAATAGAAGCCTTTTCACCATAAAGACCTATTCTGCAGTCATGTCTGCTTATATCAGTTTGGGAAATTTATGGGCTATGTGCAAGCTTTCTGGGAAAAAAGTAGAGCATTGCTGAAGTGTAGTAGGCATAGAACAATACGGTGTAAACGTTGTCATATTAAGTACATTAACATGACCTGCTGATCATATAGAAGTGAAAATTTGAAGACCTTTTTAGGATAGAGAACATGAACATTACCTGCTTGTTTTCACAAGGATGCTCATATTTCAATGCACACATTTGGTAGGATGTCTGTGTTAATGTGCTGGAATCAGGCTGTCATTTTCTCGTGTGGCACCAGAGAGAGCCTATCACTTAAAATTAATTTATTATTTAGTTATTTATTTATCGGGAGAGTTTTATAAAGTGTGAACATGACCCAAGGCTATCACTGCGCTGTACATAAAAAACCCACATTTCGTCATGTAACACGTCATCACTGAATATATACTCAAAGGAAAGATATGTACAAGACCATCTTAGGTGGGGAGTTGACGACTATCGATAATTATAGCAGCAGCAGGGCAAGCAAGGGCTCCCTGCATCAAACCCTTCCTGAGTATACAGTGTCAGACAGTTCAGTCAAGACTCAGATTAGGGGACTTCATGGTAGGAATCTGTTCATGAGGATCAGTTTTTTATAATAGATTTTGTATTTCTGAATTTTAAATAGTAGTGTACGTAATTTTCTATTATTGATATTAAGATTGGAGGAAAAGTCCATTTCTTTATTATTGAATTGTGGAATAATTACGTGAGACATTCTACGAGTCAGATCATACTGAAAAATGGTGCTTGCAAACATTCAGCAAGTGATTATTTGTTTGCAACTGCTACTGTAATGAATATGGTAAGGTACCACACTGAGGACAGTACTCAAGTTAGGCAGTTTTGCTAGGAATGCTAAGTTTTAGATATAATATGACCACAGACCAATGGATGGGGTATTAAAGCAGTGAAAGGTTACTCATTGCTGAATGATTCTAAGATAAGTCTCACTGACTTGCAGGATTGTAATAAACGTTGAAGTTAGGACGTGTATGAGAGGTATCACCTTAGGAAGAACATGGTCATTCTAAAGCATCAGAGGAGAGGATATGAAGAAACTAGGGACACCCATGTGGGTGGAGACACAAGGGAGGGATCCAGGGGGAATTAAAAAAGAGAGAGGGCTGTAGTACTAAAGAAGGTATAAGGTTTTCTAAATGTGGTCAAAGAATCAGAAGTGTAGCTCAAGGTCACACTCCAGCTTGAACAAATGTGGGCTCTGAAAATGGTATTTGTAAGCGCGTTTTTCATATTACAGTGGTACGGGGACAGTCCTTCAGCTTATGGGACACCACATGTTATTGTATTTTCACTGGGGTCCTCGAATATTTGAACATAACAAATTTGGGTATGGTTTAATGCTCTTAAATGTAAGAAAAGTTTACAGAAGGATTTTATTTCGGATTCCATCATTTAATTTACACGAGGAGGCAGGGCTCAGACATTTACCTTCCCCTATGAGTCCAATCAAAGACAATTGGAAAAAAAGAGGACTTGTAAGGAGATACAGCAATAAAAATAGTTATACACAGACAGAAATGGTGACTGTTACCTGAGATGGAGTAGAAATAGAGTCACACATGGGTTCTGGACAGCTGAGCAGGTGCACCAGGCCCTCTGTGATTTGAATTTCGAAGTACCCCTTCAAACAGTCTTTACAGTAGACATGTTGGCACACCATGAACTGTGTACATTCGGTGCCCAGCTTTTCTGAGAAGCAGATGTTGCATGTGTATGCTTTGCTCTGGAAGCTCCTCAGCTGCTGAACCTGATCAAAGTCCAATATGTCCCTTATCAGACTGTCCAGTGACTCAGCCTCTTGCACAGCTCGTGAATCAAGGAAGTCATAGGTCACCACTGCTTCGGATACTAATATATCTGACTCTTCTTTCAGTTGGGTTTCATATCTCTGACTGTCCATCCCTTCACCGAAAATTGTGACTTCATAGGGAGATGTGATTTCCAGGTGCTTTAGAGTCTCTTCTTTTAGAAAACGCATCCATGTAAACAAAATTACAGAACCTTTCTTCTCCTCCCACAAACGGTCCAACTCCTTGCAAAGAGATGAGAGCTAAAGAAGATGCAGAAACACTAGTTGCTTATAATAAATAGCACACTTGATTCAACCTTTTCTAGAAGTGCAAAGTATTTAGTCTTGCAAATTGGAATTCTTTATAAATAACCTTTTTCGGATGTACATTTAAAAAATATTTACATCTCTAAATAGAGGAGTTATTTCATTTTTTGGTTGTTTACAATTTGGTATTTATCAATGAGCATAATAATCAGATCTGTCATTACATACAAACATGTACACTTGCTGGCCTTGACTCGGTATTATGGCTTACGTGTGTCCTCATGTCTTATAGGGGTCATTTACAGTTTGGCAGAGCAGAAACCTCAAAATAAATTAGCGGACCTCCCAACCCACCACACTCTCTTTTAGTCTGCTTCTTTTCGAGGTGAGTGAAATGTAGGATTTTCACTGGCAGAGCTGTCTATGCCAGAGGAAACCCTTAACCAGGAGAACAATCCCTCAATTAGCTTCCTGGTCATAGTGGCAGAAACACAGCCCTATTTATCCTGGGGGACCATCAACTAGATATCCCTGTCTGGAACTGCCATTTTAGGCATAGACAAATATGGTGTCTTCAAACACAAACAGAGAATCAAAACATCAGTATTTCATGAGACGGCGGGATCTGCATGGTCTGATGACCATTAATTACAATGATATAATTTTGCCTTGGCAACAATGTCTTCATCTTCAATGGCACCTTTTTTGAACCAAGATGAGGCACCAGAATTTGTGACACATCTGCTCCTATCTACAGAATTGTCTAGCTGAGGTAGTGAAAGGAGGAAGTGGCAAGGAGTGACCCCCCACAGTTACACAAATTTGAAGAACATACTGTGGTCTATAAATTATCATCTGTCGATTTGGTACAGCTGAATTAAATGATTACATTCCACGCTGACTTACTTCTACCGAATCGTCAATTTACCTAAGCAGAAAATGTATCTACCATCAGTTCCCTGGACACCAGAATAGATGCTGTAAGTGGCCTTTTGAGAATCAGAACCTTTAGAAAAGCAACTGCCAATTGCAGCAGAAAGCATTCAGCAGCCACTGAAACACGGTATTCCTACCATTCCTTATGAGGAATGACTTAAACGAAAAATAAATTGCTAAATGGAAGAGTAATTTGTGAAATACACAGAAAACAGGGCCAACAGAAATGCTACCTCATCTACTTGATCCTGGAGCATAGGAAAGGAAAAGTAGGCGGTCTTGTGAAAAATAGCAAAATATATTTGACAAAACATTATGGTACCGAAGTAGGACATGTGAGAAAAATCTTGCACAAATATTGGCTGATACAAACAAAAGATACAGACTCACAAAATGCACTTGGCCCAAATCTATTAACGACCTTTAGGAAAAGTAGATGGGTCACTTAGGGCTTGGCACGCAGGCAGCACCCAGAGTGCTGCTCATGACCTCCTGGTCAGTGTCTGCTGCCCTCCCAGCTCCTCTGGCTGCTGCTGCCTTCTGCCTTTCTCCTCTATTATTTGCCTTTTCTTTTCTTCTCTGTCACGCTTTCACTTTTGCATTTTCTGCCTTTTTCTTCTATCACAACTTCTTTTTCCCTAGTGCTTTTTCCTTTCTCCCTTCTTCCTCTGCCCCCCTACGATGCACCTTTCCCACCATCCCGCCCCCCAGCTGTCTGCTCCCCGCCCCCCTTCCCTTCTTAATGTCAACCGCAGCGCTGAGAGAGGGAAACTGCACTGACCTCCTGGTCAGTGTTTGCTGCCCTCCCAGATCCTCTGGCTGCTGTTGCCCTCTGCCTTTCACTTCCATCATTTGCCTTTTCTTTTCTTCTCTCTGTCGGTCTTTCACTTTTGCATTTTCTGCCTTTTTCTTCTATCACCCTTTGTTTTTCCCAAGTGCTTTTTTCTATCTCCCCTCTTCCTCTGCCCCCCTTCGACTGCGAAGCACCTTTCCCGCCCTCCCGCCTCCCAGCTGTCTGCTCCCCGCTCCCCTCCCCTTCTTAATGGCGGCCGCAGCTCTGTATGAGAGCAACTGCACTGACCTCCTGGTCGGTGTCTGCTGCCCTACCCAGCTCCTCTGGCTGCTGCTGCCACCTGCCTTTCTCTTCTATCATTTGCCTTTTCTTTTCTTCTCTCTGTCACTCTTTCACTTTTGCATTTTCTGCCTATTTCTTCAATCACCCCTCGTTTTACCCTAGTGCTTTTTCCTTTCTCCCCTCTTCGTCTGCCCCCTTGCCCTGTGAAGCACCTGTCCCACCCTCCCACCTCCCAGCTGACTGCCCCCTCCCCTTCTTAATGGTGGTGTTATTTACTGATGATGTGTTGCTATTTTTTGTTATTGCATATAACCAAAAGTTTGACCACTCGCACTTCCCGCCCCACAGGCCAACATAACCCCCTGCATATAGTCTTTGGCGGCTCACAATGCGGACCTGGTGCAAAGCGAGACCTTTGGTGGTGAGGACCTACATGCAGCCTCTGTTTGGACATAAACCCAAGCACAGACTGTGCCTGTGCTCAGGGGGATTGAACCACACAGGGCAAGGGCTTTGGCTAAGCTCTGTGGTAGTCTCTCTTATGGCCAAAACCTGCAAAGCTCTGCCATTCAATCATGCTTACTAAAGATTCAGCGCAGGTCCTGCTCTTTTTCTTGGCCTATATAATGTTCACCTCCAGGCATCCTGTAATGGACACCACAACACATACTTTCTGTTGCTTCTTTCTAAGCATAGTGCTGGGGTCTGCAGACCTGGAAGAATGACCACAAACCACCATTGGACGATAAGAGAAAATGCTCCTATGTTCAATGAGGTTTCTTTATATTTTGAAAATGTTTCAGGTTTGCAAAATGCCACAATATATTATAGTCTCAGATTAAACCTTTGAAGGCCACCCAACAACTTTTTGTAACATAAATGTCTCAGAAAGTACTGAACGGAATTACACCAAATGAAGAAATGTCCCCATTTTGATTAAAGTTCTAATTTCATACTAAGATTGGTGGAATTTCATTTAGTAAACAGTTCTATGGGAATATGCTTATGAAACACAACTTAACTCCAACCTACGAACAGAACCGCACAGAACATCTTACATATAATGTCACATGGTGAAATTATACCCCTATGCCTACATTTACATAATTAATAATAATGTTTTCTATGATGTGATTCCGAATAAATAATGTACATGCCAACATGCAGTTTTGGTCGCTAAATACAATCTGCGGCTTCTAAAAGCATATTTGACTTTTCTCCTCCATGGGTGATTCATGGTCATCCTGATCCTCACATGGCTCGACACGCTTCTCTACAGATGTTTGCCAGTTCTTCTTTCCTTTGGACTACTAGAACAAATAGAAAGCTAGAATAAGGATTGAAATCCAACTCAGTCACAAACAATACCCAGGAGGTTCTGGGAAACCAAGCTCAGAGCATGACCCAAAGACATACTATGTTAGCACAGCTCACTGGGAAAAGCCAAGGTCTTGCCCTTTAGGACTATGGGGGAGGGAGCATAGGTCGCACCGTTTCTGGGATAGAGATGGGCACAGAGCGTGACCCAAATCCAAATTGTGAGGCCCGATCTCACTAGCCCTGTACAAAGGCAATGTCCTATAGTCTCTTTGGGGAGGCACTGAGCAAAGGTTTGACATAAGTCAGTGCTTTGCACCCAGGGCTTGTTGATCACAGCCAAAGTCTACATATCTTAATCTCAATGTGAGGGGTTACTTTGCAGAGCATAACTGTTGCTAGTATGTGCTGAGCATGACCAAATAACATACTAAGGGATATTGGGAACAGGTGAATTAGGAGCAGAGTGTGACCAAAGGTAGCCATTTGCCATCACTGAAGGCTATGACGATCAGATACTCATGTTTGTGGTCTGTGTGTTGGCCATGGCTGAAGGTCATGCTGATACATAGCTTGTATCAGAGGTGGGGAGACTTGGTGCAGGGCATGGCTGCAGTGATATCCAGTCTGCAATAAGGTATAGCATTACTGTTGAAAATTGAAAATGGCCCTTTCTGCATGGTTATCCCCAAAGGTTTTGCTTTCTCCACCTTTTTTTCCATCCTTGTTTTTGTTGGCTTTACGTTTCTGGACTCTTTACCACTGATTATCAGTGCGAGGTGCATGTGCTTTCTCCCCTAAAACTTAATATTATTGGCGTACACCTGTTTGGCATATTTAATTTACCTGAAAGTCCCTTGTAAAGTGGCATTCCATATAGCCAGGGCTTGTAAATTAAATGCTACTAGTGGCCCTGCAGCACTGATTGCGCCACCCACAGAAGAAGCCTTTCGAACCTGTCACAGGCCTCTCACTGCAGGGCCTGCATTCGCAGTTTGCTCCCACAGTGACCTGCCATTTCAAACTACTCGCCAAGGGCTAAACTCGCCTTTTTCTACACCTAAGACACCCCTAAGGTATGCCTATGGGCAGGGTGTTGTGTATATAAAAGGTAGGACATGTACTTTTATGTTTTACATGTCTTAGTAGCGATAAACAGGCTATTTCATTTTTCACTACTGTGAGTGCTGTTCCACTCATAGGTTGGCAATGGGAATTCCCCTTATATATATTTCTAAGTGGTAATTTCTGATCTGAAAGGAGTAACATGGGCATGTTTGGTATGTTTGGAAAGGTAGTATAAAATCCTGCTTACTGGTGTATTTAAATTTTACATTTCTATTTTAGAAATGCCACTTTTAGAAAGTGGGAATTTCGAGGGCTTAAACTCTACTGTTTTGCAGCCTGTTTCCAATCCACTTCTAGGGCAGAGTGACAACTACACTTTCCAGCCAGCCACAACACAGGAGGGGCTGGGTGTAACATGAGAGGTATCTGCATCCGTCTGCATACTGATAGTCTTCCTGGGCTGGGAGAGTGGGAGGCGGGGCACACTTACATTTGTATAGGCTGCTTTATGCCCTACTGATGTCTAGAGCCAGGGCTATGTTGAAAGGATTTTTGTTACACTTGAAATTGTTCTTCTGAAGTCACCCCTTGAACAAAGACATTTTGGAGTATAAGTACAGGGAGGAGTATCAGTACAGGGGGTCTGACCTCATATTTTTAGAGCACTTTTTGAACTGGGTAGAACCTTTGCGCTGCACAAAGGACTTATCTGGACTGTTCTTCTGCTGTTGTCTTGCTGCCTGCTACTGTCTGGATGGCCGAAATGATTCAATGCATTGCTTTTCTGCTTGTTGTCCAGCCGTTAGCTTCTCCCGGACTCTGTTCTACCAGAGGACTGCTGTTTTTTCCAGGAGGAACCGCCATTTGGACTACCTACCTTATGTGCTGGCCTGCTGCTTGCTTCTCCCATTCTGGGCCCACACCTAGTTTTCTCCAGGGGCTTACCATCTGACCAATGCTCTCTAAGAGTCCATGCACTAGCAGGATTGTTGTGGAGCTCTGAGGCTGACAAATCCTCAAAATAGCATGAGGAGAGCACTTGTATTTCCACTTTATTCTGGCCATGTATGTGTGCATGTGTGCGCTTCACTCTTCACCCAAAGGTTCCCCGAAAAGCCCAGCGAACATGGGGGAGGCACAGTTTATGGCTCCTTGCCTCTTGGAATAAGTGTGTGGTGAGCGCTTGTTTGTTAGCTCCTAGTGTGCATTGAGCACTGTACACCCTCTTGCCTTTCGGAGCGTGTTGAATGCTCCCCTGGGAGCCGCTGTTGGCATCTTGCCATCAGCCCTGCTCTTCGTTGTTTGAAAGAACCAGACTGATGAGCCCAGTGATGCCGCTGCAGCGTGAGGGAACCCCAGGGAGGGGGGAGAGCAGAGCAGAGGAACTCCACCGCCTTCGTGTGGTAGGCAGGGCCTGGCAGCCCTACAAAGACACACCAACCTTTCTTCTACATGGGCCTTGGGAGAGGAGTAGCCCCCAGTACTGCATTGGAACTGGCAAACCTAGAGAGGGGTGAGACCTACCCACACTCCTATGTGGGCTGCGCTGGAGGTACCAAAGAGGACAGCAGCCTCACAAACCTGACACCAACAGCTTGCCCCACTTGCCGTGAGGTACCCCCGCCCTGCGCTTCTTAGTGGGTAGCTCTGCAGTCACCCAGCAGGCTGCACTGTGATTGTGCATAGCTGGACTACAAGTAGCGGTCCGCTGCCTTTCCCTAGTATGCATGTGGGTGATCCAACAAGGATGCCCCACTGATCCTGGCAGTAGGTGCCTGTGAACACCTGGCCCCTGTTGTGACAAACCTTGGAGGTGGGTGGGCATTAGCCGCAGCAACATGACATAGAAACATCATCCTTGATCACTGTGTAAAACCATCACCATATTCAGGAAGGTGCTAGTAGATGTGCAGGGGTTCTTGCGCCCTACGATGTCTGCCAAGATTGTAGTACCCTGTGTAAGAGACACACAAGTGTCTCTGTACCTACGTTTTGGAATCCATGTATTCCTTTATTCCTTTATTCCTTTATTCCTTTATTCCTTTTCGTGACACAGGATGTTTCATATGATTATTTCCTAGCTGGTTACCTTTCCTTCTCTAAATATTCACTGATGCTAAAATGTATGTCACTGTTAATTATTGCATTACTCAAAATAACGAGTACTATTTCAGTAATGTTATATGATACACAATAATTATAATGCATATGCTTTAATGCTGCATTCCTTGCCCTGGGGCTATAATATCTGTTGTTTTGCCTTGCATTGTCAGGAGGATGATTATTATCTAAGGATTTGCACACTATGCACAGTACTTATGATATATGTTGTTTTTGGTCTTCTGATGTACATATCTAATATAGGAAACATATTATTTATATAACCCTGTGTGGATTCTCATTTGTGGTGTATTTACTGTGTAACTGGTGTGAGTGTGTTGCGCAAATGCTTTACACATTGCCTCTGGGGATAAGCCTGACTGCTTTGTGCAAAGCTACCGGCGAATGAGCACAGGTTATCTTTGGTGTGTACCCTACTTGCCCTGACTAGAGTGGTGGGTTCTGCCTGGCTTAGGTGCCTACCAGAGCCCACCAGAAACCCCACTTCTAACATTGGCGATCTGCAGTCAGGATAGGACTTGTGTATGTGTGATACCACAGTATTACACACACTCTGCACTTAGACCAGTGGCTCCCAAACTTTTGACTTCTGTGGACCCCCACATTATCATTACTGCAACCCAGGGACCTCCAATGATTTATTATTGGAATCTGGGGACCCACATGGAGGCACTGCTGGAAACTGGGGCCCAAGGGCTATACACTGTTGATTATTTGAACCACAAAACAATGCACAGAAAATACAGAAAGAAGCATTCCATCAAACACACATACAAATAACACATTTTCTTTTTTTTAAAGTGCAAATTTTAATAGGATGAATTGAGCTTTTCTAAATTCATTTGATTGTTTGATGCACTTGCACCTCTCCCACAATTGCATTTGAGGATACTAATTAAATTTTTAGACTCCAGTTTCAAATTCCTTGACATTTATAGGACTTTTTAAAATTTTCAAGTGTACATTTAGCCACTTTATTGATATACACTTTATTAATCTGTTAATATTTGTAAATTTTCTAAGCAGTCACAGACCCCCTGAGGAGGCTTTGAAGGCCCCTTTGGGTCCCTGGAACACAGGTTTGGAACCTACCTACTGACTTAGACCATTACGTGTTGTTGTTTTTCTCCAGTTCTCTGGTCATTTTTATTGTTACGCCTGGCAATCTTGTTTGCACCAGTATTACCTTAGCAGATGGAGGGGTTAATCTTTGATATCAATCTCCTGGCATATTACATCAGGGGTGAGCTAAAAGTATTCTACAAGGAGATGGGACTGAAGGTGTCCAAGAGGTCCACAAGCTTAGATCTTCAGGAAGCCCTGTATGCCTTTGAGGAAGCAATCTGGGGAGACCAGATGGTTATGAGGAGGAGTCTTGTGGAGTAGGAGGAAGAACACTTTGGGATCCTTAAGAATCTTAAATCCTGGAATCTCCTAGAAGATTCTGAATCAGTATCCCTGGAAGGCAGTGGCCCTGGGAAGAGTGAAGAGGAGGGAGAATATGACGAGGCAGGGACACCAGTAAAGAGTGAGGATCCCATAGGTATGGAGTCCCTTACTGGGTCTAGTGCCAGGAACAGTGTCACCTTCCATACTGTGTCCCCTGAGGAACTCAAGGATAGACAGACTGAGGGGGACCAGAGGTTGTAGCTGGTGCAGCTGGCAGTAGAGGAAAGAAGGCTGGAGACTGAGAAGGCCTCAGCAGAGAGGATGGAGGAGGCTGACTGGGCCTTCGCCAGGGACAAGCTTGCTCTAGAGGAAAGGTAACTTACCTATGAGCATAGTTCTAGAGTTCTGGACTCACCAGCGCTGCAGGTGGGGTCCAGTGGTGGCAGCAATTGTGAATCTAGTGTTAGGAACACCATCCACGCACCCACAGACTTGGTGCCTTGCTTCAAGGACGGGTCTTACAAACGTGCTGGAGTATGAGAGTGCTCTGACAGTGTGCACGATCCTTGCGGAGGTTTGGGGACCTTGTCTGGGGAGTTATATTCCTAGTGATGGGAGGGATGTCATACTAGCCCTAGATGGGAGAGGCAGATAGAGGTACACCCCCATGAAGGAAGCCCTGATTGCTAAGTATGGAGTCACCCCTGAAGAGTATAGGTTGAGGTTCAGAGGCAGTAGGAAATTGTCTCACCAGTCTCGGGCTAGTTTTTAGAGGATTGTTGCAAAACACTAGATGGATGGATGTTGGGTAGCACAGTAAACAATTTGAAGTGCTGTACAGTCTGATTGTCAGAGAGCACATGTTCTGTTGTTGTTTTCTAGGGATAAGCCAACGCGTGATGGTGTGCATGTTGTCTGACAGCAGGGGGCTTGCAAAGGAGGCAGATCTCTGAATGAGTACCAGAGGCTCTATTTAGGCACTTGGGAGTGACCTTAAGGGAGTGGCTCAGTTTTCCCCGAGCAAGGATGGGAGAGGTTCAGAGTAGCCCATACAGGTCCCCTTGTAGTGGGTAGAGTGCAAGGTCTCATGTCCCTTCTCAGAGGAGGAGGAGAGGTGGGGGTGGGAGACATCCCAGAGTGCCCTATGCCCAGCACCAGACCCAGGTCTGAGGGGGACCCAGGAGGGGAATCTAGTTTGTACCAGGAGACCATCCACCAATGGAAGGGCCCCATAGTATCAGGAGAACTGCTGATACAAGTGCCCAATCAGTTCTGGTGGGGTAGGAGGAGGAAAGACTCACCCCCGTCCAGCCTAAGGGTACATACCCTGGGTTGGAGGGCCAGGTTCAGGGTATAGCCCCTGAGCTGGGAGGAGGGGCGGCAGCAGCAAGCATACCTACCATTTTGTTTTCTGGGGGTACCACTCCTTGTGGGAGGGTACAGAACTCTAGAAGGAGGAGCAGGGGGAGGAAGGACTAGCATCTGACCCAGGTTCAGCCTAAGGGTGCAGATCCTGGGTTGGGAGATCAGTTGCAGGATAGAACCCCTGTACTGGTGGGGGAGCTGAGCAGGACAGCTGACACAAGCACCCCGACAGTTCTGGAGTCTGGGGATACCACTTCCAAAAAGAGGGTACGGAACCCCAGAAGGAATGGGCAGGGAAGGACAGCCACATCCCCGACTCCTGCCCAGCCTGAGGGCATAGATCCTGGCCTGGAGGACCAGTCACAGGATACCACCCCTGAACTGGTGGGAGGTGGAGTGGAGGAAGGATTTGATGCACCTGGGGCTACCGCCCCCCACTCTGAGAAGCCACAGAGGATAGACACCCCTAGATGGTCTGGGTCCTGGCTCTTGACACTGACAGCTGTCAGTGGCCTCTGGTAGTTGCCATCCTTATGGACAGAGTTGTCCTTGGGTTTGGGACAGAAGTTAGACCCCAGTGGTGGAATGGGCCTCACCACTTTGTTGGCCATAGGGGTAGTGTCTGCCTACTGGGATGCATCTGTGAGCAGATTAAAGTTAGGTGAGGAGAAGGATTCCCCATGCGCTAAATGAGTGGGTTCTGAGAGTATAGACAGAGGGGTGCACCTGGATTCAGAGAGGCACAGTACTGGCATGTGACCCTGCAGTGACAGGCCATTGTCCACGTTCTATCGCCCCAAGCAGGGAAGCCCAATAAGGTATTGACTGATTTATTGAAATGGCCCTTTCTGCAGGTTTAAACACTAACATTTTGTCTTTCTGCTCCTATTTTTAAGAGCTTCTTTTAGTTGGACTCAGGATTTTGGGCAGTTTACCACTGCTAATCAGTGCTAACGTACATGTGCTCTTTCCCCTGAAACTTGGTAGGATTGGCTTACACCTGTTCAGAATATTTCATTTACTTGTAAGTCCCTTGTAAAGTGGTATACCATGTGCCAAGGGCCTGCAAATTAAATGTTACTAGTGGGCCTGCAGCGTTGATTGCGTCACCCACAGAAGTAGCCTTTCAAACCGGTCTCAGGCCTGCCACCGCAGCGCAGTTTACTCCCACACTGACTTGCCTTTTCAAACTACTTGCCAAACCCTAAATCCCATTTTTCTATTCCTAAGTCACCCCTAAGGTAGGTCCTAGGAACTCCCATGGGCAGGGTGTTATGTATATAAAAGGTAGGTAATGTATTTTTATGTTTTACATATCCTAGTAGTGACAAATAGCCTATTTCGTTTTTCACTACTGTGAGGGCTGCTCCACTCATAGGTTAGCATTGGGAATTTCCTTATACATTTTTAAGAGGTAATTTCCAATGTGAAAGGAGTAGTGTAGACATGCTTGGTATGTTTGGAATGGTAGTAAAACGTCCTGCTTACTGGTGTCGTTGGATTTTGCATTACTATTTTCAAAAGTACACTTTTAGAAAGTGGGCATTTCTCTGTGCTTATAACTCTAGTGTTTTGCAGCCTGACTTCAATCCACGTCTAGGGTGGAGTGACAACTATACTTTGTGCATACTTTCCAGACGGCCACAACACAGGAGGGGCTGGGTATGACAGGAGAGGCATCTGCATCCATCTGCATACTGATAGTTTTCCTGGGCTGGGAGAGAGGGAGGTGGGCACGCTTACATTTGTGTAGGCTGTGTTCTGCCCTCACACAAAGGGCTGATTTACCCCCTACTGATGCTTGGGGCCAGGACTGGGTTGAAAGGGGTTGTGATTTGAAGTCACCTCTGGAACAAAGACATTTTGGAGTATAAGTACAGGGGTTCTGATCGCATATTTTTAGGGCACTTTTGGAGACTGAACATTTGTCAGAAGGACTGCTGCGCTGCACAAAGAACTCATCTGGACTGCTTTTCCACTTTTGCCCTGTTACCTACTACTGGCTGGGTGGCCTAAAGGACTCTCTGGATTGCTTTTCTGCTTGTAGCGCTGCTGCCAGCTTTTCCCTCACTCTGTTCTACCAGAGGACGGCTGTTTTGCCAGAAGAAATCTCCATTTGGACTACCTACCATAAGTGCTGCCCTGCTGCTTACTTTCCCCCTCTGGACGCTGCACCTAGTGTTCACCAGAGGCTTACCCTCTAAACCCTGCTCACTCAGAGTCCCTGCCCCAGCAGGATTGTCATGGGGCTGTGAGGCTGACAGATCATCAAAATTGCGCATAGGAGCACTTTTGTATTTCCACTTTATTTGGGCCATTAGCGCATGGTGAGCACTACATTTTCCTTTTCTTGTGGTCTGCACATGGTTTGCACTACATTTGTCACCTGAGTGTCCTCCAAAGAGCCCAACATACGGGCGGGGCACGGTTAATGGCTCTATAGAACCAGTGTTTGGTGAGCACCTATTTGTTCTCTCTCAGTGTGCACTGAGCTCTGCACACCCTGCTGTCTTTCAGGGTGTGTTGAACGCTTCTCTAGGAGCCTCTGATGGCATCTTGCCATCAATCCAGCTCTTCGTTGCTTTAAAAACAACCCTCCCGACATGCTCGGCGGCACTGCAGTGTGAGAGAACAACAGGGAGAAGTGAGAGCAGAGAAACTCCACCGCCGTAGAGTGGTGGGCAGGGCTGGGGACACGGGAGCCAACATGGCGGCCACATAATTTTGCTGCTCAGCACTGTCCCACAAAATCCTGTTTATTGCAGTGGCTGCAGCAGGTGACTGGTGCCGTTGCGGCTCGATTGTTGCCTGAGTGCCCACTCCATTGCCCATTTCGTGCTGGTGGAGGAGGTGTGACGGTGAGGCAGCGGGGTGGTGTGAGTTGGGGCCTACGAGCCCAGGGGACTGAGAACCAGCTGAAGTGAAGGGGGCCGAAGTGTGCTGAGGGGAGGCCTTGACCCGGCATGGCCTAATCACCCTGGGCTGACGAAGAGTTGATGGTCTGGGAGAGCAGAGGAGGAGACGGACACCCGGAGGCAGAGGCACTGGGGCCAGTGCTGCGCTGCAGTGGTATTATGTTGCAGTGTGGCGGTGCCTGACGGGATACTCTGATGGCCCGTCGGGGCACCAGGACTGGCGCGCAGATCGTTGTTACCTGCTCCTGGGGCTGGAGGCGAGCCTTATGCCTGATGGGGCCCCATCCGCTTGGCCCGGGCAGCGGCAGTGAGTGCAGCGCTGTGAGTAGCAGGGCTGAGAAGCCTCCCCATATGCAGAGCGAAGTGGGGGATGACTGGGCTTGCGGCGTAGGCCGTCAGGGAGGCTGAGGGAACAGAGCTGTCCACCGCTGTCCCCTGGAAGGGTTGAAGAGCTGAGGGGGCGACAAGGGAAAGCAGACCCCCCTCCTGGATGAACGATGGCCTATGCTTCATAGCGATCCTGCCCCTCTGGGACCCTGACACCCCAATGCCTCTACAATAAGGTGGATGAGCACATGAGAAGATTGACTATATCCAGAGGTGCCGCAGCAGATGGTTGTTCCCTCGTGGGGCTCTGGCAAGTTGGTAGTGCGACCTATGTGTTTGAATGGTGGTACATAGCGACGGATGCTTACCTTTGCTGTGTGCCCTTGGTCTTGGTGGGGCTAGGTGCTTGAGAGGATGAGCGCTGTGCCTCCCAAATGCTGTTGGGAAAGGAGGTGCTGAAACCTTTAGTGGATTCATGAGTGGTGAGTGTGCGGAGCTGGTGCCAGTCTGTGACTCCTGCACTCTGTAGAGAGGGCGCTGACCTCCGCTGTTCTAGATGAAGGAAAGGCCTGCTTGGGCCCTGCGCAGAGGATACTGTGTGCCTGGCCTACTGTGCGGGGGTGACACATTGGCGAGAGGCTGTGGCCCTCAACAGCAATAGTCATGGGGAAACCAAGCCCCAAAGCACAGCGGCAGCCTGGGCCCACCCCATAGGACTTGCAAAGAACCCCGAAGAGGGACGAATGTAGACTCCATGACACAGGGAATGCATGAAATCCTCAACAAAATATGGGGGCCATTGAGGATTCCAAGCTTACACTACAATAAGACATAGGCAAGGTCTCTGCGGAGTTGAGTTTGCAATGTGTTGATCATCAGAAGCTTTCAGATAAGGTGAGAGATGTGGAGTTCTCGGTGGCCGACCTGCAACCATCCCATCAAGCTCTGAAGCTTCAGGTGTCGCAGCTTGTGGACAGAGTAGACAGAATGGAGCGTCGGGTGGAGGACGCTGAAAGCCACAGTCGACGTAACAATATCCACATTGTCAGTTGGCCGGAGGGTGTAGAAGGAATGAATATGGTGGGATTTCTGGAACCTTGGCTGCGTACTCTCATGGGTACGGACAGTCTCACGCCATTCTTTGCCCTTGAGAGGGTGCATCTTGTCCAGGCGCGCCAGCTGCAGCCTGGTATGCCGCCCAGGCCAGATGTGGCTAAAATCCTTCATTATCATCATCGTGATCTGTTGCTGCGGAGGGCAAGTGAGGCTGGCCCCTTTGGGGTGGAAGGGGGACAGGGCACTTTGTTTCCGGATTTTACAGCGGCAGTGCAGTCCGAACGCACCTCCTTCCTGGTGGTAAAAAAAGCACTCTGAGATGAAGGGATATCTTACGCCTTGCTCTTCCCCTCCAGACTGAAGCTGATGGTGGACGGCAACACGCTTTTCTGTCAGGACCCTGAGGAGGCCTGGGCATGGCTGGAAAAACACACATCTGGCACAGACAGATCATGGGTGGAGTTGGTTAAGAACCACCAGCACTGCAAGAGAAGAAGGCGTTCCAAGAGGCGTGCCCAACGAACTCGGCTCACCAAGCCCACACCGATCCAGTAGGAGGAGGGGAGGCTGTCGGTATTTCATGCAGTGGCCTCACTGACTGAGACCAACGTATTGGATAAAGAGAAGGAGAGGAGTGACCCTGACCATGACTCTGACTCCCAAGCCAGTACGCCGGAGAATTGTGCTCATGCGATGCCCTAGTCCTTTGAAGATATCATTTAGATGGACTCTGTTGGACCCGCTGGACTTCGCTGCAGACTGCACATATAGGAACATATCCTGAATTGGCCGAGAAAGTTTGTGGAGCAATTCCTCAGTTGGCACCCTGCACTATCCCCCTTCCTGCCTCTTCAACATAGAGGAGGTGGTTTGGTTTTATAATACATTATGGATATTGCACACAGTTTGGGTGGCTAGCTGTTGCTGGACTCCCCTTTTTGTCCTATGTGGTCCCTGGAGGAACTGTGCCTGCTATCCCGTGTTACTTGGTGGGGTGTATAGAGATGTTGGGAGCCCTGATAGTCAGCAGAATGTAAGAGACATTTACATATGCCTGAGACGCTGTCTTCACTAACATTAATGTCCTGGAATGTGCGGGGGCTGGGATCCTTGACTAAATGGTACAAAATTCTGGCTTATTTAAAGAGATGGGAGTGCATGTGGCGATGCTGCAGGAAACGCGCCTCACTCAGGTGGAGGCAGACTGCCTCCGTCAGCATCGGAGGGGGCAAATGTTTGCAACTGTTTACTCTGCACTCACCCGCGGTACACTGTTCTGGTGCGGGGTGGGGTCCCACTGGATGTAACAAAGGTTGTTGTGGATGATGATGGGTAGTGTTTTTGTAGAGGGCTCCTTACATGGCAACGCCCATCATGCTGGGAGCGGTTTACACCCCCAATCAAGATCAGACTTCCTTCCTACATACCTTAACTGCACATATGACAACTTTCACCTGGAGGAGACTTTAATAGTGTCCTTGACACAGACTTAGACCGATCCCTCCTGCCTGTACGAGGGTGTCAACACCAGAGCAGTACGCTCTCTATTGGCGACAAAAATGCAAAAACCCAGCACTCTCAAAACAACGTAATTTATGCATTGTGCTGATATGTTGTGGTTTAACATTTTGCTTACAAATACTGTTCCTTTGCAACGTATTGCTGCAGGTTTTCAGAGTGTGTTAGGGTGTGGCCCCTTTCCAGGGCCTTCCAGAGACTTTCCCTGCAACATGCCTGGGCGTGGTTCTGGGCTGGGCCAAGACTCCATAAAAGAGAGCCAGCACAATTCCCAGTGCTCACTATTAAGAGGTCCCGGTGCAGAGCAGCAGCTTCTTCCTGAGCTCCTGTCCCGGCAGCCTATTTGGATCTTCCAGTCTTCTGCCCTTCATCCTTCATTGGTGATCATTGTTCCTGGCGGTAAGACGGTGGTTGGACTGTTCCGACACCGTTATTGAGAATTGTCATATTCTTGGTTTAACTGTTAAATGAGTAACAGATTACTTGCGCGCTTCAATTTTTTGACATTTATATGGTAGTTTTTAAATAGGCAAGACGCGCGATTTGTTTCATAAAGCTTTGACTTTGTTATTCATTGCGTGCTACCATTTCTTGACATTGGCATGGTGGCTTAAGAATCAGCAAGACGCGCAATTCGTTTTATGGTGTTTAAACATTGTTGTCCATTGCGCGCTACTATTTCTTGACATTTACATGATGTTTTAGGAATTGGCAAGACACGCAACTCGTTTCATGAGGATTTAACTTTGTTGTTCATTGCGCGCTACCATTTCTTGACATTTACATGATGGCTCAAGAATCGGCAAAAGAAGCGCGATTCGTTTTATTGTACTTTGATCTTGTTATTTATTGTGAGCTGTTATTTCTTGACATTTACATCGTGTTTTACGAATCGGCAAGACGCGCGATTCGATTAATGACGATTTGACTTTGATATTCATTGCGTGCTACCATTTCTTGGTATTTTACATGGTGACACTCGAATCGGCAAGACGCACAATTCTCTCCTCATGTTTATTTCATGTTGTTTATTGAGTGCCACTATTCTAAGATATTTATTATGTAATATTCAAGTTGACAAGTTATGTGATTTGTTTCCTGAATCCATATTGTGTTATTCATGATGCACAATCCTTTTATGGTGTTTACTATATATATATATATCTGCAATATGCGCAATTTGTGTTGAAACATTTTAAGAGTACACAGAAGGCCAGAGTTTCTAGATGCAATATTGTATTGTCCTAGTATACATTCTCAAAACAGGATTTATATGACTGGTTTAAAATTTAGTCAGAATGTTTTTTCTGATTCTCATGTAAAGGAAAGTACTTGAATAAGAAAGTTTTCATTTAATTCATCTTGATTCCCTTACAGGTATCCGGCCATCTTGAAACGTATTCATTTTAAATTTAACTCTTAGATTGTTCATGTTTTCAGAGTGATCAGGCTTAGAATCATATTCTAGTATTGATTTCAGGAGATATAATTTTCATATTGTGTGTTCTAACCTTTTTCTTACTACAGGTCTCCTTCCCAGCTGTTCCCTTCCTAATCTCCTCTTCCCCTCTTGAACTCTCTCAGTCTCTGTGGTTTATCTATCAGAGTCTTGGAGCTGTTCAGTGGTGGACATGTTGGGAACATGCACAGACCCTGAGGATCTGGTGACTCTGACAGAATAGTGAGCCCACAAATTATTATCCTCCTGGCTTGTGTATGTTCTCAGCATGGCCACGCTAGACGAGCTAGTCAAGGCTATCACCCAGCTCCAAGCAGAGGTGGTATCATCCAAAGAATTGACAACTAGCTTAGCAGAGAGAGTGAGTCAGTTGCAAGATAAGGTAGAGAAGAAGGAACAAATTCCCACAGGTGAGTCTTGGCCAGGTACTTCTTCTCAGGCTTCTGGAAGTAATCCGATTTCCCTAAATGTTCCTTCTGCAATTCCTTTAGCTCCCCCAGAACGTTTCTCAGGTGACCCTTTGAAAGCGCAATCGTTCTTGGTTCAAGTGGAACTACACTTCACCTGCAGAACAAATACTTTCTCCGATGCCCAGTCCAAAGTAGCTTTCTTGTTATCATATCTGTCTGGGGATGCAGCTACTTGGGCAATTCCTCTTGTGCGTAAAAATGGTCCCTTGTTGTACAACTGGAGAAATTTTGTTTGTGAATTTGAGAGAGTTTTTGATCGTAGAACTGTAACACAGTCAGCAGATCATGAATTATTAGATTTACGCCAAGGGAAGCAAGACCTAGTGTTGTATTTAGCCAACTTTAACCGGCTGGTTGCCGAGACATCCTGGCCTAAAGAAAAACAAGCGGTCTTGTTTTACAAGGGACTCAAAGAGGAACTAAAAGATATCTTAGCGCAAATCGACCCACAACCTACAGACTGTCAAGAATTATTAAATCTTGTCTTGAGACTTGATCATCATTTAGCAGAACAAAAAGGAATGCGCAAAAAGATTGAAAAATATTCATGGCGCGTTCATGATAAAAGAGACTCAAGAACTCCGAAAGAAAGAACGCTGAAACCGATAGAAATTGCAACCATCAGGAGACCTTAGACCAAAGATGAAAAGGACCTACATAGAAAAAATGGACAATGTATTTATTGTGGGCGAAAAGGTCATTTTGACAAAGATTATCCAATCAAACCAAAGAACAAGCAAGGTCCAGTTCAGAAGTTCGCAGCCAATGCACCAGTCGAGTTGGAAAACTAAAACACCCAAGATGCAGAGAAGGGTTGCTCTTGGGTGTCACCGTGGACTCTTCACAATCTAGACATCTTAAACTGGAAATAAGAGATCAGGTCAAGAAAAAGATCTATTTCAAAAAGGCTCTAGTCGATTCTGGGGCTATTGGGAACTTTGTTGATGTCCAATTGGTTCGTGCATGGGGGATCCCATGTATTGAAAAGAAGACCCCAGAAATCATCCAGGCAGTCGATGGAAAACTCTTGACTGGAGGTCCGGTAACTCTTCAGACTATCCCCTTGTCGATGATTTGTGAAGATAAGAATCAAAGAAAGAAACATAAAGAGAAAATCATCCTTGACATGATCCATGCTCCCCAATATGGGATTATCCTCGGTTTGCCATGGTTAATTCATCACAATCCGGAGATCAATTGGGCAGAACGAAAAATCGTGTTCTCATCTGCGCTATGTAACGAACAATGTCTCCAAAAGATTCAAGTACCAAAAGTTTGCAACTCTTACATAGCTACTGCTGCGGAGAAAGAAATTCAGATGGACAAACAGTATTCATCTTACAAAGATGTATTTGATGAGAAAGGAGCAGAGACTCTACCTCCTCATAGATCTTATGCCTGTCAAATTGATCTAGCCCCTGGTGCGATACTTCCCAACTGTAGTGTATATGCCCTGTCAGAACATGAAAATCAACATTTACGAAAATACCTAGATACATTTTTGGAGAATGGCTTCATTCGCCCCTCTAAGTCTCCTGCAGCTTCACCTTTGTTTTTTGTTCCAAAAGCAAATGGAGAACTTCGAACTTGCATCGACTATAGGGGTTTAAACAAAGTCACCATCAAGAATAAATATCATTTACCCCTAATTCCGGTCTTATTGGAACAAGTAAAGAGAGCAAAAATCTACATGAAGCTTGACCTTCGAGGTGCTTATCATTTGGTCAGAATGAGAGAGGGTGACGAATGGAAAACAGCGTTCAAGACAAGCTATGGCCTTTTTTAATACACCGTCATGCCTTTTGGTCTGTGTAATGCTCCAGTAGTATTTCATTTTTTCTTGAATGACGTTCTTAGAGAGTACCTCAACATATTTGACATAGTCCACATTGATGACATTTTGACCTACTCAGACAATGAAAACGAACATGTCCAACATGTCAAGAAAATTCTTGCAGCCCTTCGAAAACACCATTTATATTGCAAACTAACCAAGTGTGAGTTCCATGTTACCACAGTTGAGTTTTTAGGGGTTATTCTTACCCCTCAAGGTATGGTGATGGCAGAAAAGAAAGTAAAAGCATTATCTCATTGGCCCACCCCAAAGACTGCTCGTGATGTACAATGTTTCCTGGGGTCTGCAAATTTTTACCGGAGGTTCATAAATCATTTCTCCCAAACAGTGGCTCCAATCACTGAGCTACTAAGAAAGAAAGAAAAGTTTGAATGGTCCCCAGAAGCTGATCAAGCCTTCTCGACTTTGAAGGAAGCTTTCTCCCCTGCCCCAGTCTTGACTCATCCTGATGCGAATCAACCTTTCATAGTGGAAGCTGATGCTTCAGATGTAGCAATAGGAGCCGTCTTACCACAACGAAATAAAGACACTGGTCAACTTCATCCTCTAGCTTATATGTCTCAGAAGTTGAACGAAGCCGAACAGAACTATGTCATTGCTGAAAAAGAGCTTCTGGTGATTCGTGACGCCTTTAAAAAATGGAGACATCATTTGTTGGGTGCCAAATACACTGTCACAGTATATACTGATCATCGTAATCTTCAATTCATGAGTTCCGCCAGACTTTTGACCCCTCGGCAATTACGCTGGATGCTTTTTTTTGCCTAATTTGATTTTGTACTAACCTTCCGGCCTGGTAAAGATAATCGCAAGGCTGAGGCCTTGTCCCGTCAAGAGTCTACCACGTTGCCTGCATTTCAAGCCTCCAGAGCTATCATTGCTCCTGACAAGGTTCTATGTATCATAAAAACTGAAGATTTCTTTGAAGTAATTCGCAACTCTTTCACTGTTGAAAAATGGCAAACATTGGCCCAAGCAGATCCCAAAAGGTCAATCAAGCAAGGTTTACCCTTTCATGACGCTCGTTTGTTCGTACCCACTACCAAACTTCGCAAAATAGTGTTTCATTGGTTGCATGTTATACCTAAGGCAGGTCACCCAGGTACTCCTAAAACTCTTGAACTGATCCAACGCTATTTTTGGTGGCCTACCCTAACAAAAGATATAAAAGCAATGGTAAATAACTGTGAAGTTTGTGCTCGCATTAAAACAAGTCATTCAAAACCAAAAGGGTTGTTACATCCACTTCCAACCCCAGGTCGTCCATGGGAACATATTTCTTTAGACTTTATTACCGGTCTGCCAGTGGTTCAACAGCATTCAGTAATTCTGGTGGTAGTAGATAGTCTCACGAAATATGGACATTTCATCGCCTGTAAAAAATTGCCCACGTTTAGTGAATTGGCAACTATTTTACTGAACAGAGTGGTTCGTTATTGTGGACTGCCAAAGGTTATCCTCTCCGATCGGGGGTCACAATGTTCCTCCAATTTCTGGAAGACATGGTGTAAAACACTCCAAGTGACATCTACGCTATCTACTAGTCACCATCCTCAAACAGATGGTCAAACGGAGAGACTAAATCAGACTTTGAAACAATACCTACGTGCCTTCGCTGAAAAGGCACTTCATTCTTGGACATCTATGCTCTGGTTAGCTGAGTTAGCTTACAATAACTCATTCCACACTACTATTGGCATTACACTCTTTTTTGGTTTATTTGGCTATCATCCTGACACCTTGCCCATTACAATTCCTCAAGAAAGTTCTCTTACTCCAGCTGTGTCAGAAACCATTCAGCATTTACATCAAACCCAGAAACTGATTCAACAGCATTTAGAAAAAGCCAAACAAAAATATAAAAGGCATTATGACAAGAAACATTGTGAGGGACCGCAATATCAACCAGGTGACAAAGTGTGGCTTTCCATAAAACATATAGACTTAAAGAAGAAGCACATGTTTAACCCCAAATTCATAGGTCCTTATACTGTCCTTCAGCAAATCAATCCGGTGACCTATAAACTACAATTGCTCAGATCCTTACGGATTCATCCAGTGTTCCACACTTCCCTCTTGAAAAAGGCAGTCCAAAAGGTCCACCCTCATCCAGCTCCTGTTCTAGTACAAGGGGAAGAAGAATACGAAGTCAAGAAAGTGTTGGAGTCTAAACTGGGAGGGCGTAATCTATGGTACTTAATCTCATGGAAAGGTTATGGTCCTGAAAGTAACTCATGGGTTTCCGCATCTGATGTTCATGCTCCAGTACTTGTGAGACGCTTTCATCGTCTTAATCCAAGCAAACCAGGCCCTAGAGCGCGTCTGGGAGAGGGGAGTACTGTCAACACCAGAGCAGTACGCGCTCTATTGGTGACAACAATGAAAAAACCCAGCACTCTCAAAACAACATAAAATATGTTCATTGTGCTGATATGTTGTGGTTTAACCTTTTGCATTGCAGAGTTCAATCCTGAAAACTTATTTTTAATATGCTTACAAATACTGTTCCTTTGCAATGTATTGCTGCAGGTTTTCAAAGTGTGTTAGGGTGTGGCCCCTTTCCAGGGCCTTCCAGAGACTTTCCCTGCAACATGCCTGGGCGTGGTTCTGGGCTGGGCCAAGACTTTATAAAAGAGAGCCAGCCCAACTCCCAGTGCTCACTATTCAGAGGTCCCGGTGCAGAGCAGCAGCTTCTTCCTGAGCTCCTGTCCCGGCGGCCTATTTGGATCTTCCAGTCTTCTGCCCTTCATCCTTCATTGGTGATCATTGTTCCAGGCGGTAAGACGGTGGTTGGACTGTTCCGACACAGTTATTGAGAATTTTCATATTCTTGGTTTAATTCTTAAATGAGTAACAGATTACTTGCGCGCTACCATTTCTTGACATTTATATGGTAGTTTACAAATAGGCAAGACGCGCGATTTGTTTCATAAAGGTTTGACTTTGTTATTCATTGCGTGCTACCATTTCTTGACTTTGGCATGGTGGCTTAAGAATCAGCAAGACGCACAATTCGTTTTAACATTGTTGTCCATTGCGCGCTACTATTTCTTGACATTTACATGATGTTTTACGAATTGGCAAGATGCGCAACTCGTTTCATGAGGATTTAACTTTGTTGTTCATTGAGCGCTACCATTTCTTGACATTTACATGGTGGCTTAAGAATCAGCAAAAGAAGCGCGATTCGTTTCATTGTACTTTGATCTTGTTATTTATTGTGAGCTGTTATTTCTTGACATTTACATCGTGTTTTACGAATAGGCAAGACGCGCAATTCGATTAATGATGATTTGACTTTGATATTCATTGCGTGCTACCATTTCTTGGTATTTTACATGGTGACACTCGAATCGGCAAGACGCACGATTCTCTCCTCAAGTTTATTTCATGTTGTTTATTGTATGCCACTATTCTAAGATATTTATTATGTAATATTCGAGTTGACAAGTTATGTGATTTGTTTCCTGAATCCATATTGTGTTATTCATGGTGCACAATCCTTTTATGGTGTTAATATATATATATATATATATATATATATATATATATATATATACCTGCAATATGCGCAATTTGTGTTGAAACATTTTAAGAGTACGCAGAAGGCCAGAGTTTCTAGATGCAATATTGTATTGTCCTAGTATACATTCTCAAAACAGGATTTATATGACTGGTTTAAAATTTAGTCAGAATGTTTTTTTTGATTCTCATGTAAAGGAAAGTACTTGAATAAGAAAGTTTTCATTTAATTCATCTTGATTCCCTTACAGGTATCCGGCCATCTTGAAACGTATTCATTTTAAATTTAACTCTTAGATTGTTCATGTTTTCAGAGTGACCAGGCTTAGAATCATATTCTAGTATTGATTTCAGGAGATATAATTTTCATATTGTGTGTTCTAACCTTTTTCTTACTACAGGTCTCCTTCCCAGCTGTTCCCTTCCTAATCTCCTCTTCCCCTCTTGAACTCTCTCAGTCTCTGTGGTTTATCTATCAGAGTCTTGGAGCTGTTCAGTGGTGGACATGTTGGGAACATGCACAGACCCTGAGGATCTGGTGCCTCTGACAGAATAGTGAGCCCACAAATTATTATCCTCCTGGCTTGTGTATGTTCTCAGCATGGCCACGCTAGACGAGCTAGTCAAGGCTATCACCCAGCTCCAAGCAGAGGTGGTATCATCCAAAGAATTGACAACTAGCTTAGCAGAGAGAGTGAGTCAGTTGCAAGATAAGGTAGAGAAGAAGGAACAAATTCCCACAGGTGAGTCTTGGCCAGGTACTTCTTCTCAGGCTTCTGGAAGTAATCCGATTTCCCTAAATGTTCCTTCTGCAATTCCTTTAGCTCCCCCAGAACGTTTCTCAGGTGACCCTTTGAAAGCGCAATCTTTCTTGGTTCAAGTGGAACTACACTTCACCTGCAGAACAAATACTTTCTCCGATGCCCAGTCCAAAGTAGCATTCTTGTTATCATATCTGTCTGGGGATGCAGCTACTTGGGCAATTCCTCTTGTGCGTAAAAATAGTCCCTTGTTGTACAACTGGAGAAATTTTGTTTGTGAATTTGAGAGAGTTTTTGATCGTAGAACTGTAACACAGTCAGCAGATCATGAATTATTAGATTTACGCCAAGGGAATCAAGACCTAGTGTTGTATTTAGCCAACTTTAACCGGCTGGTTGCCGAGACATCCTGGCCTAAAGAAAAACAAGCGGTCTTGTTTTACAAGGGACTCAAAGAGGAACTAAAAGATATCTTAGCGCAAATCGACCCACAACCTACAGACTGTCAAGAATTATTAAATCTTGTCTTGAGACTTGATCATCATTTAGCAGAACATAAAGGAATGTGCAAAAAGATTGAAAAATATTCATGGCGCGTTCATGATAAAAGAGACTCAAGAACTCCGAAAGAAAGAACGCCGAAACCGATAGAAATTGCAACCATCAGGAGACCTTAGACCAAAGATGAAAAGGACCTACATAGAAAAAATGGACAATGTATTTATTGTGGGCGAAAAGGTCATTTTGACAAAGATTATCCAATCAAACCAAAGAACAAGCAAGGTCCAGTTCAGAAGTTCGCAGCCAATGTACCAGTCGAGTTGGAAAACTAAAACACCCAAGATGCAGAGAAGGGTTGCTCTTGGGTGTCACCGTGGACTCTTCACAATCTAGACATCTTAAACTGGAAATAAGAGATCAGGTCAAGAAAAAGATCTATTTCAAAAAGGCTCTAGTCGATTCTGGGGCTATTGGGAACTTTGTTGATGTCCAATTGGTTCGTGCATGGGGGATCCCATGTATTGAAAAGAAGACCCCAGAAATCATCCAGGCAGTCGATGGAAAACTCTTGACTGGAGGTCCGGTAACTCTTCAGACTATCCCCTTGTCGATGATTTGTGAAGATAAGAATCAAAGAAAGAAACATAAAGAGAAAATCATCCTTGACATGATCCATGCTCCCCAATATGGGATTATCCTCGGTTTGCCATGGTTAATTCATCACAATCCGGAGATCAATTGGGCAGAACGAAAAATCGTGTTCTCATCTGCGCTATGTAACGAACAATGTCTCCAAAAGATTCAAGTACCAAAAGTTTGCAACTCTTACATAGCTACTGCTGCGGAGAAAGAAATTCAGATGGACGAACAGTATTCATCTTACAAAGATGTATTTGATGAGAAAGGAGCAGAGACTCTACCTCCTCATAGATCTTATGACTGTCAAATTGATCTAGCCCCTGGTGCGATACTTCCCAACTGTAGTGTATATGCCCTGTCAGAACATGAAAATCAACATTTACGAAAATACCTAGATCAATTTTTGGAGAATGGCTTCATTCGCCCCTCTAAGTCTCCTGCAGCTTCACCTTTGTTTTTTGTTCCAAAAGCAAATGGAGAAATTCGAACTTGCATCGACTATAGGGGTTTAAACAAAGTCACCATCAAGAATAAATATCATTTACCCCTAATTCCGGTCTTATTGGAACAAGTAAAGAGAGCAAAAATCTACATGAAGCTTGACCTTCGAGGTGCTTATCATTTGGTCAGAATGAGAGAGGGTGACGAATGGAAAACAGCGTTCAAGACAAGCTATGGCCTTTTTTAATACACCGTCATGCCTTTTGGTCTGTGTAATGCTCCAGTAGTATTTCAATTTTTCTTGAATGACGTTCTTAGAGAGTACCTCAACATATTTGACATAGTCCACATTGATGACATTTTGACCTACTCAGACAATGAAAACGAACATGTCCAACATGTCAAGAAAATTCTTGCAGCCCTTCGAAAACACCATTTATATTGCAAACTAACCAAGTGTGAGTTCCATGTTACCACAGTTGAGTTTTTAGGGGTTATTCTTACCCCTCAAGGTATGGTGATGGCAGAAAAGAAAGTAAAAGCATTATCTCATTGGCCCACCCCAAAGACTGCTCGTGATGTACAATGTTTCCTGGGGTCTGCAAATTTTTACCGGAGGTTCATAAATCATTTCTCCCAAACAGTGGCTCCAATCACTGAGCTACTAAGAAAGAAAGAAAAGTTTGTATGGTCCCCAGAAGCTGATCAAGCCTTCTCGACTTTGAAGGAAGCTTTCTCCACTGCCCCAGTCTTGACTCATCCTGATGCGAATCAACCTTTCATAGTGGAAGCTGATGCTTCAGATGTAGCAATAGGAGCCGTCTTACCACAACGAAATAAAGACACTGGTCAACTTCATCCTCTAGCTTATATGTCTCAGAAGTTGAACGAACCGAACAGAACTATGTCATTGCTGAAAAAGAGCTTCTGGTGATTCGTGACGCCTTTAAAAAATGGAGACATCATTTGTTGGGTGCCAAATACACTGTCACAGTATATGCTGATCATCGTAATCTTCAATTCATGAGTTCCGCCAGACTTTTGACCCCTCGGCAATTACGCTGGATGCTTTTTTTTGCCTAATTTGATTTTGTACTAACCTTCCGGCCTGGTAAAGATAATCGCAAGGCTGAGGCCTTGTCCCGTCAAGAGTCTACCACGTTGCCTGCATTTAAAGCCTCCAGAGCTATCATTGCTCCTGACAAGGTTCTATGTATCATAAAAACTGAAGATTTCTTTGAAGTAATTCGCAACTCTTTCACTGTTGAAAAATGGCAAACATTGGCCCAAGCAGATCCCAAAAGGTCAATCAAGCAAGGTTTACCCTTTCATGACGCTCGTTTGTTCGTACCCACTACCAAACTTCGCAAAATAGTGTTTCGTTGGTTGCATGTTATACCTAAGGCAGGTCACCCAGGTACTCCTAAAACTCTTGAACTGATCCAGCGCTATTTTTGGTGGCCTACCCTAACAAAAGATATAAAAGCAATGGTAAATAACTATGAAGTTTGTGCTCGCATTAAAACAAGTCATTCAAAACCAAAAGGGTTGTTACATCCACTTCCAACCCCAGGTCGTCCATGGGAACATATTTCTTTAGACTTTATTACCGGTCTGCCAGTGGTTCAACAGCATTCAGTAATTCTGGTGGTAGTAGATAGTCTCACGAAATATGGACATTTCATCGCCTGTAAAAAATTGCCCACGTTTAGTGAATTGGCAACTATTTTACTGAACAGAGTGGTTCGTTATTGTGGACTGCCAAAGGTTATCCTCTCCGATCGGGGGTCACAATGTTCCTCCAATTTCTGGAAGACATGGTGTAAAACACTCCAAGTGACATCTACGCTATCTACTAGTCACCATCCTCAAACAGATGGTCAAACGGAGAGACTAAATCAGACTTTGAAACAATACCTACGTGCCTTCGCTGAAAAGGCACTTCATTCTTGGACATCTATGCTCTGGTTAGCTGAGTTAGCTTACAATAACTCATTCCACACTACTATTGGCATTACACCCTTTTTTGGTTTATTTGGCTATCATCCTGACACCTTGCCCATTACAATTCCTCAAGAAAGTTCTCTTACTCCAGCTGTGTCAGAAACCATTCAGCATTTACATCAAACCCAGAAACTGATTCAACAGCATTTAGAAAAAGCCAAACAAAAATATAAAAGGCATTATGACAAGAAACATTGTGAGGGACCGCAATATCAACCAGGTGACAAAGTGTGGCTTTCCATAAAACATATAGACTTAAAGAAGAAGCACATGTTTAACCCCAAATTCATAGGTCCTTATACTGTCCTTCAGCAAATCAATCCGGTGACCTATAAACTACAATTGCTCAGATCCTTACGGATTCATCCAGTGTTCCACACTTCCCTCTTGAAAAAGGCAGTCCAAAAGGTCCACCCTCACCCAGCTCCTGTTCTAGTACAAGGGGAAGAAGAATACGAAGTCAAGAAAGTGTTGGATTCTAAACTGGGAGGGCGTAATCTATGGTACTTAATCTCATGGAAAGGTTATGGTCCTGAAAGTAACTCATGGGTTTCCGCATCTGATGTTCATGCTCCAGTACTTGTGAGACGCTTTCATCGTCTTAATCCAAGCAAACCAGGCCCTAGAGCGCGTCTGGGAGAGGGGAGTACTGTCAACACCAGAGCAGTACGCGCTCTATTGGTGACAACAATGCAAAAACCCAGCACTCTCAAAACAACATAAAATATGTTCATTGTGCTGATATGTTGTGGTTTAACCTTTTGCATTGCAGAGTTCAATCCTGAAAACTTATTTTTAATATGCTTACAAATACTGTTCCTTTGCAATGTATTGCTGCAGGTTTTCAAAGTGTGTTAGGGTGTGGCCCCTTTCCAGGGCCTTCCAGAGACTTTCCCTGCAACATGCCTGGGCGTGGTTCTGGGCTGGGCCAAGACTTTATAAAAGAGAGCCAGCCCAACTCCCAGTGCTCACTATTCAGAGGTCCCGGTGCAGAGCAGCAGCTTCTTCCTGAGCTCCTGTCCCGGCGGCCTATTTGGATCTTCCAGTCTTCTGCCCTTCATCCTTCATTGGTGATCATTGTTCCAGGCGGTAAGACGGTGGTTGGACTGTTCCGACACAGTTATTGAGAATTTTCATATTCTTGGTTTAATTCTTAAATGAGTAACAGATTACTTGCGCGCTACCATTTCTTGACATTTATATGGTAGTTTACAAATAGGCAAGACGCGCGATTTGTTTCATAAAGGTTTGACTTTGTTATTCATTGTGTGCTACCATTTCTTGACTTTGGCATGGTGGCTTAAGAATCAGCAAGACGCGCAATTCGTTTTAACATTGTTGTCCATTGCGCGCTACTATTTCTTGACATTTACATGATGTTTTACGAATTGGCAAGATGCACAACTCGTTTCATGAGGATTTAACTTTGTTGTTCATTGAGCGCTACCATTTCTTGACATTTACATGGTGGCTTAAGAATCAGCAAAAGAAGCGCGATTCGTTTCATTGTACTTTGATCTTGTTATTTATTGTGAGCTGTTATTTCTTGACATTTACATCGTGTTTTACGAATAGGCAAGACGCGCAATTCGATTAATGATGATTTGACTTTGATATTCATTGCGTGCTACCATTTCTTGGTATTTTACATGGTGACACTCGAATCGGCAAGACGCACGATTCTCTCCTCAAGTTTATTTCATGTTGTTTATTGTATGCCACTATTCTAAGATATTTATTATGTAATATTCGAGTTGACAAGTTATGTGATTTGTTTCCTAAATCCATATTGTGTTATTCATGGTGCACAATCCTTTTATGGTGTTTAATATATATATAGTTATATATATATATATATATATATATCTGCAATATGCGCAATTTGTGTTTAAACATTTTAAGAGTACACAGAAGGCCAGAGTTTCTAGATGCAATATTGTATGGTCCTAGTATACATTCTCAAAACAGGATTTATATGACTGGTTTAAAATTTAGTCAGAATGTTTTTTCTGATTCTCATGTAAAGGAAAGTACTTGAATAAGAAAGTTTTCATTTAATTAATCTTGATTCCCTTACAGGTATCCAGCCATCTTGAAACTTAGTCATTTTAAACTTAACTCTTAGATTGTTCATGTTTTCAGAGCGACTAGGCTTAGAATCATAGTCTAGTATTGATTTCAGGAAATATAATTTTCATATTGTGTGTTTTAACCTTTTTCTTACTACAGGTCTCCTTCCCAGCTGTTCCCTTCCTAATCTCCTCTTCCCCTCTTGAACTCTCTCAGTCTCTGTGATTTATATATCAGAGTCTTGGAGCTGTTCAGTGGTGGACGTGTTGGGAACGTGCACAGACCCCGAGGATCTGGTGACTCTGCCAGAGGGGCTCTCCATTTTAGAGTGGCCGCAGGGCTATCCACGTGGCTGTCCAATTGGGCCATGGATGATGTGTGGCGCACTCACCACCCATTGGATAGGGACTACTCCCATTAGTCACACTTCTATAATGTCCACAACAGAATAGATTTGTTTGCACCAGATCATCCAGCAGGCAGATACAGCACTCAGAATATCTCAGCCACACGTTCTCCGACCACAGCCCGCTCCTGATCCAATTACAAACTGCTGAGCCCCACCCTACATCCCGACTTGGCACATGCAGTCAGTGGTGCTAGAAGGTGTTGTTTTTAGAGACACACTGACCTCGGCACTGGCAGAATATTGTTACTGTAACTCAAGGTGAACTACTCCGAGGGGGGTGGAATGGGAGGCCCTCAAAGTGGTGATACGGGCACATCATATGGGCCGAGCAGTGGGTATCAAGCGAGACCTGGACAAGACCTCCGCCTCTTCGAGGATGCTTGCATGACCTTCACAATGTGCAGGGAACTGACCCCACAGACCTACCATGCTTGTTGTACATTTGTGAACAGTATCTGTGGCCCTTGATAGACTTAGGTGTCATGACCACGCAGGGTACATAAACAGGGTGCATAAAGAGGAGGGTAAGGTGGGTTGTTTGCTAGCATGGCTGGTTCGCCCCCATTCCGTGAAGACACCAATTACTGGGATCAAAATGTCAAATGGTTCGCTGGTACACTCACCCATGCATATTAATGCAGCGTTCAAAGACTACTACCTGACACTGTATAGCCTCCGAGAGATGCTCTTACCAGATGTACTGGATGATATCCTAGGAGAATCACAAGGCTCGTGCTCCACTGGGGGCTCCACTGGGGGCGGCGGTGACAGATGGCGAGATAAAGATAGCTATTAAAACCCTGGCAGGGGGCAAGACCCTGGGGATGAACGTCTCCCCCTGGAATTCTACAAATTATTTGTAGACATTCTAGCCCCAAAACTGTTGGAAATGTATACAGAGGCCTAAAAGAAGGGCCTTCTGCCCGCATGGACCAGAGAGGCCCTGGTAATCCCCCTACCTAAGACCACTGATCGAAACGCAGCAGTCACAGATTTTTGACCTCTTTTAGCACGGATGTTAAAATTCTTAGTAAGGTTTTAGCCAACAGACTGCAGCCACATATGCAGGCTTTGATTCACAGCTACCAATGCGGGTTCATACCTACCCGGAACACCTGTCATAATCTCCGTAGACTGGATACTGTGTTAAACGATCACCTCCACTCACCTGACTCTAAGGCGGTGATAGTGTCAGTTGACCTTAAGAAGGGCTCTGGCACAGTGAATTGGGATTATTTAGAAGTTACCATGCTTCGCATGGGGCTAGGTGAGGCTTGGATCAAGTGGTTTGGCTTGCTTTACGCCTTCCCAACGGCGAGAGTTGGGAGTGGGCGACAAATCTCTGACATTTATGGCATCCATTGTGGTACCATTCAGGGGTGCCCACTCTCCCCTTACTGTTTGCTATTGCAATGGAACCATTAGCGGAGTGATTCAGGAGGGAAGGGTGTGATAAGGGGATAAATGCAGATGACCTGCTGGTCTACTTGAGAGATGGGGGAGCTGGCTCTTTCCTGGGCTCTCCATGCACTGGAGGAGTTTGTTAGGTATTCGGGGTTATGACTTGATAGAAGGAAGACGTGTGCGCCCTCCACCTGCCGAGCAGATGTTACGTGGGAACCTCACATCATTTAAATATGTTGGTATCCAAATTTACCGAAATGAGTATTAGGGAGGGCAACCAGGGAAAGATTTACTAATCTCTCTGTTCATGTGTCAGTTTTTGGCTCACCCTTAAGCCACGGGTCTCGTTGTCCAGGATGCTTATGTTCCCAAGGCTTCTGTACTTCTTTGCTATCTTGCCAGTGATGATCCTGGCGGCATGGTTCAGGACTTTAGATATGCTCCTTCGGGAACTGATATGAGATGGCGGACGTCAAAGGGTTGCTCTTACTGCTCTTCGCCGCCCCTGTGCGGCAGGTGGTCTGGGAGTACCAGATTTCGAGTTTTATTATGTAGCGCCGCAGCTCCAGTGGCTAGTGCTGTGGCTTAGCAATGTTGGTCTGATGGAATTGGAATGGGATCATGATGGACAGGGCAATGACATGTTGTTGACCAGAGTGCTTAGGCTCAAAGCCCCACAGTCCCTTTTGTGGGGCTCCCGCAAGGGGAACGCCCTTGCTGTTTTACACAGCAACAAATGGATCACTGGACTAAGGCGGGTTGCAAACGGTAGGCGACTGCTATGCACAGGGCAGACTGGAAACATTTGATGACCTCATGGAGCGGACAGATCTCCCTGGGGGTCAATTGCTGAGGTAAGAGGCCTTGGCCCGATCCCTGAGGGATTTGTGGAGGGAGGATATGATGGAACCCCCCACCCACGCAGTGCTACAAACTATGCTTATGATGGGTGGAGGCTCCCACTTGGTGTCATGCCTGCATAAGGCACTGAATAGTACGGTGGGTGTGCCACTGCACTCCCTTAGAGCCCACTGGGGCGAAGACCTGCGCAGAGAGCTGTCAGAGACTGAGTGGGACCGGGTACTTGCATATGCATCCGGTGTGTCCAGGAGCACGCGCCTTAAGCTTATCCAATTCAATTTCATACACAGAACTTACCTCACCCCACACAGACTTTTAACCATACATGGAGGTGAACCCCAGAGCTGCCCTAGATGTATGACCTAGGATGTTGACTTTGGCCACATGAGTTGGAGGTGCCCCACTTTAATGGTCTACTGGGTAGCAGTTATTACACGACTTAACAAGACCTTAGATAGGTCGCTACCCATTACTATAGAGGTCCGCTTCTTGGGCCTGCTGGTTAGAACACCCCCCCAAACATGTGGGGAACAGATTTGTAGACCTGGCCTTGGCACTAGCGCTGGTGAGGTGTAGGGTGGCACTGCCTGGAAGGCCCCTGTGTGATCCCAATCGTCCATATGGATAAGAGAAGTTACACGCTGGACCCCAGCTGAAGAGCGGGCACTAATGAGGGAGGAGTCCAAGGGACTAAGATGCCATCCTATAGCCCACCTCTGATCTGAAGTAGTGGATGAATGGGAGTCCCCAGATATAGCAGATGACATTTTTTCAGTGGCCAGTATGGAAACAGTGAATGATGAGCTCAGTACCAGTGAGGGGAATGGGGAGAGGTATACTGAATGGAGAACCATTGTCACAATAGGACTGGTAGTCAAGATCGGAGACCATGGGGTGCTTCACCTGTTTCTGTACCCGGGCATCTCAGCACCCAAGTCAACCATGCGAACTGCTACTATTGGACACTCCCCTCCACTTCTTTGCTCTCCCAGTTATCAACAACCTGTTGAAAACTTTCTATAAACACCCACACTTGCTGCCTGAGTACTGATTTATTGCATGTTTTGACGACACCGAGACATGTGGACCTTCAAGACCACATTTGATTGGTTTTGTAGTTTATTCTTATGGATAATGTTTGGATGTACATTAAGATATGGCATGAACAAGTTCTGAACAGGTAACAACCCCATCGCCAATGGCAGTGTAATCTGGATGCCCGGGTCCATTTTGTGGACTCAGGTAATAAATTATGATAACCGAGGTTGCGTGCTACGCAATGTTGTAATAGCAATTGTGATTGAAGTGATATATCTGATGTATACTGAAAGTATTAATGGATAACAGTACTCTCCACTGTGCCTCAACAACTACATAATGTACTTTGATGACTGTTTTAAATATTATAAAATGCCAATAAACATATCTTTAAAAAAAAAAGTGGTAAGCTGGGCCTGAAAGCCTGACGAAGACACACTGGCCTTCCTTCTGCGGGGCCTCGGGAGAGGAGTAGCACCGGCCCTGCAGTGGAACGAGCAACCTGAGAGAGGGGTGAGACTGTCTTGTGCTCCTACATGGGTGGCGCTGAAGGTCCCAAGGTGGACCGTGGCCTCATGAGCCTGACACCAGCAGCTCATCCCACTTGCAGTGAGGAACCACAGCCCTGTGCTCCTTTGCTGGCAGCTCTGCAGTCAACCAGGCGGCCCCACTGCGGTTATGAGCAGCTGCACCACACGTAGCAGGTAGCTACTTTTCCCTTGTATGAATGTAGGTGATCCAGCAAGGATGGCCTACTGATCCTTGCAATAGGTGTCTGTTCCCCCCACGTTGTGACATACCTGTCAATGCATTTAGCTGTTTAGTGTAGGGCTCCATCAACATGACAGAGCCCTGCACCAAACAGTTTTCTTTTTCTATTTTCAAAACAAAAATCCAGACATTGAATTTTTTTTAATAAAAAAGACTGACAGACAGTGTAAATTGACCTCTAATTCTGCCCATCTAAATTAGGAGGGCAGAATTAGAGCTCTGACTTCGACAACCCTACACCACAGGACCATCAGAGGGGTTTAATCACGGTGGAGACAGAGAAGTGTCCAACTTGATTTAACCTATGTTCTGTCTGCATTTAAATCTGGTGTTTCAGCATGTTGGCAGTAAGCATACTCCCTTGTCGTTGTGAGGGAGTATGCTTACCGCCAAGATATAAATTGAGCCCTTAGTCAATGTTTATACACAAATCTCCAATGTCTGCCCCTGGTAACTGGGTGTTTTCCACTAGTTTCTCCTACCTTCAGGGTGAATAAAAACATTTCTAGTATCGCGTCAAGAATTTTCAATTCTATTAAGGACACGGAGGCAAGGATTATGCTTTCTCTCTCTTTACTGCAAAAACTCAGCAGCCAATGAAATTTTACAAAACAAAAAAACTACATTTCCCATGAAACCCAGTAGTTCATGTTCACCAATCAGGGAACCTGTCCATATATCAGACTCTCCCAACATAGTCCTTCCTCTTTCTTTGCAATGAAACATATGAGTACTTGAAAACCGAACTGGACACTCCAGAGCCTTCTTCCAATCGCATCTCCTAGAACTGAGCTGCATCTTGACGATAGTCCACCGAAGTATCAGGATTCCGAAGTTCCCAACTGAATCGAATCTGAAAGATCCAAACGCAATCAAACGCTCTTGATTTCCGAACCTAGGAACAAAGAATAAGCCATAATAATATTCTCGGAATTCAATAAAATCACATATTTCATCAGGGAGGGTATGTTAAACTGAAACCAATGTATTCATATATTTTTTTATCCAACAAACATAAATATTACAGTTTTATCAATGGGAGGGATAATCCTCACCTCCGTGTCCTTAATAGAATTGAAAATTCTTGATGCGATAGCTAGAATTATTTTTATTCTATGTCAGGACAGGAGGCTTCGGATTATGCTAGTTCAAAGCTGATTTACAACAGTCAACACCACATCAACAATAGGCTTATGACAGAAAACTTTAAATGTAGAGTCTGATGACCAATCAGCCGCCCTCATAATGTCCTCCAAACGAGAACCATTCGAGAATGACTTAGACGCCATCGCTCCTCTGACAGAATGTGCTCCAAATTTAGAAATATCTATGTCTGCTTCTTGTAGGATCCAGCAGACCCAACGTGCTAACGTTGCTGCAGAAACAGGATCAAAAGGTTTTTGTAAGGAAATCAAAAACTGGCCCTGAACATTCCTGCGTACTTCTCTAGTACATTCCTCATAAGCTTTTAAACATTTTACAATACATAATTTTTGGTGATGAGGAAAAGCTGGATACGAAACACTTCTGGAAAACATCTTTGTACGGTTGGAAATAGTAAATGAAACTCCCGAAGGAGTAAATACTCTACATGCCAAATCCAGAGCTCCCACATCTGACACTCTGTGACAGGACAATAGACACAACAAAATGGTCAACCTCGCTGAAAGCTGTTTGCGAGAAAGATCCTCATTGCATGGCCATGCTTTCAGAAACTTTAAAACAATATCTACATCCCAGAGGGAAGAATATTTAGGATGAGAAGGAGAGACCAGGCAAATTCCACAGAGTAACCTACAAACTAACGGGTGTTCCCCAGTCGGTTTCCCTTCTATATGAGGATGACCCGCCAAAATCGCTGATCTAAAGTTGTTAATGGTTCTATAGGCTAGACCCTGAGATGCTAGCTCTGACAGAAAATTGATAATCATAACAATGGAGGACCCCAAGGGATCAATACCTTGTTGATTGCACCAACACACCCATCTCTGCCAGGCAGATTGATATCGTTTGTGAGTGGAAGGAGCCCAAAATTGAGACAAGAAGAACATTGCGTTGTCTGAAACTCCAGGCACTTGCCAGCGTCTCCGGAAACTCTCCACGCCATGAGGGATAACTGATCTCTCCATATCAGTGGATGAGGAGATCCCACCGGGTCTAACAATAGACAAGGATCCTGCGGAATCGCCACAGGGGGAGCGCATGACATCAACATTGCCAATGGGAACCAAGGTTGAGCTTTCCATCTGGGAGTCACTAAAATCAATTCCGCCCTCTGTCTCCTCACCTGAGAGAGTACTCTCTGAATCATGATGAAAGGGGGAAAAACATAAAGCAATCCCGACTCCCAAAACTGAAGAAACGCACCCGTCCCGGACGCCAATGGGTCCGGTCTCCAGCTGAAGAAACATGTCAGTTGAGTGTTGAGTCTTGAGGCAAACAGATCTACCCCACAAGGACCCCATAGAGTGTTCAACTTGCTGAATATCAGTGGACTCAGCTTCCAGTCGTTGCCATCCCTGAGGAATCGTGAGTTCCAGTCCACAATCAGACTGGCTCGGCCCAGAATATATTCCGCTGTCACTAATATGTGATGGAGAAGACAAGACTGCCAAAACTCCTTTGCAATCTCTACCAAAACTCGGGACCTGGTCCCCCCCAGACGGTTGATATACTGAACTGCTGAAATGTTGTCCATCCGAAGAAGAATGCAACATTTGGCTTGTCGAGGAGACAGGGAGCGAATAGCAAATGTCCCTGCTAACAGTTCCAGGAAATTGATGTGAAGAGATAATTCGTCTTGGGACCACCGACCCCCTGTCTGAACCGAGCCGCAATGAGTTCCCCAGCACCACCTGCTGGCGTCCGACTCCATAATTATCTCCAGATTCGAGGAAAAAATGGCTCTGCTGTTCCTGCGTATTATGGGATTTGCGTTTACGCTTCCCCACTGGTTTGGGGTCCTCCTGATCCTGGTCCGAGCCGGAAGAATGAGCAGAAGATGAAAGACCGTCCGGCCTGGAAGAGGCCTCTCTGCTTACGTCAGACGTGTCTAGTGATGAATAAACGTCATAGCTGTGATCCTGCATCACCGATGCGGCCATATTTGCTAAGATGTCATCAGAGGACAAAGGTATTTTTAAGGCTCCCCGGGTCATACCCAGATCAGGCAGCTGGTCGGGCTGCGAACCAGCATCAAGTAGGGGGCGACCCCTCAATTCACGCTGCCCAAAACGTCTCAAGGGCTGAGCAAAGGGTTTTAAAGCTTTAAAAAGAGCCTGATTCACGGAATCCTGGACATGGTAGCCCAGTGCTTCCACTTGTCTTTCCTCCATATGGTCATCTATAGTGTCAGGGTGGTCCTGATAAAAATTATTCTCTCCAGCGTAGTACGCCATAGGAACAGAGGATATGGAGGAGATCTCAGGGAGGGATAGTACTTCCCAGCAGGAAATATTCAAATTGATATATTTATCTTACTTAACACACAGCCAAATATTTCAGATCTGGAGGGAGCTCCTGCACTTCCCCTCGGCAAAGCTTTTCTCATAACTTCGCCCCGTCGGGTGTTCTAGGGCTCAATTTCTTTATGCGGAGGAGAGACAAGCTAAAAATAGCTTTCTCTTTTGCGTCCGAGTGCGCTGAGACCACTTTATTCTCATAAATGGGAGAAACAATGGCAGAAATAGAAAGAGGACTTGTCCTCTTAGCACGTGCCGCGGTCTAGGAGTCGGAACAACTCCCAAGCAGATATGCGGACATGCCCACTGGCCTAATGCCGAGCCCTTCGGAGATCGAAAAGGGCAATAAAAATGAATTAAATACGGGCGTGCCGCTCAAAACAGGCACTGCGAAGCGTGTAGAGCCCGCTCCCGCTCCATGCTGTGCAAATTTACTTAACTAACCCACATTAAGGATAAAGAATAGTGAGTCAAGAGAAAAAACACTTGTCCCTGGCTGCAGCAGCAAAGAAAGAGGAAGGACTATGTTGGGAGAAACTGATATATGGACAGGTTCCCTATGATTGGTGGACATGAACTACTGGGTTTCATGGGAAATGTAGTTCTTTTGTTTTGTTAAATTTCATTGGCTGCTGAGTTTTTGCAGTAAAGAGAGAGAAAGCATAATCCGAAGCCTCCGGTCCTGAAATAGAATTCACTTCTCTGAGTTCCAAGGATGATCCCTGCTTCCTCTGGGAAGGTGCAGTCCCCACAGAGAAAATACAAAACAGATATTGGAGTGCAGATTCCTAAATGCGAAGAACCACAACCCACCATGTGCTACCTTTATCTCTAAGTGCTTACACTTGTGTGAATGCCAACTAAATACCTCACCTCTGGTTGACCTGCCTCGCAAAGTAAACAGAAACCTTGTGGTTTCCCTGGTGAGAGAATATCCCTTCTCCAATCACTTTCCCTGTACGACCAGCTAAAAACCCCTATAAGAATTCAGTGCAGCACTTGCCTGAGGGCACAACCCTCTCCCTGGGTGGTGGTGTCTGGGACCGCTTTGCTGTCGCTGGGTCAGAGCACACAGGATTCTGAAGTTGAGTGGTCCTGTGCCTCGTGTCCTGCCTCCATGTCTTCTCACTTCAACCCCTCTCCCAGCTTCTCGATAGGACTGGAAGCACAGTCCTGTCAGTACTGGAACAGTTGTTGGTTGGATCCTGTCCCTGCTGCTATGTGTGGCACATCGCTGCCTTCTGGGATGCAATGATGAGCGCCCCAACAGGCTCATTTCAGCAGATTTACTGTGCTGCCTGATGCATGTGCAATATTATTGCTGAATAAAGTGCCTTTTGCCTGTGTTTGAGGATCATAGTTGAATTACACCCTCACACATTCACAATCTAGACATCCACCCACCTGTGTTTTTAAACGGATGGATCGTGCTTCAGACTCAGTTTCATCAATCACCTCCTCCTCGTTTTGCCTCCTGGAGCATGGCGAGGTCGGGAAGGCTGACCTGCATACTATCTGTGTTCATTAAAACACCAAAGCTGTGTTTTCATGAGCACTACCAAGTTAAACAATTATCAGTTGTTTGCAGATGCTAAAGGCAGTAAATGGTGTCTCACATGAGAATGGGATATACCTTGAAGCCCCTGTTCAGTAGCCCCCTTTTAAAAGCAGCAAGCAAACATAATTTCTAGTATCTGATCGTTTAGAAAATATTTTCAAATTAAACGCGTTTTCAGTCAAACCTGGACAGGTGTGAGCCATTTGCAACTGAGCTGAAACACTGGAGCAGAGGCTGATGGGTAATGTGCTGGGAGTTCAAAGGTCAGTACAACTGGAGGCAAAAAGCAAACTTTAAAGTCAACTGTAGGAGGATTTTTTGCATAATTTCCTGTGTGGAGAAAAGTTTGGAAAATTAAGGCGCCAGAGTAATATTGATCATATTTCAATAAAAAATATTACTGTGCTACAATCTAGCATTAACACCAAGACAATATTTTATTTAAGTACAGCAAACACTAAAAATGTTTCCAAATTTGTAATCAAACATTTTCATACGTATTGCCATACCGATGTAAACATCTTCCACTGCAATATGGTATTAGCTCACACAAAATTTAAAAAAATCTCAAAAGGGTAGACTGGTAAATATGAAGATGACTGGTAAGAATACCATACACTCTGCAGACGTTGGTGATGTGTAGCATGAATTCAAACAGAACGAACTAGTGGAATACCAGCACACCATTTTGCTATGCACTAAGGAATGGTGGCAAACAATACTTGGACCAAGGCAATACTTGAAAGTAAGTATTCGCATCTTTTTATGCATCAATGAGATACAGATAAATACATTTCCTCCAGTTTTCATACAAGAAATATGAGTCCAAATTTGAGTTGAAACCAGTCATTAATCTTTTTTTAAGTATGTAAGTAGCGAACATAGTGCACAATCTAATTGCTTAGTTTTTTTTAATGGGGTAGAGTTGGGTTAGGATGTCTGTATTAAAACCTTTCTGATTTACTTAAATTAATATATAATCAATAGATTTGTTGTATACGGTCAACAATCGGCTTTATCCTTTTTGGTCTACTACAAAACTCCTTCAACAATATAGACAGGAACACATAATTGCTGTTTCATTGTGCATCATACAAGCAGCAAAATGCATTTCCTGTCCACAACTCTTCCTCTCCTATTACTTATTGGCTAGCCTTTAACGGTGTAGAGCACTATGTTGCCTTTTGGCTAAGTCCACAGTAGGGAAATGCAATATAAGTACATACATACAAACAAAAACCTGAAATGCAGCAGTTTCTGTGATTTGGCCTATCTTTGTTTAGCTATTTAAAATAAAACAATGCCTCATGCGATCTTTTGGATTTTGAGCAGATTATCCTTCCAAGTGAGTTAAGTGATATATTTACTGTAGACAAAGTTAACAATGTTTTCCTATCTGTTGTAGTCATTTTAAGGCCTGCATTCTGATGGTGCTCATTACAAAGATTTAAAAAGTAAAGGCACTAGTCCTAAAAGCCTAAGTGAGATTTAGTTCTGGCATATGTGTGTTTCAAAGTTGCTATTGAATACCTCAGAACCTATACTCTAAACCACGATTACTTTAGCTTGACATAGTCACAGATTGTATGCTTAGAAGCTTTCCAAAAACTGGAGTTAGAATAGTCAATTCAGTAATTAACATACTTGTGGGCATTTAAAACAGTTAAATCTTTAAGAAGATATTTTTGTGTGATAGATATTTAGGAAGTAGATGTTTTTGACATCACGTTTTTGTAATCCATGTTGCTTCTGCCTATATTTCTACACAAGAACAGAGGTGTATAGAAGCAAACTGCAGTATGAAACAGTGATGTAGTAGCAGGTGAATCATTCAGAGTTTAAAGTGTATTCATCAATGTGTTTTAGAGGTTCTTCAGATTTATCATCCCAGCATTATTTGTTAGAAGACATATTGCCTTCATTGAATTCCACTCTTCCAGATGTCACAGATGCATGCGAAGCAGTCCTGTCTGATTTTGAACAGCACATTTTTGTGCCCCAGCCATAGCCACCATGTTGATCTTATTTTTTATGTCAGTTCCCTCCAGCAAGACAACTATTATGTATCCTCATCTTTAAGTCAAGGTACATTTAATAAGGCTCATCTCATCGTTTTATTTAACAGTCCTTAAGTTTATTCTTTTTTTTCAATGTAAAACATTTATTGATGAAAAAAGTAAAACATTACAAGCTGTCAAAATTCTGGTGTGAAAAAATAAATTAAAATCTTACAAATTACACCACAGTGCAATGTGCAAGAATGTAAAAGATACAATAAGTTCCATTTAATATAACACTGAAACAACAGATTGCTTTGTAACAAAAGAATAAAGAAGGCAAAATGATACAAAAGAATAGGAAGGGTGCCACAATGAAATGTAAAAGTTATAGGGAAGCATTGCTATTTGAGATATCAATTAACAAGCAATGGGGTAATAAAATAACTACATATGTTAATACTGAAAGTATTGAATTATCAAAAACACCAATATGAGAACCACCTCTATTTATATTACAACTTGAAAATTATATAGCAAACTGTGGCTAAATACCTTCGGTCTATTTTAAAATGTTTTTTAACTATTTATAGTATATACCTCCTATTCTTATATCTTTCTTAAATATTGATGAATTGATCATATGCTTCTGAGCCAGTTTATTCTCACATAGTTAGGTATGTCCTTGCGTACTTCATTTAAAAGCAAACATCAAGGGATTGGCAAAATCAGAATAAGTTGTAAGGAATATAAACTGTCATGAGAGAGCATACCAAAAAGCATTTTCCTCATTGCTCGGACTTTCTCGGAACTGAGTGCCAGAATCATTGTAGTGACTCTCATCTCTACATGTTTCTCTACATGTTTTTTGTTTGTCTCTTACAAATGTTTGACTAGACAGATGCTCGCTGTCTTAATGGGAAGTTTAACAAAAAAGTTGAAAGTTGCTAAACAGCTGATCATATCTTCACCCTCTATTCTTGACAACCTGTGCATTTCAAAATTGTTCCTCTAATTTCAAATATGCAAAATCTCATAGGCTTTCATTAAGAGCTAAATTAGTTTTTGCTTGTGATGTCCGTTTGAGGCCCAAGTGTCCAACATTTCTGATTCATTGCTTGTGTTCACTTATTCATCCTCTCTAATTTGCCAAGGTGGACGCCAATAGGTACCACTAGTCTCATTGCCTTTATCTGCCAAATAAGCACCTGAAACTGAGCCTAGTGGTGCTTCTGATGAAGCTGGTATGTAAGGCTCCTCTATGGAAACAAGGATGCAAAGCTATGCACCCTGACAGGCCCGTGCTGCCTGAAGCATGCACAGTGTGTCTGCTGAATAAAATGTCTTGAGTCTCACAGACATGTCTTTAATTTACCAACTCAGGTCAAAGTATGGTTTGCTTTGAGTCTCCTTTATCCACGGACCATGGTACATAATATAATGGAGCTTGAAGATAGCAATAGCTTGAATAAATATCACAACTGTTTCCACTATTGTTTGTGCCGGAAGGTTAACCTGATAAATCAATGCAGCATTGTCTGATATGCAGTGCAATAAACCGAAATTAACAGCCCAATCAACTGCTTTCAGGAGTGTACACATATATTAGCAAATGTGAGAAATATTCTTTCAAGGTGCAAGTTGCTATCTTGATCCCTATAAAATGACGGCAGTGAATATCATAGTTACTGTAAAAGCTCTTTTTCTTTCTGGTGCATTCCAAGCTATGTAAATGTCAATTTTCGGCACCTTATTGCTGTTTTATGATTTATATATTTTGAACATACAAAATTATATATAATCTGCAAGTGTATTATGTCACTGCCACACAGATGTTAAAAACGCAGGAACATTTTATGAAAATGTTGCCTGCCTGTGTCTGTGGGACACTCCTTTTACTTTAATTAAGGGCACTAATTGCCTAATAAGGAAGATACCAGGCTGTGCAATGGCTGCCCTAGTGTTTCGGACTGGTGTGCCTCACTTAAAATTGCCACCAGCGAAGATCAGTCTGGATTGCTTGGCATCAAGGTGTCCTGCACAACAACTAATGACAGCACTTGACTTCTGAAAGGCATCTTGTGGTAAGGATCAATTACATAGGTAGGAAGGCTGCATGCACTCACTGCGAGCTGGCACCCAGCACCAAAGTGCAGCACAGCACCACCTTTTTTCTAGTTGATCAGCAATCACTGTAAGTCTATTTGGCCTGGTTTACGGGGCAAGCCGATCATCAGGGTTAACAAACTCTCTCACCAGGGCACGAGTTGCTTTTCGGGCGATGGCTGTACACAAACGTTTCACCAACAAGCCAAGAGGAAGGCGGTGTGCACAACTCAGGGTTATCTTTGTTTTTTGGGGTTCTACTCATAAAGAAAAATTTGATTTATGTGAATGCTGTATTTATGACTCAAAAATAAGACAAAGCAGAGCGCCCAAACTTTAAGTATTGTCCTGAGGACCTACAGCAGAAGTAGAACCGTGTTTAAAATAGAAAATTGTCTCACCGCTAACACATATTCTGAAGTCCTTGGGCAACTCTACGCACACTTTTATCTGTCCGGTACGGATATGTTGTGATCTCTGGAACTCATCATCTGCATAAATACTAGTAAGGGCCAGCAGCTCATCTTCCTGGGCATCCTTGTCTTCTGAAGCCATTGTCCTGCATGAATTGTCCTAAAGGTGATGAACGGTGTGTGCATCATTAAAGTATTCAAAACATTTGGTATATACAATCACTGCTTCACCTTTACAGAGTGTTTTGAAAATTACATACCTGACGATTGATAACTTTTCCCCATAGAAACGCCTTTGTCTCTTACTCATAAACAGCTTAATTTTTTAAGAAGGCAGACAGTACATATGTAATCCACCAGTCAGAGACATTCTTCTCTTATAATATACAAATATATGCAAATCTGGTCTCTTTCTTTACTTTTCGTTAATATGATCAGGAAACCTTGACCAAGAGATCTTGCTCTGCTAAAGCAACATAGTCTTTACTAAAACACACAATATAAAATACCATGGGTGGGACTAAAGAGGAAGAATGACATTTGCTCCGGGTTTTAGAGATGATTTGCTGAATGTGATAACTTTCCTCCTCATTAGTATCATTAAAGCTAAAAAAGACTTTTCAAAACAGCATTGTGCTTTACTCTTATTGTTCCAGTCTCACAAGGGAGTAAAAGCTGCCCTCTCACAGCTACATGAACACAGTGCATGCTCGCAGTATTAAGCGAGGAGCACTCGGCTACTCAAAGCATCCCACCCAGACCACTCAAGGCCTCCTTCAGCTACTGAATGCTGCAGAGCATCAATGAGAAGCTCATTCAGAAAACATTCTCAAAACTACGTGCCTCCACCTTCAGGTATAAACTATCTATATAGCTAATCTTGGTACAACAGATACACAAAAAGCATCAAAGTTCCAACAATTGATCATGGTACTGTAGGGGGCATTCTTCAAATGCATATATTGAAAGAAACAAATCAGGGAAACCTAGAACGTGACAAAACTAGGTATCAGTAAAATCCTTAGGACAGCCAGCACTGACTGAAGAGTAGGTGTTCTGAAGGAGGGACAGGATGCAATGGTGCAGATGGAGGGAGGGGTGGAGCTCCAAACTGTGAGTGACTGAGATTCCTTTCAATTTCCTGGCCAGGTAGAGAAAAGGAGCGGATTGGATGAGTTTTTGAACTAAATTTGGGTGGTATATAGATACATATACTGTCAAAGGGGAGCCATCCTAAAAAAGGGAGTTCCGAGTGAGATTGTCAAACTGTTAGCCCCTCAAAACTAATCGGGCTGCTGCATTTAATGCTGCTTTAGGAGGGCAAGATGGATATAGGCAATTCCAGTAAAAACTGAGTTAGCATAATTGAGTCTATGGAAGACCAGGCTCCTAACATGGGTGAAGGGTGCTATTCCATAAATGTGCCTTAGCTGATATTAAGTAATTTTGTGCATGCTGTTAACATGTTTGTAAAGAATGATACAGTTGCCAAGAATGATACTAAGGAATTTTGAGCTATCACTGATGGCTTACAGACTAGGCTTTTGGTAGCATCAAGCCAGTTTTAGGCAGGAGTGAAGGAACGAGGGGGTCACATAAGGAAAAATCCACTTTTGCAAGGATTATGTTTTAAGTGATGTGGAGTTACCAGTTTTGGACGATTACCAGAGTCTACACTTAGTGAGTGAAATTGGCTCATGAGGAAACCTTCTGGTATCATTGGTTATCAAGAGCACATGTCGGAGTACACCTTAGTCTTTGTAAGGTGATGAAATAGTTTTAAATACAGATTGAACAACACAGGTATGTGTCTTTGAGGGGCACCTTAGAAGAAATTATCAGGTTTTGATAATGCATACCATATTCTGATCTACTGCTGTTGTTTTGTAAGGGAACGATCAAATGGGTTTAGGATCTTGATTTCTATCCCCATTCAGTCTCTAAGAGTTTGAGTTAAGATGTCATAGTTGATTTTGTTTAATACAACCAAAAGACAAAAGAGAATAAATAGGCACTAGTCCCTATCATCAAGGATGTGCTTGGCTTAATCTATGATGAACAGCATGCTCGTTTCAGTGCTGCAATCTGTTTTGAATACTCGGTTACTCAGGTAGGTGTGTTTTAAGGCACTAAATGCAATCTTGCAATACTATCAATTTAGAGTGCTGAATCATGTACAAAGTTTATCTTGCAAATCGCTGTTTCATTTTAATTGTTTTAAATGATTGTTAACGCTGGTCAGAAGAACATTAGTGAGGAAAGTAAAGCCTTAGACCACAGGGAAATTACTGAGTCCATTTGGGTCAGCATAAGTTTTCTTTATGAGTTTTGAGACTTGGCCTTCCTTCAGACAGTTCAGTAAGACTTCCGGTGAAAGGATGACATTTACTGAGTTGGTTTGTTAGGGTGCAAGAGTGTACAAAGAACTCTGCAGATCAAGTGTTTGAGTACCTTTCTGAGATCACACCTGCTTGGTTGGAAACATGTAAAGGACCTCCTGAATAAACCACTAATGGATGAGGAAATTAAGGATGCTATTAAGACAGTACCGGGCAGAAAGACATCTGGTATGGATGGTCTGACTAGAGAGTTCTATATGGAGTATTCTGAGATATTGGCTCCTTGTCTAATGACTCTGTATGGAGAAGCTAGGGGGAAAAGGATACTGCCCCATCATAAGGGAAGCTGCTATAACCCTATTGCTGAATCCTGCCAAGCAGGCCATTGACTACTCGTCCTATCGTTGGTGTTGTTTATAGGTTTTGACACTAAAATGTTAGCAAAGATTGAAGAGCCTGCAGCCACTGATGAGAGGCTTGTTTTTACTTGAGCAGTCCAAACTTATTCCTGATAGCTCCATTTTGGATAACCTATCTCTCTATCTCCTTGGTCACAGTATTGCATGATGCTCATAAGGCTTTCGACTCCTTGATGTGGCAATATATGTTTGTGGTGTTGCAGTATGTGCCTTGGGGAAGGTCTATGGAGTGGTGCTATCTTATAAGGATCCAAGTACCAAAGTGTGTAACCAAGTACCAAATTGTGTATCCATGACTATTACAAATTGGGTTGTTGGTTGACCGGGGTATTAGTCCTGGTCAAGTAGAAACCATAATCCTAGTCAGTGTAAGTGTCAGGCAAACCCTAATTAACCTGTGCTCATCCTCTGGTAGCTTGACACAGAGCAGTCTGGCGTAACTTAGAAGCAATGTGTAAAGTATTCGTGCAACACTTCAATCAGTAAAACAGTGAAAACACCACAAAAAAAGATTCCACCTCAGGTTAGAAAAATAGAACTTAATTTAATAAACAAAGCAAAATCAAAAAGACAGAAATTCGATACGTAGAGCTTGAGGTCTGAATTTTTAAAGAATAAACTGTAATAAATGCTTTAGAGCAAGAAGCACCAACCAGGAATATCTAGTCGTGCCGAACAAAACATAGTCAAAGGTTCAGGCTGACACCAATGGCAGCTGAGCCAGCTACAGGGACCCATTTAGGCCAGCTGAACCAAAGTACCTTAAATCCTGGTAGCAGAGTGTTGTGTGAATCTGAAACAAAGCTGTGTCATGCAGCCAATGCGCTGTGCTGGTTCCGGGATATGGTGAGGCTGCAGTGAGAGGTCCTACCGTGCCTTTGAGGACCCTGGTGACGGGGTTTGTGATGCAAAGGTCAGTGTCAGGGATGCGTTGCGCAGCTGAGGCGATGCATCAGTTCCGATAGCATCGTCATCGAGGCAGCCATCAATGAGGAATGCCAATTGCTTGCTCCGGGGAAAGAGTCGATTAGAGGTGGTTCCAAAGGTGATGCGCCAGTCCAAAGATGCAGCAATGCAATTTGTTACGTTGGTTCCGACCCATGCAGTAGAGGTGATGCGTAAGTTCTGCTCCATGTAGCAGACGTGATGTGTCGATCCTGCTCTCCCAGCAGAGGATGCGTTGGTTTTGCTGGATCAAATATCTTGGGCCCATTTCCAAGGGCCTAGGACTGAGGTGGCACCGCTTGGCAAGGTAGGCTCACAGATGGCAGAGTACAGGTGCAGAAGCAGGGTAGTTGGAAGTCTTTTACAACGCTTACTCTTCAGATCTGGAGGCCAGCCAGCTAGCTCTTGGAGCCACTCTGGGTTCAAGTGATGCAAGCCCAATCGTTCTCATCCAGGCAGGGTAACAACAGGTAGCAGAGAAGCACAGCAAAGCAGCAGTCCAGCAAAGCAGATGTCCATTGGAGTGGCTGTCCTTCAGCAACACAGCAGTCCTTCCTTGCAAAGTATTCACAGATCCAGAAGTGCACTGTGTTGGTTGTGTCAGAGGTCCAGTACGTATACCTAGTTGGGCCTTTAATGTGTGGGAGGCTTCAAAGACAGGCCTTAGAAGGGCATAGAGGTCCTGCCCATCCTGCCTTGATATCAGACTCACTACAAAGGTCTATGCACTATGCAACCCTTTCTGTGTGGACAGGAAACAGTCTATTTGGGTGTAAGTGAGGCTGTGCCCAGCTTCTCATCCCCATCCTTCCAGGATGGCAGATCAAGTCACACCCAAGTTCCCATTATGTGTGGCAGTCTAGTGGGAATACACAAATCCCAGCTGTCACCCATCTCAGACAAGTGAGCAGAGACAGGCAGCAGGCACCAAATGGCTAAAGTCAGAAAATGCCACCTCTCTAAAAGTGGCATTTACAGAATTGCAATTTGAAATCCAACTTCATCATATGGTGAGATTTTAAATTGTGATTTCAGAGACACCAACCTCAAAAAGGTTGTCTCTTCCAGATTGTAAATTACACTTATAAGATGTAATAAGGTAAACCCAATGTTAACATATGGGAGAGATAGGCCTCACTGTGGTGAACTACGACTTTGGTAGTTTTTCACTGATACGACATGTAAAACTTAAAAATATACATTCTGCCTTTTAAATACAAGGCACCATGCCTTCTGAGTTGTCCAGGGCCTACCCTGAAGATGACTTAGGTGTATAAAAAGGGAAGGTTTAGGCCTGCAAAAAGGTTTTTTTTGCCAGCTCAACATGGCATTGTAAAACTGCATATGCAGGCTTTGCAATGGCAAGCCTGAAACATGGTGAAAGGGTTACTTAAGTGGGTGGCACAAGACGTGCTGCAGACCTACAAGTAGCATTTAATTAACAGGTCCTAGGCACATTTAGTGCACTTTACAAGAGTCTTATAAGGAAATTAAATATACTGGTTAGGCATATGCCAATATTACAATGTTTAGGGGAGCGAGCACAAGCACTTTAGCATTGATTAGCAGTGATAAAGTTCACAGAGTTCTAATACCAGCAAAGATGGAGTAACAAAAATGGAGGTGGGAGGCACAAATTTGGGGGTGGGGGGAGGAGACCAGTCAGGTCTAATAAGGGCTTTTGTGCCTTTTCTTTCTGGATAGAAAGGGGAATGCGACAGGGATGCTCGTTATCCACTGTTTTATTTGCAATAAGCACCTAGCCACTGAGAAGTCTTTTGAATGGGAGGCATTGCCACAGAGGGCCCTGGATCGCTGGGAGGATATAACCAGGGGCACATTTACTAAGTGTTAGTGCTGTGTTTGCATCACAAAAGTGAAGCACATAGATGCTGAATCTTTTTTTACCAATTTGCTTTCCCGCGCTAAACTTGTTTAGCACTGGAAAATCACTCCAAAGTGACTTAGCACCAAGTGGATGTATCATGGGTGGTGCATGGGCATTCCTATGCAACCACCAGAGGTTTCTGAAGCTAAACCTATTTACATAAACAAATTAGACAAGGTTTAGAATCGGAAAATAACTCCCACTTCAATGAGGCGCAAACACGAAAAACATGCATTCATTTCTCCTTTCTTTTCCGGCTTTGCATGTGTGCTGCATTGCACAGCACACATGCAAGGTAAGACAAGTGTCTAGATTACTGGAAGCATAGTATTTTGTACTCAAACGATATCCTTCCAGTACAAAACCTAGGCTGGTCTCACGTAGACCCCCCTGCACTAAGGTGCAATGGTGTGCGCATCGTGCAAGGCAGCACATTTCTGCGCCGGGCCTAGGGAGCACGGCTCACATTTTTTGCCTGCTGCGCTGCGTGGGAACATGCAGATGCTGTGATGCTATATGTCAAAGATCCGTCAGAAAATCTTCCCCATTGGTGAGGGAATATATAAGATTTCGAGTCTTTCCTGGGTTTTACAGAAAGTGGAACAAGGCTCACATAATCCCTGTAACTCCGAATGCTACCAGACAACAGGCAGAGTATCCGTTCGATTGATGTGATCATCCATTTAGACATCTAGTATTACAATACATAGAAGACCGAGATTGGCTTTTCGTGAGAATGATGATCCAGTGGGTCTTAAAATACAGCAACAGGCTAACGGATAGAAGGGGCTCCCTCTTTCCATGGCTGAATGAATAGCAGTCATAGAAATTATATTTTTACCCCGCTTATTTTATGTTTTTATAAATATACCAGTCATTAGTTAAGGCATTTATTGTTTAAGTGTGTTCGATTCTCTGAAGCTTTATTGGGCTGGGAAGTGGCCTAAGGTAAACGGGACCATCCTGACATTTCAATGGGGGGGTCGTGGTGTTTCCAACCTGGTGCGTCTTTTTGGGTGTCCCAGGCTAAACATCTGTTTCACTGGATTCTGCCCTCTTCCAGGACTGCTGTTCAGCACTGTGCCATGCACAGTGTATGCTTGGCACTCACTGGCTGATGGTACAGCCTGGATAGACTACACTGCCTCTTGCTTCCTATTGTTAACAAACCACTGATAGCGGTAACGTATAAACCAAAGGCACAGAGGCATCTGGTGACCTTGGGATTTCACAAGGTGTGTGATTTATATGCAGGGAGAGAATTATCTAAACAATGAGAGGGACATCACCTCTGGATATTTTTCTATATTTTATAATGAGGCACACATTGTCGGGGGCTTTGCTGGGTTTCCGGCATTATTGGTGCTTTCAGCGGTGCAGGCCTTTACAGGCTCATGGATCATTAACGCGACTTTATAATGCGAATGCGGAGGCTAGCGTGGTATGGTTGGGAGGGGTTGAGAAGACTGTGGGAAAGGGGGCTAGGATGTGATATCACCGATGGGATATGGCCGTATAAATGGTCCCCAAACTCAGAAGCTTTCCCTAAACAGAGCTGATTTGTGCATTTTAAATTTCCGTACAGAGCAGATTATGCCGCAGCCAGACTTCACTCATAAGGGCTGGGAACAAACTATCATGCAGAGATATAACCATCACAGTGCTGACTACTTCCGCTTGGCATGAGCTTGCCCACTAATTTGGGAATTCTGGGAGGAGGTATTTTGGACTTTACCTAAGATGATAGTACATCCATTAGATAACTTGCTGATTCTTGCCTTGTTATGGTATGTGACACCCATAGAAATATTCACAGGTTTGCTGCACTTATGTGCTTGGTGGAGAAGAGAAGGGTGGCCATTAGATGGGGAAGGGGTACCATATCTCAGGTGAAAGACCAGGTTGCAGACTTAATTTACAGCAGTGAAACAGTGGATGTGTACTCCTCTTGCTTACCTTCTTCCTCACAACACTGGGATGTATGGACTCTTCTCAAGGGATGTTTTTTAGAGAGCAGGCCAACACCACAGAATTACTTGAGACTGGGTATGAATGGTTGGAACATGGATGCTGCTGGCAAACGATTGTTGTTGAATTGCTATAATTGTCATGTGGCATAGACGTATAATACGGAGACCTTCTAAAGGTATTTGTAACAATGATTCATATAAGGGGTATACACTGGCATGGCCTCTACAAGAATGGAACATAAGGTTGATCCGCTCATATATGTAGCTGTGTTCGTTAAATTGTTTATTAACAAAGCTAAATCAAATGTATTAAAAAAATAAACAAATAAAAAAGATATATACAAAGACCTTTAGCGAAGGTAGCAGGGATAGGTTCAGAGAAGTGATTTGAAGGTTTGAGTTTGGCGAAAGTGTTACTACTATATTTCATCTGACATATCACTTTAAAGTGGCACTAGTTTTTGGGATGTTTTGTGTAGATGGTGGGAAAGGTCTTGTTGGGACGTAAATCAAGGGAGAAACTGTACTTGAAAAACTTGGAAGTCTTGAAAGAGCGAGATAATCCCTCCTTCAATATTCCAGTAGGAAAAGGATGAATGAACAAACTGTTTGCTTTTCCTGACTATCAATCAATCAATCAATTTGTAAAGCGCGCTACATACCCGTGAGGGTTTCAAGGCGCTGGGGGGGGGGGAGGAGAGTGCTGCTACTGCTCGAAGAGCCAAGTCTTGAGGAGTTTTCTGAAGGAAAGGAGGTCCTGGGTCTGTCGTAGATCTGGCAGGAGGGTGTTCCAGGTCTTGGCGGCGAGATACGAGAATTATCTGCCGCCGGAAGATTTGCATCGGATGAGGGGGATGGAGGCGAGGGCGAGGTTAGTGGACGGGAGATGCCGGGTGGGGGTGTAGAAGCTGAGTCTCTTGTTCAGGTATGCTGGTCCGGTGTTGTGGAGTGCCTTGTGTGCGTGGGTGAGGATCTTGAAGGGGATCCTCTTGTTGGCGGGGATCCAGTGAAGGTCTCTTAGGTGGGGGGTGATGTGGCCGTGGCGAGGGATGTTGAGGATGAGTCGGGCGGTGGCATTTTGGATGCGTTGGAGGCGTTGGAGGAGTTTGGATGGGGTACCGGTGTAGAGGGCGTTGGCGTAGTCGAGTCTGTTGCTGATGAGGGCCTGGGTTACTGTTTTTCTTGATCCTTTAGGGATCCATTTGTAAACTCTGCGAAGCATGCGGAGGGTGTTGTAGCAGGAGGAGGAGATGGCGCTGACCTGCTTTGACATGGAGAGTGAGGAGTCGAGGGTGAAGCCGAGGTTTCGTGCACTGTCGGTGGGTGTCAGTGGGGGACCCAGCATGGACGGCCACCATGAGAGGTCCCAGGCGGAGGGGGTGCGCCCAAGGATGAGGACCTCTGTTTTGTCTGAGTTCAGTTTTAGCCGGCTGTCTCTCATCCAGTCGGCGATGGCTTTTAGTCCCTCGTGGAGGTTGGTTTTGGCGGTGTGTGGGTCCTTGGTGAAGGAGAGGATGAGTTGCGTGTCCTCGGCGTAGGAGATGATGTTGAGGTTGTGCTGACGGGCCACTTGTGCGAGGGGGCATTGTAGATGTTGAACAGCGTCGGGCTGAGGGATGAGCCGTGTGGTACGCCGCAGATGATGTTGAAGGCTTTGGATTGGTACGGGGGGAGGCGGACTCTTTGGGTTCTGCCGACAAGGAAGGATGCAGTCCATTCAAGGGCCTGGTCCTGGATTCCTGCTGCGTGGAGGCGGGATTATAGGGTGTGGTGACAGACGGTGTCAAAGGCAGCTGATAGGTCAAGAAGGATGAGGGCTGATGTTTCTCCATTGTCTAGGTGGCTTCTGATGTCGTCTGTGGCGGCGAGGAGGGCGGTTTCGGTGCTGTGGTTGCATCTGAAGCCGGACTGGGAGGGGTCGAGGATGTTGTTGTCTTCGAGGTACCAAGTGAGCTGAGTGTTGACGATTTTCTAGATGACTTTTGCCGGGAAAGGGAGCAGGGAGATGGGCCGGAAGTTTTTTAGGTCCTTGGGATCCGCCTTTGGTTTCTTGAGAAGAGCGTTTATTTCGGCATGTTTCCAGCTTTCCGGGAATCTTGCAGTTTCGAAGGAGATGTTGATGACTTTCCATAGGTGTGGTGCGATGGCTGTGTCTGCTTTGTTAAAAATGTGGTGAGGGCAGGGGTCAGACCGTGATCCGGAGTGGATGGAGTTCATGGTCTTGCGGGTTTCGTCGTTGCTGATGCTGGTCCAGGAGGTCAGTCGGCTGGAGCGGGTGGAGTTCGTGGAGGGCGGAATAGGAGTGTCCGAGGTATGAGGGGAGTTGAAGCTGTCAGTGATTTTCTGGTGGAAGGCGGTTGCTAGGGCGTCGCATAGTTCTTGAGAGGGGGTGATGTCGTTGACGGTGGCGCTTGGGATGGAGAGTTCTTTTACGATGTTGAAAAGTTCTTTGCGGTCGTGGGTGTTATTTTCTAGGCGGGTTTTGATGTTATGAGTCTTGATGATTCAGCGAGGAGTAAAAATAAACTTAGTAATATACACAGTCCTTCAATGAAGTGGCATCCAGCTGATGCGTATTAAGAGTATGAGTCAAGTTTAAGGGCAAAGCACACATTTTTACACAAGTGAGTGCGGCCCAGGCATTGCTACAAAAGATTAATTGAACCATTGCAAGTGGCATGATGAGGCGTGAAAATAATCCACCAGCAAGGGAGTGGCATGGACTTTGATGTAGCAAAATACCAAGGGAAGGAAGAGTGACACGGAACATGTTTTCATCCGCTCCCCAATGATATCACGTGGTTGAACTGTTGTCAAGTTTATGTTGTAAAAAAAGAAAGTTGGTTGCCCGAAGTTTTCTCTCAAGTCTACCCGAGATATCATTGAATGCTGTGGTCACCAAACGTCAAGGCTGCCTATACTTCATTTCACTTCCAACCTTTATTCTGCCACCCTAGACTACCTGTCTCTTTACCTCATTTTTAGGTCGAGCACGCAAGCGCTTTGACCTGTTGTAAAAATTTTGAGCTTTCAACCACCCCCACCTCACCCCCAGCACTTTGACTCATTTGTGTGCTTGCTTTTCAAAAATCACTTGTTATCATTAATAAATGTTTTATGTTTGTCCCGCCTTGCAGACTGACCCTGTTACATGGATAATTGCATGATTGCGAATACGTTTGACTGTGAGCAAACTTCTTTTCCTTTTTCGGTCTCCCCTTCGCGCTATTAGCGCTTTGAATCAGCTCGCTAATGTCAACTAATGTTTAACACTTCATGTTCAATTTAAGTGGCAAGAATAGTCCATTTAGGAATTTACAACACCAATAGCTCTAACTCGAGCAAATGTGAGACCCATTACATTTCTTACTCCTAGTTTTTTCCTGTCCCACTTTTTCCCTACATTTCCCTTCCGAATTCTTTATATCTTTTTTGCCTTTGCCTGACTCTAGGTCAAACTCTGATGAAGAAAAATCCAGTCTCATAAATGAGTGCTGGTGCTCGACAGCTGCAGCCACTGATATAAATTTAACACTACTGCTGCCCTACAATTAGCGCCTGAGTTGCTCCTTATTTACGGATGAGGAACCAGGGGAGAAGCAAATCGTGGAAACTACTGAATGTTTACAGGGCTATGAGAACGATGTTTTTTCTCCTTATCCCCCCTTTGCTTTCAAAAGCCTTGAGTTCAAGGATATCATATTCAGTGCCAGGAGTACCAAAAGGGCATTGCCAGAGTGGTCTCCACTACTGGCTACTCCAGATGTGGTCCATGGGTAGTCTGGGGCTGTATTTTAAGTTTTCCTTACTTGCTTAAAGATGTGGTCATACAGTTTGTAGAAGTTATTTCTTTTTCAATAAAAAAGATTGAACACTGGAAATATCAGTATTAACCTGAGCGTAACCTAATACTCTCCACTGGCTCACTAAGGCGTTGCTACTGGGCAGTAAGGTTTCCTAAATTGAATCAAGGGCTGGAGATGTCCACTGCTCTTGAGGTATATATTAGTTATCTTAAGTAATTGGAAATATTTCATTACATATTATGTAGGTACTTCTGAAAAAGTTGTTTAAAATACATATTCTTGGACATTCTAGCTATATTAGCTATAAGAAATATACACCCTTTCTATCGCAAAACAATGTTATCAAGATTATGGCTGCTTCTATTAAATTAAATCAGATATAAATGAATGGAACATTTAAACAAAGATTGGCAAAGCCAATAGATCTCACTTTGGCAAGCTGGTGTGATGGTTATTTTATATTTTTATTGCAAGCATTTGCCATACTAATAAAAAGGAAAACAAGAAAATATGCTGTCATCTAAATGTGGCCACCTTGTGTTTGCAATAAAAATGTTAACATTTCAAACATTCACCAATGCAGCTGGTACACTAGTGATGATTTTTAAACAACAGTCTTAAGTTCTGCTATTATTTTTTTATTATTAATGTAGGAGACAAGAATAAATTGCTATCTAAACAAGCAGGCAGCTACAGAGTTACAGCGTCACTTTAACATTTCTTAATATTAACATTAAAAAGAGGGCAGGCACAATTAACAGCCGGTATTTTAAAATAATATGAAAAATAGATAAAAAGCACAATTTGAACCAGATTTACAACTGAAGAGAAGGGAATCGTTTTAGAAGGACAAGAACACAGTGCACCGGCTTTGAAAGCCACTGGGAAACTGGGGATGACCCATTGCTCAATACTGATTGCTGTGGTAGGCACAATCAGAACGTGAATGGCAATTTAACAGATCAATGTATGAAGTCTGCTGACCCACAACCTCTCTGTGTATGTCTATTATGGGTTTTTGGGGGAAAACCAATAGTCTGGTGAACTGCTAAAGCTGCCTCCATGGGCAGACCTAAAACGTTATAGAAGTTTACAGTCAACTGTTCAGTGCAAGCACAACTGCACAATAATATTGGCGTTCCACATTTTTTAACTAGTTGTGCACAAAGGTTTCCCCAATATAATGTTTTGCATGGCCCTATAAACCAGCAAATACTTGCTTGCATGAAAACCCTGAATCTGAGAGTGGTGCACATAAAAATGCAGATACTAACTGATCTGTAATCTTTTTCCTGTGGAGAAAAAGACAAAATAAATACAATATAGAGTATTGTTTTAAAAAACACCAGCACGGTCATATCAGAAACTAGAGTCCCTGGGTCTCGGCCGGAGGAAGATGCTTGAATAAAAAGATTTGGGTGGGGCCTTCGCTGCTAGCAGAGGTCCAAGCAAATGGGAACTGATATGAACTGAGTATCGCTACTTTTATTTTAACTTTCTGATGGTTTATACAGTTTAACTAGAATCACTGCCACAAGTACATAAAGTGACCTTATTAGGAGCATTGTGTAAAGGGTGTGAATTTCACACACTGAAAGTTAACAACACCGGAGTGCAGAATTATCAGAAGTTCCGGATCGAACTCTGAGAATTCATGAGGATTGAACAATTACTGAGGGGGATATCTAATTATGAGTCAGATTCCACCACTGTCCCCTCCCCCCCTATATTTTGCCACTTTCAGTAGACAAATTCTCTAGCGAAAACATGTCAGATCCACAGTAACTTCATGGTCCTCATACTCCCCATTGAGGCCTGGAAAAGGACTACCACCTCAACGGGATTGATGGGCCTCTGTAACGAAGGACACCGTGTGTTTTTCTCGGCCAATATAAGTACCTCTAGTCCTAAAGTTTTTGCTCGTAAATAGGGGGCTGTAAAATGCCCCTGGTCTTGAACAGCTCTGAGTTCCCGGCCGGCATCAATGTTCATTGGCAGACAAGTCTGTGAGACTACAACCAGTGGTGATGCGGATCTGCTGGCCAAAGACACTTCTGACATAAAGATCGCCACCTCTGAGCTGCACTTAGAGGAACCAAATAGAGGTTTGTCTTACTCCTCCCAGTAATGGTACCTGTGAGACATCACAAGAAACGACCGAAGCTCTGCTTCCATCAAGTGCTTTAATCCAAGATCACATTTACGGATCCCATTGCTCACTAAAACGAAGCTGACCAAACTGTATTATTTAGCAATGTCAATCCTAAATAAAAAGAGGACAGGTGTAAAATTGAAATGGACTGTTGTGCCTGAAAGGGGATACCCGGACAAATTGAAATAAAGTAAGTAATCTTTTGTCCAATATCAATTCTTTTGTGTCTGTGGATATTTGAGTTTCTGAAGTTGCGCATTGCACAAACTGGTTAAAAAAAGTCCAGTTTTGCAGTGTGTAAAGGGCAGCAGTAAGGGGCAATTAATGTCAATCCAACACATGACAGGAAGAGGGACGACCTAGAGAAATGGGTGGAAATGTCGACATGACTGACTGACGCCCCTGATGCCAGACCGCTGTGATAACAGAAAAACAGAATGACTGAATAACCCACAGGACTTGATTAAAAGGGGTTAGTGGGCAACGAGCTCCTCCAGGCACCCCATTACGGGGCACAAAATCCCTAAGCGTGGATTGTGAACATGACATCCCAGAGCAAGATAGTGGCATGATGTAAGATGGTAAGTTTAAGTTGTTCCAGTGGATTGTGCCAAGCAGAAAAAAGGCTCCAGGTATGAAAGAGGTGCATGTCAGTTTTTTGTAGCCAACCTATCGTGATTCAGTGTTTTTTCAATGATTTACAGTGTGTAAACCTTTGAAAACTATGGTGTGTCATAAACATATAAGATTTGTGAACAAATGTTCAAAAGTGAGTTCCTAGGCACATGAAATGGCCTGCTGCACTTTAACTCATGATCTGGACTTCAGGATTTCCTCAGCATTCGTGAGGGTTTGAGGAGCACTACAGACAGTCTGCTGGTGGTCGGGGAGGACCATGTGATTTAGTGGAGTTCAGGATTGAAACAGCGGTTCTGGAGCATCTTCTTCTTGCAGATTATAGCACAAACCAACTTTAAGGAGGCCCTATACTCAGCTAGCTCTTGGAAAGTAACAACTGAAAACAGAATTGTCTGACCGTCACAGATTGGCTGGTGAGACCAGGTGGGATAGTGCGGTCATCTGGTACTTTACAGACACAGGTAGATTACTGAATGGGGGAAGTTTTCACACCATCAGAAATTAGCCCAAATGGGGTACTAGGTCCCTCATTGGATACATTCAACACATGCTCTTAGGGACTGGCGGGGTCGCTGCTGATTATCTCTCGAAGGGGAAATAAAGGACCCTCACTCTAGTCAGGATAAAGGAGAATCACTCTCAGTTAAACCCCCTCACCCACTTGGTAGCTTGGCACGAGCAGGCAGGCTTAACTTCAGAGTCTAGGTGTAACATATTTGTACCAACACACACAGTAACTCAGTGACAACACTACAAAATGACACAACACAGGTTTAGGACAATAGGAAATATTTATGTAAACAAAACAACAAAAATTCAACATACACAAGTCAAGCTATTAATTAAAAAGCAAAAAGAGTCTTAAATCCTTTAGTAAAGAGTAAAACACTGTTAGCGTTGAAAAGTACCTGGGTAGTGTCAAAATAACAAGCACAGGCATTGAAAACTTTAGAAATGTGTCGATTTCTCACCCGCAAGCGAGACCGTGCGTTGTTTATCCCGTTGGCTTGCGTTGTTTTTCCTTCCCGCAGGGGAGCGATGCGTCGATCCGGGCAGCACTCGGGTCCAGGTAGGCGTTGCGTCTTTTTTCCGCGCCCAGCAAGGTTTGCGTTGAAAATCCTGCCGCACGGTATCAGCAAAACCAAGCAATGTGGGTTGTGACGTTACCATCCTCCATCAGCAGGTGTTGCGCATCGTTCTTCCAGCAACGTGCGTTGATTTTCCAGCTGCGATGCCAGCGGCGCATCGTTTTTTAGCCACGTCTCGGAAGGTGCGTCGATATTTTCCCACACTGCGGTCTGTGCGTGGATTTTCAGTCTTGGTCTACCAGCTTCACCTGTCAAGGCCCCAGGAACTGGATAGGGCACCACTTGGCAGGGCAAGAGTCTCAGCAGAGAGTCCAGGTGCTGGCAGGAGAAGTCGTTGATGGCCCTGGGACTTCAACAAAGGGAGGCAAGCTCACTACAAGCCCTTTGAGATTTCTTGACAAGCAGGAATGCACATCAAAGTCCAGTCATTGTACCCTTGCACAGGCAGAAGCAGCAACTGCAGGATAGCTCCACAAAGCACATTCACAGGCAGGGCAGCACTTTTCCTCAGCTCTTCTCCAGGCAGAGGTTCCTCTTGATGTCCAGAAGTGATCTAATTTTCAGGGGTTTGGGTGCCCTTCTTATACCCAGTTCTGCCTTTGAAGTAGGCCTACTTCAAGGAAAAGTCTCTCTTGTTTGTGAAATCCTGCCTTGCCTAGGCCAGACCCCAGACTCACACCAGGGGGTTGGAGACAGCATTGTGTGAGGGCAGGCACAGCCCTTTCAGGTGTAAGTGACCACTTCTCCCCGCCCTCCTAGCACAGGTGGCTCATCAGGATATGCAGGCTATACCCCAGCCCCCTTTGTGTCACTGTCTAGAGAGAGGTGCAAACAGCCCAACTGTCAAACTGACCCAGACAGGGAATCCACAAACAGGCAGAGTCACAGAATGGTTTAAGCAAGAAAGTGCCTACTTTCTCTAAGTGGCATTTTCAAACATACAATCTCAAAACCAACTTTACTAAAAGGTGTATTTTTAAATTGTGAGCTCAGAGACCCCAAACTCCAGATGTCTATCTGCTCCCAAAGGGAATCTACGTTCTAATCATATATAAAGGCAACCCCCATGTTAACCTATGAGAGAGATAGGCCCTGCAACAGTGAAAAATGAATTTGGCAGTATTTCACTGTCAGGACATATAAAAAACATTAGTATATGTCCTACCTTAAACATACACTGCACCCTGCCCATGGGGCTACCTAGGGCCTACTTTAGGGGTGTCTTACATGTAAGAAAAGGGAAGGTATAGCCTGGCAAGTGGGTACACTTGCTAAGTCGAATTGGCAGTTTAAGACTGCACACACAGACACTGCAGTGGCAGGTCTGAGACATGATTACAGGGCTACTAATATGGGTGCCACAACCAGTGCTGCAGGCCCACTAGTAGCATTTGATTTACAGGCCCTGGGCACCTCTAGTGCACTGTACAAGGGACTTACCAGTAACTCAAATATGCCAATCATGGATAAAACAATCAACAATGCCATTGACACAGAGAGCAGATGTACGTTAGCACTGGTTAGCAGTGGTAAAGTGCCCAGAGTTCAAAAGCCAACAAAAACAGGTCAGAAGAAATAGGAGTCAAAAAGATTGGAGATGACCCTATTGAAGGAAAAAAGTCCAACAGAATGCAAGTATAACTAACTTATGGTCGTTCCAACCTAAGAGAACGAAATCGCGTTTTATATCATATACGGTTTGCCTCTGATCATTGGCAGAAATGAAGTTAAAAGACGGTTTAGCCAAAACCAATACTGCACAATGATGAAAATCATATTTACACCTCCTGGGAGCTAAAATGGAGGTGAAACTCCCTGTTGAGCAGTTTTCATGCAGAGACGCCAATCTAGCCCGTGCTTTGTGCCGGCAGAGAGTGCGTGCATACCCATTTGTTGGATCATGGCGAGCCTAAAGTGTTAAATAAATGAACGGCTCTGCCTGCCCGTGTGGTGCGCAGTGCACTTCGGCTCATTGCGCACCTTTAAATGTATTTTTTGTAATACACGGAACAATACCGGTTTGTTTTATTTTCAGTAAGTTTCCCATAGGAGATAAGTAGGTTAAAGTATACGTACCTGAAGGAGGACGGCGCACAGCGTATACTGTTCTCTCGCTTTCAGCTCTCCAGAATAAGCTTGTACTCTGAGCGGGTGTGGTTGATAACATGACTGTGAGCTGATGTAAACAGAGAGCAACTCTTCCGGGTGACGTCGGTGTGTACCCAGCGTCAGCACACATCCCACAGGAGCAGTACTTAAGACTGATAAAAGAACAGCCTTCAGAGGATAATTGTATCTGTATCCGAGAAGGATAACATGACATCACGCAAATTCAGTGAATTGGGAATTCCCCTCTTAAAGCGGCAGTATCTCAAAACTAGATTCAGTCAGTAACGCAGATAAATGACAAAAGCATAGGGTGACTAGATTTTGAAAACCAAAAAACAGGATTCCACAATCATATTAGTAAGATCACAGTTGCGCATCTACTAAAGGGCACTGAACACTTGGTGATACTTGTACGAGGGACCAGACCCTGTGAGCGATGTCAGTCTTTAGTGAAAGGGACCACCTACTCCACAATTTATAGCACCTGGAGGCACTCTATTGACCCGGGAGGATGCGGAGCCATTCCTTTCCAACCCGCATAAAGCGCATCACGGCCTCTTCGCAGAACTTGCGCGGGACGGGCCGAGTGCTTAATTTGTGCTTGTTTCCGGTGCGGAGAACCGACACTTATTTTTGAGGGCCGACACTTATGTTTTTTGCCTAAAGCATTTACTGCGAACAAAAGACATATGGAAACAAAAATTTTCAATGCAAAGGGTCTCGCATTTGTTTGAGTTAGAGCTATTAACGTTGTAAAGCAAAAAAAAAAAACAAAAAACAGCGCGATCGCGCTATGTAAAATGTAGCGCGATTGCGCTGTGTGGAAAATAAACAGATAAAGTAGTCGGGTCTCCAGGCTGAAAACATCGAGCCTCATAAGTTTTTGGTACTTTACCGGTGATGTGTAGGTGGGCTAAATACCACAAAAGGCATGACCTATGCATGCCTTTCACAGATAAAAGCAAGCGGATTTTAAAAGGCAAGCCCACCAACCAATGTAAGTGACTGACGTGGCATGGGTGTGGTTTCAAGCCCAAAGAGAGATTACAGAATGGACGGAGCACTTTGTGCTCGCCCATAAAAAGGGAGAGAGCAGAAAGCTTCAAGGCTGAGCTGAAGGGGCAGGGAGTGGCTTTAAATGGATTGAAGAGGCCCGAGATGACTTCAGGATTACCTTGCCTCAGTATTCTGTGCTCATGCATTTAATTGCAGCAGCGCATGTTTCAGAGGAGGGCTTTGGGCACCGGCACAATTTTATTTACAAATTAAGCACCGGATGGGCCTGGGCCAACGGTGCATGCACCCGTCTGGGCCTGTTTGAGACCAGACAAGGCTGGGCTGGGACAACCTCTCCCCCAAATCTCACTCCCCCCAACATCAGCTCTCCTGGTGTAATAAACTGTTCCTTTTATTCCATCTTCTACACCTCCTGCCTGCTCATTTTCCGCCTGTCCTGGGAGTGGGACCCCATCTTCCCAGGATATTGTTGTTTAGTACAGGTGATTCCTTCGGCGGTCCCCTGCCTGGACTTTGCCCTCACAAGCCCACTGACTGGCTGGGTGGGATTTCATCCTCCAACTCTATTGTCCATAGGAGAGGCGGGCTACTCTTTTTGGCTCCCCTAACTTTGTTCGGGGCCCGTGAGATTTTTCCTTGGCAAGGCAAAGGGGTGCAGGATCTCTTAATATCCCATTCACCTCCATTTTGCAAGCATAAGGGTTTTTATTTCATTTGCCTCTTCTAAAAATGGTCAAAAGAATACTGTCCGGAAAAACCCTGCACCGACCCCACCTTCAAAGTACACTGCTGTTGATCGAATATTGGAAAGGGCCATGGGGTTGTCAACACAGAAATTGAACTTGCCAAGAGAAGACTGTAATTGATTTATGGCTCTGCCCTGTTAGAATCGCCTTAGGTTATGAATGACTCACTGACATCCACCTCCGCCTACTATCCTGAGACAGACCCAATGCTTACTACCACCCTTAACATCTCCACAGAGGGCTCTAATAGTGTATCCAATGCAGTAGAAGTAACTGACAAACCGTGCCCTAGCCCACCCCCCAAGTCCAACAAAAGAGTAAGGAGGTAAACCCAAAGCAAAATGACTGGCAACACACAGAGAGCACCCAAAACACCACGGAAGAGACAGTCGCCAGAAACGCATTGGTTGTGTAGAGATATCTCCACTTCTCTTCTACCTCCCGTCTGGGGCAAGGAATCTTTATTCACAAATCAATGTTCTTTGGATGTCTTCCTTGAAAGATGCTTTGACCGCATTAAAAGTCTAATAAAGCCAGAACTTTCGCCCCTTCTTGCATGCCTTGAATCCGTAGAGTCTCAATTTATGACCTTAAAAAACTCATTGGCTCACAACTCAGGAGCATGCACTTCATACACTGGAGAGCTCCCCTCCCCAGATGACCAAGGATCAGGCGCAGCAGGCGCAGCCGCCCCAAGTAATGAAATTGATAAATAATTCAACAGAGCTATCACATGCATCCCAAGTTTTAACCAGTGGTGCAGTCAATGACAATTTAGTGGTACAAGCAACATGCATCAGGAAGGCACAAACTATGTAGGTCCTTCAATCACAGGAGACAACTGCGAAGTCCACCAAGGCTCCTCACTGAGCCCCACACTGTTCATCCTATACATGGCCCCTCTCACTGCCATCATCAGGAGCAACGGTATGAATATCGTGTCATATGTCGATGACAAACACCTCATCATTTCCCTCACCGAAGACCCAGACCCTGCTAGAAGGAACTTCCACTCAGGAATGGAAGTCGTCTCCACCTGGATGAGAGAAAGCTGCCTCAAGCTCAACTCCGACAAAACTGAGCTCATCATTTTCAGAAACACCACTTCAACTTAGGACGACTCCTGGTGGCCCACATCCATCAGCACCCCCCCTGCACTGACTGAGCACGCATGCAACCTAGGAATCATCCTTGACTCCTCCCTATCCATGACCCGTCAGGTAAACTCAGTCACCTCCTCCTGCTGGCACACACTCTGCAAACTTTGGAAGATATTCAGATGTATCCAAGCAGACTGTTGCAGGACAGTCACCAATGCCTTAGTCACAAGCAAACTCGACTATGGTAGCGTCCTCTATGCCGGCACCTAGAAACAGAAAAAAACAACAACTCATCCAGAACTCTGCTACCAGACTCATTCTGGACCTCCCACGCTGAGAACACATCTCCCAACACCTGAGGACCCTCCACTGGCTACCAGTCGAGAAGCGAATAACCTTCAAGCTACTCACCTACACGTACAAGGCCATACAAAACACAGGACCAGCCTACCTGAACCACTGCGTCTCCTTCCAAACCCCCACCAGATCCCTCTGCTCCGCCCAGATAGCCCTAGCCACCATCCCTTGCATCCGCAAAACTACTGCCGGAGGACGAACCTTCACCAACATTGCAGAAAAGAGCTGGAACAACCTCCCTCTGCACCTCAGACAAACCCCATAGCTCACCATCTTCAGAAAGAACCTCAAGACATGTCTCTTAGGATGAGGTCCTCCCACCAAGTGCCTTGAGACCCCCACCGGCGAGTAGTTGCGCTTTACAAAAACGTATGGATTGATAGATTGATTGATTGAATCAACATTTCAATCAATCAGCATTTTTAAAGCACAACTCGGTCAGCCCTATGGGGTATCTGAGCACTGGGGTGCCGTGTCCCTGTCAAAGAGCCAGGTCTTGGGTTTTTTCCTGAAGTCGGCTAGGGTGGGTGCTGTTGGGAGGTGGAGAGGCAGGTCGTTCCAGGTCTTAGCAGTGATGTGGGAGAAAAAGCAACACCCACTGCATTTGCAATGGATGAGGGCGAGTGAGGTGGAACGCAGGTGCCTTGAGGGCAGGTGGAATCTCAGTTGATGGTTGATGTAAGAGGGTCCCTGGTCATGTAGAGCTTTGTAGGCTAGTATGAGGATCTTTGAACTGGCATCTTTTCTAGATGGGGAGCTCATGGAGGTCTCTGAGGTGCGGGAAGGTTTTGGTCCTTCTGGGGAGGTCTAAGATGAGACTATGAGACTGGCAGACATGTTCAGTATGGTCTGGAGTCTTCTGAGGAGCTGGGAGGAGATTCCGGCGTAGAAAGCATTGCCGTAGTCAAAGCCACTGGTGACAAGGGCCTGCTCGACAGTCTTTCTGGTGTTGATTGGGATCCATCTGAAGATTCTGCGGAGCATGCAGAGAGTGCAGAAGTAGGAGGAGGCAACTGCGCTGATTTGTCATTTCATGGTCAGTTGGCTGTCAAGGATGATGCCCAGGTTGCACGCGTTGTCTGTCGGTGTGGGTGGTTGTCCCAGTTCTGCTGGCCATCAACTGTGGTGCTAAACAGAGGTGTGCTTTCTGAAGATTAGTACTTTAGTTTTGTCTGAGTTCAGTTTGAGGCAGTTGTTTCTCATCCATTTGGCTACGTTGGTCATAGTATTGCAGAAGTTGGTTTTGGCATTGGATGTTCCTTGGTGAATTAGAGGATAAGTTAAGTGTTGGCTGCATAGGTGAATATACCTAGTCTGTGGGATCTGATGACATCTGCTAGGGGGTTCATGTAGATGTTGAAGAGGGGTGGGGCTGAGGGTTGATCCTTGGTGTATACTGCATATGACGTCCTGGGGTGCGGAGGTGAAAGGAGACAGTCGTTTGCTCTGTGTCCTGTCAGGAAAGAGACGATCCATTTGAGGGCGTTTTGCTGTATGCCCATGTTGCAGAGTCTGGTGGTGGAAGACGATGTTGAAAGCAGCGGAGAGGTTGAGGAGGATAATGGCTAACATTTCTCTGTGGTAAAGGAGAGTTCCACTGTCATCAGTGGCAGTAATAAGTGCGGTCTCTGTGCTGTGGTCAGCACGGAATCCTGACTGAGAGGCGTTGAGTAGGTAGTTTTGCTCAAGGCATTCCGTGAGCTGTAGGATGATAGCTTTTTTTAGTACTTTGGCTCGGTAGGGGGGCAGTGAGATCAGTCAGTAATTGTTGAGGTCACTCTGCATGTTTCCATTTGTTCGGAAAGGGTGCTGTGGGGATGGAAGTGTTGAGGATGGCAGTGAGTTCCAAGCTGACATGATTGGTTCCGAGGTTGAAGAGGAGGTAGGGGCAGAGGTCGGTGGGTACCCCGAAGTAGATTGGCAACATGATTTCTGCAGTGGTCTGGGTGGTGGGTGGGGAACAGAAAGTGACCGGTTGGTGCTTGTTGGTTAGTTGGGGTTTTCAAGGCTGGCAGGTGGTGAATTGGGGGTTGAAGTTGTTGTAGATGATGGAGATCTTGCTGTGGAAATAGTCTGCGAGGGTGTTGCAAAGTTCTTGGGAGGGTTGAATGGTGTTCTCAATGACCGTCAGGTAGAGAGTTTCTTGACTATCTTGAAGAGTTCCTTCGAGTTGTTGGCCATTGTCCTTGCCCCTAGAAAACCATTTGATGTTAACATTGTTGGCTGTTTCCCTACTTACTGCACACAATTACTAACGGAACGCACACCTTCCCTACTTATACTTAAAGATGTCTCTGTGTTACCAAGATGGAATAGAGAAGATTCCAGCCATGAAAAATAAGTCAATATTTTGGTTAAAAACTAATTCTGGGTGGATATGGGATTTAGGCCAGAAATGGTACATGTGAGGAGGGTTGTAGGAAGTTGGCTCTGTATATACTATCTCAAAGTGAGAGATAGTGTGCACAGAGTCCAAGGGTTCCCCTTAGAGGTTGATAGTGGCAAAATTAGCTAATACTAATGCTCTATTTTGTGGTAGTGCGGTCGAGCAGTAGGCTTATCAGAGGGTAGTGTTAAGCATTTGTTGGACACACACAGGCAATAAATGAGAACATACACTCAAAGACTTAACTCCAGGCCAATAGGTTTTATATTGAAAAATATTATTTTCTTAATTTATTTTAGAACCACAAGATTCAGAATTTAAGTAAGTACAAAAATTGTAAGGTACTTGGCATAGCTAAGTATGGAACTTTGAAGTAAAACAATAAGGTACACAGTTTTGGCAAAAATGGCAATAAGCTATTTTAAAAGTGGACACTGCACAAATCAGCAGTTCCTGGGGGAGGTAAGTACAAGTTAGTTTAGCAGGTAAGTAAAGCACTTACAAGTTCAGTCTCCGGGGCATAGGCAGCCCACTGTTGGGGGGTTAAGCCAACCCCAAACACCCAGCACCAGCAACACAGGGCCGTTCAGGTGCAGAGGTCAAAGTAGGGCCCAAATAACATAGGCGCTTATGGAGACCAGGGGTTCCAGTCTGCTAGCACGTAAGTACCTGCGTCCTTGAGGAGCAGACCAGAGGGGTTTTGTAGAGCACTGGGGGGTCACAAACAGGCGCACAAAATACACCCTCAGCGGTATAGGGGCGGCCGGGTGCAGTGTGCGAAGTAGGTGTCAGGTTTTGTGTTGAAAGCAATGGAGGGACCCGGGGGTCACTCTGGCGATAAAGGCAGGGCACAGGGGGGCTTCTCGGGCCAGCCACCAACTGGGCAATGATGAAGGCCTCCTGTTGGTCACTCCTGCACTGGTTATTGGTTTCTCTCGGGCCTGGGGGCTGCGGGTGCAGTGCTTCTTCCAGGTGTCGGGTTCTTTGTTACCGGGCAGTTGCGGTCAGAGGGGGCCACTGGATTCTCTCTGCAGGCGTTGCTGTGGGGGTGCAGGGAGATCATCTCAGGGTGTCCCCATCGTGGGAGTCGCCTGGGGGTCCTCGCTGCAGTGTTGGTTCTTCTGAACACAAGCCGGGGTGTCAGGTGCAGAGTATTGGGGACTCACGCTTCCGGAGTGAGGCTGGAATCCTTTCAGAGTTGTTTTTTTTTTTTTTTGCTTGGACAGAGCCACAGTACATGGGAGTTTCTTGGTCCTTTGAGTGCAGGGCAGTCCTCTGAGTTGGCAGAGGTCACTGGTCCTGCTGGATGTGTCGCTGTTGCAGGCTTTTTGAGTCTGGAGACAGGCCGGTAGAGCTGGGACCAAGTCAGTTGTTGTCTCTGTCATCTCTGTGGGGCTTTCAGGTCAGCAGTCCTTCTTGTTTCAGGTAATCAGGAATCTGTTTTCCTGGGTTCAGGGTCGCCCCTAAATACTCAATTTATGGGGTGTGTTTAGGGCTGGAGGGCAGTAGCCAATGGCTACTCTCCCTGAAGGTGTCTACACCCTCTTTGTGCCTCCTCCCTGTGGGGAGAGCACATCCTTAATCCTATTTGAGGGAATCCTCCAAAGCAAGATGGAGGATTTACAGAGGCAGGGGTAATCTCAGCTCAGGACTGTCCTGGCTGGAGGGTGGCTCCTCCTTGTTTTTCTCATTATCTCCTCTGGACTTGCCACGCCAAGTGGAGGCTGTGTCTGGGGGATGGTCATCTCCACTAACTGGGGTGCCCTGGGGCACTGTAACACCAGGCTTGAGCCTTTGAGGCTCACCGCCAGGTGTCAGAGTTCCTGCAGGAGTAGGTGTGAAGCACCTCCACCCAGTACATGCTGTGCTCCTGGTCACCGAGTGCACAAAGGCAGTCACCCCATGTGGCGAGAAACCCGTCTGGATGTGGCAGGCTGGCAGGAACTGGTCAGCCTAGCACTAGTAGTTGGGCTGGTATACAGGGGGGCATCTCTAAGCTGCTCTCTGTGTGCATTGTTCAATAAATCCCGCACTGGCATCAGTGTGGATTTATTGTGCTGAGAAGTTTGATACCAAACCTCCCAGTATTCAGTGTAGCCATTATGAAACTGTGGAGTTCGTGTTTGACAAACTCCCAGACCATATACTCTTTAAGGGTACCCTACACTTGCAATGTCTAAGAATTGGCTTAGACACTGTAGGGACATAGTGCTCATGCAGCTATGCCCTCACCCGTGGTATAGTGCACCCTGCCTTAGGGCTGTAAGGCCTGCTAGAGGGGTGACTTACCTATGCCACAGACAGTCGGTCGTGGGCATGGCACTCTGAGGGGAGTGCAATGTTGACGTAGTCTTTTTCTCCTTACCAGCACACACAAGCTGTGAGGCAGTGTGCATGTGCTGAGTGAGGGGTCCCCAGGGTGTTATAATGCATACTGCAGCCCTTAGAGACCTTCCCTGGCCCCAGGGCCCTTGGTACCAGGGGTACTATTTACAAGGGACTTGTCTGTGTGCTAGGGATGTGCCAATTGTGGAGACAAAGGAACAGTTTAGGGAAAGAACACTGGTGCTTGGGCCTGGTTAGGAGGGTCCCAGCACACATTTAATCATAACTAGCAAAAGGCAAAAAGTTAGGGGTTAACCATGCTAACAGTGGCATTTTCCTACATGGGTTGATTGGCTGGGTATTCATCTGAAATACACGTCAGGGGACTGTTTAATAGTACATTTTAAGAGCCCACAAATTGTGGAGTTATTGTTGCAGCAACTTGCTAGGGTGATACTGTAGGAAGCTGGCTTTTTATATGATATATCAAAAATGAGATATATCATGCAAAGAGTCCAGGGGTTCTCCTACTAGTGGACAGGGACTTTCTCTAGCAATCCCTCTGTGCTTTTTTGGGGGGGTAGTGTGGTCGAGCAGCCTTAGCTTATCAGAGAGGAGTGCGAGACATTTGCAAATATACAGTCAATAAATGAGACACACGACTCAAGAAAGAGATCCATACCAATTTACAAAAATATCAAGTATCTTCATATATACAGGGAGTGCAGAATTATTAGGCAAATGAGTATTTTGACCACATCATCCTCTTTATGCATGTTGTCTTACTCCAAGCTGTATAGGCTCGAAAGCCTACTACCAATTAAGCATATTAGGTGATGTGCATCTCTGTAATGAGAAGGGGTGTGGTCTAATGACATCAACACCCTATATCAGGTGTGCATAATTATTAGGCAACTTCCTTTCCTTTGGCAAAATGGGTCAAAAGAAGGACTTGACAGGCTCAGAAAAGTCAAAAATAGTGAGATATCTTGCAGAGGGATGCAGCACTCTTAAAATTGCAAAGCTTCTGAAGCGTGATCATCGAACAATCAAGCGTTTCATTCAAAATAGTCAACAGGGTCGCAAGAAGCGTGTGGAAAAACCAAGGCGCAAAATAACTGCCCATGAACTGAGAAAAGTCAAGCGTGCAGCTGCCACGATGCCACTTGCCACCAGTTTGGCCATATTTCAGAGCTGCAACATCACTGGAGTGCCCAAAAGCACAAGGTGTGCAATACTCAGAGACATGGCCAAGGTAAGAAAGGCTGAAAGACGACCACCACTGAACAAGACACACAAGCTGAAACGTCAAGACTGGGCCAAGAAATATCTCAAGACTGATTTTTCTAAGGTTTTATGGACTGATGAAATGAGAGTGAGTCTTGATGGGCCAGATGGATGGGCCCGTGGCTGGATTGGTAAAGGGCAGAGAGCTCCAGTCCGACTCAGACGCCAGCAAGGTGGAGGTGGAGTACTGGTTTGGGCTGGTATCATCAAAGATGAGCTTGTGGGGCCTTTTCGGGTTGAGGATGGAGTCAAGCTCAACTCCCAGTCCTACTGCCAGTTCCTGGAAGACACCTTCTTCAAGCAGTGGTACAGGAAGAAGTCTGCATCCTTCAAGAAAAACATGATTCTCATGCAGGACAATGCTCCATCACACGCGTCCAAGTACTCCACAGCGTGGCTGGCAAGAAAGGGTATAAAAGAAGGAAATCTAATGACATGGCCTCCTTGTTCACCTGATCTGAACCCCATTGAGAACCTGTGGTCCATCATCAAATGTGAGATTTACAAGGAGGGAAAACAGTACACCTCTCTGAACAGTGTCTGGGAGGCTGTGGTTGCTGCTGCACGCAATGTTGATGGTGAACAGATCAAAACACTGACAGAATCCATGGATGGCAGGCTTTTGAGTGTCCTTGCAAAGAAAGGTGGCTATATTGGTCACTGATTTGTTTTTGTTTTGTTTTTGTTTTGTTTTTGAATGTCAGAAATGTATATTTGTGAATGTTGAGATGTTATATTGGTTTCACTGGTAATAATAAATAATTGAAATGGGTATATATTTTTTTTTGTTAAGTTGCCTAATAATTATGCACAGTAATAGTCACCTGCACACACAGATATCCCCCTAACATAGCTAAAACTAAAAACAAACTAAAAACTACTTCCAAAAATATTCAGCTTTGATATTAATGAGTTTTTTGGGTTCATTGAGAACATGGTTGTTGTTCAATAATAAAATTAATCCTCAAAAATACAACTTGCCTAATAATTCTGCACTCCCTGTATATATTTTGGCACCAGAATCATTTTTTTCAGCTAAGTATGTTTTGCAAGAAAAACCTTTGCAGTTTTGGAAACTCGACACTTAGTGCCTCATTACAAGTTTGGTGGTTGGACGAGCCGACCAGCAAACATGCGGGAAGTATGCCACCATCATACCGGTGGCCTCCCCCACAATGGGAACATTGTATTACGCGTTCCTGCCGGGCTGACTAGTGGACAGTGCTACAATATAGGTCATAGCTCCCTTAAGGGAACTAAGGCCAGTACCATTGAGGAGCAGTACCATCGGAATGCACACTTTCTGCAGAGCAGAAAGTGTGCATTCTGAGGTGTTGGGCAGGGGGAGCCCACAACACTGGCTTTCCTTTCCATGACCTGGTGACTGCTGTGGAAAGGCTGGTGGAAAGCTGAGTGGTAATCAGTACAGCGGCACTGAGTTCAGCATCACAGTGGCTCAGTACAACTCAGACCGCCATCAACCCATCGGGAACGATGTTCCTGGCAGTGACAGCGGTCTCCTGGTGGGTCTGCACGCCAGGGTTAATGTGGCAGTCGGACCGCCTGGAATGTGGCAGTCCAATCGTCACAGAGAGTGTGGTGGTCCTTGTACCGCCACACTTGTATTGAGGCCCTTAGTGCAATTTTTGGAAGCTTCAATGTTATCCTATAGAGGGAAAACAAAGACGGAAAAACATGTGCAGTACAGCAACTTATGGGACCAATCTCCTGGATGTCAGGTAAGTATTGGGCAAGGGTCACGACCACACCAACAGGTCACAACGTGCAGCGTTGGGGTAGCCAGGTGCAGGGATGTAGTATGGTGTTGGGTACCGAATGTAACTCAATAGGGTTCGGACTGGTCGAAAGATGCTGCACGTGAAGACTGGGGATCCAGTCAGGAGGAACCCACGGGGTGGTTTCACTCTTCAGATGCTCCGGGATGTGGGGACACCTCAGGTCCTCTTCTCCATGGGCCAGGGTCGACGGGTCCTTTGAGGCGCTGGGTTTTCTCCACAGGAGCAGTTGTGTTTGAGGAGGCCTGTGTGCAGAGACTGCAGGCTATAGCTAAGGTTCCACAGTGGGCAAGTCCACGGTTTGCTTCGTCTTTGGAGGGCTGGAGAGCCATGCTGGCACCGTTGGTCCACTTCCATTCGGGCTGTGCAGCATGGGTGCAGTGTTTCTTTCAGGTGTCGGGTTGTAGGCAGTCCAGAGTCCTTGCGGTTTGTCTTGGGGGTCCCTGCTAGATGCAGTGAAGCAGCTCCGCTGCTCCACAGATGTTCCTGGGTCTTTGTTGAATGCTGGCAGTCCTCGCAGGCTTTGGAGGCACAACACCTGCAGGACAAGATGAAATTGGCGCAATTCAGCAGGAGCAGCAACCAGGCTGGCATGGCCAGGTCCAGGTCAGGTGTTGCTTCCTTTGCTTTCACAGCGCTTAAGTGTCCTTCTTCTATGGTCAACAGGAATCTGATTTCCTGGTGCCATGGGCTCCCTTATTTCTGCATTTAGGGTTTTTTCAGGGAGAGTAGGGTAATAGCCAATGGGCTACCTACACCTGGGGTGACTCCCCCCTCCTATATTACCATTTCCTATGGGAAGAGGGCATAACCCTGTTCCAGAGTTCCTGCGTCTGCCAACTCTCAGAATTCTGAAAGTTGTGTCTACATCAAGCAGCTCACTTAGGGGTGGAACTCACCTGAGGGGTGGACACACCTCCATGAATACTAAATGTCCTGACTCCGGGTGCCAAATGGGCCCTGGGGCAGATGGTCAGCAACTTTCCTTTGAGTGAAGCGAGATCTGCATACCAAGAGCGCTGGGCCTCTTTGAAGTCCCCTGCCTTAGAATACAGAATTACAGGTTATCCTGTTCGGTGGGGTGTGTAAAACACCTCTGCCAGAGCAGGCGTTGTGAATGACAGCCTGAGAGCACAGGCTTTCACTCTAGGAGGTCAAACTTGTGTCTGTTGGTGGTAGGTTGACTAAAACAAGTCAGCCGCCACATAGGTAGTTGGTAGGTTTTTAGGGGCCCTCTAAGGTGCCCCTTGGGTGCATGTATTGATAAATCCATCACTGGCATCAGTGAGGGTTAATTAATACAAAATGTTTGATACAAAACATCCCTATTTTCAGTGAAGTCATCATGTATCTGGGGTACTTGTATTGACCAGAGTCCAGCACATGTACTTAAAATGGCTTTCCTGCTCACTCACTATTTCTAAGAACCAACAAGAACACAGCAGGAGCATGTCTGCTTGTGCAGATATGTTCCCACATGTAATATAATGCACTCTGCCTTAGGGCTGTAAGGCCTGCTGTAGGGATGACTTACATTTATGCCTGCAGTGGTAGGGGACATGGCACACAGCCGTGGGCCATGTGGTGTTTTCACTTTTAGCAGCACCAAGACACGCAACCTGCAATGGCAGTCTGCCTGTGCTAGGTGAGGGGTCCCTGAGGGTGGCACAGTACACGTTGCAGCTCTTGGGGAAACACTTTGGTACCCCAGGTACCAGGGGTGCCGTTTACTAGGGAGTTAAGGGGGGCAATGGTTTTGTCAACTGGGCAACAATTGTACAGTTTCAGGGAAAGAGATATGGCACTGGGGACCTGGTTAGCATGAACCCAGAGCACTTTCAGTCAAAACTGCATCACATACCGAGTGAAAAGTGAGGGTGACCATATCAAAAAGTGGCACATTCCTACAGATATTACCACTGAGTAAGATCAGGGCCCTCATATTAGGATACTTCTTTAGGTCCATTAAACCGCCTGGGTTGATGACCCCAGCATTGTGTACCTCCATAGATCAAATCCATTCGAACCATCCAATAGCTTGTCGAACATCAAGCTGCCACCACGTAATGCATCAGATACTGAGTTGCAACACCACCACACTACCCTAACCACCATAAATAGATTTGCTTCTCTGTCTAACCTAAATGAACAGGATTGATGGGAGGTGCCTGAAAGGACAGATACACAATCTAAGGATATGGTGCGGTAGGCGGGTTAACTACATGAAGGAGGCAAGCTGGTAAATGCCAACAACCTTACAGATCATGTGGTAATTGAATTCTGGAATGTTGCAGGAGTGAAAGATAAATTAGGGAATCCGGATTAGGTAAACATTGTAGACTTGGCACAAATAATTTGTTTACAGGAAACTAGACTTACGGAAGGTTTTTATGTTGAGTTGTGGGCGAGCAAAGGGGCATTCGGTGATGCTGATTTCATCCCTAGCCACTATTATTATTAAGAAATCATTCACCATTTCTCCCTATTTCCATTGGTATCTTTACAAATTGACCAGAAATATAAGATTATTTTGAATAATTTCTATAATGGTTTTTAATAGTATAAAAAGTATGGTTGTTATGAAGCTGAGAAACGAATTAAAACATTTTGTTAAGAAAATCAACACCAATTACTTGAACATATGGGTATGAGATTTTAACATTAAATGCCAACATACAACTATGTGCCCTTATAGATTGCTTTGGGAGAGGACAGGTGCACTTGCCCCATAATATGTATGGTGAGTACATAAATGAATTTATGTATGGGTTAAATTTAGAATTGATTGAGCAGAATAAGGGGGATAATAGAGCCTTGTTGCCCACGTTCCATGGTAATGGACACTGCTTAATAATTGATCTTATAATAATTTTTCTGAATGAACTGGATCTGTTTAAATCTCTTAAGATATAACCTTATTCCCTTAGTGACCATTCCATGCTAAAGCTCAACTTTAACATTAATAGCCATCAAAGGAAGGGGTGTAGATTAGCACCATTCATTGAAATCATGGGTAGTAATGGTGTCAGCCTGAAATGAGCAGGCATAAATGAAATAATGCTGTTAGAACAGTAGTGAAGGAAAACCTTGAGGCCTTCATTACCTGTACTGAATGGGATGTGAATCATGATAGGCTATTGGTGTTTTTCCACAATATTACATCAGCCATTGCAGATACATTTGAGCCCCATGTCAAGATCCACGTAAAGTTAAAAAGGCCAATGGGTGGTTTGATAACCATTGTATAAGTGCAAACCAGAATTTAAGAAAAGCCTTACTTACAGACAACCGCAAGAAATAGAGGAAAGGTCAAAGAGCTAAGATGGCTTTATAAACTAGCAATAGCTACAAGAAAAAAGAGACCCCACGAACAGGCATGGGCCAGCCTGCCTGGAACGGGCAGCAGAAATCGGCGATTCCACTATGTTTGGAAAATTGTTAACTCCCCATTCCTTAAGGATAATCCCCTACCAAATATGGAGTCGTTAGTTGCCCTAGGAGATTGGATTACACACTTTGGAGGAATTTTTTATCCAAATAATATAGGTATATCTTCACCCCGGATAACTTGCACCCATCAGTCTTTACACCTCTAAAGCCAATTAGTATTGAAGAAGTCACAGTAGCTATAGAAAAAGTGCAAATGGGAAAGCCCCGGGCTTCGATGGGGTCCCAATTGGTGCTTTTAAATCTCAAACATCATTATGGGTGCCAATAGCAACCGAAGTCTGCAATGCAGCAGGAAACAGGCGTTTCCCATCAACATGCAGTGACAGCATTATAGTACCCATATTCAAAAAGGGATAGAGGGGTGATGCAAAGGGCTATCATCTAATATTTCTATTAGATACGTCAGCCGAAATAATAGGCGTAATAATAGTAGAAAAGGTTTGAAGCCAGGGCTTTAGAAAATCAAATGTTGACTGGCTCACAATATGGATTTAGAAAAGATTTTGGCATGGTCGAGCTGTGTATTAACCTAAATCTGATAATCAGCAAATACACTATGGCACATTAAGGGCATATTCATCTCTGCTTTGCTGACATTAGCAGTGCTTTTGAACTAGTCAACCATGAAAAACTGTGGCAGACATAGAGATGGGAGTCTCTACCGATACAGTCTGTCACCTGTCACAGTTGGATGTATCCCTCACAGCCTGTGTACACTATGGGAAAAATGGGGAATGTACACCAAACATTTGAGTAACATGAGGAATCAGAAAGGGCTGCGTCCTTGCTCTGTTTTTTATTTTTTACTGTATATCAATGGGGTGGACAATCTTCTGCAGAAGATAAAAGCTGATGCACCCAGTGCTGGCACAGGCCCTACCCCTATCTTACTTCATGCAGACTATGTGGAGTTGCTGTCTAGGACAGCAATTGATGTTCAACACCGGATTGACAACTTTGTGACCCATAGGGAAGGTAAAGAATTTTAAAAAACTTAACTTCACAGAAACTTATACCATGGTCTGTGGAAGGGGAGAAAGTGGGGAAAACTGCAGTATGTAGCTGGGCATAAATCAGAACAAGTAAATACCTTTAGCTATCTAGGTATATTATTTACACAGGCAGGACATTGGGGACCATACCTTAACATTGTGAACCCTCAGTTTTATAACAGCCTCTGATGGGGTCTATATATGTGTTCACAAACTAGGTACAAAACCCATCAGAGAAATCCTATAACCATAAAATAAGCAAATGTCTACCAGCTGTTGATAGATATTGCCTAGGACCCTTGCAACAGGGGATACAAGGTTACCTGAAACATTTAACAAATGCCCAGGATAGATTTTACTCAACCAGACTATGCTTTTTGATGCTTCATCACTTAGTTGCATTCCCTAACTCAGAGGCATGGTCAGAAAAAAACGAAATGCCCTTGAAACAGGATCGCCAGTCAATCGCCCATACATTTTGTGTTGCTTTATACATTTTACAAAGATATTAGATGACGTGCATTGCGCCTATTATTGTTATTGAAAAAAATCAGTTACTATCAAGAGGCTTTTACATTTCTATGTAATTTGAATGACACCCATACCTATTGTGCATTCTTGACATACATCAAGTCCGCAATTAGGAGGCGAAATCAGTCACCTAGAAATACCACACTATGAGGAAGACTAAATCAAGACTTGGGTTATTACCTTTGCGTATTTTTGCACATAAGATATGTAGGAAAGTCCTCCTTTTTGCCCTGGTCACCCCTACACTTTTTGGACAGGTACTGGTGGTTACTGACTCTTGGCTGTGCCCTGGGTACTGCTTACTAGTCCCAGGGCCAGTGCTCTGGGTAAAATGGATATGCAAATTAAGCTAATTATAATTGGCTAAGGTAACCTACCTATAAGTCCCTAGTATATGGTAGGGCATGTAGGTTTAGGGACCACAGCATAGGTAGTGCACCCATAGTTGCACTGCTGAGGTGCCCAGTGTAACTTTAAAGGCAGGCCTGCCTTGCTGGCTGTTTTTAAATTAAAGTTATATGCAAATTCGACTTTGGAATTAAAAGTAGTTCCAAAGTCTTAAACTACCTTATTTTTACATATAATTCACCCCTAAGGTGTGCCCTATGTGCCCCCAGGGCTGGGTGCCATGTAACTATAAGCAGGGACTTTATCAAAATAGTTTTATAAGCCCTGGTGAGGTAAAAACAGCCAAATTCGTTTTTCCCTCATTGTAGTAAATGGCCTTCATAGGCTAGAATGGGGAGACTTTATTTTAATTTTTAAAGTCTCCTTAAATTATGCATACCAAGAGTTTGGTATCAAAGTAATGTTTATAATAAATCCCACAACTTCCAGTTGTGGGATTTAATATAACTTGTTCAGGTAAAGAGTTTTAAACTTTACCTGAAAAGTTGCCAATTTCAGCCCTGCATTGTTTTTGCTGCTGTGCTCTGATTGGCCAGCCTCTAGCAGCCTGGCCAGGCTACCTTGATGAGGCGTGAAGTGGCCTGGCTTCACACAAAGGAATGTGCCTGTGGGAGGGAATCTCCCCTCAGCAGATGGTGAGGCAGGAAGGGGGAGGGCTGCCAAACTGGTCTTCAAAGGCAGAGAAGGACATTTGGAGCAACCAGCAACACCCCCACATCCTGCAACCCAAGGACAACTAGGTGCCCCCTTGATTAGATTAGGAGAGGGCAGGAGAGGGGTGTGTTTATGATTTTTAGCCACACCAGTGGGTGGGCTCAGCCAGATGTAACCTCCAAAAATCAGATTCAGCCATGATTGATTTTTGGAGGATGTTGCCTCCTGGGATTGATTTTTGCCACACTTCCCAGGAAGTGGTCATCACAGGGGGAAGGACCCTGCACCTGATTGGAGAACCAGGACCCCCCTGCTTTTCACCCAGGAGCAAGGATAAAACTGGCAGACCTGCACCCACACCTGAGATTCCATCAGATTCCAACAAGGAAGAACCAAAGGAGAAGAAGGACTGCCCTGCTGGACCCCTGGCCTGCACCTGGAACCTGCACTCAGAAGGACTGCACCAGCTGCACACTTGGGCTTCACCACAAGAAGGACTTTGTCTGGCTTCAATGGGTTAAAGGAGGGACTCCCTGTTTGCTACAGGTGAAAAATTGCTATCCAAAGTCCCCTGCACCAACTCCTGAAGAAATCAACCAGCTGGCCACTGCCCAGCGGCCAAAAAGGAGTTTGCGCCAGGTGCATTCTGGGAGTTGTAGTCCGCACCCCCCCAAGGACTATCTCAGAACTTCTGGACCCTTGGGGTGAGCGGTGGACCTCAAAAGAACCTTAAAAGGACATCTGGGAGAAGCTCCAGAAGTTTGGAGAACTTTTGCAAAAAAGCTCCATAGAGGGACCGATCCGCCGCGGCAACTCTAGCCGGCTTGCCTCAACCGCAAACCGGCCTGATTGGCTGGTTTGTCCCGGTAAAGAAAATCTCAGAAAAAGAGACTAAGGCCCTCATTCTGACCCTGGCGGTCGGTGATAAAGCGGCGGCCAAGCCGCCAACAGGCCGGCGGTCTAAAATATGCAATTCTGACCCTGGCGGGAACCGCCAACACAGCCCGCCGTATTAACACTCCGCCCGCCACGGCGGTACAAACAAACAGCGCGGCGGTTCCCGCCAACAGCCAGGCGGCAGACAATGTACCGCCCACCCTATTACGACCCACCAATCCGCCACCTTTTCCGGGGCGGGAGCACCGCCGATAAGAACACGGCGGAAACAGACTACGAACGGGAAAACGCTCACCTCTACGCACTCCACGCGAGATTCCGGCAGTATGGAACCAGAGTTGCAGGTCATCCCCGCACTCCTATACCTGCTCATATACCAGGAGCACGCCCGGCGGCGCGGAAGACATCGGTGAGTACTGCACCTACGACACAGGGGAGGGAAAAGATTACCGGCACACACCCACCCACCCACACCCACTACAACACACACATCAATGCATTCCCACAGATCACTGTCACAACCCACAAACCACCCCCCTCCGAAATAATGCAAAGACCAAAAGAAGAGATCATAAACGGGCAGATATATTGAAATATGTACACCAGTAATCCCAATAAATAAATAAACTATGTACAAAATATATACAGCTACTAAATGTAGTCCAACCACTGTCCGTGGATCACAGGGGTCCTGGGCAAAGGGGCAAGGCCCAGTCCCACGACAAGAACTCCACGGAGAGAACACTGCAGGGGCATCAGAAAGAAAATAGGACAGGCACCTCAGGGGGAAGGGAAGGGGGGGCACCTCAGCCACTTGAGTACACGACGCCAGATCCACGAGGGGACTCCATGACCACTGGCCCATCCTGGGGAGAGCAAAGCCACAGTCCAAACAGTCCATACAGTGGGTGGCCTGCCCACTGGGCCATCCTGGGGAGAGCAAAGCCACAGTCCAAACAGTCCATACAGTGGGTGGCCTGCCCACTGGCCCATCCTGGGGAGAGCAAAGCCACAGTCCATACAGTCCATACAGTGGGTGGCCTGCCCACTGGCCCATCCTGGGGAGAGCAAAGCCACAGTCCATACAGTCCATACAGTGGGTGGCCTGCCCACTGGGCCATCCTGGGGAGAGCAAAGCCACAGTCCAAACAGTCCATACAGTGGGTGGCCTGCCCACTGGGCCATCCTGGGGAGAGCAAAGCCACAGTCCAAACAGTCCATACAGTGGGTGGCCTGCCCACTGGGCCATCCTGGGGAGAGCAAAGCCACAGTCCAAACAGTCCATACAGTGGGTGGCCTGCCCACTGGCCCATCCTGGGGAGAGCAAAGCCACAGTCCATACAGTCCATACAGTGGGTGGCCTGCCCACTGGGCCATCCTGGGGAGAGCAAAGCCACAGTCCATACAGTCCATAACAGACCCCACTGCCACTGGAGGAGGCAAGTTGGCCAGAGGACATCCTGCAGCCCTGCCCGAGATAGATCCTGCCCTGCCACGTCTGCCAAAGGGCCAGCGCTCCTTGCCTTGAAGGGCCCAGTTCAGCGGTTCTTGAGACGGCGGGGCCCAGCGGAGCGGTTCTTGAGACGGCGGGGCCCAGTTCTGCGGTTCTTGAGACGGCGGGGCCCAGTTCAGCGCTCCTTGCCTTGAAAGGCCCAGTTCAGCGGTTCTTGAGACGGCGGGGCCCAGCGGAGCGGTTCTTGAGACGGCGGGGCCCAGTTCTGCGGTTCTTGAGATGGCGGGGCCCAGTTCAGCGGTTCTGGAGATGGCGGGGCCCAGTTCAGCGCTCCTTGCCTTGAAGGGCCCAGTTCAGCGGTTCTTGAGACGGCGGGGCCCAGCGGAGCGGTTCTTGAGACGGCGGGGCCCAGTTCAGCGGTTCTTGAGACGGCGGGGCCCAGCGGAGCGGTTCTTGAGACGGCGGGGCCCAGTTCAGCGGTTCTTGAGACGGCGGGGCCCAGCGGAGCGGTTCTTGAGACGGCGGGGCCCAGTTCAGCGCTCCTTGCCTTGAAGGGCCCAGTTCAGCGGTTCTTGAGACGGCGGGGCCCAGCGGAGCGGTTCTTGAGACGGCGGGGCCCAGTTCAGCGGTTCTTGAGACGGCGGGGCCCAGTTCAGCGGTTCTTGAGACGGCGGGGCCCAGTTCAGCGGTTCTTGAGACGGCGGGGCCCAGCGGTGCGGTTCTTGAGACGGCGGGGCCCAGTTCAGCGGTTCTTGAGACGGCGGGGCCCAGCGGAGCGGTTCTTGAGACAGCGGGGCCCAGTTCAGCGGTTCTGGAGACGGCGGCCGGTCTATGGCCAACTGCTAATTGCCTGGTGGTGCCCTCCTGGGCAGCGGGGATGGTGCTCCTTCAATGCCCACCTGGGCTGTGGGTGGTGGGGCCCTCCTGGCCAGCTGGGCTGGGTCCTCCCTGGGCAGCGGCTATGGGGGTGGTGGGCTCTCCCGGGGCAGCTGTGCCGGTTCCTCCCGGGGCAGCGGCTATGGGGGTTGTGGGCTCCTCCTGGGCAGCAGGCCTGCTGCCTGACCTCTCCGGCTTGCTGCCCTTGCCCTCCTTAGTCGTGGGCCTGTGGCCCTTTCCTCCCTTTGGAGCTGTGGCTGGTGACTGTCTCTGGGTGGTGTCCGGGGGGGATGTAGAAGGCGGGCTCCTGCGGCGCCCCTTCCGCCTTCTGCTCCTCTTCCCAGGGGGTGGGCTGGCTGTCCCCTTGCTGCTGGGCGAAGATCCAGACATGCGGGCTGGCGGGCTCCAATACCCCTGCACCCTTGTCAAGGGGGCTGCAGGGCTGGTGGTGGCTGAGGTGCTCTTCTTACCCCGACGAGAAGGAGGGGGGGGCTCAGGGTCAGGAAAGAAGTTAGTAGTGGCGAGGAAGAGCTTCTTGGGACAATGGAGAGTGGTAGGTACAGTGGGAATGGGAGTGGAGGGAGAGGATGTGGTTGTAGGTGAGTCACGTTTGCTGTCTTTGGGTGCAGGTGCAGGAGGGATAGGCTGTCGTGAGGTGGATGGCTGTTGGGTGGGTGGGTGGCTGCGTTTGTGTGGTGTGGAAGAGGGGGTGACAGACACAGTGGGAGAGGACACAGGGGACGTGTAAATGGCAGTGGGGGTGGTGACTGCACGTGTGCGGACTGGAGTGGAGGGTGTGCTGGTGATGGAAACACTGGCTGATGGTGAGGTGAATGGAGGTGTGAGTGTAGACGTCACAGGGAGGGAGGAGGGAGACGAGGAGGTGGGGGTCACAGAGGTGGTAGTGACTGTTGGCATGTCTGCATCGGAATGTTGCGTGTGTGAATGTCTGCGTGATCTGTGGTGCTTATGTTTGGATGAGCTTCTCTTGGGTGTTGAGGTGTGTGCAGGCTGGTCTGATGGTGTGGGTGGGACAGGCAGAGGAACAGGAGACTGGGAGGAGGGAGTTAGTAGAGGCAGGCAGGAGACAGGGACAATGGCTGCCGTCAGTGCTGAGGCCAGAGCCTGGAACGATCGCTGATGGGCAGCCTGACCCGAATGAATGCCCTCCAGGTACGCATTGCTGCGATGAACCTCCCTCTCCACCCCCTGGATGGCATTCAAAAGGGTAGTCTGCCCAACAATGAGCGTTCGGAGGAGGTCAATGACCTCCTCACTGAGGGCAGCGGGGGTAACAGGGGCAGGGCCTGAGGTGCCTGGGGCGAAGGAGATGCCCGGCTTCCTGGCAGAGCGGGCACGGGGCGAACGCTGAGGGGCTGCTGGGAGGGCGGAGATGGTGCGCTGGGTGGCGGCTGTACCTGTAATGGCGGGGGGCACGGATGGTGCCACCCCCGCAAGGGAGCCCCCTTCCGAGGACGTGTCCGTGTCGCTGCAGGGTCCAGTCGTCCCCGTCGTGGAGCTCCCCTCGCCCTCCGTCTCACTGGTCCAGTCTGACTCTGTGGCATGGCCCTCCTGGGCCATGTGAGATGCAGCTCCCTCCTGCCCCGATGCCACTTCTCCTCCGCCTGATGATGCTGATGCACACAAGCACAGAAAGACAAACAAAAAGGGGGGGGGAGAGAGAAATAAAGGGATATTGAGTACATGGATCTCCGGTACAGTTAGCGGACATGACAGACACAGATGCCCCCTGCACTAAGTTGCGCACTTGGGGTCCGCTACGCATTCCGTGGAACATGCCCTACACGCCTAGAGTTGACAACTGCACCCATGGATGACACGGCCCAGGGATGGCTGTACTGACAAACTACTGAGGGTGGTGGCTGGGGACACAGGGGCTTACGGGGGTGCCCAGCCTACAGATATCGCCCTGGCCTAGGGGGACCCACAGCCCTCCTCCCCCACCCAGACACCTCCACTGCGCGACAACAGAGTAGATAATGCTTGTACTCACCCCCTTGTGTCTGCTGTGCTGCCCTCACGCGCCCATCCAAATCAGGGTAGGCCACCGCCAGGATCCGGAACATCAGGGGGCTCAGTTGACGGCAGGCACCCCGCCTACGTTGGGAGGCCATCCCCAGCAGAGACTCGGCGGTCTTCTTGGTCCCGCGGCGGATGTCCTCCCACCTCTTGCGGCAGTGGGTGCCCCGTCGATGGTGGACCCCCAGGGTCCGGACTTCCTTGGCGATGGCACGCCAAATCCCGATCTTCTCATGGGCGCGGACCTATGTGACACGTACAGGGAGGGAGAAATACCACGTTCAAGTTTGTCAGCATTTTCCTTGCCAGTGGCCCAACGCCCCCCATCCCCGCCAGGCCCCCCGCCATGGCCCCCCGCCATGCCCAACATGCCCCCCATCCCCGCCAGGCCCCCCGCCATGCCCCCCGCCAGGCCCAACATGCCCCCCATCCCCGCCATGCCCCCCGCCATGTCCAACATGCCCCCCATCCCCGCCAGGCCCCCCGCCATGCCCCCCGCCAGGCCCAACATGCCCCCCATCCCCACCAGGCCCCCGCCATGCCCCCCGCCAGGCCCAACATGCCCCCCATCCCCGCCAGGCCCAACATGCCCCCCATCCCCGCCATGCCCCCCGCCATGCCCAACATGCCCCCCATCCCCGCCAGGCCCCCCGCCATGCCCCCGCCAGGCCCAACATGCCCCCCATCCCCGCCAGGCCCCCCGCCATGCCCCCCGCCAGGCCCAACATGCCCCCCATCCCCGCCAGGCCCCCCGCCATGCCCCCCGCCAGGCCCAACATGCCCCCCATCCCCGCCATGCCCCCCGCCATGCCCAACATGCCCCCCATCCCCGCCAGGCCCCCCGCCATGCCCCCCGCCAGGCCCAACATGCCCCCCATCCCCGCCAGGCCCCCCGCCAGGCCCCCAAGCCAGCCAGTGGCCCCAAATCCAGATTGAATTAAACTCACTTGTTGGTCTGGAGGACCGTAGAGTAGCGCATACTGGGGGAGGACCCCATCCACAAGTTTCTCCAACTCCTCTCCAGTGAAGGCAGGGGCCCTTTCCCCAGGCGCAGCAGCCATTGTCCCTTCCAGACCGAGGTCACAGCAACACTTGCAGTATAGGTCCTCTCCTGTGAAAGTTCAAGTTGCAAGTGGATAAGTAGATAGAAAATGGCGGTCACGTCCGCGGCGGTGCGTACCGCGGCGGTGCGTCCCGCCACCGCCGGCGCCCTTCGCCATTGGCTCCTGAAACCCATAGGCTTCAATGTTAACCAATGCGGCTTGGCGCCGCGGTCTTCGCCCGCCGCCCGCCGCGGTGTGCCACGCCAGCGCATTGACCTCACATCCCATTGTCACACTTCACACGTCAGGCAGCCGCCATTTCCAGGGCCCACATGGCTCAATTTCAACTGCGTCACACAGGCCTAGGCCTTGCATAGCCACTCAGACACGCCATTCACTGCATAGAGAATCGTTTACTGTGCTAGCTGTGAGTACGTACCTGTGGGTTGCTTGACTGTGTGCTCCATGTTGTCCTTCCTAGGCACCGTCCGCTGGGTTGGGCGAGGAGACGGATGAATCCTCCCGTGTACCGACCGCTGGTGGACCTGTCGACAATGGAAGAACGCCACATTATCCTGACCTACCGTCTTAACCGTGCCACTATCCATGAACTGTGTGCCCAGCTGGAGCCCGACCTGATGTCCCCCATCCGCCAACCCACAGGGATTCCCCCTCTGGTGCAGGTCATGTCAGTACTCCATTTCTTGGCAAGTGGGTCATTTCAGACAACCGTGGGAATTGCTTCTGGTATGTCTCAGCCCATGTTTTCGAAGGTGTTATCCAGAGTGTTGTCTGCCCTGATGAAATCCGTGAGGAGCTACATCATTTTCCCTGAGGTGGGCGAATTGGCTACAGTGAAGGGTGATTTCTACGCCCTTGGACATATTCCCAAAGTAATTGGTGCCATTGATGGGACCCATGTGGCTTTGGTTCCCCCAAGAGACAGGGAGCAGGTGTACAGGAACAGAAAAAATTACCATTCAATGAACATCCAGGTGGTGTGTTTGGCTGACCAGTACATCTCGCATGTAAATGCCAAATTCCCAGGGTCAGTGCATGACGCCTACATCCTCAGGAATAGCAGCATCCCTTACGTGATGGAACAGCTACAGAGACACCGTGTATGGCTATTGGGGGACTCTGGGTACCCCAACCTGTCGTGGCTACTGACCCCAGTAAGGAATCCCCGGACCAGGGCAGAGGAACGGTACAATGAGGCCCATGGGCGTACTAGGAGGGTGATCGAACGCACCTTTGGCCTCCTAAAGGCCAGGTTTAGGTGCCTGCATATGACAGGTGGATCCCTAATGTACTCACCTAAGAAGGTGTGTCACATCATCGTGGCCTGCTGCATGCTTCACAACCTGGCTTTGCGCCGCCAGGTGCCTTTCCTGCAGGAGGATGGTCGAGACGGTGGTGTTGTGGCAGCGGTGGAACCTGTGGAGAGTGACGAGGAGGAAGACGACGGGGCTGAAACAGACAACAGGGACAGAATCATTGAACAGTACTTCCAATAGGACACAGGTAACATTTCAAAGATAATTTAGTAAATGTTAACTACTCTCCTGCATCTCTGCTGCCTGTCTATTTGCCCCAGTGTATGATGACTGAGTTTTGGCTTTTCCCTCCCTATTTCAGATCTGGGGTCCCCACTACGAGTCCTGTGCTTCGTTTCCCCATGGACTACAGCTTTGTGGCAGCTGTTTGTTGACTTCACCATGTACAAGGACATATTTGCACTGTCATGTCAATTACAATATATTGAAATCACAGCCAGACTCCAGATATTTTGGTGCAAAATAGGTGTTTATTTAAGTGCTCAAAATGGGATGGGTGGTTTCAAGTGGGTGGGGGCTATGGTGAAGGAATGTCCATGGCAGAGTCCAGAGTAACAGTCACACAGGTGCATTGTCCAGAGGCCTGTGGAGAGATGGAGCATGGGCAGTTCAAGGATGGCCAGGGTGACAATGTGGGACAGTGGGATGACATCAGGTGGTATCCATTGCTGGCGGGGGTCTTGACATCCTACTCTGTCTTCTTGCGAGATCTCAGGGCCCTCTTGCGGGGTGGTTCTTCTCCTGCAGGAGGTGGGGGTCTGGTGGGCTGCTGCTGTGCGGGGGCCGCCTGTCCACTAGCGCCGGCGGAGGTGGTTGGCTGTTCTTGGTCCAGGCTAGTGGCAGGGGCCCTTGGGTGTTGTTGAGTGTCCGCCCTGGTGTTGACGAGGTCCTGCAGCAGCCCTACCATGGTAACCAGGGTGGTGTTGATGGCTCTGATGTCCTCCCTGTACCCCCGATAGTGTTCCTCCTGCAGTACCTGGATCTCCTGGAACCGGGCCAGTACCGTCGCCATCGTCTCCTGGGAGCGGTTGTATGCTCCCATGATGGTGGTGAGGACCTCGTGGAGAGTGGGTTCCCTGGGCCTCTCCTCCCCCCCCTGTCGCACAGCTGCCCTCCGAGTTGCCCTGTTTCCCTGGGCCTCTGCCCCCTGGCCGGTGTGCCCACTACCACTGCCCCCAGGTCCCTGTTGTTGTTGGGGTGGTGGGTTATCCTGGGTGCCCTGTAGTGGTAGACACACCGCAGATTGACGCGCCCTGGAGACAGAGGCATGGGCCCGCTGGGTGGGAGCTGTGCTGGTGTTCCCAGAGGGGTTTGGGTCTGTAGTGGCCTGTGCCTGTGTGAGGGGAACCGACTGTCCAGAGGTCCCCGATGGTCCGGGCTGGTCATCGGTGTCCAGGTCGACAGAGCTGCTGTCATCGCTGACGGCCTCTTGGGTGGGGGGTGTGGAGAATTCTGGCCCCTCCGCCGCGGTGTGTTGACAGTCGGGTCCTGCAGGGGTATAGAGGTATGGTTATAGTTTCAATGTGTGGCATATGGGTGTATCTATGGGTTCTCGTGTCCCCAAGTGCTGGCATTCGTGTGTGGGGGCTTTGGTGAGGGTGGCTTGTGGGGGTGATGTGTATATGCATTGGGCATGCTTTGGTGATGGGTGTCCATGCTTAGTGGACGCATGCAGGCCTAGGTTTTGGGATGTGTGGGTTGTGATGGTGAGACATTGGCGGGGAATAGGTGTGCTGGGGGTGGGGGTGAGGATGGTGGTGGGGGTGAGGATGGTGGTGGGGGTGAGGGTGGGGGTGAGGATGGGGGTGGGGGTGAGGGTGGGGTTCGAGGATGGGGGGGAGGGTTGGGGTATGATTTGGCATGCAGGTGGGGGGGAAGCAGTATTGAAGCTTCAACTTACCAGTATCCATTCCTCCGCTTTGGTGATGGGTGTCCATGCTTAGTGGACGCATGCAGGCCTAGGTTTTGGGATGTGTGGGTTGTGATGGTGAGACATTGGCGGGGAATAGGTGTGCTGGGGGTGGGGGTGAGGATGGTGGTGGGGGTGAGGATGGTGGTGGGGGTGAGGGTGGGGGTGAGGATGGGGGTGGGGGTGAGGGTGGGGTTCGAGGATGGGGGGGAGGGTTGGGGTATGATTTGGCATGCAGGTGGGGGGGAAGCAGTATTGAAGCTTCAACTTACCAGTATCCATTCCTCCGCCGACTCCTGCGAGGCCTTCAGGATGCAGGATGTTCAAGACTTCCTCCTCCCATGATGTGAATTGTGGGGGTTGAGGTGGGGGTCCTCCGCCAGTCTTCTGCACGGCGATGTTGTGCCTGGATACCATCGAACGCACCTTCCCCCGTAGGTCGTTCCATCGCTTCCTGATGTCTTCCCGATTTCTGGGGTGCTGTCCCACTGCGTTGACCCTGTCGACAATCCTCTGCCATAGCTCCGTCATCCGGGCAATGCTGGTGTATTGTATCTGTGTGCCGAACAGCTGGGGCTCTACCCGAACGATTTCCTCCACCATGACCCTGAGTTCTTCGTCTGTGAAGCGGGGTTGTCTTTGGGGTGCCATGGGGTGGTGTGTATGATGTGTGGGGTGGAGTATGTGTATTTAAGTGAGTTGAGTGTGGTGGTGTGTGTTGTTTTGTGTGTGGATAGTGTGTGGGTGATGGTGTTGAGTGGCTGTGGCTGTTAGTTTGTGGATGCTGGTGTCTCGCTCTGGCCTTCTTTCAGAATTTTTTAGCGTAGGGGTTTGTGGGTGATGTGGGTGGGTGTTTTATATTGTATTGTGTGTGTGGGAGTGGTGTGTTTATGTGTATCAGGTGTGTGGGATTCAAATCGTCCAATGTGGCTGAGTTTTGTTCGTTTGTGTGTATTCTGACCGCGGCGGTGTGTCCCGCCAATGGAATACCACGTTTGAATGACCGCCGCGTGGATTCGTGGGTCGTAATGGCATGGGCGTATTTCTGTTGGCGTGACGGTGGAGGTTTTGTCACCTCCACTTTTCCGCCGACCGCTGGTCTGGCGGTCTGTTGTGGCGGTCGGATTTTCGGAGGTTTGCCTTCTGCGGGTCAGAATGACCGTGGCGGGTTTCCGCGACCGCGGCGGGATTATGGAGGATTTCTGACCGGCGGTAGGCGCCTTTTACCGCCGAGGTCAGAATGACCACCTAAGTCTGAAGGTAAAAAGTTGACCGGGACCCTCCAGCCAGCGTATCTGAGGAGGGCTCCAGGGACATCGGATCAAGATCCAGGTTTACCCCGGTCGAAGGATTTTCACCTCGAAAAAGAGACTAAGGCCCATATTTATACTTTTTGACGCACAACTGCGCCAACGCAGTTGTGCGTCAAAAATTTTAACGCCGGCTAACGCCATTCCAAAGCGCCATGCGGGTGCCTTATTTATTGAATGACGTTAGCCGGCGCAGCTGACTGGTGTGCGTAAAAAAAAATGACTCACACCAGGCAGCGCCGGCGTAGGGGAAAATGGAGCTTGGGCGTCAAAAAATGGGGCAAGTCAGGTCTGAGGCAAAATTTTGGCCTCAACCCAATTTGCGCCATTTTTTTTTACGCCCAACCCCCATTGAAATGACTCCTGTCTTAGCAAAGACAGGAGTCATGCCCCCTTGCCCAATGGCCATGCCCAGGGGACTTATGTCCCCTGGGCATGGTCATTGGGCATAGTGGCATGTAGGGGGGCACAAATCAGGCCCCCCTATGCCACAAAAAAAATACAAAACAAAATACTTACCAGAACTTACCTTAACTTCCCTGGGATGGGTCCCTCCATCCTTGGGTGTCCTCCTGGGGTGGGCAAGGGTGGCAGGGGGTGTCCCTGGGGGCATGGGAGGGCACCTCCGGGCTCCTTCCGAGCCCACAGATCCCTTAACGCCTGCCTTGACCAGGCGTTAAAAAATGACGCAAATGCGGCTGCACGTCATTTTTTAAGGCCAGCCCACTCCTGTGCGTCATTTTTGCACGGGAGTTTAAATAAGGCGCAAATGCCTTAGAGTCATTTTTAGCGTGGAAACGCCTACCCTGCATCTCATTAACGCAAGGTAGGTGTCCACGCTAAAAAATTACGCAAACTCCAAGATTTTTGGCGCTAGACGGGTCTAGCGTCAAAGTATAAATATAGAGTTAGCTTTGCGTCGGATTTGCTTAAAAAAAAACAACGCAAATGAGGCGCAAACAGAGTATAAATATGCCCCTAAGTCCGAAGGTAAAAATCTCCACCGAGGATTCCTGCATTGCGTATCCAGAGAAGGGCTCCAGGAGGTCGGATTGGACTGGCAGGTTTGTCCCGCTGAAGAAAATCTTCGAAAAAGAGACTAAGGGGGTCATTCTGACCCTGGCGGTCTTTGACCGCCAGGGCGGAGGACCGCGGGAGCACCGCCGACAGGCCGGCGGTGCTCCAATGGGGATTCCGACCGCGGCGGTAAAGCCGCGGTCGGACCGGCACCACTGGCGGGGTCCCGCCAGTGTACCGCGGCCCCATTGAATCCTCCGCGGCGGCGCAGCTTGCTGCACCGCCGCGGGGATTCCGACCCCCCCTACCGCCATCCAGATCCCGGCGGTCGGACCGCCGAGATCCGGATGGCGGTAGGGGGGGTCGCGGGGCCCCTGGGGGCCCCTGCAGTGCCCATGCCACTGGCATGGGCATTGCAGGGGCCCCCGTAAGAGGGCCCCTACATGTATTTCACTGTCTGCTGCGCAGACAGTGAAATACGCGACGGGTGCAACTGCACCCGTCGCACAGCTTCCACTCCGCCGGCTCGATTCCGAGCCGGCTTCATCGTGGAAGCCTCTTTCCCGCTGGGCTGGCGGGCGGTCTGAAGGCGACCGCCCGCCAGCCCAGCGGGAAAGTCAGAATTACCGCCGCGGTCTTTCGACCGCGGAATGGTAATCTGACGGCGGGACTTTGGCGGGCGGCCTCCGCCGCCCGCCAAGGTCAGAATGAGGGCCTAAGTGTGAAGGTAAACTTTTAACCGAGGCCTCCCGCAGCCTGTAGCCGAGCAGGGCTCCATCGCGGTCGGCCTCAAACTTTGACTTTGCCCCGGTTGAGGTGCAACCAGATGACCCGATTGGCGCTTTTTGTTTCTAGCCGCAAAAAAAAAAAAAATCTTTAAAAATTCAAATCTCCGGTACCCCTTATCCGATTTTATTCATTTTGGTGTCATTTTAAAGATAAAAATATAATCTATTCTTATGAATTGGTTTTGGATTTTTAAACTGTTTCCTGTGTTTTATTTAATTACTGTTTTGTGATATTTGAATGCTTTACACTCTGTCTCCTAAGTTAAGCCTTGACGCTCGTTGCCAAGCTACCAAGGGTTGAGCTGGGGTTAATTTACTGAGACCTAACTGGACCTTAGTGGAGGTTAGTGGCCTATTGCTAAGTGTAGGTACCTACCTGCCCTTACCAATAACCCATTTTCCAACATTTTTGGTGAGCAGTGGTGGGATCCTGTACTTGTGTTCAGTATCACGTTACAGTTTTAAGTCAAACAAATTAAAAATCCTTTAAATTGTCCTAGTGCAAAAAACAAAAATTAATTTTTTAATTTGGATTAATTTCAATTATTGAATTTTTGTGATTTTTCTAAATTCTTGTTTCCAATTTTTGCAAAAAGTTTTTGTTGACACAAAACTGGGGAACCATGGAGTTTGATCTGGCTAGCCTACCCACACTGACAGTAGCCCAGCTTAGGGGGTTGTGTACTGAAAGAGGGTTGCCTGCAACCATTGACCTCAGGAAGCATGTCCTGATCAAATCCCTGACAGCATGGGCTGAGGCTCAAGAGGTAGACTCAGAAGAAGCTCCAGAGGAGGGAGAAGTAGGGGAGGATGCTGGCTCCAACCACTCAGGGGAGGGAGGGTATCTGAGTTTAAGTGAGGATGAGGAAGACTGGTCCTCATTACATACAGTCATACATATAGTCACTATTTTATAGATAAAATAAGCATGGTATCAAACATAATGCGTGCCTTCATACACTTAAGAATGCAGCAAATTTTAAAAACAGACTATGACGTACTCTTTGGAGGAAAGCATTTAATTGTGTTCAGTGACCTACCACAACTCACCAGCATGAAAGGACAACCTGTTTTTAAGACACTTTTCCATAATGAAATAAGAATTCCCTTGGGAGTATAAATATTTGGTTAAACTTTGAATGGAAGGAACTAGTGAAGAATATGCATCAAGCATCCAACATATCCTGAAGGACATTAGAGTAGGAGTTTTGACAAACAATGGAAAACATGCTTTACAGAGTCGCCTTATTAAGAAATGATTTTCATCAAAGAGTACAGCAGCCCAACTAATGTACAAATTTATTAAAGAAGAAAAATCCATACTCTGTTGAATGCCTAGACTTCAAAAGTGTTTCTACTTCAAGGAAGAATTATTGAACTCAAGAAAGAAGATAATTTGGAAATTACAGTCATTAATAAAATGGAACATCAAGGAGTCACAATGCTACTAACAGAAAACCTACAGGCAAAATTGGATTATTTGGAAAAATCTGTATTGAAGACTGCAGGTTTAAAAAAGTGTTTACATGTCTACAAAAACTGTTGATTAATTTGCAGCATAATTTAAGTGTTGAGGAAGGGTTAGTAAACAGTGCAATGGGTAAAGTTATTAATTTTGTGAATTTTCCCAATAGAGATGAGATTGAATATATGGCTGTAAAGTTTGATCACATTGATGGTGTGAAGCAGATTGGCCAATGTATTGTACGGTTTTTGCTTGTAAAGGATTTATATGTCCGGCGCCAACAGTTTCCATTCTCTATAGCATATCTTGTCACTATTTATAAATCACAAGGTTTAAGTGCAGATATTGCTTTTAATAATTTATTAATATTGAATGTATAGTTATCAAAGAAGGTATGTCACATGTAGCGTTAGCACATGTTAGAAAACTGTCCGGTTTGTTCTTGGTTGAATTTGATAAAAGCACAGTTAGTGTTGATGTAAGCTATATGAGAGAGTATAATTGTTTAAGACGTTTATATGCTCCTTCATTAGGTGAATATCTTATATGTGAGAAACAAGTAATCCGTCTTAAGAGAAAGCTTACAAAAGGGTTGACGGATGTTGAAGAGAAGAAGAAAAAGTAGGATGATCTATAAAGTGTTAAGTAGAGGACATTGGAAAATAAGGGAGATACTGTAGGTTACCAGTTGGAATACAGTTAAGGTGTCAACTGTCATGCAAATGTTGTTCTTAATGTACTCTTTCATTTATCATATGTTGTAAATGGAATTTAACAGAAAACAGATAATAGGTTGTATTCTGCACTGTATAATTTGTTACAATGTTTACTGAGTAAAAAAAACAGTAATACATTCTGCTTCGGCCATTTGAGACCTCGTAGATACATGTAGTGGATTGTTAGTGTTTACTCTCAATAGTCAACAAGACCCACAAGCATTTATAATGGTCATCCTGAGAGCATTAGAAGAAGAAGTAAATATTGCTGAGTTATTTGGACTGAGATACAAATGGGACCATTGTTCTTTACATCCTGTACTCAAATAGATTTTAAGCAATTTTTGTACTTGACACTACCGGATTGCAAAACTGTGCCTTTTGAAAGCTTAATTAAAACTAAAATCAAAATATGACCTGCCCAAATTGTAGATCAAAATATGGCCTCCCAAATTTTAGATCGTATGTTACAGCTACATTGCATTTACGAAGAACTGGAAAATACCTCAAATTAATATTACAACGATGCAGGGCAGATGGATTCAAATTGGAAACTGAAATGACAAACTTCATAGCCAGACAAATATAAATTTTGGGAAGAATGTATACTACTATAGCTATTATCTTTCACAAAGTAGTTAATATTACATGTGGACACTACACTGTTTATTTAAAGAGTGAACCTGGATGGACGGCATACAATGACAGCAACCTCATATTCAAACCAAAACTACCTTTCAAACTACGAAATTCTTACCTTTTTTCTTCAACCGAAATTCTAACATATATTTCTGGGAAAAAAGTAACATACGATAATTTCTTATAATGAGCTTTTCAGTGTTTTAGACATCATTCGGCCTACCAGGGGTAATGTTTTTAAAAAGTTCTCTCACACAACCACTCATTTAATCGTAAAGACACTCACACACCCAGTCACTCACTCACACAGACACTCACACACTTATTAACTCACTCATACAGGCTATAACACACCCAGTCACTCACCCATACAGCCTCTCACATAACCACTCACTCAAACATACAGACACTCACACACCCATACAGCCACTAAGACAACCACTCACTCACACATACAGACACAGACACACCCAGTCACTCATCGATATGGACACTCACATGCTCAATCACTCACTCATATAGACAGTGACACAATCACTCACTCGGTCATACAGACATGCATACACTCAGCCACTCACCCATACAGCAAACATGCACAACATCTCATTCACCCAGACAGTCACTCATACAAACCTCTCAGTCTACCATAAAATCACACACTTTTGTGCCACTCTGAAAGGCCCCACACCAGCCACATGCAGACTGCCATAGCAAGTGCATGACAAGGTATATCCAAAGTTGCAAACTCGACAGAGTGCCCACCAAGAGTGCCATGTCCACTAACACTGCATGCAATATAGGTACGTCACCCCTCTGGCAGGCCTTACAGTCCTAAGGTAGGTTGCACTGTTATGCATGTGAGGGCATAGTTGTGCATGAGCAAATATGCCCCTACTATGTCTTTACAAATTCCATGACTTAGTAAGTGTACAGGGAAACCATAGCAAATGCATGTACTGGACACTGGTCGTTATAGGTTCCCTAGCTATATGATGGCCTCTCTGAACACTGGGTTGTTTGGTATCAAACAACTCAAAATAACAAACCCACACTGATGCCAGTGTTAGATGTATTATACAATGTACCAGCCTGCCACCACAAGACACAGATCTGGACTTCTGTGGTGAGTGCCTCTGCTCTCAGGAGCCAGAACAAATAGCCTTTCATGGGTGGAGGTGTTACACCTCCTCCCCCAGGCAGGCAGCCGGCACCAGCAGTCAGCTTTGAAGGCTTTACCACTTTTGAGATCTGACCTCTGACTCCACTGCTAGAAGCGGTTGGCCGCCCAATGGCTTCTCCCCTACTTTGAACAGGAAAACCAGTGGGAAAAAGTAGCCAGAGTAGGAGGAGTGGCCCCCCTCAGCCTGCAACACCCCCGGTGTGAAAGGCGATGTGACCACTCCATTTTATTTTTCTCCATCTTGGGTGGCAGGAAAATAGACTATCAGAGTTAGGGATGTGACCTCTTCCCGCAGGAAGTGGTCACATAGTGGATGTAGCCACCCTAAGGTAGGTGGCCTATTGGCCACTACCAAGTACTCCTCTGAATGTCCACTAAATACAGTATTTAGTGGGCATCCCTAGACATGCAGATCAGATTCAATGGACACAAGAAGACCAGTGACGATGAAGTCCCAAGGCTCGAGAACAGAATTCCTACTGCAAGAAGAAAAAAGCACCTGCCTGGTGTACCCCGGACTCAACAATCGTCAATGAGGAGTTGACATTGGACGGACTATAAGAAACTCCAGAGGACCTCTAACCTTCTAAACATTGCTGAGAACCTTCCTCCAGAGTGAAGACATCACTTTCTGCACCCAGCAGGCGAGACCCAGTGAAGTCCAATTCACTGACCGGATGGTGACCAATGAACCGGACCCAGCAACTAGATCAAATTCCACACAATGGACCCAGAGGACAAACCCTGAAAGTGTGCCAAGTGTGGTTGCACTGTGACTTCCAGTGACTAAGACGTGCCGTAGCCCGGGCTACTGTACCCCTAACGTCAGACACCCAGAAGAAAAGCATTTGGCTGATCTATCTTCCCTGCACCTGGCCTCCCTGCATGGGAAAATCAGCTGTGCTCTGGGGGTCCGTATCCCCTTGTTACCTCTAAACTCCAAGGGGATCCACAAGACTTACCTGTAAGTCCTCCTGTGCAGTGTGTTTCCAAGTGCTCCCCTCTGCGTTTCTGCACCAGCTCAAAAAATTTCAGCTGCTGCCCCAGTTTGAACCGGGAACCACCCGAACCTCTCCAGCTGGCCCACATGACATCTCCATGACCACAAATGTTTAGCACTTCTCCAAGAGAACTGCTTGACCAAGCTACCACTAAAAACAGAGTATTAGGTGGTCTACTTCATACCTCTGGATACCAAGGTGGAGTCGCTTGGCCTTGCTGTACAGTGCACATAGCTTTTGAACACTATACAGAGCCAACCTCCTACATCGACTTCTGGCAGCCCTACTTCCCCTACTTCCCCTGCACTTGGTGTTGCTGCAGAAGATGTAGAGGGTTCCCCATCTCTTCTCTCTCTCTGTGCTCTAAGATGCTGTCTGTTGTGATAGCTGTTGAGATGTGACAACATACTTTATGTTGGACAAGAATATTTTTTTAATGTAACCCCTAGAAAGGGTTTTGTCGCGTAGGAAGCACTTAACATATATAGACACCTTCTTCTTCTCAACAGAAGAGATTGTGAAAAAACCCAAGCGATGGACTGTTTCTGCTGTGCAGGATCATCATCAAAAGAGGTATCTGCATCAGGGTGTGGTTCTTGATCTTGACTCCCTCCAGATGCCCTCTTATTCAGAAATATCCACACAAAATAGTAACAAAAGGCAGGAGCAACATTCCAGCTGAAGAGTGTACAGCATGGCCTTACCGCTTAACTATTGAAGTGACAAGGCCGCTAATAAAATATTTTCTGTTTACTCCTTGGAGTGCCCCATAATGTCCTGCAAGGGATTTTTTTTAATAAAAAAAAATTGGTTGTTGTGGTGCACCAAGGAGGGGCAGGGGCTCCACATATAGGCTCTCATTATGACATTGGTGGTAAGTCCCGTTTACCGCCATGCCAACCGCGACCAACATACCGGCGCCGCGGCGGATTACCGCTACCCATATTATGACACACACATACCAATCCGTCACTATACAGACACACACACAAGTCTACCAGCCCAAAGGTCAGTGATAAATTGGCGGTACCAAAACCCACACTGTTACACCAACAGATCTACGCCCACAGCATTATCAGCCATGAATCACCGCAGTGGACATTCAACGCGGTAAACCATTGGCGGTACATACCGCTGCACTCAAAATACACACAACCTAACAAAACAACACCACATTGGACAATTCAAACTACACACACCTGACACACATACACCCACCACACCCACACACCCACAACACTATAAAACACACTCACACAATACCCACAACCCCTTACGACTAAAAAATATTGCCAAATGAGACAGACCAAGAGCACCCACAGAACCAGAGCCACTAAACACCATCACCCATACACCATCCATGCATCTTACAGCACACACCCCAACACATCACCCCACACACCTGCACACACCACACACACTACACCCATGGCACCACAAAGACACCTCAGGTTCTCAGAGGAGGAGCTATGGGTCATGGTGGAGGAAATCATCTGGGTAGAGCCACAGTTATTCGGATCACAGGTGCAGCAGACATCCATTGCTAGGAAGATGGAGCTATGGCGGAGAATCGTAGACAGGGTCAATGCAGTTGGACAGCACCCAAGAACAAGGGATGACATCAGGAAGCGGTGAAATGACCTATGGGGGAAGGTGCGTTCCGTGGCAGCAAGACACCAGATAGCAGTACAGAGGACTGGCGTTGGACCCCCACTGCCTCCCCCACAACTAAGAACATGGGAGGAGCAGTCTTGGCAATCATGCATCCTGAGGGCCTGGCAGGAGCAGCAGGAGGACTGGACTCTGGTAAGTCAACGCTCTATTACTATCACCCCCCTACCTGCATGCCATCACATACCCCCACCGTGCCCTCACCCCCATCACTCCACCACTTCACATACACCCTACCATCACAACCCACTCATCCCAATGCCAAGCCCTGCACGTAACACCAATGCAGGTACAGTCCCATACCACCACAGAGCCTCCCCCTCAGGAAACACCACCACAGCGGGCCCATACCACTGTCCCCAGGACACATGAGTCAGCAGTGTATCCACCACTCCAGGGACTCCAGGCCACCCAACAAACACAGGACGATCAGGGACCTGGGGTCAGTGGCAGTGGGCGCACGGTTCAGGGGACAGAGGCACAGGACAACAGGGAAGCTGGGAGGACTGCTGTTCGACAGGGGGAGGATAGGCCCAGGGAACCGACTCTCCAGGAGGCACTCACCAACATCCTTGGAGCATACCACCATTCCCAGGACACAATGGGCCAGATATTGGACAAGTTACAGGATACTCAGCGGCTGCAGGAGCGACAGTACCTGGGGATCAGGGAGGACTTGAAGGACATCCACACCACCCTAGTCACCATTGCAGAGGTGCTGGCAGACATGGCCAACACCATGAGGGAGGCAGTGGCACACCAAAGGGCCCCTGACACTAGCCAAAACAATGAACCGCCTTCCACCTCCGCTGCCGCTAGTGGACAGGAGGCCCCGCCACAGGAACAACAGGCCACCAGCACCCCTCCCCCTACAGAAGGAGAACACCCTGCAAACGGTCCTTGCAATCCACGCAGAAGCAAGAGAACATTGCCAAGAACCCCACCAGGAAATAAGACTCTCCTGAATGTCACCCTTGTGTCCCACTCAGTTACCCTGTCCACCTTGAACTGCCATTGCTCCACTTCCTATGCCTCCTTGGACAATGCACCTGTGAAATCAATAGACTGGACTCTACCCTCGACTTTTCTCCATCAGCATCCCAGCCCATTGCAATACCCCCTCCACTTATTAGCACCTAAATAAACACCCTTGGAACAAATACAAGTATGGAGTCTGTCAATTGATTGAAATATGTATTTGGTTAACGAGCTGTAAACATTGCAATTCAACTGTACAGTAATGTATACATAGGCATGACCTGTGGTTGGCAGCAGTCAACACACCAGGAGCCAGAGTGGGGCACAGATATCTGAAAATAGAGATGCCAAAGGGTACAGTAAGTGTCCATAGTAGTGGGAAAATCAGCCTGCCATGTACAATGTCCAACACAAACTGTCAATGGAAGGTGAAGTTACAGTGTTTTACCTGTGTGTCACTGGAAGTACTATTGTATGATTGATGTTCTGTTGTCCTCATTCTCATCCTCTGCCTCCTCTTCGTCCCTGTCCACAGGGTCCACTGCTGCCACACGCCCATCTCCAGCCTCATCCTCCTGCAGAAAAGGCACTTGGCATCTCAAGGCAAGGTTATGCAACATACAGCCTGCCACGATGATCTGGCTCACCTTTTAGGGTGGGTAGCACAGGAAACCACCTATTAGATGGTGGCAACGAAACCTGGCCTTCAGGAGGCCGAATGTCCTCTTGATTATTCTTCTTGTTCGACCATGTGCCTCATTGTAACATTCCTCTGCCCTTAGAGGTATAGGTAGAGGTAAGGTTGTGGCAAAAGTAGATAATTCTAATGTTCTATTTTGTGGGAGTGTGGTCGAGCAGTAGGCTTATCAGAGGGTAGTGTTAAGCATTTGTTGTACACACATAGGCAATAAATGAGGAACACACACTCAAAGACTTAACTCCAGGCCAATAGTTTTAATATAGAAAAATATATATTTTCTTAATTTATTTTAAGAACCACAAGTTCAAGATTTGAAGTCAATACATAAAATGCAAGGTACTCCACACATGTAAGTTAGGAACTTTGAATTTGAGCAATGGCATACACAGTTTTAGTAAAAATGGCAATAAGCTATATTAAAAGTGGACACAGTGCAAAAATCAACAGTTCTTGGGGGAGGTAAGTAATGGTTAGTTTGTCAGGTAAGTAAGACTCTTACAAGTCTAAGTTCCTGGGCATAGTCAACCCACCGTTCAAGGCAACCTCAAAGTTACCACACCAGCAGCTCAAGGCCGGTCAGGTGCAGAGGTCAAAGAGGTGCCCAAAACACATAGGCGCCCATGAAGAACAGGGGTACTCTGGTTCCAGTCTGCCTACAGGTAAGTACCTGGGACTTCGGAGGGCAGACTAGGGTGGGTTTGTAGAGTACTGGGGGGAACACAAGTAGGCACACAAAACACACCCTCAGTGGCACAGGGGTGGCCGGGTGCAGTGTGCAAAGCAGGCGTCGGGTTTTGTATAGGATTCAATGGAGGGACCAGGGGGTTAGTTTGGCGGTGCAGGCAGGGCAAAGGGGGGCTTCTCGGGCCAGCCACCAACTGGGCAAGGCAGAGGGTCACCTGGGGGTCACTCATGCACTGAGGTTCAGTTCCTTCTGGTCCTGGGGGCTGCGGGTGCAGTGCTTGATCCTTGTTACAGGCAGTCGTGGTCTGGGGGGCCTCTAGATTCGCTCTGCCTGCGTCGCTGTGGGGGTCAAGGGGGTCGTCTCGGGCTACTCACAATGTCGTAGTTGCCTGAGAGTCCTCCCTGTGGTGTTGGTTCTCTGGAGCTTCAAACCTGGGGCGTCGGGTGCAGAGGGTGAAGTCTCACGCTTCCGGCGGAAAGAGTGAGGCCTTTAAAAGTTGCAAGAAAGTTGCAAAGTTGTTGCTTGTTGAGAAGAGCCGCTGCTCACAGGATTTTCTTGGTCCTTTGGTTCAGGGCAGTCCTCTGAGGCTTCAGAGGTCGCTGATCCCTGTTGGATGCGTCACTGTTTGCAGTTTTCTTTGAGCCAGGAGACAGGCCGGTAGGAGCTGGCGTCTCTGCAGGGCTTTCAGGTCAGCAGTCCTTCTTCTTGTTTCAGGTTGCAGGAATCTGATTTCCTGGGTTCTTGGGTGCCCCTAAATACTAAATTTATGGGTGTGTTTAGGTCTGGGGGGCAGTAGCAAATGGCTACTGTCCTGGAGGGTGGCTACACCCTCTTGGTGCCTCCCCCCTGAGGGGAGCGGGACACATCCCTAATCCTATTGGGGGAATCCTCCAATCTCAAGATGGAGGATTTCTAAAGGCAGGGATCACCTCAGCTCAGGACACCTTAGGGGCTGTCCTGACTGGTGGGTGACTCCTCCTTATTTTTCTCATTATCTCCTCCAGCCTTGCCGCCAAAACCAAAAGTGGGGGCAGTGGCCAGAGGGGCGGGCATCTCCACTAGGTGGGATGCCCTGGGGTGCTGTAACAAAAGGCTCACCACCAGGTGCTCCAGTTCCTGCAGGGGGGCGTGAGAAGCATCTCCACCCAGTACAGGCTTTGTTCCTGGCCACAGAGTGACAAAGGCACTCTCCCCATGTGGCCAGCAACTCGTCTGGTTGTGGCAGGCTGGCAGAAACTGGTCAGCCTAGCACTTAGAGTCGGACTGGTATTCAGGGGCATCTCTAAGATGCCCTCTGGGTGCATTTTAAAATCTATTCCACACTGGCATCAGTGTGCATGTACTGTGCTGAGAGGTTTGATACCAAACCTACCAGATTTCAGTGTAGCCATTATGGAACTGTGGAGTTCGTGTTTGACAAACTCCCAGACCATATACTCTTTATGGCTACCCTGCACTTACAATGTCTAAGGTTTTACTTAGACACTGTAGGGGCATAGTGCTCATGAACATATGCCCTCACCTGTGGTATAGTGCACCCTGAAGTAGGGCTGTAAGGACTGCTAGAGGGGTGATTACCTATGTCACAGGCAGTGTGAGGTTGGCATGGCACTCTGAGGGGAGTGCCATGTCAACTTAGTCATTTTCTCCCCACCAGCACACACTAGCTGTGAGGCAGTGTGCATGTGCTGTGTGAGGGGTCCCCAGGGTGGCATAAGACATGCTGCAGCCCTTAGAGACCTTCCCTGGCATCAGGGCCCTTGGTACCATTTACAAGGGACTTATCTGAGTGCCAGGGCTGTGCCAATTGTGGAAGCAAAGGTACAGTTTAGGGAAAGAACACTGGTGCTGGGGCCCGGTTAGCAGGGTCCCAGCACACTTTCAATCATAACTGGCATCAGCAAAAGGCAAAAAGTCAGGTGGTAACCATACCAAGGAGGCATTTCCTTACACCAACATATACTGGGTTGGGACCATGAGCTCACCTATTAGCCACACCCGGTGCCTCTTGAGTTGAGCCATCACATATGGGATGCTACTATTCCTCAGGATAAAGGCATCATGCAGAGTCCCAGGATACTTAGCACTGACATGGGAGATGTACTGGTCCGCCAGGTACACTATCTGCACATTCATGGGGTGAAAGCTCTTTCGATTTCTGAACACATGTTCATTTCTCCGAAGGGGGGGGAAAATGCAATATGGGTACCATCAATAGCCCCAATAATGTTGGGGATATGTCCCATTGCATAGAGATTAGCTTTCACTGTGGCCAAATCCTCCACCTGGGGTAAAACGATGTAGCTGCGCATGTGTTTAATCAGGGCAGACAACACTCTTGTCAGCACTATTGAGAACATTGGCTGAGACATTCCTGCTGCTAAGCCCACTGTCACTTGGAAAGAACCAGTTGCCAAGAAATGGAGCACAGCTAGAACTTGCACAAGAGTGGGGGATCCCAGTCAGGTGACGGATAGCAGATATCAGGTCTGGCTCCAATTAGGTACACAGTTCTGTGATTGTGGCCCTGTCAAGCCTATAGGTGAGGATAATGTGCTTGTCCTCCATTGTTGGCAAGTCCACCAGGGGTCTGTATATGGGGGAATGTCTCCATCTCCTATTCATCTGCAGCGGTACTCTAAGGGGCAAAAGAGTGAGCAGCTGGTCAGTATTCCACATTTCTGAACTATACACTGTATTGCATATTGTGACAGTAACATTATGTTTCTGGATAGGCCCAAATGGTGCCTATGTGTACTGTGATGCAGATAGGTGCCATGGCCTGCCCCCCCCTGAAATGGCGCCTGCCTGACATGTGGAAATGAGGTAATGCCACTGACGCTGTGAGCTGTTGCGGGAGGCGATCGAGTACCACCATGCAACTCCTCAATGGTTGTCATTGGGACCTATGGGTTACAGTGGCCAATGGTGAAGTACGCCAGTGGTGACTGTACGAACCGCCGCGGACGAGACCGCCATTTTCTATCTGTTCTCTTACTTGCTACCTGACATTCAACAGGACAGGACCTACACTGCAAGTGCTGCTGTGACCTGTGTCAGGAAGCGACAATGGCTCAAGTGTCTGGGTAAAGGGCCCCTGCCTTCACTGCGTAGGAGTTGGAGAAACTGGTGGATGGGGTCCTACCACAGTACACGTTACTCTACGGTCCTCCAGACAAACAGGTAAGTACACTGTGAGCATGATGCATGGTCCATGAATGTCTGGAGTGCTCTATGTGTAAGCCACATGTTGGGGGGGGCTGAGGGGTCCTGGCCAGAGTGCAGCATGTAAGGTGGTCAATGTATGTGCATCAGGGGATGGTGGGATCTTGTGGGCAATGAGTGTGATGGACCGGACGGGTGACTAATTCCCTTTTCTGCTGTCTTTTCCCTGCAGGTCAGTGCCCACCAGAAAAAGGGTATTTGGCATGCCATCGTCAAGGAGGTACGGACCCTGGGGGTCTTTGCTAGGCGGAGCACCCAGTGCCGCAAGAGGTGGGAGGACCTGCACAACTGGGAAAAGAAGACGGCGGAGGCGTAGCTGGGGCTGGCCTCTCAACAAGAAAGGGGTGCCCAGCGCACCATGACCCCCCTGATGTTCCGCATCCTGGCGGTGGCCTATCCGGAGTTGGATGGGTGCTTGAAGGCATCACAGCAGCCATAAGGGGGTGAGTACTGAATCTGACTCCTGCTGTGCACGCGTTAAGAATTACCTGGGTGGGGGCTATGGGTCCCCCTAGGCCAGGGTGAAGATGGCAGGGTAGGTCCCTTGTTGGGCAGGCTCTGAGGCACACCTACACCAATAGTGTTAGTGGGCATCTACTACTGGACAGGTGTCCTTTGGGTTTCTAGGGTGCAGCTGATGGAGTTAGGCTTTTTACCCCATGGGCTGGTGGCTATCTTAGGAACTGGTTGGGCATGGCCTAATGCATAGGGCTGCTCCCTGTGTGTTGTGTCCGCCAACGGTAGTGGTGTTGCTGGGATTGACCAAGTGTATCCTCTGTCCCCCCACCCTTTTTGTTTTGTCACCCTGTCTTTATGTGCATTAGCATCATCTGGCGGAGGAGCAGAGGCACCGGTGACGGAGGGAGCTGCATCACACATGGGCCTGGAGGCCGAATCCACGAGGGTGAGGGCACCAGTGGGACGGAAGGCGAGGGGAGCTCCACGACGGGGATAGGAGGGCACAACACAGACAGCGGCGACTCCTCGGATGGAAGCTCCCTGGCGGTGGTGGACACCTCTGTGCCCACCCCAACAACAGAAACAGCCACCACCCCCCCTACCAGCACCTCCCTCCCAGCAGCCCCTCAGTGTGTTTCCTGTGCCTGCTCACCCAGGAGGTTGGGCATCTCCTTCGCCCCAGGCACCTCAAGCCCTGCCCCAGTCAGCCCTGCTGCCCTCAGTGAGGAGGCTATTGACCTCCTGAGATCCCTCACTGTCACCCAGTCCCAATCCACTCAACCCCAGCCTATCCAAAGCACATCTTCAGACCAGCATGCACACAAAACAACACACAAAAGTGGCTCAGGCAAACACAAGCACCTCACATCATCCCACAGGCACTCACACAAGCACCATCACCATGCAGACACACCAACATCCACTGCCTTCACTGTGTCCCCCTCCTCCTTGTCATCCACCTCCCTCCCAGTATTGTCTCCACTCACACCTGGATGCACTACATCCTCATCCACTACCTCCATCACCAGCACGCCCATCACAACACACCCCTCAAGAGCAGTCACCATCCCCACAACCATACACATGTCCCCGGTGTCCTCTCCCACTGTGTCTCTAACCCCTCCTCCCAAAGTACACAAACGCAAGCACACACCAACCCAACAGCCATCCACCTCACAACAGCATCCAGCACATGCACCTTCACCCAAACTTAGCAGACAGACACCTACTACAACCACTTCCTCTTCCTCCACTCCCAAACTCTCGCCCTCGTGCCACCCCAGTGTTTCTAAAAAACCTTTTCTAGCTAACAGTGACCTGTTCCCTACCCCTCCCCCGTCATTCCCCTCGGGCCAGGGTGTCCAGAACCCAGCCCAGCACCTCGGCCACCAAGTCGCCGTCCAATGTGGACCCTGCAGCTCCCAGAGGCTCAAAGGCGGCACCCGTCAGGAAAGCCAGTGTACCACCAAACCCCTGCAAAGGACCAAACCATACTGCCACCTGCCAAGGTAAAGAAGGGGCCAGCATGCAGCAGGGGCATGGATGACATGCCACCCAGCAAGGCCTCCTCCAAACCTCCAGCTGACAGAGCCAAGGGCAAAACAGCATCAGCCATGGTGAGGAAGGGGCAGAAAACCGAAGGCATGGCACTTCAGCTGACGGAGGATGCAGGTGAGGCCCTGGTGCCCACCAGCAGAACCGCCAGCCCCGCCACCTGCACCGCGGGCAGCACCGCCAGTAGCCCCACCGCAAGCACCGCCACCTGCACCGCCACTGCCACCACGACTGTCAGCAGCAGCATCCAGAGTAGGCAGTCATCCAAGGCTGAAGGAGAAGGGCTGGAGCCTCCCTCCACCACTGGCAGCACCTGCACCACGGCCAGCACTGCCAGCAGCCCTGCCGCAAGCACCGCCGCAAGCACCGCCACCTGCACCGCTGACAGTAGCACCACTACCCGCAGCAGCAGCCTCAGTGGGCGGCCGACCAAGGCTGCAATGGATGGGCTGGAGCCTCCCCCGACCACTGCCAGCACTGACACCAGCACTGACACTGGCACCTCTGAGTAGCCATCACCGCCAGTGGACAGTGTGTAGTCCTGCCTCCATGGCCTGTTGTGCGTCCTGGGCCATGCAAAGCATGTGGGTGTGACACCCAGGTGAGAGACTGTGACCTTGCACTCCCCTGCATCACAGGGCACAATGCCCCATCCAGGACCAGTCGAAGAAGCCATCCTTGGCAGGATGAAGCAGACTGGGTACAAAGCCCCCTGCAGAACCAGTGGAGAAATGCATCCAATCACCCTATCCTTGGCAGGATGAAGGAGACTAGGCACAAAGTCCCCTCCAGAACCAGTGGAGAAGTGCATCCACTCACCCTATCCTTGGCAGGATGAAGCAAACTGGACACAAAGACCCCTCTATAACCAGTGGAGAAATGCATTCACTCACCCTATCCTTGGCAGCATGAAGCAGACTGGGCACAAGGCCCCCTCCAGAACCAGTGGAAGAAGGCATCCACTTGAGAGACTTGAGAGACTGTGGCTTTGCACTCCCAGGACCAAGCAGTGGGCAAACCACCCACTAGAGAGACTGTGGCTTTGCACTCCCCAGGACCAAGCAGCGGGCAAACCACCCACTTGAGAGACTGTGGCTTTGCACTCCCCAGGACCAAGCAGTGGGCAGACCACCTGTAAGGAAATGCCTCCTTGGCATGGTTGCCCCCTGACTTTTTGCCTTTGCTGATGCTATGTTTACAATTGAAAGTGTGCTGAGGCCTGCTAACCAGGCCCCAGCACCAGTGTTCTTTCCCTAACCTGTACTTTTGTATCCACAATTGGCAGACCCTGGCATCCAGATAAGTCCCTTGTAACTGGTACTTCTAGTACCAAGGGCCCTGATGCCAAGGAAGGTCTCTAAGGGCTGCAGCATGTCTTATGCCACCCTGGAGACCTCTCACTCAGCACAGACACACTGCTTGCCAGCTTGTGTGTGCTAGTGAGGACAAAACGAGTAAGTCGACATGGCACTCCCCTCAGGGTGCCATGCCAGCCTCTCACTGCCTATGCAGTATAGGTAAGACACCCCTCTAGCAGGCCTTACAGCCCTAAGGCAGGGTGCACTATACCATAGGTGAGGGTACCAGTGCATGAGCATGGTACCCCTACAGTGTCTAAACAAAACCTTAGACATTGTAAGTGCAGGGTAGCCATAAGAGTATATGGTCTGGGAGTCTGTCAAGCACGAACTCCACAGCACCATAATGGCTACACTGAAAACCGGGAAGTTTGGTATCAAACTTCTCAGCACAATAAATGCACACTGATGCCAGTGTACATTTTATTGTAAAATACACCACAGAGGGCACCTTAGAGGTGCCCCCTGAAACTTAACCGACTGTCTGTGTAGGCTGACTAGTTCCAGCAGCCTGCCACACCAGAGACATGTTGCTGGCCCCATGGGGAGAGTGCCTTTGTCACTCTGAGGCCAGTAACAAAGCCTGCACTGGGTGGAGATGCTAACACCTCCCCCAGGCAGGAGCTGTGACACCTGGCGGTGAGCCTCAAAGGCTCACCCCTTTGTCACAGCCCAGCAGGGCACTCCAGCTTAGTGGAGTTGCCCGCCCCCTCTGGCCACAGCCCCCACTTTTGGCGGCAAGGCTGGAGGGAACAAAGAAAGCAACAAGGAGGAGTCACTGGCCAGTCAGGACAGCCCCTAAGGTGTCCTGAGCTGAAGTGACTCTAACTTTTAGAAATCCTCCATCTTGCAGATGGAGGATTCCCCCAATAGGGTTAGGATTGTGACCCCCTCCCCTTGGGAGGAGGCACAAAGAGGGTGTACCCACTCTCAGGGCTAGTAGCCATTGGCTACTAACCCCCCAGACCTAAACACGCCCTTAAATTTAGTATTTAAGGGCTACCCTGAACCCTAGAAAATTAGATTCCTGCAACTACAAGAAGAAGGACTGCCTAGCTGAAAACCCCTGCAGAGGAAGACCAGAAGACGACAACTGCCTTGGCTCCAGAAACTCACCGGCCTGTCTCCTGCCTTCCAAAGATCCTGCTCCAGCGACGCCTTCCAAAGGGACCAGCGACCTCGACATCCTCTGAGGACTGCCCCTGCTTCGAAAAGACAAGAAACTCCCGAGGACAGCGGACCTGCTCCAAGAAAGGCTGCAACTTTGTTTCCAGCAGCTTTGAAAGAACCCTGCAAGCTCCCCGCAAGAAGCGTGAGACTTGCAACACTGCACCCGGCGACCCCGACTCGGCTGGTGGAGATCCAACACCTCAGGAGGGACCCCAGGACTACTCTGATACTGTGAGTACCAAAACACTGGGAGCAGCGTTGGAGTGCCATTGAGAGGGAGGCCTTTGCTGTGGTTTGGTCCCTGAAGAGCCCAAAGCCCACTGCGGCTCACGTAGGTTCCTCAGCCAGCACACATTGTGAGTGCAGGCGGGAGCCAGGCATGCTACCCGGGGCACCCACAACGTGCCCATCATTGGGGGTGGCAGATTAGGTTGTGCTCCCTGCCTGCACGTTCTCGGGTTGTGAACAAGACAATGTCCCAGTGGGATAGGGTCCCCGGGACTCTGTCTCTCTTCAGTCTCCAGGACCTTCCATGCCCCCACCCCATAAGATATGGATTTTCCTTGGGGGATGGTGTCCCCTGTGCAACTGCATAGCTCAGGGAGGGGTGGTTGCATGCTTTCCTCCACTAATGTCATCACTTTGCAGACCCATCGGACCATCGCCATCCCAGGGTGAGTTCATTAGAAAGGGCAGGAGCCACCATTGTTTCTGTTTAATTTTAGAGTGGATGTGAAGATGAGTTTTTGACCTCTGGGTGTGGGTGTCAGGGGACTAATTCCTGAGTCCAAAAATGGCCAAAAAAATCCTCCACACCGTGATATATATACATAAATCCAGCACCTTAATTGCTCAAAAATTACTGAACGAAAGTACATGAAAGAAGGGTTTCTGGACCAAGATCTAGCTTTATGCCACATGTGGTGTAATTTAATTCTGCTGTTTTTTGTAGTATTGCTATTCAGTTCTTTTTTTGGGAAATTGCATGGGAAAAACACATTTTAAGACAACCCTTCCTTTTTCTCCGCTTTTGCTTGACTGATCACCTCAAAACTTTCCAGGAAGGAGATGAGCCTTTTTTTTTTAAAGTGAAGATTTGTCTAAAAGCGCCAAAGTTATAGGGAAACCCAAAAATCCACTTCCTATGGAAACATGGTCCTAACTATAACTACCCAATGGCAATCACGACTGGATAAGACATTTTATATATGTATATTATCTAGTGGGGGTCGCCACTAGGTAGTTATAGTTAGGACCATGTTTCCGTAGGAAGTGGTTTTCCTTAAAAAAAAACATTTTTGACTTGCCTATATGTTTGGCACCATTTGACAAATGTCCACAAAGTTTTCCCAAAAAAGTGCCTCTGTGATTCTTGTTGTGCATGGAAGATTTCAGGGTGATCTGTCAGTGGGGGCTGAGAAAAAGGGGTGGTCAAAAAAGTTGCGTTTCCCATGTAAATTCCCATAAGACCTTTAGAGATGATGACAGCCAGAACCACTGGATGGAATTACACCAGATATGGCAGAAAGCTAGCTTTCGGTACACAGATTACGCTTTTTGTTATTTGGTGTATATTTGTTCAGTAGTTTTTGAGATATTAAAGGAAAAATAAGTTTGTATATCTAAGGTCACAGATCCTTTGCAACGATTTTGTGATGATCGTGGGGTATTCGTGAATGCACATGCCACCAGGAAGGCTGTGATTGGCTGGCCGCAACCTGACCAATTTAAGCTCCCTGGACATGGTCCCTTGGGCTGAAAAATGGAAAGTAGCATAAAGGGTCAGGGTGGAGGTACCCTAAACCCAGGGGTGTGATATAGGCATATTTGAGGGTCAAATTATGGTTTTAAAATGTTTATTTTACCATGCGCGATATTTGCAAATATGTTGCGATGCTCAGTGCAGCCCCAGTGTAACGTCACAATAAATTCACAAATATCTGTCACAACAAATTCACAAATAAGCCAAATTTCCTTAAAAAAAAAACATTCACAGACTTATTCATACACTAATTCATTCAATCATAAATGCACTCAGACACATGCACCCACTCAGACCCACTCACAGACTCACACATCTCCTTTCAGACTCACTCAGACACTCACATACCCACTCACAGAGACAGGCCCCGTGGCCAATCTGTGCAATGTTGGGTGGTTATAAGGGCTGTGCCTGTGTTCGGACGAGGTAAGAGATACCAGTTTACCTGTCAACTCAGTCTCAACAAAGTCTTCCCTTCTACCTGTTTCTATTTTCGACAGATGGTCTGCTACACAGCTGTGCAACAGCATGCCCTGCGTGGTTCTTCTGGCATGAGGCCATTTGATATCGCTGAGACACTTCACACCTTGTGCCTCACATCTCAGACTTCAAAGCCCTGAGAATCCTCAACAAATACAGACAGAATGTCTATGAATATTAGAATTAGATACTTTACTGATTCCCAGAATTTTCATACCTTGTCTGTGAAAGGGAAAGATATCTTTTGGGATACAGAATCCTGTCTCCTTGACTACCACATATCACTATGAGGGTATCCTATAACCCTTTGTACCTGGTCACCATCTGGCTAGACTCAAAACCTGAAAAAGAAGAACCAAATTATGTGGTGATGACCCTCACACACACTATTCTTATCATGCCCATCATCGGGTCTCATCCTGTTCCCACTTAGCCAGGGTCGGCTCAACCATTTTAAATGGAGCACTTGTGATATTCCATCGAACGGGGGTCTACAAATGAAAGGTAAAAATTATTAAATGACACCCTGGTATCCCTTTCATATTGGATAGCTTCAGTGTAATTAAAATGATCTGGCGAGTATTTTGAAGAATTTAGAGCCTGATTTAGATATTGGCAGATGGGTTACTCCATCTACCAAAATCTAAATCCTATAGGAAATCATGAAATTTAGATTTTGGCGGATGGGTTATATGTCACAGTTGGAGTGACCTGTTCACCAATATCTAAATCAGGCCCTAATTGTCCCTACACCCTAATGTGCATCGCCATGTTTCAGCCCTTGTGGTCAGGTCACTGTGGATTTGGGGCTTTCATCATGACCTATGCAGCTGCCCTGCTACAGACAACTAATAGCACACAACATATAACATATACACAGGCCTACTTGCCTGTTTTTCAGTTGAACATATATTAATACCTGTGCTAGTATATAATAGTATCCCACTAAGACAGGCGGGGTGTCACACCCCTATAGACACACTCACTTCTAGGGGTACCATGCCATTAACTATACCTACTTCTATCATGCTCTGTCCTCAAACTATGAGATTAATATTAATGTTCGAAGGTGCTAGGAATCAGATCTGCGTAACGCCGCAAGCCTCCAGTCACGATATTCATCCGCTTCAGCCTAGTAATGATCGGTCAGGCGGGGCAGTCTGCCTTTTTCTTTTGTCCATTGTCAATTATTTGCATATGGGGCGCATCTGAGGTTGATCATGTTTCTTGCTGCTCATGCCCCTATATGTGGAGAATAACGGTCATCTTGATTCTAAATTTGTTTCTCATTTATTAGTGTGTATTTTTGACTCAGGGCCTAATTTAGAGTTTGGCAGACAGGTTCCCCCATCACAAACATTACGGATGTCTCATCCACCGTATTACAATTCCCATAAGATATAATGCGATCTAATATGGTGGACAGGATATCTGTCATGTTTGTGACTCATCTGCCAAATTCTAAATCATGCCCTCAGTGTCTACAGTGGCTTTTCCTCCAATCTTTTCCAGACAGCATAAAATATCATTTCATCCCACGTCTGTGCAATCCTCTCATCCATTCCTTTTTTGTCTCAGAATGATTAATGTATTATTTTCAATGTCTGCCCATTTTTGTAGAACATTGAATCATGCAATAATTGATGCCATATTTGGATTCCAATGTGTTGCAATTAAATGTTTAGACAACTGGGTTGCAAGGTTAATACATTTAGGTGTGAGCACCATCTTGTTGTGTCTGGTCATTAAGACTAGTAGATAAACCTTTGAAGTTTGTAGGCCTATCTTCCCGTTACATCAGACATATAGGGCCTGATTATGATGATTGGGAGATATGTCCCACCGTCCCGTTTTTAGTGGTCTTCCCCCCGCCCGCCTGCCTCTTTGGCGGTCTGACCTCCCGATTACAAAGTGTGTTGGGACACAGCCACAAGACGACTGCCTCCGCCGATACTTCTGCTTCTACGGTGGCAGCAGGAGAGATAGATGTGGCCCATAGAGAGATTCCTGCCAAGTTTCCCACCGGGCTAATCATGATCTGCCTTTCTGCTGACATTTTGAGTAGTGAGCACCATTTTACCTGAAACTTTTTCGCACAATTGGTAGCAGCATATCTTATACTGTGTGTAATGCGAGTTTAACATTATGACTTGCATGTTCTCAGTGCTTTCTGTCACAGGCTAGGCCCTTGTAGTATTAACAATACCCAGCCACTACTCTCCACTACACCAACCAAGATTTAAATCTGTGGTTTTCTGGATACACACAGACATCTGCAGTGCATTAACTAATGGTGGTTTCATAATGTACAATAGAGCATTTCCCACTGATTAACTTAATTTTTTTAATGTATTTTTCATTGAAGCTGTGAGTTATTTTATATGTAGCTACCTGAAGGTGAAAGAACAAAAAAAAAAATACAAAAACTGTTGGATTTTTTTAGCCACACCATTGACCTCGACCACATGTTCACTGACCCCACCCCACGACATGCAGCATCACAGTTCACTTAGATTTTTTTTAATCTACTTTGACAGCTACTCTGACTCATTTTCAGCAGCAAAACGTACTCTGTCATGACTCTGCCATGGTGAAACCATCACCCAGCGGGAAACTCCTAATACGGCAGGCAGGGAAGTTGGCTGCTTAGCAGAGTACTTGGTCCCCTCAGTGCGGCAGACTGTAGAACCCGTAATTGGGCCAATAATCTGTAATTTGGCCAATTTTCATTTTTGATCGGGCAATCCCAAACCATACATGCAGAAATCTAGCTTCACTTTCCTTACAACTAGGGCATATGTTGTGGCATTTGGGTGCCTATTACCTAGTCTTAGGGGTGCCAGATAAACCCTACGTGCATACTAATATTGCAACACCTTGAATCCAGTGCTTAATTTGTGCTTGTTGTTTCTGGTGCAGGGCACCAGCACTTATTTCTGAGGGCCAACACGTATTTTTCTTACTCAGGCATTTACTGCGAGCAATAGACACGTATGGGAAAGACGGAGGAAGAGAAAAACTAAAAAGGGTCACAATGGGAAAAAGCTAAAATCTGCAAAAGTGAAGAGCAAGGAGTGGCTGTAAATGGATTGAAGAGGTCTGAGATGGCTTCAGGATTACTGCCCCAGTATTCCGTGTTTGCACATTTAATTGCAGCAGCTGTGTGTTTAAGAGGTGGGCTTTAGCCACCGGCACATTTTAATTTACAGATGAAGCACTGCTTGAATCTCACATTTCTGGAGACATTAGTCAGGTATCTGATTGCCAATATCTAAAGAGTGTATTTGATGTCCTTGAATAGGACTCCCACTCATTTCTCTCTCATATTTTCTAGGTTGCCTTTAGATTTATCTATTAAGGTTCTGTATAGTGTTATCATTAGTTGGTTCTTGCTCACTATCATGACTATGGCCCTCATTACGAGTCTGGCGGGCGACGGATGCAGCCTGACAAACTCATACCGCCATCTGACCGCCTGTGCGGCCAGAACACTGCTGGCCCTAATACAAGTTTGACGCCAGTTTGTAATCAAGCCAGCTGCAATGTGGAGGTGCACCGGGTGTAGCAGCGCCTGTTGTGCTTTCCACTGCCTGTAATTCGAGCAGTGGAAAGCGCAATGGGGCTGTCCATGGGGGCCCATGCCAAGTGACTGGGCAGTGCAGGGGCCCTCAGGGGTCCCCCAGACACCCCCATTCCGCCAGCCTTCCCATGGCGGTCCAACCACCATGAAAAGGCTGGTGGAATGGGGAGTCATAATCCCCAGGGTGGCGCTGCATGAAGCGCCACCCTGGCAGATTACAAACCGCCGAGACCGTCAGGCTGTCGGCAACCTGGCGTTGTCGGCCGTCTGATTGTGGTGGTTCTGTCACAATCATAATGTGGAGACGGTCCAACCTCCACCGTGGCCCTGGCGGTCTCATGACCGCCAGGGTAATGAGGCCCTCTCTGTTTAAGAACCACAGGGGCGGGTGTTCCAGCTGATCCAAAATCCCATGTTATGTGCAAAGCCTCTTACTCAGTCTATGTATGTGTTGTGTATGCATTTGACGTTCTCATCTTTCTCAAAACATGGATCTCAACAGTAGTCACTCTGATTAATCCACGGTCGTTTCCACTAGTCCCCTTCACCCGTCACATTCCATCTGACCACGTTTTGCTGCACAATGGTAGTTCTGAGGAATGAGTCTCTGCTACTATGTGTTCTCTCATTTATCTGTATGTTCACTGAAGTTGGACCGCTAGACAGTACTTTTTCCAGAGTGGGCACTCTTAGTCCTGTCTCTATTTTCAGCAGTTTGAAATGGCACAACGCAACCCTACTACTTCTGGTGTTCCACACAATTTCAGCTAGTTGTGAGTCTGATCCTCAAATAATGTAGCCCATAAAGTAACTGGCATATTCACAAAGTGATATAATTATCTATGCAGCATTACTGTTTTGGAAAAGCTATTGTTGCCAAAATAGAAAAAGGGAGTCTCCACCAGAATGATGCGTTATTTCGAAGGTGCATGGAAAAGTGGGCCTTTTGCATACAGTAATATAGATTTTGCATCATTAGCTGCAAAAATCACAAGTATGAGAGAAGTACATAGAGTGCCTTCTGCATCAAGCCCGTCTGATAGTAATAACTATGAAAGGCCTTTGTAATGAATAGATTTTTCCATGACTGCTTTGAATACGCCATTCATTATCAGCAGTGAAGGGATCTGGGCTGCATCGACAGTGTTCACAAACACTGCATCCCGAGGAAAATAAAAGCTTTTCGACATGGCCACGGAGAATCGGACTGCCAGGAAGAAGAGCCCCTACTTCGTCCAGCTAGACTGATCATAACAAATGCAGTGTGGAAACTTGTTATTGATCTGGCTGTAGGGTACAGAGGAACTGTGGCTCCCAAATTGTTGCAGAGACAATAGTTCTAGTATTCATTTCTAGAGGGACAGTTGGAATAGACAGTTCACATCTTTTGCACTTGACAAGATTTAAGCAAAGGCCCATGGACGTCATTTAGGTTTTGCCCCTTGCGAACCCTGACGCTGTCTTTGCGACCTCTGGCCTCTGAAGAGGCAAAATCAGTGCCAGGAATACAAGGGCAGCTTCACTGTCATTGTTTTCTGTCAGTGTTTTATTACTCTTATAGTGAATAACTTTTTAGTATTCACCATTAGTGTAATAAAGATTTAATTACAATTTGCTGGAATAGGACCCTTCCTGGAAGCTGAGTTAAGTTAAAAAATATTTTAAGTGTATGTTGTATGTGTGTTTAAGTGAGAGCAAGTGTGTGTGTGTGTGTAAATTGTGTCTATGTGTAGGCTTATGTGTGTGAGTGAAAGTAAAGGCTAGATGGTGTATGATATCACATCCGCTACACCTGACATTTATGTGAGTTGACTCTCATGCAAAGACCTGCCACTTCAAAGGTGCCCCCTACTGCAAGGAACACAGGAAATTCCAATTGACTGGTTCTCTGTCAAAAATACAATGCTTGTATTCCTTAATAAATGGTTCCCGATTCTGATGTTTTTTCAGCATCCAGCACTTCCAGAGAACTTGTATTGTTGGCATTAGACACATAATTTGAACATATGCAATTCTTGAGTTTGCCAAATCTGACAATGGACCCCCATTCATTAGGCAGAAATTAGAAAAAGTTTACTGAATGTCTAGCCTTCTATTACTGCAAAATTATTTCTCTCTAGCAGTCACGGCTCGTGGGATTTAAAAGGGGTGGGGCAGCGTGTGGAAGTGGGGATAGTAATAAAATAAAAAATAAAAATAGTTTTAAAAAAACGTGCCTCCCATGCTGCACAGTTCCTCGGTCCCCTCAGCAGTGACAGGGTCCCAGCCTGCCCTGCGGCTGGGCGTTCTGAGGCAGAGTGGAAGCCTGTACCTGCTCTCTCCAACCCGGCAACACAGTGCTGGGTTGGAGAGAGCCCTGTTCACATGTGTGCTTGGCCTGCCCAAGACGGCTGGTCAAACATACATGCGCACTGAGGAGGGTATACTGTGTACTCCCCCTCCGTCCCCGTCATCCCCTGTGGAACCACCCTTTTACAATAGAACCATAATAAACATGGTTTATTATGGTTCTATTGTAAAGGTTTTGCAGCTGCTGCTGTTGATGGGTGGGCAATGCTCCTCCGCCATAGCGGAGGAGCCGCTGCTGCTCTCTAGCCATCTAGATGATGTAGCTTATCCACAGTTCCACATCCCAAATACTCAGTCAGAACTCAGGAATACACAGAAGCAACGCACACAGCTGTAAGGCCACATTTCCAGCACTGCCGATGTTTGGGGGAAAGTAAACCTTTGTCTATCACTAGAGCGGGTACCTCCATTACGAATGAAACATGCAGTGCAGATGAGTCATCCTTATCAGAAGCAAACTAAATTACATGCTAACAGGGTAAGAGAGGCTTTATCTCATTAATGCCCAGGGACAAGGTTTTCAAAATATTGGTGCAGCCACATATGAAGCATTAACCTCTAAATCTTTATCACCTGCCACCCTCCCCCACCCCCCTTCAGGTGCAGAGAGTCCTGTCACATCTAATAGCCCGCATGACTACCTATTTAAAAGGACATAACTGTCATCACATCATTTGATATGATGAAGTTGGAGAGAAGTCATTTTGTTACAGCATTTGGGCACACTTGGGCTCCACCAAGACTCAAGCAGGGAGGAGGAGTCAAGACTGGAAAGAGAAGGGAGAATTAAGGGTTTCCATATTTTGAAAAAAATGTGTTGCTATACTCCTGCCTACTATATACCCCTAAGGTTAAATAATGCATTTTGATGTTATATCCATTTAGCAGGAGTCTGTATCGTAATGACTGTCCTACGTTAAGGGCCAAATTACTGATGTAGGAGACAAAATAGTAGAACAAGGCTCAGACCTGATAAAAGAGCCTGATAAAGTATAACTGGAGGTTGAATTCCACATGAACCACATGAGTGGATAACCTCTCAAATCATGACCAGAATTTCTCATTGCAGAAGAGATGAAGATGCACCAAGTCACCAGAAAGACACTCAGGGGACTATTCACAAACTCCACTTTGTAGTTCGTTTTGCAGTACATTTTGTACCCCCACCTACACAAATCTTTTTATTGGTCAGTGGAAGGAGCTGGTGCTCTGGACTGAAGACATGGATGAGTATTCCAAATGTGTACAATTATGGTTCAGGTTCATATATGACTTGTTTGTAATATGGAAGTGTACAGCAGAAACAGCTAGAACGTTTCTACAAACTGTAAACAGGAATGATGTTCATATGAGCTTCAGGCACACCAGAAGTGATGAGTGTAACATATCTAGATGTACGCTTGGAAGTAGATCAAGAGAGGTTAGTACCTAGGTTGCATAGGAAAGAGACAGCAGCAAACTGTAATGTTTGCAAGTAGTTATCATCAAAGCTGCTAAAAATGGAATAGCTCATATGGGGAACGCCTCAGAGCAAACAGAAATGATAGCATGGAAGAAGCTTACAGAGAAGAAAGTGACTTGACGTACGCAAGAGTTAAGGCAAGAGAGTATAAAATTTTGGTCACACTGAAAGTAACCTAAAGGGAGAGTGATGCGAAAAGGGAAACACTGTTAGTTCCTAAGAAGAGAGCAACTGTAGTAGAAGCTGACCTCTATCCTATGACTTTTAGCACCACATTCAATTGTGTCAGTTCAGGTACATAATATCCTGAAAAATAAGTGGAATATCCTGAAATGAGCGGATACTTTATCTTAAAAAACTGGTGGTACCATTAATCACATACAGGAAGGCTACATCCTTGAAAGATGTGTTGATAAACTGTTAATTTTGTGCCCATTGAGAAAACACATGGGAGAGTAAAAAACAACCAGGATATTTCAATGTTTGAACTTTAAGGCATACAATAATAAAAAATGTCAAGTATGTTAAACTAAAGAACTATTAAGAAATTTTCATAATTACAAAGAGCATCATCAAAGTATCCGGTTGCCAGACACTTTACGACATAACACTGACATAACAAATGTGGTCTTGCGTGTAGATATGGTGGAAAAACAGGAAAGAAGGGGGACGGAAAGATGAAACTGAGAAATCTTGAGACACACTACATGCTCCTCTTTGACACCCTGAGCAACGATGAATGTTCATTTTTTCATTTTCTGTACAGATATGAGTTCAGACTAAGGGCCTTATTACAATTTTGGCGGTCCTTGGACTGCCAAAGCCACGGTGGTTATGGGACTGCCGCACTCCTAACGGTCTAACTGTCATAATATGAGCCTGGCAGTCAGACTGCTAGGGTACTGCTGCCACTGCCAGAATCATAGATCCCGGCAGCATGGCGGCGGTCGGAGTCATGGTCAGCCATGGCGGTGCTGAGTTCAGCACCACCGTGCTGATCAAGAGTCCCCTTTCTTCCAGCGTTTTCATGGCAGGGTCCCTGCTATGAAAAGGCCCACAGAGGGGCCTCTGCACTGCCCATGACCATGTTGTGGGCAGTACAGAACCCCCCCCGTCCAACACCCTTGTGATGCACACTGTCTGCTATGGCAGACAGTGCACATTCCGAGGGTGCTGAAGGCCCCCTCTGCGTGAAGGCATTGGCCTCTGCTCCACGTGGAGCTGAGGCCACTGCCGCTGCACTGTTTCCACTGGGCTGACCAGTGTGAAGCTCTAAATATGGAAGCCGAGTTGAAACATTGGGTGGGGGAGGGGGACACCGTCAGCTCCGCTGCGATCTCATCCCAACCAGTCTGGTGAGTCGGCGGTCGGCCCGCCAGACTCATAATGAGGCCCTAAGTTTCCTGCAAACTGTGAATAATGTGTTTAGGGTCTTTGGACAAAATATTGAGTTCAGAATATCAGAAGAATATTGTGATTCAAAAATATCACGAGGCAACAGTTTCATTATCAAGGATATTTTTATTGGGGCAGTATGTTTTCAAGAATACCCATGTTTTTAATATCGTTTTGAGTAATATAGTTATAAGTTTTCATTGGTTTTAATGAGTTTTAGTTAAGATATATATATATATAATATGTCACAATTTCCTTGTATAATTGTAACTCATTAAAAAAAAAAATAGCTTATGATGTTAAGTGATTTAGAATTTGTATTTAATTGTTATTAGTGATTTATATTGTTGCAGTGGGTTGTAGGGCTTTTAGGGAATAGTGTGGGAAGGTAATTATGTAAGAACTAATTAATAATGAATTGTTATTCGTTAAACATAATTGATTATTAATTATGTAAACTAATTAATAATGATATATTTTAGTTATATTTTAGGTCATGCTGCTGGGTTTGTAGGAATATAGGATGAGAAATTAAGTAATAATGAATGTATAATTTTTAAATAACTATTTCATTGATTTATAATTATGCAAGTTGTTTACTACTGATTTATTTTACCTATTTTTTAGGGGAGGTCTGCCGAATTTGTAGGGTTATAGCGTGGTACATAAAAGTATATGTAATTTAATGTAATGTTGATTATTTTTACATTATATGTCACTTGATGCCATTTAATTACTAATAATGTAAATTAATTTATTATGTTATTAACTGTGTAATTATTATACTGTTTACTTGATTTTTCTATTTTTGTTTTTATCTGTGTATTACACACAATTGTGAATGTGGATGAGTTGGTTGGGAAGAAAATAAACACACACACACACACATATATATATATATATATATAGAGACAGATATATATATATATATATATATATATATATATATATATATATATATATATATTTCCAATTACCTGCTGGTAGGTTGTTACAGTTAGAACCTAGTTTCCATAGAAAGAGCATTTATGTTTTGCCAATAACTTTGACGCTGCTTGATGAATCTTCACGAAATTTTCAAAACTTATACTTCATTTGGTTCAGCTGCTGTCTTGAAAGATTCCGGGTGATCTGTCAAGCGGGAGCCAAGAAAAAGCGGGGGTCCCAAAATGTGTTTTACACATTCATTTTTCATTGCATTGTCTTTAGACACTCCAGCAGCCAAAACCTCTCAATAGACTTACACCAAATTTGACAGGAAGCTAGATCCTGGTCTGCAGATTGTGCTTTTGTGTGATTTGGTGTAAATTAGTTTAGTAGTTTTTAAGATATTAAAGGTTAAAAATATAGATATCTAGGGATGCAGATCCTCTGGGGATCAAATTGTCCGCAAGCTGATATCTGATTGGCTGCCAACACTTCAACAAAGTGTTGGCAGCTATTTTGACTTCAGCTGAGACCCACAAAATAATTAAAAAAGAAAAGGGGCCAGGGTAAGGGATACACTAGGCCCCTAACCTTAGTATAGAGGTCACACTGGGACCACCCCAGGGCGAAAAAGCATTTTGTTTTTAAATATCGGAAAAATGTGTGAATAGATCAGTGGATCTTTCTGAGTTTTCTTTTTTTTAAAGTGCAGTCTACCACACTCTTATTTTATTTTGCCCGTGGGTGAGCTGACAGCTCCTACCAAGCAAAGGCAAACATAACTCTGCTTTCTGCAAGCAGGAGCTGTCAAACAGCTCCCGCTTACAGAAAGCAAAGTTTTCATTTATTTGCCTGCACACAAATATGCATGCAGGGAAACAGATGAAAACATTACTCTCACAAGCAGGGAGCTGCTATTTAAACCTGTGGCCAATCCCACCGCGCACAGACAAAGGCTGTACATGGCACGGGTTGGGTGGTTATAGGGGCTTGGCTGTGGCCAGGCCCTGCAGTCAACCCCCAATGTACCGCAGTGGTTGGATTAATATATATTAATTAAAATTAATTTACTTAAAAAAAAGTCATAGAAGTTCACTGACAAAACCAAAGGTTAAAGGGACGTTATAGTTAGGAAATAGAATTAAAAAGAGAAATTCACTTTAAAAAACAAAAGTGACAGGGACGTTATAGTTAGGTTCTGAATTTACTCGCACAAAACCATAGAAATTCAGCAATTAAAGTTAGAGTTATTTCAAGTAACTATAACTCACACCCTATGGTGACTATGACCTGTGCCCTCGCCATGCACTGCTAATTACCCCAGATATTACAACTCTCATGGTAACTTCATTGAATATATAATTGAATCATTAGCAGTCAAATTACTGAAGAAAAAACTGTGCATGGCGTAGACTAGAGTTATAGTTTACTTAGGGCGCAAGTTATAGTTACTTGCAATAACTCGAACTATAACTGCTGAATTTCCATGGTTTTGTGCAAGTAAATTCCGAACCAATCATTTCTGTAACCTTTGGTTTTTAAGTGAACTTATATATATTGTATATATATATTTATAATATATATATATGTATATGTGTGTGTGTATATATATATATATATATATATATATATATATATATATATATATATATATATATATATATATGTGTTAACAGATGAAAGTCCCACAGTTAACCGGCTACATCCACCAAATGAGGCTGGTGTAGACAAGCGGTCGTGGCGCCCGTTTTAAAATAAATTTATTATTTCTGCCACTCCATTCAAAAGCAGAAAAAAGAAGTCGCACCCAACGTGTCAGCTTCTCAAGCACAAGGCTTTATTTGATGTAACAATTCAAAAAAGCAATTCAATTAAAAAAATACTTTTAAGATGGCAACGCTTTCAACACAAAAGTGTCTTCATGATGGCCGAATTGAAAAAACCTGTGCACTTTCCCTTCTGACATTATATATCCCCTGTTCATAAACATAAAAGAAATACTACCATAAACAGGGAAATCTCAAATGGTTTCACTATATATTTCATAATTGCAAACTACAAAAAGAAGATGAATTAAATAAATAAAATTTTATTTAAAAAAAAAACAATTTACAACATTTAGTATATAACTAAAATAACATTTCCAGCATCATTGCCTATTTTGGTTAATCATATTGCCCATTCCAGATAAGATGGACAAATGACCAATTAGTCACACTTTTCCTCATTATAAAAAAGAAAAAAGAAGACATTTCCTGTATCTTCATGTTGATTATAAATAAATAAGTTAACAAAACCCCATTACACTGCTTATATTGCAGTGCTACAACTTCATTGTAGAATCTTAGTCTTGGCCAAGTGGGCACAATTAAAATGTCTCCATGCCGGAGCAAAAACACCCTCATACCTGAAACCATTTGCTAATGAAACTAACATGCGAATGTCACAATTTGCACCCACTACCTATGTATTAGATCTAACAAGAGCGCCTAATGGGGAAATCAAAGACAGAGAACAAGCCTGTTCATTATTACACTATCACATTAACCCTACATGTACATGAAGTTCCTCATCCTCGTTTAAACACCCCAGTGTCTTAGTCCCAAGGAGAATAATATATTCAGATTCCCTTATTCTAAGGAGTCTCTCTCGGTCCCCTCCACGTATATTTCTCTTGATTATATCAATTCCAAAACATACCAAACAATTAGCATGTCGATTATGCATCTTTGACCAATGTCTAGCAACCGGGTATGAGGTATCATAATTCTTAATAGCTCTGTAGTGTTCCAAAAGCCTCTTTTTTACAGGACCAATAGTATTTCCAACATATTGTAACCCACTGGGGCATTGTGATACATAGATACAATAATCTGAAACACAAGAAATAGCTTTATTGATCCTTCTAATCTTACCCAGAGCTGTCTTGTATGTCTTAACATTCCTGCTATTCCTACATGCCTTGCACCTACCACACTTGTAAAAACTCTTCTGCTGACTGAACCATCCAATATTCTTATTACTCTGTCCACCGAAATAGCTATGAACCAAAATGTCATGTAATGATTTTGCCTTGCGATACGTAAATTGAGGACAAGAGGCCAAAGTCTTCCCTATTAAAGGATCATGTTTAACCAAATGCCAATGTTTCATCACTATTCTTCTGATTACTGGACTTGCATGATTATCGGTTGTAATTATCCTCATCTCTGGAATTACATTCTCCTTCTTCTTAATTTTTGTCAACAAAGTTTCCCTATTGGTCTTGGTTACTTTCTTACCTCTTGCTCGCAATCTCAATCACCCTATTTCTCCTCCTCTTTATAAGATTCTAGAGTGCTACAATTCTAGAGTGCTACAATTCCTTCTAACCCTGAGTAATTCACAATATGGAATATTCCATTTCAAATTAGTAGGATGATGACTGCTAGCATGCAGGATACTATTACCCACTGTATCTTTATGCTATAGCCTTGTCTGTAACCTGTTATCCTGAATTTCCAATAACACATCCAAAAATTCCATTCTTGTTTGATATATTATTCTAGTAAGTCTCAAATTCAAAGTATTATGGGAAATGTGATCCAGAAATTCTTCCAAATCCTGATGTGTTCCCTCCCAGATCATAAAAAGGTCATCAATATACAGTGTCCAAATCGAAATATGTCTAGTCCATTTTTCATTGTCCTCTACCCATACCTGAGTGGCCTCCCACCAACCCATGAAAATTCCAGCATAACTTGGAGCAAAGCAGCTTCCCATCGCTGTCCCGACTAATTGATGATACCAAGTATCCTTAAACAAGAAAAAATTATTATTTAAACAAAAATCCAACATATCTAACAACATAATCGAATGATCATACTTACTAAGTGGTCTATCACAGAAGAAATATTTGCACGCCTGAATTCCCAAATCATGCTGGATGCAAGTATATAAGGATTCCACATCTAAAATAACCAACAAAAAATGTGGTTCCCAAGGGATACCCTCAATCTTAGAGATGAAATCCATGGTATCCCTACAATAAGAGGGTAAGGCCAACACATATGGTAGAAGAAAAAAATCTAAATACATGGATGTATGTTCCAAAAGACTGTTATTTGCAGAGATAATAGGTCTACCAGGTGGGTTGTTATAATTCTTATGAACTTTTGGTAACATATAAAAACAAGGTGCAGTTGGCTTTTTAACCAAAAGAAATTGATATTCATCCATATTAAGTAGTCCCCTGCCTCTCCAATCAAATAATTTACTATGATATTGGTCAATCGATCTATTGTAATTTTGCATAGTTGTTATTTCATAGTTCCCTGTGTTACTAAGTTGTGTTTCTGCTTCCTTACAATACTGGTTGACATCCCAAAGAACTACATTCCCTCCCTTATCTGAGGGTTTTATCACAATACTGTGGTCATCAATTAAACTCTTTAAAGCTGTTTTTTTGTTCATGTTTCAGGTTCGACACATAATCACTCTGTTTGGTGCTACGCCACATTTCAAACAAATCACGAATAACAACTTCATGGAAAGTATCAATAGAGTCATGAATAGTGGACGGATTAAACCTAGATTTTAAGTTAAAAGGAGTTACCTCCGGTCTATTCAATTCCAAATCCATGAACTCAAGAAAATCACGTTCACTCATACCAGAGGTATCCATTTCTCCCAAATCAGCCAAAGCCAGTAAACCATCTATATCACTCAAAGATAATTCAGTAACAGCAGAGTTAGTAGTAGCTGAAATGACGTCCAACTCATCAAGAACCTTCTTGTTTTCTTGCTGTAAAAATAACTTCCTCAACTTTAATTTGTGTACAAAAAGACATTAGTCAATCCTAGTTCTACAAAAGTCAAAATCAGCCGTGGGGCATAAGGATAAGCCAAGTTTCAAAAGTGATCGTTCTGCCAAAGTTAGTTGATGTTCAGATAAATTTATAACCGTAGGGGAACCTTCTCCTATAATTTCTTTTTGGCTTGTCTCATAGGCCTCCCTCGAATAGTTGACCTTACTAATCCTTGTTCTCCTTCGCTGTTTCCTCCTCTTCCTCTTGGTGGCCGGACCCGTGCTGTCTGATTTCTTTGTAAAAAAACGATACTCCTCCAATGAAGTGAAAGGAATAGAGTATTTACCAGATATTGCCTGAGCATCATCATAATCTGATGAATAGTTGTCAGAACTAGATTCTGATGTTGCCAATTCTTGTTTCCTCAAGGAACCGACCTGTTTATATTGTTTAATAGCCTCATCAAACCTAAGCCCAAAAGTTACAATTCTCCCCTGGGCATAGTCCTGCTTATCTCTCAAAAACTTTTGTCTCTTCCTCTGTTTAATTTCTTCCTCATACTTTTCCAACCTCTTCTCCATCAGTGTCAAAAAATTATTTATTAATTTTTGTTCCGAATGTTTGTCCAAGATTTCTTTAATTTTAACTAATTCTTCTGTCACCTGTTCCAAATCCAGGGAAGCATACTTGACCAATAGCTTTAACATTGATTTACAGGTTTCTGCCATTAATTTAGACCATTCCTCTAACAGTTTAGGATTTGATTTTGGAATGTAGGAGTGATAAGGATCCTCAGGCACCTTGGGACCCTACCTACTTCAAGGTAATTTTCCAAAGGAATCACTTCCCAACTTTTACTTATTTCCTTCTTCATTAATGTTTCATAAATTGTCAATTGTTGCTTAATTGTCCTCACCGGTGATTCATCTCCCTTAGTTGAAGTCCCCAAATTACTTTGGAAAGTATCATCAGTTTCATCAAAAAGATATCTAGCCGCTTCCAACTGCTTCTGACAAATTCCACTCATTATAAAAATATCCACACTGTCAAAAAATTCTCCAAAGCGCTCTCAGTAGAAAAAATAACCAAATTGCGACCAAGAAAAGAAAGGAGAAGCAAAAAAGACACGTTTCACCAAAAGATACTAACAAGATAGGTGACACCTCTGCCGTTTTTTAGCATCAAAACATTCACTAGATGCTGAATTTATGTAGTAGTTCTTTTATGTTTATGAACAGGGGGTATATAATGTCAGACGGGAAAGTGCACAGGTTTTTTAAATTCAGCCATGATGAAGACACTTTTGTGTTGAAACGCATTGCCATCTTAGAAGTATTTTTTTAATTGAATTGCTTTTTTGTTACATCAAATAAAGCCTTCTGCTTTTGAATGGAGTGGCAGAAATAATACATTTATTTATTTTTACATATATATATATATATATATTTATCCCAAAAGGTCCAGTTCAGGCGCACTTTCTTCATGTCGGTGCCTGCGTCAGGGAAGGACCTATCCCTTAATTTATTTTCACACCAACTTGACACTTCTGTCAACGACGCGGCACTCGCAGGAGTTTCACAAAATCTTCATTTAAGAAGTGAAATAATAATGTTATAATAATAATGTTTAACAACTACATATCCCAGAATGCCACTTAAAGGCATGAATGAGATGGAAAGTATAAATAGAGCACTTAATGGATTGGTCAATTACTGTGATCAAGACCGTGAAGGTCGAAACGCGTTGGTGTCTGTTTGTCTGGTATTATTTCACTTATTAAATGAAGATTTTGGGAAAATCCTGTAAATGCTGTGTGGTTGACAGAAGTGTCAAGTTGGTGTTGAAAATATATATAAATTCCTCCTGTACAAGAAAAAAATGCGGGGCACTCTCGGGCTACATTTTCATTCATTTTATTAGTATAAAGACAGACACTTTTTGCCATTTGGCCTTCTTTAGTGTCAGTGAACCATTTGGAAACACCTCCCTATAAACTTTCTGTGATTGCCTATTTAGCATAAACACATAAATGCAACTTACTAAAACATCAAAATAAAAAAAGGACTTTTCATATCATACTATTTAGAAAAAGGTACCACAATGCAGCCGCCATTTTGACCCAATGTTTCATACATCTGTAAATCCTATTTACTGCAATTCATCAGAGGAATGTTCCACATTTTAACATAATTACAATAAAGAACTACATCCCAATGTATATAATTCTGAAATATATTTAGCCATGATGGTTCCCCCTCTCAATGTATGTTTACTCAGTTATTATATTTTTTATTCCACGTGGCCAGTTGATGATTTTTTTTAACAACATCATACCAAATCCCTCTTATTGATGCATTAATATCAACAGGCATAGATATTTCTCATGGCAGAGGTTTCTGGAAAAAAATAAAATAAAGCTTAATCAAGTAATATAAGATTCATGTGGAGCTCACTTTTGTAACATGAATTAATACTATACGAGTAAGCTGGGTACTCTATATAAGCTGGGGATATGTGGTTTAATTAATGTTTCAACTGTACATTACAGTTATCAAGTCCACTGGAAATCACATTCAAAGGCATAAATTAAGGTCCACCTATAGTTGTAATACGATTTCCCTGTATGGGTTAAGGTCACTATCGTGCCCCTACAAATACAGAACCTATTTAGTCCCCTATGTGGACCCATAGCTCATCAACATGATTTCTCATATCCCCTGCATCTAAATCGATCTACTGCCTCTCTTGCTGCTCTTTCATAATCCTGTTTTAGTACAGTTGTGCTTTAAAAACAGTAGTTCTCCATAACGTATGCTGTTTAGACTTCATGAATGTGCACTTTTTTCATGGAGCATGGAATTAACGGCTGTAAGATTCCTTCATAGAGAGTTCTGCAGCAGGTTGTCTGGCACAAATACTCTAAGGTCCAGAAAAGTCATTCTGATTCACTGATGTTAGTACTGAAGCGTAAAGTGGGGTTATTTTTGTTAAGGATTGTGATGTAGTCCATTGCCAATACCTGTCATCCCCTCCGTACCCAAAACAAGTTGTCTATATAACAGGCCCAGAGGACCAGACTTTCTGTCCTTTTCTCGTTCTCCTCTGACCAGGTTACCTGCTTGTCCCACCAGCCCACGAACAAGTTTGCATAGCTGCGGGCAAAGCAGGTGCCCACTGCTGTCTCCTATATCTGTTGGTTCAGTTGCCCCCCAAATGTGAAAAATGTATGATTGAAACAAAATTCTGTTAATTGTACAATCATGGTGTTGTGTTCATAATATTTGAATGCCCTTCCTCTCAGAAAATATTATACTACCTCTAAACCAGCTTCATGGGAGATACAAGTATACAGATTTACCACATCCAAAGTTATCATGAGGACGTTCTCTTCCCATTGTACTTCATCAATTAGCCTTAAAAAGTCCTGTAGGAAGCTGGCCCTGTATATACTAAATCAAAATGAGATATAGGCCCTCATTCTGACCCTGGCGGTCGGCGGAGAGACGGCGGTCGGACCGCGAACAGACCGGCGGTATTAAAAATGGCATTCTGACCGCGGCGGTCCCCGCCGCGACCGACCGCCACTTCCCCACTCCGACCGCCACGGCGGTCATGACCGCCGGGCTGGAGTTTGCGCACTCCGGCCCGGCGGTCGTCCCAAGACCGCCAACGGTATCATGACCCTGCCTACCGCCGCGGTTTCTTGCGGGCGGGAACCGCCATGCGAACCATGGCGGTAAGCACTATCGGGGCCAGGGAATTCCTTCCCTGGCACTGATAGGGGTCTCCCCCACCCCCCACTACCCACCCGAGTCCTCCCCCCACACCCTCCACCCCCCTGCCACCCCCCAGAGGTGGTACGAACCCCCTCCCCACCCCCACCCCGACATGCACATACATGCACCCCGACATGCACACACCCCCAACATGCACATATACACACCCCCTACACACACATACACAACGGGGACACATACCCGCACACATACATGCAGACATGCGCACCTGCCGAACAGCACACATTACCCATAGACACAGCAGCACCCCCCGCCCGCATACACGCACTCACACACCCCCTCTACACACTCACACGCACACCCCCATGCACGCCCACATCACACAACACCCCCCCACCCCCTCCCCTCACGGACGATCAACTTACCTTGTGCGTTGGTCCTCCGGGAGGCGACGGGAGCCATGGGGAGGTGACCGCCAACAGAAGACCGCCAACAGAAGACCGCCACACAGAAATGTGGGTCGTAATTCTGTGGGCGGTGTTCTGCTGGCGTGGCGGTGGAGGTTGACCAGTCTCCACTTTCCCGCCGACCGCCAGTGTGGCTGCTGGCGGTTTTCCGGCGGAACGCTCCCAGCGGTCAGAATGCGCACAGCGGCATACCGCCGCGGTCGGCGGTCTTCACCGCGGCGGTAACTCGGTGGTCTTGCGAAAAGACCGCCAAGGTCAGAATGAGGGCCATAGTGTGCACAGAGTCCAGGGGTTCCCCAGAGGTTTAAAAGAGGCTAAAGTAGATAATACTAATGCTCTCTTTTGTTGTAGTGTGGTCAAGCAGTTAGGCTTATCAGAGGGTAGTGCAAAGCATTTGTTGTACGCAAACAGACAACAGAAAAAGTACACACTCAAGGACTTAACTCAGGACCAATGGTTTTTATATAGAAAAAATATATTTTCTTAATTTATTTTTGGAACCACAAGATTCAAGTTGCAGGTAAGTACTTCAATAGATTCGTATTTCACACATATATCAACAGTACTTTGTTTGAAATCGATATGTCATACAGTTTTTGAATTATTGGCAATAATCTGTTTTAAAAATAGACACAGTGCAATTTTCAGAAACAGGTCCTGGAGGGAAGAAATGTTAGTTTGATTTACAGGTAAGTACAATACTTACAGTTTCAGTCTCTGGGTTTTAGGAAGTCCACCTGTTGGGGTTCAAGTTAACCCCAAACACCCACCACCAGCAACACGGGGCCTGCCGGATGCAGATGTCAAAGATGAGCAAATTTAACGTGTGCTCCTATGCAGACAGGGGGTACTCGGAATCAGGCCTCTCTGCTGGTAAGTACCCACGGCTCGGAGGGCAGACCAGGGGGATCAGAGGAGCACTGGAGGGGGTACAAGTAGGCACCAAACACACACCCTCAACGGCAGAGGGGCCGCCGGGTGCAGGATGCAAACAGGATGTTGGGCTTCCAATGCTAGCCTATGAGGGGACCTCGGGGATCACTCAGAGGCTGCAGGTGAGGTGCAGGGGGTTATCTTGGGCAGACCACAGGCTGGACAGGGAGGAGTGCCGCCTGCTGAATGTTTCTGCACTGAAGGTTGGGTTCTAAAAGCCTGGGGGCTGCGGGTGCAATGGGTCTTTAGGCATCGGATATCTTCATCCGGAGCTTCGCGGTCAGGGGAAGTCCTTCGGATTCCCTCTGCAGGTGTCTTCACAGAGGGGTAGAGAGGTCAACCCAGGATGGACACTGGCTCGCAATCACCTGGGGATCCTCTCTAGCTGGGTGGACCACCTGGACACGGGTCGTGGGCATCAGGTGCAGAGTGGTCAGGACTCACGCATTCAGGGTGAGGCTGGAGTCCTTGGTTGTTGGTTTTTCTTGGAGGGTGGCTACACCCTTCTTATGCCCATTCCTTTTGGGGAGGGGGGCACAAACCTAATCCTATTGGTCCCTGTCCTCCAAACCAAGATGGAGGATTCTGCAGGGAGGGGGTCGCCTCAGCTCTGGACACCTTAGGGGTGGTCCTGGCTGGAGTGGTCACTCCTCCCTGTTTTCCCTAATTTTACTGCCGGGGTTGCCACCAAAAGTGGGGCTTTGTCCGGGGGGCGGGCAACTCCACTAGCTGGAGTGCCCTGGGTCACTGTAATTCAAGGCTTGAGACTTTGAGGCTCAACGCCAGGTGTTACAGTTCCTGTAGGGGGGAGGACAAGACCTCATGTGGTCAGACACTTGTCGGAAAGTGGCAGGCTGGCACAACTTTGTCAGTCCTACACTAGAGTTTGGCTAACATACAGGGGGCATCTCTAAGATGCCCTCTGTGTGCATTTTTAAATAAAATCCCACACTGGCATCAGTGGGGGTCTATTGTCCTCAGAAGTTTGACATCAAACTTCCCAGTATTCAGTGAAGCCATTATGGATCTGTGGAGTTCGTAATGACAAACTCACCAGACCATATACTCAATATGGCTACACCGCACTTACAATGTCTAAGAATGGACTTAGACACTGTAGGGGCATATTGCTCATGCAGCTATTCCCTCACCTGTGGTATAGTGCACCCTGCCTTAGGGCTGTAAGGCCTGTTAGAGGGGTGACTTAGCTCTGCCACAGGCAGTGGTTTGTGGACATGGCACCCTGAGAGGAGTTCCATGTTGACTTTGACTTTTTCTCCCCACCAGCACACACAGGCTGCATGGGCAGTGTACATGTGCTTGGTGAGGGGTCCCCAGGGTGGCATAATACATGCTGCAGCCCTTGGAGACCTTCCATGGCCACAGGGTCATTGGTACCATGAGTACCTTTTATAAGGGACTAAATTGTGTACCAGGGTTGTGCCAATTATGGAAACAAAGGTACAGATTTTGGAAAAGAACACTGGCACTGAGGCCTGGTTAGCAGGATCCCAGCACACTTTCAATCAAAAGTGGCATCAACACTAGGCAAAACGTGGGGGGTAACCATGCCAAAAGTGGTACTTTCCTACAAGTCCTTTGCATTGTTTACATATGAACATAAGCTTTGTGCAAAAGGGAACAGAAAAGAATCAATAAAAGGTGACGTGTTCTCCAACAGATTGGAATTAGAAGATATTATCAGGCATCCTAGGGGGTTCGTTGGATTTTTGTGTATCTTTGGAATATGATAGAATGTTGGAACTTGGGATGTTCACACTTCAAATATAAGTATTCTTTATACCCCAACCTGCCAGCCTTCAAGAAGTTGATGGAATATCTTATTGCTACAAGCATATTCCTTTCTTACGATAGGTTCATAGCACTGCCTGTCCCCAAGCTGTCTTAGGGCTTCCTTCTCATAATACTCTCTCATGAGCAGAACACCATTCCCACCTTTATTGGATCGCTTGATAATCAAATTTGTGTAATTCTTCAATGCTTGAATTTCCTGCTATTGTTGGATTTTGATGCTTGCTCTATTTCTTTGTTGTGCTTTACAATGTAGTTTAATCAACTCCTTACTCATTTCTTAATGGAATGCGTCAAGCAAGTAATGGGGAGTTTGGGGGATAAAGCAAGACTTGGGTTTAAAATCACTAGAACCACCTTTTAGTTGGATACCTGCAATTTCCAGCATTATAGCTATATTCATTAGTTCATCTTTTTGTCTGAATGATAAGTTTTCCTGCAAATAACGTAAGATCTTTAAACCCTCCAGATCATCCCCATTAGTATATCAGTGTCCAACCATTAACTTGTTTCCGCTTGGTCTCCCTTGTGAGCCATCAATGTATATATATTAAGAAGCTTGAGTTTCCTTACAAATTTATATAAATCTATTCTTGTCTGAGCATAATCCATCTGTGTTGATGGGCAGAAAGTGAGTCCCAATTTGAGAACAGACAACTCAAAGGCTATAAGATCTTTGCCTTACATTTAATATAGTGAGATAATTTCCCTTTATTTCCACCTGCCCCTGCGTTTTCTTCAGGTTTGCCTTTGTGGGGGAGCTTCCATGACATCCTTTGCCATCCTTTCTTGTCTTCCTATGTTTTGGTCTGGTGGACGTGTTTTTAGAGAGCACCTTTGTCTGGTTTGGCACATCAGTTTGGATTCCCAGTGTGTTGAATCTTTCACTCTTGATGATGGTTCCCCCTCCATATCGGTTCCTGCCTCAGATTCTGAAGTTACAATTTGGGGCTGCGGTTGTTGGTTTCCTATTTTGCTCAGTTCCCATTTTTGGACATCATATCTCTTTGCAAAGGTCAGGACTCTCCTGGTTTCATAATCCCTTCTGTCCCTCTCACTTTTCTTGCATTTCTGACTTTTTATCTTAATCTTATATGTCAATAACCTGTTTTTCATCAATTGTTGGAATTCTTCTCTTCTTATAATGTCACTGTTCATATTTATTTGCTCCTCTGAACTTTGTATTCCTTCAAGTGTTTTCTCCCTATCACTTCATGCTTACTTAAACAGAATCCCTACCATTCCTTTGGAATAGGTCATGTAAATTGGGCCCATTCGTCAAGTAACTGTGGGTCTGGATTTTTATAGGATGAAATAGTATAAATTTCCAGTTCTCTGGGCACTCCATCAGCATCCAAGCATCTCTGCAAAGAGGTGGCTTTCCCAACATTTCCTAATTTCGTGTTCATACAGTCTCTCCAACTTGAAAAAAAACTTGTTAATGATTTTGACGGCTCAATGGATGTTGCTGTTTTCTTTCCATCCACGAGCCCACCATGTGAGGAACTAAAAATACTGACTGCAGCCTCCTTGCATGCAGAGTCACTGTACATGTCCTTATGTGCCTAATTGTAGTCACCAATCAATAATTTTACAGCAGATGTTACAGTGACATTATTAATGAAATTATCAAAGATGTCATGAGTGCTGTAATTTCTGGGGTAATTAGCAGTGCATGGCGAGGACACGAGTTACAGTAACTTTAGGGCATGAATTACAGTTACTTGAGATAACCTTATAACAGCTCAATTTCTATGGTTTTGCACATTTAAAATGTGAGCCTAACTATAATGTACCTGTAATCTTTGTTTTTTAAGTGAATTTCTATGTTTTTTAATTCTATTTCCTAACCATGACATCCTGGTAACCTTTGATTTTTCAGTGAATTTCTATGGTTTTTTTTTAACGTAAAGTAATTTTCGTTTACTACACGTTAATTCAACCTCCTCTTTGCACTGCCTTTGGCTTTACACAGCAGGGTTGGCCACAGGGTCTGGCCTTTGGCCAGGCACTGCAGACCACCCCCTATAATCACCCAACCCTGCACCACACACAGCCTTTGGCCCTGCACAGTGGGGTTGGCCGCAGGACCTGGCCTGTTGCCAACCCCCTAAAACCACCCAAGCCTGCACCACATATGGCCTTCAGCCATGCACGCTGGATGTTGGTCGCAGGGTCTGGCCTGCAGCCAAACCCCTTGAACCTCACCAACCCCATGCCATCAGTGAGAGATTGAGAGAGACAGAGCGATATAAAGAAAGAGATTGACAGAGAGGAATAGAGAGAGAATAAGAGAAAGAGAGAGACAGGGAAAGTTTTTTTAGGCTTTGATGAATGACATACTTAGATTGAGATATTTTAGGACAAATGTAAAAGAAAAATGTATTTGTTCATTAAAAAGAGTGAGCTCACCTTTCAATATGTACCTTAATCATTTGAAGTTGAAAGTAAAGTAAAATAGGGAAATGATCACTCGGACTAGAATGCTTACATATCAGTATGAGGGTCTGACACCTTAACCAGTAAGCCACAGTTGACTCCTTACATTGCAGTATCCAGATATAACTAAGACATTCAATCCACAGATTTGCAATAGAGACAGATGTAAATGTTTCATCACCAGGAAAGTTTAAGAGTCAAAACACTACTAAATAGGTAGACACACTACCAAGTTTAGAACCTTCAACCTACTTATGGACAGTCCAAGAGCTTTATCATTAGGCCAGAAGTGCCTCTGTTCTACTGGGCAGCAAAACATTACCATAACATTCAAACCAAACAGCTCGCTAGTGTGACCCTTTGAAGTTATTGTATGGAGAGACTATTGCAATAACAATCTCTCTCTCTTCCTCCCTTTATGGGATGGAAAAAGGAGAGAGAAAATTGACAGGACCCCAGGAGAAGCCTCAAGGCTCTGCGGTCCCAAGAAGCTCCTGATTCCTGTGGGAGCCACATTGCTCACAAAAGCAGGGAACTGCTTTAAATAGCAGCTCCTGCTTGTGGAGCAGTGTTTTAATCTGTTTCCCTGCACGCATGCCTGTATGTATGGAAGCAGTTGAAAACCTCACTTTCTGACAGCTCGCATCAAGCTAAAGCAAACAGCTAACTGCTGAGGGTGACTACCGTGGGAGATAGCAGGAGCCGGCCCTGGTGGGGGTGGCGGTCCCTCGAGCTGCAGAGTGGGGGGCACCCTATATTAATTTGAGAACTTTGCCCTATAGAAGTGGCAGTCACTAGGGCTGCAGGGGGCCACATGGAACCCCCTCATTGATGTAATACCTTTTGGCCCAGGAAGATGGAGGTCTCCGGGGCACGGTGGGGCCACGCAACCCTGTGTATTTTTCGCTCTGAGCCCCGGGGAGGAGGTGGTTCCTGGGGCTACTAAAAGCCATAAAAATGGGGCCCCGTGCACCCCCCTCCTTATTTCAGCCCCCAATGCCCCCGGGACCTGGCCCACGCTGGGGCAAAATAAAGGAAAAGAGCAGGAGACTGCGCTTTTTTTTCAATCTGAGAAAAATCTCCAGAGCCTTCTGAGGATTTTTTTAAATAAATATATATGTATATATATATATCTTTTTTTTAATACCTTTTAGCCCTGGTGGAGTCCCTGGGTGACCCCTGCAACAAGGATAGGGGCTCAGGGTATCCCTAACCTGGCACCTTTTCTTTTATTTTTTTTTGTGGAACTTGGCTGAACTGTTGGCAGCCAATCAGATATCAGCACGGGGACAGTTGGATCCACAGATCCTCCGAGTCCCTAGATTTCTAAATTTCTTTTTCCTTTAACATCTCTAAAACTACTGAACAGGTTTACACCAAATCACAAAAAGCATGCTTTCTGGACCAAGAGCTACCTTTCTGCCAAATTTGGTGTAGTTTGGTCCGGTGATTTAGGCTGGAGTTTGTTCAAAATCCTTATGGAAAAAATGCGTTTTGATACCCCCCTTTCTTTTTGGCCCCCGCTTGACGGATCACCCAGAAACTTTCAAGACAGCAGCTGAAAAGACTGTTGTATTAGTTTTAAACATTTCATGAAGATTTGTCAAGCGGCACCATATATATATATATATATATATATATATATATATATATATATATATATATGTATATATACATATATATATATATCAACTTCATATTTATTGTCAATTTTACTTTAGTAATTATGTATACCTGTTTGATTTGTTTTTTTAACATTTGAAATTTAGTTTATGGTGTTTGTGAGTTTGTGTTATATTTGTTATTTTAATAGCTTTTTATGTACTAATTGAAATTAAAACTATTACTAGTTATTTTATCATCATTTGTTTTAGGGATGTAGGATTTATTAAATGAATTAGATGTTTTCCTTAGTTTTTTATTTATATATATTTAATTGTTTTTAATACATACATATTTTTATATATATATATATATATACGTATATATATATATATATATATTTATATAAATGGTAATTAATAATGTTTATATTTAGAGTTTAATATTTTGTCAATATTGTTTCAACATAAACTGGATTATTCATATGTGTAATGTGTCTAAAGTGAAGTACTTTCCAACGGCGTCTGGTGATTTTAGAAAGTGGAGGGGCTTAAGTTACCAGGCAAGCTGAAATTTAAACGGTAACTCCACAAAGTGATGGCTTATTTCTGGGGATGGAATGTGAACATGCATAAACACATACATTTCAACATCAGTCAGCTGTCCAATTCACTGTGGCAGGGCCGTTTTTTGTTTTGTTTTGTGAAGAGCAAATTTGACCTGAAGGTATTGGCGCACTTTATATGTCCACGAATTACATTACACAAGAGTACATTCATTTTTGGTAAGAGCTATTAAGTGATTTACCTTCTAATTATAGGATGTTGAGCCAATGCTGAGACTGACGCAGAAAGGGGCGTGATGACAAAGATAGCACTGTTTATTGCCAGTTTTGTTGCACTCTGTGTTGCAGACATGCAGTTCTGCAACAGCGAACCGCATCACTGATGTTGTATGACTGATATACTGACAGAAGCGTTCCGGCCTGTGCCTGGTGATGCATATGGTAGTGGCAAAACCTGGGCTTACCTTGGTGGGTTCTCTGATGATGAATGTTAATGGCAACCGCCAGCTCCAGAATTAAAGTGATTACCAAGCTCTCGAGCCTGGGAGCAAGGGGCACGCAACCTGAAGGCATGGTACCAGGTAGCAACCAACACAACTCACAGTAGCCTCTTCCTAAAGTCGTACCACACAGATTATACACAGCATCACAAGGGCCTCCTTCTGCAGGCCTTTGGTTATACATTATTAAAGAACTAAACTTTCTCAATTCTTCTTCTGAGAAACACAGTTACAGCAGTAATAAGAAGTGGAAATATAAATCTACAGTTAACCAAAAAGATGAACAAATTGGCTGGTAAGTAAGTATGGTAAAGTGGAATTGGCTAGGTCTGTAGACATTTGTGCTTGGACACAGTATTCTTATCAGAACTGCCTTGCCAAATACAATGTTATGTCACCTTGACCTATGACTTTGATAACCAATGCAATGCCTCTCCTCAAAACCACCCCCTTGCCTAGGCTGACACCATGTGTATACTCCCTCAGCAACACTTTGGGTCCAATTTAGAGGTCATTCAAAGTAGAATCCCTGTCATAAACTTTTTTATACCAGTTTCTACATTTGCTCTTACTACACTTCAACTTATACTATCCAATGTTCCCTCCCTTCTCCCCCTACTCCTTACCTGCTTCTCTCATGCTTCCTCTCCCGCTCCACTGTGTTCCCACTGAACCCTGCCCTATACTCCTCCAGGGACCTACTTAATAGTGGCCGCTGGTTCATGAAAGGTAAGCCTGTCTACCCTCCTCCACTCCAGGACTGTGCCCAGATCCAGAACCCTGGTCCAACCACTTCCCAGAAATGCTCTGCTGTACTCCTGTGATCCCTGAACACTGGCCGCACATCTCCTCACTGCTGCCACACCTCACCACACACCACACAATTCTCATGTATGAATTGCCATTTCACATGCAACACCAGAACCAAAACACGAGCACCACCTACAATCACTAAGCCCTCCTCCAGCATGCCACCCTTCCCAACCAGCAAACTAACACCCCAGAATCACTTTCATACACACTGCTCAACATTCCCTAACTATGCAAACACTTCATCCAAGATCAGGAGCCTGCTCAGCAACACCTTGGACCTCCTATTCCTCAATGAAACCTGGATGACTCCCCTTGTCTGCACTGGACATCGCCACAGCAATCCCAGCAGCACACAAGATCACAAGATGGGGCCGACAACACAAACTTAACTGTGATGAAGCATTTCAGGTATGCTCTAAACGAGGTTGAGAAATCTTTTCACCTATCTGGAAGTAAGAGATAAGAGCATCACAAATCAACAAAAAGTGTTTCATTTACAGCAGTGGCTTTTAACCTTTTGACTTCTGTGGACACCCACTGTATCATTACTGGATCCCGGGGAACCCCACTGAATCATTATTGGAATCCATGGACTCCCCACTGAGTCATTACTGGAAGCCAGGGACCTAGCCTAAACATTGTTGATCATTTGAACCGCAAAAAAATAGACATAAAATACAGAAACTAGCATTCATCAAACACACACACACAAATATAAATTTTAAAAAAATATAGGAATGTTGGATCTTTTCTAAATTCAACTGAAGCCACAGATCATCCATACTATATTCTGTTTGATGCACCCGCACGGCTCACACAAATTAATCTGAGGATACTAATTTAATTTTTAGCCTCCAATTTCGAATTCCTTGACATTTACAGTGCATTTTAAAATTTTCAGCTGTACATTCAGCCAGTTTATTTATATACATTTTATTAATCTGTTAATATTATTTAATTTTCTTAGCAGTCATGGACCACCTGAGGAGGCTTAGTGAACCGCCAGGGGTCCCGGGACCACAGGTTGGGAACCACTGATTTACAGTTTGACCAATGTGGCCACACTACAGGAAACTCAAGTCATAATAAAGTTAAAGGGTTTTCTCACAAGCTAATCCACAAGTTAAAGAGGACATGTATCAAAACCAGACTAAAAAAGTACAAAATCACTATGTGATATCCAAGACTTTGGAAGAATCAAATCCTAATCAGCATTAAACATACTGTGCTCTGTATCAATGCAATGCAGAACAATAAAAGAACTACTTGGTGGTCAGAAAACAAACACTGACCAGCCTTCCTTATCATAAAAACAAATCTAAACACATCTAGGAGAGTTGAATAAACAAAGGGAAAGACCAACAAGAACAAAAGTCACTAACTGACATGTACTGAGGTGCCAGATTTAACCAATACAAATAAAAAGGAAATAAAAGACAAAATAATAGAACAATTACACCTGGGAACGAGGAAACTAAAGTTGGCAAAAACTAGCTAAAAATAAATACTGTCAGCATTTAAATGCTCAGTCAAGAGTCTTCTCCTTTAGGGTCAAAATCCTAAGTCCATCAATACTTTAGGAAGGGTGAGGACATAGGCATTGAGGTCTGTACCTCTTAGAGTCCATAGGAAAGTGTAAGCAGAAGTCACCAATAATAGTGATGTGAGGGGGTCAAGCAACGTCTCTAGTGAGCAGCACAAGGGAAATTGCATGAGTCAGAAATGGAACTGATGCAAATCCATCAGGGAACTGTAATTTAATGTCAAAATAAGGTTCTACTTTGTCAATCATCAATGGTGTGGAGGTTGGAAGATTCCACTATCCAATCATTTTCCATCGCATGACGGCCATCTGCTACATTAGGAAGGATTCCCATTACCAACATGGGAAAGACATCCATCTTTCTCTCCTGTATGATTTTGAAACAATTGTATATAATCTATGTCCACAGTTCCTCAATGTATCAGATTCAAGGTTATTTTCTCAGGCTCTCTATGCGTAGAAATAATAAGACATATATTTCCAAGCTAACATTCTATGGTTAGGGATTCTGAAGAATTGCCCCATTAGCAAAAGGAAAGACAACTTTCTCATGTTTCTGCAAATTCAGAGACCTAGCAAATCATTATGGTAATCTAATCAAATACAGTTTAATGGCACACATACTTCAAACTGAAATAATGCACATGTAACACATGTAATGGTAAAAAATAACCTGTAAAATCATAATTATAGAGATAAAGAGAACTGCGTTAGTCAATCGTTAGCATATGGCAATCAGCCTTAACTTTAAGAAATTCATTATTAATTTACAATTAACGTATTAGAGTTCACACATTAAAATGAAAATATGGTCACATATAGATCATCCATCAGTGTGACACAAAAGTAGCAGCCATATCTCTGCTGCATCAGTCCCCCTCTGATGGCAAATCAAGCTTCCACACTAAATCACAATCTTTAATTATACTGATCAAAATTTCTGAGGTCATGCCTGGTAAGTTCTTCTGGATGCCTCTAACTGCTTCATGTCACTGTAATAGATACGTATTTTCTCCATTTCAAATTCTACTTTTCTTTTTTCCATTTTCTGCTCTCTTCGCTTTCATTTTCCCGTACAGCTTGAAACAACCAAACACAACTAAGACACACGATACTGGTATCAGTATAGTTCTTAAGACACTGCCAATAATTCCACTGCCTAGTCTCACAAACCACTTTCTAAATGCTAAAATACACTCCCAATGGCTTCCCAAGCGCCTGCTGCCTCCAAGCTCTTCAAATCCTTCTTCAGGTCTGTCATGTTATTAATGTTTTGTCAGCTCTTTACTGTTATTTGGAGTAAACATACAACATTGATGAACTTGCAACATCTTGCAGACTCTGGCCTCTTTTGCAAGAAGGATGTTTAAAGCAAATCGATTTTGAAAAAGTATTAATCTCATAGAAACCATTTCAGTGTTGACTAACAAGAAGGTACCTGCTGTATCTGTAGATACCTTATCTACAATAGTTGATTACCTTTTTATCTTCAGGTCATTAAGGAGCACACCCACAGATGGAATCATTGCACTAAAAATATCTCCTACAACTTCTGAAGCACTGGCACCTCTCTTGACTCGGTTATTTGTCTTTTCATCCCATACAGAATCATTAAAATGCTTCACATGATACATTTCAGTAAACACTACTCATAAATAACAAGTAACATACCATCCTTCTGGTAAGCTAAAATAAGCCTGTTTCCCACAAATGAAATAGACTCCTGGTATAGCAGGATATTATCCAGCTAACATGAAAGTCCAAACTCTCTTAAACAAAAACACTTACTAGTCCCAACAAACTTTCTGTCAGTTTACGATTTGGGCCTCTATACACATAATTTATGTATTATAGTTAGGGAAGCTCGACTACCTGCTTCTAAGTGTGCTTCTCCTTTTCCCCAACTTCAAACACCCATCCTTCTTCTACCTTTGCTTTCATTCCTCTCCATCTGTCTTCAACTTGTCCAATAAACTCATTATCTTTTGGGGTAAGAACACAGGTTGAATTGTTTCTATGGGCATAAGCTGTACCAAATGTCAGTGTAGGCTTGAAGAATCCTCCTACTGTGTCATTGTGTTTAGCTTTTGCAGAGCTGCTCAAATATTTCTTGATGGGGACAACTGAAAAGACGTAATCATAGTTAGAATAATACTATTAGAAATACTCTTGCTGATACATGAGAGTCAGCATAAAACTACATGAATTTCAATAAGTCAAGGGAAGAGTGTGATATGTTATTCCTCAATAACTGATGAAAGCAACATATTCATATATTAATTTATAACAGATATTTGTAGACAAATATCCTAAGGAACCATTTGCATGTAACTCTTTTGCATTTAAAAAAGACTCCTTATTTACTGTGGGAACTGTGTGAACTGGGGCACTTGTGGATCTATCATCTCCTGAACAAGAATGTGTAGGTAAACTCAACCCAATCAACAACAAAATCATCACCAGATTTGCTACAGCTAACATTACTACACATAAATATATAAATTTAGTACTCTTGTTTCTACTGGACTCTAAGAGTTCTCTAAATTCAGGTTAATAAACAAATGAGGAAAATTAAAAAAACAAAAACAACGCTGTCTCTTCTAGTTCTTTTATTGTGAGCAAAGCATATGGCGAATGTCTCTTCAGCAATTTCAAAATACAATTGCAAAAAGTCTTCCTGATGCTCTACCAAGGTATCAAATGTTTTTGCTAAATGTTCAAAATTCTCTAGTATATACACAGTTCAAAATCACTAATAACTATTTCCAGGCTATAATATCTTAGTCTATCAAGTGGCAATGCAATGTCAAAGATCAGCTGTGCAATAAGAACAAATTCAAGAATGTTCAACTGGAAACATATTGTTAAAATGAAAGGTTGCAAGTTCCTTCTCCCGTTCATTTGCTGTAAAGTATGTCCATTCAGGTGCTGCCTACTTCTGACAAGGTACTCTTCTTCTCTTTGATCTCTGAGCTACTGGTGTTTCTGTATCACTGTCACACTGACCAGACTCCTCAGTGTCCTCTGGAATAGTTGTTGGTGCTTGCACTACTGCCAGTTTTTGCTCACTTAGCCATTTAGTTCTAAGCACAATTTCTTTTGGTACAGCACTAGGTCCTTTGTTGGCATCTGAGCTTCGCACTATTAACCGTTTCAGTCTCGACCCTTCTGTACCAACTGCTGCTGTTGACTCACTTAGATGCCCCTCAGACCGCAATTGTGCTGCTTCAGTTTTTTATACATCCCTAACAGCTTGTCTAACCCGCACTCTACGGCTCACTGTAACCAACCCTTCAGAGGCAGATGCTATATCATCAAGGGGACCTGGAACTTTGCTAGTGTGTGCTGCATGCACCCACTTGGGTGGACCAGCACACTTCACAGCTGTTGTTGCCACCAGTATCACCTAATGAGGGACTTTCCAATGTGGCTCCAAGCAGGGCTTCCTCACTCAGTTTTTCATTCATTAACATAGTAGTTGGGACACAACTCATGGCATAATTCCTGCTGTGGCTGGATTGTAGCTTCTCCAACCTAGTGAGACACAGAATAAACCATGTCAGCTAGTCCTTTGCAATAATCCACTACCATGTCATCTGTGATGCTCACAAGCATGTTTGCAGCCACAGCTGATAACCTCATGGTGTGTCCCATGATAACTTCAGGAGGCAATAAACCTGTCTTCCTGTCTGGAGTACTGCGCAAACTCATCAAAACAAGAGGCAATGCATTAGGCCATTTCAGTGAGGTGGAAGCATAGACTTACGCCAATCTGGATTTCAAAGTTCTGTTTACTTGCTCCACCAAGCCTACAGTTTCAGGCCTGTAACTGCAATGTAGTCTTTGCTCTACGTGCAATACCACCAAAGTAATCTCAAGATCTCATTGTTTAAGTGAGTCTCACGGTCTGACTCCAGAGAAGTTGGAAATCAAAATCTAAGAATCAACTCTCTAAGCAACAGTTTTGCAACTGTGAGACTATCATTTCTCCTAGCTGGGTAAGCCTCAACCCAATGAGAGAAAACCCACACAATAACCAAGATATATCTCAATCCATTGCAGTGGTCTTCAAACTTTTTAATGCCACACCCTCTCCCCAGTGGTTAACACAAATTGGGCCCCCCCAATTATTCTATTAACCTGGAAATGTTTAAATATGTCTAGACTTATTTAAACATTGCAGTTAAGTTCTGTTACTGTTTTAAAAGTAAATTCAAGTACATGATGCCAAACATACTATTCTGGTCAGGCAGGCCTTACTTACTTGCAAAATTATCCACAGTGTGATTATTGGGGTGGGGGTTTTGAAGAGTATGCAGAGTCCCTTCCCTTTCAAGACGTACTCTCAACTTGGATATAAATAACAAAACATGTTAGTGATGGCTCATTACAGAGCGGTTTGGTACTGATCATTTTATTCAGCTTAAAACAAAGCCCTGTTGTCAGCATAATGCTTATTTAGGCCAGGTCCTGGCACCCCACCTAGAATCATTTGAGGCCCCCCTAGTGGGGCCCGCTCTCCAGTTTGAAGACCCTTGGTCCATTGCATGTGTGTATCTCAATAAAACTGAGCTGCATTCTATTGAAGGGTCCTCCGGATCTCCCTATGTGAATCAGTGTAACTGCGGTACATTTGCCTACATTCATCTGCTGACAAGAAACACAACTGGGACAACAAGCTTTTGCCATCAATCTGAATCTGGGGGTTCAACCAAGTCTACTGAAACTAGCACACCATTGCATCACGTCCCACATGAGCAGGACCATGGTAATGCCTCACCATAGGTGGCAAGAAACTATTAGCCATCACAACTCTGCCATCACTTGAAACCCAATCATCTGCATATCTTTTGACACCACCTGCTCTAATCCAATCCTGCTGTTCTTCTTCTGAAACTTCCTAAAGGCAGTACAATTATAGAACAATCCCCAGTCACTTCATCAGCATAAGCATTGCCAAGTGTAATATAATCAGTGACTTTGTGGTGTGCTGAGCACTTCACAACCGCAATTTGGGCAGGCGTCTGTAATGCATTCAACAAATTGTGCACTTTATCTCCATTTTGGATGGGTTTTCCAGAAGAAATCATAAACCCTCCCAAGGACCAACACTGTCCAAATCATGGACAACACCAATGCCATACTGACTATCGGTGAAAATTGTCGCCTTCAGCTGATCATAAACCCAGCAGCTCTAGTAAGAGCAACTAGTTCAGATACTTATGCAGATAAGACACCTTGAAGCCAGGAGGCTTTGACCACCCCTGAGATCGTACATATGGCATAACCAGCTCTCAGGTTTCCTTCATGGTCTCTCAAACAGGCGCCATCATCAATCATCACATAATAATTTTCATGAAGTGGAACATCTTGGACACTTGGTGTTGGCTTGGTGCATAGTTCAGTGACATTTAGACAGCCATACTCAACCTCATCTGTACCATTTGCATTTTCATCACAGGCAGGTGGAGGCGAGAGTGTTGCTGGGTTTGGAGTAGTGCACCTCCAAAGAGTCACGTGAGACACAGCTAACAGATTTTGCTCATAACATGTGAGCCTAGTGTCCATCAAATATTGGGTTTTGATACGGGTTAACAGTATCTCCCTGGAGTGGGGCACAAAAACATTAAAAGGATGACCCATGACAATGGTTTTGCACTGCTCGATGCCGACACCTGTTGTGGCAACCGACTTAACACAGCCGGGTGATGCCGAAGCTACAGGATCAAGAGTAGCAGAAAAATAAGCTACAGGCTTGTTTGTATTACCCTGAGATTGAGTCAGAACGGAGAGGGTGCCTCCCTACCTCTCCCGGCAATGCAATGAAAAACATTTGTTGTAATCAGGCAATCCCAGAGCAGGGTAACATCAGAGATTTTCTCTCAGCTCTGCGAAGGCATGTAAATAGATGCCATCCAATGGCACCAGTTTAGACACATCTTTGTGTCGGCCTCTGTAAAGGCTTGGCCAAAAGGAAAAAGCTTGGAATCAACTGACGGTAGTAGCCAACAATTCCCAAAAACATCCTGACTTCTTTCTGAGTTGTTGGAGGATTCATCTTCAGAATAGCTGAAATTATTTCTTGTCACACATTTATCACACCTTTCTCAATGTGGTGTCCTAAGTACAAGACTTTTCTCTTAGAGTACTGCAATTTTGTTGGGGAAACTTTATGTTTATTCTCTGCTAAGTGGTTCAACAGGGCAATAGTATTGTACTTACATGCTTCCTGAGCATTTGATGCCACTACTAGGTCATCAATATACTGAATCAACAATGAGTCAAAGGGATCTCTAGAGACTCCAGATTCTTCTTTGGAATCTGGTTGAAGATGGATGGACACTCCATGTACCCTTGTAGGACTCTGCATCATGCCAAAACACGACTGCCGAACCAAATTGCTAAGAGAAACTGGATCTCTTAATGCAACGGTATAGAGAAGAATGCCTGGCACAGATCAATCACAGTAAAACACTCTGCTTCACATGGAATCTGAAACAAAATCACTGCTGGATTCGGTACCACGGAGCAACAAGGAATGACTGTTTCATTTACCTTTCCCAGGTCTTGGGCTTTGCGGCATTTTCCAGTAACTTTCCGCAGTCCTATAATGAGAGAGTTACATGGACTTCCCATTATCTTTTTCAGTATCCCTTGCTCAATCAAGGACAGCATCTCTCAAATCTGCGGGCAAATCACTGCATGCCAATAAAGGGTTTAATGTCACACTTGGAGTCTGACTCGCAATTTTAAATGCCACATCCTCATCGTTAGTATGTATCTTGATACCACTTGGCATACAACTAATGTAACAATTCAACTTTCATACTAAGTTGCGACAGGACTTGAGTCACAAACCACAAATTAGTGTTCGTCCTCAAAGGAACCTATTTTCCTGGGGACAGATTATGGCAATGGGTTGGTCAATTGCTGATTCGCAACTCCAACAACTTGAATTTTCTTTCCAGAAAGAGGCACGTTTTTACTTCTGGTTTTCTCACAGTAGAGCGAGAGCTCTTGTATCACTAGAAAAAACACATGGTGACCATTTACATCACCATCAACATATGGACCATGATGACACTTCTAAGGATGCAGCTAGCATGCACTCCTCTTCTTTCGGGTATCTCAACCGGAAAACATCTGAAAACTCCTTATCACTCAAATCGATCAAGTGAAACTGAGATGTCACCTGATCTGAATTTACATTTATAACGCTATTTAATTTCTTTCAGGAAACAATTGACTGTTGCTGGGACATTGGTGCTTGTGTAACCTGCATCTGTTGTATCTGGGACATATTTGAATTTTGCGTTCAGAGTTTCTGCACTCTCTGCATTTGAACCTGACTACCATCCTGCATCTGCACTACCCCATTATTCTACATCTGATTATTTGCAGCATTGAGAGGACACTCCCTCTTCCAATGGCCCACTGGCCACACATTGTAACACGGGTTAGTTCTTTTCAAAGGTATCACATCCACAACTCCATTGGGATCTAATAAAACACACCACCTCTACCTTTTTGCTAGAAACCATTTCCTACCTGCATCACCTGAGCTTCCTGTTGATAAATTCACTGCATTCCACCAGATTCCCCTGCAAACTGTGGATTGTGCAATTTCTGCACAGCCTTTAATTACATTACCATAAGCTTCTCCTTTAACTTTTTCACCTTTAATTCCAATTCATCCCTGCAGTATTTTGCATACTGCAGGATCTCAACAATTGGTTTGATCTGCCAACAAATCAAAAGCTGCCAAATCATGGTATTCTCTTCTGGTTTCAGACCTTGCACAAATCTGAACACAAAAAACACTCATATCTTTTGCATCTATGGTATCTACCACTAAAATGCCTAAAAGGTTGCAGCAATCTTTCATAATGAGAATGTATTGATTCTTTAGATGTCTGAGTCATTCTGTCAATTACTAGCCAATCCATATCTTTAGAAGACACCTTTTCTTTCAAAAACCCAATTACTTTTTGGTAGTTTCCCATCACCTTTTCAGGCAGTGCATTCATCATTGGATCTCTTGGGAGGCTCTCAGTCAGGCCAACAGCAATTTTACATTAGTCCACAAATCACTAGGAACCACAATGTCAAACAATGTATTTAAGTTTTCCCACAAACATTTTGAAAGTTTCACAAATCTGTCAGTTTGCCTGTACCATTCTACAGGCTTCTCTCTCAATTTCGGGAAATGTCACTTCGGCTTCAAGTTACATGAACATACCTTCCACTGGGAATTTCTCTCATGGGCAGCGTTTTTACATTTCCTTCACCCTGACTTGCTCCTGCAGGAGCCAAATCTGTTCTCACTTTCTTACACTCTCACTGCTTTGGCCATTGTCCTTCCCACTTATGTAATGCACCCGATTTTTGCATGTAACAAGTCAGTTCTTTCATCTGTAATTTCAATCCAGGAGGTCTCATGTTCAAAATATCTTTATCACTGAATCCTAATCTGTAACTCCTTGGCACTGGCTTTGAGCTTTCCAAATGTACATCATATTTCTGGGCTAATAGGTCATAATCATGACCTGCACTTGTTCTCTGCCAGCCTTTTTATGGCAGTGTTAATGTCATGAAATCGCTGGCGAAGGACAATGTTGTAATCCCCAGCTAATCCTGGCAGCACGACCACCACGGTCATAATGTGGCGCTCGAACCGCCGCATTGGCAATGGTCCGACCGACATCAACGAGACTGGCAGTCAGTAGACCGCCAGACTCGTAATGACTTCTGTTATGTCTGAGGAACATTCTCTGTCAGACCTGGACCTTACAGGTGAACAACTGGACCTATTATCACAGGAACGGTTAATGCATCTAGATTAATGTAGTTCATCTGGTTTTGCGGAATTGCTATCCCTGAACACGGTCCTGTAAAATTCATATTTAAATTCTGTCTTGGCTGACTAGATTTAAAACCTTGTCTATCATGTTTAGGTTCGGTCTTTGTACTGTCTATAGTGTCTTGGTTAGGTCTGTGCAACTTGATTCAAATTTAAACTCTACGCAATCTGACTAGTGTTCTGGTCAATTGGTGTAGTAGGTATATTACATACCACATTTCTTGATATGTAACCCGACACTGCTATCTCTTCAGAATTGTATGGAGACAGACAATTCAACAAAAACTGATTTTAAAATCATCATCATCTGAATCACTTTCATAGACCTCACTCTTTTACTCTGCTACTTTTGTCTATTTCTTTAAGAAGGGTCCAACCTAGTTCCCTCTATAATGTCAGGTCTAGAAGCGTTTTGCTGATTATCCCACCTTGCTTCTGCAAATCTTCTTATTGATTTCTTTACCCTCATACTTTTTTTTTTGTCTCTGATAAGCTATGTGTTACCACGTATTAAGAGCTTCTAACTGTGTGGGTCTTAGAGGTGGCTTCAACTCTTCCTTTTGTCTCAAATGTTCAATAATTCTCAAATAAATGTTCCATAGCGAGGAAATGCTAATGCACCTTCTTTCTCAGTAACCTTATGCCATTGTTCAAGCCACAAGCATGCGTGAAGACCTGCTTTGGACATGAAATAATGACCTGGAGTACCTTCAGGTGGAGTCTCTACTCCCTCTCTAACTGGGATAAACACATCACCTCTTAGTAAACTTTTCAATGCTTTAAAGAATATAATTTTCAGTTAATATTAAAAAAAAAATCACAATTTAACTTTTTTTCGTCACAATCAGGAAATAAAATAATTCCCACAACTCTTTTTTTATGTTCTCAACCAGTAGCAGCGTGACACTATGGGGGTCATTCTGACCCTGGCGGTCTTCGACCTCTGCCTCTGCCGCCCGCCAAAGTTGGAATGACCCCCTATGTGACCTAGTCCACCAATACCGGTGTGGCTTCACACCAACCGGCTAATACCAGTGCGAAACAATGTGAAGTCGATCTCACTCTTTGCAGCACCTCACCTGCCTTTATAATTGTCTCACAATCCCTCTTTCACAAGAACCTAAATGCAAAATAAAGCAAGCAAAAACCAACAACAATGGTCTGCTTACTAAAGGATAAGGAATCAAACACTTCATAGCAGTATGGAGCTACATCCTCTGACTCCTTTCATGTTTTCACTTCAAACGAGACTCAACCAGCAAATTTCACTTTGGTTGATATAGTTCCTCCATGTGCACCTAGGATTCACTTAGTACCAACCACCCACATTCATTCAAGGAATACTATTGGAACTGTCAACAATGACTCATGAGAAGCAGATTATACTGTAGACCATAAATTAACCAAATGTCTTCTACACCTGTGCTTTATCCTGGGATCTTATGCCACGATGGACCCATTCAACAACTTCCTAGAAAAAAGCACCACATTCACACAACAACCGCAAAAGCTCCACAAAACACTTCACAACTTCACCACAATATTAAACCAAAGCAACGCAAAGCGCAAACCGTATTAATACTCAGACATCCACTGCAAAAGAACGATGCTGGAACTTCTTCAACCCGAACAAACCATGGGAACAAAAATTTGAGGGTGGGTCAAAAAAAAAGCTGCATTTTAGGACTAGGGAATCCCCTACCACTAAGCCTAATTATCTCTCCCACTCTACTATGCTACCAAATTTGCTGAAGCATTTCAGCTATGCTCTATATGAGGTTGATAAATCTTTTCACCCAGCTGGAGGTAAGAGATGAGAGAATCACAAATCAACAAAACATTTATCATTTACAGTATGACCAATGTAGTTGCACAAGGAAACCCAAGTCGTAATAAAGTTAAAGGGTTTTATTACTAGTTAATGCACATGTTAATGTAGATGTGTCTTAAACCCAGACTATAAATGTACAAAATCACCCTAGGAAGGCCCAGGCTTTGGAAGATTAGAAGCTGAATCACCATTCAACATACTAAGCACTCTATACATGTGATGCAGATCAATAAAATAACTTCTTGGTGGTTTGAAAACACATGCTGACCACTCCTCCTTATCATTAAGACAAATCTAAACACATTTTAGTTAGTTGAATAAACACAGGGAAATCACTACAAGGACAAATGTCACTGTCTGGCATACTGAGCTACCAGATTCGATCAATAAAAATGAAAAGGAAATAAAGGATGAAAATAATTTGAAAAAATGATATCTGGGGCACGAGAAAACAAAAATTGGCAAAAGTAGGTAACAATAGAATATGCCAGCAGTCAGAAGCTTGGTCAGGAGTCTTCTCCTTTAGGGTCAAAAATCTAAGTCTACTCCATCAATACTTTTGGAAGGGTGAGGGACAAAGGCATTGAGTCCATAAGAAAGTCCAAGCAGAAGTCACCCACAGTAGTGACTAGAGGTAAGGGGCTCAAGAAAAGTCTCTGGTCAGCAGCATAAGAGTAAGGGGGTCATTTTGACCTTGGCGGACGGCGGAGGCCGTCCGCCAAGGTACCGCCGCTGAATGACCGCACCGCGGTCAAAAGACCGCAGCGGCCATTCAGACATTTCCTCTGGGCCGGCGGGCGCTCTCCAAAAGAGCGCCCGCCGGCCCAGAGGAAATGACCCTGCAACTAGGACGCCGGCTCAGAATTGAGCCGGCGTAGTTGCAGGGGTGCGACGGGTGCAGTTGCACCCGTCGCGTATTTCAGTGTCTGCTTAGCAGACACTGAAATCCTTTGCGGGGCCCTCTTACGGGGGCCCCTGCAGTGCCCATGCCATGGGCATGGGCACTGCAGGGGCCCCCAGGGGCCCCGCGGCACCCCCTACCGCCATCCTGTTCCTGGCGGGAGACCCGCCAGGAACAGGATGGCGGTAGGGGGTGTCAGAATCACCATGGCTGCGGAGCACGCTCCGCAGCCATGGAGGATTCTGTAGGGCAGTGGTAAACCGGCGGGAGACCGCCGGTTTACCCTTTCTGACCGCGGCTGAACCGCCGCAGTCAGAATGCCCTCGGGAGAACCGCCAGCCTGTTGGCGGTGCTCCCTTGGTCGGTGACCCTGGCGGTCACCGGCCGCCAGGGTCAGAATGACCCCCTAAGTGTGTGAAGAAAGTCAAATATGGCACTGCCACAAATCCATCAAGGAATGGTAAATTAAAGTCCAGAGAAAGTTCTGATTTGTCCATCATCAATGGTATGGGGATCGAAAGATTCCACTATCAAATCATTGTCCATTGCATGACGGCCATCTGCTACATTAGAAAGGAATCCCATTACAAACATGGGAAAGGCATCCATCTTCCTCTCCTTATGATTTTGAAACAATTGTATATCATCAATGTCTACAGTTCCTCAATGTATCAGATTCAAGGTTACTTTCTCAGGCTCTTTATGCATAAAAGAATAGGACATCTATTTCCAAGCTAACATTCTATGGTTATGGATTCTGAAAGAAATTACATGTTAGCAAAGGGAAAGACAGCTTTCTCGTGTTTCTGCAAAGTCAGAGGCCTAAAAAATCACTATGGCTAAGCTAAGTAAATACATTTTAATGGCACACATAATTCAAACTGAAATAAAACACATTTAATGTTAAACTTACATTTTCATTAATAAATCTCATTCCAAATTCATGTTACTGTCCACCTGCAAAAAAAATAACTGGTAAAATCATAATGACAGATATAACAGAGAACTGCATTAGTCAATCATTATCATGTGGCATTCAGTATTAACTTTAAGAAATTCCTTATCGTTTCAGTAAAAATCAGTTTCTTAACATCATAAAGTATCATATGGAATTGAAATGAATGATTATACGAAGATCAAAATTGCTCTACCACATCATGTTAGGTGGCTAGTTTACAGTGAATGCAAATCAATATAGGTTTTCAGTGCACCACTTTACAGTTAACATATTAGGGTTTCACACATTATAAGGAAAATATGGTAACATATAGATCATCACTGTGATGCCAAAGTAGCAGCCTTATGTCTGATGCATCACTGCATCACAGCCATGGCAAACATGATCCCCTTCATTAAGCACCTTCACTTCAAGCTTTAAATTAAATCCATTTACACTTTGAACGGAGCCCTCGTCTATCGCCCACCCGGACTGTGAACAAACTTCACTCAAGACATCATAGACTTTGTGACCCCCACATCTTGGACTCCAAGACCTACAACCTCCTTGGAAACCTCAACATCCACCTGGAAGACCAGACCTACTCCAGCTATACAGCACTCCTTGAGAACCTCTGCATCCTCAGACTCACCCAGCACATCAAAGAAGCCAGGCACCCCGCCAGACCCACCCTCGACCCTGTCTTCACTACCTTCAATGGACTCAAGTTCAACACCACTACACCACTCACTTGAACAGACTACTCCATCGATCACTTCCAGATAATCACCACCAGCCACGCTAGCTGCTCCAGGAATAGCAGCACAAAAGCAGACTAGGCCCATGCCAAGTGCAAGACTAGACCAGCGCATGCAGAGACATAAACCCCAATACAGACCACCTCAACAAACGGTTATCTGACTGCTCCAGCTACCTGCCATCCCTCCCACACAATCACCACAAAACAGCCAGAGAGCAGGCCAACTGGTACTCAGGAGAACTCCAAGCAACCAAACAAGACTGCAAACAATTAGAGAGGAAATGGAGAACCAACTGCAAAGAGATTGACAAGGATATCTTCAGAGTCACCAACAGACAAACTATCACCAGATCAGGGAAAACAAAAAAGGTCCCTATCCAAATGCACATAGTACAGCACCAACAGCAACAAAAAGATCTTTGCAATCGTTAAAGAGTTCACTACACCCTCCGCCTCCTCAAACAATAGCACCCCTTTGCATCGCCTGTGTGACAGACTATCAGACTACTTCAGTGACAAAATACTAACCATCTACAACTTTGACCCTCAACCAGAATCTCAAAGCCTTGCTGCCAGCCTACCAACCCACCAAACTGGAAGCACCATGCCCACCACATATACAACATGGTCATTCCCACTATCAGCGGAACTTTGACTCATATCCTGAACACCTCCATCACCACTGCCACCTTCCCAGATGCCTGGAAACATGCAGTGGTAAACACACTACTTAAAGAACCTTCAGCAGAGTCCACTCAACTACCAAACTACTGACCGATCTCCTTACCTTTTCAAGCAAATATCATGGAGATGGCCATAAACAGACAACTCACCAACCACCTCAATCAACACCAACTTCTGGACACCTTGCAATCCAGATTCAGACCAAACCACAGCCCAGAAACCGCAATCATTGCACCCACAGACGACATTAAGATGCTCCTCGAAGGTGTTGAAACATCGGCCCTCATCCTGTTTGACCTTTCTGCCACTTTCAACACCATCTTCCAATTCCACCATGAAGAAAAGACTCCACGAGGGGGCGTGGCCAAGATGGCGACCGGAGCGGCAGCATAAACTGCAGCTCCGATCCCTGGCCCGCATAATCATCCTGTCTGAGACGCCCTGGCTCCCCTTTTGTGGGGTGCAGACGCCGTTTAAGGTGCCGGCGGGGGGGTTGCATCGGAGCCCAAAGCTATGGATCCGGAGCTGCCGCAAATCCGGAGAGTGACGGGCGCCTGGCCGGCTGGGGCCCGTATCCGTTTCAGGACCTGTGTGTTCTGTGCGCGCCGCGCCGGGTACCTTATGGATCAGGGCTGGCGCTTGGGTCCGTGCGGGACCGAAATGGTGAGCCGCCGCTGATTTAACTTCGCCGGGAGCGCGAGAGACGAGCGCGTACCCGGGAAGTCTATCCTGAAGCAGCGGCGCCGGCCGGGACTTCCCTGTTGCGGCGCTGCCCATTCTGAGCTGGGCCCTGCTGGAGCAGGATCGCCCGTGCTGTATCCCTGGAGGGGAGCGCCCGCTAAGGTCATCGGCGTCCCGGCGTCCCGGCTCCCCTCCATGTCCGCTGGAGGCGGCAATAAGCACCGCGGCCGGCCCGGAGGCCGGGCCGTATACATAACACTGCCGGGCGGCCTCACAAGCTGAGGCCGCCATTTTGAGAGCTAAATCCTCGTCCGACTGCAGCCATTCAGTCCTAAAAGGCCGACCTCACTGGCAAGTGGGCTTGTTCTGTGAGGAGGCGCGCTGCACGAGAGAGTGGCATCCCGGAATCGACACACGCGGGCGCAACTGGTCCCTGAAATGACGGAGCCCGCAGAGGTCAGATTGCTTTTCCAGACACTCTGGGCTTGAGGTCTACACTGGATTGTCGCCCCCCTTTTTTGGATTGAACCGCGCCTCACCTCAGGAGGGGTGAGGCAGCAGGAGCACAACCAACGGACGGGAGCAAAGCATAAAACGGGCTTGGACAACCGCATAAGGTGAGCTTCTCGGCGACACTCGTTGGGTCGCAATTCACTACCGTGCTAGTTATTCTCCTGAGACCCAAAGCAACCAGAACAGTTATAACCTTTGACTAACCTCGCAGTGCTCAGTCCACACCTCACTAGCATCATAAATCCCCATTGGCATTATGATTTGTAGGCCTCGCAAGTAAATGGTCAACCTACTAGGCTGCTAATCCCCAAGATATTGGTCCTGCATACACTTTACTCGGCCTTAACATCTAGGCCAGATTGTCGAGACACTTGACTGGGCCGCACTCATCGCTGTGAGTTCTTGCGTAGCGCTAACGTACAGGCACTGCCGCGTCTGCCAAATGGTTAAGCCAAAAACTGCACGAGCACCTCTGGGCAAAATGGACCACACTACCTCACCCCCCCCCCAGAAGCCCACGCTACCACGCAAGCGACATTGCAGAAGCTGGAACTCACCTTACAATCACACACGTCACAATTCGAAAAAATACTGCAAGCCATTCTGGACACCAAGACTACCCAGGAGGCTAAAATTGGCTCGGTAACGGAAGATCTCAATATACTTCGCACTGATCAACACGCACTGGCCGACAGGGTGTCCGAACTTGAGAAAGATACGAATACCCTTCCCCGCTCTATGAAAGACCTTCAACTGCAACTAACGCATCTATCAACAGAAGTTGATTCCTTAAAACGCAGAGCGGAAGACGCAGAAGGCAGGTCCGGTCGCGATAACTTACGATTGGTCGGGTTCCCTGAACACACAGAGGGCTTAAGCGCTGAATTATTTATAGAACAATGGCTCACAGACACAATTCTTAAAGACAACATCCCGAAGTTCTTCTCCGTTGAGAGGGCACACAGGATCCCAGGCAGACCCCCATCACCTGGCTCACAACCACACCCTCTTATAGTAAGATTTCTTAATTACCGAGATAGGGATCTTATCCTACAATTATTCCGCAAATCTGGCCCAGCAAGCTATGAAAATGCCATGATTACAGCTTATCCAGACTTTACAGCAGAAGTGCAGAAAAAGCGAAACTCATTCTACCGGGTTAAAACATGCCTTCGCAAACACAGCATCGAGTACGCGCTGATGTTCCCAGCCAGACTCCGGGTGCAGGATGACACTCGCTCCTTTTTTTTCACTACTCCGGAAGATGCCTGGAGTTGACTGCATGCCAAGGGTCTAGCCGACCCGCTAGACACAAGCGACAATAGACCTCTCTCTACGCTGGGTCGCAAGCAACGCAAAAACCAAGGGGCTAAGCCCTCACCTGAACAGGCACAATCCGAACGCTCCCTGCTCCTGCGGACCACATCCAGATTCGTCAACGCCTCGCCCACTGCCCTATCTACGCAAACGGACGCTGAACTGGAGCAGGATATAAACTCTGACTCAGCGGAGTCCACACGGGGTCCCTCTCTCACACCACGTACAGCAGACGATATGTGCTGAGCAGCTGGGTTCCGCCTGCTCCTGTTTACCGGTTGCGCTGAGATATCTTCTCCTTGCTCTGGCTGCTCAGTGACTAATGGACGCCGTCACTGTTTCTGCATTGTTTCCTCACAATGGCGCGCAACCCATATGCGCCCTCCGGCCGGCGTACCTTGTTCTTTGAACCGTGAGAGACCGGGGCAGGGTAAGACCATGTCTCTGCACCAATGTCCTTTGGCACCCCCCTGCTTCATATGGACCATTCTTTCACGCCGGTAACCACCGGAATTGTTTTTTATTTGTTAGTAATTCATTTGTTGTTATATTTTGTTTTAGTGTGCACCTTCATATTAGGTGGTTGGTTTTATCAAGGGCAAGTTAACTGTAAAAGCAGTAGCAAACACACAAGATATGTCCACTATAGCAATAGGACCACAGCTCACAGTTTAATAATTACTGGTCGGCCAACTATAGCGGTTGAGCGTCATAACAATGTCATAATGAGGATGACAGACAACTGCTCCCCTGGTCACACAACAGCCACAAAAACATGATGGCCACCCACACGCACCAAGGGATCTTGAAATATAAGATACTAACATGGAATGTCAAGGGCATGGCAACCCCACGGAAACGTCAAAGGGTCTATGTTTTCTTTAAAAGACAAGTACACATAGCTTTTTTACAAGAGACACATTTTGCTAAGTCCACGCTGGAAAGCACACGCTCAAAATGGAAAGGCCAACTGCACGGCACCACCTCCTCGTCCTTTGCCCGCGGAGTAGCCATTTGGATTGCACCTGGGGTCCCGTTTGCTTTGTCCCGCACACAGTGTGATCCAAATAGCAGGCACATGCTACTTGAAGGCACTCTAGATGGGACCCCTTTAGCTCTGGTCGCACTTTACTCCCCAAATGGAAACCAGCGCGACTTCCTATCCACGCTCTCCACCGGCAATCTTAGCGACCCCACACTGGAATGCATATGGGGGGGTGACTTCAACAGTGTCCTAGATACTCAAATAGACCGTTCATTCCCCCCACTTGTCACAGCCCCTTCTAATCGCGCCTCACAAACTCTGGCACACTGGGCATCAAACAACGGTCTGAGGGATGTATGGAGGGTGAACCACCCCACTCACCGCAAATACATTACTATTCTCCAGTGCATAAGCTACATACCAGAATAGATATGTTCTTTGTATCCGCATCTGTTATTCATAAAGTATGCATGTCTGAATACTTAGCATGCACGATATCAGATCATAACCCTCTGTGCGTAACAATGGCTTGGGGACACACACACACTCGGATACCAACATGGCGATTACAGCCAGAAGCCCTTTTAGACCACCCCTTTCAAACAGATATGTCCAAAAGATTAGCCAATTACTTTCTATCAAATAAAAACACAACCGCATCCCGCGCTATAGAGTGGGACGCCCACAAGGCGGTGATACGCGGACACCGCCTCGCGGCCACAGTGGGGGTTAGAAAAGCACTTACTAAAGAACTAAAAGACTTAGAGATGAAGCTCCGCAGGGCAGAGAATGTGATCGACAGCGGAGAGGCCACACTAACAACACTGCACTCGCTCAGGGCTGCTCACAAGGAAGCAGACAACAGATTAAGCAAACACGACTATAGACATTACATGGCAAGACAACACGCTGAGGTAGACAGGTCGGGCAGGCTATTAGCTTGGCTGATCCGGCAGCCATCGCAACCAAGACCTATTGGGGCGATACGTTTAAACCCTGATCTCATCGTTAACACCCAAGCAGGCATAAATGATGCCTTTTCTGCATATTACCGCACCCTTTATACGCCCCACCCCCTGGAGCAGCACCTTATTGACACACTACACCTGGTCTCTCAAAATCAACTCATCCTCGATAATACCGCTATTCTAGACGGCCCTATTACTATTGAAGAGCTGCGCTTAGCTCTGTCACTAATGGCACGCAGCAAAACCCCCGGGTCTGACGGTCTACCGGTAGAATATTTTAACTCCCACGCTTTCCACTTACTACACCCACTTATAGAAGTATTCAAGGAAGCACACCACAACCTACAATTGCTGGACTCTATGCGTGAGGCACTGATAGTCGTCCTCCCAAAAACAGGCCGTGACCCTCTCGATGTCAAATTGTCGCGTGGGCTCTCATTATCCTTAATGAGACTACTGGATTTCTAGGCAGCAGGATCGATAACGGTGTGGGGGACTGAGTCTGACCCACGTGTAAGGAACTCTGTTACCCTAAATCCGTTTTTTGCTCCGGCTAACTAGCAGTGCCTCATTTCTCCCATGGGGAAGAGATGATTGGGCAGCCGAGCGCATGACATCTTTGGAACTTCTCAGGGAAGTCGTGGTCACTCAGATCCAAACCAACTCTCTCATTTACAATATGATCTCATATACAAATGACAAAGACAGTATAAGTTTTATATCATGATTTAATAAAACAACTGTATTTTAGATAATAAGGCATGAGCCGCAATAACCAGAACCATACAACACAGTAGGATTGAAATAGTTACCAGGAGAGTAAAACATAAGAACAAAGCGATCATCGTGTATAATAGTTTCTACTCTCCCTCTGCTTGTTCTATTTCGAGCACAGCATGTTAAGCTTCTAGCTTGCCTGTCTGTATCACTGGGGAGACATCAGCCCTCATACCTGAGCAAAGGCCTGTGATCTTGGTTCAGCATCTGCAACGAGGCAGTCAGCGTCTAGTTGTGGTTCCCTGGTCGGAATCTCCCTCCTACGTGTATTGGGAAAAGGAAGTGATTTTATAACTAACATGTCAGCGTGATCACAAAATGTCCCTACGCAGGAATGCCAAGTCTAAACTCCTACCACATCTATCGGCAATGTACCAGACTGTATCCTTGACTGAAGCACAGAGTGAATGTGTTATGGAGAACTTCAGTGCTGAAGTTGGCAAAACAGTGTGATATGAATAAAAAACAAAACCGTAGAACTGGCTATTTGAAAAATAACAGTACGAAGCCTAATAAAAAGCATTTAGAGCAAAGTGCACAGAGGCTCTAAGCTGCCAGCAAATGAATAAAACACACCCAGGGCAAAGTGCACAAAGGCCTAGAGCCTGAAGCTAACGCGCAAAGGATACGTAAAACTAACCACACTACACCCTCCCCTTGTCGGTAGCAAGTGGTTCCAATAATATAAAAATATGCCCCAGATATAAACAATACCTACAATTATATATATATTTCAACAAGGTCAGAAGACAACAAAGTCATAAATTTAGAAAACATGTGACAATAAAGCCAAATTCAATATAATGTCAATTTTGCAGGAGAGGAAAAAAAAATCCAATTGTTAAACAGAAGCAATAGAGAGTAGGAGCTCCTCCACTTCGATATATGTCAACATCGGAAGATCCACGCCACAAAGTACCATGGAGCAGGTGTGTTCCAAAGCTCCAAAACCATTCAGGGCGGCACCCCCTGCAGGGCCTATGAATGAGACAAAACCATCTTCCTCCAGGAAGGGAATCTCATAAACTGCCTCACGCAGCAAACGCAACCGTAGTGCACAAGTGTGGGAATGAGCCCTAATCGGGAACATCAACAGATCAGGATCGACCACTGGAGGGCGCCGCAGTGAGAGACAGAGAGCCAGTGCATGTTCAAACGAGCACCAAAGGCACCGAAACACGGGTTGCACACAATCCAAAACCGGTCGGAATGACAGAGACCAGTCACACTCCAAATGGCCCAGGAGTGTTGCTCCAAAATGCTGCATTATGCGTTCACGACACAGCTGCGCTGATGGGAGCAGCAATATAGGATCTCGTCGTGGCGGGACAGCCATTGCGAAAAAATAGCAATAACAGCAAGACTCCAGCCAATAAAGCCAAAGTAATCGGAAAACCCCAAAAAATGCTTCCGAAAATAGAGTGTATAGCCGAAGGTATCAAACCGAATATGGAAGAGAAGGTGGGAGCAAAACCGACACCAACGGCTTTGAAAAAATGTGCAATACCAGCAGTGCTGGATGCATTAAATATACGTCCCACAAGTTCACCGAACTGACTTGGAAAGTTAACATTCAAAAGGGACTGTATTTCCGCCGATGACCTTGCCACCTGAAGTGCGTAGGTCTCGCTGGCAGATGTAAGGGCCACATGCTTTTGAAACAATAAAGCTTTTAGCCGACTCAACTTGTCGAAATTAACCTTGGAAGTAGCAATATGAGGCCAGATGTCCGCTACCTCCCTAATTTGAGTGGGGGGAAACAACACGTTCCCGCAGCACGTAACGGCCTTGTTGACAACGACAACTTAAACTATTCCGGCACGCATGCCACAGCAGCGTTCGCTGTTAAGAACAATGTAACTGCCGTTAGAAAGCACCTGGAAACTGGTTTTAATAACCGGGACTGGAACTCCCTTCAGATAACAAGCTAAGTTAGCAATCGAAGCGTTACACGCTCCGTGCAAGGACAGCTGTTTACAAACCATAGAATGGCTGACAGAAGTTTCGCATTCACTACCGCTAAGAAAAACCTCCCTCAAACCATTAACACATCTGTATTGAAAGGGAAGTTCCCACACCTCATGTATGTAACTGTCTCCCAATAGTTCATATCTACCCACCGGAATGTGCTTCAAACAAGAAGTAAATTGCAGAGTGGAGATAGGCAGATAAATAACCCCATGAATCAACCACTCAGCTGACGGAATCTCAGCCACCGTGAAAGGCAGTTTCTCTAATTTCTCAATATTCAACATAACATACGTCGCTTCCTTTTTAGCCATCAGCTGTTGTTGACGAGTCAAATTAAAGGAGACAAAGATCTCTCTGGCACGAATGTGCTGCCATGGAACGCGACCTGCCTTCAAGGTCTGAAGAGTCCAACCCAGCTGCATGATGGACCGCGTCTGACTCTGCCCATGATATAAAGAAGACATGTCCGATTTAATAATGTCAATAGCAGAGGAAACAATGCTATCAATCATGTAAACACGGTCAGAAAGGGTATGCATGCCATTATCAACAACAGACAAAGGGCCTGATTCTAAGTTTGGAGGACGGTGTTAAACCGTCCCAAAAGTGGCGGATATACCACCTACCGTATTACGAGTCCATTATATCCTATGGAACTCGTAATACGGTAGGTGGTATATCCGCCACTTTTGGGACGGTTTAACACCGTCCTCCAAAGTTAGAATCAGGCCCAAAGTCTGCATCAGGTTTTCCTGACCAATCTGCCTCAACCGGGCTGCAGCCTCCTGTTGTGAAAGCTTCCAAATCTCATTATAAACTTCGTATAGAAATCTTTTCTTCCATGGTACCTTGGGACCTGACAAAAAAATCTTGTAAATCAGTATCATTAGACAGTAACGTGAGATGTGACTTAACTGCATCCAGCGTGGATGACTTCAACCATTGCTGACAAAGCTTCCCCACACTGTATGTAGTTATAATATCAGCATGCTCTGGTGAAATGTAACGAGGGTCTGCCCTACTAGTCCTGAACCCCCCTGAAGAGGTGACAAAACGTTGATGACATTTATTAGTGTCTACAAGCCATAATAACCACCCGCCCGGATGTATCGATGAAGTGTTAAGCGTGCCATTCTGGACCCAATGTGTAAATTCACTAAAAGTAGCATTCACATAGTGCTGCCAGTTGTTTAATTTGGAAGGGACAGGTATACTAGGCAAATTCAACTCTCTAATTGTCGCCAAGCCCAAACAGCTAGTCTGTTGTACTGTGTCATTGAGGAAAATCATCTGCACAGGGATAATACATGCTCTAAATAATGTGTCCCTGCCTTGCATCTGCCAATTTTTCGTACCCCAAACACTTTTCAAGTCAACAGTCTTAAACCAATATTCATACCCCTCGACCAAAAGTTTCGATACAAACAAATTGGAATACAGTAATTTAATATCGGTCAATAACATTTGCTTATTAGAATACGGAGTAACTTTAAAATAGTAAGACTTAGCATTTCGTTGATTATGCCCAGAAAAATATGCAAATTTATCATAATACGTTTTCGAACTCCCTTGTGGAGGAGTCGAGCAATGTTCCCATTGCACATAATTAAATATGGACTTAGGGCAACTAGCTTTATGAATAAAGTGGTGTCCATAATAGTTGTAGCAAAACATGTCACCATGATTATCTCTAAACTGGTAAGCATCTTTGTTGTAATTTAGTTGTAATATTTTAAGGTTAGCCTTTCAATTAGTGTTATAATGAAAAAAGATCAATGGTTCTTTAGAATCACGCTTTATTTTCATCTCCACTTCTCCTCATCAGCTCTTCACATCTCCCCTTCTCTCAGCTCTCTCTCCCAACATTCTATTGTGAACTCCTCTACCTAACAGTCAGAACATTCCATTCTAAAGGGAAGGTGGGGGTTCAACAAGTACTTTACTACAAAATGCAGCTATGCAGATAGCACTATTACTGATTTTTCAAGTCTTGAAATATTAAGCATACTGTAGTGTTGACAAAACAAAACGAAACCTGATATTGGGAAATTAATTTAGAAAGAAGAGCTAAACCGGCAAGAAGAGTTCATAAGGTTAGCCTTTCAATTCAACAATAATTTTACAAGGAAAAAAATATAAAGCACACATTATGAACCTTTTCTGAGAGGAAAGGTCAAGAAGACACAATCAATCACATGACAGATATTCCTGGAAGGAAAGGAAAATAAAAGTGTCTTTTACCAGCATTATTTCATGAGAGGCAAGCACAGGTTATGAACAGCGACCTTTTCTGAGAGGGAAGGTCAAGAAAATCAATCTATCACACACAAGTATTTCATCTATGAGGATCTATTTTTAAATAACACAAGTTAATCGTCTATACTGACAATAATGCAAAATGAATGCACAAGAAAATAAACGGGTCTTTTTCTGATGACATTTTATGAAAGGCAGCTCTGAAACGGAACATTCGTATTATATTTATCTGTGTGGAAGCGCACACAATTACATGAGGAGCATATCTCATTAACTTTTAATCCACAAGAGGTTGTACTTTGCGAATTACCTCAGCTTTAGTGGAGTTTTTGAAACGATTGAGGATCATCTGTACTTCGGTTTCAAATGCAGTTTCACTGAATTGTCTTACTCCAGCAATTGGACCTGCATATTGTTGTGACGCTGACAGGCACAGCATGAACATTTAAGAAGCATTGGTAATGATATTAGCCTGTTGGTGGTAACGCTGACAGGCACAGCTCTTTCCTGCTTGTGGCATTGTGGGAAATTTACTGTTCTCAGGGCTTTTCCTCTAAATCGGCCTACTGTTCTCAGGGCTTTTCCTCTAAATCGGCCTACTGTTCTCAGGGCTTTTCCTCTAAATCGGCTGCAACACTAGACTGTGCATTTTCTTTAATGTCTTCATAAATATGCATTCAACTGTTACTATTTAGATTTAATAACATGTGATGATTGCTATATTTATTTTCTAACTTTTTAATGTTTATAGTTGCACTTTGAGAATACACTTGATAGTACATAGTAATTGCTATATTTTATACATACATAACTATTTAAATCACACTATCCTTTAGAAATGGCTGCAGCGGGCATGTCCCAGCCAATTCCATTTTTAAATGAAACTGGAGAACCTAACATCCCATGGAAAGAATGGTTCAAATTTTTTGAATAATATTTATTTGCCATTGGTGGAGATAAATTCAACCCACTCAGGAAACAACACATATTGTTACACAATTTAGGGACGCACGGCAGAAAAATTTATGATACGTTACCTGAACCTGATTTTCCAGATGGACAAGTACAGGATGAGTATGTCACCACATATATGAAATTGGAAAAACAGTTTGGAGACAGAGTAAATGTGGTCTTAGAACGTCATAAATTTTTGAGTGTGACTAATTACGTTGCTGCTGTAAGGGGATTGAGTACATTATGTAACTTTGGGAATCTTAATGACTCACTAATTCGAGACCAAATAGTCCGTTGTACTAGTAATGTAAAAATTCAGGAAAAATTACTACAAAAACAACCTGATCTGCAGGAAGCAGTGGAAATAGCAAAATCCATTGAGCACACACAGCTATGTTTACAAGAAATCAGATCTCCTTCTGCTTCTTCTGATCAAGTTGCAGAGATTAAGGTAAATGCAGAAGAAGAAAAAGTTATGAAAATTAAAACTGGAGGTAAACAACCTATAAAAACCACTAATCCTACAACAGGATTAAAATGTTACCGCTGTGGGAGCAGCACTCATTTGGCGAACTCTACCTTTTGTCAAGCCAGGACAGCCATATGTAGAAAATGTAATAAAAAAGGCCATTTTACCAGAGTGTGTAGGGAGGTGTCTAAATTTGATAAACAATATGAGCATAAAAAGGTCGATGATTCTCAAGAAGTTAAAAAGATAATACTGCAGGTTAAAAAGGAACAGGAAAATTCTTTTCAATATCCTCAGTGTAATATTTCCCTTGATGGCAGTCCAGTAACAGTTTTCGCTGACTCTTGCTCACCCTTTACAATCATAAATGAACTGGATTTTAAAGGTATTGGTAAAGAAATGTCCGCCAGATTGTCAAAACCAGACATTAATCCCAAGGGTTATAACAAAGACCCCATCCCTCTTAAAGGGATGTTCAAGGCTTTAATATCATTTAAGGGTCGTACCACTGTAGGGAAAGTTTATGTAGTTGAAAAAGGATCCAGTTTACTGGGTTGGCAGCATCAGAAGGAGTTGGGAATCAAACTGGACCCTAATAATCCGGAACAAGTGCTGCTCATGGACAAAAATAACTCTAATGAGTTGATTTTCCAGGAATTTCCTGAGATTTTTACTGAAAAGTTAGGTCTACTGGCAGGCTTCCAACATAAAATTAAATTAAAACCTAAGGCTAAACCGATAGTACATAAAACTAGACAAATTCCACACTTACTTAGAGACCCTCTTAAAAAGGAACTTAAGAGACTAGAATCTCTAGGAATTATTCAACCAATTGAGAGTTCAGAATGGTTATCTCCCATCGTAATTGCCAAGAAACATAATTGTGACGACATTAGGGTGTGCATTGATTTGAGAGATTTGAACAGAAACATTTGGGTGGAAAGACATCCACTTCCTGTTATTCATGAAATATTAAGCACCATGGGGGAGGCAGCATGTTTTTCCGTGCTGGATCTCTCCAGCGCATACCACCAGGTTGAACTTCACCCAGATTCCAAATGGCTCACAGCTTTCACTACACCCCTAGGATCGTATATGTTCAATAGAATGCCATTCGGGCTTGCATCAGCTGCGGCCGTATTTCAAAAAATCATGCAACGTGTTTTGGAAGATACCCCTAAGACTCTATATTTTCAGGATGACATTTTAATATATGGAGCAAATGTAGAGGAACATGATACAAACTTAAAAAAGGTACTTAGTAAACTAAAAATGGCGGGTTTGAGATTGAGAAAGGATAAGTGTCAAATTAGAGTTGATTCAGTTGATTATTTAGGGCACACTATTTCTAAAGATGGGTTCAAACCTAAAACTTCACTAGTGGAAGCTGTTAAGAAGGCAGAGGCACCAAAAAACAAGGAAGAATTAAAATCTTTTCTAGGCCTTGCTGAGTATATGACAAAATATGTCAAGGGATTCTCAGAGATATCATATGACCTAAGAGAGTTACTAAAAAACCACACACCTTACAAATGGATAGAATGTCATGAATCTGCATTTCAAAGGATTAAACAAGCCATTGTAACAGCACCATTCCTGGGTACTTTCAATCATGAAAGGAAGACTATTCTTACTACTGACGCGAGCAAAAAAGGTTTGGGAGCCACTTTATCCCAAGTGGTTGATGGTAAAGAGAGAATTGTAGCATTTGCTTCTAGGGCTTTAAATAAGGCAGAATCCAATTACTCAGTAATTGAAAGAGAAGCTCTGGCTTGTTTCTGGGCTATAAAACATTTTAAATTCTTCCTTTGGGGTACACAATTTACTTTACGTACAGACCACAAACCACTAGTTTATGTTTTCTCTACAAAAAGTTTCTACAACTGTACACCTAGAATTGCTAGATGGATTTTAGGCCTGGAGAGCTTTTGTTTTAAGATTGAGTACCTACCGGGTAATAATAATTGTGCTGCGGATTTTCTATCTAGAGTACCGTTGACTATAAATTAAGACTATGAGACCCCGGAATACCCAGTAATGGTTGTTTGTACTCTGGCTATCAGTGAAGAAGAATGGAAGTTGGCTGACCATAAGGATCAATCCCTATCCTTATTGAGAACATTAGTGAAGGAGGGATGGCCGGAATTTAGGAGGGATCTGGACGAAACACTAAAAAACTATTGGGAGGTTAGACATGAAATAAATGAAAACGGAAATTTTGTTTTAAGAAATGATAAGATAATACCACCGGCAGGATTGATACACAAAATTATCAATCTGGCTCATGAAGGTCATTTAGGCAGGAGCCTCACAAAAGCTCATGTTAGAGAAAGATATTGGTTTCCTAATATGGACTCTATGATAGAAAATGAAGTTAAAAATTGCATTAAATGTGCGTGCAGTGACAAAATTAAAATTATTCGTAAAACTCCTATATATCCTGTGGCTGTACCAGACAAGCCTTGGACAAAATTGGCATTAGACATCATAGGGCCTATCAACATGAAAGGTGTTGTGAAACGTTTTGCTTTAGTACTGATTGATTATTACTCGCATTGGATTAATGTAAAAATGGTAAGCCAAATCACCACTGAATCAGTTATAAATTTCCTTAAAGATGCTTTTGCTATGGAAGGAATACCCGCCACCTTGATCACTGACAATGGAGTTCAATTAACTTCATCAAAAATGAAAGATTTTCTTAACTCTTTAAACATACACCACCTCACTACAGCGCCTTATTGTCCCAGGGCAAACGGTTTAGTCGAAAGGACCAACCGCATGATTAAAGAGTGCATCCAGTTAGCTAGTGTAAACCAAATAATCATTGAAAATGCTATTCAAGACATATTATGGGCGTACCATTCTACTCCAAATTCAGTTACAAAAATTTCTCCATTTTCTGCTCTAAAGGGCAGGAAACCAAGTACCAAATTCTTCCCTTCATGGTTAGGTGGAGGAGGAAAAAGTGATGCCATAACTCCACAATTCAGACTTAGAATAGAAAATCATCAAAACAATTACAAAAAAAGATACAATACTAAACATGGTACTAAACAACAACAGTGGCAAGTGGGGGATAAGGTTTATGTTAAAAATCCTGTAAGGGGTTTTTGTCCGAATATGCGAGGCACTAAATTTTCCGGTCCTTTTGATATTGCCAAAGTGAAAAACAATGTGGTTACGTTAACAAATGGTCAGTGTTGGAGTATGGACAGGATTGTCCAACAGCCATCAGCCCTCGTGAGGAGTGAAGGAAATTCCATGGAGAATGGCGAGAGTGAGGAGATTCAGCAGAGACGTGACGTCGGTACAGAGAGTACCAATAGAACTTCTTTTAAAACATCGATGTAGTGTATGTCAAATTATCTATTGAATGTATATATTTAAGACATCAATGTAGGTATGCCAAATTATTATTGAATGTATATATTTTTGATCACTTTGTATATATTGTGTGTGGAAGGGAAGATGTGTTGTAATTTAGTTGTAATATTTTAAGGTAGCAACATGTAATTACATATAGGCAGATTTTGTTAGATTAGAGGTTATGACATATTTAAATATAAGTGGTATGTTCCCCCCCCACCTTCCCTTTAGAATGGAATGTTCTGACTGTTAGGTAGAGGAGTTCACAATAGAATGTTGGGAGAGAGAGCTGAGAGAAGAGGAGATGTGAAGAGCTGATGAGGAGAAGTGGAGATGAAAATAAAGCGTGATTCTAAAGAACCATTGATCTTTTTTCATTATAACACTCTTCATTGTCATAGACAGTATAATATTGCAAATCTGTCAGCATAGAATCTACTGTCTTCACATCCCAATCTTCAGAAACAATGCCTGGTATAACAATATCATTCATTGATAACTTGAGGACATACAGTATTTGAATCAATTCAGTGGGACCATATATATCAAACATTACTTTATCCCACACAATCCCATCCGGAATCGGTATTGCAGAAATGTTTACATTGGACAAGTCTCTCCGAACCATATGAGACGAAAAATGTGGTTTTAACACAGTCTCCACTTGCTCAATGTCAGATCGATCAGGAAGAAAATGACCATGTATTACTAAAAAAAAAGTGACCACAAATCCCAACCACAAAAAAAAGAGTAATTACAGCCATAAAAAGCCACAAATATTTCCAAGGAAAAACTAAATATGTGCGTTTAAGCAAACACAGCAGCTTATGTGGACCTCAGACCGAAGACATCGAGGACGAGGAGCCGGACACTGCATCATCAGTGTCGTTGAAGCAGCCAGAGGCAGTTCTTGCAAAAGGTGCCACTGTGAACAAAGAAGCAGATGGAGGCTCTTGCCTAGGCACGCTATAAACCACATGTTCAGAAACATCAGTAGAACGTACAGCAATTTGATCAAAAGAGTCCATATTAATCGTCGTCTGTGGAACAATCGCAAGATCATCTTCCACCCTCCCCAAGCTCGGAGAGGAAACATCGTCGGTGTAAGTGAGAAGGATTCCGGAACTACTGGGTGTCCCTCTTGGTCTGCTGTGCAGAATCGGCCACATGTTGTAACTTGACATTATCAATGGAAACAAAGCGATTTCCTTTGGCCCCTTGCAGCGGCGGTAAAATCACAGTTCTCGTGCCGCTTACCCCTAACACAGGGACAGGTGCTCAATAAGAAGGACCAAATTCTTTCTTTACTGCGACCTTTTCACGCACTAGATCCCCAATCCTGGGTATCCAACCAGTAGGCGTTACTGGCTCATCCTTAATTCCTGAGGAGGCAGCACTTGCAGAAGAGTTATCTTCACGGAATTGTTGTAAATCCTGCAAAACAGTGACACAATCATTTATGTCAAAGGGCGTATCTGCCGCCTCCACACCAGGACCATCTAGATCAGGAACATACATTTGTGTTCCAAACAGGCACTCATATGAAGTACGACCCCCAATGACCGTCTAGGCAAGTTATTAAGTGCTCTCTGTACTCCATACAGGTGGGCTAGCCAACTACGACCCGTACCTATAACCCTGGCCATTAAGGATTGCTTTAAATCACGATTTAAACGCTCCACGACAGAATTTCCCTCGGGATGAAATGGAGACGAGAATTGGAGTTGGACCTCCAACAAAGCCATGGTGTCCCTGAATGCCTTACAGGCAAAAGCAGGGCCCTGGTCCGAATGAAAAGCCACAACTGCAAATGTATCTACAAAGATGCGCAAATCTTTAATAACAGTCCGAGCGTCAGCCGATCGTTGTGGCCAGACCCACACAAATCTGGAGCACGAATCTACAGCAACCAAAATATATTTGTATGCACTATCTGGTGTCAGCGGACCACAATGATCCAAGTACACACACTGTAAAGGTTTATTTGAAATCAGAAGGGGCGTTTGCTGCGGGCGTCTAGCTGACGAAGCTTTAATCTGTTGACAAACGTCACAACAAAGGACATATTGCTTTGTTTCTTTATAGAGACCAGGCCACCAGTAACAGGCCTGTAAAAGTGAAATCGTTGCAGCCACACCAGCATGTGCAGACGCCACCCCCTCATGTGCTGCAGCAATTAATCGAGGTCTCTCAAGTTTATTGGGTAGTTCACGTACACCAATGCCTGGAATATTAACAACAGCATTTAGCGCACTATTTAAGCAGTAACTATATTTAGAAGGAAATCCTTTAGGAAATGGCGTGCCATCAGCCGTAGCTTTTATGGCAGCAGAAATCTCTGTGCCTGGTTTGGAACTCGAACGAGTCACTGCGGCCACAGTGGCGACAGCCACTGCTGATTTCGCAGCTTCATCAGCCAAAGTATTCCCAGCAACGTGTATTCCAACGCGCTGGTGTCCAAGTGTATGTACAACATGGACCTCCTTCAGATCCGCAACCTTACCCCACAACAATTTGTGTTTAATGGTGTTTCCTTTAGAATCTCTGAACCCATTCAACTTCCAATAGTGTAGATATTCATTGAAAGACTGTACACAGTAATAGGAGTCACAGACCAGCAAGGTTAAAATCGCCGGATCCGCGTGCTCCAACGCTAACAATAGAGCTTTGAGCTCAGCCAGCTGTGCCGTGCAATCTCCCAAGGTTTTAGTATAAGTATGTCGGGGGCAGAACACTTCCCCTTCCATCGTGCCGCTCACCACCGCACATGCAGCAGAATACTGTTGTTTAGTCCCAACCTCTGGTTGTGCACAGCCATCGGTATACATGACCACTTGATATTGGTCAATAGGCAATGTGCCAGCAGGGACTGGGTACTCCATTTCATATTGAAGAAATTCTTGAGTCTGCAGTTTAGGGTCAAATATGTAATCTACATCAGTGGCTGTCAAAGACGTAGCCCATTGAATCCATTGTGGGTGTAAAGCTTTCGAATTAGGGACACTCGCTTTTGTAACAGCCTCTAAGGCCGGAATCGGGGAAACGACAATAATGCGTTGGCCCTGGGCAAGCGGTCTTTCTTTAATCACAGCCATCTGTACGGCAGTGAGTATTTTCTCAGTTTGCGCAAATCGTTGTTCTGCTGCAGAATACAAGTGGGACTTGTATGCAATCGGGACTGTCTCACCCTCATTAAAGGTGACATATGTAAATCCAACAGCCCCAGGTATCACCCTGATGACTAAATGTGTCTTATTGTCCCGTGTGTGTAAGTGTTTAACTGCTAAGAGATCAGTCTGTAAATCTCGTAGGATATGTGTATGCTCAATCGTCCAAAATCTACTAGAAAAATTCGGACGAATCAACTCGTATAAGGGTTTTATACGCGTAGCATAATCAGGAATGTAAGTTCTGCCAAAATTCAGAAACCCCAACAATGACTGGAGCTTCCGAACCGTATTAGGAGGCTGCAATAAAGCACATTTCTCCCAAAAATGTGGCACTAAGCTCTTGCCCTCATTCGACAACTCATATCCCAGGAAAATGACGCTGAGGAAGGCAATCTTCGATTTCTTAAAATTAAACTTATAGCCCATTTCCGCAAACCCCACAACAATGTGCGATACACGCCTTAGATGTTGTAGAATCTCATTGTCTGTCAGATATATGTCATCAACATATGATAACGCTTCAGGGTCCAACTCGTGCAGCATTTCAGTCACACGAGCCGAAAACAGTCCTGGGCTATTCTTATACCCCTGAGGCAAACGACAAAACTTTTTCTGAGAGCCAAACGCACTGAAACTGGTATAGTCCCGACTTTCGGGCGCTATATTTTGGCAGAAAAATCTATTCGAGATATCTAACGTTGTTTTGTATTTCTTACGCACTATATTATTCATAAGCGTTGCGCTATGTGAATTCTGTATTGCATATGTGCGTGTATGACCATTTAAATGTCTGTAATCCACCACTATCCTATATGAATGGTCCGGTTTAGCAACTGGAAATAAGGGATTATTCATCGGCGAGACACAGGGCTCAATTACACCCTGGTACTCCAATTGTGTAAGAATCTTCCTAACCGATGCCCTTGCCTCAAATTTGATAGGATACTGCGGCTGTGGCTGAGGTTCGCCCTTTATTGGAATTACATGATAAGGTGATTGTCTATCCCACCCCACATTATTTCTAAATAGGGCGGGAGCCTGTGCTAGAGCCCATGTTTTACTATAGGACTCCGAAAGTTCTCTCGGAACAAGTGGTGAGAAGGAAGGTGTAATAACCTCCTCCACAACCAGACAATCGCGAACAAAGTCAGGTGGCCAATCCTGTTCGGCCAGCAGAACATCATATGATTTTACCACATGGTTCCAAAATATGGCGTTTACAATGCGGTCAATGTCCCCTTCCAATCGCAGAGTCACTTTATATACTCTATCAGGATCAGAGACTTGCATGTCCGCCGTCTCAACTTGTATGAAGTCATCAGTTGCTTTCACCTCCAGATGCTCTAGAAGACTCCGGCGAACTATTGTGACCTCTGCCGCGCTGTCTAACAGTGCCAATGCCCATGTCTTGTTCGTCAAGAGAACTCTCTTCTTGAGTGGCATGTCTAACTGAGACTGCTGCCACTTTCTTCTTTTTAAATTGCTGTTTTGGTGGCAGCGGTTTCTCTTCTTGTTTAATAGAAACCTCCGTTGAGCGTTGTGAATCCTGTCTTGGTTTCACGTACTCCGTTCTCCGCTCTGACCGCCCACCTCTCTCACTTCTCTTCTCTGAGGAGTCCTGAAAGGAACGAGATTGGCGTGTATCAGTATATTGATATCTATCAGGCGTCTTCAAATTATCCCTATTCCTGAGATTATACCTATTCTGCGGGGTCTCCGGTTGCGGAGACTGTCCCCCATCTTTCTTAGGTGTTTGCTGTTTCTTTTCCCAGCGCTTCTTAGTACTCTCAGGTTGCTGCTGTTTAGCATTGTCTTTATTATTTTTACCCTGTAATTGGGGTTTTTGCGGTCTAGCCCCCAGGCTATCGCAACCAATACTGGAATATGTCTCAGCTATTATTCTCGGAAGTTCCCGCTCCTGATTAATCTGCGGAACGTCCCGAAGACGCATTCGCACTGCTAGTGCTACTGCCTCTCCCTTGAGATTACTCAAAATAATAGAAGAAACTGTGGCAAAATTGCCCATTAACTGCATGCCCAAATCCAAGGCAGGGGCAGCCCCATATTCATCTTGAATTTGTTTAAGCACTTCCGGTAAATTAGCTAATGTCGGTGTACCATGTGCCGTAGTGTAGAGCGCGGCAAACACCGTGCCCCAGGTATTACAAAGGTTTACCGGAGGAACCATCCCATACGGCAAACACATCGTCAATATTCTATGTTTATCCTGAGGTCCCATATGGGGAAATACTGCTTCCAGCGTATTCATTTTTTGCGCCAGCCAAAATGGAGTTTCCTCACGTTTAGCCGGTATCTTACCCATAACTGAGTGTACAGTGGCTGGATTGATACCTGGAACCCGCCTGTGGGTGCGCCGGAGCAGCAATCGCTGCGTTCGTATTTAGTGTCTGCATTACAAACTGAACTAATCATCTATATGTAGCCGTTAAGTCTGTATATAAACGACGAACTTCAACCACTGTCAATTGAGCAGCCGCAGGATGAGGTGTATATGTAGCCAACAACGGCCAGGTAGGACCATCATTACTCAGTGGACCTAACCTTACTTGTGCTACTGTGTGTGGGAGGGCGCCATCAAGCCAATTATGGTGTTCTTGATAAGATAAAGGTATCTCTAAATATGCATAAGCCCTGCATTGTCCAGGGACATTCGCAACAGTGTATTCGTGAAAAGTGTTTGTACCCCCATCAACTGCTGGAAATACGACCCAAGAATAAAAAAGTTCTGTTCTATAGGCTGCATGGGCGTCCACCACAAAAGTGACCGGACCCCCCTGGACCGTCAGTCCATGTGCTATCAGATGTCCTGTGAGCGGTTGTCGCATATTGATTGCTATATTCACTACATTAGGATTCGCCATTTATAAAAAAATAGCACTAGGTCAAAGAAGGCACACCAATATCGGGGTTTATCCTTTCAAAGTTCAAGCTTGAACAACCAACCACTAAGTAACAGGATGTACCTATACCGTGGTGGCGGAAACCCTGAGCCCCACGGACGTCTCCGCTTACGGAACCAAGGAGTCAAAATAAATATGAGACCGAGAGAGTCAGTCAGACCTAAATATTAGAGCCAGGCCAATCGTTGGCGGCGCCATGTCACGTGGGCTCTCATTATCCTAAATGAGACTACTGGATTTCTAGGCAGCAGGATCGATAACGGTGTGGGGGACTGAGTCTGACCCACGTGTAAGGAACTGTGTCACCCTAAATCCGGTTTTTGCTCCGGCTAACTAGCAGTGCCTAATTTCTCCCACGGGGAAGAGATGATTGGGCAGCCGAGCGCATGACATCTTTGGAACTTCTCAGGGAAGTCGTGGTCACTCAGATCCAAACAAACTCTCTCATTTACAATATGATCTCATATACAAATGACAAAGACAGTATAAGTTTTATATAATGATTTAATAAAACAACTGTATTTTAGATAATAAGGCATAAGCCGCAATAACCAGAACCATACAACACAGTATGATTGAAATAGTTACCAGGAGAGTAAAACATAAGAACAAAGCGATCATCGTGTATAATAGTTTCTACTCTCCCTCTGCTTGTTCTATTTCGAGCACAGCATGTTAAGCTTCTAGCTTGCCTGTCTGTATCACTGGGGAGACATCAGCCCTCATACCTGAGCAAAGGCCTGTGATCTTGGTTCAGCATCTGCAACGAAGCAGTCAGCGTCTAGTTGTGGTTCCCTGGTCGGAATCTCCCTCTTGCGTGTATTGGGACAAGGAAGTGATTTTATAACTAACATGTCAGCGTGATCACAAAATGTCCCTACGCAGGAATGCCAAGTCTAAACTCCTACCACGTCTATCGGCAATGTACCAGACTGTATCCTTGACTGAAGCACAGAGTGAATGTGTTATGGAGAACTTCAGTGCTGAAGTAGGCAAAACAGTGTGATATGAATAAAAAACAAAACCGTAGAACTGGCTATTTGAAAAATAACAGTATGAAGCCTAATAAAAAGCATTTAGAGCAAAGTGCACAGAGGCTCTAAGCTGCCAGCAAATGAATAAAACACATCTAGGGCAAAGTGCACAAAGGCCTAGAGCCTGAAGCTAACGTGCCAAGGATACGTAAAACTAACCACACTACAAAATCATACAGGCCGCTCTCCTTAATCAATACAGATTGCAAATTATTAGGGAAACTACTTGCAAACAGGCTCCTCCCCTACTTACCGAGTTTAATACACCATGATCAGTCCGGCTTTATTCCTGGTAGAAGTACTTTCCTGAACATCAGAAGACTCCTGCATATAATGCATAGCAATACAAACACTGAAGCGGTGGCCCTCTCCCTAGATATTGAAAAAGCGTTTGACACACTCAGCTGGAATTATCTCCTTTGCACACTCAAAGCATTCGGTTTCGGCTCCGGTTTTATCAACTGGATCAAAACGCTCTACTCTAGGCCCACAGCCCGTGTCAAAAATGGTCGTGCTATCTCCGAAGCATTCCCCATAGGCAGAGGCACCAGACAAGGCTGCCCACTATCTCCTTTGCTATTCGCTATTGCCATGGAGCCATTAGCAATTAAATTACGCAACTATGCACACATATGGGGTATCCCGGAGTTTAGTACCTATCACATTATATCCTTGTATGCAGACGATGCCCTAATATACTTGCGCAATCACTCAGCCTTCATGGCAGAGGTATTGGAGATGCTGGACTCCTTCGTCCTCGCCTCTGGTCTGCATGTCAATTGGTCCAAATCAAGCATTTTTCCTCTTACTTCCATCCGGGCTGATCATCATATGGCATTGCCACAATATAAACTACCCTGGTCACATACAACCTTTAAATATCTTGGAGTGCAGATTTATCACTCTATCACAGACTTAAAAGAGGGTAACATTGCTCGGCTCCACTCGTAGCTCAATACCTTTCTGGAGCTCGCTCCCCTGCCCCCCATGGGTCGTGTGGCGATAGCCAAGATGCTTATCCTCCCAAGGTTCTTATATTATTTTACTGCCCTTCCGTTGTGCCTGCCACGCTCGTTCTTTAACAAACTGCAATCAATGCTAACCGACCTACTCTGGGGCAAAGACAGACGAAGAGTGGCGCTGACCACAACACAACACCCGCAAGAAATGGGTGAGCTGGGTATGCCTAACTTCGAAAGATACTATGCAGCTGCCCAATTATCATGGTTATCCACATGGCTCCAAGATACTCCTTCTGCTGAAGGCATAATGTTGCAGACACATATAGCACCACAGGAGCTGCTGCTTACAATGATAACTGACCCCCCCCCTATACTTCACAGACTGATACTGTTGGAGGCAGCTCGCTTTTGCTGGCGCAGATACGTCTAGAACAAGGCTTCCTCTCCCCCTTACTCACCCTTGCTGCCACTGTTTCAATTGCCGGGCACCCAAGTCCTCCCAATACATCACAACATGCGGGGAATAAACACACTGCAGATGGGTGATTTATACTCTAGCTCCGTGATGCACACCTTTGCAGAACTGGTATCCGTGGGAGTGATGCACAACGGGGCCTTTCTAACATACAGCGCCATAAAACGACTACTCAATAATCTCTGGGGTACCAGTGACGCGGAGCCTCCGGAGTCTCCGTTACCCACCATTATCCTCACCATAGGTAGCACAAAAGGCATTATAACTAAACTATATAAAGCATTACTTGAGGCGATATGCACCACCCTGCCGCATGCGAAAACGCGTTGGGACTCTGTCCTCCCCTCACCACTACCACAGAAGACTTGGGCTGCCGCTCTCGCAATGGTTAAATCAGTATCCCGCAACCCTCGTCTGCGTTACACCCAATTCAACTATCTTCACCATTCCTATTTATCCCCAGCCCGCATCCAAAGAATATATCCGAGCATGACACCGACATGTCCTAGATGCGCAACACCGGCAGCTGACTTCTTCCATATGGTTTGGAGCTGCCATTCAATAAATTCGGCCTGGCACCGTGTGACGGAGGTCACAGCAGATATCTCATCCCATACTCTGGTGCCCACGCCCGACTCCTGTTTACTTGGCATACGCCACTGCGCCAGAACGGATAAACAAATACACAAATTTATAGACTTAGCATTTGTGGTTTACAAACGTTTAATAGCAATGCACTGGAAAGCTCCACATGTACCCTCCCACTTGTCCTGGCTTCGCGATTTACATAGCCGAGCGCAAGCTGAAGCCCAGTCACTCCACCTATTGCAACATAGGGGTCTCATCCAAGAGGGCCCGAAGTTTGGGACACTTTTGTGGTGGCTATTGAGGCCAGAGACGACATGTACCCCCGTGAACGGGACACCATACATACCTAACACAGCTCTGGCTGTCACCCTCAACACTTTAACTATGCTGCCCCAATCTCAGCCACTCTCAATTGTACCCATTATCAACACCCTCATCCCTCTCCACAATGTATCTCTACACCATGTTTAGACACGCTTTCTGTGTTAGTACACACATGTAACATATACCTAGATTACGTAATGTTACGCCTGCCCTGTACCCTGTCAAATCCCATAGACACACTCCAGACCTTAGAGGTGACCTTCACCTTATTTACATATATTAGCCGCACTCCCTCCTTTCTCTTTCCCCACGCACTTTGGGGGATCACTTAAACTAGTACTGACATCGATAGTGATTAGCTGCGTCCTTAATCCGCAATTAGTTAATACATAGTTTCCAAGCTGAATGCTGCTTCACTTTTTCCCTTGCCCTTTTGGTTTCGCATTCTCACGTTGCTTTATATTTGCCTTCCTCGTCTTTTATTTTCGCTTCTTTTGACACCTTATTGTGTAATAATGCTGTGTAAATCTATATAAGTGAGAAAATGGATCGCAAAATTATTAATAGCTATTGTATTGTTGTGTGAATGTTACGTTTAATAAACAGGTTTTAAAAAACAAAAAAAAAAAAAAAGACTCCATGAGTCTGGCATCCAAGGCTCTGCCTTCAACTGGATTTGCTCCTTCCTAACAGGAAGAGCACAGAAAGTCAGCTTGATACCCTACATGTCGGAAGCCATGAATCTCAGCTGTGAAGTATACCAAGGCTCACCCCTTAGGCCAACGCTGTTCAACATCTACATGACACTACTGGCCGACACCAACATCATAAGATCCTACAACATCAACATCCTTAGGTATGCAGAGCCCAACTCATACTCTCCCTTTCAGACAAGACTCCAGTGACCAAAAACAACTTCAACACCTCCATGACCGCACAAGCAATGTGGATGAGGTCCAACTGCAGCAAGCTCAACACGGACAAAACCAAAGTGGTGATCTTCAGAAGCAAATCCTCCCTCGGACCAGCTCCAACCCCTTCTGCACACATCAGAAAAATAATCATCCTTGAGGAAAAATTGGAATTGACAGCACAAGTCAACACAGTTACCTACACCTGATGAAGATGCAGCGGAAAATCATGAATTTGCTATCGAAAAACAGTCACACAAGCCCTTATAACAAGTATACTGGACTACAGCAATGCACTCTACATCTAAATCAACAAACAGCTCCTGAACAGACTCCAAACGATCCCCAATGCCGCAGCAAGACTCGTTGGCAACCTCCCTTGATGCATCCACACCACTCCACACCTTCAGGAACTCCATTGGCTCCTCAAACACACTCACTTCAAACTTCTCACACACACCCACAAGGCTCTACAAAATACAGGCCCCATTTACCTCAACACACGTGTCCACTTCAACCAACCCTCCAGGCAACTCCACTAAGCTGATCTCTCACTCGCACACATCTGTCACATAAAGAAGAACAGAGGAGGAGATCGGGCCTTATCACACATTGCACCAGAGGCTTTAAGCAACCTCTCTCACCACATCAGGTCCTTTGTGTCGCTCTTCAAATTACGCAAGAAGCTGAAAAGGGGGTGGCAAATGCCGGGACAATAATCTTCATTTCCTTATTTAATAATGTCTGTAGCTTAATTATTGAGACTAATTAGGGTTAATAATGGGCATTCAATTGCTTTCTAAACATACCCAAAGGACACAAAAAGTAGCAAACTGCTTAGGAACTCATTTACGTTAACTATGACTATAGCAGGAAGAACCGGCATAGGCCAACAGATGTACCTTTAGAAAAACACCTTGTTAATTCAGCTGGGGTTCCAAATTATAGCTTTAGGCATACACCCTTGAGGGTCAGTGAGTCAGTGAGCTATGACTGTAGTAATGATTGCCTCTAAAGAGTGTCACCCTTCTTGTCACCTTTTTCCAGCTATTCACTAATGTGTCTGTGAACAGCATTTGCCAGTGTTTAGAAATGAAGGTACACACATAGCAAGCACAATATGAGCCAATATTCCCATGCATGTATTTATATGCAGGTTATTTGTTTCACTGTTGCTGCACAGGGCCGCAGAAATTGAATCCGAATGCTCTACTCCTACTGTGGCGCCCATGCTGAACCAATAAATAAAGGAGGCATTGAAAGGTCATGTAACTAAGCACCTAGAAGAGTTTCACAATTTCAATGTACTAGAAGCCCGGAGTTGGCACAACAGTCTAAATATTTTTAATTCCACAAGGAAAGTAATTAGGACTGGGGTCCAAATCAGTTACCCTCTAGTAACCACTGGTATCCTTCGTATCAGTGCTTACTGTCCCACATTATGACAGAGTCACATATTTACTACACATCATCAATTAGTTAACCAATACTCACCCCCAACCTTTTTCCAACAGTGAATCATTTTACTTTCATATGAACAATATAATTTACAGATCACTGTAGAAATAATAAATACAGTTTGATACACATAACAACCTTTGTTATATATTGATTTTTGAAATATTTTACACTCTATTTCAGATTTCTCACTTTAATAATGCATAGACCTGGAAGTTGAGTTAGGAACACATGTTATAGATATCACAAGCAAATGTTACTAACAAATATAAAAAGAGGCATGGTTATAATTCTAGCAAACAACAAATCAGAACAGTTAGAAAGTTGCCAGCCAATGAGGATGTTTCCCTCTTAATTTTATTCCAGTGCAATGTTCTACTATTTCTATTTCCCAATACAAATGTAAACAACGTCTGAAACAATCTATCTTTAGGAGGTTATAAGCAGATTGCTTGGGCGAGCTCTTGAGGTTGATTGATCAAAATCCATAATCATTCAATTGCAATGTTTTAATACCGTAGCTTTAGAACTGAGTGATGTCACAACAAACATGAGACATATGAATAAAATCTTATGTATGTATATGATTTGTCTACATGGTTACATGTGCACATCTTTTCTAACATCACTAAGGTAGATTCATAATACAGCATGATTATTTTTGCTTATATCAAGTATTTAATTTGTGGTTAATGTAGGAAGCTGGCTCCGAATATACTATATCAAAATGAGATCTAGGCCCATATTTATGAAAAATGGCACACAACTGCACTAACGCTGCTGCTGTTCGTAATTTTTTTTAACGTCATTCCTTACAACCGTCTGTGTGCCATATTTATGAAATGGCGCTCAATGGCGCTAAGGAACGGCTAGCATCACAAAAAAAGACGCTAGCCAGTGGGGGATGGCGTTAAGCGAAATGGCGCTAGTGGGTCAGGAATTACTTTAGGCTGGTTAGAGGCAAAATTTCTGCTGCTTTTCAGCCTAGCATTATTTTCTGACGTACAAGCAGCCAAAAAATGACCTGTCTAAGTTTAGACAGGAGTCATTACCACCACCCTAATACCCACCGCAGGGGACCAGTGTCCCCAGGGCAAGTCCTACATGCCCAGTGCCAGGCAGGGGGGCCCATGTAAGGGGCCCCTAATAGCATCCCACACATATACACAAACACTTACCTGCAACTTACCTTGGATGGGCTCCCTCCTCCTCTAGCATACTTGTGGTGTGGGTGATGGTATTGCTGGGGCTTGGGATGGGCATCTTTGTGCCCATTTTATGTTGTTTCCCCATGGAAATGTGCCTCCCTGGACTTTAACGCCTTGTCTGACCAAGCGTTAAATAATGGTGCTAAGAGGGCCTCCCACCCGCACGTTGTTTCTGTGCCAGGAGTTAAATATGGCGCTGGGGTGCTAGCGTAACTTTTAGGACAGGAATGCCTACCTTGCATCTCATTGACGCAAGGTGGGTTGGAGCATCCTAAAAAGGCGCTAACTCCAATATTTTGATGCTAGACGGGTCTAGCATCAAAATATAAATATGGTTAGTTAACAACGCTTTAGCGCCAAAATAAATGGCGCTAAGGCGATGCTAAGCTTCCATAATTATGGGCCTTTGTGTGCACAGAGTCCAGGAGTTACCCAGAGGCTTAACAGAGGCTAAAGTAGATAATACTAATGCTCTCTTTTGTGTTAGTGTGGTCGAGCAGTTAGGCTTATCAGAGGGTGGTGCAAAGCATTTGTTGTACACACAGTCAAGAAATGGGGAACACACTCAATTAATAACCCCAGGCCAATGTATTTATATGGGAAAAATATATTTGTTACTTTTAACACTAGAACCAAAAGATTCTTGTTGCAGGTAAGTTATAAGTATGTATCAAGCATATGTATCAAATTTACTTTGTTTAAGTTTGGTAAATAAAACAGTTTACAGGCAAGTAAGTTTTCATTTTCAAAGGTTGGCAGGTCAATTTTCAGAACAGTCCTGAAGGGTGGGGTGGAGGGGGTTAGAGGATGGGGGAGGGGGGCGAGTGTTGCTGCACTTTTGAGGTAAGTACTCAACTTACAGTTCCAGCCTCCGGGGGTTAGGATATCCACTGGTCAAGGTTCAAGATGTCCCCAAACATACACCACCAGCAACATAAGGCCGGTCGGGTGCAGAGGTCAAAGTTGGTGTTAGATTTAGAACGGGATTCTTTGGATACTGAGGGCACTCAGAAACAGATCTGCTGGCAGGTATTTCAGAGGGCAGACCTGGGGGGTTTAGGTGAGCACTATGGAGGCCACAGGTTAGCACCAAACACACACCCTCAGCGGCACAGGGGCGGACGGGTGCAGGGTGCAAACACAGCGTTGGGCCCACAATGTTTTTCAATAGGGGGACCACAGGGGTCACAAAGATGCTGCAGGGTGGGTCCAGGGGGTTGGTTCCAGAAAACCAAAGGTTGGACAAGGAGAAGGGCTGCCTGCTGAACGTTGCTGGACAGTTGTCAGATTACCCAAGGGCAGGGGGCTGCAGTGCAGGGGTACCTTTCGGAATCGGGTACCTTCGTCCGGTTCTCTTGTAGTCAGGGGGGTCCTCCGGATTTAGGCTGCAGACGTCTAATTACCTTACTTATGACCAGATCAGAAAAGGAAAGAACTTTCTTCAAAAGAGATCTGAAAACGAATTTAAATTTGAAGGATAGGAAAAGCCTTAGGGGCTACATGTACGAAAGGATTTTGTGGTCGCAAACGGTGAATTGAGCCGTTCGTGACCGCTAAACGGCCTTCTGACATGTACCAACCCTATTTTGTGAGTCAGTAACCTATTACCGACTAGCAAACTAGGGTATGTGATTCAGTATCAGGATGGGGTGTGTAAAGGGAGTCCCTTCCTAATAGCGACTTGCATGGCCATGTATGAATGTTTTGCAACCCAAATGCAGTCGCAAAACATTAGCAGATTACCACCAATTTCAAACCGGTGGTAAGCCATTCACAAACCACTGCCAACTCCTAAAAAATGAAAACAAAACTTTACATTTTTTTGTTTGAAATGCATCCTGTCTTCCCTTCAGAAAAACAGGCTACACTTCAGAAAAAAACCTGATTTATTTATAAAGCAGTCCCAGAGACATGGTGGTCTGCTGACCTCAGCAGGCCACCATCCCTTTGAGTGCCGGCCATTCCCAATAGTCAGAAATTGCGAACTGCCTCATGAATATTAACGAGGTAGGTCCCTTGTGACCCATTTGGGATTCGCAAACCGTGTCTCACACACTGTTGTATATTGCATTATGCGACTTCCTAATTACAAGTCGCAAAAAGTAATAATTAGGAAGTGACAAATCCATGCGATAGTACATGTGCCCTAAATGCTTTAAAAAAATTGTTCACTTAAGTCAAGTTCTAAAGTGATTTTACCTACAACAAAATTGAATAATGGGATAACAAACAATCACTTCCATTTCTCAGGCAGTGAGCTGTTGGAGTGTAATGGTAAAGTAAACACAATGGAAATGTTTGTAGTTAATTCTCTTTGTAGAGCCCAATCACATGTAACATGTAACTCAGTGCTTTTGTGAATCAATTGTCAGTGATCGAATATATTTCAAAAGAAGTCACATTATGAATCTGAGTGACACATTTGGGTCAATGTGCATAAAGTCCTTGTGAGAATATTCTTGACTACTTAGTTAGAAGTCCTTCTTTCATTCACTCCAAAAGTGTACAGAGTGAAAACCCCACTTGAAGGATTGTAATTAGAAGAGCAAAATGCGGAATGGATGAAGCTGATGTGCTGACTCCTTTTTTGTTGGACTTGTTTGCTTCTCAACCCTCTGGCTTTGTTTTTTTCTTTCCTACGTTAGGGCTTCATTGTATTTCCTCTACCAATCACGGCCTATGACAAAATATGATATAAAACATTGTATTAATTAGTAAAAGACATCATACTTCCATAGTCTATTTTATGTTTTGAAAATAAGGTGAGGAATCCACCAACATGCTTTAGGAGGATAAAATGCTTTACTGACAAAGAAAGACAAGCCTTACACAATTACACCTGTCTAATCATCTTACTAATTAGAAGAAATTCTTAAGTGTCATACCTAGCCCACCCTCTAAACAAATCAACCCAACCCAATATATACTAATACCTCTTAGGGATCTCTCCAATGGCCATATCTCGATTTGTTCTGTGGATCTCCCGGTCCCTTACCAGTACTGCTGTCACTTTACTTTGTATGCTTGCCTGTGCACTGGACTGATGTTGCCTACTGACAAATATTTTACTCCTTTGTAGCAATTTACTACTGGTACGCCTGCTTCCCTGCTACTTACTGTAGTTTAAAACATCTTTTGTTGATTTAATTCTCTCCACATTTGCATCCATACAGCTAGTTCAGAGCATACAGTGGAACATGATTTCACAAGGAGGAGAATGAGGAGGATGCAGCAGCTATGAGATTGTGGATTAACTTTCTACGCCTTTCACTCACTCACAGACATTCTAGATTTGCTGCAGTACATCTCTGAACCGCCCAAGATATTAGCAGAGAGGACTCTGAATAATCCTCAGAGTGAATGTCTTACAGACTCCAGAAAACCAAAAAAAACTAGTTTACTCCAATGATACCAGCGAGAATAGTTAATACACCATTAACCCTATACTGATTGTTCAATCATAAATCTTTCTTGAGATTCCTGGCAGATAAGATTGCATCTTTCAACATGCAACATTAAGTCAACCAAAAAATTAGATAAGTGTCTCTCACTAGAATTGAAGATCATAAAACCCTAATTAAGGAAATGCAAAATAGTCTGGTAGAGGTTCCCTCTGGATGCTAATTAAAAAGCATAGAAAATATAAATCCGACACTTTCTCACCCAACAAAATCTTTTTACATTTGGAAAAATCAATAGACAGAGAACACAAGAAAGGAGCTATTTAAGATCCTTTAATATATTGCAGGTCCTGCTCCACAACTAACTAGACAATTATCGTTCAGCCTTTTTTAAATTTTCATCAGTGTTCTCAAAATTTTCCAGTCACTCGGTCTGTCTTTAGAAATATGAAACAACACTTGGTTTTTATCAGTGTAATTTTTAAAAAAATTTAATTTCACCTAATATCATGTGATATGGCTACGTATAGGTGGTAAATAACAGAGGTGAGTGGCATGATACCCGATGAACCCCTAATTCTATCAATATTAATGGAGAACCTGTCTTACCAATAAAAACTTTGGCAGTTCTAGGTCCTAGACATGATGTGTACTATCTTAAAGCTGCCTTCACCATCCTCGTCTTTCTATTTAGTCTATCATGTTTTATCAAGGGTATTGAAATCTTCAGATAGATCTAGCAGCAAAGCGAAAGTTGGACTAGCTTCATCCAATAGTTTCACTATAGAAAAGTCCACAACAATTAAAGATGTTTCAGTACCTACATCTGGCATTAATCCAGGTGCCACTGCATTAAGATCAATTAGGGAGGTGAGAAGGTATCAAAACAGGATGGTATAGAATTGATTCAGATCCTTTGTGCCTCCACTGGCCCTAATGAGAACTGCCGACTATATTACAAGTTCCCTATTACTTTGGCACAGCATTTTAATCAAAAGTGCTCTGGGCTACAGGACTGTCACTTTTGGTAGAATTTAATGCTAGGAGAGTTGCCACGTTATAGCGAGCCGTTCAGAATGTTTTGGGTTTCAGAGACCTTCCACCTAAGGATTGTTTTGAAAAAGAAAATAATAATGGCCCTGATGTACAAGGTCATTGGCAGACCAAGGAATGAAATAATGTGTGCCAGGTGGCATGTCCTAGGTAGGATTGTTGTTATAAAGTAATGTGTTTGGTGGATGTGCGATGGATAGGCTGCTGCCAAGACGTTTCCAGGGAGAATAACAGGCATTAGAAGCAGAGTTGAGTCAGCTGGTATGAAATCCATATGAAGAAGGCTCTTCACCATTTAACCTCACCTATTGTTCTCACTGACCCAGGCTAGGAAAGATTGAAGTTTTAGATCTGGGAAATATAGGATGACAAGGCTCTGTGAACCATGCGTGGGCTGAAAGGGACATGCACCCTAAAAGGGATTAGAATCTATGTCCTTAGTCCAGTTTTTACAGCCATTTCTGTTAATGAGACTGTCCAGACCCTCCATCCAGAAGAAAGATCATGCTAGGGTCTCCTGTCATCAGGGGGACAAATGACAAAGAGATCTTGTGATCCCACCAGAGATCTCTTGACTTAAACGTTCTAAAGGGAGGCACCATGTTGTGGAGAGCTCATCAAAATAATAAGGCATGAACAGAGAGGTCTTTAAGAGGTATAACCATTTAAAAAGGTCCAAGTGGAGCAGTGAACATTGACCATAAAAATCATTGAAAGCCCGGATTGGGGATGATAAGAGAACAACGATCAGCTGTACAGAATGACATCCCAATTAAAATTGTCAGCACTCGGTGTGGCGTGACATTTGCCACAAAAATCAACTTATCTGAGGGCCCATTGACTTTGGGGAAAACTATTCAGACCATCAGCATAAAAAGAAAATTAAAATCACTTATGTGAGAAGTAAAGATTGCAGGATTCTCAAAATTGGGTGACTGGCAGGACAACTGAACAGACCACACAATAGACTCAATTGAAGCCCTGTGTATGGAGTTTGTAGTAAAAATATAGTGGGGAAAAAAGTAGACTGCAAAAATGTTGTGGCAAAAATGTTGTCTACTGTAAAAACAGAATGAAAAAAGTTGTGGCTATAAAAAAAAAGGCTTCTTACTGGTCAAAGGTAAGTGTTCTGTGAGCAGAAGCAGGAGTTAATCTCCTGCTAAAGTAGTTAAGGAGCATTTACGGTGAGGTGCGGAAGGGGGCAGGAGAGTAGTAAGCAGGTTCTAGGATTCAGGAAGGGAGAGTGTTAAGGGGCAGTAAGGGGATGGTATGGTTCAGGAATTAGTAGCAATAAGGGGTAATTAGCACCTATAAGGGTTCAAGTAATGGGTAGAGTCAAAAGGATTGTAAGAGGTTTTTAGGGCTCAGCGAAGGATAACGCTAAGAAGTACTAAGGGGGTTTTAGGTTCATGGAACGGCAGCATTATGGAATAGTAAGGTGTTTTTAGGATTCAGGAATTGTAGCATTAAGAAGTAGTAAGGGTTTTTAGGGATCAATGTAAGGTAGCATTAAGGAGTAGTAAGATGGTTTAGTGTTCAGGGGAGGGTATGTAATGGGTATTCAGGTTTTTTTACAGTTGGTGGAAGGATAGAATTAAGGCATAGTAAGGAATATGCATTGTTCGAAGACTGGAAACGTTAAAGAGTTCTTGCGGGCTTTTAGGGTGGATGGAAGGGTAGCAATAGGGAGTAGCAAGGTTTTTTAGGATTCAGGGAAGGTTAGGATTAAGGGGCAATTTAAAGTTTTATGGTTTCAGGACTGCATTGACAAAGCCAACAGGTCTCACTTTTGGGACCTACTGGCTTTGCAAATTCTTTTTGACAATACTGAATACGATTGGTAAACGGTACAAAGCTTTTGCTAATGCCATTAAGCATCAATAAAAAACATCCCAAAAGGCGTGATGATGTGGCTGCTGTTGGTGGTCACATAATTCTTTAGACACACCTACACACCACCACACCATCTTGAAATTACAACCATTCAATGAAAATGAATCATAACATTTTTTTTAAAACACAATACAGTACAAAAGTTCTATCACAGAACATTCAGGTCCATGCAACATCCATAAAAACTAAAATAAGAAGTTCATTAGAATTTCTTCCAATAGTGCAAAGATGCAATTGTTAAAGATTTTTAAAATGTTTTGAGTGACAAATTATTTTAAGTACTAATGATGTTTTAAATGAATTCTAGTCACAACTGATTAATTAATAACACTGCACTTGAAACAATTTTATTGAAACATTTAGAAGTGTGTTTATTAACATGTTTTAGTTATGCTACATTGTTTGTGAAGCAGCATTTTTTTAATGGATGTACATTTCTGATGATCTGTTCAAAATGCTACTGCTCATTTCTTCTCTCAATCAATGTCCCTCTGTGTGTCATCCCTCCTAGTGTTTCTGCAGTCTCAGCAGAGCAAATGGTACTGTGAGTAACTGGGTATTTTCCTTCAAGTGCAATGTACTGTGAATTAAACTTTCTTCCTGTGCTTTAAGTAACAATTTAAAGGCCTTTCTCTGTAGCTTCCTGATGATGAGCCTGATAGAAAAACACTGATGGATGGGTTTTTGTTTGACTAATATATCATAATGTTGTGCATCTCCGGACAGCAACAGTGTAGAAGCTGCTGGAGACTTCTGTAGAGGTGGATTAGTTCTAATGTGAATGAAAACAACATGTAGGCCCTCATTATGACATTGGCGGTAGATCCCACTTACCACCATGTCGACTGACGCCAACATAACGCAGCAGCGGTGGATAACCACCAACCATATTATGACATACACATACCAATCCGTCACTTTACAGCCTCACACACAAGTCCGCCAGCCCAAAGGTCAGTGATAAACTGGCGGTATCCAAACCCACACCATTACGCCAACAGAACTACACCCACAAGATTATGACCCATAAATCACTGCGGCGGACATTCAATGGCGGTAAACCATTGGCGGTACATACCGCTGTGCTAAAAATACACACAACCTAACAAAACAACACCACATTGGACAATTCAAACTACACACACCTGACACACATACACAAACCACACCCACACACCCACACACCCCTATAAAACACCCACCCACTCTACCCACAACCCTTTACGGCTACAAACCATTGCCAACAGAGAGAGAGAGAGACAGAAAGAGCACCCACACAGCCAGAGCCACATACCACCATCACCTATACACCACCCACGCACCTCACATCACACACCCCAACACATACCCCACACACCCTCACCCACAGCACTCACACTACACCCATGGCACCACAACAACACCCCAGATTCTCTGCGGAGTGCGAAAGGGTCATGGTGGAGGAAATCATCCAGGTAGAGCCACAGCTATTTGGATCACAGGTGTAGCAGATATCCATTGCTAGGAAGATGGAGCTTTGGCAGAGGATCGTGGACTGGGTCAATGCGTGGTGCAGCACCCCAGAACAAGGGATGACATCAGGAAGAGGTGGAACAACCTACTAGGGAAGGTGCGTTCCATTACAGCAAGACACCAACTAGCTGTACAGAGGACTGGCGGTGGACCCCCACCTCCTCCCGCACAACTAACAACAAGGGAGGAGCAAGTCTTGGCAATCATGCATCCTGAGGGCCTGGCAGGAGTAGGAGTAGGAGGAGGACTGGACTCTGGTAAGTCAACTTTCAACTATTTCTATCACCCCCGACCTGCATGCCATGACATACCTCCTCCCCTCCCCTCACTCCCATCACTCTACCACCTCCCACATGCCCCACCATACCAACCCACTCATCCCAATACCAAGTCCTACATGCAACACCAATGCATGGACACCTCTCACAGACCTGCATGGACACCTATCACCACAGCATGCACACTAGAGAGAATCACCTAGCCCACCAAATAACAACTCACACAAGGCAAAGCTGCCAGGGCAATAACAACCATAGAGGGCAACACACCCATGCACACTATGTCACACACAGAAACAATAACACTACAATTACATCCCCACAGGTAACCCACCCAATGTCACCGGCAAAGAGGTGCCAGCAACATCCAGTCCCCCCACAGAAGAGGTCCACAGTGATGACAGCAGCTTTTCTCGCCTGGATCTGGATGACAAACCTGGCCCATCAGGGATCCCCGGACAGTCAGTTAGCCAGGCACAGTCACACACCATCACAGAGCCTCCCCCCTCAGGAAACACCACCACAGCACCCTCCCAATGGGCCCATACATCTGTCCCCAGGACAAGTCAATCAGCAGTGTGTCCACCCCTACATGGACCCCAGGCCACCCCACAAACACAGGACGATCAGGAACCTGCGGCAGGTGGCAGTGGGCACACGGTTCAGGGAACAGAGGCACAGGACAACAGGGAAAATGGGAGGACTGCTGTGTGACAGGGGGAGGACAGGCCCAGGAAACTGACTCTCCAGGAGTCACTCACCGCTATCCTGGGAGCATACCAACATTCCCAGGATACGCTGGGCCAGATACCGGACAAGTTGCAGGAAAACATGCGGCTACAGGAGGGACAGTACCTGGGGATCAGGGAGGACTTGAAGGACATCAACACCACCCTGGTCTCCATTGCAGGGGTGCTGGCAGACATGGCCAACAGTATGAGGGAGGCAGTGGCACACCACCGGGCCCCTGACACTAGCCAAACCACCGAAAAGCCCTACACCTCCGCTGCCGCTAGTGTACAGGAGGCCCTGCCACAGGAACAACAGGCCACCAGCACCCCTCTCCCTGCAGAAGGAGAACCACCTCGCAGAAAACAGAGACTATTTCCAAAACCCCGCCCGGAAATAAGACTCTCCTGATTGTCACCCTTGTGTCCCATTCTGTCACCCTGTCCACCTTGAACTGCCACTGCTCCTCTTCCTATGCCCCCTTGGACAATGCACCTGTGATACAAATAGATTGGACTCTAACCTGGACTTTCCTCCATCATCACCCCAGCCCACTGCACTTCCCCTGTTTCGTCAGAACACTGCAATAAACGCACTTAGAAAAAATACAAGTATGGAGTATGTCAAATGATTTAAAAATGTATACGCTTAGCAAAGGTTCAAACATTGCAGTTCAACTGTACAGTAATTTTTAAATTGGAAAGACCTGTAGTTGGCTGCACTGAACACACCAGGAGCAATAGTGGGGCACCAACATCTACAAAAAGAGATGCTAAAGGGTACAGTGAGTGGGCATAAGAAGTAGGAATACACAGCTTGCCAGTGACAATGTCACACATCAAACTGTCAATTATATGTGTATCAACACTGTCTTACCTGTGTCTCACTGGAAGTATTGATGAATAATTGCACTTCTGCTGTCCTCATCCTCTGCCTCCTCATCTTCACTGCCCACAGGGTCCACTGCTGCCACACGGCCATCTCCAGCCTCCTCCTCCTGCAGAAAAGGCACCTGGCGACACAAGGCAAGGTTGTGAAACATACAGCATGCCACGATGATCTGGCAGACCTTCTTGGGTGAGTAGCACAGGGATCCACCTGTTAGATGGAGGCAACGAAACCTGGCCTTCAGGAGGCCAAAGGTCCTCTCTATAATTCTTCTTGTTCGCCCATGTGCCTCATTGTAATGTTCCTCTGCCTTTGTCCTGTGATTCCTCACAGGGGTCAGTAGCCATGAGCCATCACATTTGGCATGCTGCTATTCCTCAGGATAAAGGCATCATGCACAGGCCCAGGATACTTAGCATTGACATGGGAGATGTACTGGTCCGCCAGGCACACCATCTGCACATTCATGGAGTGAAAGCTCTTTCGATTTCTGAAGACCTGTTCATTTTGCCCGGGGGGGGGGGGACAAATGCAATATGTGTTCTATCAATAGCCCCTATAATGTTGGGGATATGTCCATTGCATAGAAATCAGCTTTCACTGGGCCCAAATCCTCCACCTGGGGGAAAACGATGTAGATGCACATGTGTTTAATCAGGGCAGACAACACTCTGGTCAGCATTATTGAGAACATACGCTATGACATTCCTGCTGCCAAGCCCACTGTCACTTGGAAGGAGCCAGTTGCCAGGAAATGGAGCACTGATAGCACTTGCACATGAGGGGGATCCCAGTGGGGTAACCGATAGCAGAGATTAGGTCAGGCTCCAATTGAGCACACAGCTCCGTGACTGTGGCCCTGTCAAGTCTATAGGTGAGGATAATGTGCCTGTCTTCCATTGTTACCAAGTCCACCAGGGTTCTATACACAGGGGAATGTCTCCATCTCCTATTCATCCACAGCGGTTGCAATCTATGGGGTAAAATAGTGAGCAGCTGGTCATTATCTCTACATTTCAACCACTACAGTTCAATGCATGTTGTGATTGTAACAGTATTTTGTTGGAGATGTCCAAATGGTGCATTTGTGTACTGTGACGTAGTTAGGATCCATGGCCTGCACCAACCCTGAAATGGCATCCGCCTGTCCTGTATGGAGGGACATGTGAAAATTAGGTAATTCTGCTGACGTTATGCGCCGTTGCGGGGGGCGGTCGAGAACCGCTGTGCAACTCCTCATTGGTTAACATTGGGCCCTATGGGGTACAGTGGCCAATGGTGATGTACGCCGGCGTGACGGTACGCACCATCGCGGACGTGACCGCCATTTTCTATCTGTGCACTCACTTGCTAATTGACCTTCAACAGGAGAGGACCTACACTGCATGTGCTGCTGTGACCTGTGTCTGGAACCGACCATGGCTTGTGTGACTGGGGAAAGGGCCCCTGCCTTCACTTCGGCGGAGTTGGAGCGACTGGTGGATGGGGTCCTACCCCAGTACCGACTGCTGTATGGGCCTCCAGACCAACAGGTGAGTACACCGTGAGTATGATGCATGAGGCGTGAATGCATGGAGTGCTGTGTGTGAAGGCCTCATGTGGAGGGGTGGTGGATGGGCCCTGTGCAGCATGCAGCATGTATGGTGGGCTATGTCTGTCCTAATAGGGATGGGAAGGGGCATGGTGGGCCATGAGTGTAACAGGCAGGATGGTCGGACTACTACCTTTCCCTGTGTCTATTTCCTTGCAGGTTAGTGCCCATCAAAAGAAGGGTATATGGCCTGCCATCGCCAAGAAGGTGCAGACGCTGGGGGTCTACGGCAGGTGGAGCACTCACTGTCGCAAACAGTGGCCTGCATACCAGCGGTGGCCTCTCCGGAGCGAGATGGGCGCTTGGGGGCATCACAACAGCCACAAGGGGGGTGAGTACAGTGCCCTAATATACAACTTGCTTCTGGTGGGGTGGTATCCGGGTGGGGGTGTAGGTCCAGTGGATGCCCCTAGCCCAGGCCTGGCATTGCAGGGTAGGTCCCATGTTGGGTAGGGTTCTGATGTGAAAGTACTCCAACCAAGCTAGTAGGCATCCACTACTGTGCAGGGGTCTGTGGGTCTCAGGTATGCTGCAATTGGTGTCAGGTGTCTCCATCCATGGGCTGGTGACCAGCATTGTGACTGGTAGTGCATTGACTAGTCCGTAGGGCTGTTCCCTGTGTGTTTGTTGTGTACGGCAACGGTGGTGTTGGTGCCACCATTGACCAAGTGTATCCTTTGTCTCTCCCCCCCTTTTTGTTTTTTCACCCTGTCCTTAGGTGCATTAGCATCATCTGGCAGAGGAGCAGAGGCACCGGTGACGGAGGGAGCTGCATCCCACAGGACCCAGGCAGCCAAATCCACCGACGGTGAGGGCACCAGTGGAACGGATGGCAAGGGGAGCACCATGGCGGAGACAGGAGGGGACAGTTCAGATACGGATATCTCATCCGATGGGAGCTCCGTGGTGGTGGCGGACACCTCTGTGTCCACCCCAGCTACAGGTACAGCTGCCACCCCCTGTATCAGCACCGCCCTCCCAGCAACCCCTCAGCGAGTTTCCCGTGCCCGCTCACCGAGGAGGGTGGGCATCTCCTTCGCCCCAGGCAACTCAGGCCCTGCCCCAGTTAGCCCTGCTGCCCTGAGTGAGGAGGCTATTGACCTCCTGTGATCCATCTCTGTTGGGCAGTCAACCATTGTGAATGCCATCCAGGGGCTTGTGGCCCACATGCAACAGACAAATGCATTCCTGGAGGGCAATCACACTGGCTTGGGACCCAACAGATATCAATCCAGGCTCTGGCCTCCTCTCTGATGGCAGCCATTGTCCCTGTTTCCACCCTCCCCCCTCCAACTTCCTCTTCCCAATCCCATTGCCCTCAACCCCAACCTATCCCAAGCACACAGTCAGATGAGCATGCACCCAGGACAACAAACAGGAGTGGACATAGCAAACACAAGCACCACAGATCATCCCGTAGGCACTCACACAAACACCATCCAGAATTAGACATACCAACATCCACTGCCTCCACTGTGTCCCCCTCCTCCTCATCCACCTCCCTCCTAGTTGCATCTACACTCACACTTGCATGCACTACATCCTCATCCACTACCAACAGCACCAGCACACCAATCAGTACACACCCCTCACTGGCAGTCACCACCCCCACATCCATGCAAACATCCCCTGTGTCCTCTCCCACTGTGTCTGTGCCCCTCCTACCAAAGTACACAAATGTAAGCACGCAGACACCCAACAGCTATCCACCTCACAACAGCATCCAGCCCATGAACCTGCACCCAAACACAGCAGACAGACACCTCCTACCACCACTCCCTCTTCCTCCACTCCCAAACCATCTCCCTCTTCCTGCCCCAATATCCCTAAGAAGCTTTTCCTCTTCCCTACCTCTCCCCCCCGTCCCTCACTTCAGGCCAGGGCGGTCAAAACCCAGGCAAGCACCTTAGCCACCCAGTCCACCGGTACAGTAGTGTCCCCAACTACTCCAGGTGGGAAAGGATCCCGGCCACCAGCCAGTCACACAGACAGGGTGCCAGCCCCAAGTGCGTCAAGGAAGGGCAAGGAGGCAGCCCCAAGTGCGTCAAGATAGGGCAAGGAGGCAGCCCCAGCTGCAGGATGGAAGGGCAAGGAGGCAGGACGGAAGGGCAAGGAGGCAGTCCCGGCTGCAGGAAGGAGGGGCAAGAGGCCTGCAACAGCAGGCAGTAGAGACAAGGGGTCTGGTGCAGGGACTCAGTCGGAGCCCCCACCAGCAACCATGGTGGTGCAGCCATCTGAGGCTGCAGGGTAAGGGCTGGAGTCTCCCCCCACCACTGCCAGTACCGCCACCAGCACCGCCACCTGCACTGCCACCAGCAGCAGCATCTCCAGTGGGCTACCTTTCGAGGCTGCATGGTAAGGGCTGGAGCCTCCCCCCACAACTGCCAGCACCACCACCAGCAGAAGCAGCCCCAGTGGGCAGCCATCCGAGGCTGCTGGGGAAGGGCTGGAGCCTCCCCCCACCACTGCCAGCACTGCCACCAGCACCGCCACCAGCAGCAGCAGCCTCAGTGGGCAGCCATCCGAGGCTGCAGGGGAAGGGCTGGAGCCTCCCCACACCACTGCCAGCACTGCCACCAAAGGCAGGGACCCCAGAGGGCCGCCATCAAGGCTGCAGGGGAAAGGCTGGAGCCTCCCCCTACCACTGCCAGCTCCACCAGCAGCACCACCACTGCCACCACTGAGCAGCCATCACCGCTGGAGGACAGTGTGTAGTCCTCCGTCCATGGGCTGTTGTGCTGCCTGGCCCCTGTAAATCCTGTGGGTCTGACACCCAGGTGAGAAACTGTGACCTTGCACTCTCCAAGATCTGCATCACAGGGCACGATGCCCCCTCCAGAACCAGTGTAAGAAGCCATCCACTCACCCCATCCTCCAACGGATGAAGATCTCTGGGCACAATGTCCCCTCCAGAACCAGTGGAGAAGCCATCCACTCATCCCATCCTCAACAGGATGAATATCACTGGGCACGATGCACCCTCCAGAACCAGGGGAGAAGCCATCCACTCACCTCATCCTCCCCAGGATGGAGATCACTGGGCACGATGCCCCCTCCAGAACCAGTGGTAATGACACCCACTTGAGAAACTGTGGCCTTGCACTCCCCAGGACCAAGAACAGGGCATGTTGCTCCCTCCAGAGCCAGTGGGCAAGTCACCCACTTGAGAGACTGTGGCCTTGCACTCCCCAGGACCAATCGCAGGGCATGTTGCCCCCTCAGGGCATGTGGGCAAGTCACTCACTTGAGAGACTGTGGCCTTGCACTCCAGAGGACAGAGCACATGCCATGTTGCCCTCTCCAGAGCATGTGGGCAATTCACCCACGTGAGAGACTGTGGCCTTGCACTCCCCAGGATGGAGCACAGAGCATGTTGCCCCCTCCAGAGCCAGTGGGCAAGTCACCCACTTTGAGAGACTGTGGCCTTGCACTCCCCAGGACCCAGCACAGGGCATGTTGCCCCCTCCAGAGCCAGTGGGCAAGTCACCCACTTGAGAGACTGTGGCCTTGCACTCCCCAGGACAGAGCACAGGGCATGTGGCCCCCTCCAGAGCATGTGGGCAAGTCACCCAATTGAGTGACTCTGGCCTTGCACTCCCCAGGACAGGGCACAGGGCATGTTGCCCACTCCAGAGCTACTGGGCAAGTCAGCCACTTGAGAGACTGTGACATTGCACTCCCCAGGACAGAGGACAGGGCATGTTGACCCTTCCAGGACCAGTGGCGTTGTACCATCTTCCGGGTGAGTTGCACCCCATTCCCTGTCCCCTAGAGGTGCCTGGCTATTTTCGACCTGAGTCCCCTGCAGTGTTCTCTCCGTGTTGTTGCAGGAGTGAGGTGGGGCCTTGGACTATGTGATGTGGCCCTGTGGCCCACAGACATTGAGGACTGGGCAGTGTCCCTACATTTGTAAATATGTATATACTTGATTTGGATGCACGTATTTATACTATTTTATCTTATTACACTCACTTTAATTAATTGATTTTGTCCTTGCATTATTCCTGAGGGGTGCAGGGTAAACATGTAATGTTACTGCATCTGGTTATGTGTATGGTGTTGGGGGTGGGGGTGCTGATATGTGTGTCACTCTCTTTTTCCTTCCCACCTTCCCTGTGTGCTAGGCGGCAGTACTCACCATGGTTGTCTTTGTCGGCGTCGGTGTGCATAGTTGAGCAGAATGTAGACGAGCATGGGGAACACATGCAACTCGGGCTCCATGGCGGCGTGGTTCTTCCTTGAGTCTCCAGAGGTGAGTCGTTTCCCTTCTGTGCAGTGTTTCCACCAAGCTTTTAATGTTGTTGGTACTGCCCCGGAAAAGGTGGCCGCTTGGTGTGTCATTATACAGTGGGTGGAACATTGTCTTCCGTCTGGCTGTAGGCTGTTACCGCTGTGGTGCATGTTGGTTTCGCCCTGGCGGTTGGTGTGTTAAAGTGGCTGTCTGTCTGAGCGGTTTCCGCCGTGGTCATAATTTCATATTTATTACCGCCGGCCTGTTGGTGGTATTATTGCCACTATATCACTGACCGCCAGGGTTGTAATGAGGGCCTTAATGTTCTAATTTGTTAGAAATGTGTTTAAGATGGTGTGTGCCACTTAAATCGGCCACTAAATCAATATATTTTAAGAGTGCTAAAGTGCTTTCTTGGAGGTGGCCCTGCAAAGAAACGTATGAGTTAATGAGTAATACAGACTTTCTTGGGGCAACGAAGGAGTGGTGGGAGGGAGCAGGAGGAAGGGATAGCAACGGAGAGATAAGACTGCTACTAGGAATAGCGACGACCCAAGCAGTCTTGTCCACATAATGACAGCACAGACTCTGAGGCTTTCTATAAAGGGCCCTTCCAATGAATTTCACCGGTAAATCCCAAACATAACAACTATCTCCATGCAGTGCTCACGTACGAAATACTTACCCCCAAAGAAGAGGGCACCTTATCCAAGGGATAAAGCAACAACCAAGTTGTTCCAAGCCAGTGCTAAATTCGAGGAAATACTCATGGCTGTAAATCGTTCACCTTTTTTCTTCTGTGAACCCCCAGCTTAATCATTACTGGAATTCGGGGACCCACCCCCCCCACTGAATCATTGTTGGAATCAAGGGCCTCCACTGAACCATTACTGGAGCCGGTCATCCTGGTTTAAACAATGACAATGAATTGAACCTCAGAACAATACACAAAAATACAGAACCAAGCATTTATCAAACAATACAAAAACAATGAATATTTTATTTAATTTACAAATAAATCTACAAAATATAAATTTTCAATTTAAAATAGAATGGAGGACTGGGCTTTTTTTAATTCAAATGAGGCCACCCTAAGCCATAGTATATTTTGTTTGATGCATGTGCACTGCTCCAAAGACTCAATCTGAGAATATCAACTTAATTTTTTGCCTCCAACTGCAAATTCCTCAACATTTACTTAACATATTAAAATGTGAAATGTGCACTCTAAAGTGTTTGCGGACCACAGGTTAAGAACCACTGTTCTAGATTAATTATCATTAAGTAAATTCTGGATTCTAGCAATGACATGAATGTGAGCATTATCCCAGCCTTCAGTTATGCTGTATATAGCACAACCTACTGCTGACAATAATTATGTTTACAGCAGAAGGTAAATAGTAACTGGCACTGACATATAGCTCGAATCTTTACAGTCTGACCGCGGTGGCAAAGGTGTGATCATTATCAAAAAAGAAAATAAAGAGAATGGTGCCATTTCCACACAAAGAAAAAGGCAGTGTTGAGGTGGACAGAGAATATTTACCTGATAAAACGGACAGCATGGCAGCCCTGTGGGCAGTTTTGTTTGACTTTTTGTGCTGGGTTCCAGTGAAATTTTGGAAATATTTTTCTGTTGTTACAGCTGACAGCTATCAGTAGTAAAGGCGAGTTCATCCTACAACTGACTTTCAAAGACAGGACAGGTTAAACACTGATCCGCGCCTAAGCTAAGTGTTAATAATATTTTATGGAATATCCCTCAATCAAAAAAATAGCTTTAAGCACCTTAACCTAACCCTAAAAAAAGCAGAAACACCATATCGGAGCTCTCAAGCCCTGTCTTCAAATGTACCAGCAGAGCTATACATTTCAGATCCGGTTAACCATCAGCAACAACAGCAGATGCAAGAGAAAACCGTAGGTAAAACTGATAGTTATGATCCTAGTCTGGTATGAATCTAGAATGAAAACTGAACTAGAAACCAAAGTAAACAGCCTCATTCAGAGAGCCACAGGTTGTGAGAAAGGCTTACACAACAATTGTGATGCTTATAAAAGCATACTCTGGAACCCTTTGATTCAAAGGAGAAGAGCAGTTTAGCTTATCCTGCATTGCATTTAAATAATCTAAGTTTTGAGATGCCTCGTGTCCTTAAACGATGCCTCTGAGCATGATATCATGCCAGACTTGTATCAACTAGTGCCTGCCACTGACAGAAACTGAAAGTTCATACACACTTGAAGGAAAAACATGGTTTGTGTTTATTTCTTACACCAAGTAAATTTGCACGTCTTACCCCAGAAGTTGTTACCAAAGGAAATCATTTGCAACAGCAAGGAAGATAAAAATCATGGAAAAATCCAATTGAACCTTAGCTGCACCCCTTCTCATGAATATTACTACACACAATCAATAAAAAGCAATGATAGCATTAAATATCGTAGAAAAGTATAAATATGTTTAGTTACTAGAATACAAGTTTAAAATTGGATAAAATGTTTGTTCCAAACATCCCAAACCCGAAGTTAGAAATACCGGGAGCATCAGTATCTGAGGAAGAGATGGACTTACTCTTCTGTCCATGTTTTTGGGTAAAAAAGCCAGTGAGAAGCTGTATTTCCAGGCTGATTCTTGTTTGTTTACTCATGCAGTTTTAGAGGAGCCTCCGGGTGAAACATGGAAACCTGTATTCCCAAAAGTGCTACAAACTCCGGTCACCAGTGCCATCAGAATACCCAAACTGTTCTTTAGTTACGCCTTTAATGACCATTGGTAAAGTTTGTCTATAAACTATACATATATATATATATATATATATACAATTTAAGAAGGCCTGTGGCCATGGGAACTCGCCTCTCTGTGTGCTGCCTGGCGGGAATGGAGGGCCCCATGGAGAGCAGACGCAGTCTAGTCTCTCCACGGGAGTCTTCGGGAGGGAAGTGTGGGCAGGAGGGCTGGGACTGGTGGGGAGGATAGTGGGGGAGGGAAAAAAGGGTGTGTATATAAAGGGAGACTAGGTAGGGAATGGCCTCTTCCTTGCCTGCCCACCGCGCAGTAGGAAATTTGACTGGGGTGAGTTACGGTCACGTGTATTTCACAGTAGGCACGGTGGCAGACCACGTTGCTGAGGCAGTGCTGGAGCGCTTCACGTCCTTGGCGAAGCCGGCCAGGCTGACCTCCTCATGCCTGGGGTCCTCGACCAGGCCTGAGTCGGAATGGCATGCCCTACGCACGCCGCAGCAGGAGGCATAGCGGCAGCAGTTGCTGTGTGCCGCTCGCCGAGTCGCACACCACACAGGAAGTCAGCGGGGGAGAGAGGTGCAGCGCGTCCTCTCCCCCGGTGTCAGAAACGGGCCCATGTGCGGGCCCGATGTGAGGAATAGAGCGGGTGAGGTGGGGACGGGGCCCCAAGGTGCACGACATGTGCAGGGCCCTGTGGAGGCTTTGAGTTTACAAAGGAGGAGGGGCAGGGGCTGCAGAATGGAGAGGCAGGCACAATTGGGGAGGCCAATGGGCCTCTGGACCCCGTAGGTGGGGATTCACAGTGGGTGAAAGGGATGGGTGGCATCTCTGGGCAGAGGAGGGGCAAGGGAAGGCCCAAACTAGGCAGGGCGGCCAGGCAGCCTGAGACAAAGGGTGGGTGCAGCAAAGAGGATGGGAGGGCGTGGAGGGTCAGAGCCAGGCAGCTGAGGGCAGTGTGGGTCACACAGGTAGGGACCACATGGGTATTCCACCAACGAAGTCAGGGGGCACAGACTGGTCCACTGTGGACATTGAAGCCAAAATCTGTGAGAAAAGGCAGGCGGTTGCGGAGATAGAGGAGAGGTGGGCCCAGCTCTGTAGGGAGAGGGAGGAGTCCTTGGGTAGAGAGCGACAATTGAAATGCAAGTAGGGTGGGGAGGGCTTTGGGGTAGTGATGATACCGGGGTAGGTCAGGGTAGCTGGGTATGGGTTCCCCACAGGGGGAGCGGTAGGATTCAGGGGGCTGGTGTGGCCGAGGAGGTCAGGCTGCGCTAGGGGCACCACTGGCGCAGACAGTCAGAAGAGGCAAGGAGAGTCAAAGTCAGCAGTGGAGGATGGCAGAAGGACGTCAGTGCCAGGGAGGCGCAAGATGGACCTGGGATGTTGGTCTGAAGCAATAGGGGGGTGTTTGGGGTTCTTCTCTACGGTACAGGAATGGAACAGCAGCACATATCACAAACACCATGGGGGAAAGGCTCCGGAAGAGTGTTGTGCTGTGACGGATGAAGGGGGTGAAGATGATGACAGGTGTGAGATTGCAGACAATGAGGTGGAGTTTGATTATGAGGATGATTTGGACGAGTGGGAAAACGGGGAGATTCAGGATGGCGAGGTGAGCGGGGGATGGAAAAATGGCACAAGAGCGGCATAACCCCCTCATTGGCTTCTGTTTCCAGGACCGTCAGGCTGGCGTGCAGACACAGGAGGCGTCGCACAAGGAGGAGCATGGTTGCAAGAGGGCAAAAGGCACAGGGCTGTGGAACCCCGGCTGAGAGGTAAGGGTGATTGGTGGTCTGTATGGGGTGCAGCGCCAGCCCAGTCAATGGCTTGTACGCACAAGTCAGTGGGGGTAGGGGATTTTTCTGTTCATGAGGAGCCTGGAGCATGTGCGCCACAGGTGGGATACAGTGCGTGGGATACAGTGCAAAGGTGACTGACAAAGGGACGTTGATGGCTAGTGAGGATGGGGACAAAGCCCTGATAAAAGGATCTGAGGTTGAGTGTAATGACGGTGGAGGGCATAAAAACGGCTACCATATATGGGTTTGGCGATGCCCTTAGGTTCTCATGTGGCTGACAAGCCTAAGGCTAGAATTTAGCAGCATGAATACATGGACATTTTCAAGCTCCTGCACAGGGATATACAGGCCAAAGAGGGATCCAGAGAGGAGGAATGAGAATTGGCAAGGAGGCCCAGGGTACCAATAACCCTGGACAACTGGACCTCGGCGTTCTTGATATATGCCAGCATTTATTGTGAGAAATATTCAGATAGGGCCATAGCGCTGTTTAAGTATATGGGTATTATCCGCAAGGCCCAAATGCATTTTGGGGGGTTTGCGTGGCTCAGTTACCACGAAGAGTTCAGGGCATGAGTGAGCATCAATCCGGATAAGGCTTGGGGGGACGTGGATCCCGAACTGTGGATGCAATGAATGCCATCCTCACACTCAGCAGCATCCACACATGACACTAGTGGTTTGCCAGTAGTGTACAAGTCTTTTCAGTCATGTTCCGCTCAGGGTGGCGCTGGTACAACACAGAGATCCCAGCCTCCTGCCTCAGGGGCCTGCTGGAATTTTAACAAAGGTTTCTGCTCCAGACACCCGTGTTGATTCAAGCATGAATGTTCGACGTGGGGGTAAACACCTGGTTATGCAATGCTTTTCGCTGTCCAGCCCGGCGGAGCAGTGGAGATCGGCCAAAGGTAGGGGGATGCCTGGCACTCCTGCACCAAAGGGCTCCTACGCCAATTAAGTTTTAGGGCCTGCTGCCTTGGTTGCGCATGTACCTAGACGTGGACATAGCACGAAAATTGGAATGGGGTTTCAAGGACTGATTTCGCATAGGTAACCAGGGGCCGAGAGTGAGGAGGTAAGCGGACAATTTGTGGTCCGCCAAAGAACTGCCACAAGTGGTGGCTGCGAAAGTGTTGAAAGAGGTGTCTGAGGGCAGGATTGTGGGTCCATTTTACAACTGGCCCATAGAGAATCTGATGATTTCGCTTTTGGGTGTGGTTCCTAAAAAAAGTAAAGGGGAATTCCGCCTTATACGCTGGAAGGGGCGTCGGTGAACAATTTCATTGCATAGGAGGACACGCGGGTGGTATATGCATCAGTGCTATGATGCCATTCGGCTTGTTCGTGGATGTGGCAGAAGAGTTGAGTTAGCCAAGTGTGACATCAAAGTAGCTTTTCAGCTGCTGTCTAACCATCCTGAGGACTTTGTCCTGCTGGGGATGCAACTGGACGGGGCAATCTATCTGGATCGAGTGCTGCCTATGGGTTGCGCCATCTCATGTGTGCTGTTTGAGGCTTTCAGTACTTTCCTGGAGTGGGTTTTTATCAAGGTCAGCGGACATTGGGAGGTGACACATTATTTGGACGACTTCTTTTTCGTAGGACAGTCAGTTTCTGACTCATGCAGGAGGGCTTGGGAAGGGTTTCAATGGCTGGCTCAGGAAGTGGGCATTCCCTGGGCTCCAGAAAAAAATGGAGGGCCCCAGTCAGGTGTTGACATTCCTAGGGATAGAACTGGACACTGAGGCTTTGGTGGCTAGATTACCGGCAGGGAAGGTGGAGGGGATTCTGATCTTCCTGAAACAAGTCAGGTCCTTGCATAAGATTGAACTGCGGATGGCTCAACAGCTCCTGGGTTTCCTTAACTTTGCATCCAGAGTGATTCGTGGGGGCAGGACGTTTTGTAGGTGCATGGGTATGGCAATGTCGGGAGCATCTCTCCCACACCACTGGATTCGCATCTCAGTAGGCGTGTGGGAGGATATCAGAGTGTGGGAGTCATTCCTGTCGAATTTCAGTGGGGTGTCAATGACTTTTCAGGAGGAGGACACGATTTGGCAAGTCCAGATATTCTTTGATGCAGCGAGGCTTTCTGGTTTCAGACTATGGTAGGTGGTGCGTGGAAGAATGGCCAGCACAGTGGCTGGCTCAGGGCAGGAGCATCGCCTTTTTGGAATTTTTGCCGTTGCTGGTGGCTCTGACAGTGTGGGGTGACGAACTGGCCAACAGGACAGTGGTATTTCATGTGGACAATAAGACAGTCGTGGACTTGATCAACAGACAGACAGCAAAAGATCTGAGGGTATAGAGGCTACTCAGGAGTTTTATGCTTTGATGTTTAACTTTCAATATAATTTTCAATGCGCCGCATATCCCAGGGGTGAACAATGCTATTGCAGATTTCCTGTCTCATTCACAGTGGCAGCGGTTTCACAGTTTGGCGCCAGGAGCAAATCAGCACAAGACAGCGGTCCTGGCAGACATTTGGGAGTTTGGGGCATGATGATCACTAGACTGGTGGAGATGTCCTTAGCAGAATCTACTCTGAAGAGTTATCGACTTGCATTGTTGGAGTTTCAGAATTTGTAAAGTTTTGAGGGGAATTTTTGGGTACAAGGTATGGACACGTTGGAGTCCTGTGTGTTGCATTTTGTATTGTTTCTGATATGAAAGGGTTTGGCGCCAGCCACCATAGGTAGTAAGCTGGCAGGTGTTCTTTTTATGGCCAATTGTTTTTTGGCACTGATTAGGCAAAGGATGATATATTGAGAAGAATGTTGAAGGGCTGGGGTAAGGTCAGACAGGGGAATGGCAAGGTTGTGCTGGAAGCTATTACTTTTGATTTGTCATTGGAACTACTGCACGTCTTGCCGGTTTGTTGCGCGGATGCGCACGACCTTGCTTTATTCAGGTTGTGTATGGTGTGGGTGTTTTTGGGGCATTCCAGGTGTCTGAACTTTTGGGTGTTGGAAGGGCCAGTGGCATGAGAATAGAAGAGGTGAGTTTGCAAGGAGGGTGCTTTGGCATCTGGCATCGAAAGTCAAAGACTGTTCAGATGGGAGGGGAAAATGGGTGTGGTTGTGTAGAGGAGGCAATCCTGCTGCATGCCCGGTTTCAGAGTGGGTGGGTTTTAAGTCCCAGGGGCTGATCATCAGAGTCGGTGTATTTAGTCACGCCGATGGGACAAATCTCACACCATTCCAGTTGTTGTCGGTACTGTGAAATGTGTTGTGGCGGATCGGGAGACAGGCACAGTGCTTTGGTACTCATTCTTTTCGAATAGGGGCGACAACAGTGGCAGCTCGTTTGGGTCAGGATTGGGCACAGATCAGGCGTATTGGAAGGTGGCGATCTAAGTGTTGTGGACGTTACGTGCGGGCTTGATTGTGGGACCGGCCTTAGTTGTCTTGGGGTGGGGGAACGGGGTTTGTTTTGGGGTGGGGAAACGGGGTTGGTATGTTTGTATATTAACATTTGTTCTTTTAACAGGTTGTGTGCCTGGCCCAAGTAGGTTGAAATTGGTCACTTGGTTGGTCGGGCATTTTTTTATACACTGGGCAGTGAAGTAGGCAGAGAGGCAGATTTATAGACATTCCTTAGGACTGCCAAGTAGCCGCCACGAGGTGTTGTGGTGGGGGAAGAGCGGAATGAGGTGGGGAGCCTTACTTCCTTTTTTAACATCTATGATTCCAAACTGGGGATGCCCAGATCCTTTATTGTTGCACCTGGGGGAGAATGATCTGGTAAGGCTCTCTGGGCTCAACCTACTGCAACATATGTAACTTGATTTGGATTTGCTCTGTCAAAAAATGCTTGGCACATGCATAGTCTGGACTGAGTTTGTGCTCAGGGTTCAATGGAGAGGGGCAATGGAACATGGGGCTATGGAAAGGACTCGAAGAAAGCTAAATCAGGCAATGAGGGTTTTCTGTGGGGCTCATGACATTAAAATACTGAAGCATGAAGGGATTATAGAGGAAGAATCAGGGCTATTCAGGGATGATGGTGTGCACCTCTCTGAGCTGGGTAATGCATATTATCTTACGGAGCTTCGCTTGATTGTGGGGGATTTGTAGGGTGCAAAGATGTGGCTCTGAGAGTCTGTGTAAGGGTGTGAAATGCTTCTGGGGGTTTGATGGTGGGGCAGCAAAATGCCTAAAGCAGTGATTCCCAACCTTTTGACTTTTGTGGACCCCCACTTTATCATTACTGGAACCCAGGGACCCCAACTGAATCATTATTGGACTCATGGGACACCTTCACTAAGTCATTAGTGGAAGTCAGAGACCCCGGTTTAAAATGCAAAAAAATACACACAAAGATACAGAAGCAAGCATTCATCAAATACATGCACACATTTTATTTAATTTGCAAACAAATATAAACAAAAACATCAACATTTTAATAGGAAGGTTGGAGCTTTTCTAAATTGAGTTGAAGCCACACATCGCCCATACTATATTCTATTTGATGGACCTGCACTGCTCCCCGAATCAATACGAAGATACTAATGTAATTTTTAGCCTCCAATTTCAAATTCATTGACATTTACAGTGCGTTTTAAAATTTTCATTTGTACATTTCACCACTTTATTTATGTACACTTTATTAACCTGTTAATATTATATAATTTTCAAAGCAGTTATGGACCCCGTGCAGAGACTTTGTGGACCCCGAGGGGTCCCCGGACCACAGGTTGGGAACCACTGGCCTAAAGGGTTTGTGCTGGGTGACAGTAGATGGGGGAGGGTGGAGAGTCAGATGCGGGCCTGGCCACCCTTCCAGGGGATACAAAGAAGTAGGTCAAGGATGACAGTGTGGCGGATGCCCTAAGCAGGCTGGGGACAAAAGGATGAAGGGGGATGTGTGGGTGTATGGAAGTGGAAGATTGTGAATGAAGGAAAAGTGAGGGGAATGAGTAAAAAGGAAGATTGGGGGAAAGTTTCAAAGGGAGGGGTTTAAAAGTTGATTTGATCATGTTAAAATGTTATGTTGCTAAAAGCAATCCTGTCCTAAATAAATAGCCTTTTACACTATGATAAACCTGTGTCACTGACTATGTCCCGATAGACGTCCCCAGGGATTTGGCATCTCCTTTTCCTTCTGTTCGTCCTATCGACTGCAGGTAAGGCTCCACAGACCAGGACGCTAAAATGCTGACCGTCCTGTGCACAAGTGCTGAAGGCAAATACTTTATGTACATCGGCTGGGCTACAAACCTATGCACAAGTTAGTTAATATGATTATACTGCTTTCAGTAGCTCTCTTGCTACAGTTTCAGAAACGTTTTAATGCATCTACTCCGAAGATATGTCTCATTTTCTTATCACACCTCGAGGCTGAATGGAATAATTGTGAAATCGGCTCTGCCCTGTTATTATCGGTTTAATTTTTCCTCGAACTCAAAACTTTTGTATAAGATCAAGCACCCATTTAAAAGGCCAATTCCGAGATCGGGCTGGTTTGTTTTAGTATGTAGATGAAATTAAAAGTTTGTAAAATAAAACTTCAAAAAAGCTCAAGATTTAAAATGCAAAATTGGTCACATAAGCTCTCTGAAGAGGTCTTTGTCGCACTTTATTGGGGGTTGATTTAAAAAAAAATTTTTCAAAATGATTTGCTTAGACTGCAAAGACTAGGGCCTTTCACCGGCTTCAATACTGTATATTAATTTCATTAGGAAGAACCCCCCAGTTTCTTCTTCTGAGGAGGACCGGCCTAAAGTAATTCTGGCCACTTCAATGTCATTCTATGGTATGTTGAGTTATTTTTATACATTGTGCAGATAGTCAAGTACTTGGCCAGTTAGAGCATCCTAATGCAGAGTGCTGACTTTGGGTTGTGGGGCTTTCCAGAGAGAGTTTATGATGGGGAGCTTCGCCGACCTACCCTGGATGTGTGAGCATAGTGTTATTCGGAAGGTGAGATGTTGCCCATGTTTGTACTCTGTTGTAGGGTAGCGGGACTTTCAAACTGCTAGCTACCCATGTGTAATGCCGATATAAGACACTACTTGACTCTTTTCAATGCAGTGGGTATTCGGTCAATTAGCCAACCATTTAAGCCATGACAGTTGTGAGGGTAGTGTCTGACATTTCTTTTTTAGTCTTGGCAAACTTTACAATAAAATGCATGACTAATACCTTTTTCTAGATCTGAGTGGGTGTGTATTTGAGTAGATGTGGTATGGTCTTTGCAAATCATTTGCTCTGCATGAGTGATCTGTACCTGTACTGACTTGGGGTGATGCTTATTCTGGCAGCCTATTCTTTATCCTTGAATACAGAATCGAACTGTCTTATCAGACTAGTTGTTGTCTTTGGATCGTTACAAATGTTTTTATGCTGCTCCTGCTTAGTTCTCTGTGCATGACCACCTGTTCACTGTTTCTATGTTTTCGCATCCTGGTGTGTACCATTCCAGCCTGAACGTCTCATGCTTAAGATCCCAGCTTTCATGGTTCTTAGGATTTTTAGGACGTTTGGTACTTTGCAGAGCCTTCAGAGTGATATTGTTCTATTACCTTATCAAATGAAGGAGAACAGCTTTCGGTCAAATCCAAAACAGGCACATCTTGTGAGTTCAGACCCAGAGAAGGAAGTTGAGAAATGGTGGCAACACAATGTTATGGACTTGACCAACCCATCAGGGAGCACCCACCAAACTGGTGACAGAGCAAGCCGGGGGGAATTCTGGCGTTGGACTAAAACAATGAAAGTTCAATGAGTTATTTCATGAGAGCTACGTTTTCTGGTCTCAACCCCCACTCCATCCTTGGAAAACATCAACGCGAAGGCATAGGCCGGAGCAGCTTCCACACAAGAGTAACTGCTGCCCCTTAGCAGATGGGGTTTTCCTTTCCAACAAGGTTGTCATGCTGTTAGTCCTATCTGCTAGTCAGTTAGAATCAAAAGGCTGACTCTGATGGTTCACCTGCTTGCATCCCATGAAATACTGACTGATAATGGACAAGGTGACATTGGTATGCTACTGGTGGATCTCCTGCTCTTCTTAGGTGATAATGCAGGTTTCAAGAATTTGATGGGATTAAATACACACAATCACAACACCACTTAATATATACATTATATATAATATACATAAAGGATATATTTAATTATATATGAGCTTATGTATTCAAAGTTGTTCTGAAATAGGGGGTACCCAATACATCTTTCCTTGGGCCCCAAAGATGTTTCATATAACAATGTAGTGTAAATGTACTTGAAGTGTTTGAATTTGGTGAGGTGAGAAAAATGTGCCCGTGTGCAGCAGTGAGTGCACATATTGCCTTCCTTCTCGCTATCAGGTATATGGCTCAAAGACAAGCAAGTGCTAGCACTAGAGAGCCATGAGTAGACCAAGCTGCAATTCAAGTCCACCCAAGACAGTTTTCGCAGAGTGGGAAATAACCTAATGAGATTGTTGCCATTGTTTTCATTTTAACAAAAGTCATATGACTGCTATTTGAATAGTATCACATATTAATGAAATATCAGTGGCTCCACCAACCTAAAAGCAAGGCAAGAAAAAAATGCAATGCTGAAGCACTGTTAACCTGACATACAGTTTTTTAATGGGAATGATTTAGTGGATGTTGAAGCTAAGAAGCTATGTAGAAAGTCAGTAGAGTGTAATGTTCATAGCTGGTACATGAACAATTCCTGTAGGATCTCCATCTTCCCTGACGTTTGTAAATCTTAAACCGTCCTCTATTATGCAAACTTAAATGAGGGTAAGGACTTTAAACTTGTTCCAGATTTTAGGACGGAAGTTCTATTCACTTAGATAAACATAACAATAACAATGCAGGCACTCTGAGGTTTTTGAAAGCATTTTTGGTCTGACAGAGGTTTGAAACTAGTTCATGCCCCAGCAAGAGATTGTATTTTCTTCTTTTCAGTGCATAAATCCTATTCTAGAATGGGAATACTTCTGAAAGACAATCATGTAACTGACTCACTATTGTTTTGCAAAGCTTTAATACATTGTGAGATCATATTCCAGTAGAAGTGACATTTAGCATGGTTGAAAAGAGAGAGCATTAGTTTGCTCAAGAACAATTCACTACCTGCACTGCACAGTCTAATTAGACGTTGCTGCAGTTGGAGGTGGCCAAATGCCCTTAAGGGGTGAAGCAGGCAAGAAGGGCAAAGGGGGGTGGGTTTTATGAATTCAGGGGCAGCCTTCATAAAGAAAAAAAAACAACAATCACTGTGGGGCAAACACAGGCGTCGCAAATATGTCTGTGCTTCCCCATGCAGAAAAATATTCACAAATCAAAAGAAAGATAGGAAATTTGAATGGAAGCTTTACTTTTTGGTACTGAAAGATAAGGAATTTCAGTTGATGGTCACAGCATAGTTATTGGGCTTTCTTAGTAGGTATGCAGATGGGACAGGTATCATGCAGCTCCAGGCAGGGAAATCCAGTGAGCGTTACCTGCTGTGCCACCTTGCCTTACTTAGGGTGGTCAATATGACCAGATGACCCAGTGGCAGATGGGCCACCAGGTCAAGGGTTTCCACTGGCAGAGCCAGCTGAAGTTCTGCCGACAGAAGTACATCGATATTTAAACAGGGTGGGGCAACCACAAATTTGGCAGGGCAAAAGCATCGCTGATTTACAGTGGTACTCTTGTTCAACTGCACTCTAAATGACCTTCCAATGAGTTTGTTACTAGAGCCTTATAATTCCAATGGGGCTATGATTGGCTCTGATGGATGGGAATATGGTGGTCCATGCCATGAGTGTGCTCCCTGAGAAGGCATGTTCAAGAGCTCTGTTTTCCTTGGAGGTTGGTTCTTCAGGGATGACCCCAAAGTAGTGCATTTGTGTGCCAATCACTGCCACGTTTACAATTAAGTAGGGATATGAGATGGGCATGGCCAAGATGTTGACCAGAGCGGACGATTAATACCCAGTTCTGCTCCCGGCCTGTCTAATATCCTGTTGTAATAACCGCACCCTGGTCCCCAGGCAGTAGGAACCAGAGTTTCCTAGATCCCGTAGTAATTGGGTCACCTGCCAATAGAGATAATACTCCTACCATCAGGTTTGTGGTTGGGGTGGACACCGAGGCCTGGAGGCTTTGCCGCCTGGGGCTCTGGGTGCGCTGGTCCTCTCGCGCTGGGCACTGAACCCTGGAAGGTATTGGGGCCGCTGGAGTGACACTGCCCTGCCTCACTAGGCATCGTTAACTGGGCTACAACACCAGGACTGAGGTGCTGGGCCTGGCTGCGGTTGCCTGGGCCCCGAGCTCTGGGACTTTAAGGTCTTCAGACGTTAAACATGCCCACTGGCCACTAGTATGGTGAAACCCAAATCTGCGAAGCTATCCCTGTCCTCGGAGGGGACTCTGCCTGTGCCAACTGTGGCCTCCAGGGATGGCACAGTCACTCTCCAACAGATGACTATTAACTACAAGCTCACTCTTGCCAATTCGAGTAGCTTCTCCAAGTGGTTCTGGACACTAAAACTGCTTTAGAAACTAAAATCTACACTGTGTTGCAGGAAGTCAATCTATTCTGTGTGGACTACTGTAAACTGGCCAGCAGAGTGGATGACACTGAGTCATCCCTCATCCCTAGCAACTGTGCAGCCAGTGGTTCGGGAACTTCAGACTCAGATATCTCAATTACAAGCAGAAGTGTCCTCTTTACACCTTGGGGCTGAAGACGCGGAAGGAATATCACAGCGGAACAAGGTACGCTTTCTAGGGTTCCCAGAGCACGCAGACGATCCTAATGCTGTACTCTTCCTCGAACAGTGTTTGACGACTACGGTGCAGGGAAATAAGTGCCAGCCTTCTTTTCGATCGAGAGAGCACACAGGATACCGGGCAAATCATCACCGCCTGGCGCCCCACCTTAGCCACTGATTGCCTATCTCCTTAGTTATCAAGACCAAGATCTCATCTTCCAGTGCTTCTGGACTAAGGGTCCGTGGATGTTTAGAAATACCACCATCACAGTTTATCCAGTCTACACGATGGAAGCGCAGTGCAAGAGAAACTCATATGTCAAGGTTAAGCAACAGCTCCATGAACACAACATCAGATATGCGCTGCTCTTTCAAGCACGACTTAGGGTAGTGTACAGGGAGAAAACCCACATCTTCTCCACCCCAGAGGATGCATGGATGTGGCTACATGCCAACAGCCTCGCACTATCGACCTGAGGGGAGCCCCTGTTCGAGGATTGGCTGAATCCCTGGTCCTGAAATAAGAAGAGATCTGGTGCTAGGGTGCGCCCAACAAAGGCTCAGGCAGTAGAGGGCCAGGCGCAAGCACTAATCGAAGCAACACAACACGCATCAAATCCATTTGCTGTCCTCCGCGAGGACCATGATTCGGACACCAACTCGTCAGTAGGACACTCCAGTGGCACAAGAATCAGTTCTCTGCAGGGACCAGCTATCACCCCATCTACAGCAGACAATCTTTACCCTTACTTGCACATCTGGCGTGGACTGTCGCTCGAATGAGGATGCATCAACGCAGTGGTGGAGGTGATGCTACAAGCTTGACACAGAAAATAGCGAATAGTCATGCCAAAATGGTCAGACTCCCTTATCAGAATAAGGATTAAACATGGCCCAATTTGCAGACTTACAACTTCAACAGTGTCTTGACATTATAACTGATTACACCCGGCATAGCTGCAACCAGGGGTCCTGGCAGCTACTCTATGTACACAAAAGTCAAAAGATTGTTGGGGACCTGGGGTAGTGAGGGTTTGATCACACTAGAAATGGGCCAGAGTGGCCTAGTGTGCCCCACTTGAACACTCATGCCCCCAGCATGGCTCTCCGAATGGACTTTTTTCAACACTCCAATGGTTTTAGTTTCCATTGGGATTATAAGGGGGGCAGTGGCTATGGGTCTGTTGGCCATCAGCCTTGGGGGGTTGATGTTATTGTGATTCTTTATGTTCTTTCATGGTTCCTGATACAGATGCTGGGTGGCCTGGAGGGATGGGGACATGGGAATCGGAGGTACAGCCTTATTTATGTCTTTAACTGTGACACCACATCAGATGTAGGACACAGGCACCATGCACACAACGTAATGTATACGTACACGCACATGTGGATGTCACACAATATAATGTATTAACATGGAATGTGAGAGGCATGGCGGCATGTGCCAAGTGGCATCAGATTAATACATTCTTGAAACGTCACAATGCACAGATAGTGATACTTCAGGAAACACACCTCACATTTGGGGAATTGCAGTACCTCAAGAGTAAATGGAGGGGTCAAGCATATGGCACGACAACATCAGCATTCACCAGGGGAGTCTTAATCTGGGTGGCTCCTGATGTTCCTTATAGCCTGGGGCACTTTACTGTAGGTAAGGAGGGGCAGATGCGTGCTGGCAGAGGACTCACTGGATGGCATGCCCTTAGCACTAGCCGGCATATATACTCCCAACTCGAGGCACAGAGAATTTTTGACATCCCCTGCACTTTTTCAGGATCCTTCCACTGCCTGTATATGGGGGGGCAACTTTAACTGCGTACCCGATGTTGAAATGGATAGATCTCACCCCACACTGTTGAGTGCACCCAACAGAACCACGTCACAGGGGCTCCGTTCGTGCATGTCCTATTTAGGGTTGCACAACATATGGCACTTACAACACATCCAGGAGAGGGAATACTCCTTTTACTCCTCAGTGCATAGACTGCATAACAGAATAGACTTGAATCTGGCACCAACCTATCCGGCTCAGGATGCCCTGCAGGCGGAAAACCTTGCCAGGAAGTTGTCTGATCATTGTCTACTACGGGTAGTGGTACAGACTGCGCATGAGTATATCAATGTGGCAACTACAGCCTGAAATGCTAACCGACCCTCCATTCCGCCAGGAGCTGGCAGAATGTACTTCCAGATATTTTTAGATAAATATGGCAATGACATTGTTGCAGGCCTTAAGAGTAGGATGTCCACAAAGTGGTCGTGCAGGGCCACTGCCTCTAAGCAACTGGGGGAGTCAGACGGGTCTTGATACGTGAACTGACCTCGGTAGAGACGGACCTGCGCATCTTGGAATGAGAAGTTGCACGGGGTAGCTCAAGCTCAGGCATGCTTCGAGAGCAACGTGCTCGACACAGGGAAGTAGATTCACGCCTGCGTAGGCATGACTACCATCATTATCTCACTAGGCTCCACCCGGAGGGAGACCGCTCTGGCAGGCTGATGGCATGGCTGAGTCGCTGTGAACAACACCAAACTCCCATAGCGGCTATTATCTTGGATGCTGGTGATGTGGTTAACACCCAGGCATCCATCAATGATGCCTTTCGTGACCATTACAGCATGCTCTACAAAGCGGAGCCTGAGCCCTCCCAGGCTCAACTGACGGACTTCTTCACTGATCTTCCTCTGACCCAACTCACCCCACTACAAAAGCTGGATCTTGAAGAATCCATTGGTATTGAGGCGGTTCAGACCACACTGAGCCAACTAGCTCATAACAAAGCCCCCATAATGGATGGGTTGCCAGCAGAGTACTACTCCACATTTTTTGCTCACCTAACCAGACCGTTTCTGGAAGTGCTACATGAAGCAAAAACGTGGGGCAATCTCACTGACTCTCAACGAGAGGCGCTAATAGTAGTCCTGCCTAAACTGGGTCATGATCCTTTGGATGTGCGCTCATATGGGCTCGTTACTTAATTTGGACTGTAAATTGCTGGGCAAAGTTCTTGCAAATCGATTACTCCTGTTGATTGGTCACTTGATCTACGAAAATCAATCAGGCTTCATCCCAGCACAGACACCTTTTTGAATATTCAACGGCTCTTGCGCTTATTGAATAGAACCCCAAGCGGGGGAAATGACTGGGTAGTGGTGTCATTGGACAACAAAAGGCCTTTGACACCCTTGCATGCCCATACTTAAAGGAGACATTGCGTTACAAGGGGCTTTGGTCCAGGATTTTTGGACTGGATTAGTATACTGTATTCTAATCCCACAGCCCGTGTGAAAATGGGCCAAGTCGTCTCTGACAGCTTACCTATTTGCCGCAGCACTAGACAGGGGTGCCCGCTATCACCACTGTTATTCGCGATAGCAATTGAACCTTTGGCTTCACACCTTCGACTATGGGCGCAGCAATGGGGGATCCCAAATCTAGACATCTTCTACATCATCTCCCTTTACGCGGATGACACATTAATATATTTGCGCAAGAGCACGTCCTCATTGCCAAAGGTCATGCAACTACTAGATCGTTTCGGGGACTTATCCAGTTTATGTGTGAACTGGACGAAGACTTGCTTATTCCTGCTGGCCCCTATCACAGAGCATTTTCAACCTGCTCTCCTGGTGCACCGTCTGCCATGGTGTCACGTTATCTTTAAATATCTAGGCATACAAATATACCACACCACTGAAGATCTCAGGAAGGGCAATTTGGGACGACCAGTCCGTTCGATCCGGGGGTTGCTGCCGTTTTGAGGTTCACTACCACTATCCCCCCTGACATGCGTGGCAATCGCAAAGATGATAATACTCAGCAGATTAATATATTATTTTATTGCGCACCCACTGGTGCTGCTTAGATCATTCTTTCACTCATTAGATGGGCTGATGTTAAAATTAATGTAGCAGAACAATGGGCGTTGGATCGCCTTAGCTACCACGCATTATCCACTTGAAGAAAGAGGCCTAGGTATGCCTAACTTCGAACTTTATTATGCGGTGACACAATTACAATAGCCACTATCCTGTCTTAGGTCTTTCCCCACAATGGAGAGGGCAATGGTACACGACAGGCTGGGTCTGACGGACATGTTGACATGGTTGACAGACCCCACCTGCCCTTCCCCACATTGTAATAACCTGATGGACACAGGCCAAATATGCTGAAGCATATTTCTACTGAATGAGGGCCCAATACCACCCTACTCCCCCAAAATCCCATTGCTTAGTGCAGAGGGCGCAAGGGACTTGAACACACATCATACCATGGTTGACAGCCAAGCTAAATACGGTTGAGGACCTCTTTAGAGACGGCTTACTTATGGCATATACTGATATACAGGATACCTACAACATAGGCCCAGGACAGTTCTTGACCTACTGTGCCATGAAACAGCTTACAAACAGCACTTGGCAGAATGGATTCACGGAAACCTCTACATCGCCCATACTCCATACATTATTTTCAGACTCAGGTCTCATAAAAGCTGTATCCCTGCTGTATAGCACCCTTCTTAAATGACTGACACAGGTCAGAAGGGGGTGAAAACTTGATGGGATATGGTCCTCTCTATTCCATTGTCCTCTACCACCTGGACTGAGGCGCACCAACAGGTAAAGTGTGCGTCTCGCAACCAGAGATCTCGCTTTACTCAATTTAATTATCTACACCAAGCGTATGTTTCCCCTCATTGGCTACAACGCATGTTCCCCCTCATGACAAATGAATGCCCATGCTGGGGAGAACAGGAAGCCACTTTCTATTACATGGTTTGGACCTGCCGGCCCATACAGCGGCCCTGGCACAGAATCACTATACTGATAGAGGAACTGGCAAACCACACGCTATCTCCTACCCCTGAGTCCTGTTTACTCGGAATACGCACCAGGGCCAAGGGGGACAAACACCTACACAGGTTTATAGACCTGGCCTTTGTCCTATTCAAACGCCTTATAGCAATGCAGTGGAAGGCAGCTTCCACTCCAGATGTCAATTAGTGGCTGGGAGGGCTGTTACAGTGGGCCAGGGCTGAGTCACAGGCACTTCGCTCACTGAGCAACAGAGGCTTAGCTGTGGCGGGATATGGGACACCTTTATAAGCAGGACTGAAGCTAAAAATGACATCCGACATCCCCGAACAATGGCACTAAGTGTCAACACAGTTAACTCTTTATGCTTCAGTAGTGCACTCTCTGTGCACGCAACATTGCAGACAGCACATATTACAGTAGAATCTTGCACCTGTGGTCTCCCTGCAGGAACACGTATCATACACTGGGGAAAGATTCATCACCTCTTGCAATGGCAGCTCTTCCCCGGGTTGCTTTCTCGGATTAGCTAGCACCCCTACACCTGAATATAAAGGCACATTCCAAATGCTATTACATCACTGCACCCCAGCCCAGAGTAACTGTAGGTCACTAGTGGCAATGTACACACCCCTTCGACATCAGAACAGTATGATAATACGCAACACTACAAATACTATGATAATATATACTACTTGCCCACATTAATGAGATTGTTTATTGATCATTGCCAAATGCTTCCCTCATACTCCACAGGCTTCAGGATTACCTCCCCCCATCCTTATCCTCACTTACTATATTCCTTTTATCTCACACTTAAATATATACCACACACCCAGTGGTCTGTACTTGTTAAAAATGTTGTAATAACAAAATAAAAACAGATTTTAGAAAAAGAAGGGATATGCATTATGCAGGTTGGCTTGCAGTTTAAATATGTTCTAAGCCAGTGGTTGTTTACCTCTGGTACAGAGAACCTTGGGATCCCCGAGGCCTACTCTGGGGTCCGCAACTGTTCTACAAAATTAAATAATATCAAAAAATGAATAAATCCAAACAATAAAGTATTTACAAATAAAGAAACAAAATGAAAAATGTGAACACTTTCTATATTTGATTGCGAATTAAACAAAATATTTAAATATTTGATCATTTGTTTGATTTATGCTTGTTTTTGTATTTTTGTTTATTGTTGTGTGGTTCAAATCATAGAAATTGCTTAGGTTCCGGGTCCCCGGCTTCCATCCAATAGAGAATCTGTGGGGCTCCTTGGATTCCAGTTTGATTCAGTGGGGGCCCACAGAGGTGAAAAAGTGAAAAACTGCCGCTCTTGGCTTTAATTGGGTGGCCATTCTGAAGGTGATCAGAACTGGCAAAATGTGCTAAGACCATTGTTTTCCTGAAACTAGACTTGCAGGTGGATGGAGGGCAGCTTGCAAGGGAAGTTTGAGAATATCTTTCAGTAGGGGGTTTCCAACCCCAATCCTAGATAATACTTGGGACTGTGCAACAGATTTAAAATCATCCTCAACAATTAAAGATTTAATTCCTCTTAGGAGTCTGATCTTAAATTGTGGGCCCTGGCTTTAGCGAATTATGTGAGCATGAAGATTCAGGTTTTTGTGAAGCACAAACCCAAGAGGCTTGACACAGATAACGATAGAGGGCTTACGGGCATACGCGTTGAGGGAGTTGAGCCATATTTGCACTGGAATTGGGAAATGAGGCAGGGAGCTCAGGAGGAAATCCATTTCAGTTGAGTTCAGTTTTAGATGCTGTGTGGACATAGAAGATTGGATCTCAGCGAGTCTCTCCGTGGGAGCCGATGAGCAGGGAAAACTAAATAAATCATTTAAGTCTGTGACTGAACAAACTCCTGTGGGATTTGCTCCTGTGTGGGTGTAAACCTCATGTGCATGACTGACACTGGCTATTTCCATTCTGCATAAGCAAAGTAGGCGAGTTTGCAATTTAACCTTTTTTAGACTTGTGTACAATGTAAGTTTCTCACAAGAAATGTAGGTTATGCAGGGGTAATCTTGTGCATTTTTACCATAAGCAAGTAATGTGATTTTACGGGTGAAAGTTTATTTGCTACTAGAAAAGAGTTTCCTTTATCAGAGCCTTAATTTTAGTTAAGTTGTTGGCAGGACTTGACAAAATACCCTCCCTATGATCCCACAATTGAGTGCATAAAAGAGATCCAATCTCCAGCCACCCACTGACATCCATACACCTGCACACACAAACACAAACACACACATGCTTATGCATACACAAACGCACACACACACAGTATGCCTACAAAATATTGTTAGTTTATGCTTACAACACAAAGCATACTTACTTGCACTTGCAGATCTGTCTTGCTGATTGCCCCTCTGTAAACATATCGTAGCGATCAGTAGGAAGAAAACAGTTCCAGCAGAAATTGAGTAAGCAATTGGTACAGCACATCCTTCGACAGCCGCCATTCTTCTAAAATGTAACAAGTCAATATGCACCATTACGGTTATCACAGTGTCACATGCTGAGCCACAGTATGTTCCCAAATGTAAACATGAGGGAATGACAGCTGAAACTATGATGCATAACTGTACATAAACTATAACACCAATAGTCTGAAGTGATTTGTAGCTTTTTCACACCCAAAGGACCTCAGAATGAAAAGCTTGTACATAATGGGGGTCATTTTGACCTCGGCGGTCTTTTTCTAAGACCGCCGAGGGACCGCCGTGCGGAAGACTGCCAGTGGTGGTGGTTTGCAGCTCGGCCTATTATGACCGTTGGCAGCTCTCCGTCCTTTTACAGACGGAGAGCCGCCAACAGCCATACTGGTGGGCGGCGGGGAAGTGGAGGTTGCTCCACCTCCACCGCCACGCCAACAGAACCCTGCCCAGTGAATCACATCCTGTGATTCGGCGTGGCGGTGTTCTGTTGGCGGTGTGGTGTCGGTGGAGCAGCCCCCATGGCTCCCGTCCCCTCCCAGAGGATCGTCGGACCAGGTAAGTCGATCGTCCGTGAGGGGAGGGGGATGGGGGGGTGTTGTGTGTTGTGTGCGTGCAAGGGGATGTGCGTGTGTGTATGTAGAGGGGGTGTGTGTGTGCGTGTATGCTTGCGGGGGTGTGGTGTGTTTGGGAATGAGTGCCTGTATGTCTGTAGGTATGTCTGTATGGATGTGTGCGTGTATGTTTGAATGTGGATGACGTGTCTGACTGTGTGTGTGGATGTTTGCATGTATGTTGGTGTGTGTGCGTGTATGTGTGTTGGTGGTGCCTGCGTGCGTCTCGTGTGTGTATGAGTGATGTTATGTTGGGGGTCGGGGGGGAGGGGGGTCCTGCCACCTTTGGGGGGTGGCAGGGGTGGGGGGGTAGGGAGAGGGAGTTGGGGTGGGGGAGTCCCCTATCAGTGCCAGGGAAGGAATTCCCTGGCACTGATAGTGCTTACCGCCATGGATTTCATGGCGGTTTCAAACCGCATGAAATCCATGGCGGTCAGCCGTATCAAAATACTGCCGGCGGTATAGTGACGGCCGCTGGGCTTGAGACCCTGGTCTCCAGCCCGTCGATCGTCTCCGCCCTGGTGGGCGGAACGGAGAACTGGCGGATGACCATGGTAGTAACCGCCATGGTCATAATACAAAAGAAAAGACCGCCAGCCTGTTGGTGGTCTTACCGCCTCTTCTCCGCCTTCCGCCAGGGTCATAATGACCCCCATAGTTGGAATGCAGGTGATAATGTCAAGAAGAGAAAAACTGTAGGGTTTTGCAAAACAAAGGGCATTACATTGGTCATGCCAAGATGCATCTAAAATAGTCATTGTGCAATAATGAGTGCTCTGAAAAAGAAGCACGTGACCATGGTGTGAGAAAGTAGCCTCTTTCTAGCCTTGTTACCCCCACTTTTGGCCTGTTTGTGAGTATATGTCAGGTTGTTTTCACTGTCTCACTGGGATCCTGCTAGCAAGGGCCCAGTGCTCATAGTGAAAACCCTATGTTGTCAGTATATTTGTTATGTGTCACTGGGACCCTGCTAGCCAGTACCCCAGTGCTTATAAGTTTGTGGCCTATATGTATGTGTTCCCTGTGTGATGCCTAACTGTCTCACTGAGGCTCTGCTAACCAGAACCTCAGTGGTTATGCTCTCTCTGCTTTCCAAATTTGTCACTAACAGGCTAGTGACTAAATTTACCAATTCGCATTGGCATACTGGTACACCCATATAATTCCCTAGTATATGGCACTGAGGTACCCAGGGTATTGGGGTTCCAGGAGATCCCTACGGGCTGCAGCATTTCTTTTGCCACCCATAGGGAGCTCTGACAATTCTTACACAGGCCTGCCAGTGCAGCCTGAGTAAAATACCGTCCACGTTATTTCACAGCCATTTACCACTGCACTTAAGTAACTTATAAGTCACCTATATGTCTAACCTTCACCTGGTGAAGGTTGGGTGCAAAGTTACTTAGTGTGTGGGCACCCTGGCACTAGCCAAGGTGCCCCCACATCGTTCAGGGCAAATTCCCCGGACTTTGTGAGTGCGGGGACACCATTACACGCGTGCACTGTACATAGGTCACTACCTATGTACAGCGTCACAATGGTAACTCAGAACATGGCCAAGTATCATGTCTAAGATCATGGAATTGTCATCCCAATACCATTCTGGCATTGGGGGGACAATTCCATGATCCCCCGGGTCTCTAGCACAGAACCCGGGTACTGCCAAACTGCCTTTTCGGGGTTTCCACTGCAGCTGCTGTTGCTGCCAACCCCTCAGACAGGTTTCTGCCCTCCTGGGGTCCAGGCAGCCCTGGCCCAGGAAGGCAGAACAAAGGATTTCCTCTGAGAGAGGGTGTAACACCCTCTCCCTTTGGAAATAGGTGTGAGGGCTGGGGAGGAGTAGCCTCCCCCAGCCTCTGGAAATGCTTTGATGGGCACAAATGGTGCCCATCTCTGCATAAGCCAGTCTACACCGGTTTAGGGATTCCCCCAGCCCTGCTCTGGTGTGAAACTGGACAAAGGAAAGGGGAGTGACCACTCCCCTGACCTGCACCTCCCAGGGGAAGAGCCCAGAGCTCCTCCAGTGTGTCCCAGACCTCTGCCATCTTGGAAACAGAGGTGTCTGTGGCACACTGGACTGCTCTGAGTGGCCAGTGCCAGCAGGTGACGTTAGAGGCTCCTTCTGATAGGCTCTTACCTCTCTTGGTAGCCAATCCTCCTTCCTAGGTAGCCAAACCTCCTTTTCTGGCTATTTAGGGTCTCTGCTTTGGGAATCTCACCAGATAACGAATGCAAGAGCTCATCAGAGTTCTTCTGCATCTCCCTCTTCACCTTCTGCTAAAGGATCGACCGCTGACTGCTCAGGACGCCTGCAAAACCGCAACAAAGTAGCAAGACGACTACTAGCAACCTTGTATCGCTTCATCCTGCCGGCTTTCTCGACTGTTTCCAGGTGGTGCATGCTCTGGGGGTAGCCTGCCTCCTTTCTGCACCAGGAGATCTGAAGAATTCTCCCGTGAGTCAACGGAATGTTCCCCCTGCAACCGCAGGCAACAAAAGACTGCATCACCGGTCCTCTGGGTCCCCTCTCAGCACGACGAGTGTGGTCCCTGGAACTCAACAACTCTGTCCAAGTGACTCCCAAGGTCCAGTGACTCTTCAGTCCAAGTTTGGCGGAGGTAAGTCCTTGCCTCCCCACGCTAGACTGCATTGCTGGGTACTGCGTGATTTGCAGCTGCTCCGGCTCCTGTGCACTCTTCCAGGATTTCCTTTGTGCACAGCCAAGCCTGGGTCCCGGACACTCTAACCTGCAGTGCACAACCTTCTGAGTTGTCCTCCGGCGTCGTGGGACTCCCTTTTGTGACTTTGGGTGGACTCCGGTTCACTCTTCTTCCAAGTGCCTGTTCAGGTACTTCTGCGGGTGCTGCCTGCTTCTGTGCGGGCTCCCTGACTTGCTGGGCACCCCCTCTGTCTCCTCCTCCAAGTGGCGACATCCTGGTCCCTTCTGGGCCACAGCAGCATCCAAAAACCCTAACTGCGACCTTTGCAGCTAGCAAGGCTTGTTTGTGGTCTTTCTGCGTGGGAACACCTTTGCAAGCTTCTTCATGACGTGGGACATCCATCCTCCAAAGGGGAAGTTCCTAGTCCTCTTCTTTCTTGCAGAACTCCAAGCTTCTTCCAACTGGTGGCAGCTTCCTTGCACCCTCAGCTGGCATTTCCTGGGCTCCTGCCCTCTCTCGACACTGTCGTGTCTATTGGACTTGGTCCCCTTGTCTTACAGGTATTCAGGTCCGGAAATCCACTGTTGTTGCATTGCTGGTGTTTGTTCTCCTTGCAGAACCCCCCTATCACGACTTCTGTGCTCTTTGGGGGTAGTAGGTGCACTTCACACCTACCTTTCAGGGTCTTGGGGTGGGCTATTTTTCTAACCCTCACTGTTTTCTTACAGTCCCAGCGACCCTCTACAAGCTCACATAGGTTTGGGGTCCATTCGTCGTTCGCATTCCACTTTTGGAGTATATGGTTTGTGTTGCCCCTATACCTATGTGCTTCTATTGCAATCTATTGTAACTTTACACTACTTGCATTACTTTTCTTGCTATTACCTGTATAATTTTGGTTTGTGTACATATATCTTGTGTATATAACTTATCCTCATACTGAGGGTACTCACTGAGATACTTTTGGCATACTGTCAGAAAAATAAAGTACCTTTATTTTTAGTACTTCTGTGTATTGTGTTTTCTTATGATATTGTGCATATGACACCAGTGGTATAGTAGGAGCTTTACATGTCTCCTAATTCAGCCTAAGCTGCTTTGCCATAGCTACCTTCTATCAGCCTAACCTGCTAGAAACACCTCTTCTACACTAATAAGGGATAACTGGACCTGGCACAAGGTGTAAGTACCTCTGGTACCCACTACAAGCCAGGCCAGCCTCCTACACATGGCCCTTGGCAACAGAAATGCCCTTCCAAAAAGTACGAAAAGGTAAGGAAAAAAATATGATTTACTCCTATATTTCCATAAGTAAGCCAGGGATATCTGCAAAAACTCTTTGCGAATCACAAGACATTTTCTTCCATGAGGGACCTTTTTTTATTCATGGAAATTCACACCTAATCGTAGACAAAGACACTACTACTCAGAAAAAATGCTGTGTGAATCAGGTCCACAACATTTGTTGGTAGATAAGAAACGGAGGGTCTGTCTAATTTGTCCACCCTAAACTTTCATGCAAAAATGAAGATATACGGACAACTTTTTATCCTATCCCATAAGTGCTTTGAAGAGGAGGCCAGCTGTGCACACAAGTGTTTCGATGGCTAATTGTGTATTCATCAGAACAAGCTTAGTGGCGCTCCACAAATGAAACCTCAATTCCTCCAATTTCCTACCCACTAACTCCTTTTCCCTCAACAATCCTCATGCAACAAGTATATTTTGAGCTCAGGTGGAAATCTTCATTTAAAATATGTGAGTTTATGGGCAATAATAAACCATGGAGTGTGCTCGACGAAGCCCACCTCTGGGATATGATCTTAGATACACAGAGCCTGACATTCACGCTTCGTCAGGGGTAGTAAGCCCTATATAAAGGCAATTTAAACATGTTCACCTTCTTGTGAACAAACACATTCATTAACTCACTTATTCATTGATGCAGTCATTTATTTATGGGATGATTACAAGAAAAACTAGGATATGAACTCACCTCAATGTTGACTTCACATCGAGGGCACTTTTTGCACTTCTCTTCAATACATTGGTTACTAATCCCTTCTTCCCATTTCTTGAATTTACGTTGTTTGCGACTTAAAGGTGTATGTGGTAGAAAAACCACATCATCTGTATCCTCGTTTTCTGTAAATAAATGTATCAATGAATGCACCTACATTAACAAATCCTTATAATAACAAACCATGTCATGAAGGCTTTTAAATATGAAACCCCGAGCATTTTACATCAAAGACATTGCATATTTAGGTGTCATTCACCACTATTTTGCATTGAGTAGTTGCCTCGCAATACAGACTTAGGAATGTTTTACTTACGTGCTTTCATGCGTAAGACACAGGTACAGATAAATCCTCTGTGAATACTGGTTGCTTTTATTTGATTGCACTACAATGAATAAAATGTTTATGGTGGTTATTGCGACAGAAATTCAGAAGGATTTCTGAGTATTTTATTATACTCTACATTTAAGGTTTGTGCTAAGTCTGCATTTTGAAATCCTGATTAGTTCCCTAATGGATTATCTGTCGAAAGCTTGCGAGAGAGTGAAACTGCTCCACTGTTCTACAGCCATTACTTAATTGGTCAATTAATAATTAATACGGCATTCCCTCTGTACAGAAAGGGCAGCCCAACATGAAGACAACGAGTATCCACGAACGTACTATGTTGTAATGTGGTGACTATCTTGAAAGTACAAAGATAACACTTTCAAGATGGCCAGGCACTGGTATTGGGTTTGCCAGTGCTGGTACAATTGTAAAAGCATTGGCAAAGCCAATGGTGGCAACCAAAAAACATTGGCAAAGTGATTGTGATTGGCTTTTGCAGTGCTTGTTGTTTGGAGTCTTCATTTTTCTGCAAAGTTGTTCGAAAAAATCTGATACCATGTAGGTGGATGGAGCTAGATTAGTCCTGCTAGGAAAGTCAAATGCAGGCAGTTTAAAAAATGAAATGTTTGCCGTTTCTGCGCTAGTAAAGTGGAATAAGCCGAGTATAGGCCATGGTGAAAAAAACAACTTTAACTGCAGAATGCCTTTTCTCCTACCCCCTTCCACTCCTGTCCCCATTGTTATATCCATGGTCAAGTGACTGGAGGGCAGGCTTTTGGGGGAGGAACGTCCTCTGCATGATAAATGGGCATATATACCTGCCTTGAGTTCCCGACTGCTTGTGGAACTGGTATCCTGATTTTTTACTTTGGCCCTGGGGATCATAATAATTTAGCGCAGAGGCCTAGGCCTGTCACCGGTAATGCGAGGTCCAGAACTTGTTCTGTGACCTTGAGGGGCGCACTAAGCTTGCGCTCAAAGCGGACATTTGACTTATGTCCCTGCCCTGGGTGCATCACATAAAGCAGTGGTGACAACAAACGTATTTTGGAAATCTTCAGTGAGATCAGACCTTTTTCTCTGTTAGAGAGAGTAAAGCCTACTGACTTCTCTTGTGTACATTTCTGTTGTTATGTGAAGCCCAGAACCTTGCGCTGATATTCTGTTACGTGCAGAGTGCAGGTAGGAGCAGTGAGTGCATAGCATATGTCTGGTAGTAGGACTATGTGTATGCTATACGCCTGAGCAGTAGAACAAGCAGGATACTTTTAGGTGCCCTGGTTTAGCATAGCACAAAATGCAGGATGAGGACTACTTCCTCAGAAATTGGAAGTGTATTCCCTGTATTTTGTGGCTTGACTATGAAGACCCAGGTAATAAGAGGCAGTGCTCCCCTTAGAAATTCAAGGTGAAGAGCTGCTGATTATTTTTTTCTGAGTACTGCCATTTGGTAAATAGAACCGGTAAGGGATGGGGCTGCACTTTTTGCTGCTGAAGGTGAGGATGTTTCTAGGTAGGACCTGACCTTTAGTTTGTCTCTCATTACTGACTGAGCTGATCAGAGAGGAGAAAAGAGTGCAAGACCCTGCAAGACGAATGACAGTGCAGGAGAAGCCATCTGTTTTCCCAGCTTGAGAACCACCCAGACATTTTTGACAGGCGTTGGGAGCAAAGCCAGAGCCAACCTGCGACATGAGTGTTCTTCTAGTCTCCCATTGGGGCCCCTGTAGTGGACCACTTCTAGAACACAGTCCAAGAAGTCATTGTATGCTGTCAGGCACCCCTGCAACATGCACCTGCTGCTGTTGCGGCCATAGCAACGTCTGATTCTATCCCAAAATCCCCAACGGCCCAAAGAAGCACTTTAGGTGAGAATCTGTCCCAGAAGCCACAAATGCCTGCACCAAGCACCTTTCAAATCTTGGCCTGGAGGCTGTATCTGAGACAACGGGTGCTCGCTAAACAGGCCCGCCAACTGCTATGGCTCCTGTTCCAAGTGAAGCTGCAGTTATGGCTCAGTGTCAATGGAGATGTTGCTAAAAGCGTTAGTCAGAGATGTGCCCTCCAGTGCAGTAAGACTGCAACAGTAAGAGCAGTTCACAGAGCCGGGCTCAGAAGAATGTACTAAAGGAGTTGCCTGAGTCTGCAGAGAGAGCAGTGATGTTGCCTAAAGTGGTCCTTTTAATCTCAATATAAACTATTGATTTGAACTGGGAGCTACCCGAGCTAGGAAAGACCTAGTGAACCTGCATCTGTGTCCATGACTACATTACAGCAGAAGATCAATAGACTACTAGAATGTAGAGAGGGAAAGTCACTTAACTATGCATCATAGCTGAATTTATGATCCAGAAACTGAGCTTCATTGCTCTGTGTGGCACTACGTTTTCTGTGATAAAGTACTTTGGTGGTCATTCCGACCGTGGCGGTTGGCGGTGAAGCGGCGGTAAGACCGCCAACAGGCTGGCGGTCTTTTTTCATGAATTCTGACCATGGCCGCCGCTTTACCGTTCCGACCGCCATGGCGGTCGTCACATACCGCCGGCGGTATTCCAACCCGCCTGACCCCGGCTTACCGCCATGGATGTCATGCGGTTTGGGACCGCCATGAAATCCATGGCGGTAAGCACTATCAGTGCCAGGGACTCCCTTCCCTGGCACTGATAGGGGTCTCCCCCACCCCCAACCCCAACCCCCACCACGACTCCCTCCCCTACACCCCCCACCACCCCTGCCACCCCCAAAAAGTTGCAGGACCCCCCTCCCCACCCCGATCCCTAACATATACACACACATGCACACATACACGCACGCATTCATGCATGCACTCATGCACATACACACCCCCCCCCGCATTCATGCACGCACTCATGCACATACACACACCCCCCCGCATTCATGCACGCACTCATGCACATACACACACCCCCCGCATTCATGCACGCACTCACACGCCCCCTCTACATACACACACGCAAACCCCCATGCACGCACACAACTCACAACACCTCCCCACCCCCCATCCCTAGCGGACGATCACCTTACCTGTTCTGGTGATCCTCCGGGAGGGAACGGGACCCATGGGGGCGGCTCTGCCGACACCGGCACGCCAACAGAACACCGCCACAGCAAATCACAGGTCGTGATTCGCTGGGCGGTGTTCTGTTGGCGTGGAGGTGGAGCTACCTCCACTTCCCCGCCTGCCGCCAGTATGGCTGTTGGCGGCTCTGACCTGAAACGGGCAGAGCGCTGCCAACGGTCATAATGGCCCGTGCGGAAGACCGCCAGCACTGGCGGTCTTCCGTACGGAGGTCCCTCGGAGGTCTATTGAAAAGACAGCCGAGGTCGGAATGACCACCTTTGTTTTTACTAACATAAGCACTGGACTGGATAAGTTTATTGTGTTTGTTGAGTCCCTGAGATTCCTTTGATTTCTCGCTTCACTACACTGTTAAGTGGGAGAAGGGTGTAGTTGGTCAAATTTACAAAGTCATATTAAGACTGACCCCTGGACACCAGTGGCAAACAACCCTAACCACTGCAGTTAAAGCCCAGTAGCCCAGTAGCCCCTACCTGCCCCGTGGCTCGCCAAAAGGTGTCTGGTACAGGCTGTACTCTACTCCACCACCCAGAGCAGTCATCACTGTCTGGCTCTATCTGCATATACAAAAGGGCAGGCCAAAGCCCATATAGATGCTGAAAGTAAAGTACACTTTCGTATTCAGTATGCTTTGCATTTGGAGCTAAATCCTATTTTTCTACAACATTTGTAAGGATCAACCTGGCCTTTTTCTGAGCACAGTTGATTTATAGGTACATAAATGTGTTTAATCAGGTTGATGAACACAATTTTGTATAATATAGCTGTTTAGATTGATTGGTTCACTACAGAATCCTTTCTCTTCCTTTCACTCCCAGTTTCACTCTTGTCATATTGGTGAATTAAAGGGCACGTTCCGAAGGCATGCCACCATCCTACATAGAAATTAGCCAATATGCACCTGCTGCCACCAGGCAACACCTTGCACTAGAGCCAAACATCAACAATCAGCACATTACGTCTCACCACACTAACATCTATTTCAACACATCAACCACATAATCTCTTATCAATGGGATTTTGAATCAGCTCATGTTTGCAACACACAAAATAGCCTTCCCATATCTCTCTCAAAACACTAAATATATACACCCCTAAAAACAACAGCACCAATAGAACCCACTCAAAGCATGCTCCCTTATGCTCTAGGCATCTGAATCATACACAAAATAGCCCCACATAGGCAAAAAACAAACCTCAAGCACACACTACTATCTAAATTCTGCCTTCACTAAACATATCTTTCTCTGTAAATATTCTATTCCTACCAACTGAGAAATGAGGTCGTTGGTTGAAAGGGGTGTGAGTGATTCTCAAGCCACAGGCACAACCCCTGTCAGGGTGAACCACAAAAGTCACTAAATTAACCTGTGCTTAACCCTCAGGTAGCTTGGCAAGAAAGCCAATAGGCTTAACTTAGAGGCAATGTGTTAAGTATTTAGACAGCACTCAAACATGCCTAAAGTGAAAAACAACATAAAACAAAATCCACATCCATTTAGAAAAATTTGATAGATTATTTTACACCAAAATGACAAACATTCAATCAATAGAACCTGAGTTATGAATTTTTAAAGGTTTTAATAAAATCTTGTGCTAAAAGATCAAAATGTTAAATGTGGACATCTAGTCACGCAAGACCAGGGAAAGGCCGAATGCTATGGCCAACCGAGGTGGAGTGTGGTTCGGATACACAAAGTGGACTGGACCCAGTCTCCACTTACCTTTGGATTCAGAAGAATTTTTAGGAAAAAACGTCTGAAAATGTAAGCTTCTGCAAGGCAAGGCAGCCTCCAGTGTCCAAGGAGAAGGCATCGTCATTGGAGAGCCGCTGGACTAAGCTGTGATGTAGATTTCTATGGTCGAACTTAGTCTCTTTTTCAAAACTCTCCAGATGGGATAAAGATGCAGGCTGTATCCAAACAGGGGCTCCAGCTGGCCGGACAACCTTGCCAAGTGGAGTTTCTGAACAGGATTTGCTGTTGAGAAGAAAAGCATAGTGGGAGCTACCAAGAAGATAAGCCAACTGGCGATGCACCTTGGGTGGATCAGCAAACAGGTCAGTCCTGGGCTCCCCTCAGTTCTCACACACTTTTTGGCAGAACATTTCCTAAGACCCAAGTTTTGGATTTGAACAATATGGGCACTTCTAGCACCACTTCCAAGGTTTGAGCACTGGAGAGGCCCCAATTGATGGGGTGTCAAAACTCACTCATGGAGAAGCCACAAACAGGATCTGCAGTGGAAAGAACATAGCAGGAGGTATCCCAAAGTCAGGCCGACCACCGATGCTCCTTGGGTGGACGGACAAGAAGATCGGTCCGGGTTTCCTCTTGGTTTTCAGAGCACTTTTAGGCAGAAATGTTATACAAGTCCCAAGGTTTAGAGTTAGGCTCTCTGACCTCTTTAGCACCTCTTCCAAAGGTTCAAAACTAGAGGGGAATCACTTGGAGGATAAGGACTCATTCAGGCTGGGCCCAGGTGCTGGTTCAAGATGGGTGGACCCTTTTTTGTCCCTGAGGCTCTGGTCAGGATCGCACGAAGTAGGCCTTGGAGTCACTCTGGAAGTCCTGAGTTCAAGCATAAGTGCAGGTCTCAAGCAGGAGGGCAGCTCTCTGAGGGCAAAGGACTGACTTGAGGGAACAAATCAGGCCTCTAGGAGCAGCAGGGCAGCCTTCTTAAGTACAGAACAGGCCACAGGCAGCAGGACAGACCTCTGAGAGTCCTCTGCAGGTCTAGAAGTGCACTGACAAGATGATCTGAGAGCCTCATTTTTATACCTGGGACGAGCTTTGTAGTGGAGTTTTCCCTCCAAAGATGTACCTGAAATTTAATGTCTCCCTACCCTGGTCCCAGGATGCCTAGTGTGAAGTTCTTTGTTGTTGCGCTCAGAAAGTGTATTTGAAGTACAAGTGAGGCTGAGCACGGTTCTGCCCCCCATCACGCCAAAGTGGTCCATCCTGCCACCACCAATTCCTCCTATTATGTGGCTGTTTTGGAAGACTCCACAAACACCAACATCCACTCACACCTAGACATGTGACCCAGGAATAGGCTGCAGGCACCAAATAGTTAGGACAAGAAAATGCCAAATTTCTAAAAGTGGCATTTTCAGAATTGTGACTTAAAGTCTGCCCTTACCATTAAAGAACATTTTAAATTATAATTCTTTAGACACCAAACAATACATTTCCACCTGCTCCCAAACAAAAGTTATAATTTATTACATGTAATAAGGCAACCTAATGTTATCCTATGGGAGATTTAGGCCTCATAGTAGTTAAAAAGGAACTTAGTGGTTTTTCACCATCAGGACATGCAAAATTTAAAAGTACATGTCCAACATTTTTTTATGAAAGTACCCCGCCCTATGGGCTGTTTAAGGCCTACCTTAGGGGTGGCATATATATATTAAAAAGGGAGCCTTAGGCTTAGCTAAGGGTTTTTTTGCCAGGGAAAATTGGCATTTTAAATCTGCAGCAGGCTGCAATGTCAGACCTGAGACATGTTTTAAAGGGCTACATAAGTTTAAGTGTTGCGGGCCAATAGCTGCATTTAATGTAACAGCCCTGGGTATAAGGTATACCACTTTACTAGGGACTTATAAGTAAATGAAATATGCCAATCAGGTTTAAGCCAATGTTATCAGGGAGTAAGTACAAGCATGTTAGCACTGATTAGCAGGGGATAAGAGCACTGAGTCCTAAGGCCAATAAAAACGAATTCAGAAAAAAAGGACTGGTGAAGGCAAAAGTATAGGGGTGATCAAGCAAAGTGGGCCACGTCGATCCCACCCCATATAATCAGTCAGCACTTATGCACAACAGGCCCTCACACAAATATTGAAATTTCTGCCAAACAAATGTCTCTTATTCCACTTTTCACTGACATTCTACCACATTTGCACTTTAGAGTATATTAAAGAAATGTACAAACAAATAAGCATCCAACCATCTGGAGGCAGCAAGCCCTATCCACATCTATATAATGATCATATGCAAAGGCCAACTCTCACCCATTACAACACTCAGCATTCACCACATACACTGTCTCACTGAGCACCCGCATTGCTAAACAGGCATGAGCCTTGCCACGATACGATGCACCCATCCACCCTTCACTCTCCCATCCCCAATAGAACAGAAAACACAACTCCACATCCACCACAGGCAATACATCCTTACCAGAACCACTCTGAAATAGCTAAATATTCAGCACCTTAGTCTAGGTTAGTTCATACCTTTCACAGTCCACAGCATCCACTGTGCAACAACCTAAAGTCTTACTTACATTCACAAGGTCATTCTCTGATACCTGCATCAACTAGCAATACTCTCTCTATGAATACTACTCTAAGAGAAAAACTCTGCCATGGCTCAGGTGTCAAATAAAGCACACTACGCCACCTTCCATTCACTGCTATCCTCAAAACCCTAGACCTAGAAACCCTCAATCACTAAAAAGAGAGTACACACGCATACACTATACACCTAACTCCCATTATAAGATGAACCTCCCCAGCACAGACATCAGGCATCACCATTCCACGCTCCAAACACATGAGGAAAATATGACAGTCCACACCCTCCCTGCCACCACCTCACAATCACTATTCATCCCCCTAGGGATCAGGTTCCTTCTCTCATCAACAAATATTGTCACCATTGCACACCTGACACATCTACCCATTCAACTTGCTCACTCCCTGTCAGCCTCCAACCATATACACCATCACCACCCCACTAAATTGATAAGCCCACATCATGATTACCCAACCACATTACATGGCATTAATACATATTCAAGGACTTTTACACCAAAGGCAACAAAATAACCCTTACTTGGCACACTCCAACCCTCTTTTTTTCTGGGAACTCCTGCCTCTGTTGAACATCTCATCCAATAAAAACCTAAATCCATATACTGTTGAAGTGTGTCTTTTAAAATTAATGTTAACATGAAAAGCTTGCAATATATTCTGTAATGAAGCTGCATTGAAAATGTGTTAACGTAGGAAATAATACACGTGTTTGAAATGTGCCCACGGGGAGTGGTCACCAATGTATATGAAGAATAATGAAACTTATTAATGATGAATTAATAATGTACTAATGTATGAATTTGTATTAGTATATCATAATTAGAGCTATGTATTTGGGTTTTGTTAACTAAATTACTAGGCCTTAGTTAGCGAGGGTCTGGGCCTAGCTGCCTGGTCTCATATTAAACTGTGTTTTTCTAACGTGCAATGTGCTGCTTTCCTGAAGGACATGAAGCTGTACTTTTCCAGAAGCTAGATATGTGTGTGTAGCCGTAGTAAATTCTTTCTCATGGGACCCGACTTACTCAAGGAGACATTCTTGCTGAATGCAACAGTGTAATTTGAAACAGCTGCAAGGCCGCCTAGACTAGGAGAAGACAATGGGACTACTGATTGGAGAGTAAAGTGTAACTTTTCTTACCTGACATTCCACCCGATGAAGACGTAAATTATAGGAGCCAATCAACAGCATGAGAACTGCGTTTTGTGAAAAATTCTAGTAAGGTGCATGGAGAATTATTGAACAGAGATAATGATGCGCCAAAATTGATCCAATAGAGAATTAAGGGCTAGTTCGACTATTTTGATATAAAGGCAGGACTCGAGAAGAAATCAGCTATTATTAGCCATACTCAGCCATTATTTGGACACTTTTGCCATTATTCTGACATTCTGCCTTAAGCCATACTTTGCCATTGTTCTTTTGAGACTTTGCTGTTATTCTTCTTGATACTTTAACCATCCTCTACCTAAGTCCTTCCTGATACTTACTTCTCCTCCTTATGAGGGAAGTGTCTTATTCTTAGCATTGTCATATGAGACTTGCCCTGTCCTATCCTTGCCGATGATGAATCGACTGATGTCCTGAGGACGAAGACTGACGCTGATTGCTGATTCATTGGAGGGGTAACTATCTGATGAAATTGTAATTGTCTGTTTGCCTTTTCTTTCTAGGTACCAACTGCTCTTTTGATAGAGGCCATAGTTAGATGTTTTCCAAATTTGTGTTTGCTAAATTGTTTTGCATAAAGCCCAACATGCTGATGCTAATTCGAGGGTAGTTAAGGTGCTCAGTAATATCTGAGGCAAATAGACAAATTACCAAATTCTTGCTTTGTTGAATCACGTATCATTGCACTCGCTAAACTGTTTCTTACTAATGACATGTTAATGCTGGCAGTATATGCTCTATACTTTGATTAATTGTGTTTTAATTACAAGTTTGAAGAGTTACTAATGAGATTGATTGCTAATGAGATTAACGGAGATGATATTAGAATTGTAACAAATAGGGAAATAAATATTCTAATTCTTAACTAAATTGGTGTGGTTATTCATGACTGAAAGGTCATGGTGTGTTCACTTTATTGACTTATATTAAATGTTATTATCTAGTTGATTAGTTACTAAGAGATTGATTGGGTTATTGAGATATTGATTGTGATGCCAGAAAGATACCTCTTACTGGGAAGTCTCCGAACGTGGTCAAAAGGTTCATCGGCCTAGGCGTGTCTCCTTGTAAGTGTACTTATCAAGGTTCTGACGTGCTATCAATACCAGTGCACTATAAACTGGAAAAAACACCATCTCTGACACACAGACATAGATCAATACTTGACAGCTGCAGCACATGGAATATGGACATCACAGCTAGCAACAACCCACACTTCAAACCTTTCTGCATTCCAAAAACAGACCACCATGTGCACATCATGTTATGTATACCACATCACCACTCTGCATGAACCACGATAAACTATGCATTAGACCTAGACTAATCGTCACCCATCACAACAAAGGGCACATGCACACCTACAGCATCCACCCTAAAGCACGCACCAACCACACCACCATGCATAATGCACATCAACCATTTCTTGCTACCAGTTCTATGCTAAAGAAAACACCACATGCCTCAAGTACACCTCAACATGCCAATCACTTTCATGGAACTATCTCTCACACAACACTTAATTAAGCATATGGCAGGCCTAACCCAATTCAGGACACAACACTCACACCATCCCACTGTGATGCTGGGACAGGGAAAACTGACAATGGTACAGAAATAGACAACATAAGGACTGATACAGACAGACACAATGAGACACGAGCACATATAATGGAAATAGGAGACAGACACACTGACAAAAGAAGCAAAAGATTACTGAGACAGTGAAACACAAACAGACTAGACAGGGAGACAGTGACACTGGGTGAGGAACAATCTTGAAAAAGAAGACATTAACATACATAAACACTAGGGTGGGAGATCCAAAGACTAGAACCGTGTGTTATGTATCCACTGTAATAGTGTCAAAGAGAAACTGTGGCATCAAGCCATTGACATATTGACATCAAGACAGGGAGACTTGTACAAAGGACACAGAGACAGGGTTAAATGGGCAGAAGCCACTAGGACTAGAATAAGGCCCATATACATTGTGGCAGGAAGGCACAGACACTTGTACAACAAGACAATGAGACACAAATACGGCTATTGACAGAAAGAAGCATCATAACCACTACAGGGACAAAACAGGCACAGGGCTTATAATGGTACTGAGAGACAGTCAATGGGAAAGGGAGAAAATGTCAATAAAAAGACAGACACTGACAGACACTGGGGCAGGGAAACATTAATAAAAGCATTAGAAAGAGAGATAGAGACACAAGAAATGGGGCACAAGGACGGACAACACTTGGAAAGGGTGGCATAGGCATTGGTAGATAGAGACCCAGATATTGAGATATGGAGACACATACAATGCCACAGTGAGAATTGAACACTGGGTCAGGAAACACAGACATGGAGAGCAAGACCCATGCACACTTAGACAGGAAAACATGAACATAATGACACTGAGACATGGAGACATTAAATGGGACAGAGATGTACTCACATAGACAATGGGGTTGGGATGCACTGGCTTAGGATCAGCAGATATTGTCAGTGAAACATGGAGCCATGGACATGGAGAGGCAGATGCACATGTGGACATTTAGACATGGCCATATGGATACTAAGACTCAGATAGGAGGACATGCTCTGCAATAATAAAGACATGGTTAAGGAGAGAGGGAATGCTAAAAGAGGTTAAAGGGCAGCGAGAATATGAAATAGCTAGGCGCACATGGACACCAATAAAGAAAGGTACACTTTAACATGGTGACATGGATATTGGGAGACATAGGCACTGACACTAGGACGGGGATGAAGAGACACAGGGAGTAGGATAATGGGACACTGGGCCAGTGATACACAGCTGAGCCAACAAACAAGGGAACATTAACAGACTGAGACAGGGAGACCCAGGCACGGGGACAGGAAGTGTTGAGTTGAGATGCAGTTGGATCCAGTTGAAATGCAGACTTCACTCATCGTCTAGTAATGTTTCAGAAAGTGAAACGCCATGTACTTATGTGTGCACTTATTTTACCTATCACAGAATTGCTAGAAAAAAATTGGAAAATTGTTTTATTTTAGGGAAACCTTACTCCATAGGCATACAAAAAATCTGAAAATGTACTGCTTGTAAAACATTACACCTTTGATTGGCATGAATTCTAGAGTAACACAAAAGGATGATGGACGGAGTGCTGAAACTTTTCAAACACTTACCCCCAATCACAGATATGGGTTTAATCTATCATTCTTTTGCTCACCATGACACCCCAGTTTGGACTCAGCCATATGCAAATCAGTCTTGACCCTGTTCCCCATGGGAACAGTCCAGGGTGAACTGACAGGCAAGGTCCTCCCTGGGACCGATTTCGGGGTATCACCCCTCTTCAGCCAGACTAGTTTAAATCCAGTGGCACAGTAAGCAACGCACCCCCTTCTGGGCCTACCCTGGCCATTTAGGGCAACTTTAGCAACACAAAAGGATGTTGGAAGGGGTGCTGAAACCTTTTCAAACACTCACCACCAGTCACAGAACTGGGTATAATCCATTGTTCTTTTGCTCACCATACCATCCCAGTTTTGGATCCAGCCATGTGCAAATCGGTCTTGATCCGATTCCCCATGGGAACAGTTCAGCCCAACCTGCCAATGCCAGGTCATTCTTGGACTGGAAGCAAGCATCCTGGGATCAGTTTCGGGGTATCACCCCTCTTCAGCTAGCTAGCTTGAACCCGGTGGCACAGTGAGCAAGAAACCCACATCTGGGTCTGGGAATACCCTGGCCACTTAGGGCAACTGTAGCAACACAAAAGGATGATGGACAGAGTGCTGAAACTTTTCAAACACACCCCCATTAACAGATCTGGGTTTAATCCATCATTCTTTTGCTCATTAAGGCACCCCGTTTTTGGACTCATCCATATGAAAATCAGTCTTGACCCTGTTCTCCATGGGAACAGTCTAGCCTGCACTGCCAGGCCTGCTCCTCCCTGGACCGGAAACAAGCATCCTGGAACCAGTTTCGGGGCATCACAACTCTTCAGCCAGTCTAACTTGAATCCAGTGGTACAGTGAGCAACGGACCCACGTCTGGGCATGCACATTGGTCATGCAGAGACATCAGAAGATATATGTTTCTGTTGGGGGGACTATGAGTTGTTGAATACATTTTTGGGGTTTCACTTCACCACCCCTCCTCTAAATCATGCCATCCTAAAATATATAACTTGGTCAGGTAGTGAGCTCATCGTGCGAGAATACTCTGTCATACTGCTTTTGAGTGCTAATCATTTTACAACTTCCTGCAGTAAGTCTTAACTGCTCACTATTGTCTCTTTTAAGAGACTAGTATAAAACATAAACAACTCAGTTATCCAAATGGAATGAAATAGTCTTAAGTCTCTAAACACCAATTGTACACATCAGTATCCACTACGGTTACTGCCCAGTAAACACCTTCTGCCACAAGACCCAAATAAAAGGTTTTGCAATTTACTCATGTTTTTCAGATTAGCGAAAAGAGGCTCAAAACAGATAGACAGTGCTACAAAAATACATCTTGACAGGACCACTAACATTGTGGGCAAATCAGTTGGGAGGGCTAACAAACAGAACTGGATATTGTTCAGTGGTTATATTGTAGCAATGAAACTAGGATACCTGACATTTTATCTTAGCTTTACCATTTCACCAAAATATGCTGAAAATGAACAATGTTACATTGGATTTACCAAACTAACTACTTCAGTAGGATTTCTGTGAGTGTGACAGCGGAGATCAACCTCACCTGTAATATCAATTGTTTTCCTCCACTGCAGAGAAAATAAAATAATCTTCTTTTCAGCAAATAGATGAGATGCAGCATGGAATCATTACTTGCCGTTAAGTGTACATTTTATTGTGACAGCAGTTATCTGACCGGTATACAAACAGAGTATATTTTTTATTTCGAAATCTTTATTGTTTTATAATCAACCAAAGACTACCAACTGACAGCATGCAACCCCCTGTCCATCGAGGATACTGCAGCAATAATGAACGGGCACCCACGGACTGCTGCCCCCACCATATCTACAACCTGGGAACAGCCACAATCAGAGCTGCACTCACTTCCATCATCAACACCTTCCTCAAGACTGCCACCTTCCTAGGTAGCTGGAAACACACTGAAGTCACCCCCGTCCTCAAAGAACCCTCAGCTGATGAAGAAGTACTCAGCAACTACAGACTCATCTCACTGCACCCCTTCCCAGCCAAAGTCATTGGGTAGACCTTTATCAGAGAATTCTCTGACCACCTAGAAAGTCACAAACTCCTGGGTAAATCACAATCAGGATTCTGAAAACAACTATAGTACCGAAACAGTTAGCATCACTGCCACGGACGACATATGCACTATCCTCGACCGTGGACAGACCAAAGCCCTCAACCTCACTGCTGCTTTTGACACCGTCTCCCACCACACACTCATCACCAGACTTACACACCATGGAAATACAAAGGCCAGCACTCAAATGCAATACAGGCAAAATCGTACTATGATCACTTTTTTGAGCGATGCCTCTACTATTACATTAACCGGCTTTATGGAGATTCATGTTGACACTATCAACCCGAAAGCCTCTGCCACAAACTATTTTTAAAGGCTTGTTCCAGGGAAACATATCTAATGCGGAAATATACATAAACAATGGTATCAATGACAAAAATCAGGATTCATATTTTAAGAAGTCATCTGAGAGAAACATGTTTTCACCGGGCAGAGAAGACGTCTAGTTTTAAAAGGTATTCAATGAGGTGAAATCCAAACAAAACAAATGGCCGAGGATTTTCAACAGTACCTTGTTTGACGTACTAATCAACTCACCTTCAGGTTGTGCGCAGGGTGTGACACCATGATAAGTCATTTTACATAAGTCACAAAAGGCATAGCGGCAGTTGGAGCAGATTCCCATGGTACCTCCAGGTTCCTTAACCACTGGAGTTTGGCAGTTCAGCCGGGGGCAGTAAACCACATCTGCCATAGAGTTTAAGCTGGACTGCAGGAGAAGCCGGTCGTAGCGTGAAAATAACTCTTCTGCAACCAGCTCCTTGACCTGTAGAAAGACAACTGTTGTCCCGTTAAACGTATATGGATATCAGCCTTCCTTTCCTATGATTATCAAGAAACTGCTGCCTGACTTAAATACTAACAGAGAAAATGGAAGGACAATCCCTTTTGCTGCACTGCTCAGAATACCAATAAGGCTGACAAACCAGGAAGGATAATACCAGCAAAAAAGTGTAACTCCTTTTTGGCCTTCATTATGAGTGGACTGTTTATTCCAATGGGCCCAATAATACCCATGTATTACCAGGCCTATCACAATTAACAATTGTGGTGTGTGTAGCATATTGATGTAATGGCACTAGACGTGGTTCTGGGTGGACTCTGAACAGGAAGTCTGTAATGTGTGGGGAGGTGTTAGTGTGTGTTTAATGGAAAGTATGATGGAATGCGCAGTGTGTGAGAGTATACTGAAGAATAAAGTAAAGTTTTACTACAGCTCCCACGTGGTGTAATTTATCTGCATGCTCCTGGGCTGGGGAAAACACTGTAACTGGCGATAAGTAGCGGATCTGTGCTTGAGAAGACAAGACTCTCCCTTAGAGTTTCCAACGATACGGCAAACTGCTTGTGTGTGTTGAGTGTGCCCAGACTCGAAACAGAGCAGTCTGCGATTGGCACATGTGGAGTCAAAACCCTGCGTTAGCCTGTACACAGTCGCAGAAGAGATTGAAGGCCCTGCAGAGGAGCACAATCAAAGTGCTTGCCAAAACCGCTGATGATGTGGTCAACAGAGACGCTGCGCTGTGCCCCAAATACAGAACTAGTATTCAAACGAAGCAGGAAATATTGATAATTTCAGCAATATATGAGAAACAGAGAACTTACTCACCTTTAAGGGCAAATGAATCACACAGCGGCTTATACTATATCAGCGACCTCTGCTTGAAGGAGTTGTTAGTGCTACCCTGTGCCATGAAAGGTGTCTGAACAGCAAGTGCTCTCAAAGGTGGCAGAAGGAGGCACGAAATACAATGCAGTAGAGTTCTTGAAGCCACTACCGCCTTTTGACACTTCTAAGAAGCAAAACATTGGTGGCAGGTAGGCTGAGTGGATTGAAGCGTCCAATGACTTCATAGATGTAGTACAGGAAGAAGATGACAAGAAGATCATCAAATATTTTAAAAACCTTGCAGGCAATGGAGTGAAAGAAGTGCTAAAAATAATCTCACAGACTGATGAAAAAATCCTATCAAAAGGTAAAAGAAGCTTTAGAGGCCAAGTTCAATCCAATGCTTAATGTCAACTATGAAAGGTATATCTTCAAGCAAGTGCAACAACATGTTGATGAAACAATGGCTCAGCTTGTTGAAAGACTTGATGCACTCATTAAACATGGCAAGTTGTGCAACTTCACTGATGAAGAAGCCATGCGCCTCAGAATCAATGATGACTGCCTTTCAGATTTGTTTAGAAGGTCCATGCTAAGAGAAACACACAGGGGCATATTTATACTCTGTTTGCGCCGGATTTGCGTCGGTTTTTTTTACGCAAATCCGACGCAAAACTAACTCCATATTTATACTTTGGCGTTAGACCCGTCTAGCGCCAAAGATCTTGGAGTTTGCGTCATTTTTTAGCGTGGACACCTTCCTTGCGTTAATGATATGCAAGGTAGGCGTTCCCTTCTAAAAAATGACTCCGAGGCATGTGCGCCGTATTTACACTCCCGGGCAAAAATGACGCCCGGGAGTGGGCGGGTCAAAAAAAATGACGTCCAGCCGCTTTAGCGTCATTTTTTAACGCCTGGTCAGGGCAGGCGTTAAGGGACCTGTGGGCTCGGAAGGAGCCCAGAGGTGCCCTCCCATGCCCCCAGGGACACTCCCTGCCACCCTTGCCCACCCCAGGAGGACACCCAAGGATAGAGGGACCCATCCCAGGGAACTTAAGGTAAGTTCAGGTAAGTATTTTTTTTTTTTTTGGGTGGCATAGGGGGGCCTGATTTGTGCCCCCCTACATGCCACTATGCCCAATGACCATGCCCAGGGGACAGAAGTCCCCTGGGCGTGGCCATTGGGCAAGGGGGCATGACTCCTGTCTTTGCTAAGACAGGAGTCATTTAAATGGGGGTTGGGAGTAAAAAAAAATGGCGCAAATCGGGTTGAGGTGAAAATTTTGCCTCAGCCTGACTTGTCCCATTTTTTGACGCCCAAGCTCCATTTTCCCCTACGCCGGCGCTGCCTGGTGTAAGTCATTTTTTTTTAGAACAATTAGGTCAACAAGGTGCAGACACGAAAGCATTAACGGCACACCATGAATCGGCATTGACCGGAAAAGGAAGCACATGCATAAACAAGATACATGCAGGTCAAAGTCTTCAGAGAAAACAAAGCTATGCTTTCAATGTGGGTTTACATTTCCCCTTGAAGGTAAATGTCCAGTTGTATGACAAGATTGCAAAAGTTCTAGGAAAGAGAACCATTTCCTAACTGTGTGCCTAACCAAAGAAAACTTCAGTGCATCAAGGCTGCAAGAGAAAATGCCAGCAAAAACGTTCCAGAAGCATTCGTGTGCTAGCACAGGTGTTTTAATAAAAATTATTAATGAGTATTCATGTACTCTGAATAATGGATTTGGGTAGAGAATATAATAACATAGAAAAATAATAAACACATTTGAAAATGTGATTACGACGTGTGGCTGGCAATGTTTGCATTAGTTTTGAGTGAATCAAAGTTTGGGAGGACAAGCCACAAGACTTTGTCAGCCGCAGTACATGTGAGCGTGACGTCATTGGAGCTGCGCTGGGATAGGTCGGTTAGTGAGAAGGGTTGCGTATGGATTGGCAGCCGTCCGTGTGAGGCAATTGGTGAAGATAGTAGGTGAAGGGAATTCTGGGATTAAAATTTACTTCCTGATTTGATTTTGAATAACAAAAGGTCAAAAAGATTACATTTGTCAAAGCTTTTAAGAGTGCTTTAAGGGGAGATATGTATATTACCACGAGTATAGGCGAGGCTACACCGCCAGAAGGTACACCAGCTTACATTGTAACGGAAGAAAGGGGTGTTGCGCCATGTCTTTGGCTAAAGCAATGGTGCAAAGTGACAGATAGCGTTTCCTACAAATGGGACATTCAATTTGAGGGTTCTAGAGCATTTTAGAATGATGCTACATGAATCAAAGCCCCTTCTGAGACCAGCACAATTTGAGGCATTAGCGATTTAGGAGCTAGTAGCTAGACAGCAACAGAAATTCGAGAGGAGGATGAGAAAGGCAGAAAAGACTTTAGCAGAGACTAGGTGGGACAGTGATCAGAGAGTTTGGAGGATGGAGACTCTGCACGGAATTAAAGTGTTTCCGGCAATTACGCAGGACAATGGGAAGGAAGGAAGGAACGCTACTAAAAAGACTAACAGAAGTCCGTCTGAAAGTAGGGAGGCTAGAAAGTCTTCAACAGTGGAGAAGGAATCAGATGATGATGAGTTCATTTTACAGTTATTGAGAAATCGCCCACCACCATATGCAGCACATGAGAGTGGTCAGAGCACCAGTGCTGATCCCACAGCTCTGACACAGGTTAATGGGACAATGAGTCCGATGCAAGTTAATACTAGCCTGACACAGAATGCAATGCAGAGTGGTCTTAATGTGCCTACTACTCCTGTAGTGCAAAATCAGGTGCAACTGCCACAGGTTCAGAGAATATACCCTGATGTGCCCATTATGGAAACAACTTTGAAATTAATGGTGCCTAGAGAACAGGATTACCCGAGACCCATGTTGGTTCAGACTTAACCAAGTCCACTTTTACTGCCCCAAGTGCAGCCGTAGGTAATGCCAAGATTCACTCCAGTAACCGGGTCACAGTAAGATATGTCTTCAATGATGAATCAGAACATGGGAGTTAATCTCCTACAGAGCGTAAGTGCTAGACCAACCCTAGATGCTATATCACTAACTATTACTGTTGGTCCAGCCGTACCCTTATTTGTACAGAGGAAACCTGCTGTAAGTGAGCAGGGTGCCATGTCCCAAAATATAATGAAGGGAGAACATAATGAAAATGCTCTAGTAGTCTCTACTGCGGGGCAGACTTTTGACAGATCAAGATCATTGTTAGACCTCAGTCCATTTGTAGCTCTTTCAGATACTATGGTAGGGTCAAACGTCAGCCAGAGTTTGAAATTGTTGACACCGTAGACCCCAAATGCAGTTGCACAGCAGGTGCCACCAGTCCAAACCAGTAACATTTCATTGTAAAGTTTGACATCTCAGCAGTTGACTGAATGGCTGAACAAGCTGAATACCCCACAGAGTGTTGGGTGAACTCATTGAGGAAACTATGAGTGTGAACAGGTTAGAATCCTACACAGAGGCAGAGCTGAGATATTTGTGCCCGAAGATTCTGAGGGAAGTGAGCAATGTGCACCAGAAACCAGCAGACCTAGCAGTATGGTGTAGAAATAGAGAAAACAAAGCATTTGAAAAGGAGTTACAGATTAGATTTTGAGGCTAAAGATTTTGAACACATGAGATCTGCCGAAATGAAGGCACACCTTAAGGAATTGTTTCAAAGTGCCCAGACTTGGGGACCATTAGACAAATGGGAAGGCAGGTGGGTGAAGAAAAGAGTAAAAAGAAAAAGGGATTCTGTGGAGCTGACTGCAAATGTGCAGCATGGCCAAGATCCAGTCAACATTTTACCAATGAGAGAGATTCCAGGAGGGAATTGTATTCATGTCCCTTGGAACAGAAGTGACATTCTATCATTTACAAATAATTATCCAAAATTGAGAGAGAAGCCAGTAGAGTGGTATCAGCAGACAGACAGGTTTGTGAAACTTGCAAAGTGCCTGTGGGAAGGTTCGAACACATTACTAGAGATAGTGGTTCCAGCTGATATGTAGATAGAGAGTAAGAGGAGGGTGGATTGGTCAACAAGCAAACCAGAGAAAGCTAAAAATACAAGTGCAACATCTCCTTAGGTAATGAAATATTACTATAAGGTGCTAGAATTTTTGAAAACGAGAATTTCACCCAAGAATATTGATTAGCAGAGAATTGACAGGACAGCTCAGGAAGCAAAGGAGTGGATACATACGTATTATGAGAGACTGTTGCAGGTGTTCAAGCATTACAGTGGTACAGAGACAATTGAGGCGAGACACATGATTCCTTTTGTGTTCAGATTTATGGAAGGGTTGAGACCTCAAATTAGCCAGATAATTAAGAGTCATTTGATTTGCAGGAAAACAAAGCCGATTGATGAGGTGTTGCAGGATGCAAAGTACTGTAGTGATGAGATTGAGTTGAAGCAGAGATAGCTGAAAGAGAAGGCAATGGTGATGCAGATTAAAGCTGCTCAAATAGGTATGCAACTGAATTTTCCACAACAGTTACCGCAGCAGCAGGGTAACATGATGTTTCAGCCCCAGATGAGAGGTAGAGGTCGCGGTGGTAATGTGAATCGTGGTCCAGGCTTGGGTACCATAGGGGTTCAGAATGAAGTGCAAGGAATGAAGAAATTATTGCCATGTCATGTTTGTGGAGCTGTTGGACATTGGAAACAGGAGTGTCCGATGTTGGTGCAGGAAGGTGTCGTTCAGCAAAGTAATGACATCAATTTGTTCCAGAACATGAGGGGGCCAAGAGTGAGAGGTCATAATCCAAATTTTCAAAATAATATGAATCAAGGGCAGAATTTTCAACCCCTGCAGCAGGTACAAATGCCACGTTTACAAATGACACAGTTGTAGCCAATGCAACAGCAGGTTCCCATGTTACCTAGAGAACAAATTCAAATACCTCAAGCCCCAATGGAAATGCAACAGATGATGCTTTCTCAACAGGTCACGGGTCAGAGGCTTAATCAAAGTAATAACACAGTGCGCCAATTCCCGTTACACAGCGAGAATGGAATAAATGATGACTGAATGAGCGGCAGTTCAGATGAGAAGTCATGTGTGCTTGCAACTTTCTTAGAAGTAGATCAGAGAGGTTCCTATGTGAAGGGAAAGGTTATGGGTCACAGAGTTTCATTCTTGGTTGACACAGGAGCTACGCGCTCTACAGTAAGAAGTGCAAAAGTTCCAAACTTTCCCTTTTCAAGTAAAACAGTTCATATTGTAGGAGTAGCGAATCAGTATTGACCAACCCCATTACAGAACCAGTTCAGGGTAAAATTGGCAACTTTCAGGGATAGCACAAATTCGTAGTCTGCGATTCAAGTCCGGTATCCCTACTGGGAAGAGACTTGCTTTGTAAAACGAAATGTTCGATTAGTTGATCAAATAATGGAACTGAGATTCAGACGAATAGTGATGATGAAGACAACCAAGCCCCAGATTTAGAAGGTGAAACTACAAATGAGGAATACATCCTGATTTGCAGGGAATGGTTAAGGAGAAAGTGTGGGATTTGACAGGAAAAGAGGTAGGTCTGATAAAGGGAGTTGAGCGAGTTAAAGTTACTGTAAAGCTGAATGCAGTTTTTCCTCAACTTCTGCAGTACCACATGCTGCAAGATGTCCTTATGAAGGTCGCCCAGATAATTGCAGACTTTGTAAAGCAAGGGGTTTGTAGGAAGTATTGAGCAGTCTATGTAATTCACCGATAATGGATTTGAAAAAGCCCTGTGGGAAAGTTCGAATTGTCCAGGATTTGAGAAAAATAAATGAGATTGTGATCAAACGTTGCCCTGTGGTGCAAAATCCAGCCATGATAATGTTTCAGATTCCATGTGATGCTGAGTGGTTTACTGTCATTGATTTGCCACAAGCTTTCTTTTCGGTGCCTCTCCATGAGGATAGCCAATTTCTCTTTTGTTTCAAATTTCTGGATTGAGTTTATTGTTGGTGCAAAATTCCTCAAGGGTTTTCAGAGTCACCTTCCATATTCAATCAGATCTTTGGAGATATTGGAATTGCCTTTCTAATCAAACTTGGTACAGTACATTGATGACTTGCTGGTTGCGTCCAAAACAAGGAACGAGTGCGAATATGATATGAATCCCTTATTAAACCACTTGAGAAAGAATGGTCGCAAAGTGTCTTTGCTTAAATTGCAATACTGTCAAAAAGCTGTGAAATACTTAGGTCACCAGATTGAGAAAGGATCAAGAAAGATATACAGAGAAAGGATTGCAGCCATTTAAAGATAAATCCCTCGATGACACAGGGAGATGTCAGGATGTTTTTAGGGATGGTAGGCTACTGTCGCCAATGGATCCCAAATTTTTCAGTTATTTCGAGACCATTGCAGAAGCTGACTCATAAGGAAGTTACTGATCCTATAGTGATAGACCAGTCTGGAATGAAAGCGTTCACTGAATTGAGAGAGTCTGTGCAAGGTTCCAGCTTTGGGTATGCCTGACTACACGAAACCCTTCACATTGTTTTGTCATGAGCGTAATGCATCTTCTTTGTCTGTCTTGACACAGGTCCATGGAGGTGTAAACCGCCCAGTAGCATATTTTTCAACTACTTTGGGCCCAGTTGCAGCAGCCTTACTAGGTTGTTTGCACACAGCTGCAGCGGTTGGGCAAAGCCTTACACAGTGTGAAGGCATTGTGATGGGACATCCCTTGGCTGTAACTCTATTGAGATTCTACTTAAAAAGACGAAAACCCCATTTTTGACTGGTGCGAGGTTGACCAGATATGAAACAAGTATTCTAGGGTCACCAAATGTGTCACTGAAAGGATGTACAGTGCTGAACCCAGCAACTTTACTCCTGAATACAAATGTTGAAATTGAAAAGATGGAAGGTGTTGAGCATAATTGTCTTGAAGTAACTGACTTGTGCACAAAACCGAGACCTGACATTAGTGATACCCGATTGGAAGAGAATGACCAAATTATCTTTGTTGATGGTTCCTGTCTGAGGGACAATGCAGGGACACTAAGAGCAGGATATGCTGTGTGCACAATTACTGGTATTTTGGAAGCTTCTTGGCTTTGAGGAGTGTATTCTGCCCAGGTAGCAGAACTGGTAGCCCTTATTAGAGCGTGCCATGTTTCTGCTCAGCTGAAAGTTACAATCTATATGGATAGCCAGTATGGATTTGCAATAGTCCATGACTTTGGTCAGTTGTGGTCACAGAGAGGCTTCATGACCTCTTCTGGGTCACCCGTGAGAAACGGTGAAAGGATTAAAGAAATGTTACATGCTATTCAAATGACTGAAAAGATTGCCATGGTGAAATGTGGTGCACATCTGAAGCCGCAGGACTTTGTGTCATTGGGAGATAGATATCAGATCAAGTCACAAGGTTTTGCGCATTGAACTGAATATTGTTCAAAGATAAATGGGAACTGTTACCTGAAGAAGACAAAACATGTCCAAGTTTTGCACTGAAAGTAATTGACATCTTGGAGGAATTGAAAATGTTGTAGAATAATGATGACAGGGACGAAGAACGTTCATGGAGCAAGATGAAATGTGTGCAAAGACAAGATTCATTGTTGGTTTCAGAAGAGGGTCAATTTGTTTTGCCAAATAGTCTGCTGTCTCAGATGGCTAGGTATTATCATGGCCAAGCACATGTTGGGAGGGCTGCCATGATCCGGTTGTTCAAACATGATTGGCTAAACTCCAGGTTTAGACAGGTTGCTGAAGCAGTTTGCCATTGTTGTGTCATTTGCCAACAATTGAACACGGGGAAAGGGTCCGTGGTTAATTTCAGCCACACTGGAAGAGCAGCAGGTCTATTCAGCAGAATGCAGATGGATTTTATTGAGATGGCTGTGTGTGGAGGTTTGAGATATGTGTTGGTGATTGTTTGCATTTTTTGTCACTAGACTGAAGATTACCCTACACAAAGAAATGATAGTCTTACAGTAGCGAAACTACTGCTTAGGGAACTGATACCACGTTTCAGCTTTCCGATCTCTTTAGAATCAGATAGGGGAAGTCACTTCAACAATGAAGTAATTAAATTACTGTGTGCAGCATTGAACATTAAGCAGAAGCTGCATTGTAGTTACTGCCCTAAAGTATCAGGACTAGCAGAGCAGATGAATAGTACCTTGAAGTCAAGAGTTACGAAGATGTGTGCGTCCACAAATTTGAAATGGCCTGACGCATTGCCTTTAGTTTTGATGTCAATGAGAAACACACCCGACAGGAAGACAGGATTGTCACCGCATGAAATCCTTATGGGCTGACCCATGAGGTTACCAGCGGTGCCTGCAAATGCACTTGTCAACATTACAGATGATATGGTGTTGTACTACTGCAAAGGTCTGGCTGATGTGGTTTGCTCTTTGTCTCAGCTGGTGGAAGTCACCACGTTGCCAATGATCCACGACCCAGAGCACAACCTGAGAGCCGCAGATTGGTTTGTGGCCCGGAAATAGGTGAGGAAAAGGTGTTTTGAGCCTCGTTGGAAAGGACCATTCCAGATAGTTCTGACAACTACCACAGCTGTGAAGTGCACTGGAATTCTGAATAGGATCCATGCCAGTCACACAAGGAAAGTGGCATGTCCACTGGATCATGAGGAAGAAGAGTTGTTGAGAGTGCCAACAACAGTGAAACAAGTCTCAGGGACGGAAAGAGAACAAAGAGGAACTGAGACCAGATCTGAGCCAGTAGAGGATGGTTCAGTCACTCCTGTGAGAGACGAAGGAGAAGACCTCCAGGAGGGTGACGGGGAGCCAATCTCAATTGAGGCTGCAAGAAAGCCTAGTCAAAGGAGGGCTTTCCTAGAAGCAGATGATCTTGAGAGACAAACAGAGCAATTGCAAGACCCAGAGGGGAAAGGAGTTGAGGTGGATCAAAGTCATTGTGATCTGACTCCTCCTGAACCGTCCGTCAAGAGAAAACACCGCAGAACAAAGGGAAGTTTCCTGTTCATCTCTAAAGAGAACACTGGCAAAAGGATCACTAAAAGGAGATAAGTGGCCAGAGTCGCAAGGAAAGGAAAAGGAAGTGGTTGTTGAGGCAACAATCAAGGAAGAAGTAGAAACAACAAGGAGTGAAGATCTAAGTGAAGGAGTCTGGAAACTTTGTATAAATAGGCGTAAATCATGCACTGACACTTTATTTGTGGGAACAAGTGAATGTAAGCATGTGTTTTTGTTTCTAAGTAAATGGACGTTTATGGTGAATGGGCGGGACCCGGCGATTCCTGGAATTTATTTTATCTGTGGTCTTAATGCTTATTACCATCTTCCAAAAGGATGGTGTGGGACATGTTACTTGGGGATAGTTTTCCCAAAGATTTATCAAATGAATGATCTGAAGAAGTTTCCAAAAGTGACTGAATTACATCACATGAGAGAAAGAAGGGAATCTCCTTCTAGTATAGTGGGAGACATATTTGGAGCAATGATTTCTTCAGTGGGAGTCATTCTGAACTTGATAAAGATTCAAAAGTTGTCTACTATTGTGGCTAACATGCTGACAAATTTTTCAGGGGAAATACTCACTTCTGATATTGAATTCGCTTCTGAAAGCGCTATGACTCTTCAGAATCGTCTTGCTTTAGACATTCTTTTAGCGAGTCTGTAGAATGATTACTTAATTTGAGTCTTACTTAGTAATATGACTAATGAAAGCGCATATTTGAAAGAATAGAAAGAGCCAGGTGCTTGGAAAAAAATTAGCAAAGGTTTTGCTTCAGTGGGAAATCGACTCAGCAACATTTGGAATGTGATTCTATTGAAAGCAGTGGATATTAATTATTGTGGTTTGCCTAATTGGAATATGGGGATTGTGTAAATTATGCAAAATAATTAAACTGAAAAGATCGAAGAATAATCAGAGGAGGGAAGAAAAGAAAAGGGAAAAATTGTACAGGGCAAATTGAAAAAGGGAAAAAAGGTATGAAGGGATTGAATTGACAGAATTTTAGCTGATGCGAAAAAATTTGTGAGTGGAAGTTAGTGTGATGACACATTTAGTCATCAGAGGAGGGATTGCTAGCGCAGGTGTTTTTAAAAAAAATATTAATGAGTATTAATGTACTCTGAATCATGGATTTGGGTAGAGAATACTAATAACAGAAAAATAATGCACGCATTTGAAAATGTGATTACGATGAGTGGCCGCCAATGTTCACGAAGTGTACTTATTAATAGTCTAATGCTAGGAAATGTTGAATATATGTTTGACTAATGTAGTAATATGTCATATTAAAGGTTATGCATTATGTATTAGCTTTATTCATTGTAGGCCTTAAGTTAGTGAAGGTCTTGGCCTACTTGCCAGGTTTCATGTCAAGCTGTATTTCTTAACGTTTTAATAAATGGCTGACCTAGAGAGCTAAATTGCGAATTTCCATTGCATTTTGTAAATGTGCTCACAGCTGAGAATCTTTTCTCATGAGAACCGACTGCTAGAAGATGCTGTTCTTGCTAATGTAACATTTTGTGTGTAAAGTGTGTGAGACTGACTTTCTCAGGAGGAGAACAATGGAGACACTGACTGGAGTTGAAGCTGCAACAATATTGTTACCTGATGAGCTGGATGATGAGGACATTGCAGGACAACCAATCAACCACATGTGAATGGAGTAGTGGTAGAATTCATAGATTTGGAGTTTTAGTTTTATTGGACATAGTGTGAACATGCGATCCCTTGACCAATGGGGATTTGGGAAGTAGTTTTAATGATTTGAACTTAATGAAACTGCACTGAGAGAAACCAGCATTCTGCACTTTACATTTTGCCTTAAGCATTGCGCATGTGCCCATGGCTCATTCTTGGCCTGTAAGGAAATGTCTCTTTGGCATGGTTACCCCCTGACTTTTTGCCTTTTGCTGATGCCGAGTTATGATTGAAAGTGTGCTGGGAACCTGCTAAACAGGCCCCAGCACCAGTGTTCTTTCCCTAAACTGTACCTTTGCTTCCACAATTGGCACAGCCTTGACACTCAGATAAGTCCCTGGTAGCTGGTACCCCTGGTACCAAGGGCCCTGATGCCTGGGAAGGTCTCTAAAGGGCTGCATCATGTCTTATGCCACCCTGGGGACCCCTCACTCAACACATGCACACTGCCTCACAGCTTGTGTGTGCTGGTGGGGAGAAAATGACTAAGTCGACATGGCACTCCCCTCAGAGTGCCATGCCAACCTCAAACTGCCTGTGGCATAGGTAAGTCACCCCTCTAGCAGGCCTTACAGCCCTAAGGCAGGGTGCACTATACCACAGATGAGGGCATATGTGCATGACCATTGGCTACTGCCCTCCCAGACCTAAACACACCCCTAAATTTAGTATTTAGGGGCACCCAAGAACCCAGGAAATCAGATTCCTGCAACCTTAACAAAGAAGAAGGACTGCTGACCTACAAGCCCTGCAGAGAAGACGGAAGATAACAACTGTTTTGGCCCCAGCCCTACCGGCCTGTCTCTTGACTCGAAAACCTGCAACCAGGGACGCATTCGACAGAGACCAGTGACCTCTGAAGCCTCAGAGGACTACCCTGAACCAAAGGACCAAGAAACTCCCACGAGCAGCGGCTCTGCTCAACTTCAACAACAACTTTGCAACTTTCTTGCAACTTTAAAGGACTTCACTCTTCCCGCCGGAAGCTTGAGACTTCACCCTCTGCATCCGACGCCCCCAGCTTGAGATCCAGAGAACTTACACCACAAGGAGGACTCCCACAGCGACGCCTGCAGAGAGAATCCAGAGGCTCCCCCTGACCGCGACTGCCTGTAACAAGGGACCCGACACCTGGACCAAGCACTGCACCACAGCCCCCAGGACCAGAAGGAACCGAACCTCAGTGCAGGAGTGACCCCCAGGTGACCCTCTGCCTAGCCCAGGTGGTTGCTGGCCCGAGAAGCCCCCTGTGCCCTGCCTGCACTGCTAGAGTGACCCCCAGGTCCCTCCATTGAAACCAATTCAAAACCCGATGCCTGCTTTGCACACGGACGCAGGTACTTACCTGCTGGCAGACTGAAACTGGAGCACCCCTGTTCTCCATAGGCGCCTATGTGTTTTGGGCACCTCTTTGACCTCTGCACCTGACCGGCCCTGAGCTGCTGGTGCGGTAACTTTGGGGTTGCCTTGAACCCCCAACAGTGGGCTGCCTATGCCCAGGAACTGAGACTTGTAAGTGGCTTACTTACCTCACAATCTAACCAATAATTACCTCCTCCGGGAAATGTTGATTTTTGCACTGTCTACTTTTAAAATAGCTTATTGCCATTTTAACAAAAACTGTATATGTTATTGCTCTAATTCAAAGTTCCTAACTTACCTGTGGTGAGTACCTTGCATTTTATGTATTTACTTCAAATCTTGAACTTGTGGTTCTAACAATAAATTAAGAAAATATATTTTTCTATATAAAAACTATTGGCCTGGAATAAAGTCTTTGAGTGTGTGTTCCTCATTTATTTCCTGTGTGTGTACAACAAATGCTTAACACTACCCTCTGATAAGCCTACTGCTCAACCACACTACCACAAAATAGAGCATTAGAATTATTTAATTTTGCCACTATCTTACCTCTAAGGGGAACCCTTGGACTCTGTGCCCACTATCTCTTACTCTGAGATAGTATATACAGAGCCAACTTCCTACATGCCCATTTTGCGTCTTGACAAGAAACATGCTAATCTTTACTGCTTAGAAATTTTGCATTTTCTGAACATTGATGCTGTATCCTGATGCCTTGCTGATCGACTGATGTCCTGAGGATGAAGACTGACTCTGCTTGCTGATCCATAATGAGGATAGGTATTATGAATGAGAATGTTGATTATCATGTCTATTTGTTTTTCTTTATAGGTACCAACCTCACTGTTTTGATAGAACCAGAGTTAGATGTTTTTCCAAATGTGTGTTTACTAAATTGTTTTGCATGAAGCCCAACATGCTGATGCTAATCTGATGTTAGTTAAGGATCCTCACTAATGGAAATCTGCTAATAGGGAATGATGTTTGATAAGTTTCTTTGCTGAATCTACTTTTATGTGATCTCGTAGCGGAGTTGACCTTGTCACTAATTAGCACCATAACCTTAGAATGTGTCGTAGTTCAAGCTGACTTTAGCATTGTTAATATAGAGAAATAAATATTTTAACTTTTACTAAAGGTGTGATTATTTATGGCTGAAAGGTCATGGTGCATGAAAATTACTGACTCTATTGACTATTGATGTTATTGATTATTGATATTGTGTAGTGGTTATCGATTATTGATCTGCATGTACCGAAGGTATGGTGGGAACATCTTAACTGCGAGTCAAAAGGTTAATCGACCTATTCGTGCCCCCGTGTAAGTTTACTTATTAAGGTCAGACGTGCTAGCACGTGTCACACCCCTAAAACTGAAAATCAACATCAGCTATGTCAAGTAGAAACCAGGCAAAATCAATGGTCATCAAGCTCAGCATACAAAGGTTCTTCAACATAACTACTGAGTGCCAGCAAAGAAGATGGATGTGCACTGATGATATGTACCAAAAGAGAGCGTGCACATGTGGAATTGGCCACTTGTAAAGAAGATCGCAGTTGAAAGAAAGCTCACCAAAAGACAGCGTGCACATGTGGAATTGGCCACTTGTAAAGAAGATCACAGTTGAAAGAAAGCTCACCAAACAGAGTGACAAACATCATTTGGACAAAGTCCCAAAATCAAACTGAAATTGAACGATCATCCAATAACTTAAATCATAGCCAGTGGTGCATTGATTAACATCATGCCAGTAGAAATGTTTAACAGCCTATCCCCTGTGCCTCGCCTCACTCCCTCATACACAAAGGTGTATACCTGGGCCTCTTCTGAGCAATTCCAAAGCGGAGGATGATTCCTAGCGACAATGCAACAATAAAAATCCCATCAGTGCGAAACACCATTCATGTTCTACAAGGCACTTCATGGATTGCCTGTTTACTCAGTTTTGAACTGCTGCTGACATGGGATTGATATCCCTCAAATACAACCTCTGTGCTCAGACTGAGATCACAAAGCAATTCCCATCGCTGTTCCATGGACTCGGAAAATTCAAGAAAATGAAAGTACAGCTTCATATCAATGAAGACTTTTGCTGTGTTTATCAGCGACACCGCAGAGTTGCTTTTGATGTACAAGGGGCAGTAGAGAAACAGTTGAAAGCCTTCTAAAAACATGCCATCATTGAACGATCTGCAGGTGGCGCAGTGCCCATTTGCGTTGATATGCACCAGGCATACAAAACCAGTGAGAGGGAGAGACACCCTGGTCCGCACATTATCATGCAACTGAACGGAGCCAAAGTGTTTTCCTGCCTTGACCTGAATAAAGGATACCATCAACTCAAGTTGGAAGAGAACTGCAGGTACACTGCTACATTTCCAACTCATTTTGGTGTGTTCAGATATAAGAGACTGAGTTTTGGAGTATGTTCAGCTGCTGACATATTTCAGGGTGTTATTCGCCGAATGATCCAACCTTTTAATTACAGTGATGACATACTGGTTTTTAGGGAAACAGTAAAAAAACACACACACACGTGTGCCAGCTACTCGCTGATGCAGATCTCACTCTGAATGCAGCAAACCCAAACTCAAGTTTTTTGGGCACATATTCTCTGATGGGGGAATTACTCCTGACAAGGCGCAGGCAGTGACATCCATTGGCCCCTCCCCAAGATATTACCATGCTGTGATCCTTTCTAGGCATGACTAGTTATTGTTGAAGAAATTAGCAATTTTGCTACAGTGAATGACTGTTTGAGAGACTTGACAAAGAAAAATGTAGTGTTCCAGTGATCTCTGGAACACAATCACAGTTTCAAAGATATTAAGGGCCTCATTACAACCCTGGCGGTCAAAGACCGCCAGGGCTGTTTTGGCGATTGTACCGCCAACAGGCTGGCGGTACAACGCCGCAATTGCACTGCTGGGACTGGCGGTTTCCCGCCATGGCTGTCCCGGCGGTTTTAATCCGCCAGGGCAGAGCTGCTTGAAGCGCTGCCCAGGGGATTACGACTCCCCTTCCCGCCAGGCTGTCCATGGCGGTAGAGACCTCCATGGAAAGGCTGGCGGGAAGGGGAGTCACGGGGTCCCTGGGGGCCCCTGCACTGCCCATGCACTTGGCATGGGCAGTGCAGGGGCCCCCAAGCACAACCCCACCTTGCTTTTCACTGGCTGCACAGCAGACAGTGAAAAGCACGACGGGTGCAGCTGCACCCGTCACACGGCCGCAACACCGCCGGCTCCATTAGGAGCCGGCTCCAATGTTACAGCCGACATCCCAGCTGGACCGGCGGGCGGAAACTCTGTTTCCCCCGCCGACCCAGCGGGGATGTCGTAAGGCGGCCGTTCGGCGGTCAAACCTTGGCGGGCGGCGGAGGGCCTAAATGTATTGAGAATGAAACGGGAATGGCCTACTTTGACAACAAGTTACATACTGAAAAAATGGTTGATGCGAGCTCAATAGGGCTCAGGGCAGTTCATGCTTAGCACAATGGCCATCCGAGTGCCCAGATACACATCGTGGTCTATGTCAACCGAAGCCTATCTGGTACAGAACATGCTTACTCTCAGCAGGAGAAAGAGTGTCTGGGTATTGTGTGGGCCTGCAAACATTTTCATGTATTCCTCTACAGAAAACGGATCACCATCATCACAAATCACCAGTAGTTGCTTACAATTTTTGGAAACCCGAACGCTAAGATGCCCCCTTGCATTGAGAGGTTGGGGTTAAGACTACAAGAATATGACTTTGATATTATGACCAAACCAGGAAGAATCAAAATCCAGCAGATTACTTTTCATGAGTGCTGCTGCATTGTCAAAGTTCAACATTAGAGACAGCTGAAGCATATCTCAAATTTAATGTGAAATTCAGCACACCAGCAGCCCTGTCTTTGGGACAAATCATTGCTGTCACCAATGAAGATAAAGACATGAACATAATAAAAGAACTGATTACCACACAATCTTGGAGCAGAAGTACCCCTTCCCTTGCCGATGATGTTGAATTACAAAAGTTCAAAAAAATACAAGATCAATTAGCAGTCACCCCAAAAAGGCGTAATACTAAATGTCTCAAGAAGTGTCATACGTGGAAGCCTAATGCAGAGGGTAATTGAGTTGGCCCATGAAGGAAACCGTGGTGTTGTAGCCACCAAGAGCACTAAGAGATCAGGTTGGGTTCCCTCAGCTAGATGGGTGAGTCGAGAAGGAGCTGCAGGCATGCCACATTAGCAATTGTTTATCCACCAAGGTGACGCGGCACCCAGTGACAATGTCTGATCTTTCTGCCTATGCCTTGGAGAGGGTTGCAGTTGACTTTCTTGGGCCTTTAGGAAATGGACACAATCTCATGGTAGTCACAGACGAACATTAACATTTTCTTTTGGGGGCAGGACCTATCTTCGACAACCCACGACAAAGTCATAGAACAGCTTGATGACATCTTTTGCAATGGGGGGCATCCCTGAAATCCTCAAATGTGATAATGACCTGCCCTTAAAAGGCAAAGAGTTCAAAGAATTTCTAGTGCAACTCAACTTCAAACACCAAGAGTACACCACTCTGGCCCAAAGCCGATGGTGTAGTTGAACAATTCATTGGCACCCTCAAGAGGGTCATTCATCAAGCGTTCTTGGAGGGAATCAATCTGAATCAAGCCATGTGTTAGGCCGTTTGGGCTCACTTCACAAATGGTGATAATCCAGACAGCTTGCTATTTGGGAGCGCCATCAAAAGCAAAACTATCTCAATTGAGCCCAGATCGACTGGTGAATACTGACAAGATTTGAGACACTGATGCAGCTCAGAAAAGAAAAATGAAAATATACGCAGATCAACTTCGCCATGCCCAGGAGACAGTTTTTGACAAAGGAGACTGGGTATTGGTTAAGCAGAAATGCTTAAAAATGGACATTCCTTTTGGCGCTGGTGCGTTACAGGTAGTGGTGTGCAAAAGACATATGTGACTGCATATCATCCTGATTCCTGAAACCATATGGGAGGCAACCCCGCCGGCAGGTCCAGATCAAGCGTCTAAGCCTATGTCGCCTTTGCCCGATCGGGGTAAACTCCGATCATCTTGGATCACCAGTGCCGGTAGACAAGTGAGAGCGCCACAATGACTAATTGAGGAAATGTGATTTTGGTGATGTCTGCTACCTTTTTATTTAACAAAGGGGGACATGTAGCATATTGATGTTATGTGCACTTGAATCCTCAATGTATGCAATGTGTAGGGAGGTGTTAGGGTGTGTTTAACAGAAAGTATGATGTAATGCACATTGTGTGAGTGTATGCTGGAGACTGAAGTAAGGTTTGTCAGAAGCTCCTGTGCGGCATAATTTATCTGCATGCTCCCGGGCTGGAGAAGGTGCTACAATATGCTGTATGGAGGTTTTAGCCTATTAAAACAAACAAAATCTCCATGTGAAACACTGTAGTAAGATATGCAAAAATCGGCATGGAAACAATGTATTCAAAATTGTATTCCACCAAATCGTCTAATCCTCTTTAATTTCACATCCAGGATTTACCAGCACACCTTGTAACAGTAATTTTGTGGTGAGAAAATATCAGGATTACTCCAAGTAACTTGTAATGAGGGCATTAATATTTAACTGAATGCAGGGTTGGAGAGAACACTAAGTAGGTGAAACTGAGATGGTGGCAATTGGCTCTCCCTCACGGTTCCAGGTTTGTTCTTTCTGAGATAGTATTCATGTGAGCTCCCAATGTAGCACTCAGTATAAATGCTGCAAGTTATTATTGGACACAGCTCCAGGGCATCCTGAAGCAGCTGCTTCGGTTGCCGGAAAGGGCGAGAGAACTCTCTTTGCCCTGGGAAACCAATCAACTTATGATTTCCTTATAGCACTGTCTAGCTCTCACTTCCTGTCTTGCAAAGCATGAAGCCGTAGTTCAAGATCCCAGGCTACATTAGGCAGATAATCCTTGGGTCATACTGACCCAATACAAAGAAATACATGAGTTTTGAAGCCACCCATATTCTAAAGGCAGAAAGTTCAGGGGTGAAGTTAAGACTGTGGCCTGAGTTGGGCTAAGGGCTGCAAGGGTGAGTTGTGGATGTTATTATTCTAAGTGAGGGAAGGAATCAGGTCCTCATGGTTGAAGACGGTGAGCACAGGTGCACTTACGGGTTATATTCAGACCTCAATTTGACCAAAGGGTGTTCCACACGGATTTCTAAAGATGTAGAAGAAAGCCACACACTTGTAGGTGCTGAAGAAGTGCCCCCTAACTTTCAGCTGTTTAGGGCAGCAGTAAACCTTTCTGCTTTTGGGATCAACTGGGAAAGTTCTGATGTGTGAAGTTTTGCAGAGGAGGAGGTGGAAGGGAGCATGGCAGAGAAACAAGGAGGCCTTGATGATACACATTCAAGTAATGCATTGGCTGATACACGTATGCTGGGGAAAGACCCATGCTGCACACAACCACAAATGATGAGAGCCTATTTTCAGGTCCATGTTTACAGTTTATCCAGGGCTTTCCAATCAGTAAGGTAAAGGCATTTTGGGCCTTACAACACACTAATAGAGGGGGCTGACTGGCTAACTCTACCCCCTGGATTCCAAGTGAGAGGGTGATGTGGTGGTCAGTGAACTCTCATCCCAAAGCCCCTTTCACTGTACAGACTGGAAATCGGCAAACCAAAGCTTTACATTAAAAATGTTGCATGTAAAATACAAAACTGCCAGCCTTCAAAAACTATTTTTGGTTAGCAATGGCCATGGAACATGCTTATGCATTAATGCCTTTAGTTTTCAGATTTTTTTCAGAAATTGAGGTCTTTGAGATTGAAGTATTATATGTTAAACATGTATTATCAATAACAGACATCAAAAGTACAAGAGCACAGCCACAAGGAGATCATACGAAGAAGAAGTGGAGTACACCTTGGGTGCAGATCTGGAAATGTCAGCAGTGCCACCGCACTCACCCGCACCTGGCATGTTATGTATTTGGGTGCTGCAGTGTTTACGCCAGGGGGCATTCCCGTGGCTTCTGGTCACAAATGCGGTCCTGTTTGCTTGCCCAGACAAAGCATATTTTTCCCAGTTGCCCAAAAACAACCCAGAAGTATGTGCTCTTGGGTTATGGCTCCCAGAATCCACAGCAGTACTCACATTTAAAAAGGCTCATAATTCTGCTTGCATTTGATCTGGCAGCGAGCACTTGTTGGCTCACAGCAGGCACTTATCTACCAGGATCCCTCAGGACTTCATGGGACCCTCTGTGCTATCTGGTCAGCATGGTGGATTATTGTCAACAGTGCTTCTGTCTATTTGTCTGGGTGTGAAGGACAGGCAAATTCCAATGAGATATTATAGCCCCATTTGGGGCTTCCTCTTCCTTTTAAAGCAAACACCTGCCTTCCTTGATGCCTTTAAGTGTTTTCACTAGAACTGGAACATGGCACATTTGATTTGTATTAATCTTTTGCACCTGCTAGTGAGAGTCTAATCCTTACATCATTTTGGTTTCTGCACCTCACAATTCCTGGCACTTTGGCACTTTCGCTGACTCCTTCAAATGTAATGCTCTTCTAGTTCATCTCCATAAACATGCGTGAGAGAAGACATATTTTTTCGGTGCCCAAAGGACTGGTAAGGATTCTTCAGAATGGGATAATGAAGTACTAGGCAGAAATCATGAAGATCTACAAAGGAGGTATTAGTTTGAACTAAGCAATCAGTTTGTTTAACCAAGGAAGACGGGAATGTAACTACTCTATCTTTCCAGTATCCATTCTCTCAGTAGTGAACTGCTTCATAGATGTCCAATGGAACACGCTGAAGGATATGTACGTTTCTTTGTTCTAATGACAATCATGAGCCGGTCACAATCTTGTGGTGCTTGTCTACTCTTTTTTTCTCCATTCAGGTTTAATTTGCCAAAAATTCCTGTTTGGGCACTATATTGCTCAGCGCTAATCAAAACAAAGTATCATTCCTGCCGGGGGTGTTGTTGGTGGTGTGGGTTTGGGAGGTATGCTGGATAGTACTCCTCATGACATATTGAAGACCTGACATGAAGGAGGATAGCCCAGGAGGGCAATGTACAAAGTAATATCTCAGGAAAATCAAGCAGACGGAATACTCACTTCTCCATTCTGAGAAGGATGAATTTAATGAAAGGCTCTGAAGAAGATGCAGGGTAACTAGTTAAAAGAGGAATGTGCACTAAGGGCTGGGTTAGAGAACAATGTATGAAGGAAAACAATGACAATTTTTTCAGAAGTACAATATTCTTGACATATACGAAGGATCTGAAGAAGTTCAAAGGTATGTCGACGTTTCGAACCAATTGCAGAGGAGGGATTAAGCACTCACAGTGAACTACATAACACGTAAGTGGTCACTGTTTCACCCTATGATTACATTCTACATAATTAATATATAAACAGAGTACCACATCAATTGTCATTTTCCTACCAGGAAGATGACCCAGACCACCAGATCGTATTTCTACACTGGATCTTAGGTGAGTGCTTAATCCCTCCCCTCTAAATAATAGTAGAAACAGATTAATCAGACCTTTAGTAACTCAGATATTTACACTACCCATAGGTGCTACCGACTTGAATTGTCCCAGTCCTGATGATGACCCACCTTTGATTTGTTTCTGCAATTGGGTCGAAACGTCGACATACATTTGAGCGTGGAATATAGAACTGTAAAGAAATCTTAGGTGACTTCAGGGCTTCCTGGACTGACGGAGCCACTAGAAGTCCATAGTATTCCTAAAACCACCCGTTGTACATATTGTATATATCACCTTCACTTCTCTGCACATTTTTATCACTTTCACTGTTTTATTAGGAGCACCTATTCAGACAAATATAACATTGTGTCTAGAATAACATGTTTAAAGAAATATACAATGCAATACATTTCTATTGATGTTACATTGTTTGTACACTTAGAATTATTTTAGTCATTAGATCACCGTGGAAGTCTATGTTACTTCCCCCTTGGATTGACCATTAATCTATTTACATTTACTACCCTGGTCAAAAGGGTTAGAGGGTACCTGCCTCATTGTTTGTTACATATTGTAGTGAAGCAGCACACCAACCAGAGACAACTCCTCTGAAAGGCTGCACAGAATTGTTGCACGCACCACTGCCTAGCCTCAGCTGATGGATGGTGGCACAAGAAAAAAACAATTTCATCACCAGAAGATCAATGTCGCAAATGAGTACTATTGAGGTAAGAGGTGCAAGATAATGGATTCAACAAGTTGGTAATACATAGAGTCTGGCATCTGACCTAAAGCATTATAACAGAATCAAAGGTCCCAGATAGAATATTGAGAAACCTAAAAAGAGAGTAAAAAGGAGGAAAATTATGGGAGACAGAAAGGTAAAACTACAAGTTATGACACAGCTCCACATGAGACCTCCATGAACCACAAATATTGCAATAACTGCAACTGGCCACATGGCTTATCTGCAAATAGCAGTGATTCATTCTCTTTGGGCTGGGACTGCAGCAGTATTGATGTGCATGGATGCTTTTCTAGATAAGTAGGCAGATTCCTCAGCAGCCACTCTCAACTCAGCCTTGGTGGAGGGAAAGGGATACTGCAGAGTTCATGTTGTCTTGCTCAAAACTACTTGTATGATGAGGTTTGTGAAAATACCCATAGGTGATGTTGGTATGGAAGTGTTCTTAGTGGCCTTTAAGATCTCCACTAGTCAATCACAATTTGACTCACAGTTTGTTTGGCCGCAGCAGTTTAACTCATTTGAAGACCCACCACAAAACCCAGCAATCTGCATTGTACAACAAGGAGTTATTTTTAACTAAAGCCTCAAAAGTTTTCTAAACCTCTGCCCAGCACATTGAGCACATTCAATGTCAATTATAAAAGTTAAAAAGTTCAACCTGCTTTCTGGTTCACATTCGGGTGCATCAGGGGACATTCCTTGTACGACTCTAGCCTGAACCCAAACATCAAAACATATCATGTGGGGATCTGTCACAGACATCTGTTAGTGACATTCCCTACAAGGCTTGAACCCTGTAGTTTTAGGAGGGGGCATGAGATGTTAAGAAAAAAAGCTTGTCAGCAGACAAGAGAAATGTTAGGAGCTCCAGGATCCATAGATGAAGGCATGGTTAGAAAGAATCTAACGTCAGCGGACTAGGGTGGTGCCTATATGTGGCTCCAGTTGTCACTTCCACAGGAGAGCAAAGTCGACATGGAGTCCCACCGCATTGCCTACTGGCACGAAGGGCTATACTGAAAAATATCCCAGGACCAGTGTGGCAACTGGAGATATTCTAAAGACGAGGAATCTAAAGAGGCAATCATAAAGTGCCAGTCTCTGTCCCCCTAGATTCAAAAGATGCCTCTGGGCACACTAGGTGAGTTGACCATGGATGCTCCACACTCTGCCTCGGTTATGAAGGCAAATTTATTGAGGTCATGATTGCAGGAATGTACAGGTATAGAGTCCGGGATGTAATTCCCAGACTACACTGTTCTTCCAGGCTCTACCACAGCACTGTGCTGAAGGATGTATGGAGAAGAGTGCATAAAAAGGTAGGCAATTTTGTTTTCATCTGGAGCACATGAGTCCTTTTGTAGACTAGACTATTTTCTGGTTTTATGTCCCTATTGTTGAGGTGCAGAGGCAATTAAAACTACTTTCTCTGCTACTGGAAATGGGTAATAAAACTGGGGCAGCAAATGAATACCAGCAAGACACAAAACAATGAAAGTTTCACAGAAGCCCTGAATGCTATTTGGGCCACAATGTATGCTCATTTTGGCTTAATGTGATATGCTCAGAAAAGTGCAAAGCAGTACCTAAGGAACAGTCCAACTCTTAAGCTGTGACTACCTATTGGGATGGGACCAGAACATGAGGCACATTAAAAAGGACTAGGTAGATCGCAAAAGACAGTGTTTGCCTAGATCACGTCCTGAAGGTGAAGTTCTGTTCAGTGTCTTGCTTCCTGAATCTTATGTATTTTCTAACTCATATATATATGCACTGTGGGCTTTTCCTTCTCAGAGCTTTCATCCGCACTCCTTTCCTGGTTTTGTTTTATCCCTTATTTTGCCTTTTAGCTTCCCCAGCCTTACCCTTTCAAAGCTTTGGTTCAGCCATTCTTCTATTGGTTGTTCTCCAAATCCCTGCACTTGGTTGATTACTACCATCTATATATCTCCCAGCATCTGTGCTCGTCCCTTGAGCGTCCTGCTATTTCTACTTTGTGTACTTACTGTGAAGTGACTTGCAATAGTCTTCACTGCTGAGGCTCAGCTCGCCCCGAAGCAGTGCTGTTGCTATGATTCCAGGCCTGCAACTTGATTCTGTTTACCTTGGCTTACCTTACTACTAGTTTCCTATTTCCTATTTTGCTATTTTGGGCTTATCTGTGTTCATTCCTTGTTGTTAATGTCTCTGTTTTGTTTCGAAACCAGTGTGTCTTGTTATGTCTGCACACTTCTGGTCCTGCCCTCATTTGTATGCAGACTCCTTGCCCTTGTCCCAGTATACCTCGCTCTTTCTGCATAGTCCTGTCCTGCCCAATTTCTACTGTTGGATTTCAATGGTCTTAGGGTCATATGTATGAAGCTCTTTTACCAATCGCAAATAGCCCATCGCACCGTTTGTGCCCGGTAAAAGGCTTCCTGTCAGGTACCATCCCTATTTTGTGAGTCTATAACCTGTTACTGACTCGGAAAATAGGAATTATGACTCGCTTTTAGAAAGGGGGTGTCCAGGGCCTCCCTTCCTAATAGTGACTCGCAGGGACATGTATGATTGGTTTGGCACAGGAATGAGGTCGCAAAATAATCGCAGTTACCACCAACTACAAGTTGGTGGTAACCCATTTGCAAACAGAAAGTGGTCCCCAAGGGAGTGCAAACATTTTTAAAGAGCAGGCTGTGGTTCCAGGGACCACTGCATACTCCTAAAAAATGAAAATAAAACTTTTCAGTTTTCTTTTTGCAATGCATCCCATTTTCCTTTAAGGAAAATGGGATGCACTCCCCCCCCCCAAAATTGCTTTATTTAAAAAGCAATCATAGACATGGTGGCCATCCCTGTGATTGTAGCCATTCACAATGGGTTGCAAATTGCTACCTGCCTCATGAATACTGATGAGGCAGGTCCATTTGGGACCCACTGCGAATCGCTAACAGTGTTATACACACTGAATACATTGCAGTTTGTGATTTCGTAATAGTGAATCGCAAAAATTTGATATTAGGAAATCGCAAAGTGCTTTTTTGATACATCTGGCCCTTAGTTCTGTGCACATAGTTCTTGCCCACTTGTGTTTGTGTTGGAATGTTGATTACTGTTATGAGGATGCTCACTTTACAAGGAACATACAAACTTTATAGTTTGTCTACTGTTCTTTGTACTTTCAGATTGTGTCTTTGTAGGCATTACCAAGTTAATGTTGAGTGTCCCAACCCCTGTATTTTCCAACCTCTTCCAGTCCTCAGCTACTGTCTTGTCCTTCTCCTTCCAGTCTGGCGGGTACATCCTTGTGTATAGTAAATAGAGTGATTGACATACCCAGTGGTGTAATGAAACTGGAAGGAGCCCATTTGCACAGAACATGGAGGGGAATGAGGGGCCTTTGTTGCACCACTGAACATACGTCTCTCATCTATAATCCAAACTTTCTCCCATTCATGCATGACACCTATTTAAGAAGTTAGCAAGATCTCGACTTAGCAATGCTAGGACAGTTAGCCAGAGATAGTTTTACATCACTGTCTATAAATCTGCAAAGGGCTTAGGTAATTCCTAGAAAATAGGTTTTTAGATACCTGCAGCTGCAGGACTTTTACAGCACCATGCGCAGAAATAGATTAACGTGACACCCAATGAATTTTTGGATTACTTTATTAAGACTCCCCGACGAGACGTCTAGTCATATTTTTACTGTCTTTTGATTAATCCAAAAGAGCATAACTTTGACCATTTGGCTATTAAATGGGCTTGTAATATTGGGATTGCTATCACTCAGGATGATATTAAGAAAGGTTTTCAGATAGCACAATCAATTCCTAATGCCTTCGACTTGAAGTACATCATTTTAAAACTCTTAGGGCCAGATGTAGGAAAGGGTTTGCGCCTTGCAAACAGTGAAAAACGCCATTTGCGAGGCGCAAAAGCCTCTCCGCTATGCAGAAATGCATTTTGCGAGTCGGATCCGACTCGCAAAATGCATTTCCGACTCGCAAATAGGAAGGTGTGTTCCCTTCCTATTTGCGACTCGCAATGCTATGCAATTTCATTTATGACCGTGAAAGCAGTCGCAAATGAAATCGCAGTTACCATTCACTTGAAGTGGAAACAAACATAATTTTTCAGAGCAGGTAGTGGTCCTATGGGCCTGCTCTGAAAAATACCGAACAAAAGGTTTCGTTTTTTTTTTTAAGTGCAGCTCGTTTTCCTTTTAGGAAAACGGGCTGCAGATAGAAAAAAAAACTGCTTTATTAAAAAGCAGTCATGGACATGGTGGTCTGCTGTCTCCAGCAGGCCACCATCCCTGTGAGTGCCCAAACTTGCAATGGGGTCGCAAACTGCGACCCACCTCATTAATATTAATGAGGTGGGTCTTTGCGACCCCATTGCGAGTTGCAGAAGGTGGCTGAGACACCTTTCTGCATAGCAAATTGCGACTTGCAATTTGCGAGTCGCACGGACTCGCAAATTGCAAGTCGCAATTTGCTGTTTTGCTACATCTGGCCCTTAATGATTTAAGTTTACCCCTTATATGTTGTATAGTTGGGATCTTGGAGGTTCTTCTAAGTATTTTCTCATTAATATTATCAATGCAGACTCTATCCATATTTTTGTTACATGTCCCAGTATTGTATTTTACTGGTCCCAGGTATCTTGTCAATTGAATCAATTATTAGATACTAAGATCTGCGGGGATGGTAAAATAGTAATATTGGGGTACTCAAATCAGGTCCTTCTCCCTATGGTATTTTTTCTTTGCTATTGTAGTTGCAAGACTTGGTATTGAATGAGCATGGCTCTATAAGGACCGAAGAGAATATAAAGCATGGTGGCAGAAATTTGTCTTTCTATGTGGTTTAGTAATTTATTTTATCCAAAGTAGCCTACATGTCTAAAGCTTCAAAATATCTGGGACACTATTGCTGACTGGGTGGTCTCCCTTAATCCTGGTGATACCCCAGTTGTTTGCTAACAAAAAAAAGTTTCACTTTGCCCAATTGTTTTTTACTTTTTTATGTAGTATGGAGTACACTGGATATTGCATGATGCACATGTATATGAAATTTGTCTTATCTATTTAAGGTGTATTTATTTAACGTAATCTGCCCATCTGATATTGCTATGGACTTGTTTGTTTTTTGGTACTTTCCTAATAAAAAAAATAACCAGTGCTTAATCTGTAAAGTAATAAGTGCCAGGCTCAACATTTTCTTCGGAAACTGCAGGCCAGTGGTAGGTATATTGAGGTGTCTTGAATACCAAGGCTGCACAGTCTTGATTCTACATCATCCCTATATCGTTAGGTCCAAAATATTCCCTTCCTGTTGAATGCCCAATTTAGAGAGACAAATTGAGTGGGTGCTCAAAATTTAAGGGGTATGGACCATAACCCATTTCATGAAATAATCCAACAGCTAAAAAGATGAGGACCCACATACATAAATTGAGTCAGAATCATCTTTAGACTTCATAAGTCCAATTGAAGGCAAAGGACAAAAGATACGTCGAATTATGAGAAATGTGATAAAGTAGATTCAATAAATTCACAATACATAGGTTCGATTGCAACAGCCGACACGTGTTTCGCCCCCTAGTCCGGGTGGCTTTACAGTTAAAGATCTAGAAGCAATATGTTTATTGAGTAATCTCTCCAATATTGAAGAACAAGATCGAACAGTGGATGACATATTGCAGGAATTAGGCTTGGAAACTTCATCATACAAACCATTTAATATTTCTATCAAATCTACATTTAGACCAATTTTACCAGCGGGTAACTCAATAGACCTTTTTTCACAGCAATTCTACATGACTTAGACAAAGAATATGCCAAATATATAAAGAAGCAACACTATTTACCTAGAAATATTAATCTTCAACATCAAAAGGCTATTGATAAACTCAAAAAGGATCAAACAATTGCTATTAAGGAAGCTGATAAGGGAGGAAACATTGTCATCCTCAATAAAGCTGATTATCTTCATGAAATACACAGACAAATTGATAATGAAATACACAACAAAAAACTTCACATGAATCCCACACGTGGGATTCAAAGGAAACTCAAAGACTTACTTGATGTTTGGCATTCTAAACATATACTTTCGACTGAAGAACGGAACTTTCTCTTCATACAAAATCCAACTATTCCAACCCTATACATTTTGCCTAAGATACATAAAGGAGACATTCCCCCCAAAGGTAGACCGATCATCTCTGGAATTAACTCTGTTTGCTATAACTTGGGTACATTGATAGACTCTGAGCTACAACCATTTATGCAAAATTTACCATCATTTATAAGAGATACTAAAGATGTCTTACAAAAAGTGCAAAACACAGACTGGCAGTCTGACTATATCTTGGCAACAATTGATATAGTTAGCCTTTATACTTCAATCAAACATCAAGATGGTTTAGAAGCAGTACAAAGTTGTCTTTCAACTAGATCGGCTAACTACACTGAACGGAACAAAATGATAATTGATTTTCTTTTATTTTGTCTTCAGAATAATTTCTTTCTTTTTGATGGTCACTATTACCTACAACTTCAAGGGACAGCAATGGGAGCAAAATTTGCCCCATCATATGCCTGTATTTTTATGGGAGCCGTAGAGAGATTTTGGCTTTGGAATGAGAAGTTTGAAACCTTTTCTCAACACATAGGGGGTCATTCTGACCCTGGCGGGCGGTGATAAAGCGGAGTCCAACCCGCCAACAGGAAGGCGGTCCAAAAAAAGGAATTCTGACCCTGGCGGGAACCGCCATCACAGCCCGCCACTTTAACACTCCGACCGCCACGGCGGGACAGACAAACAGCGCGGCGGTCACCGCCAACAGGCAGGCGGCAGACAATGTACCGTCCACTCTATCACAACTCACCAATCCGTCACCTTTTCCGGGGCGGGAGCCCCGCCGATAAAAACACAGCGGAAACAGACTACGAACGGGAAAACGCTCACCTATACACACTCCACGAGGAAGGAGGACAGCATGGAACCCGAATTAAACATCCTACCAGCTATTGTCTACCTGCTCATCTACCAGGAGTACGAACGCCGGCGCAGACGACAACGGTGAGTACTGCACCTACGACACAGGGGAGGGGGGAGGAGGAAAGCTTACGGGCACACACATGCGCCATACACCCACCCCCCCACCACAAATACCTACACCCCAATGCCGAGCAACAAGTCAGAGTGACCCCCCCTAAACCCACCGGAATAATGCAAAGACACAATTAAAATGATCTATAAAATATATGTATAAATAGCTCCATTAAAGTTATGGGAAATATGCTATATGAAAGATACAAAAATAAGGAATGAACATAGTCAACAATATATACATAGGCAATAAGTCCTGCACATTCCGTCAAAGTTCCATAGTCCGTGGGCCAATGTGCACAAACACATGGGCAAAGCCCACACAGGAGACCAGATACCATTGGAGAGAACACTGCTGGGGCATCAGATGATAAAACTACAGGCTCCTCAGGGGGAAGGGAAGGGGGGGCACCTCAGCCACATGAGTCCTTGACGCCAGATCCACGAGGGGCCTCCATGCCCACTCTCCCATCCTGGGGAGTGCAAAGCCACAGTCTCACAAGTCTCTACAGTGGGTGGCTTGCCCACTGTGCCATCCTGGGGAGTGCAAAGCCACAGTCTCTCAAGTCTCTACAGTGGGTGGCTTGCCCACTGTTCCATCCTGGGAAGTGCCAAGCCACAGTCCATCAGATGGATTACCGACTCCACTGTTAATGGAGGAGGCATGGTGCCCAGAGTGCTTCGTGAAGCCCTGCTCGACACAGAACCGGCACTGTCAATGGGCCAGCGGTGCTTGAGATGAAGGCCCCAGCGGAGCGGTGCAGAGACGGCGGGGCCCAGCGGAGCGGTGCTTGACAGGAAGGGCCCAGCGGAGCAGTGCTTGAGATGAAGGCCCCAGCGGAGCGGTGCAGAGACGGCGGGGCCCAGCGGAGCGGTGCTTGACAGGAAGGGCCCAGCGGAGCGGTGCTTGAGATGAAGGGCCTAGCGCAGCGGTGCTTGAGATGAAGGGCCCAGCGGAGCGGTGCAGAGACGGCGGGCCCAGCGGAGCGGTGCTTGACAGGAAGGGCCCAGCGGAGCGGTGCTTGAGATAAAGGGCCCAGAACAGCGGTACTTGTCCCGGCGGGGCCCTGTTCAGCGGTTCTTGTCCTGGTGGGCCCCTGTTCAGCGGTTCTTGTCCCGGCGGGCCCCTGTTCAGCCGTGCTCCTCCCGGCGGGCCCCTGTTCAGCGGTTCTTGTCCCGGCGGGCCCCTGTTCAGCGGTGCTCCTCCCGGCGAGGCCCTGTTCAGCAGTTCTTGTCCCGGCGGGCCCCTGTTCAGCAGTGCTCCTCCCGGCGGGGCCCTGTTCAGCGGTGCTTGTCCTGTGTGTCTAGGGAGCCAGACCTGGGCAAGACTTCCCGCTCAGTCGCCATCCGACCTTGCGGTCGTGGGGCCCTCCTGTGATGGAGTCCTGGGCCCGTGGGTGTCGTCCGTCACAACCGGAATGGGGCTGGTGGGGCCCTCCTGGGCAGCTCGCCTGCTGCCTGACTTCTCTGCCCTGCTGCCCTTGCCCTCCTTCGCTGAAGCTCTGTGGCCCTTGCCTCCCTTGGATGATGTGGCAGGTGACGTGGCAAGGCTACTGTCCTTGGTGGCAGCCGTCTCAGTCTTGTCGCGCCAGGCCTTTTTTTTTTTGTCCTCTTCCCAGGGGGTGGACTGGCTGTCTCCTTGCTGCTGGCCGATGTTCCTGCCCTAGGAGCTGGTGGACTCCAATAGCCCTGCACTATGGTCACGGTAGATGCAGGGCTGGTGGTGGCTGAGGTGCTTTTTTTACTCTTACCAGATGGAGGGGGTGGGTCAGTGATTGGAACAAGCTCAAGGTTGGAAAGGAAAACGACTTGGGAAGGACAGGGACGGGTAGGTGTAGTGGGTATGGGAGTGGAGGAAGAGGATGTGGTTATAGGAGAGTCAAGTGTGCTGTCTTTGGGAGCAGGTGCTTGTGACGGAGGCTGTCGTGAGGTGGATGGCTGTTGGGTGGGTGGCTGCCTGCGTTTGTGTGCTTTGGAAGAGGGGGTGACAGACACACTGGGAGAGGACACAGGGGACGTGTAAATGGCAGTGGGGGTGGTGACTGCACGTGTGCGGACTGTAATGGAGGGTGTGCTGGTGATGGAAGTACTGGCTGATGGTGGTGTGCATGCAGGTGTGAGTGGAGACGTCACAGGGAGGGAGGAGGGAGATGAGGAGGTGGGGGACACAGAGGTGGGAGTGACTGTTGGCATGTCTGCATCTGGATGTTGCTTGGGTGAATGCTTGTGGGATCTGTGGTGCTTATGTCTGGATGAGCTGCCCTTGGGTGTAGAGGTGTGTGCAGGCTGGTCTGATGGTGTGGATGGGATAGGCAGAGGAACAGGAGACTGGGACTGGTTGTAGGGAGTCAGAAGAGGGAGGCTGGAGACAGGGACAATGACAGTGCTGAGGCCAGAGCGTTGAACGATCGCTGATGGGCAGCCTGACCCGAATGAATGCCCTCCAGGTATGCATTGCTCCGATGCACCTCCCTTTCTACACCCTGGATGGCATTCAAAAGGGTAGACTGCCCAACAATGAGTGTCCTGAGGAGGTCAATGACCTCCTCACTGAGGGCAGCAGGGGTAACTGGGGCAGGGCCTGAGGTGCCTGGGGCGAATGAGATGCCCGCCTTCCTGGGCGAGTGGGCACGGAGCAAAGGCTGAGGGGCTGCTGGGAGGGCGGGGCTGGTGCGCTGGGTGGCAGCTGTACCTGTTGTGGCGGTGGGCACGGATGTTGCCGCCACCGCTAGGGAGCGTGTCGGTGTCGCTGACGTCTCCACGGGTCCCCGTTGTGGAGCTCCACTCGCCCTCCGTCTCACTGGTGTACTCGGAATCTGTTGTATGGCCCTCCGGGGCCATGTGAGATGCAGCTCCCTCGTGCGCCGATGCCACTTCTCCTCCGCCTGATGATGCTAATGCACACATGAACAGGAAGACAAAGAAATTGGGGGGGGGGGGAGAAATGAAGACAGGTTGAGTGCATGCATTGGCAACACCGTTGTCGGAGAGGACAGACACAGAAGCCCCCTGAACTAGGCCGCGCACTCGGAGTACACTACTCAGTTATTGTGACTAGGCCTACAGGTCTATGGACGACAAATGCACACATGGGTGAGGCCGGACCATGGATAGCTGTACTTGGCACCCTACAGAGGTGGGGGTGGGGGCACAGGGCCGTGTCTAACGGAGGGGCCTAGCCTACAGAATGCGCCCTGGCCTGGAGATAGCCACAGCCCTCCTCCCCCACCCAGACACCTTCACTGCGCGCAAAGATAGCAGAATGTGCTGATACTCACCCCCTTGTGTCTGCTGTGATGTCCTCACGCGCCCATCCAAATCGGGGTAGGCCACCGCCAGGATCCGGGACATCAGGGGGGTCAATTGGCGGCTGGCACCCCTCCTATGTTGGGAGGCCATCCCCAGCAGAGACTCGGCGGTCTTTCTGGTCCCGCGGCGGATGTCCTCCCACCTCTTTTGGCAGTGGGTGCCCCGTCTGTTGTGGACCCCCAGGGCCCGGACGTCCTTGGCGATGGCACGCCAAATGTCGATCTTCTGATGGGCGCTGACCTATGTGACATATACAGGGTGGTAAAGAAAATCGCATCAGTTTTCTGCCTGGTCAATGTGAGTGGCCCACCCCTCCCCAACCTTGCCATGTGGCACATGCTCTCATCTTTCGTGCGTTGCACTCCTCATTCGCTCCCCTCCCCACCATCTTACATACACCCCACTCAACACAGGCATAGCCCATTCAACGTGCACCCTGTGTACTAACCTGTTGGTCTGGAGGACCGTAGAGTAGCGCATACTGGGGGAGGACCCCATCAACAAGTCTCTCCAATTCTTCGGAAGTGAAGGCAGGGGCCCTTTCCCCAGTCGCAGCAGCCATTGTATCTCCCAGACTGAGGTCACAGCAGCACTTGCAGTATAGGTCCTCTCCTGTGGATGATCAGGTCTCGAGTGATTAATCAGATAGAAAATGGCGGTCACGCCCGCGGCGGTGCATACCGCGACCGCCGGCGCACATCGTCATTGGCTCCTGAGACCCATAGGGTTCAATGTTAACCAATGCTGCTTTGTGCCGCGGTCTTCGACCGCCTACCGCCACAGTGTGCCACGCCAGCGCAGTGACCTCACATCCCACTGTCATACTTCACAGGTCAGGCAGCCGCCATTTCAAGGGCCCACATGGCATGATTTCTACTGCGTCACACAGGCCAAGGCCTTGCATTGAAACTCATACAAGCCTTTCAATGCATAGCGATTTGTGTACTGTGCAAGCTGTGTGAACGAACCTGTGGGTTGCTTGACTCTGTGCTCCATGTTGTCCTTCCTAGGCACCGTCCGCTGGGACTTGCGAGGAGAAGGATGAATCCTCCCGTGTACCGACCGCTGGTGGACCTGTCGACAATGGAAGAACGACATATCATACTTACATACAGGCTTGACAGAGCAACTATACATGAACTATGTGCCCAGCTGGAGCCAGACCTGATGTCCCCCATCCGCCAACCCACAGGGATTCCCCCTCTGGTGCAGGTTCTGTCAGTACTCCATTTTTTGGCAAGTGGGTCTTTTCAGACAACAGTGGCCATATCATCTGGGATGTCTCAGCCTATGTTTTCTAAGGTTTTGTCCAGAGTGTTGTCTGCCCTGATGAAATACATGCGGAGCTACATTATTTTCCCTGAGGTGGGCGAATTGGCTACAGTGAAGGGTGATTTCTATGCCCTTGGACATATCCCCAACATCATTGGTGCCATTGATGGGACCCATGTGGCTTTGGTTCCCCCCAAAGAAAGTGAGCAGGTGTACAGAAACAGAAAAAGTTATCATTCGATGAATGTCCAGGTGGTCTGTTTGGCTGACCAGTACATCTCCCATGTAAATGCCAAGTTCCCTGGGTCAGTGCATGACGCGTATGTCATGCGAAATAGCAGCATCCCTTATGTGATGGAACAGCTACAGAGACACCGTGTGTGGCTAATTGGTGACTCTGGTTACCCCAACCTGTCGTGGCTACTGACCCCAGTGAGGAATCCCCGGACCAGGGCAGAGGAACGGTACAATGAGGTCCATGGGCGAACTAGGAGGATCATAGAAAGGACCTTCGGGGTCCTGAAGGCCAGGTTTAGGTGCCTGCATATGACAGGGGGATCCCTAATGTACTCACCAAAGAAGGTGTGCCAGATCATCGTGGCCTGCTGTATGCTTCACAATCTTGCTTTGCAACGCCAGGTGCCTTTTCTGCAGGAGGATGGTCCAGATGGTGGTGTTGTAGCAGCTGTGGAGCCTGTGGAGAGTGAAGAGGAGGAAGACGACGGGGACGACACGGACAACAGGGATACAATCATACAACAATATTTTCAGTAGCACACAGGTAAGAATCACCCACGCCATTTTACATTTACTTAAGGCCTCATGCGTCTCCACTGTCTGTGTTTCCCCCCAGTTCCTGTTAACTGATTTGTGACTTTCCCTTCCCTTTTCAGAGCTGTATAACCCACTGCCTGACTTCAGCTTTGTTTGCCCATGGACTAAAGCTTATTGAAATTGGTATGTTGTCATCACAAAGTAACTGGACATTATTGCACCGTTATGTGTAATACATTTGTTAAGAATACAAGCAGACTCCTGTTATTTTAAGTGCAATAAGTGATTTATTTTAAGTGCTACATATAGGTACATGATTGGGAAACGGTGATGGGTGGGGGTGGAGTAATGTCCATGGCAGAGTCCAGTTCTCAGTCGCACAGGTGCATTGTCCATATGCCTGGGGAAGGATGGAGCAGGGGCAGTTCAAGGTTGGACAGGGTGACAATGTGGGACAGTGGGATGACATCAGGGGGTATCTTAGGCTGGCGGGGGTCTTGCAATCCTACTCTGTCTTCTTGTGAGATCTCAGGTTCCGCTTGCGGGGTGGTTCTTCTTCTGCAGGAGGTGGGGTTCTGGTGGCCTGTCGTTGTGTGGGGGCCTCCTGTCCACTAGCGCCGGCGGAGGTGGTAGGCTGTTCCTGGCCTGGGCTAGTGACAGGGGCCCTTTGGGGTGCCACATGGTCCCGCAATGTGGTGACGATCTGGGTAAGGGCCACGACGATGGTCCCCATTGCGGAACCGATGTTCCTCAGTTCCTCCCTGAACCCCATGTACCGTTCCTCCTGCAGTTCCTGGATCTCCTGGAACCGGGCCAGTACCGTCGCCATCGTCTCCTGGGAGTGGTGGTATGCTCCCATGATGGAGGAGAGGGCCTCTTGGAGAGTCGGCTCCCTAGGCCTGTCCCCCCCCTGTCGCACAGCAGCCCTCCCAGTTCCCCTGTGTTCCTGGGCCTCTGTCCCCTGGACGGTGTGCCCACTACCACTGCCCCCAGGTCCCTGTTGTTGTTGGGGTGGTGGGTCAACCTGGGTGCCCTGTAGTGGTGGACACACCGCTGATTTACGTGTCCTGGAGATAGAGGCATGGGCCCGCTGGGTGGGAGCTGTGCTGGTGTTCCCAGAGGGGGTTGGGTCTGGTGTAGCCTGTGGCTGTCTGTGGGGAACCGACTGTCCAGAGGTCCCCGATGGGCCGGGCTGGTCACCTGGCTCCAGGGAGACAGAGCTGCTGTCATCGCTGGGGGCCTCTTCTGGGGGTGGGATGGACATCTCTGGACCCTCCGTGGCGGTGTGGTGCCGTTCGGGTCCTGCAGGGGTATAAAGGTATGGTTATTGCTTCTGTGTGTGGCATTTCGTGTGATGGGTGGGTGTCCGTGTACCCAAGTGCAGGCATTTCCTTGTGGGGGCTTTTGTGAGGCTGGCTTGTGGGGGTGATGTGTGTGTGCAGTGGGCATGCTTTGGTGATGGGTGTCCATGCTTTGTGGTCGCATGCAGGGCTTGGTGTTGGGATGGGTGGGTTGTGATGGTGGGCCTTTTGCTAGGTGTTGGTGTGATGGGGGTGGGGGTGAGGGTGGGGGTATGATTTGGCATGCAGGTGGGGTGGGGGTGGGAAGCAGTAGTGAAGATTTGACTTACCAGAGTCCATTCCTCCGCCTACTCCTGCGAGGCCCTCAGGATGCAGGATGTGCAAGACTTCCTCCTCCCATGCGGTAAATTCGGGGGGAGTAGGTGGGGGTCCGCCGCCAGTCTTCTGCACCGCAATGTTGTGCCTTGATACCATGGAACGCACCTTCCCCCGTAGGTCGTTCCATCTCTTCCTTATGTCCTCCCGATTGCGTGGATGCTGTCCCACCGCGTTGACCCTGTCCACTATCCTTTGCCATAGCTCCATCTTCCTGGCAATTGTGGTGTGCTGCACCTGTGCCCCGAAGAGCTGGGGCTCTACACGGACTATTTCCTCCACCATGACCCTGAGTTTGGCGTCACTGAACCTGGGGTGTCTTTGGGGTGCCATTGGGTGGTGTGGATGAGGTGTGGGGTGGCGTTTGTGGTGATGAGTGTGGTGCGTGTGGTGGTGTGTGGTGTTTGGTGCGTGGATTCTGGGTGGGTGATGGTGTTGTGTGCCTCTGTGTTGTGGGATTGTCTATTCTGTGCTCGCTCTCTAGCCTTCGTCAATAATTTCAGGTCGTAGGGGCTTGTGGGTGATGTGGGTGTGTGTTTTATATTGTGTTGGGTGTGTGGGAGTGGTGTTGGTATGTGTATCAGGTGTGCGTGTTTCAAACTGACCAATGTGGCTGAGTTTTCTATGTGTGTGTGTATTTTGACCGCGGCGGTGTGTACCGCCAATGGAATACCGCGTTTGAAAGACCGCCGCGTGGATTTGTGGGTCGGAATGGTATGGGCGTATTTCTGTTGGCGTGACGGTGGAGGTTTGTTCATTGCCATTTTTGCGCTGACCTTTGGTGTGGCGGACTTTTGTGGATGTCGGGTTTTTGGCGGTTTGCCAGTTGCGGGTCCGAATGACCGTGGCGGTTTACCGCGGCCGCGGCGGTGTTATGGCGGTCTTCTGACCGGCGGTAAGCGCCTTTTACCGCCGAGGTCAGAATGACCCCCATAATCTTTTGGGGCTACTACCTTGATGACATTTTGCTGATATGGCAAGGGCAAGAATTGGTACTTCAACAATTCTTGGAATCGTTAACACCTAATAAATGGAATATAGATATAACCTATCAATATTCTAGAACAATGATTGAATTCTTGGACTTGACCTTATACATTCAGAATGATCAACTACAGACTCGTTTACATAGGAAAAAGACAACGGCCAATTCTATCCTACACCCTTCCAGCTGTCATCCACCAAGTATTATACGGAACATTCCAGCAGGAGAATTTAGAAGGGCAGAACTAAATTGTAGTGAACTTACAGACTATGAGAACGTGTCTACAGAAATTATGCAACGTCTCTCCACTAGAGGGTATGGCATTCAAAATCTGAATAAGACCAAGAAACACTATGCCAAATTTGATCGCAATATGTTGCTCTACAAACCTAAGACTGATCAAACAAATCCTGTGATTCGGTTTATTACAAACTATCATAATGGCCATCATCTGATTCCAAAAATACTTCGCAAACATTGGTTTTTCCTCCAAAACAATCCCTCTATTAATCAACATCTCTCACCATATCCCCAAATGGGCTTCAGGAGGGCCTCCAATCTCAAAGATAAAATTTGCTCCTCTATTTTGTGGATGTACCTCCAACACGAAATGTATTACCAAAACCTATGGGCTTTTATTGTTGCACGAAATGCTCCATCTGTAAATTCGGTCTTTCAAAATCCAAAACTGTTCTGATCAATGATCAAACTTTCAAGATTAAAGACTTTATCAATTGCAAAGTAATAATAATGTCTATATCATTATCTGTCCCTGTAAAAAAGCATATATTGGAAGTATGATCAGAGCACTAAAGATCAGGATTCAGGAACATTTACGTAATATACAGAAAAATGACACTAAACAACCGTTGGTGGAACACTGGCTGACACATCACCCCAATGATCGTACCTTTTTATTTAGCGGCTTGAAACAGCTGAAACCTCATTGCAGAGGGGGCAATTTACAACTTCAATTACGTCAGTACGAGAGTCGCCTCATAATCCGTTATGACGCTGTACGTAGAGGCCTCAACAAGGATCCAGAATGGCACTATTGGTTATAAGCATTATCAATGTATTTAGATACCTCTTATGTACAAAGAAACGTAAACACTTTGTGTACCTTTGATTTGAACCCCTCCATTGTGGTATTACAGAATTGTTCTCTATCTTCTCTATTTGTTTACTCCTTTATACTTTTTTCTTCTTCTCTTCTCTTCCTTTTTTTCCTTTCTCTCCTTTCTTTCTCTTTATAATTATTTCCCTCAGTAGTATATGATATTAGATATCTTGTCTTATTTTTTCTCTTCTCTCTCCCTTCCAACACTTTATTATGAGCATGGTTGCTTATTGTTAGTTTCATTTGGATTAATTTCCATTGTGTTACAGGATTAACAGAAATGTAATTGGTTCAACACACATGAGTGTATTATTCTGTAAGAATACGGGCACTGGAACCCTTTCAAATATGGCGGCCTTCTTCTCTTCTTTCTATTCTTTTTGTTATCTCCGATCGAAACATTGAAAACGGACTACATCGGGCAGGTACCGATGTAAATGCGCACGCGCGGGTACTTTACTGTTTTAAGATGGCACCTGAATAAGAGGCACTTTTGGCATTTCCATGCCGTTAAATGTATAGTTCCTCTTCGCCTGGTATTCGGGTAAGCTCTCCAGTTTTAGACTTGAATTATCTCTCGTTTGGCAATGGGCTTGCCCGTATTCAAAATTACGAATAAATTATTGGTAAATGTCATTTGTAATGAAAAGGATCAAGACTCCTATGCATTTGGAGTTTGCATGTAATTTTCTTGGCAACGAAATATGCATATGATTGAGTATAAAGACATTTACTACTCTCACGTTGAATTTGAGTAAAAGGTTACACTGGAACTTAACTATTATGTATTATATTGCTCTATATTATATTTCTTTATATCTTTAGATATATTCATGCTACTCTCTGCGGTGTATGTTAGGAATCTGTATAAAAGTTATTTGTATTTATATTTTTCATAACTTCCTTAATCGTTCAACTGTTCTCTTGTTAAATTCAGACCATTGATTAATGATGAAGTGATGAATGACCATGAACATTATATTGGTATAATTAATCTGAGTCTTCCTCAAGGTGGTCTCCACGAAGTGCTAAATTAACTTTTCAACTTTCTGTTCTGTCTTTAATTCACCCATTACACTAATTATGGAATTTTCCAGCACCCGCAACTTGATAATAATTACTTGTACTGAACTTCTCTCACGGGTGATCATAATGTAAATAGCCATTCTAACAGAGGTTCTAAATAGCTATAACTATTAGGGACTGGCATAGCATGATATTATCTTCCTTTATTTCCTCAAATTATCATCTTCTCTCTCCCTAGATTTTGGGGTAATGGGACCCGTTGTATTTTCTAATTCTTTCTTAAATCTATTTTCCCTTCCCTGGGTTATAACCCAGTGGACTTCCTGGAATGATCACTGACTTGCATGACCTTCTTGCACGTTCAGACTTCTATTATCTGAAATAAATTAGAGTTATAGGTCTACTAGTGACCTTACTGTGTTTTAAAAAAAAAAAAAAAATGTTTTGTTTTCAGCCTTGAAAAGGCCCCAGGTGAAATTACCATAGGGGGCGAAACACGTTGGTTGTTGCAATCGATCCTATGTCTTGTGAATTTATTGGATCTACTTTATCACATTTCTCATCATTCGACGTATCTTTTTTCCTTTGCCTTCAATTGGACTTATGAAGTGTTAATTAAAGACAATTCTGACTCAATTGATGTATGTGAGTCCTCATCTTTTTAGCTGTTTGATTCTACATCATGACTCTTTCATCCACCATTAGACACTTCCTGCCTATTTATCACTCTTACAGTTCCTTTTCAGCCCTATTTTCTCACTTTGCCATTATTTTTCCATCCTTCTCTTCCTCTTTCTTTTCTTCGTTTGTGCATTTCTCTCTCCTGCTGTGGGTGAAACTATGATGGATGAAAATAAGTCCTAGGCCCCAAAACTGAGTGCTAGTGGGCATGGAGGTCCACAGAAATGTTACTTTTGGGGGGGGGGCACAAGGGGGCAGTCTGCAGCTTCCCAGACTGTTTTTGGCAGGGCTGCGGCTGTATTAGTGCTGGCAGCATACCACTAAGGCGGCAGCAGTGTTACGCTGCACTGTGAGCATGCACACCAGGCTATACCTAAATCCGGGGGGGGCAAGCGCCCCCTCCCCCACTGCGGACGCCCATACTGGTGGGCCCCAACTGCAAATACCAACTCAAACGAAGCACTGACTAAACCCCTCCTCCAGATTTACTTTGTCACTGCAGAGAGCAAGGTATTCCTGATGGTTAGTCTAGATCCAACCTCAGCAGGGATCTGACATTAGGCTTGTGTAACTTAAAGTAAGCAACATACTTAATCAAGACAAGGTGGTAAGAAGGCACACAAAAGCAGCCACTGCCAAGCCCTCACCTCCACCCTTTTGATCTGCAGGCTTCATTATTTCACCAAACGATTCTCGAATACACCTGGATTGAAATGCAACGTTTGAGCCTTGAAAAAGAAAGGTAGGATACACAACCGCGAAACAGGTGGTGGTTGTAGTGTAACTAGATAACCACCACACATCACTGAAATAAATAAAAAAGAAAATCTGTGATTGAAGATTTGTGTCCTTTATTGTGATTATTCCATTATTGTGTTTTACATTGCTATGACATTTTGTGATGCCTCCAGTGTATACAATGTGGTAGAAAACTCAGGACCAGCTGGGTAACAGATGGTATTAGGAGTGCACTCCTCTATGTGTAATTGCTCTGTTAATAAGTATTCACTGTTACCCATACTCTAAAATTGTAAATTTTACTGCTTTCACTGAGACTTGGATTGAGCCTAAGGATTTATCTATGTAAGCAGCTCTCCACACTGTCTTACACACATTCCCAGAAACACAATTCATCCAGCAGAACGCTAAGGAGCTTGGCATCCTAATCAGTAAGCCAATCTCACTACTCCTACGCTCACACCACCCACACCCTAGTAGCATTCAAATACCACTGCACATCATTCACCAAACCTTTCAAAAGTACCATCATCAACATTTGTCATCACCCACAAGTAATTGACGACTTCTATAATGGACCTGACACCATCCCTTGCCAACTTGATGAGTCTAAGACCAACCGTCCTTCTTGCAACCGCAACCTTACAGTCACCATTCAACTACAACACCTCCTAGTCTCACAGTTTCTCTCTCACTGTTCTTTGATACACTTGATTAAAAACTCATTTGTAACACATTATCTTACTCTACACCAACATCGATCCACCACCATCTGATCATGACTTGATGCATGCGCAAATCAACATTCCTCCAGCACAGAGTCCCATTTCCAAAGGGATACTCACCTTGCTCCCTCCCTGCAATCCTACACCAAATAAAATAATATCAAACAGTAGTTGTATGCTCAACCCTGCTACTGTTCTGGCCTATTCAACAACCGTTAGTCAAACTTCAATGCACACTACCTACTATGAACTTTCGGCACCACTACATCAAATCCACAACCATGTATAAAACTAAGCATGACTACTGAAAACCTACAGGCACACAGAAACAGCTTAAATGTACTATCCACTACCCTTAAGAAAGGTTTCTCCTCTTCCCTTTCTTCTTTACTTAAATGAATGGGCATTACTGTTGACTCTATTTTCTTACTTTGACCACGTAAAATCAACAGTAAGTTCTGCTAATTATCACCTGCTAGCACTTACTAAAATGATAAAACACCTTCTGGCCATCTCACCCATTCTAAGACACCTCACTAGCTCTCTTGAAGATCAGAATTAAATTCAAGATCAGGTGCCAGTACTACAAATAAATTCCTCTAAATAACTGTCCTTGCCTAACAATCTAAACCTAAACCTGCTGACAATCTCATGTAGACAAGGAGAAATCCCCAAAGTGCAACTAATCCCAAGCACAAAATGAGACTTTTTCAGACTTCACTCTGGAACTTGCTCTGCCAAGTGTTAAGAACCTGTTCTTCTCTCATCACTTTCAAATAGCTTTTGAAGACTCATCCTTTCAGGTTATTCTTGAAATAAGATGCTTCTCAAACCAGCCACAACAACTGATGGTACGATCTACAAGTCACCCCTAAGTAGACCCTACTGCCTTTAAGGCAGGGTGCATGGTATTTAAAAGGATTTTACTGTTGTACATGTCCCTAGATTGAAAAGGACCCAAAAAACTATTTTCACAGTAGTAAGTATGCTGTTCCATAACACTAGGGTGCAATATTAAGTACTAATACTATATCTCAGGAATTGCATTAGTGAGAAAAATAATTGAACTTTTTTAATAGTTATTAAAATCCAATTCAATTGTGAAGTTGAAATGTTACCAAATACAAAGGAAAATTAACTTTTAGAAAGTTACCTTTTCCATACCTGAAGCCTCTGGAGGTCCATTTGCATTTGTACTCCCACTTCTACCAGCCAGAAATTAGTATTTGAACTGGTGTGAAATGCCTCCCATGAGCAAACCATTGGTTGACCTGAATGATTAGAGATGACCCCTTTGAAACTGATAGAAGATGCAGGGTGGAGATATGAGCAATTGACTTCTGTTATGCCATTAATTGTGTTTGACCACTGAGTTTGTGTTTCACCACTGCGCATATTAGTTGTTTAATGTTCATCAGTAGCACATTACATGTTGTATTCAGTTTAGCTGCCTATTGGCTTTAACGTGGCATTAGACATTACATTCTGTATTCAGTTCAGCTACCTATTGGCTTTATCGTGGTGTAGACATTGCAGTTGAGTCATTGCAGATGAGCTGTGTTTTCCACATGGTAGACCAAGTTGTGTTTTTCGTATTTTGAATTCTCACCGAGCCCTAGCGTGATAAGAGAACATATATTTTGGTGTTTTTCTTTAGTGAAGAAAACAGTCTGACCTTGAGGGGCGTGTCTCGAAACGGTGGCCAACTTTCGACACATTCCTGTCATGGTTTACCTAAACAAGCCAGCATTTTTGCTATAAATGGTGTCCCTGGGCAGCAGCAAGGGGAAATTTTCCAAGACTTCAGTCAGGAGCGGACGTCAGCTGCCTGACCTCCCGTATGGGTGGAAAATCTCTTTCTTGCAATTGAACAGGAGTCATCAACTTGCAGGCATAAGAAAGATGACGAGCAGTGATAGGCCCTACGGTGATGAATTTCGACTTTTATTCTTTGCTTTGAAGTTATGCTATAATATGATCACATATATTTGCTATGTACATTACAATTGAGAATCACTTTGATATATTTTCCTTTCATTGCTGTGACTACTTTTAAACGTGTGCTTCCAACCTACTAATCTCGTCTCTCAGGAACCTCGTGGTGAAGTAATAATAATAAATGTCTTCTTTAAACTAAGAAGTGCATTCCAGAGAGGTTTGGTCAGTTCGGTCATAAGATAAGTGAAAGCAAAACAACTTCAAAGGTCATAAAGCCGACCTCCTGATCAAATCTTCAGTGATGCAACAAGCTACAAGAGACCTTTCCTCCAACTATGTAGCTGACCAGTTGCAACTGGACCTGGACAGGACCCTGCTGTCAGCTTCTGCCTGACACCCAGTTAGTCTCTAAGCGCCTCTTATGAGGTCATGGGGGCTTTAGAAGGGTCTCCTATGACCGATTGGGACTTTGAAGTCTAAAGGCCTGATTTATATTTCACCAGGCACAAACGTGACGGATATCCCATCCGCTGTATTACAAGTGCTTTATGTCCTATGGCACTTGTAATATAGTGGACAGGATATCCGTCACCTTTGTGATGCAGTATACTGTCCACCAAAATATAAAACAGGCCACAAGTCAGAAGGTAAAGTCTTTGGCCCATGACAAAAGTGATTGGCAATCCTGATCTGACCCACGATCAACCACGGTCAGCACCACATTTTTCATAGGTCCTGTTCTACTGTGACCATTGACAATCTTTGACACTTCGTGCTTCTTTGTGCTATTACTACTTAAAACTTTACAAATTCATACCTGCCGTTCCACGTTCGTGATTTTTGTTGTTTTGTTATCATTTTGTTTATTACATATTATTCTATCTTTCTATTTTTAATTTCAACTTCATTACCTTTTTTGGTGCTGCCTAAATACTTAACACATTGTCCTAGGTTAAGCCTGTCTGATCTGTGCCATAGTTTCCAGGGGGTTGAGCTCAGGTTAATTTAGTGACTTTGAGGGTTGACTCTGACAAGGGATATGAATATTCCTCGTGGTGGGTACTAAATAATGATCCAGTTAGTGACACTGTGCATCCCTCAGTAGAACTGATTAACAATAAAGATCACAGTTCTGAGGTAAAATTATTCTTTGCTTCTTACCGCAGGCTGCAGACTTAATTTTGAAAGATAACCAGTTAGTTGTTCTGTGTTTTATTTGCCTGTGTGATGTTGTATCCAACCACAGGGGTAATGTCCATAAAGGACTGTGGAGAAACTGGCTTGAAAAACAATACCTGCTAAGTGTTGTGTTATCTGCTAGACTGTCAGTTATCAGAACATGGAGGATTTGATAGGTGGAGTTAGGTAAAACTGTGCTCAACATTGCTCAAGGGTTGGTTTGCTCCATAGTCAGGTCTACAATTGCCAAGGGGCTCCTGTTCTAAGGTTAGCATCATATACCAATAAGCAAGCTTAAAGACAAATACAAAAAGAGTGGCATGAAGGATGTGATTTCTGGCAATATTTACAACATACATCCTTGGGGAATTTCACATTGGAATTGCTTGTGGTGTCCAAGGTGGGCAATAATAATCAGATATATGAGGATGGTGTCACCTATCTGTGAGCGATTCTTTAAGCTGTCAAAAATGTATTAAAAGGGGAAAGCATCTGTAAGATATTTACATAGGATGTACAACATGATAGCATGCCTTTTGATATCACAGTAGTGAGAAAGAAACAGTAGTTGTGTGTTGTTTTTATTGGGTTTAAGAGCAGTGATTAACTGACATCAGTTTTAATGACAGCCCATTATACATTATTTGGTAGTGGAGAATGGGGGCAGAGAAGTGTTGGTTCTTTTAAATAGAAGCCTTTTCACCATAAAGACCTATTCTGCAGTCATGTCTGCTTATATCAGTTTGGGAAATTTATGGGCTATGTGCAAGCTTTCTGGAGAAAAGGTAGAGCATTGCTGAAGTGTAGTGGGCATAGAACGCTACAGTGTAAACGTTGTCATATTAAGTACATTAACATGACCTGCTGATCATATAGAAGTGAAAATTTGAAGACCTTTTTACGATAGAGAACATGAACATTACCTGCTTGTTTTCACGAAGATGCTCATATTTCAATGCATACATTTGGTAGGATGTCTGTGTTAATGTGCTGGAATCAGGCTGTCATTTTCTCGTGTGGCACCAGAAAGAGCCTATCACTTAAAATTAATTTATTATTTAGTTATTTATTTATCGGGAGAGTTTTATAAAGTGTGAACATGACCCAAGGCTATCACTGCGCTGTACATAAAAAACCCACATTTCGTCACGTAACATGTCATCACCGAATATATACTCAAAGGAAAGATATGTACAAGACCATCTTAGGTGGGGGGTTGATGACTATTGTTAATTATAGCAGCAGCATGGCAAGCAAGGGCTCCCCGTATCAAACCCTTCCTGAGTATACAGTGTCAGACAGTTCAGTCAAGACTCAGATTAGGGGACTTCATGGTAGGAATCTGTTCATAAGGATCAGTTTTTTATAATAGATTCTGTATTTCTGAATTTTAAATAGTAGTGTACATAACTTTCTATTATTGATATTAAGATTGGAGGGAAAGTCCATATCTTTATTATTGAATTGTGGAATAATTACGTGAGACATTCTACGAGTCAGATCCTACTGAAAAATGGTGCTTGCAAACATTCAGCAAGTGATTATTTGTTTGCAACTGCTACTGTAATGAATATGGTAAGGTATCACACTGAGGACAGTACTCAAGCTAGGCAGTTTTGCTAGGAATGCTAAGTTTTAGATATAATATGACCACAGACCAGTGGTTGGGGTATTAAAGCAGTGAAAGGTTACTCATTACTGAATGATTCTAAGATAAGTCTCACTGACTTGCAGGATTGTAATAAACGTTGAAGTTAGGACGTGTATGAGAGGTTTCACCTTATGAAGAACCTGGTCATTCTAAAGCATCAGAGGAGAGGATATGAAGAAACTAGGGACACCCATGTGGGCGGAGGCATAAGAGAGGGATCCAGGGGGAATTAAAAAAGAGAGAGGGCTGTAGTACTAATGAAGGCATAAGGTTTTGTAAATGTGGTCAAAGAATCGGAAGTGTAGCTCAAGGTCACACTCCAGCTTGAACAAATGTGGGTTCTGAAAATGTTTTTTGTAAGCGCATTTTTCCTATTACAGTGCTATGGGGACAGTCCTTCAGCTTATGGGACACCACATGTTATTGTATTTTCACTGGTGTCCGCGAATATTTGAACATAAATAATTTGGGTATGATTTAATGCTCTTAAATGTAAGAAAAGTTTACAGAAGGATTTTATTTCAGATTCCATCATTTAGTTTAAACGAGGAGGCGGGGCTCAGACCATTTACCTTCACCTATGAGTCCAATCAAATACAATTAGAATAAAAGAGGACTTGTAAGGAGATACAGCAATAAAAATAGTTATACACAGACAGAAATGGTGACTGTTACCTGAGATGGAGTAGAAATAGAGTCACACATGGGTTCTGGACAGCTGAGCAGGTGCACCAGGCCCTCTGTGATTTGGATTTCGAAGTACCCCTTCAAACAGTCTTTACAGTAGACATGTTGGCACACCATGAACTGTGTACATTCGGTGCCCAGCTTTTCTGAGAAGCAGATGTTGCATGTGTATGCTTTGCTCTGGAAGCTCCTCAGCTGCTGAACCTGATCAAAGTCCAATATGTCCCTTATCAGACTGTCCAGTGACTCAGCCTCTTGCACAGCTCGTGAATCAAGGAAGTCATATGTCACCACTGCTTCGGATACTAATATATCTGACTCTTCTTTCAGTTGGGTTTCATATCTCTGACCGTCCATCCCTTCACCGTACATTGTGACTTCATAGGGAGATGTGATTTTCAGGTGCTTTAGAGTCTCTTCTTTTAGAAAACGCATCCATGTAAACAAAATTACAGAACCTTTCTTCTCCTCCCACAAACGGTCAAACTCCTTGCAAAGAGATGAGAGCTAAAGAAGATGCAGAAACACTAGTTGCTTATAATAAACAGCACACTTGATTCAACCTTTTCTAGAAGTGCAAAGTATTTAGTCTTGCAAATTGGAATTCATTATAAATAACCTGTTTCTGATGTAAATTTAAAAAAATACTTACATCTCTAAATAGAAGAGTTATTTCATTTTTTGGTTGTTTACAATTTGGTATTTATCAATGAGCATAATAATCAGATCTGTCATTACATACAAACATGTACACTTGCTGGCCTTGACTCAGTATTATGGCTTGCGTGTGTCCTCATGTCTTATAGGGGTCATTTACAGTTTGGCAGAGCAGAAACCTCAAAATAAATTGACGGACACCCCAACCCACCACACTCTCGATTAGTCTGCTTCTTTTCGAGGTGAGTGAAATGTAGGATTTTCACTGGCAGAGCTGTCTCTGCCAGAGGAAACCCTTAACCAGGAGGACCATCCCTCAATTAGCCTCCTGGTCATAATGGCAGTAACACAGCCCTATTTATCCTGGGGGACCATCAACTAGATATCCCTGTCTGGAACTGCCATTTTAGCCACAGACAAATATGGTGTCTTCGTACACAAACAGAGAATCAAAACATCAGTATTTCATGAGACTGCGGGATCTGCATGGTCTGATGACCATTAATTACAATGGTACAATTTTGCCTTAGCAACAATGTCTTCATTTTCAATGGCACCTTTTTTGAACCAAGATGAGGCACCAGAATGTGTGACACATCTGCTCCCATCTACAGAATTCTCTAGCTGAGGTAGTGAAAGGAGGAAGTGGCAAGGAGTGACCCCCCACAGTTACACAAATTTGAAGAACATACTGTGGTCTATAAATTATCATCTGTCGATTTGGTACAGCTGAATTAAATGATTACTTTCCACGCTGACTTACTTCTACTGAATCTTCAATTTACCTAAGCAGAAAATGTATCTACCATCAGTTCCCTGGACACCAGAATAGATGCTGTAAGTGGCCTTTTGAAAATCAGAACCTTTAGAAAAGCAAGTGCCAATTGCAGCAGAAAGTATTCAGCAGCCACTGAAACACGGTATTCCTACCATTCCTTATGAGGAATGACTTAAACTAAAAAGAAATTGCTAAATGGAAGAGTCATTTGTGAAATACACAGAAAACAGGGCCAACAGAAATGCTACCTCATATACTTGATCCTGGAGCATAGGAAAGGAAAAGTAGGCAGTCTTGTGAAAAATAGCAAAAGATATTTGACAAAACATTATGGTACCGAAGTAGGACATGTGAGAAAAAGCTTGCACAAATATTGGCTGATACAAACAAAAGATACAGACTCACAAAATACACTTGGCCCAAATCTATTAACGACCTTTAGGAAAAGTGGATGGGTCACTTAGGGCTTGGCACGCAGGCAGCACCCAGAGCACTGCTCATGACCTCCTGGTCAGTGTCTGCTGCCCTTCCAGATCCTGTGGCTGCTGCTGCCTTCTGCCTTTCTCTTCTATTATTTGCCTTTTCTTTTTTTCTCTGTCGCACTTTCACTTTTGCATTTTCTGCCTTTTTCTTCTATCACAACTTGTTTTTCCCTAGTGCTTTTTACTTTCTCCCTTCTTCCTCTGCCACCCTGCGAAGCACCTTCCCTGCCCTCGCGCCTCCCAGCTGTCTGCTCCCTGCCCCACTTCCCTTCTTAATGTCAACCATAGCGCTGAGAGAGGGCAACTGCACTGACCTCCTGGTCGGTGTTTGCTGCCCTCCCAGCTCCTCTGGCTGCTGTTGCCTTCTGCCTTTCTCTTCCATCATTTGCCTTTTCTTTTCTTCTCTCTGTCGGTCTTTCACTTTTGCATTTTCTGCCTATTTCTTCTATTACCCTTTGTTTTTCCCTAGTGCTTTTTTCTATCTCCCCTCTTCCTCTGCCCCCCTTCGCCTGCGAAGCACCTTTCCCGCCCTCCACCTCCCAGCTGTCTGCTTCCCGCTCCCCTCCCCTTCTTAATGACGGCCGCAGCTCTGTATGAGAGCAACTGCACTGACCTCCTGGTTGGTGTCTGCTACCCTACCCAGCTCCTCTGGCTGCTGCTGCCTCCTGCCTTTCTCTTCTATTATTTGCCTTTTCTTTTCTTCCCTCTGTCACTCTTTCACTTTTGCATTTTCTGCCTATTTCTTCAATCACCCCTCGTTTTACCCTAGTGCTTTTTCCTTTCTCCCCTCTTCGTCTGCCCCCCTGCCCTGTGAAGCACCTTTCCCACCCTCCCACCTCCCAGCTGACTGCCCCCTCCCCTTCTTAATGGTGTTGTTATTTACTGATGATGTGTTGCTATTTTTTGTTATTGCATATAACCAAAAGTTTGACCACTCGTACTGCCCGCCCCCAGGCCAACATAACCCCCTGCATATAGTCTTTGGCGGCTCACAATGCGGACCTGGTGCAAAGCGAGACCTTTGGTGGTCAGGACCTACATGCAGCCTCTGTTTGGACATAAACCCAAGCACAGACTTCGCCCGTGCTCAGGGGGATTGAACCACACAGGGCAAGGGCTTTGGCTAGGCTCTGAGTGGTCTCTCTTATGGCCATAACCTGCAATGCTCTGCCATTCAATCATGCTTACTAAAGATTGAGCGCAGGTCCTGCTCTTTTGCCTGGCCTATATAATGTTCACCTCCAGGCATCCTGTAATGGACACCACAACACATACTTTCTGTTGCTTCTTGCTAAGCATAGTGCTGGGGTCTGCAGACCTGGAAGAATGACCACAAACCACCATTGGACGATTAGAGAAAATGCTCCTATGTTCAATCGGGTTTCTTTATATTTTGAAAATGTTTCAGGTTTGAAAAATGCCACAATATATTATAGTCTCAGATTAAACCTTTGAAGGCCACCCAACAACTTTTTGTAACACAAATATCTCAGAAAGTACTGAACGAAAATACACTGAATGAAGAAATGTCCCCATTTTGATTAAAGTTCTAATTTCATACTAAGATTGGTGAAATTTCATTTAGTAAACAGTTTTATGGGAATATTCTTATGAAACACAACTTAACTCCAACCTACAAACAGAACCGCACAGAACATCTTACATATAATGTCACATGGTGAAATTATACCCCTATGCCTACATTTACATCATTAATGACAATGTTTTCTATGATGTGATTCCGAATAAATAATGTCCATGCCAACATGCAGTTTTGGTCGCTAAATACAATCTGCGGCTTCTAAAAGCATATTTGACTTTTCTTCTCCATGGGTGATTTATGGTCATCCTGATCCTCACATGGCTCGACCCCCTTCTCTACAGATGTTTGCCAGTTCTTCTTTCCTTTGGACTACTAGAACAAATAGAAAGCTAGAATAAGGTTTGAAATCCAACTCAGTCAAAGACAATACCCAGCAGGTTCTGAGAAACCAAGCTCAGAGCATGACCCAAAGACATACTATGTTAGCACAGCTCACTGGGAAAAGCCAAGGTCTTGCCCTTTAGGACTATGGGTGAGGGAGCATAGGTCGCACCGTTTCTGGGATAGAGATGGGCACAGAGCGTGACCCAAATCCAAATTGTGAGGCCCGATCTCACTAGCCCTGTACAAAGGCAATGTCCTATAGTCTCTTTGGGGAGGCACTGAGCAAAGGTTTGACATAAGTCAGTGCTTTGCACCCAGGGCTTGTTGATCACGGCCAAAGTCTACATATCTTAATCTCAATGTGAGGGGTTACTTTGCAGAGCATAACTGTTGCTAGTCTGTGCTGAGCATGACCAAATAACATACTAAGGGACAGGTGAATTAGGAGCAGAGTGTGACCAAAGGTAGCCATTTGCCATCACTGAAGGCTATGACGATCAGATACTCATGTTTGTGGTCTGTGTGTTGGCCATGGCTGAAGGTCATGCTGATACATAGCTTGTATCAGAGGTGGGGAGACTTGGTGCAGGGCATGGCTGCAGTGATATCCAGTCTGCAATATGGTATAGCATTACTGTTGAAAATTGAAAATGGTCCTTTCTGTATGGTTATCCCCAAAGGTTTTGCTTTTCTCCGCCTTTTTTTCCAGCCTTGTTTTTGTTGGCTTTAGGATTCTGGACACTTTACCACTGCTAATCAGTGCGAGGTGCATGTGCTTTGTCCCCTAAAACTTAATATTATTGGCGTACACCTGTTTGGCATATTTAATTTACCTGAAAGTCCCTTGTAAAGTGGTATTCCATATATCCATGGCTTGTAAATTAAATGCTACTAGTGGCCCTGCAGCACTGATTGCGCCACCCACAGAAGAAGCCTTTCGAACCTGTCTCAGGCCTCTCACTGCAGGGCCTGCATGTGCAGTTTACTCCCACAGTGACCTGGCGTTTCAAACTACTCGCCAAGGCCTAAACTCCCCTTTTTATACACCTAAGACACCCCTAAGGGCAGGGTGTTGTGTATATAAAAGGTAGGACATGTACTTTTATGTTTTATATGTCTTAGTAGCGACAAACAGGCTATTTCATTTTTCACTACTGTGTGGGCTGTTCCACTCATAGGTTAGCAATGGGAATTCCCCTTACATATATTTCTAAGTGGTAATTTCTGATCTGAAAGGATTAGCATGGGCATGTTTGGTATGTTTGGAAAGGTAGTATAAAATCCTGCTTACTGGTGTATTTAAATTTTACATTTCTATTTTAGAAATGCCACTTTTAGAAAGTGGGAATTTCGAAGTGCTTAAACTCTACTGTTTTGCAGCCTGTCTTCAATCTACTTCTAGGGCAGAGTGACAACTACACTTTCCAGCCAGCCACAACACAGGAGGGGCTGGGTGTAACATAAGAGGTATCTGCATCCGTCTGCATACTGATAGTCTTCCTGGGCTGGGAGAGTGGGAGGCGGGGCACACTTACATTTGTATAGGCTGCTTTACGCCCTACTGATGTCTAGAGCCAGGGCTATGTTGAAAGGATTTTTGTTACACTTGAAATTGTTCTTCTGAAGTCACCCCTTGAACAAAGACATTTTGGAGTATAAGTACAGGGGGGAGTATAAGTACAGGGGGTCTGACCTCATATTTTTAGAGCACTTTTTGAACTGGGACTGAACCTCTGCGCTGCACAAAGGACTTATCTGGACTGCTCTTCTGTTGTTGCCTTGCTGCCTGCTACTGTCTGGATGGCTGAAATGATTAATTTCATTGCTTTTCTGCTTGTTGTCCAGCTGTTAGCTTCTCCCGGACTCTGTTCTACCAGAGGACTGCTGTTTTGCCAGGAGGAACCGCCATTTGGACTACCTACCTTATGTGCTGGCCTGCTGCTTGCTTCTCCCATTCTGGGCCCACACCTAGTTTTCTCCAGGGGCTTGCCATCTGACCCATGCTCTCTCAGAGTCCATGCACTAGCAGGATTGTTGTGGAGCTCCGAGGCTGACAAATCCTCAAAATAGCATGAGGAGCGCTCTTGTTTTTCCACTTTATTCGGGCCATGTATGTGTGCATGTGTGCGCTTCACTCTTCACCCAAAGGTTCCCCGAAAAGCCCAACGAACATGGGGGAGGCACAGTTTATGGCTCCTTGCCTCTTGGAATAAGTGTGTGTTGAGCGCTTGTTTGTTAGTTCCTAGTGTGCATCGAGCACTGTACACCCTCTTGCCTTTCGGAGCGTGTTGAATGCTCCCCTGGGAGCCGCCGTTGGCATCTTGCCATCAGCCCTGCTCTTCGTTGTTTGAAAGAACCAGACTGATGTGCCCAGTGGTGCCGCTGCAGCGTGAGGGAACCCCAGGGAGGGGGAAGAGCAGATCAGAGGAACTCCACCGCCTTCGTGTGGTAGCCAGGGCCTGGCAGCCGTACAAAGACACACCAACCTTTCTTCTACATGAGCCTTGGGAGAGGAGTAGCCTCCAGTACTGCATTGGAACTGGCAAACCTAGAGAGGGGTGAGACCTACCCACTCTCCTATGTGGGCAGCGCTGGAGGTACCAAAGAGGACAGCAGCCTCACAAACCTGACACCAACAGCTTGCCCCACTTGCCGTGAGGTACCCCCACCCTGCGCTTCTTAGTGGGTGGCTCTGCAGTCACCCAGCAGGCTGCACTGTGATTGTGCATAGCTGGACTACAAGTAGCGGTCCGCTGTCTTTCCCTAGTATGCATGCGGATGATCCAACAAGGATGCACCACTGATCCTTGCAGTAGGTGCCTGTGACCACCTGCCCCCTGTTGTGACAAACGTTGGAGGTGGGTGGGCATTAGCCGCAGCAACATGACAGGTAGAAACATCATCCTTGATCACTGCGTAAAACCATCACCATATTCAGGAAGGTGCTAGTAGATGTGCAGGGGTTCTTGCGGCCTACGATGTCTGCCAAGATTGTCGTACTCTGTGTAAGAGACACACAAGTGTCTCTGTACCTGCGTTTTGAAATCCATGTATTACGTTATTCCTTTTCGTGACACAGGATGTTTCATGTGATTATTTCCTAGCTGGTTACCTTTCCTTCTCTAAATATTCACTGATGCTAAAATGTATATCACTGTTAATTATTGCATTACTCAAAATAACGAGTACTATTTCAGTAATGTTATATGATGCACAATAATTATAATCCATATGCTTTAATGCTGCATTCCTTGCCCTGGGGCTATAATATCTGTTGTTTTGCCTTGCATTGTCAGAAGGACGATTATTATCTAAGGATTTGCACACTATGCACAGTACTTATGATATATGTTGTTTTTGGTCTTGTGATATACATATCTAATATAAGAAACATATTATTTATATAACCCTGTGTGGATTCTCATTTGTGGTGTATTTACTGTGTAACTGGTGTGAGTGTGTTGCGCAAATACTTTACACATTGCCTCTGGGGATAAGCCTGACTGCTTTGTGCAAAGCTACCGGCGGATGAGCACAGGTTATCTTTGGTGTGTACCCTACTTGCCCTGACTTGAGTGGTGGGTTCTGCCTGGCCTAGGTGCCTACCAGAGCCCACCAGAAACCCCATTTCTAACATTGGCGATCTGCAGTCAGGATAGGACTTGTGTATGTGTGATACCACAGTATTACACACACTCTGCACTTAGACCAGTGGCTCCCAAACGTTTGACTTCTGTGGACCCCCACATTATCATTACTGCAACCCAGGGACCTCCAATGATTTATTATTGGAATCTGGGGACCCACATGGAGGCACTGCTGGAAACTGGGGCCCAAGGGCTATACACTGTTGATTATTTGAACCACAAAACAATGCACAGAAAATACAGAAAGAAGCATTCCATCAAACACACATACAAATAACACATTTTCTTTTTAAAAAGTGCAAATTTTAATAGGATGAATGGAGCTTTTCTAAATTCATTTGATTGTTTGATGCACTTGCACCTCTCACACAATTCCATTTGAGGATACTAATTACATTTTTAGACTCGAGTTTCAAATTCCTTGACATTTATAGGACTTTTTAAAATTTTCAAGTGTACATTTAGCCACTTTATTGATATACACTTTATTAATCTGTTAATATTAGTAAATTTTCTAAGCAGTCACAGACCCCCTGAGGAGGCTTTGAAGGCCCCTTAGGGTCCCTGAAACACAGGTTTGGAACCTACCGACTGACTTAGACCATTACGTGTTGTTGTTTTTCTCCAGTTCTCTGGTCATTTTTATTGTTACGCCTGGCAATCTTGTTTGCACCAGTATTACCTTAGCAGATGGAGGGGTTAATCTTTGATGTCAATCTCCTGGCATATTACATCAGGGGTGAGCTAAAAGTATTCTACAAGGAGATGGGACTGAAGATGTCCAAGAGATCCACAAGCTTAGATCTACAGGAAGCCCTGTATGCCTTTGAAGAAGCGATCTGGGGAGAAGGAGGAAGAACACTTTGGGATCCTTAAGAATCTTAAATCCTGGAATCTCCTAGAAGATTCTGAATCAGGATCCCTGGAAGGCAGTGGCCCTGGGAAGAGTGAAGAGGAGGGAGAATATGACGAGGCAGGGACACCATTAAAGAGTGAGGACCCCATAGGTATGGAGTCCCTTACTGGGGACAGTGTCACCTCCCATACTGTGTCCCCTAAGGAACTCAAGGATAGACAGGCTGAGGGGGACCAGAGGTTGTAGCTGGTGCAGCTGGCAGTAGAGGAAAGAGGCTGGAGGCTGAGAAGGCCTCAGCAGAGAGGATGGAGGAGGCTGACTGGGCCTTCGCCAGGGACAAGCTTGCTCTAGAGGAAAGGAAACTTACCTATGAGCATAGTTCTAGAGTTCTGGACTCACCAGCGCTGCAGGTGGGGTCCAGTGGTGGCAGCAATTGTGAATCTAGTGTTAGGAACACCATCCACATACCCACAGACTTGGTGCCTAGCTTCAAGGATGGGGATTACATACGTGCAGGAGTATGAGAGGGCTCTGACTGTGCAGGATCCCTGCGGAGGTTTGGGGACCTTGTCTGGGGAGTTATATTCCTGGTGATGGGAGGGATGTCATACTGGCCCTAGATGGGAGAGACAGGCAGAGGTACACCCCCATGAAGGAAGCCCTGATTGCTAAGTATGGAGTCACCCCTCAAGAGTATAGGTTGAGGTTCAGAGGCAGTAGGAAATTGTCTCACTAGTCTTGGGGCTAGTTTTTAGAGGATCGTTGCAAAACACTAGATGGATGGATGTTGGGTAGCACAGTAAACAATTTGAAGTGCTGTACAGTCTGATTGTCAGAGAGCACATGTTCTGTGGTTGTTTTCTAGGGATAAGCCAACGCGTGATGGAGTGCATGTTGTCTGACAGCAGGGGGCTTGCAAAGGAGGTAGATCTCTGAATGAGTACCAGAGGCTCTATTTAGGCACTTGGGAGTGACCTTAAGGGAGTGGCTCAGTTTTCCCCGAGCAAGGATGGGAGAGGTTCAGAGTAGCCCATACAGGTCCCCTTGTAGTGGGTAGAGTGCAAGGTCTCATGTCCCTTCTCAGAGGAGGAGGAGAGGTGGGGGTGGGAGACATCCCAGAGTGCCCTATGCCCAGCACTAGACCCAGGTCCGAGGGGGACCCAGGAGGGGAATCTAGTTTGTACTAGGAGACCATCCACCAATGGAGGGGTCCCATAGTATGAGGAGAACTTCTGACACAAGCGTCCAATCAGTTCTGGTGGGGTAGGAGGAGGAAAGACTCACCCCCGTCCAGCCTAAGGGTACAGACCCTGGGTTGGAGGTCCAGGTTCAGGGTATCGCCCCTGAGCTGGGAGGAGGGGCGGCAGCAACAAGCGTACCTACCATTTTGTTTTCTGGGGGTACCACTCCTTGTGGGAGGGAGCAGAACTCTAGAAGGAGGAGCAGGGGGAGGAAGGACTCGCATCTGACCCAGGTTCAGCCCAAGGGTGCAGATCCTGGGTTGGGAGATCAGTTGCAGGATAGAACCCCTGTACTGGTGGGGGAGTTGAGCAGGACAGCTGACACAAGCACCCCGACAGTTCTGGAGTCTGGGGATACCACTTCTAAAAAGAGGGTACAGAACCCCAGAAGGAATGGGCAGGGGAGAACAGCCACATCCCTGACTACTGTCCAGCCTGAGGGCATAGATCCTGGCCTGGAGGACCAGTCACAGGATACCACCCCTGAGCTGGTGAGAGGTGGAGTGGAGGAAGGATTTGATGCACCTGGGGCTACCGCCCCCCCCTCTGAGAAGCCACAGAGGATAGACACCCCTAGATTGTCTGGGTCCTGGCTCTTGACACTGACAGCTGTCAGTGGCCTCTGGTAGTTGCCATCCTTATGGACAGAGTTATCCTTGGGTTTGGGCCAGAAGTTAGACCCCAGTGGTGGAATGGGCCCCACCACTTTGTTGGACATAGGGGTAGAGTCTGCCTACTGAGATGCATCAGTGAGCAGATTAAAGTTAGGTGAGGAGAAGGATTCCCCATGGGCTAAATTAGTGGGTTCTGAGAGTATAGACAGAGGGGTGCACCTGGATTCAGAGAGGCACAGTACTGGCATGTGACCCTGCAGTGACAGGCCATTGTCCACGTTCTGTCGCCCCAAGCAGGGAAGCCCAATAAGGTATTGACTGATTTATTGAAATTGCCCTTTCTGCAGGTTTAACCACTAACATTTTGTCTTTCTGCTCCTATTTTTCAGAGCTTCTTTTAGTTGGACTCAGGATTTTGGGCAGTTTACCACTGCTAATCAGTGCTAACGTACATGTGCTCTTTCCCCTGAAACTTGGTAGATTGGCTTACACCTGTTCAGAATATTTCATTTACTTGTAAGTACCCTGTAAAGTGGTATACCATGTACCAAGGGCCTGTAAATTAAATGTTACTAGTGGGCCTACAGAGTTGATTGCGTCACCCACAAAAGTAGCCTTTCAAACCGGTCTCAGGCCTGCCACAGCAGCGCAGTTTACTCCCACACTGACTTGCCTTTTCAAACTACTTGCCAAACCCTAAACTCCCTTTTTCTACTCCTAAGTCACCCCTAAGGTAGGTCCTAGGAATTCCCATGGGCAGGGTGTTATGTATATAAAAGGTAGGTAATGTATTTTTATGTTTTACATATCCTAGTAGTGACAAATAGCCTATTTAGTTTTTCACTACTGGGAGGGCTGCTCCACTAATAGGTTAGCATTGGGAATTTCCTTATACATTTTTAAGAGGTAATTTCCAATGTGAAAGGAGTAGTGTAGACATGCTTGGTATGTTTGGAATGGTAGTAAAACGTCCTGCTTACTGGTGTCGTTGGATTTTGCATTACTATTTTCAAAATTACACTTTTAGAAAGTGGGCATTTCTCTGTGCTTATAACTCTAGTGTTTTGCAGCCTGACTTCAATCCACGTCTAGGGTGGAGTGACAACTATACTTTGTGCATACTTTCCAGACAGCCACAACACAGGAGGGGCTGGGTATGACAGGAGAGGCATCTGCATCCATCTTTTCCTGGGCTGGGAGAGAGGGAGGTGGGCATGCTTACATTTGTGTAGGCTGTGTTCTGCCCTCACACAAAGGGCTGATTTACCCCCTACTGATGCTTGGGGCCAGGACTGGGTTGAAAGGGGTTGTGTTTTGAAATCACCTCTGGAACAAAGACATTTTGGAGTATAAGTACAGGGGTTCTGATCGCATATTTTTCGGGCACTTTTGGAACTGGGACTGAACATTTGTCAGAAGGACTGCTGCGCTGCACAAAGAACTCATCTGGACTGCTTTTCCACTTTTGCCCTGTTACCTACTACTGGCTGGGTGGCCTAAAGGACTCACTGGATTGCTTTTCTGCTTGTAGCGCTGCTGCCAGCTTTTCCCTCACTCTGTTCTACCAGACAACGGCTGTTTTGCCAGAAGAAATCTCTATTTGGACTACCTACCATAAGTGCTGCCCTGCTGCTTACTTCCCCCCTCTGGACGCTGCACCTAGTGTTCACCACAGGCTTACCCTCTAAACCCTGCTCACTTAGAGTCCCTGCCCCAGCAGGATTGTCATGGGGCTGTGAGGCTGACAGATCATCAAACTTGCGCATAGGAGCACTTTTGTATTTCCACTTAATTTGGGCCATTAGCGCATGGTGAGCGCTACATTTTCCTTTTCTTGTGGTCTGCACATGGTTTGCACTACATTTGTCACCTGAGTGTTCTCCAAAGAGCCCAACATACGGGCGGGGCACGGGTAATGGCTCTTTAGAACCAGTGTTTGGTGAGCACCTATTTGTTCTCTCCCAGTGTGCACTGAGCACTGCACACCCTGCTGTCTTTCAGGGTGTGTTGAACGCTGCTCTGGGAGCCTCTGATGGCATCTTGCCATCAATCCCGCTCTTCGTTGCTTTAAAAACAACCCTCCTGACATGCTCGGCGGCACTGCAGTGTGAGAGAAAAACAGGGAGAGGTGAGAGCAGAGAAATTCCACCGCCGTAGAGTGGTGGGCAGGGCTGGGGCCACGGGAGCCAACATGGCGGCCACATAATTTTGCTGCTCAGCACTGTTCCACAAAATCCTGTTTATTGCAGTGGCTGCAGCAGGTGACTGGTGCCGTTGCGGCTCTATTGTTGCCTGAGTGCCCCCCCATTGCCCATTTCGTGCTGGTGGAGGAGGTGAGGCAGTGGGGTGGTGTGAGTTGGGGCCTACGAGCCCAGGGGACTGAGAACCAGCTGAAGTGAAGGGGGCCGAAGTGTGCTGAGGGGAGGCCTTGACCCGGCATGGCCCAATCACCCTGGGCTGACGAAGAGTTGATGGTCTGGGAGAGCAGAGGAGGAGACGGACACCCGGAGGCAGAGGCACTGGGGCCAGTGCTACGCTGCAGTGGTATTATGTTGCAGTGTGGCGGTGCCTGACGGGATACTCTGATGGCCCGTTGGGGCACCAGGACTGGTGCGCAGATCGCTGTCACCTGCTCCTGGGGCTGGAGGCGAGCCTTCTGCCCGATGGGGACCCATCCGCTCGGCCCGGGCAGCGGCAGTGAGTGCAGCGCTGTGAGTAGCAGGGCTGAGAAGCCTCCCATATGCAGAGCGAAGTGTAGGATGACTGGGCCTGCGGCGTAGGCCATCGGGGAGGCTGAGGGAACAGAGCTGTCCACCGCTGTCCCTTGGAAGGGTTGAAGAGCTGAGGGGGGCGACAAGGGAAAGCAGACCCCCCTCCTGGATGAACGATGGCCGATGCTTCATAGCGATCCTGCCCCTCTGGGACCCTGACACCCCCATGCCTCTACAATAAGGTGGATGACCACATGAGAAGATTGACTATATCCAGAGGTGCCGCAGCAGATGGTTGTTCCCTCGTGGGGCTCTGGCAAGTTGAAAATGCGACCTATGTGTTTGAATGGTGGTACATAGCGATGGATGCTTACCTTTGCTGTGTGCCCTTGGTCTTGGTGGGGCTAGGTGCTTGAGAGGATGAGTGCTGTGACACCCAAATGCTGTTGGGAAAGGAGGTGCTGAAACTTTTAGTCGTTTCATGAGTGGTGAGTTTGCGGAGCTGGCGCCAGTCTGTGACTCCTGCACTCTGTAGAGAGGACGCTGACCTCCGCTGTTCTAGATGAAGGAAAGGCCTGCTTGGGCCCTGCACAGAGGATACTGTGTGCCTGGCCTACTGTGCGGGGGTGACACATTGGCGAGAGGCTGTGGCCCTCGACAGTGATAGTCATGGGGAAACCAAGCCCCAAAGCACAGCGGCAGCCTAGGCCCACCCCATAGGACTTGCAAGGAACCCCGAAGAGGGACGAATGTGGACTCCATAACACAGGGAATGCATGAAACCCTCAACAAAATATGGGGGCCATTGAGGATTCCAAGCTTACACTACAATAAGACATAGGCAAGGTCTCTGCTGAGTTGAGTTTGCTATGTGTCGATCATCAGAAGCTTTCAGATAAGGTGAGAGATGTGGAGTCCTCGGTGGCCGACCTGCAACCATCCCATCAAGCTCTGAAGCTCCAGGTGTCGCAGCTTGTGGACAGAGTAGACAGACTGGAGCGTCGGGCGGAGGACACTGAAAGCCAGTCGACGTAACAATATCCACATTGTCGGTTGGCCGGAGGGTGTAGAAGGAATGAATATGGTGGGATTTCTGGAACCTTGGATGCGTACTCTCATGGGTACAGAAAGTCTCACACCATTCTTTGCCCTTGAGAGGGTGCATCTTGTCCAGGCGCGCAAGCCGCAGCCTGGTATGCCGCCCAGGCCAGTTGTGGCTAAACTCCTTCATTATCATGATCGTGATCTGTTGCTGCGGAGGGCAAGTGAGGCTGGCCCCTTTTGGGTGGAAGGGGGACACGCCACTTTGTTTCCGGATTTTACAGCAGCAGTGCAGTCCAAATGCACCTCCTTCCTGGTGGTAAAAAAAGCACTCCGAGATGAAGGGATATCTTACGCCTTGCTCTTCCCCTCCAGACTGAAGCTGATGGTGGACGGCAACAAGCTTTTCTGTCAGGACCCTGAGGAGGCCTGGGCATGGCTGGAAAAATACACATCTGGCACAGATAGATCATGGGTGGAGTCGGTTGAGAACAACCAGCGCTGCAAGAGAAGAAGGCGTTCCAAGAGGTGTGCCCAATGAACTCGGCTCACCAAGCCCACACCGATCCAGTAGGAGGAGGGGAGGCTGTCGGTATTTCATGCAGCGGCCTCACTGACTGAGACCAACGTATCGGATACGGAGAAGGAGAGGAGTGACCCTCTGACTCCCAAGCCAGTACGCCGGAGAATTGTGCTCATGCGATGCCCTAGTCCTTTGAAGATATCATTTAGACGGACTCTGTTGGACCCGCTGGACTTCGCTGCAGTCTGCACATATAGGAACATATCCTGAATTGGTCGAGAAAGTTTGTGGATCAATTCCTCAGTTGACACCCTGCACTATCCCCCTTCCTGCCTCTTCAACATAGAAGGGGTGGTTTGGTTTTATAATACATTATGGATATTGCACACAGGAGGGGAGTTTGGAGTTTTTATTTTTTTTTGTCCTATGTGGTCCCTGGAGGAACTGTGCCTGCTATCCCGTGTTACTTGGTGGGGTGTATAGAGATGTTGGGAGCCCTGATAGTCAGCAGAATGTAAGAGACATTTACATATGCCTGAGACGCTGTCTACACTAACATTAATGTCCTGGAATGTGCGGGGGCTGGGATCCTTGACTGAATGGTACAAAATTCTGTCTTATTTAAAGAGATGGGAGTGCATGTGGCGATGCTGCAGGAAACGCACCTCAGTCAGGTGGAGGCAGACTGCCCCCGTCAGCATCGGAGGGGGCAAATGTTTGCAACTGTTTACTCTGCACTCACCCGTGGTACACTGTTCTGGTGCGGGATGGGGTCCCACTGGATGTAACAAAGGTTGTTGTGAATGATGATGGGTAGTGTTTTTGTAGAGGGCTGCTTACATGGCAACGCCCATCATGCTGGGAGCGGTTTACACCCCCAATCAAGATCAGACTTCCTTCCTACATACCTTAACTGCACATATGACTACTTTCACTGGGAGGAGACTTTAATAGTGTCCTTGACACAGACTTAGACCGATCCCTCCTGCCTGTACAAGGGTGTCAACACCAGAGCAGTACGTGCTCTATTGGCGACAAAAATGCAAAAACCCAGCACTCTCAAAACAACGTAATTTATGCATTGTGCTGATATGTTGTGGTTTAACCTTTTGCATTGCAAAGTTCAATCCTGAAAACGTATTTTTAATATGCTTACAAATACTGTTCTTTTTGCAATGTATTGCTGCAGGTTTTGTTAGTGTGTTAGGGTGTGGCCCCTTTCCAGGGCCTTTCAGAGACTTTCCCTCCAACATGCCTGGGCGTGGTTCTGCGCTGGGCCAAGACTCTATAAAAGAGAGCCAGACCAACTCCCAGTGCTCACTATTCAGAGGTCCCGGTGCAGAGCAGCAGCTTCTTCCTGAGCTCCTGTCCCGGCGGCCTATTTGGATCTTCCAGTCTTCTGCCCTTCATCCTTCATTGGTGATCATTGTTCCAGGCGGTAAGACGGTAGTTGGACTGTTCCGACATCGTTATTGAGAATTTTCATATTCTTGGTTTAATTCTTAAATGAGTAACAGATTACTTGCGCGCTACCATTTCTTGACATTTATATGGTAGTTTACAAATAGGCAAGATGCGCGATTTGTTTCATAAAGGTTTGACTTTGTTATTTATTGCGTGCTACCATTTCTTGACAATGGCATGGTGGCTTAAGAATCGGCAAGGCGCGCGATTCGTTTTATGGTGTTTAAATATTGTTGTCCATTGCGCGCTACTATTTCTTGACATTTACATGATGTTTTACGAATTGGCAACGTGCAACTCATTTCATGAGGATTTAACTTTGTTGTTCATTTTGCACTACCATTTCTTGTCATTTACATGGTGGCTTAAGAATCGGTAAAAGAAGCGCAATTCGTTTAATTGTACTTTGATCTTGTTATTTATTGTGAGCTGTTATTTCTTGGCATTTACATCATGTTTTACGAGACGGCAAGACGCACAATTCGATTAAGGATGATTTGACTTTGATATTCATTGCGTGCTACCATTTCTTTGTATTTTACATGGTGACACTCAAATCGGCAAGACGCACGATTCTCTCCTCAAATTTATTTCATGTTGTTTATTGTATCCCACTATTCTAAGATATTTATTATGTAATATTCGAGTGGACAAGTTATGTGATTTGTTTCCTGAATCCATATTGTGTTACTCATGGTGCACAATCCTTTCATGGTGTTTACTATATATATACATATATATCTGCAATATGCGCAATTTGTGTTGAAGCATTTTAAGAGTACACAGAAGGCCAGAGTTTCTAGATGCAATATTGTATGGTCCTAGTATACATTCTCAAAACAGGATTTATATGACTGGTTTAAAATTTAGTCAGAATGTTTTTTCTGATTCTCATGTAAAGGAAAGTACTTGAATAAGAAAGTTTTCATTTAATTCATCTTGATTCCCTTACAGGTATTCGGCCAGCTTGAAACTTATTCATTTTAAACTTAACTCTTAGATTGTTCATGTTTTCAGAGTGACTAGGCTTAGAATCATAGTCTAGTATTGATTTCAGGAGATATAATTTTCATATCGTGTGTTCTAACCTTTTTCTTACTACAGGTCTCCTTCCCAGCTGTTCCCTTCCTAATCCCCTCTTCCCCTCTTGAACTCTCTCAGTCTCTGTGATTTATCTATCAGGGTCTTGGAGCTGTTCAGTGGTGGACGTGTTGGGAACGTGCAAACCCCGAGGATCTGGTGACTCTGACAGAGGGGCTCTCCATTTTAGAGTGGCCGCGGGGCTATCCACATGGCTGTCCAATTGGGCCATGGATGATGTGTGGCACACTCACCACCCATTGGATAGGGACTACTCCTATTAGTCACACTTCTATAATGTCCACAACAGAATAGATTTGTTTGCACCAGATCATCCAGCAGGGAGATACAACACTCGGAATATCTCAGCCACACGTTCTCCGACCACAGCCCGCTCCTGATCCAATTACAAACTGCTGAGCCCCACCCTACATCCCAACTTGGCACATGCAGTCAGTGGTGCTAGAAGGTGTTGTTTTTAGAGACACACTGACCTCAGCACTGGCAGAATATTGTTCCTGTAACTCAAGGTGAACTACTCCGAGGGGGGTGGAATGGGAGGCCCTCAAAGTGGTGATACGGGCACATCATATGGGCCAAGCAGTGGGTATCAAGCGAGACCTGGACAAGACCTCCGCCGCTTCTAGGATGCTTGCATGACCTTCACAATGTGCAGGGAACTGACCCCCCAGACCTACCATGCTTGTTGTACATTTGTGAACAGTACGCTGTGGCCCTTGATAGACTTAGGTGCCATGACCACGCAGGGTACATAAACAGGGTGCATGAAGAGAAGGGTAAGGTGGGTGGGTTGCTAGCATGGCTGGTTCACCCCCATTCCGTGAAGACACCAATTACTGGGATCAAAATGTCAAATGGTTCGCTGGTACACTCACCCATCACCCATGCATATTAATGCAGCGTTCCAAGACTACTACCTGACACTGTATAGCCTCCCAGAGATGCTCTTACCGGATGTACTGGGTGATATCCTAGGAGAATCACAAGGTTCGTGCTCCACTGGGGGAGGCGGTGACAGATGGCGAGATAAAGATAGCTATTAAAACCCTGGCAGGGGCCAAGACCCTGGGGAGGAACGTCTCCCCCCCGGAATTCTACAAATTATTGTGGACATTCTAGCCCCAAAACTGTTGGAAATGTATGCAGAGGCCTAAAAGAAGGGCCTTCTGCCCGCATCGACCAGAGAGGCCCTGGTAATCCCCCTACCTAACACCACTGATCGAAACGCAGCAGTCACAGATTTTTGACCTCTTTTAGCACAGATGTTAAAATTCTTAGTAAGGTTTTAGCCAACAGACTGCTGCCACATATGCAGGCTTTGATTCACAGCTACCAATGCGGGTTCATACCTACCCGGAACACCTGCCATAATCTCCGTAGACTGGATACTGTGTTAAACGATCACCTCCACTCACCTGACTCTAAGGCGGTGATAGTGTCAGTTGACCTTGAGAAGGGCTCTGGCACAGTGAATTGGGATTATTTAGAAGTTACCATGCTTCGCATGGGGCTAGGTGAGGCTTGGATCAAATGGTTTGGCTTGCTTTACGCCTCCCCAACGGCGAGAGTTGGGAGTGGGTGACAGATCTCTGACATGTATGGCATCCATCGTGGTACCGTTCAGGGGTGCCCACTCTCCCCTTACTGTTTGCTATAGCGATGGAACCATTAGCGGAGTGATTCAGGAGGGAAGGGTGTGATAAGGGGATAAATGCAGATGACCTGCTGGTCTACTTGAGAAATGGGGAGCTGGCTCTTTCCTGGGCTCTCCATGCACTGGAGGAGTTTGTTAGGTATTCGGGGCTATGACTTGATAGAAGGAAGACGTGTGCTTCCGGTGGTTGCGGAGTCTGCTGCGCCCTCCACCAACCCAGCAGATGTTACGTGGGAACCTCACACCATTTAAATATGTTGGTATCCAAATTTACCGAAATGAGTATTAGGGAGGGCAACCAGGGAAAGATTTACCGATCTCCCTGTTCATGTGTCAGTTTTTGGCTCACCCTTAAGCCACGGGTCTCATTGTCCAGGATGCTTATGCTCCCAAGGCTTCTGTACTTCTTTGCTATCTTGCCGGTGATGATTCTGGCAGCATGGTTCAGGACTTTATATATGCTCCTTCGGGAACTGATATGAGATGGCGGGCGTCAAAGGGTTGCTCTTACTGCTCTTCACCTCCCCCGTGCAGCAGGTGGTCTGGGAGTACCAGATTTTGAGTTTTATTATGTAGCGCCACAGCTCCAGTGGCTAGCGCTGTGGCTTAGCAATGTTGGTCTGATGGAATTGGAATGGGATCGTGATGGACAGGGCAGTGACATGTCGTTGACCAGAGTGCTTAGGCTCAAAACCCCCCGGGCTGGGGTTCTACTGAATATGTCCTTAGCGGCCTGGCACAGGGTGCTTAGGCGAACGGGTGTCTTGTCCCCATTTGCCCCGCACTCCCTTTTGTGGGGCTCCCGCAAGGGGAACGCCTTGCTGTTTTACACAGCAACAAATGGATCACTGGACTAAGGCGGATTTCAAACGGTAGGCGACTGCTATGCACAGGGCAGACTGGAAACATTTGATGACCTCATGGAGCGGACAGATCTCCCGGGGGGTCAATTTCTGAGGTAAGAGGCCTTGGCCTGATCCCTGAGGGATTTGTGGAGGGAGGATGTGATGGAACCCCCCATCCACGCAGTGCTACAAACTATGCTTATGATGGGTGGAGGCTCCTACTTGGTGTCATGCCTGCATAAGGTGCTGAATAGTACGGTGGGTGTGCCACTGCACTCCCTTAGAGCCCACTGGAGCACAGACCGGGGCAGAGAGCTGTCAGAGACTGAGTGGGGCCGGGTACTTGCATACGCATCCCATGTGTCCAGGAGCACGCGCCTTAAGCTTATCCAATTTAATTTCATACATAGAACTTACCTCACCCCACACAGACTTTTAACCATACCTGGAGGTGAACCCCAGAGCTGCCCTAGATGTCTGACCTAGGATGTTGACTTTGGCCACATGACTTGGAGGTGCCCCACTTTAATGGTCTACTGGGAAGCGGTTATTATACGACTTAACAAGACCTTAGATAGGTCGCTACCCATAACTATAGAGGTCCGCTTATTGGGCCTGCTGGTTAGAACAACCCCCCAAACATTTGGGGAACATATTCGTAGACCTGGCCCTGGCACTAGCGCTGGTGAGGCGTAGTGTGGCACTGTCCTGGAAGGCCCCTGTGTGATCCCAATTGTCCATATGGATATGAGAAGTTACACGCTGGACCCCAGCTGAAGAGCGGGCACTAATGAGGGAGGAGTCCAAGGGACTAAGATGCCATCCTATAGCCCACCTCTGGTCTGAAGTAGTGGATGAATGGGAGTCCCCAGATGTAGCAGATGAAATTTTTTCAGTGGCCAGTATGGAAACAGTGAATGATGAGCTCAGTACCAGTGAGGGGAACGAGGGGGCATACTGAATGGAGAACCATCGTCACAATAGGGCTGGTGGTCAAGATCGGAGACCATGGGGTGCTCCACCTGTTTCTGTACCCGGGCATCCCAGCACCCAAGTCGACCATGCGAACTGCTACTATTGGACACTCCCCTCCACTTCTTCGCTCTCCCAGTTATCAACAACCTGTTGAAAACTTTCTATAAACACCCACACTTGCTTCCTGAGTACTGATTTATTGCATGTTGTTGACAACACCGAGACATGTGGACCTTCAAGACCACATTTGATTGGTTTTGTAGTTAGTTTATTCTTATGGTTAATGTTTGGATGTACATTAAGATATGGCATGAACAAGTTCTGAACAGGTAACAACCCCATCGCCAATGGCAGTGTAATCTGGATGCCCGGGTCCATTTTGTGGACTCAGGTGATAAATTATGATAACTGAGGTTGCGTACTACGCAATGTTGTAATAGCAATTTTGATTGAAGTGATATATCTGATGTATGCTGAAAGTATTAATGGATAACAGTGCTCTCCACTGTGCCTCAACAACGACATAATGTACTTTGATGACTGTTTTAAATATTATAAAATGCCAATAAACATATCTTTTTTTAAAAAAGTGGTAAGCAGGGCCTGACAGCCTGATGAAGACACACTGGCCTTCCTTCTGTTGGGCCTCGGGAGAGGAGTAGCACCGGCCCTGCAGTGGAACGAGCAACCCGAGAGAGGGGTGAGACCGTCCTGTGCTCCTACATGGGTGGCGCTGAAGGTCCCAAGGTGGACCGTGGCCTCATGAGCCTGATACCAGCAGCTCATCCCACTTGCAGTGAGGAACCACAGCCCTGCGCTCCTTTGCTGGCAGCTCTGCAGTCAATCAGGAGTCCCCACTGCAGTTATGAGCAGCTGCACAACACGGAGCGTGTAGCTACTTTTCCCTTGTATGAATGTAGGTGATCCAGCAAGGATGGCCTACTGATCCTTGCAATAGGTGTCTGTTCCCCCCACGTTGTGACATACCTGTCAATGCATTTAGCTGTTTAGTGTAGGGCTCCATCAACATGACAGAGCCCTGCACCAAACAGTTTTATTTTTCTATTTTCAAAACGAAAATCCAGACATTGGATTTTTTTAAATAAAAAAGACTGACAAGACAGTGAAAATTGACCTCTAATTCTGCCCATCTAAATTAGGAGGGCAGAATTAGAGCTCTGACTTCGACAACCCTACTCCACAGGACCATCAGTGGGGTTTAATCATGGTGGAGACAGAGAAGTCTCCAACTTGATTTAACCTGTGGTCTGTCTGCATCTAAATCTGGTGTTCCAGCATGTTGGCAGTAAGCATACTCCCTTGCCGTTGTGAGGGAGTATGCTTACCACCAAGATATAAATTGAGCCCTTAGTCAATGTTTATACACAAATCTCCAATGTCTGCCCCTGGTAACTGGGTGTTTTCCACTAGTTTCTCCTACCTTCAGGGTGAATAACAAAATGTCTAATATCGCGTCAAGAATTTTCAATTCTATTAAGGACACGGAGGCAAGGATTATGCTTTCTCTCTCTTTACTGCAAAAACTCAGCAGACAATTACATTTTACAAAACAAAAGAACTACATTTCCCATGAAACCCAGTAGTTCATGTTCACCAATCATAGGGAACCTGTCCATATATCAGACTCTCCCAACATAGTCCTTCCTCTTTCTTTGCAATGAAACATAAGAGTACTTGAAAACCAAACTGGTCACTCCAGAGCCTTCTTCCAATCGCATCTCCTAGAACTGAGCTGCATCTTGATGATAGTCAACCAACATATCAGGATTCCGAAGTACCCAACTGAATCGAATCTGAAAGATCCAAACACGATCAAACGCTCTTGATTTCCGAACCTAGGAACAAAGAATAAGCCATAATAATATTCTCTGAATTCAATAAAATCACATATTTCATCAGGGAGGGTATGTTAAACCGAAACCAATGTATTCATATATTTTTCTATCCAACAAGCATAAATATTACAGTTTTATCAATGGGAGGGATAATCCTCACCTCCATGTCCTTAATAGAATTGAAAATTCTTGACGCAATAGCTAGAATTTATTTTATTCTATGTCAGGACCGGAGGCTTCAGATTATGCTAGTTCAAAGCTGATTTACAACAGTCGACACCACATCAACAATAGGCTTATGACAGAAAACTTTAAATGTAGAGTCTGATGACCAATCAGCCACCCTCATAAAGTCCTCCAAACGAGAACCATTCGAGAATGACTTAGACGCCATCGCTCCTCTGAAAGAATGTGCGCCAAATTTAGAAATATCTATGCCCGCTTCTTGTAGGATCCAGCAGACCCAACGTGCTAAAGTTGCTGCAGAAACAGGACCAAAAGGTATTTGTAAGGAAATCACAAACTGGCCCTGAAAATTCCTGCGTACTTCTCTAGTACATTCCTCATAAGCTTTTAAACATTTTACAATACATCATTTTTGGTGATGAGGAAAAGCTGGATACGAAACACTTCTGGAGAACGTCTTTGTACGGTTGGAAATAGTAAATGAAACTCCCGAAGGAGTAAATACTCTACATGCCAAATCCAGAGCTCGCACATCCGACACTCTGTGACAGGACAATAGACACAACAAAATGATCAACTTCGCTGAAAGCTGTTTGCAAGAAAGATCCTCATTGCATGGCCATGCTTTCAGAAACTTTAAAACAATATCTACATCCCAGAGGGAAGAATATTTAGGCTGAGAAGGCGAGACCATGCGAATTCCAAGGAGTGACCTACAAACTAACAGGTGTTCCCCAGACAGCTTCCCTTCTATATGGGGATGACCCGCCAAAATCGCTGATCTAAAGTTGTTAATGGGTCTATAGGCTAGACCCTGAGGTGCTAGCTCTGACAGAAAATTGATAATCATAACAATGGAGGACCCCAAGGGATCAATACTTCGTTGATCGCACCAACACACCCATCTCTGCCAGGCAGATTGATATTGTTTGTGAGTGGAAGGAGCCCAAAATTGAGACAAGAAGAACATTGCGTTGTCTGAAACTCCAGGCACTTGCCAGCGTCTCCGGAAACTCTCCACGCCATGAGGGATAACTGATCTCTTCATATCAGTGGATGAGGAGATCCCACCAGGTCTAACAATAGGCGAGGATCCTGCGGAATCGCCACAGGGGGAGCGCATGACATCAACATCGCCAATGGGAACCAAGGTTGAGCTTTCCATCTGGGAGTCACTAAAATCAATTCTGCCCTCTGTCTCCTCACCTGAGAGAGTACTCTCTGAATCATGATGAAAGGGGGAAAAACATAAAGCATTCCCGACTCCCAAAACTGAAGAAACGCATCCGTCCCGGACACCAACGGGTCCGGTCTCCAGCTGAAGAAACATGTCAGTTGAGTGTTGAGTCTTGAGGCAAACCGATCTACCCCACAAGGACCCCATAGAGTGTTCAACTTGCTGAATATCAGTGGACTCAGCTTCCAGTCGCTGCCATCCCTGAGGAATCGTGAGTTCCAGTCCACAATCAGACTGGCTCGGCCCAGAATATATTCCGCCGTCACTGATATGTGATGGAGAAGACAAAACTGCCAAAACTCCTTTGCAATCTCTACCAATACTCGGGACCTGGTCCCCCCCAGACGGTTGATATACTGAACTGCTGAAATATTGTCCATCCGTAGAAGAATGCAACATTTCGCTTGTCGAGGAGACAGGGAGCGAATAGCAAATGTCCCTGCTAACAGTTCCAGGCAATTGATGTGGAAAGATAATTTGTCTTGGGACCACCGACCCCCTGTCTGAACCGAGCCGCAATGAGTTCCCCAGCACCACCTGCTGGCGTCCAACTCCATAATTATCTCCGGATTCGAGGCAAAAATGGCTCTGCCGTTCCTGCGTATTATGGGATTTGCGTTTATGCTTCCCCACTGGTTTGGGGTCCTCCTAGTCCGAGCCGGAGGAATGAGCAGAGGATGAAAGACCGTCCGGCCTGGAAGAGGCCTCTCTGCTTACGTCAGACGTGTCTAGTGATGAATAAATGTCATAGCTGTGATCCTGCATCACCGATGCAGCCATATTTGCTAAGATGTCAGCAGAGGACAAAGGTCTTTTTAAGGCTCCCCGGGTCATACCCAGATCAGGCAGCTGGACGGGCTGCGAACCAGCATCAAGTAGGGGGCGACCCCTCAATTCACGCTGCCCAAAACGTCTCAAGGGCTGAGCAAAGGGTTTTAAAGCTTTAATAAGAGCCTGATTCACGGAATCCTGGACATGGTAGCCCAGTGCTTCCACTTGTCTTTCCTCCATATGGTCATCTATAGTGTCTGGGTGGTCCTGATAAAAATTATCCTCTCCAGCGTAGTACGCCATAGGAACAGAGGATATGGAGGAGATCTCAGGGGGGATAGTACTTCCCAGCAGGAAATATTAAAATTGATATATTTATCTTACTTAACACACAGCCAAATATTTCAGATGTGGATGTAGCTCCTGCACTTCCCCTCGGCAAAGCTTTGCTCATAACATCGCCCCGTCGGGCGTTCTAGGGCTCAATTTCTTTATGCGGAGGAGAGACGAGCTAAAAATAGCTTTCTCTTTTGCGTCCGAGCGCGCTGAGACCACTTCGTTCTCATAAACGGGAGAAATGATGGCAGAAATAGAAAGAGGACTTGTCCTCTTAGCACGCGCCGTGGTCTAGGAGTCGGAACAACTCCCAAGCAGATATGCGGACACGCCCACCGGCCTAATGCCGAGCCCTTCGGAGATCGAAAAGGGCAATAAAAATGAATTAAATACGGGCGTGCCGCTCAAAACAGGCACCGTGACGTGTGTAGAGCCCGCTGCCGCTCCACGCTGTGCAAATTTACTTAACTAACCCACATTAAGGATAAAGAATAGTGAGTCAAGAGAAAAAACACTTATCTCTGGCTGCAGCAGCAAAGAAAGAGGAAGGACTATGATGGGAGAGTCTGATATATGGACAGGTTCCCTATGATTGGTGGACCTGAACTACTGGGTTTCATGGGAAATGTAGTTCTTTTGTTTTGTTAAATTTCATTGGCTGCTGAGTTTTTGCAGGAAAGAGAGAAAAAGCATAATCCAAAGCCTCCGGTCCTGACATAGAATTCACTTCTCGGCGTTCCTAGGATGATCCCTGCTTCCTCTGGGAAGGTGCAGTCCCCACAGAGAAAATACAAAACAGATATCGGAGTGCAGATTCCTAAATGCGAAGAACCACAGCTCACCATGTGCTACCTTTATCTCTAAGTGCTTACACTTGTGTGAATGCCAACTAAATACCTCAACTCTGGTTGACCTGCCTCGCAAAGTAAACAGAAACCTTGTGGTTTTCCTGGTGAGAGAATATCCCTTCTCCAATCACTTTCCCTGTACGACCAACTAAAAACCCCTATAAGAATTCAGTGCAGCACTTGCCTGAGGGCCAACCCTCTCCCTGGGTGGTGGTGTCTGGGACCGCTTTGCTGTCGCTGGGTCAGAGCGCACTGGATTCTGAAGTTGAATGGTCCTGTGTCTCGTGTCCTGCCTCCATGTCTTCTCACTTCAACCCCTCTCCCAGCTTCTTGATAGGACTGGAAGCACAGTCTTATCAGTACTGGAACAGTTGTTGGTTGGATCCAGTCCCTGCTGCTATGTGTGGCACATCGCTGCCTTCTGGGATGCAATGATGAGCACCCCAACAGGCTCATTTTAGCAGATTTACTGTGCTGCCTGATGCATGCGCAATATTATTGCTGAATAAAGTGCCTTTTGCCTGTGTTTGAGGTTCATAGTTGAATTACATCCTCACACATTCACAATCTAGACATCCACCCACCTGTGTTTTTAAACGGATGGATTGTGCTTCAGACTCAGTTTCATCAATCACCTCCTCCTCGTTTTGCCTCCTGGAGCATGGCGAGGTCGGGAAGGCTGACCTGCATACTATCTGTGTTCATTAAAACACCAAAGCTGTGTTTTCATGAGCACTACCAAGTTAAACAATTATCAGTTGTTTGCAGATGCTAGAGGTAGTAAATGGCGTCTCGCAGGAGAATGGGATATACCTTGAAGCCCCTGTTCAGTAGCCCACTTTGAAAAGCAGCAAGCAAACATAATTTCTAGTATTTGATTTTTTCGATAATAATTTCAAATTAAACGTGTTTTCAGTCAAACCTGGACTGGTGTGAGCCATTTGCAACTGAGCCGAAACGCTGGTGCAGAGGCTGATGGGTAATGTGCTGGGAGTTCAAAGGTCAGTACAACTGGAGGCAAAAAGCAAACTTCAAAGACAACTGTAGGAGGATTTTTTGCATAATTTCCTGTGTGGAGAAAAGTTTGGAAAATTAAGGCGCCAGAGTAATATTGATCATATTTCAATAAGAAATATTGCTGTGCTACAATCTATCATTAACACCAAGACAATATTTTATTTAAGTACAGCAAACACTAAAAATGTTTCCAAATGTGTAAGCAAACATTTTTATACCTATTGCCATACCGATGTAAACATCTTCCACTGCAATATGGTGTTACCTCACACAAAATTAATAAAATTCTCAAAAGGGTAGACTGGTAAATATGAAGATGACTGGTAAGAATACCATACACTCTGCAGACGTTAGTGATGTGTAGCATGAATTCAAACAGAAAGAACTAGTGGAATACCAACACAGCATTTTGCTGTGCACTAAGGAATGGTGGCAAACAATACTTGGACCAAGGCAATACTTGAAAGTAAGTGATTTCGCATCTTTTTATGTGTCAATGAGATAAAGATAAATACATTTCCTCCAGTTTTCATATATGAAATATGAGTCCAAATTTGAGTTGAAACCAGTCATTAAACTTTTTTTAACTATGTAAGTAGCGAACATAGTGCACAATCTAATTGCTTGTTTTTTTTAATGGGGTAGGCTTGGGTTACGATTTCTGATTTAAAACCTTTCTGATTTACTTAAATTAATATATAATCAATAGATTTGTTGTATACGGTCAACAATCGGCTTTATCCTTTTTGGTCTACTACAAAACTCCTTCTACAATATAGACAGGAACACATAATTGCTGTTGCATTGTGCATCATACAAGAAGCAAAATGCATTTCCTGTCCACAACTCTTCCTCTCCTATTACTCATTGGCTAGCCTTTGACTGTGTAGAGCACTTTGTTGCCTTTTGGCTAAGTCCACACTAGGGAAATGCAATATAAGTACACACATACATACATACATAGAAAAACCTGAAATGCAACCGTTTCTGTGATTTGGCCTATCTTTGTTTAGCTATTTAAAATAAAACAATGCCTCATGCGATCTTTTGGATTTTGAGCAGATTATCCTTCCAAGTGAGTTAAGTGATATTACTGTAGACAAAGTTAACAATGTTTTCCTATCTGTTGTAGTCATTTTTAGGCCTGCATTCTGATGGTGCTCATTACAAAGATTTAAAAAGTAAAGGTACTAGTCCTAAAAGCCTAAGTGAGATTTAGTTCTGGCATATGTGTGCTTCAAAGTTGCTATGGAATACCTCAGAACCTATACTCTACCACGGTTACTTTAGCTTGACATAGTCACATATTGTATGCTTAGAAGCTTTCCAAAAACTGGAGTTAGAATAGTCAATTCAGTAATTAACATACTTGTGGGCATTTAAAATATATTTTTGTGTGATAGATATTTAGGAAGTAAGGGGCCAGATGTAGCAAGCAGTTTTGCCCATTCTGTGTCTATGGGAAAATGTGTTTGTACATATGGCCCTAGATGTTTTTGACATCACGTTTTTGTAATCCATGTTGTTTCTGCCTATATTTCTACACAAGAACAGAGGTGTATAGAAGCAAACTGCAGTATGAAACAGTGATGTAGTAGCAGTGAATAATTCAGAGTTTAAAGTGTATTCATCAATGTGTTTTAGAGGTTCTTCAGATTCATCATCCCAGCATTATTCGTTTGAAGACATATTGCCTTCATTGAATTACACTCTGCAGATCTCACAGATGCATGCAAAGCAGTACTGTCTGATTTTGAATAGCACATTTTTGTGCCCCAAGCCATAGCCACTGTGTTGATCTTATTTTTTATGTCAGTTCCCTCCAGCAAGACAACTATATGTATCCTAATTTTTAAGTCAAGGTACATTTAATAAGGCTCATCTCATCGTTTTATTTAACAGTCCTTAAGTTTATTCTTTTTTTTCAATGTAAAACATTTATTGATGAAAAAAGTAAAACATTACAAGCTGTCAAAATTCTGGTGTGAAAAATAAATTAAAATCTTAAAAATTACACCACAGTGCAATGTGCAAGAATGTAAAAGATACAATAAGTTACATTTAATATAACACTGAAACTACAGATTGCTTTGTAACAAAAGAATAAAGAAGGCAAAATGATACAAAAGAATAGGAAGGGTGCCACAATGAAATGTAAACGTTATAGGGAAGCATTGCTATTTGAGATATCAATTAACAAGCAATGAGGTAATAAAATAAGTACATATGTTAATACTGAAAGTATTGAATTATCAAAAACACCAACATGAGAACCACCTCTATTTATATTACATCTTGAAAATTATATAGCAAATGGTGGCTAAATACCTTTGGTCTATTTTAAAATGTTTTTTAACTATTTATAGTATATACCTCCTATTCTTATATCTTTCTTAAATATTGATAAATTGATCATATGATTCTGAGCCAGTTTATTCTCACATAGTTAGATATGTCCTTGTGTACTTCATTTAAAAGCAAACATCAAGGGATTGGCAAAATCAGAATAAGTTGTAAGGCACATAAACTGTCATGAGAGAGCATATGTAGGAAGTTGGCTCTGTATGTGCTATTTCAAAGCAAGGAATAGCATGCACAGAGTCCAAGGGTTCCCCTTAGAGGTAAGATAGTGGCAAAAAGAGATAATACTAATGCTCTATTTTGTGGTAGTGTGGTCGAGCAGTAGGCTTATCCAAGGAGTAGTGTTAAGCATTTGTTGTACATACACATAGACAATAAATGAGGTACACACACACTCAGAGACAAATCCAGCCAATAGGTTTTGTTATAGAAAAATATCTTTTCTTAGTTTATTTTAAGAACCACAGGTTCAAATTTTACATGTAATATCTCATTTGAAAGGTATTGCAGGTAAGTACTCTAGGAACTTTGAATCATTACTTTAGCATGTATACTTTTTGCATAAAACACAATAAGCTGTTTTAAAAGTGGGCACAGTGCAATTTTCGCAGTTCCTGGGGGAGGTAAGTTATTGTTAGTTTTAACAGGTAAGTAAGTCACTTACAGGTTTCAGTTTTTGGTCCAAGGTAGCCCACCGTTGGGGGTTCAGAGCAACCCCAAAGTTATCACACCAGCAGCTCCGGGCCGGTCAGGTGCAAAGGTCAAAGAGGTGCCCAAAACACATTGGCTTCAATGGAGAGAAGGGGGTGCCCCGGTTCCAGTCTGCCAGCAGGTAAGTACCCGCGTCTTCGGAGGGCAGACCAGGGGGGTTTTGTAGGGCACCGGGGGGGACACAAGTCAGCACCAAAAGTACACCCTCAGCAGCGCGGGGGCGGCCGGGTGCAGTGTGCAAACACGCGTCGGGTTTGTAATGGTTTTCAATGAGAGACCAAGGGGTCTCTTCAGCGATGCAGGCAGGCAAGGGGGGGGTTCCTCGGGGTAGCCACCACCTGGGCAAGAGAGAGGGCCTCCTGGGGGTCACTCCTGCACAGGAGTTCCGTTCCTTTAGGTGCTGGGGGCTGCGGGTGCAGGGTCTTTTCCAGCCGTCGGGAAATGGAGTTCAGGCAGTCGCGGTCAGGGGGAGCCTCGGGATTCCCTCTGCAGGCGTCGCTGTGGGGGCTCAGGGGGGACAACTTTGGTTACTCACAGTCTTGGAGTCGCCGGAGGGTTCTCCCTGAGGTGTTGGTTCTCCACCAGTCGAGTCGGGGTCGCCGGGTGCAGTGTTGCAAGTCTCACGCTTCTTGCGGGGAGTTGCAGGGGTCTTTAAATCTGCTACTTGAAACAAAGTTGCAGTTCTTTTGGAGCAGGGCCGCTGTCCTCGGGAGTTTCTTGTCTTTCTTGAAGCAGGGCAGTCCTCAGAGGATTCAGAGGTCGCTGGTCCCTTGGAAAGCGTCGCTGGAGCAGGTTTCTTTGGAAGGCAGGAGACAGGCCGGTAAGTCTGGGGCCAAGGCAGTTGGTGTCTTCTGTTCTTCCTCTGCAGGGGTTTTTCAGCTCAGCAGTCCTTTTTCTTGTAGTTGCAGGAATCTAAATTCTTAGGTTCAGGGGAGCCCTTAAATACTAATTTTAAGGGCGTGTTTAGGTCTGGGGGGTTAGTAGCCAATGGCTACTAGCCCTGAGGGTGAGTACACCCTCTTTGTGCCTCCTCCCAAGGGGAGGGGGTCACATCCCTAATCCTATTGGGGGAATCCTCCATCTGCAAGATGGAGGATTTCTAAAAGTTAGAGTCACTTCAGCTCAGGACACCCTAGTTGCTGTCCTGACTGGCCAGTGACTCCTCCTTGTTGCTTTCTTTGTTTCCTCCAGCCTTGCTGCCAAAAGTGGGGGCCGTGGCCGGAGGGGGCGGGCAACTCCACTAAGCTGGAGTGCCCTGCTGTGCTGTGACAAAGGGGTGAGCCTTTGAGGCTCACCGCCAGGTGTTACAGCTCCTGCCTGGGGGAGGTGTTAGCATCTCCACCCAGTGCAGGCTTTGTTACTGGCCTCAGAGTGACAAAGGCACTCTCCCCATGGGGCCAGCAACATGTCTCTAGTGTGGCAGGCTGCTGGAACCAGTATGCCTACACAGATAGTCGGTTAGGTTTCAGGGGGCACCTCTAAGGTGCCCTCTGGGGTGTATTTTACAATAAAATGTACACTGGCATCAGTGTGCATTTATTGTGCTGAGAAGTTTGATACCAAACTTCCCAGTTTTCAGTGTAGCCATTATGGTGCTGTGGAGTTCGTGTAAAACAGACTCCCAGACCATATACTCTTATGGCTACCCTGCACTTACAATGTCTAAGGTTTTGCTTAGACACTGTAGGGGCACAGTGCTCATGCACTGGTACCCTCACCTATGGTATAGTGCACCCTGCCTTAGGGCTGTAAGGCCTGCTAGAGGGGTGTCTTACCTATACTGCATAGGCAGTGAGAGGCTGGCATGGCACCCTGAGGGGAGTGCCATGTCGACTTACTCATTTTGTTCTCACTAGCACACACAAGCTGGTAAGCAGTGTGTCTGTGCTGAGTGAGGGGTCTCCAGGGTGGCATAAGACATGCTGCAGCCCTTAGAGACCTTCCCTGGCATCAGGGCCCTTGGTACCAGAGGTACCAGTTACAAGGGGCTTATCTGGATGCCAAGGTGTGCCAATTGTGGACTCAAAAGTACAGGTTAGGGAAAGAACACTGGTGTTGGGGCCTGGTTAGCAGGCCTCAGCACACTTTCAATTCAAAACATAGCATCAGCAAAGGCAAAAAGTCAGGGGGTAACCATGCCAAGGAGGCATTTCCTTACAGCATACCTGAGAAAGTGTAATGAGGGAACTATCCTTTCAAAAAGCATTTTCCTCATAGCTTGGACTTTCTCAGAACTGAGTGCCAGAATCATTCTAGTGACTCTCATCTCTACATGTTTCTCTACATGTCTTTTGTTTGTCTCTTACAAATGTTTGACTAGACAGATGTCTTAATGGGAAGTTTAACAAAAAAGTTGAAAGTTGTTAGACAGCTGATCATATCTTTACCCTCTATTCTTGGCAACCTGTGCATTTCAAAATTGTTCCTCCAATTTCAAATCTGCAAAATCTCATAGGCTTTCATAAAGAGCTAAATTAGTTTTTGCTTGTGATGTCCGTTTGAGGTACAAGTGTCCAACATTTCTGATTCATTGCTTGTGTTCACTTATTCATCCTCTCTAATTTGCCAAGGTGGACGCCAATAGGTACCACTAGTCTCATTGCCGTTATCTTCCAAATAAACATCTGAAACTGTGCCTAGTGGTGCTTCTGATGAAGCTGGTATGTATGGCTCCTCTATGGAAACAAGGATGCAAAGCCATGCACCCTGACAGGCCCCGTGCTGCCTGAAGCATGCACAGTGTGTCTGCTGAATAAAATGTCTTGAGTCTTACAGACATGTCTTTAATTTACCAACTCAGGTCAAAGTATGGTTTGCTCTGAGTCTCCTTTATCCACGGATCATGGTACATAATATAATGGAGCCTGGAGATAGCAATAGCTTGAGTAAATATCACAACTGTTTCCACTATTGTTTGTGCCGGAAGGTTAACCTGATAAATCAATGCAGCACCGTCTGATACGCAGTGCAATAAACCTAAATTAGCAGCCCAATCAACTGCTTTCAGGAGTGTACACATATATTAGCAAATGTGAGAAATATTTTTACAAGGTGCAAAGTTACTATCTGGATACCTATAAAATGAGGGCAGTGAATATCATAGTTACTGTAAAAGCTCTTTGTTTTTTTGGTGCATTCCAAGCTATGTAAATGTCAATTTTGTGCACCTTATTGCTGTTTTATGATTTATATTTTTTGAACATACAAAATGATACATAATCTGTATTATGTCACTGCCACTCAGATGCAGGAAAATTGTATGAAAATGTTGCCTGCCTGTGTCTGTGGGACACTCCTTTTACTTTAATTAAGGGCACTAATTGCCTAATAAGGAAGATACCAGGCTGTGCAATGGCTGCCCTAGTGTTTCGGACTGGGGTGGCTCACTTAAAATTGCCACCAGCGAAGATCAGTCTGGATTGCTTGGCATCAAGGTGTCCTGCACAACAACTAATGACAGCACTTGACTTCTGAAAGGCATCTTGTGGTAACGATCAATTACATAGGTAGGAAGGCTGCATGCACTTACTGAGAGCTGGCACCCAGCACCAAAGTGCAGCACAGCACCACCTTTTTTCTAGTTGATCAGCAATCACTGTAAGTCTATTTGGCCTGGTTTACGGGGCAAGCCGATCATCAGGGTTAACAAACTCTCTCACCAGGGCACGAGTTGCTTTTCGGGCGATGGCTGTACACAAACGTTTCACCAACAAGCCAAGAGGAAGGCGGTGTGCACAACTCAGGGTTATCTTTGTTTTTTGGGGTTCTACTCATAAAGAAAAATTTGATTTATGTGAATGCTGTATTTATGACTCAAAAATAAGACAAAGCAGAGCGCCCAAACTTTAAGTATTGTCCTGAGGACCTACAGCAGAAGTAGAACCGTGTTTAAAATAGAAAATTGTCTCACCGCTAACACATATTCTGAAGTCCTTGGGCAACTCTACGCACACTTTTATCTGTCCGGTACGGATATGTGGTGATCTCTGGAACTCATCATCTGCATAAATACTAGTCAGGGCCAGCAGCTCATCTTCCTGGGCATCCTTGTCTTCTGAAGCCATTGTCCTGCATGAATTGTCCTAAAGGTGATGAACGGTGTGTGCATCATTAAAGTATTCAAAACATTTGGTATATACAATCACTGCTTCACCTTTACAGAGTGTTTTGAAAATGACATACCTGACGATTGATAACTTTTCCCCATAGAAACGCCTTTGTCTCTTACTCATAAACAGCTTAATTTTTGAAGAAGGCAGAAAGTACATATGTAATCCACCAGTCAGAGACATTCTTCACTAATAATATACAAATATATGCAAATCTGGTCTCTTTCTTTACTTTTCGCTAATATGATCAGGAAACCTTGACCAAGAGATCTTGCTCTGCTAAAGCAACTTAGGGGGTTATTCTAACTTTGGAGGAATGTTAATCCGTCCCAAAAGTGACGGTAAAGTGACGGATATACCACCAGCCGTATTACGAGTTCCATAGGATATAATGGACTCGTAATACGGCTGGTGGTAAATCCGTCACTTTTCCGTCACTTTTGGGACGGATTAACACCTCCTCCAAAGTTAGAATAACCCCCATAGTCTTTACTAAAACACACAATATAAAATACAATGGGTGGGACTAAAGAGGAAGAATGACATTTGCTCCGGGTTTTAGAGATGATTTGCTGCATGTGATAACTTTCCTCCTCATTAGTATCATTAAAGCTAAAAAGACTTTTCAAAACAGCATTGTGCTTTACTCTTATTGTTCCAGTCTCACAAGGGAGTAAAAGCTGCCCTCTCACAGCTACATGAACACAGTGCATGCTCGCAGTATTAAGCGAGGAGCACTCGGCTACTCAAAGCATCCCACCCAGACCACTCCAGGCCTCCTTCAGTTACTGAATGCTGCAGAGCATCAATGAGAAGCTCATTCAGAAAACATTCTCAAAACTACGTGCCTCCACCTTCAGGTATAAACTATCTATATAGCTAATCTTGGTACAACAGATACACAAAAAGCATCAAATGTTCCAACAATTGATCTTGGTACTGTAGGGGGCATTCTTCAAATGCATATATTGAAAGAGACAAATCAGGGAAACCTAGAACGTGACAAAACTAGGTATCAGTAAAATCCTTAGGACAGCCAGCACTGACTGAAGAGTAGTTGTTCTGAAGGAGGGACAGGATGCATTGGTGCAGATGGAGGGAGGGGTGGAGCTCCAAACTATGAGTGACTGAGATGCCTTTCAATTTCCTGGCCAGGTAGAGAAAAGGAGCAGAGTTGTTGAGATTGTGAACTAAATTTGGGTGGTATATAGATACATATACTGTCAAAGGGGAGCCATCCTAAAAAAGTGAGTTCCGAGTGAGATTATCAAACTGTTAGCCCCTCAAAACTAATCGGGCTGCTGCATTTAATGCTGCTTTAAGAGGGCAAGATGGATATAGGCAATTCCTGTAAAAATGGAGTTAGCATAATTGAGTCTATGGAAGACCAGGCTCCTAACATGGGTGAAGGGTGCTATTCCATAAATGTGCCTTAGCTGCTATTAAGTAATTTTGTGCATGCTGTTAACATGTTTGTAAAGAATACAGTTGCCAAGAATGATACTAAGGAATTTTGAGCTATCACTGATGGCTTACAGGCTAGACTTTTGGTAGCATCAAGCCAGTTTTAGGCAGGAGTGAAGGAATGAAGGGGTCATATAAGGAAAAATCCGCTTTTGCAAGGATTATGTTTTAAGTGATGAGGAGTTACCAGTTTTGGACGATTACCAGAGTCTACACTTAGTGAGCGAAATCGGCTCATGAGGAAACCTTCTGGTATCATTGGTTATCAAGAGCACATTGGTGTCGGAGTACACCTTAGTCTTTGTAAGGTGATGAAATAGTTTTAAATACAGATTGAACAACACAGGGATGTGTCTTTGAGGGGCACCTTAGAAGAAAAGAACAGATTTTGATAATGCATACCATATTCTGATCTACTGCTGTTGTTTTGTAAGGGAACGATCAAATGGGTTTCAGTGCTGCAATCTGTTTTGAATACTTGGTTACTCAGGTAGGTGTGTTTTAAGGCACTAAATGCAATCTTGCAATACGATCAATTTTGAACAAAGTTTATCTTGCAAATCGCTGTTTCTTTTTAATTGTTTTAAATGATTGTTAACACTGGTCAGAAGAACATTAGAGAGGGAAGTAAAGCCTTAGACCACAGGGAACTTACTGAGTCCATTTGGGTCAGCATGAGTTTTCTTTATGAGTTTTGAGACTTGCCCTTCCTTCAGACAGTTCAGTAAGACTTCCGGTGAAAGGAAGACATTTACTGAGTTGGTTTGTTAGGATGCAAGAGTGTACAAAGAACTCTGCAGATCAAGTGCTTGAGTACCTTTCTGAGAACACACCTGCTTGGTTGGAAACATGTAAAGGACCTCCTGAATAAACCAGTAATAGATGAGGAAATTAAAGATGCTATTAAGACAGTACCGGGCAGAAAGACATCTGGTATGGATGGTCTGACTAGAGAGTTCTATATGGAGTATTCTGAGATATTGGCTCCTTGTCTAATGACTCTGTATGGAGAAGCTAGGAGGAAAAGGATACTGCCCCACCATAAGGGAAGCTGCTATAACCCTATTGCTGAATCCTGCCAAGCAGGCCATTGACTACTCGTCCTATCGTTGGTGTTGTTTATAAGTTTTGACACTAAAATGTTAGCAAAAATTGAAGAGCCTGCATCCACTGATGAGAGGCTTGTTTTTACTTGAGCAGTCCAAACTTATTCCTGATAGGTCCACTTTGGATAACCTATATCTCTATCTCCTTGGTCGCAGTATTGCATGATGCTCATAAGGCTTTCGACTCCTTGCTGTGGCAATATATGTTTGTGGTGTTGCAGTATGTGCCTTGGGGAAGGTCTATGGAGTGGTGATATCTTATAAGGATCCAAGTACCAAAGTGTGTAACCAAGTACCAAATTGTGTATCCATGACTGTTACAAATTGGGTTGTTGGTTGACCGGGGTATGAGTCCTGGTCAAGTAGCAACCATAATCCTAGTCAGTGTAAGTGTCAGGCAAACCCTAATTAACCTGTGCTCATCCTCTGGTAGCTTGACACAGAGCAGTCTGGCGTAACTTAGAAGCAATGTGTAAAGTATTTGTGCAACACTTCAATCAGTAAAACAGTGAAAACACCACAAAAAAAGATTCCACCTCAGGTTAGAAAAATAAAACTTAATTTAATAAACAAAGCAAAATCAAAAAGACAGAAATCCGATACGAGGCAGCCATCAACGAGGGATGCCAATTGCTTGGCCCGGGGAAAGAGTCGATTAGAGGTGGTTCCAAAGGTGATGCGCCGGTCCAAAGATGCAGCAATGCAATTTGGTACGTTGGTTCCGACCCATGCAGTAGAGGTGATGCGTTAGTTCTGCTCCATGTAGCAGACGTGATGTGTCGATCCTGCTCTCCAAGCAGAGGATGCTTTGGTTCTGCTGGATCAAATATCTTAGGTCCATTTCCAAGGGCCTAGGACTGAGGTGGCACCGCTTGGCAAGGTAGGCTCACAGATGGCAGAGTACAGGTTCAGAAGCAGGGTGGTTGGAAGTCTTTTACATCCCTTACTCTTCAGATCTGGTGGCCAGCCAGCTAGCCCTTGGAGTCACTCTGGGTTCAAGTGATGCAGGTCCAATCCTTCTCAGCCAGGCAGGGGGAACAACAGGCAGCAGAGAAGCGCAGCAAAGCTGGAGTCCAGCAAAGCAGATGTCCATCGGAGTGGCAGTACTTCAGCAACACAGCAGTCCTTCCTTGCAAAGTATTCACAGATCTAGAAGTGCACTATGTTGGTTGTGTCAGAGGTCCAGTACTTATATCTAGTTGGGCCTTTAATGTGGGGGAGGCTTCAAAGACAGGCCATAGAAGTGCAAAGAGGTTCTGCCCGTCCTGCCTTGATTTCAGACTCACTACAATGGGCTATGCAACCCTTTCTGTGTGGACAGGACACAGTCTATTTGGGTGTAAGTGAGGCTGTGCCCAGCTTCTCATTCCCATCCTTCCAGGATGGCAGATCAAGTCACACCCAAGGTCCCATTATGTGTGGCAGTCTAGTGGGAATACACAAATCCCAGCTGTCACCCATCTCAGACAAGTGAGCAGAGACAGGCAGCAGGCACCAAATGGCTAAAGTCAGAAAATGCCACCTTTCTAAAAGTGGCATTTACAGAATTGCAATTTGAAATCCAACTTCATCATATGGTGAGATTTTAAATTGTGATTTCAGAGACACCAACCTCAAAAAGGTTGTCTCTTCCAGATTGTGAATTACACTTATAAGATGTAATAAGGTAAACCCAATGTTATCATATGGGAGAGATAGGCCTCACTGTGGTGAACGACGATTTTGGGAGTTTTTTACTGATAGGACATGTAAAACTTAAAAATATACGTTCTGCCTTTTAAATACAAGGCACCATACCTTCTGAGTTGTCCAGGGCCTACCCTGAAGATGACTTATGTGTATAAAAAGGGAAGGTTTTTTTGCCAGCTCAACATGGCATTGTAAAACTGCATACGCAGGCTCTGCAATGGCAAGCCTGAAACATGGTTAAAGGGTTACTTAAGTGGGTGGCACAAGACGTGCTGCAGACCTACAAGTAGCATTTAATTTACAGGTCCAAGGCACATTTAGTGCACTTTACAAGAGTCTTATAAGGAAATTAAATATACTGATTAGGCATATGCCAATATTACAATGTTTCGGGGAGCGAGCACAAGCACTTTAGCATTGATTAGCAGTGATAAAGTTCCCAGAGTTCTAATACCAGCAAAAATGGAGTAACAAAAATGGAGGTGGGAGGCACAAATTTGGGGGTCGGTGGAGGAGACCAGTCAGGTCTAATAAGGGCTTTTGTGCCTTTTCTTTCTGGATAGAAAGGGGAATGCGACAGGGATGCTCGTTATCCACTGTTTTATTTCCAATAAGCACCTAGCCACTGAGAAGTCTTTTGAATGGGAGGCATTGCCACAGAGGGCCCTGGATCGCTGGGAGGAGATAACCAGGGGCACATTTACTAAGTGTTAGTGCTGTGTTTGCATCACAAAAGTGAATCATATAGATGCTGAATCCTTTTTTACTAATTTGCTTTCCCGCGCTAAACTTGTTTAGCACTGGAAAATCACTCCAAAGTAGCGCAGAGCAGCACACAGCACTGCTTTGCATGACTTAGCACCAAGTGGATGTATCATGGGTGGTGCATGGACGTTCCTATGCAACCACCAGAGGTTTCTGATGCTAAACCTATTTACATAAAAAAATTAGACAAGGTTTAGCATCGGAAAATAACTCCCACTTCAATGAGGCGCAAACACGAAAAACATGCATTCATTTCTCCTTTCTTTTCCGACTTTGCATGTGTGCTGCATTGCACAGCACACGTGCAAGGTAGGAAAAGTGTCTAGATTACTGGTATTCTTCCAGTACAAAACCTAGGCTGGTCTCACGTAGACCCCCCTGCACTAAGGTGCAATGGTGTGCGCATCGTGCAAGGCAGCACATTTCTGCGCCGGGAATAGGGAGCACGGCTCACATTTTTTGGCTGCTGCGCTGCGTGGGAACATGCAGATGCTGGGTTGCTATATGTTAAAGATCCGTCAGAAAATCTTTACCCATTGGTGAGGGAATATATAAGATTTCGAGTCTTTCCTGGGTTTGACAGAAAGTGGAACAAGGCTCACATAATCCCTGTAACTCCGTATGCTACCAGACAGCAGGCAGATTATCCGTTCGATTGATGTGATCATCCATTTAGACATCTGGTATTAGAATACATAGATGACTAGAATTGGCTTTTTGTGAGAATGATGATCCAATGGGTCTTAAAATACAGCAGCAAGCTAACGGATAGAAGGGGCTCCCTCTTTCATGGCTGAATGAATAGCAGTCATAGAAATGATATTTTAACCTCGTTTATTTTATGTTTTTATACATATACCAGTCATTAGTTAAGGCATTTATTGTTTAAGTCCGTTCGATACGCTGAAGCTTTGTTTGGGCTGGGAAGTGGCCTAAGGTAAGCCGGCCCATCGTGACATTTCCATTGGGAGGTGAGGGGAGTTGTGGTGTTGCCAACCTTGTGTTTCACTGGATTCTGCCCTCTTCCAGGACTGCTGTTCAGCACTGTGGCATGCACAGTGTATGCTTGGCACTCACTGGCTGATGGTACAGCCTGGATAGACTACACTGCCTCTTGCTTCCTATTGTTAACAAACCACTGATAGCGATAACGTATAAACCAAAGGCACAGAGGCATCTGGTGACCTTGGGATTTCACAAGGTGCGTGATTTATATGCAGGGAGAGAATTATCTAAACAATGAGCGGGACATCACCTCTGGATATTTTTCTATATTTTATTATGAGGCACACATTGTCGGGCGCTTTGCTGGGTTTCCGGCATTATTGGCGCTTTCAGCGGTGCAGGCCTTTACAGGCTCATGGATTATTAACGCAACTTTATAATACGACTGCAGAAGCTAGCGTGGTACGGTTGGGAGGGGTTGAGAAGACTGTGGGAAAGGGGGCTAGGATGTGATATCACCGATGGGATATGGCCATATTATGGTACCCAAACTCAGAAGCTTTCCCTAAACAGAACTGATTTGTGCATTTTAAATTTCCGTACAGAGCAGATTATGCCGCAGCTGTACTTCACTCGTAAGGGCTAGGAACCAACTATCATGCAGAGATATAACCATCGCAGTGCTGACTACTTCCGCTTAGCATGGGCTTGCCCACTAATTTGGGAATTCTGGGAGGAGGTATTTTGGACTTTACCTAAGATGATAGTACATCCATTAGATAACTTGCCGATTCTTGTCTTGTTATGGTATTTGACACCCATAAAAATATTTACAGGTTTGCTGCACTTGCGTCCTTGATGGTGAGGGGGAGGGTGGCCATTAGATGATGAAGGGGTACCATACCTCAGTTGCAAGAACAGGTTGCAGACTTAATTTACTGGAGTAAAACAGTGGATGTGTGCTCCTCTTGCTTACCTTCTTCCTCACAACACTGGGATGTATGGACTCTTCTCAAGGGATGTTTTTTAGAGAGCAGGCCAACACCACAGAATTACTTGAGACTGGGTATGAATGGTTGGAACAAGGATGCTGCTGGCAAACGATTGTTGTTGAATTGCTATAATTATCATGTGGCATAGACGTATAATACGGAGCCCTTCTAAAGGTATTTGTAACAATGATTCATATAAGGGGTATACACTGGCATGGCCTCTACAAGAATGGAACATAAGGTTGATCCGCTCATATATGTAGCTGTGTTCGTTAAATTGTTTATTAACAAAGCTAAATCAAATGTATTAAAAAAATAAACAAATATAAAAGTTATATACAAAGACCTTTAGCGAAGGTAGCAGGGATAGGTTCAGAGAAGTGATTTGAAGGTTTGAGTTTGGCGAAAGTGTTACTACTATATTTCATCTGACATATCACTTTAAAGTGGCTCTCGTTTTTTGGAGGTTTTGTGTAGATGGTGGAAAAGCTTTTGTTGGGACGTAAACCAACCGAGGTTTCAATGCTTTTGACTTTGTGTCAAAAAGCCAGGCAACGTATTCACATGTGTGGTCTGGGTTCTTACAGAACACAGGTGGATGATGTATTAGTAGGATAGCAGATTGTACTACTTCAAAACGGGTTTTGGACAGTTTTTAGCAAAATCTAGTTGGTGTTACAAATGAAGTTTCTTGTAGCTTCTCCATGCAAAAAAGTGTTTTTCTAGATTGGATGTGAATGGGTTTGGCACTCAATGTTGTGTGCTGTTCTAATATTTTTTATTTTCTTCATTGTGCTTTCCAGCATAACAGCATATTGATTTTTTTGTTCTTCAGTCTTTTTTTCACTGAAGGGGGTGAACATTTTTTATGATTTCAGACATAGTATCATTAAAAGTGGCAATGAGGATGTGCAACTCTTGATCAATAAAAAGGGAGGGAAAGTAGAAGAGGTGCATTAGATAACATTGGTAAGATTTAGGCTCTTTGTATCACACCCAATTGGTATTCCTTAATGGATTCTCATAGGTTGAGGATGTGGAGGATATGGAGTATGGAATTTGGCAGTGGGCCGACCAAGCAACTGTAATGTGGTCATTGACAGAAGGCATATTGTTTGGGAATAATGAGACATGGGGCAAACCTCTGATGTGCATGGGATTCAAGTAACGTTGAATCTGCTCATTGTATAAAATAAAAGAGAATATAGAGGTAGAATGATCATTCAGATTTTTGCAATACAGATTGAAATATATTGTTCTTGGAGTGAGAGCGAGGAGAGGAGATATATTTTTTTCATTGCTCAATGAAAGTGATGTGAGTGCCATGTATGTGATAAATACTGTTGATTCAGGTATAAGATAATGCAATAGAGTTGAGTGTCACAACCAGGCGATGCAACATGGGGACGGTTTCTGTTTTAAAGAGTTTGCAGTAGATAAAATGTTTGTGAATGGCTGCTCCCAATCAAGCCTTGCCTCCTGGGTGAAGGCAAGTAATATGCGAGTGTAGTAGGTTCAAGATGGTCAAGTAGGTTCAAGTAGGTCCAAGGGTAGGTCGCTCCCCCTGCCGCTGCAGCTCCTCCAAGTTCCCGAGTTCCTGTGTTCCTGAGACCCACCTAACTGTAAGTACCCCCCTCCTCCCAGCCCCTCGCCCTGCCCCGCGCCATTCACCTTCTCTCCTGCTCCTGCTTCTTTTCCTCCTCTCTGTCTCTTCCTCCTCGCTCCCCCTCTGCAATCTTCTTCTGTGTTCTTCTGTTCTTCTCTTCTGTTCTTCTGTTCTTCCCTTCTGTTCTTCTGTGTTCTTCCGGTCTTCTGTGTTCTTCTTCTCTGTTCTTCTCGGTGCTTCTGTGTTCTTCTTCTCGGTTCTTCTGTGTTCTTCTGTGTTCTTCTCTGTTCTTCTCTGTTCTTCTGCTCTTCCGATCTTCTGTTCTTCTGTCTTCTGTTCTTCTGTCTTCTGCTCTTCTGTCTTCTGCTCTTCCGGTCTTCTGCTCTTCCGGTCTTCTGTTCTTCTGTCTTCTGTTCTTCTGTCTTCTGTTCTTCTGTCTTCTGTTCTCCTGTCTTCGGCTCTTCTACCTCCTCCGTCTTCTTCCCCCGAGCCTGCCCTCCTGCTCCTTCCTCATCCCCCTCCCTCACTCGCCTCCCCCTCTCTCACCCCTAGCTAACCCGTTCGCTATCTACCTCCCTCACTCCTCCTATCTTCCTATCTCTCTAGCTCCCTATCTCACTATCTAACTCCCCCACTCTCCACCTCCTCCTACCTACCTATCTGTCTATCTATCTATTTCCCTATCTATCGACTTCTCTATCTATTTTCTCTATCTATTTCTCTATCTCTCCCCCCCTCCCGCCACCCCCTCTACTACCTATCTCCCTATCCTCTCACTCTACCTCTCTCCCTCACCCACCTCTACAACCCCCCCTCCCCTATCTTCACAACCCTCCTCCTATCTCTCTCCCTAATCTCCAAACCTCCTAACACTCACCCTCCTCCACCCTAAACCCCCTCCCCCAGCTCCTCTCACTCTACCTGCCCCCCCCCTCCCTCGCGCTTTCCCGCCGCGACCTCCTGCACGCCCCCGCCCCCCAGCTCCCATTCGCCCCCAGCTGACCCCTCCCCCCCCCCCTCCTACCTCTTATGGCGGCCGCTGCGCGACAGTGGTAGCGACCCTTGACCCAAGGGTAGGTCGCTCCCCCTGCCGCTGCAGCTCCTCCAAGTTCCCGAGTTCCTGTGTTCCTGAGACCCACCTAACTGTAAGTACCCCCCTCCTCCCAGCCCCTCGCCCTGCCCCGCGCCACTCACCTTCTCTCCTGCTCCTGCTTCTTTTCCTCCTCTCTGTCTCTTCCTCCTCGCTCCCCCTCTGCAATCTTCTTCTGTGTTCTTCTGTTCTTCTCTTCTGTTCTTCTGTTCTTCCCTTCTGTTCTTCTGTGTTCTTCCGGTCTTCTGTGTTCTTCTTCTCTGTTCTTCTCGGTGCTTCTGTGTTCTTCTTCTCGGTTCTTCTGTGTTCTTCTGTGTTCTTCTCTGTTCTTCTCTGTTCTTCTGCTCTTCCGATCTTCTGTTCTTCTGTCTTCTGTTCTTCTGTCTTCTGCTCTTCCGGTCTTCTGCTCTTCCGGTCTTCTGCTCTTCCGGTCTTCTGCTCTTCCGGTCTTCTGTTCTTCTGTCTTCTGTTCTTCTGTCTTCTGTTCTCCTGTCTTCGGCTCTTCTACCTCCTCCGTCTTCTTCCCCCGAGCCTGCCCTCCTGCTCCTTCCTCATCCCCCTCCCTCAGTCGCCTCCCCCTCTCTCACCCCTAGCTAACCCGTTCGCTATCTACCTCCCTCACTCCTCCTATCTTCCTATCTCTCTAGCTCCCTATCTCACTATCTAACTCCCCCACTCTCCACCTCCTCCTACCTACCTATCTTTCTATCTATCTATTTCCCTATCTATCGACTTCTCTATCTATTTTCTCTATCTATTTCTCTATCTCTCCCCCCCTCCCGCCACCCCCTCTACTATCTATCTCCCTATCCTCTCACTCTACCTCTCTCCCTCACCCACCTCTACAACCCCCCCTCCCCTATCTTCACAACCCTCCTCCTATCTCTCTCCCTAATCTCCAAACCTCCTAACACTCACCCTCCTCCACCCTAAACCCCCTCCCCCAGCTCCTCTCACTCTACCTGTCCCCCCCCCCTCCCTCGCGCTTTCCCGCCGCGACCTCCTGCACGCCCCCGCCCCCCAGCTCCCATTCGCCCCCAGCTGACCCCTCCCCCCCCTTCCTACCTCTTATGGCGGCCGCTGCGCGACTGCGCGACTGCGCAGCGGGCGCGCACAGCGGGCACGCCGCTGGCGCGCCAGAGGCGCGCCAGAGGCAAGCCCGTCTGCGCCCGTCCGCGCCTGGCCCGCGCCCAGCGCCACGACCCCTGGTCCCCAGCTCCCCCAAGCCCCGCTGATCCGCTACGACCCCACCACCCTCCACGCCCTCAACCCAGGGCGCTCCAAAACCTGCTTCCTAGCTCACCCCAAACGCACCCATGGACCCTTCGCCTGCAACTCCTGCAAACGCATCTTCCACCACGCAACTACCACGACCACAAGCCCACGCGCCATCAACCACCTCAAGTGCATCCTGATCAACGCTCGTTCCGTCCACAAGCACGCCGTTGAACTTTGGGACCTCCTGGACTCCACAGCCCCGGACGTCGCCTTCATCACGGAGACATGGATGAACGCCTCCTCTGCTCCAGACATCGCTACCGCCATCCCCGAAGGCTACAAGATCTCCAGAAAAGACCGCACCAACCAAGTAGGAGGAGGTGTCGCCATCATCTTCAAAGACTCCATCAGCGTCACCACCTCCACCGAAGACCCCCCCCTCGCCGCTGAACACCTGCATTTTCAGATTCGCACCGACCCAAGGACCACCCTCAGAGGATCCCTCGTCTACCGTCCTCCCGGACCTCGCGCCTCTTTCAGCGACGCCATCGCCGACTTCATCTCCCCGCACGCCCTCGCCTCACCGGACTACATCCTCCTAGGCGACCTCAACTTCCATCTGGAACAAAACAACGACCCCAACACCACCACCCTGCTCGACAACCTCGCCAACCTCGGCCTCAAACAACTGGTGAACACCGCCACCCACATCGCCGGACACACGCTCGACCCTATCTTCTCCGCCAGCAAACACGTCTTCTTCAGCCACACCTCTGCCCTACACTGGACCGACCACAGCTGCGTCCACTTCACATTCCGACGCGAGACCTCCCACCTCCGCACTCAACCCATCCCTCATCGACAGTGGAACAAGATCCCTGAAGAGCAACTCTTCTCCGCTCTCGCCGCCAACCAACCCACCCTCACCACCGACCCCAACGACGCAGCTCTCAACCTCACAAACTGGATCTCCAACTGCGCTGACAACCTTGCTCCCCTCAAACGCACGCATCGACAGACCAACACCAAAAAACCTCTCTGGTTCTCTGACACCCTCAAAGAATCAAAGAAAACTTGTCGTGCCCTTGAGAAGGCCTGGCGCAAGGACCACACCGCTGACAACATGACCGCCCTCAAGAACGCTACACGCGAACACCACCACCTGATCCGCACTGCCAAAAGGAACTTTTTCACCGACAGACTAGACAAAAACAGCCACAACAGCAGAGAACTCTTCAGCATCGTCAAAGAGTTCTCCAACCCCAGCGCCAGCGCCAACGCCGTCACGCCCTCACAGGATTTGTGCGAATCCCTCGCCACTTTCTTCCATCGCAAGATCAGCGACCTCCACGACAGCTTCGGACACCAGACCCAACCATACACCACTGAACCCGCTTCCCCGGACACCACCCTCAACAACTGGACCCACATCAACACGGAAGAAACCAAATCCATCATGAACTCTATCCACTCCGGCGCCCCTTCGGACCCCTGCCCGCACTTCATCTTTAACAAAGCCGACGACATCATCGCCCCGCACCTCCAGACCGTCATCAACTCTTCTTTTTCTTCTGCTACCTTCCCCGAATGCTGGAAGCACGCTGAAGTCAACGCCCTACTAAAGAAACCTACGGCTGACCCAAGCGACCTGAAAAACTTCCGCCCCATCTCTCTTCTACCTTTCCCAGCCAAGGTAATAGAAAAGACCGTCAACAAACAGCTGACCACCTTCCTGGAAGACAACAACCTGCTCGACCCTTCACAAACCGGATTCCGAACCAACCACAGCACGGAAACCGCCCTCATCTCAGTCACAGACGACATCAGAACCCTGATGGACAACGGTGAAACAGTCGCCCTCATTCTCCTCGACCTCTCGGCTGCCTTTGACACCGTCTGTCACCGCACCCTAATCACCCGCCTACGCTCCACCGGGATCCAAGGCCAGGCCCTGGACTGGATCGCCTCCTTCCTCGCTAACCGCTCCCAAAGAGTTTACCTCCCTCCGTTTCGCTCAGAACCCACCAAGATCATCTGCGGCGTACCTCAAGGCTCATCGCTCAGCCCGACACTCTTCAATGTCTACATGAGCCCCCTCGCCAACATCGTACGCAAGCACGACATCATCATCACCTCCTACGCCGACAACACCCAACTTGTACTCTCCCTCACCAAGGACCCCGCCAGCGCCAAGACCAACCTACAAGAGGGTATGAAGGACGTCGCAGATTGGATGAGGCTCAGCCGCCTAAAGCTGAACTCTGAAAAAACGGAAGTCCTCATCCTCGGCAACACCCCGTCCGCCTGGGACGACTCCTGGTGGCCCACGGCCCTCGGCACCGCACCGACCCCCGCAGACCACGCCCGCAACCTCGGCTTCATCTTGGACCCTCTTCTCACCATGACCAAGCAAGTCAACGCCGTGTCCTCCGCCTGCTTCCTCACTCTCCGCATGCTCCGCAAGATCTTCCGCTGGATCCCCGCCGACACCAGAAAAACCGTGACCCACGCCCTTGTCACGAGTCGCCTGGACTACGGCAACACCCTCTACGCCGGGACCACCGCCAAACTCCAAAACCGCCTGCAACGCATCCAAAACGCCTCGGCCCGCCTCATCCTCGACGTACCCCGCAACAGCCACATCTCCGCACACCTGAGACACCTGCATTGGCTCCCAGTCAGCAAAAGGATCACCTTCCGTCTTCTCACCCACGCACACAAAGCCCTCCACAACAAGGGACCGGAATACCTCAACAGACGCCTCAGCTTCTACGTCCCCACCCGCCCCCTCCGCTCCGCTGGCCTCACACTTGCTGCCGTCCCTCGCACCCGCCGCTCCACGGCGGGTGGGAGATCTTTCTCCTTCCTGGCGGCCAAGACCTGGAACTCCCTCCCCACCAGCCTCAGGACCACCCAGGACCACTCCGCCTTCCGGAGACTCCTAAAGACTTGGCTGTTCGAGCAGCGATAACCCCCCCTTTCCCCCCTAGCGCCTTGAGACCCGCACGGGTGAGTAGCGCGCTTTATAAATGTTAATGATTTGATTTGATTTGATTTGATTTGATTGTAATAACTCATTGATACATGTGTCCATTAGCCGCAAGAGATCAGGATGTAGGGCAATAATTATGTCAGCAGTATCAATCTGATGTTTAGCTGCTTACCTGCATTTGAAAAGTGAGCAAAACAAAGAAGAGATTATTAGTGGGTGAAGTAGATACATTTGTTTGTGGATAATGGAAGGTGCATGCCCTAGAAAAATAGGGCCAGCAGTTTTAGGGGGAATTGTGTGGTAATTATCGACAAGATCTCCCATGGTAGGGGGAGGAAATGGTTCTGCTGGGAACGAGATTTATTGCTACTTTGCTGCTAAGAGAAAACAGTGATGATTTGCTGGAGTTCCTCGTTATTAAAACAGGTGTTGGAAGAAAATCTGTACAACTTAGTCTCAGACGTAATGGAAACTAAGTGATGTGGTTCATCATTTTGAGTAACTTTGGGGTGTTCTGGTACAATATAACTTGGCTGAAAACAGGTAATGTGCAGTAGATGGTACTTCCAGCT